>NC_141689.1:264935885-266135885 GCF_964263255.1 Lissotriton vulgaris | reverse complement strand
CGATAGGTTGAGATTCTGTTAAGTAGGGATACCATCCAGAGCAGGGTAGGGACAGCCTAACCTGAACCTTCCCTCCTGCTGTAAATGACGGAGAGATCACAATTCGTGGCAATGCTTGCAGCCCTTTTGATTTTGGAACTAGTCCTAGTAGTGTTCTTTGCTCGCCTGAGGGCTTTTAGAGAGCACATGTATGTAGTGGTACCCGTATATCTTTTGAATCTCATTTTGAGATGTCTGTACTTGCAGTTATCATTGACTCTGTAATAAACCTCTAAAACTTAGAAGTAGTCTGTGGTTTTTCCGAGTCGAGCCCATTATTGATTGAGCTAACCTGGTAAGAGATGCACCTTCTTTCCTCAATGACAGGCAATAAAGATTCAGTCGACCAGAACGGGGTTTAGATCTAGAGTGATAAGATAGAGATCAAAATCCCGCCCCCGCAATGTACCCTTCAAGTATGTGCATAATCTTACTGACAATTTATTTTGCCTCTCTAACATCATGGCAGATCTTCAGCACTATGTTAGTACTTGCTGTCTGTGAAAGTCTGACACACTTTCCAGACCGGCCTTTCTCAGGGTGTCTCTGAGAAAGTGCCCCTTTTTACATGGTCGTCCTCATTTATTGTGGACTGATGCTGCTGGTCTTGTGTGCTGGGACTCTGCAAACCAGGCACCAGTGCATGTGCTCTGACCCCTAGCAAATGTCGAAATTGGCTACACCACTATTGGCATAGGTACCTTTTCTATAAGACCATGGTGTACAGTATTCCAAAGTACACCATGGCATGGAAAGCTAAATGAGATCTATAAACATCATCATTACTGTAAGGCTCTGCCACTCATATGCAAGTCACGGGATCTCAGCAAGAGCAAGGACAGCCCTCCTAACCCCTTAGTGCACAATTCTCAGTGCAGATGAGCAGAACTCACATAGCAGTTGTCCCCAGTGGGACTGGAGTTAGGGAAGAGAATCAGTAGAATAGTCGCCTTCGGCGTCGCTCTCTGGGCTGGTTGAGACATGGTTGGGGGAGCTTCCAGACTTCAACTGGAGGGGCGGTTTTCCGTCCATTCACTGTTTTCTGCATCCAGCAGTAAAAACACAACACTGTAGGGATATAGTTACAAGCATCTTTTCTCCAAACAATTATGATGGTTTCAATGTTACACTAACCCCACTGGGATTCCAGTGATGTTATACAAGGAATAACACTGTAGTCTTGCAGATGCAGTTTTAAAACTGCATCCTTGCCTGTTTTAATAAACCCTTTTGATGGGAGAAATCATCCCCTCTAAATAATAATAAGTCATCCTTATGTAGACCACAAGGCAGAGTGCGCAGTATTACAAGTAGGAGATATACAAATTTCAAGTTAACATGTTCTTGCTTTGGCTAGCCCCCGAAAGCTACTACTATTTTCAATGTACGAAGGCAGACTGGCACATAGTGGAACATTGGGAAGCAAGATTCTGCCATCTCAAAGGTAAAGTTGGATTTTTAGTACATATTAAGATAAAGACACTCTTATTAAGTTATTTTTTTCCTGCTTGAACCTCCTGGACGCTACTTTACATTAGCTACCACCTGTCACCTAGCTGGTGAATAGCCCTGATGAAGTGTGAAAACTGCTCCCAGTGCAGAGACAATGGCGTGGGCGTGGATGTGGTGTGGTGTTTTCGTCCTGCTACAAGACCAGTTAGTAGTAACCAGGAAATTAATTCACGTCAAAGGGGCTTCCCTTTTCACACACAAATGTTATTCACAACTGAAAAGACCCTCTCTTTTGTCTTACCAATTAGGCAGTCACCAAAGGCAGTGAGGGAGTTCTGTCCCCAAAGATAGTTCAGAGTGACCAAGGTGGAGGGGACTGCTCATTACTATGGACATTCCTCTGGGTGGGCGCACAGGCTCTGCACAAAGGAAGAAGGGTTTCTCCATCTTGAATTTAGTAAATGAGGGGCACTTCAGGATTGGTTGCAGTATGGCATACAAGAACTGCTCCAAAAGTGGGCACATTTACCCCTGGGAACATTTACTTTTGTTAAGATGTTGGGCATCGCTCACCTGACCAATGGTGGAGGTCTGTAGAAGCAAAGAATAGGCTACCCACCCCCATAGACTAGATGCCCACACACGCATTTTTATGACAGTGTGTTGACAATATCTTCCAGGGGAAGGGCGGTCAGGATTTGAGAGTGAGTGCGAGTTGAGACGCTATGTGTCAAAGGCCTGAACCTCTTCAAAATGTACCGTACATTCCTTCTTCTGGTTCTATGGAACCCTTTAGAATTGCTGCTCCACTGAGCAATTCCTTAGGGAAGAGTGAATGGAAATTATATGAGATTAAATTAGTGCAAAGGGTTCCTTATCACCCACTGTCAATACATCAGGTTGTTACCTTGCACCTCTCATCTTGAGAAGAGCCTTGCTTTCTTTTTTATTTTTACAAGCCACACCTATGAACTACACTTTTCCCGATGAGTTGATATCATAAGAAACCAAAATTGCATTAGATACACAGTTTTTGCTTTCAAAACATTTGAGGGGAAAATACACAGGAGATCCCCCATTAATCCCCCCTCCCTTTTCCTGTTGCATTGGTACCTTGTTAACCCCTAAAAAAACATCCAAATAGTCAATTTCTCACTGTACACTGTTCCTAGAGGACGTTTTGTCTTTTGAATCTTTGACACCTTGTTCTTTTCACACTGTTTGTAATAATAATCATTATTTAAACAAACACAATTTCTGTTCCTATGATTCTCAAGGATACAATGTTATGGCTAAAACCATGTTTCAAAACAAAGCACACATTAATATAAAGAGCCACTTGGCTTTTAGACACAATGCTTCCATAATGATGCCCTTTAACCACTGATAAATATAACAGTGGTACTTCCAACAACCTTTTTACAATACACAACACGTTACTTATGCTAATGAGGCAGATTAATATTCATATGCCCAACAGAGCGCTTCAGCGCTATGTATCAGAGTTCAAAATATGCAAATGTACAGGAAGCGCTTCAGCACAATGTGACACAATGCCAAAGTCATCAGGTATGCAACGCCCCCAAGAGCGTTTCAGCGAGATGTGTCCAAAATGCCCCAGTCATCAATATGTAAATGTCTAAAGAGCGCTTAAGCGCGGTGTGCCAAGTTGCCAAAATCACCAAACATGTAAATGATCAAAGAGGGCTTCAGCACGCTGTACCAAAAAATGCCAAAATCACCAAACATGTAAAACAGTGCCAAAATTACCAAACATGTAAATGACTAATGAGCGCTTCAGCGCGATGTACAACAGTGCCAAAATTACCAAACATGTAAATGATCAAAAAGTACTTCAGCGCAATATGCAACTTTCTTTCAAAATGCAAAAGAACAAAAACAGCACGTAGTTCCTTTCACAATGCTGTTGGTTAAGAAAGGAACAATCCTACCTGATTGTAGCTGAGAGAGTGTCTAGAACCTGGAAAAAGAAATCAGAAGTCTATTTGCTGCAACCGGAATCTTCTTTCAGCACCCAGAGAACAGGAACAGCTGCTGCTCAAGCTCAGGGTTCTCAATATCCAGCAATGAGAACAGGGTGGGGCCCTATTTAAAGGGCTCAGGAAGAAGCTTCCAGAATAGGGTGTGGTCCCTATTAGCTTCCAGATTCCAGCTCACAGGTAAACTATTGGAGCTGAGAAGGGACAGTAGGCCTTGATAACATCAGTCTGCAACAAGCATTGGCACAGACAAGTGGCAAAGTCATAACAAGCATTGGCGAAAACAATAGAAAATAGTAAACAGATATTATCATAGTCTGCAACAAGCATTGGCACAGACAAGTGGCAAAATCACAACAAGCATTGGCAAAAACAATAGGAGACAGTAAACAGGTGTCAGACAAGCTGCACCAGGAAACTGACGTGGCAGAATCATGACACAAATAGAGTACTTTGGTTTCCATGGTAGAGGCAGAGGTTTTGACATTTTTGATTAATCTTCCATTGCCACCATCCTTGAGATCAGGTCCATAGTATTGTAATATCAAAGAGTTGTGAATAAAATTTGTTAATGCTCCACTGACTATTCTAAGAAATTAATATAATGAAATTAATACAATTACATTGTTGCTGAAAATATTTAAACTCTGTCAAATGAAGATAAAAAGCTGGGAGCCAGAAGGATTCAATTGTGGAAGGTCATGTCAGGGAAGTCTTCTGAATCTGGCGATGTGTTCCTGGATGGCATCATCCGCAGTATTTGGGCTGTCCTTGTTGCTAAGCTCTTTTTAGAGCAGATTTGACTCTGAGGTATGGCATTTCAAGTCCACCCATACCAGCATGAAGGTTGATGTCATGGCCCAATCACCCTAATTATTCATGGCCCCATCTTGCTCTCACAATTTGGCTGTGATCTGTGTCCTAAAGTAGAGGGACGTGATGCTGATACCATCCCAGAAAGAACCCAGTCAGCCCCACAGCTGTCAAACACCACAAAACATCATCACATCTGAATTTGGAGCCCAGAGCTCATGCCCATCACTCAGGCAGCTACACACATGTTCCACAAAGAAGAGTAGAAAACCAACTCCCCTGGCTCAGCACCTTGATATCTGGATCTATTTCACACAAAGCGCCACTCACTTTGTGAAGCTCAAATAGCTGATAGAATGAAAGGATGAGATAGGAAGGTGCTTAGTTGCGGTAGTTACTCCCTCAGTGGAGGCGGAAATAATGAGATAGGTGCATAAACCAGTGGACTTGTGAAGAGAGAATTAATTTTTATTACTTTGTGTTATGATAGGTGCCAGCGGAGAGATAAATTCAGAGCATGGGTGGAAGAAATCTAGACTTTGCCAGTTCGGACTATTACTCTGCCCAGAAATATCCTCAAAATACTTGTTCAGTCTTCTTAATGCCAATAAGAAGAAATAGAGAGTTGTTCTTGTAACAGTTCTATAAGGGACGCCACCAGCCCTTCAAAAAACCCAAAACAATGAAAACCATGAAGTCATTAATTGGGCTTAATCATCTAAACTACACAATCCAGAAGTAAAAATAAATGGGGCAATTGCTCAAAGATGGACGTAAAAACTAAGCATGAGTGAAATTTGCGAATTCGCGTTCCGCGAATTTGCGGATTTCCCCGTGAAATTGCAAAAAAAATCTGCGAATTCGCGGACGTTCCCACGAAATTGCGATTGTTTTTGCGATTTGCCCTGGAGTACTTTCTACTGGGTAATCCAGTAAGTGCTCCCTCATTGGGTGAATGTATAGTGCTTTTACTACACTGCAGCTGCGTAAAGGGCCAGAAGATGTGTCTCCAGTGACCATGTGTGCCTGTAACATAGGCACAGGCACACAATGGTCACTGGAGACACATCTTCTGGCCCTTTATGCAGCTACAGTGTAGTAAAAGCACTATGGGGCAGATTTACAAGCCGTTTGCCCCTATTTTGCGCCGTAGTTGCGTCACTTTTGTGACGCTGCGGCAGCACAAAAGATGCGCCATGGAGCTGGGTATTAACAACGTGACGCATCTGAGAGATGCATCACGTTGTAAAGCCCTGTGCCATCGGGAGGCGTTCTGGCGCAGGGGAGGGCGTTCTGGCGCAGGAACACCTCCTAAAAGTGGCTGAGTGAAATCTACAAGATTTCACTCAGTCACTTTTAGGCCATTGATTCGTCAAAACCCTGCGCCTGCTGGAAGCAGGCGCAAGGCTTGATGCAGCTTTGGGGAGATAGGGCCCCCCAGAGCATTGCTGGAGATGCGTCACGCTTGCGACACAGCTCCAGCAATAAGCTGCTTTTACGGCACAGATGCGTGACGCATCTGTGCCGTTTCTGCCACATGGTGCGCTGCATTGTAAATGTGGCGCACCATGGGTGGCGGAGCTGCGGCGCACAATAACTGGCGCATCCCTGGGGATACGCCAGTTATTGTAAATCGGCCCCTATACATTTAGCCAACGAGGGAGCACTTACTGATCAGACAGTAGAAAGTACTCCAGTTGAGTAGGGGTATTGCACAAAAATGTGGCATCTTCTTGGACAAACACGCAAGGTGGGATTCATTCTGCCCCCTGTTAGACTCGTTTTTTGTGCCCTTCTGCCCTCTGTTAGACTCGTTTTTCCCTTGTTTTTCTGCCCTTCTGCCCTCTGTTAGACTCGTTTTGCCCTTGTTTTTCTGCCCTTCTGCCCCCTGTTAGACTCGTTTTTTGTGCCCTTCTGCCCTCTGTTAGACTCGTTTTTTGTGCCCTTCTGCCCTCTGGTAGACTCGTTTTTGTGCCTTTCTGCCCCCTGTTAGACTCGTTTTTTGTGCCCTTCTGCCCTCTGTTAGACTCGTTTTTCCCTTGTTTTTCTGCCCTTCTGTCCTCTGTTAGACTGTTTTTTGTGTCCTTCTGCCCTCTGTTAGACTCATTTTCCCATGTTTTTCTGCCCTTCTGACCTTTGTTAGACTGCTTCGTGTACCTTTCTGCCCTCTGCATCACCACATCATCACTCAGCGCTACCCCAGCATCACTCAGCACCACCACATTATCACTCAGCACCACCACATTATCACTCAACACCACCACAGCACCACTCAGCACCACCACAGCATCACTCAGCACCACCACAGCACCACTCAGCACCACCACAGCACCACTCTGTGCCACCACAGCATCACTCAGCATCACCACATTATCACTCAGCATCACCACAGCATCACTCAGCACCACCACATTATCACTCAGCACCACTCAGCACCACTGCAGCATCACTCAGCACCACCACAGCATCACTCAGCACCACTCAGCACCACCACAGCACCACTCAGCACCACCACAGCACCACCACAGCACCACCAGAGCACCACTCAGCATCACCACAGCATCACTCAGCGCCACCACAGCATCACTCAGTGCCACCACATTATCACTCAGCACCACCACAGCACCACTCAGCACCACCACAGCATCACTTAGCACCACTACAGCATCACTCAGCACCACCACAGCACCACTCAGCACCACTCAGCACCATCCCAGTATTACTCAGCACCACCACATCACCACTCAGCATCAACACAGCACCACTCAGCACCACCACAGCACCACTCAGCATCACCACAGCATCAATCTGCGCCACCATTCAACAACAACTGGTTCAAATATGTTCTCTCAATGTTTCAAGCTTTATTACAAATGTCACAAAAAGATGTTAATAATTCATTTCTGTTCTTGGATTTTCGTCACAATAAAATACACTGAACATACTCTTCACAAAAGTTATTTACAAAAGTTTAAGCTATTGCCATTATAAATTAAAATCACTTTTATTTAAGTATTAATTAATTAAAAAAATTAAAAGCCACTGTAATTTGTAATATCAATACATCTAAGTCACGTAAATACAAAACATGTTGCATTACAAATGCTATAGGTGTCACATTTGCGAAAGTTATAACTATTGGCATTGTAAATGACAAAGCTATTAATTTAGCTATTTTCAAAACCAACACATAAATAAAAAAAATTGTCATTTACAAGACCAATAGCTCAAACTTTCCTAATGCGAGACCTATTGCATTGCAAATGCTTGTTTTTATATCTGTCAGTGCTTCCTGTTGAGGTTTAACTGTCGTGACAGGCGCCTCATTGCCTACTTGTAACTATTCTCTGACCCTGCTTCAAGGGTCAGAGGAGGGTCAGAGAATAGTTGCAAGTAGGCAACGAGGGGCCAGGTAGTACTACAGGCTTACAGCAGCAGGTGCCCAAGTTGAAGTTAATTTCTTTGTAATCCTTTTGTAAAAGTTTACAAAAAATTAGCTTCAACTTTTGCACCTGCTGCTGTAACCCTCTAAGTGCTTGGCTGAAAATTCATACCCGCTGATTCGCGGATTTTACCGCGATTTCGCGAGATTCGCGGATCAAGAAATCGCAGATGATCCGCAAATTCCGCGAGCGGAACGAATTTTCAGCCCATGCTTAGTAAAAACCAACAACTTTACTTCTCAACTGTTGAAAAAGCTAGCTTTCTGGTTTCAAACCTGAAAACCTTTACTTACTGATAATCAAAACCTTCTAACCTCAGAGCTCAGATGGTTGCAGGTGTCTCTATTGTGCCAAAACTAGTGGAAACCATAAAGGGCCAGATGCATCAAAGGGTTTTTCCCATTCTATGTCTATGGGAAAATGTGTTAATTCATATGGCAACAAATAGCACCCTGTGAGGTATATCAGTCATCCTCCTCCTTCTCAAAATCAGAACACAATTCATGGAGATTCTTGGAAACTGCCCAGACTCAATCACAACCATGTTAGAGCTGGTGCCTTATGTGGAGAAATCAAGTGGCACACTGATGATTGCATCTAATGGGTTCAACAGTATGAATTCAGTGGAGAGAGGAAGACAGTTCAGTGCCACAGCAAGCAAGAAAGCCTCCACAATGAGAAAATACGTGGATGAAGGGCAAACGGCAGCCATAATCCTTTGGGTAACTGTGATGGGTTTGGATTGGGTACAGGAAGTGTTGGCGCTCAAGCGTGTACGTTTAGAAGTTTAATATCATATCTCGTGAGTTCACGGTGCAAACAGGTCAGGATGAACAAACCCAGAAGAGAAACAACCCCTGCAAGTGTGTGGGTCAAAACCCACACAACACATATGATTCAAAGTCCTGTGCACACGTATTTAGTGTTGTCAGGTTCCGTTGTCAAAACCAAGTGTATTCAGCAATGTTCATAGGAAAAGTAACGGAGGTCAACATCCAGGGTTTCATGTGGAAAAATTTATATTTCAATTTGATTGATCAGTACAAGAGAAACAAATCAGCCGACACATGTTGTGTCACACCGTGCAATAGATGTGACTCTTCAGGGCTGTCGGTTTGAATGAAAGTATGACAAATCGCGAGAACTGGTGTGAATCCCACCCGGTCGCGGCCTGGTTGAGGGTACAATATAACAAAAGGGGAAACAAATCAGAAACCCCTGGTGTCTCTGGTGTAGAGATAGGAAAGCAAAGGGATGGGTGCATCCAAATGCAAAGGAGACCTAAGCTCCCCAAGTGCTGTGTGGCGATCGCGCCACGTCATCCCGGTAATGGGCTAATAGCCATGATCCGGTTGGATCCCAGTGCGGCCTCTGATACCGCCTCACATGGGATGCTCCTTCACAGATTCGATGAATGCGGTATCAGAAGTACTGCATTACAATGGTTGGCATCCTTTCTCTCTTCACGAAGCTTCCAAGTTGCCCAACAATCAGACCTGTCTAAGAGCATCCCTCTACATAAGGGAGTTCCACAGAGATCGATACGGAGTCCCACAATATTTAATCTATACATGGGACCATTGGCAGATCTTGTAGAAGAGCATAATGTGACAATCGTGTCATACGCTGATGACACACAGTTGATTGTGATGCTGTCTAAAAATAACGATCAAATCAATCAATCAATCAATCATTTAATTTGTAAAGCGCACTACTCACCCATAAGGGTTTCAAGGCACTGGGGGTGGGGAAGGTTGCTGCTGCTACTAGTCAAAGAGCCAGGTCTCCTGAAAGTCAGCAGGTCTTCGGTTTGTCGGAGGTAGAGGGGGAGGGTGTTCCAAGTCTTGGTGGCGTGGTGGAAGAAGGACCGGCCTCCGGAAGTGGTTCTGCGGGTGCGCGGGACCGTGGCCAGGGTGTGGTCTGCAGAGCTGAGTTTCCTGTTGGGTACGTAGAAAGAGAGTCGACTGTTGAGATAGGCTGGTCCGGTCTTGTGGAGTGCCTTGTGTGTGTGGATCAGGAGTTTGAAGGAGATTCTCCTGTTGACGGGGAGCCTGTGCAGTTTCCTCAGGTGGGGGGTGATGTGGTCGTGGCGCGGGACGTCGAGGATTAGACGTGCAAAGGTGTTCTGGATTCTCTGCAGTCTGTTGATGAGCTTGGACGAGGCTCCGGCGTAGAGGGCTTTACCGTAGTCGAGTCTGCTGTTAACGAGGGCCTGAGGGACTGTTTTCCTTGTGTTTGTTGGGATCCATCTGTAGATCTTGCGGAGCATGTGGAGGGTGATGAAGCAGGTGGAGGAGACTGCGTTGACTTGTTTGGTCATGGTGAGTTTTGAGTCGAGGATGACTTCCAAGTTGCGTGCGTGGTCAGTGGGGGCCGGGGGGTCCACAGTCATGTGGGCCACCATGAGTCGTCCCATGCTGAGGGGTTAGACTCGAGGATGAGGATCTCCATCTTGTCTGAGGGCAGCTTAAATCGGCTTTCCTTCATCCAGTCGGCGACTGCCTTCATTCCCTGGTGGAGGTTGGATTTGGCAAGGAGAGGGTCCTTGGTGAGGGAGAGGATCAGCTGCATGTCATCGGCGTAGGAGATTATGTTGAGGTCATGCTGTCGGGCGATGCGTGCTAGTGGTGCCATGTAGACATTGAACAGCGTCGGGCTGAGGGAAGATCCTTGTGGGACGCCACAGATGGAGGCCTCGGACCGGAACGGGGGGAGGTGGACTCTCTGAGTTCTGCCGGAGAAGAAGGAGGTGGTCCAGTCCAAGTCCTTCTCCAATTCTCCATGTGTTTGGAGGGAGCGGCAAAATGGATGGCAAGTCACTGTTTAAAGCTGAATGGGAACAAGACCGAGGTAATGATTGTGGGCAAGGCTCAAACATCTGGACTTTGGCTTTGGTGGCCAGAGACATTAGGTTAACTACCTAGCCCAAAAACGGAGGTGAAAAACCTCGAAGTGTGGTTTGGATCAAGATTATCATTTGACAGTCAAATTCGGAAAGTTGTAGGGAAATGCTTCTGAATACTAAAAATTCTCAGACAGCTCCTCGACTTACTACCACCGAATGCCAGGAAAACTATTTACATGCCTTAGTGACCTACCAACTACACTACGGCAATGTACTATATCTAGGGGCATCCAAAAGGATGCTGATGAAACTCCAGTCAGTGCCGAGGCAGACGCTCAGTTAGTGCTATGCCTTCCGAGAAGAGGTTCGACAAAGAAAGCTTTGGCAGGACTGCACTGGTTGCAAAAAGAATCATATTCAAGCTATGTGCTACTGTCATCGAATTCTGTCAAAGAAAAGCCTACAGTACCTATACCCTCAATTAACTCTATATACCCCTAGCCGGATGTTAAGATCCAAAGGTAGGGCCTTGGGAAATGTACCAAGAATTAATAAAGCTAGAATGGGGGCACTCTCTTCCAGATATCTCATGGCCAAAACTTGGAATACACTACCAGAGGACCTAAGATTGGAGCCCTGCAAAACCAGGTTTTGTAGACACCTGAAGACCTGGTTATTCTCTTCTGTATCTTAGCGGTCCTTCAGAACTGTGGTACGAGTAGCTGACTATGCCTTCCTTCCTTTCTGTGAGTCTGTTTTAGCATGGGGACACACCAGTAGTGTAACCATGCGCTCTATAAATGGATTAAATTAAAATTAAATTATTATATATCTGCTATCTGAGTCGGAGAAACAAACTCTCAGAACCCAAGTGCAACCTGAATATTCATTGTTTCAGAAATGGGAAAATAATCCGGGCCTTTTTGAAGGGTTGGGTGCCAATCCTAAGGTTAGGAATAAAGCCCAGTACACACAGCCCCAGACATAGAAACAAAGGAAGAGTCAAAAGGCCCCCCCATGACTAAAATATTATGAGCAAGTAAAGAAGATAAACAGTTAACAGTTTGCTCATGCAGTGTGGGACACATTTCAGCTAGATAAATGTTCCTTTCTTATACAATCAGCGAGAAAAAAGATACAATGTGTATGTACTCAATGTTAAAATTGCTGAACCAGTTAACTTTGTATTTTCGTGGAACTTAAAAGTGAGAAGCCGCCACACCTAGGTTCTGCCTCTAGATCTACCCCTTCTCATCCCAAAAATATCCACTTAATTATCATTCTAGTCTATCATCGATCTACCGACCACATGCTGTACTAATCATTTCCCATTCCTTTATTGCAGGGAATCATATCCACATGTCGTTTTGGTGTGAAGTCCACGCATCACTCTGAGGTCACCTACTACTAGAAACTCAGCCTAAACACCAACAATATGTTTTACAAGGAGGATTCAAATCCCACCATGCTATTTAGTTGGTGCTCAACCCTCAGTAATATTCCTGTGGTATATCCCTGTAACACGTGATTACCTCCTCTATGAATGTCTTATGGAACATCAGCTAGTGCTGTCCTGGACGTGGTGCTCAAAACTGCAGCTAACTCAGTGCATTATCTTATGGCTATATATTGCAGCCAGACTGTCCTTGCTGCCCTACTTTTCTATCTGGTGGGTCATAATACAGTACGTCTTCAAAAGGTATGGCTGTCCTAAAGGGAGAGAATGGATGATGCTTGTTCAAAATACTGAGGTGATTTTAGCAAAGCTAATGTAAGCATCCCTATTGTAGGTTGAGTAGTTGTATGAGGAGATGGATGTAGGCATTAAGCAGGAGGCATATTGGTGTTTCCTTGTGTTATATTTTTGCAATTGTTTTGTTAAAACAGGCCAATATATCCTCGTTGACCCCCAGACAAGTGCAGGTATGACCAACTTACTAGTTTGAATGGTCAGAAGTTGTGACCGATGCGTCTCCATGAACTTACCTGGAGATAATGCGAATGCAAAACAAAACAAACTTGTCAAGGACTGTTAAGCATTTTTATTTATTTACTGTGAGTTCTGTCAACTTTTTGCACCGGAGTGCACACACAAAAATGCACGCTGTTAATTTAAGGCTTCATTTTAAGCCAATTTTATTGCAGAATAATGACAAAAGTGACATTGCATGATTACCTTTTATTGTAGTTGACATAAACAGAAAGACTGTAGATAATATTAAAGAAGTCAACATACAACATTGTGTATTTTATGGATAAAGAAATGCTAGAGGTGGATTGAACTTGCAGATGTTCACTCTGCAGAATTTTTCGGGATTACATGAAAACTCTGCGGATTTTAGTGAGCAGACGGAAAACGACCCAAACAACACCCCCATCAGAGGACTTTGCATGTATATCAGCAACCATTTGAGCGGCGTATCTTTCTAAATAGGATAGTTTCCAGAAAACAGTTTGAAATAGCTTCCAAAAGTAGCCTCAATAACGATTAAAGTAAATCAAAAACGTAGTGCAAACAATGATATCCTCTGAAGTCAGGCCCAACAGTATTAACAATGCTGTGTTTTGGGTATTCAAAACTTGTATATCAGCACCCATCCGAGCGGCGTATCGCGCCTGTAGTCAGGCTCAATACTGTTGGGCCCTTTTTATCCTTGGGTCGAAACGTCGACATCCTTTCCATACAGCGAGCCTGCATCTCCTATGCCCCTGCCCACTCACCCTCTCTGAAGACCGAAAACCATCTGAGCGAAGTGATCGCTGTAAAGACAATTACAATTCCTTTACAAACTAACCTTTGAGGGCAGGCTCTGTCTAGAATCAAAGCCAACAGATTCTTCAATGACCATACTACTCAGTATCCCCTGACCGCTTGGTCCTTTCTTTCCTTTGCACGAGCACAAGAATTTCTCACTCTATGCACTATATTCTCTCTCTGTAACCCCTTCTGTTCCGAATTGTAGATATTGTAGATTTGTGTACTGCCTTATGAGGAGATTTTTATTATGAATAAATAGTAGAGTTCTCTCCTCTACTTTTAAAACGTTAAAACAAACCTGTTTGTGTGTTTGTATTGGACACCTGTGTACTTTTGGGCTATTGTGTTTTTGTTTTTTTACCTTAAGAATTAATTTCTCATATGAAAAATAATTGAGCTGAGTAATTTTGGATTAATTGTGTGGGGTATTGTTACATAACAATTGGTCTACTGTTGATTTGAGTGCATCGGCAACCCAGTCAGTTAGTCAATTGGTAGTTTTTCTACTCAATCTGAGTGGTTCTAAGGACTTTCCACTCGCCGACCTGCACCATAATATTTTGTGTTTTTCAAAAAAAAATTGTGAACACATACAGGCAGTGCACCCAGTAGCTTGACTGACCAAAAGCCTTACAGGATCCCTGTATAGCAAGAAGCAAGTAAGGTACAGAAAGAGGCAAGAGAGGTCCAAAAAGAGACAAGAGAGGTACAGAAAGTAGAAGAGATGAGCAGAAAGAGGTGAGAGAAGTTCAGAAAGAAGCAAGAGAGTGGCAGAAACAGGCAAAAGAGGTACAAAAAGCAAACAGGGGTGTATAAAGAGACACAAATGGTACAGAAAGAGGCAAGAAGAGTGCAGAAAGAGGTGAGGGGTGCAGAAAGAAACAAGAGAGGCGCAGAAAGAACAAGAGAGGTACAGAAAGAGGCAAGAGGGGTACAGAAAGAAGCAAGAGAAGTGCAAAAAGAAGCAAAAGAATTGCTGAAAGAAGCAACAGAGTGGTAGAAAGAAGCAAGAAATGTACAGAAAAAGGCAAGAGAATTGCTGAGAGAAGAAACAGAGGTGTCGAAAGAAGCAAGAGAAGTGCAGAAAGAGGCAAGTGAGGTGCAGAAAGGAAAGAAGGGTGCAGAAAGAAGCAAGAGCGGTGCAGAAAGAAGCAAGAGATGTACATAAAAAAGCAAGAGAGGTACAAAAAGATGCAAGAAGGGCCCTGGAAGAGACAAGAGAGCAGCAGAAAGAGGTAAGACAAGTACAGAAAGAGACAACATGGGTGCAGAAAAAAGCAAGACAGGTGCAGAAAGAAGCAAGCGAAGTGCAGAATGAAGCAACAGTGGGGCAGAAAGAGGCAAGAGAAGTATAGAAAGAAGCAACAGAGGTGCAGAAGGAGGCAAGAGAACTGCAAATGAGGCAAGAAAATTTTAGAAACAGGCAAAAGAGGTGCAGAAAGAGGGAACAGGGGTGCTGACAGAGACAAGAGAGGTGCAGAAAGAGGCAATAAGCATGCAGAAAGAGGCAAGAGGGGTACACAAGGAAGCAAGTAAGGTGGAGAAAGAGATAACAGATGCAAGAGAGGTACAGAAAGAGGCAAGAGAGGTACAGAAAGTAGAAGAGAGGAGCAGAAAGAGGTAAAAGTGCAGAAAAAGAAAGGTGCAGAAAGACGCAAGAGAAATGCAGAAAGAGGAAAGAGATGTGCAGAAAGAAGCAAGAGTGGTTTGCACACCATTAGTTACAATTTAATACCCACATTTAGCAATATGTAACAGGTGATCATTCTAGGTTTGCAAAGGGCCTTCCAACATGCTTTAACACTCGTGGCTGCAGTTTTGGTAATGTTTGAGCCGTGTGAGCTAAAAAAAAGTTTTTTTCCCGTTCAAATCTGCAGATTATGCTACAAATGATTATGTGACAAATGCGGAAAATGTATAATTGTGCGAAAGTCACTGCAGTCAAACAGTTGCATGATTCCAATTGCCCTGCTCATACCTCTGACTAAGTCCAAACGTGCTCCTCAGTGGTTTCTTTTTTTTTTCATTTAGTTTATAGTTTAGCTTCAATGGAAACAATGAAGTCTACACCTGAGGTTACTACTCCACAACACAGACTACCATGCCACATAATTACTCTCCATAACACATAATCCCACTCTACATAATTCCTATACACTAAATACCACATACTTTCTATCAACATAATTTCACTGCACAACACACCACATAATTCCACTACACACAACCTACATCTACTCCACTCCTAAAAACATTAGTCAAACACTTTCACATTTACAACCCCTAAAGCTTTAACTCTCACAAATGTGAAACCTATTACATTGCAGATGCTTCTTTAACTAGTAGTCGCATTTGCAGAGAGGTGGATAAAGAGGGCTGGGCCTCCAACCAGCGCTCAGAAATTCCACTGCATAGGACTTACAGGAGGTACCAGGAAGGCTTCTTGGCCCCTAAAGTCCACCAAAGGAAAAGTGGACTTCATACCCCAACCCATAGTGTGCCAGGAGGTGCGTTTGCAGATTGGTGGAGAAAGGGGGGCATGGCCTCCATAGACCTCCTAGCAATCCCACTATGTGATACTTACTGTAGTTAACAGGAGGGGTAGCTGGCCCCCAAGGATGGCCATGGGACCAACTACCTCTCCTATTACCTCCAGTAAGTCCCACACAGCAGCATTTGTAAGTTCTCATGGCAGGCCATGTCCCCTTTGTCCACCATATTGCTAACGCACTCCCCAGCGGGCTCTTTGATGGAGATTAAAGTCCTCTCTGCTGCTAGATGTCCTTAGGGGCCAACTAGTCTATACCCCCTCCCGCCAGCTACGTTCCTCCAAACAAGCCCTTGCCACTGTACCTCGCATCAACAAATCCACTATGGGAGGCAGATCCTTCTCCTACCTGGCAGCTAAAACCTGGAACTCACGTCCCACTCACCTCCCCCTTACTCACAACCACCTAGCATTCAGAAAGCAACTTAAAACGTGGATATTCGACAAATAATTCCCCACCCTTCTTCAAGCGCCTTGAGACCCTCCGGGTATGTAGCGCGCTATATAAATTTCTTGACTTGACTTGATACCTCCAGTAAGCCCCATATAGTTTGATTGCTGAAAGGTGGACACAGGCCAAGCCACCTATCTGCACCACTCTGCAAACACACCTCCCGACACGCTCTTGGTTGGGGGATGAAGTCCCCTTGCCTCCTGAGGGTCCCTGGGGGCCAACTAGCCCTCCTTTTATCTCTGGTAAGCCCCACACAGCTGGATTGCTTAGAGTGGTCTGAGGCCACGTCCACTTTTTACACCACTCTGCAAACACACCTCCTTGTGCTCTTCTGCTCAGTGGATAAAGTCCACTTTAGTCCTGAGTTCCTCAGGACAAAGGAGGACCTCATCACCGCACCAGCAGTCGGCCAAGAGCATTTGCAGAGTGGTGTAAAAAGGAGCGTGGACTTGGACCACCTCTCAGAAATCTTACTGTGTGGGGATTATTGGAGGTACCTGCTGGGCTTGTTTGCCCTTAAGGACCCTTAAGGGTCTAGGGGAATTAATCCCCAAACCCAGAATGTGCTAGGAGGTGCATTTGGAGTGTGGTGCAGTAAGAGGGCAGGCCTCTGGTGAGATTACCACTTTTCTTTAAAAAAAATTGTGAGAGGGGGGCTGTGTGGCTCCCTTCTCTCAATATTTTATGGGCCCTGGTGACCCCATACTCCAGGGCCTGTGACATAAAAATAACAACACAAAATTAAACAGGAAGAGGGCCACACAGTCCCCCTCCTAAGGCCATCTTTGGCCTGGGGACCCTATCCCCCGGCGCATTGCCTCTTTTTTTTTATTGTTTTCACTGGAGGGGTTGGCATGGCCCCCCTTCCCTGGCTCACTTTTGGCTCCAGGGACCACATCCCCCAGGGCCAGGCCGCAACTTGGAGACTTTGTGGGAAGCCCCAATGCCCCCACAGTCCCAGCCAGCTCCCAGCCTCCTGCGGGAGCCGGCATTGCTTTTGGAAAAGGGGAGTTTCAAACAGGCAGCTCCCTTTGCCCAAAAGCTATTTGCTTTGCTTTGTGGAAGCGAGAGCAGGTTTCCTTCTTTTGCTTCCACGAAGCAAAGCAGAGTTTGCTATGAGAGGGTGGGAGCCATACTCTGCCCTGCCAGATCAAACTGCGGTGTCCCGGGGTAGGTACCCCAGGACATTGCAGTAGCTGGCCCTGGGGGATGGTGGTCCCCAGGGCGCTAGAGGGCTCCAGGAGGGTTGCCGAATGTCCCTCCTCCCGTCACGATTGAAGCACCGGGGAGGAGATGGCCCCTGAGGGTCCACAACGGACCCCCACCCTTAATTTAAAGGTTACCCTGTGGAGCTGGTGGTCCCCAAGGCAGTGTGGAGAGGGGCAGGGCCCCCCACACACTTTGTTTAACAATACCTATGCCCTGGGGAGGCGGCGGTCCCCGCCATACCTCCCACTTAAAATTTAAAAATGCCCCAAAGGAGGTGGTGGGTCACGGGGCTGTGGGGGTCACGTGCCCCTGCACATTATTAATTATGCCCCGGGTAGGTGGCTGTCCCTAGGGCTGTGGGGGCCTGCACAGCACCTGCAAATATTAATAATATTGCCCCCGGGACCTGGCCCACCCAGGGGATTCCACAAAATGAAGAGCAGGAGCCCGCACTTAATTTTTTTTAAATGATTTCAGCAGGATTTGCGAACCCAGAGTGAATCCCCAAATATGGTAAAACAATGCTTTTTATTGCCCTCAAGGTGCCTGTGGGACCCCTTGAGAAGACCAAGGGGGTCAGGGTGTTTCTACACTCCTTCCTTATCTTCTTTTTCATAGTTGTTTGACCCTTTAACTGAGTTCAAGACGGCTGCCAACACTTCTGGGATTGGAGTGTTGGCAGCCAATCAGAATGAAGCTTGTGGTCAGGAGAGTTCACAGATCCACCGCTGTCACCAGATATCGATATTTAAAATTTTTAAAACCATTTAAAGCAAAGAGTGTACTCTGGATCAAGAGCTACCTTTCTGCCAAATTTGGTGTAATTCCGTTCAGCAGTTTGAGCTGTAGCCACGCAAAACTTCTTATGGAATTTAGCATAAAAAAAATTGGCATCTCCAAAAACGCTTTTCTTAGGGAGACTAGGTACAAACTATAACTACCTACTGGCGACAGCCAGTAGATAATATATATATTATATATATGGAAGTCACCAGTATAGACCCCAGATGCGTTTTGGGACATCATTTCCCTTCCTCAATGGCAGCTGAATGTTAAGCAGGCTTCGTGAAGAGCAACCTTTTTCAAACAAAACACCTCCCCAGTGGGCGCGGCCGCTCCCAAGGCCTTCTGGTATTTGTAGTTGTCTTTCAAAAAGTCAAACTCTTGTGAGTTTGCATGCCCAACATTGTCTATTTGCAAAAAAATTAAACACCCCAGTGGGTTGGTGTAGATCCATACGAACACGCTGCTGCTCGGGAGTCCCTTAGCGCTGACCACCTTCCCACAATAGTGAACACCACCTGGTTTCCTTGCAGGGACTCCGCTCCAGCAGCAGGGCTCCTTCCTCAGCCAAAGCAGACCGCTAGTATCCAACAAAAATGAACCATGTGGATGAGCTACCCAATGTAGGTAATACTTGTCTTTAGTCACAAGGGTGCACACAGAGGAATCATGATGGAAGTCACCAATATAGATGCCAGATGCGTTTTGAGATATCGTTTCCCTTCTTCAATGGCAGCTGAATGTTAAGCAGGCATCTTGAAGAGCAACCTTTTTCAAACAAACCACCACCCCAGTGGGCGCAGCCTCTCCCAAGGCCTTGTGGTATTTGTGGTTATCCTTCGAAAATTCAAACTCCAGTGAGTTTGCATGCCCAACATTGTCTATTTGCAAAGAAATTAAACACCCGAGTTGGTTGGTGTAGATCCATAGAAACACGCTGCTGCTATTGAGTCCCTTAGAGCTCACCACCTTACAGCAATAGTGAACACTGCCTGGTTTTACTGCAGGGACGCCGCTCAAGCAGCGGGGCTCCTTCCATGGCTGAAGCAGACCGCTAATATCCAATAAAAATAAAGCACTTCATGTGGAAGGAGCCACCAAAGTAATTCTTGTCTTTAGTTGCAAGGGTGCAAACAGAGGAATCATGATAGTAGTCACCAGCATGGATGTCAGCCGTGTTTCGGGATATTGTTTGCCTTCCTTAATGGCAGCTGAATGATAAGCAGGCTTCATGAAGATCAAACTTTTTCAAACAAACACCTCCCGAGTGGGCACGGCCTCTCCCAAAGCCTTCTGGTATTTGTGTTTGTCCCTCCAAAATTCAAACTGTAGTGAGTTTTCATGCCCAACATTGTCTATTTACAAAAAAATTAAACATCCCAGTGGGTTGGTGTGGATCCATAGACACACACGCAGCTGCTCGTGAGTCCCTTAGTGCTGACCACCTTCCTGCAATACTGAACACCGCCTGTTTTCAATGCAGGGATGTCGCTCCAGCAGCGGAGTTCCTTCCGCAGCCGAAGCAGCCCGTTAATACCCAACATAAAGCACTTCATGCGGAAGGAGCCACCCAAGGTAGGTAATACTTCTCTTTAGTCGCAAGGGTTCACACAGAGGAATCATGATGGAATCACCAGCATCGACGCCAGGTGCGTTTCGGGATATCGTTTCCCTTCCTCAATGGTAGCTAAAGGTTAAGCAGGCTTCGTGCAGAGCAACCGTTTTCAAACAAAACATCCCAGCAGTGTGTACAGCTTCTTCCAAGGCCTTCTGGTATTTGTGGTTGTCCTTGAAATATTCAAACTTTAGTGAGTTCTCATACCCAACATTGTCTATTTGCAAAAAAAATAAATACCCCAGTGGGTTGGCGTATGTAGATCCATACGAACAAGCTGTTGCTCGTGAGTCCCTTAGCGCTGACCACCTTGCCGCAATAGTGAAACAAGCCTGGATGCACTGCAGGGACGTCGCTCCAGCAGCGGGCTCCTTTTGCAGCTGAAGCAGACTACTAATATCCAACAAAAAATAAGCACTTCATGTGGAAGGAGACACCCAAAGTAAGTAATACTTCTCTTTAGTCGCAAGGGTGCACACAGAGGAATCGTGATGGAAGTCACCACCATAGACGCCAGACACGTTTCAGGATATTGTTTCCTTTGTTCAATGGCAGCTGAATGCTAAGCGGCTTTGTGAAGAGTAATCTTTTTCAAAGAAAACACCTCCCCGTGGGCGCGGCCTCTCCCAAGGCCTTCTGGTATTTGTGGCTCTCCTTCAAAAATTCAAACTTTAGTGAGTTTGCATACCCAACATTGTCTATTTCCAAACAAATGAAACAACCCAGTGGATTGGTGTGGAGCCATGTGAACACGCTGCTGCTCGTGAGTCCCTTAGCGCTGACGATCTTCCTGCATCAATGAACACCGCCTGGTTTTGCTGCAGAGATGCCGCTCCAGCAGCGGGGCTCCTTCCGCGTCCAAAGCAGATCGCTAATATCCAACAAAAATGAAGCACTTCATGTGGAAGGAGCCACCCAAGGTAGGTAATACTTGTCTTAAGTCGAAAGGGTGCTCACAGAGGAATTGTGTAAGTATGGGCGAAATTTGTGAATTTGCGGTACGCGAATTCATGCAAATACGTACTCGCAGTCTGCAAAATTCGATAATCTGTGCGAGTTTGCAGAATTTTTATTTTTGCCTGTTCGCAGGGGTTTTTTTCAGCGCAGCTACCGGGAAGTTATCCATGCGGTCGTACATGGGCGCGGCCATCTTCTTTTCAGTGTTCGTATTTCCGTTTCAGGGCGCAAGTTGCATGCTCGCATTGGGCATTTCCACCGTGCGGGGAGCAATTACATATTCACGTAAGTTTTTGCGTGCCCTCGGGGGAAATATCGCGCAAACTTACCGATGTGTTCGCAACGGGCGCGGCCATCTTGTTTTTCATTCATTGCTATGGTTCTGGGCATGCTTTTTCTATCCTGCTTTAAACTTTGCAATCCTTTGTTTGTTTGAACTTTTTTTTAAACATTTTTACTCATTATCTATCCCTCTCTGTTTCTACATCTATATTTTGTGTTTTTTTCAACTTTTTGTTACTTTAATAACAACTTTTTTGGTTTAGCTCTCTCTTTTCTTTTACTTACTTTTTTCCTTATTCTTTTCTTCTTTCACCCAGGACCATGGCAAAGGGAGCCGGCAAGTCTAAGGGGAAGGGTCCCGCACCCCATAGCAGGCTCCCTTGCGGACGCTTAAGTGTGGAGGATGTAATTTCCCGGGAGATCCTTAGCGCGGTGGAGGTGGCCGCACTGGTTTTCTTCGTCCAGCGCCACCTCCCTAAGACCATCGCGGCAGGCCCGGTGCCGGGTACAGGCTCCGGGGGAAGGTGTGCCAGGCCATGTATCGGGAGTCTGGGGTCCGGCGCACCTACAACCAGGCGACACAACGGTGGTCCGACATCCTGGACCGGGAACACGACCTGCTTGGCGTGGAGATCCCTGGGCTAGGTGAGTAGTAGTAGCTATTTAATCAATAATTTGTTTTCTCCTGTGTTATGATATTGCAAATATTTGTTTTTTCTGAAGAGCAAGAATGGTGCAGATTACATTGCAGGTAAATCATGTTTCAAAAGCTTCTGTGATTGCAGGTGCTCGCTGCTCGCCTGCTCACTGGTGGTGCTACTATGCTTACTTGTTTTAAATTTTGTGCTCATTTGGTCTGGGTGATTATGTATGAGTGTACTCTACAGAAGTGCGTAATGCTAGACACTAGAGATTACATTGCAGGTAAATTATGTTTCAAAAGCTTCTGTGATTGTAGGTGCTT
Organism: Lissotriton vulgaris; assembly: GCF_964263255.1. NCBI lineage: Eukaryota > Metazoa > Chordata > Amphibia > Caudata > Salamandridae > Lissotriton > Lissotriton vulgaris. Next base: position 266,113,723 of record NC_141689.1, on the reverse strand, counting down.
GCCTGCTCACTGGCGGTGCTACTATGCTTACTTGTTTTCAATTTGTGCTCATTTGGCCTGAGTGATTATGTATGAGTGTACTTTACAGAACTGCGTAATGCTAGTCACTAGAGACTCAAGTCAGTCCTTCCTTTGTACTCCAGCCACTAAGAAGAGATAGTGATGGTGGATTGATAGGTTAAGTATATTATGGCTGGTTATTTACTATTTAGTAGGAAACTTTTTAGTGGTCCGCAATCATGACGGACAGTGTCTGTCACTTCGCGTGCTGCAGAGTGCTGCCTGACAGTCCTAGTAGAACCTTTTCGTTGTTAGTTTAATGAGTTACATAAATTTCCAGCTAGACGGTCCGCTAATCCAGCAATACTAATATCCTAGTAGACCACATCAGATAGGTCAATAAATTTAGTGCAATTGTTGTCTATTTCCCTGAAATAATTTGTTATTATTTTTTTGAAATGTTTGATTTGGTTGATAACAATCATCCATGTTTGTGCCTTTCTTTCATGTTTTACATCAACTCCCCCCAGGACAGAAGAGGAGGAGGTAGCAGCGCCGGCTGAGCAGGAACAACAGAAAGGCCAGGATAGGTCCGCCGAGGGTTCCTCTGCTGGCCCCAGTAAGTTTTATTAATTATACTTCACTATCTTTTACAGCACCGATTTATTCCAAACGTTCCTCACAATTCTATTTTTTCCTAAATCGTCTTTGATCTTCTTGTAGACTGTTTCTAAAATCTTATCCTGCCTGTACTATGATTGTCTGTGCTAGGACTAGACTATTATTAGTCTGTCTGTGTAGCTAGCTAAGCTTGCACAGTTGGAAAAAGGTGTTAAACAAAACTCCTATTCAGCAATAGCTCTAGGCACTGAGTGCAGTCCTCTGGGTTGTCCATAATGTCTATTGAAGTCTTCTAAATGTTAATGCTTTGACAATTACCAACAATAAAATGTCAATGGCCACCAAGAATAAGATACTGGTTTACTTTTTGTTTGGCTAGGAGGACATACTACTACTGTTGCAGGGACTATTCGGCACATACAGAGCTATGGACAAGAAATAGGGCATTGATGATAATAGGTGCAGTTAGACTTTCCACATACCTTGGTCATAACAGAAGATGAACCCCCAATCTCCTTACTGACTAGCTAGTTTGTCAAAGTCTTTATTTAGCTCCGGAATGCAGTGATGATCCCCAATGATTATGCAAACCAGAACATAAGACTACGGACTTGGAGTCCTGACCTCTCAGACTCACGGACTCATGCTGGCAAATTGCAAACCCTTTCACTCACTCACTCATGACCAAAAACCACAGAGTCTATGTAAGTTTTAAAGCTTTATTAAAAGTAAAACAACTCGCTCTGTGTGTACTCTGTAAAAAAAATTAAATTATGCATTATATAAAAACATTTATGAAAATCAACTTATATAAGATAAACAGTGAACGAATGAAAAGTGGCTGATTTCTCACATTAATTGTGGTAGAGCCCTTACCTGTTCGGAACTTAAAATCTTGGTGGGGATGAATCGTTGAGGACTCCGACTAATCATATAAATGGATGATCAATAGTTTATTTGCATTTGTTAGTGTGTGTGTGAGTAACATTTGGATGACTGTCGGTGTGTAACAGGATGTATAGGTGTTTCACTACATATGATGAGTGAATATATGTATGAGTGACTATATAGAACTGTTGGTGAATGAGTGGATGTGTATATAGATGGTGGTATTACTGAATTGGTTGTTGAAACTGGTATGTCTTCCTGGCACTGATGATGAACGATGAGGATGATTTGTGGTTTTCTTTGTGCACTTAAAAGCAAAGGAAGCCAGAGGAACATCAGTTAAATAAATGTTGCATATGTCGTGCTTCAATTAATATTGGCAACTAGGCATTTATTATTATTACAACACACCCAAAAACAGAAAGACCACAATTACAAATTGCATTTATTTCTAATCAAAAATGGATTTTAAATGTATAGAAGGGAGACCACACAGAGAGAGTTGTTTCATGCACCACTGAGTACCCCTGGGCATAATGAATAAAAGGAGGCAGACTGGGTGCAGGCCTATGGCACAAAGCACACTGCCTGGCTTCAAAATGGCCCCTTGACCTCCACCCACATGGCCAGGCCCTGCCTGGACCAAGCCTCAACATGGCCCCCACCAACTTGGCCAGGCCCCAACACCCCAAAAAAGCGAGAAACACACAAAAATCACCCCAATCCAATGCCATCCATGCCCTAAACGATGTTTAAATTCAAGAGACCCCACGGAAAGCCTTGGTCCATGCACACCTGAGTACCCCTGGGCATAATGGATGAAAGCAAGGAAGACTGGGTGCAGGCTTATGGCACAAAGCACACTGTCTGGCTTCAAAATGGCCCCTTGACCCCCACCCACATGGCCAGGCCCTTCTTGGACCAGGCCTCAAAATGGCCCCCCACCCACATGTCCAGGCCCCAACAACACCACAAAAATCACTACAATCCAATGCCATCCATGCCCTAAATGATGTTTAAATTCCAGACACCCCACAGAAAGACTTGGTCCATGCACCACTGACTACCCCCTGGATCTACTGGCTAGTGTGGCTTTACATTCAACCCCAAAATTAAAAAACAATTTCACATATAACAGTGAGCTAATCAATTCCATGACATAAATGATATTTAAGTTCAACAAAACTCACAGAAACAGTTGTGTCATGCACCCATGACTAACCCTGGACCTACTGGATACTGTGCCTACCCACAATATATTTTTTTAAGTTGTGAACAAGTTTAAAAATTGTAGTTGCAGCAACTGCAATGCCCCAAACAAACAACACCAACTTACTTGTAAAATCTCAAATCCAAAAGTAATCCAAAAGTGATCCAAAAAAACACTCCTCAAATACAAATATCCAGCAGCAGCCACAAAAAGTAATCCTTCCAGCTCCAGATCCAAATGAAAAGTGACCACAACATGGACAAAGCAGTGGGAGGAGCCTGCTGGTCAGGAACAGGAAGTTGGAGACTCTGGGGCACTTCCTTCCTCCCACCCCCCCAAAAAATAGACTCTTTGCACAAAAAAGTGCAGCCAAATGTCAATCTGAGGAGTTATTCTGATCCAAATCATCATTTTCAGAAGGTTTATGCTGCCTGCGGTAGATTTCTTGTGCAGAATTGCAATTTTTGCAAGTTCGGGCAAGCGAGCTGTTGCCATATGTCAGCTGTGCAGGGCATCTACATGTTCGCAGTAGTTTACTCCCGCGATGCGTGATCGCAGGCTCTTATGACGTAGTTGCGTTCTCAAACTCTCGCAGTGCAAAATGGCGAGCCACTATGATGTACTCGCGGTCGAAAAGTCTTGCGCGATCATGCACCCAGATGCAAAATGGCGCAGCGCACGCAAACCAGGAGAAAAAACAACTCGGCGAACTCAGAATCACGGTAAGTCAACGCCGCGCACGCAAGATTGTATTTTTGAAGCGCGACCAAGAAAAAAATCACCAGCTTGCGAATTGAGAATTTTTTGACAAGTTTGCGTGATTTGCGGACCGCGAAATTGACAAAAATTCGCAAATTCCTCGAGCGGAACGGATTTTCAGCCACTCTTAAAATCGTGATGGAAGACACCAGGATAGACGCCCGACGCATTTTGGGATATTGTTTCCCTTCTTCAATGGCAGCTGACTGTTAAGCAGGCTTTGTGAAGAGCAACCTTTTTCAAACAAAACACCTCCCCAGTGGGCACGGCCTCTCCCGAGGCTTTTTGATATTTGTGTTCACCTTCGAAAATTCAAACTCCAGTGAGTTCGCATGCCCAACATTGTCTATTTGCAAAAAAAATTAAACACCTCAGTGGGTTGGTGTAGATCCAAACAAACACGATGCTGCTCGTGAGTCCATTAGAGCTGACCACCTTCTCGCAATAGTGAACACTGCCAGGTTTCACTGCAGGGATGCCGCTCCAGCAGCAAGGCTCCTTCCGCAGCTGAAGCAGGCCGCTATTATCCAACAAAATTGAAGCACTTCATGTTGAAGAAGCCACCCAAGGTAGGTAATACTTGTCTTTAGTCGCAAGGGTGCACATAGAGGAATCATGACGTCGCTCCCATGGACCCTTCAGCTGTCACGCCTGCAAGTTCACCTGCATCCGGACCTGCCCGCCACCAGAACCTGGCAAGCCGAACACCAGCAGCAACCACCTCAAGTGCATCCTCCTCAACACCCGCTCCGTCCACAGACACGCCATCGAACTCTGGAACCTCCTAGACACCACAGCCCCGGACGTTCCCTTCCTCACGGAGACCTGGATGAAAGCCTCTTCAGTGCCCGACATCGCCATAGCCATCCCTGAGGGCTACAAGATCACCCGGAGGGACCGCACCGCCAACCAGATGGGAGGAGGCATCGCCATCATCCACAGGAACACCATCCGTATCACGACCAGCACCGACAACTCCCTAACCACCGCCGAACACCTGCACTTCCAGATCCACACCGACCCGAAGACCACCCTCAGAGGCACCCTGATCTACCGACCCCCGGGACCATGCACCCAATTCAGCGAGGACATCGCCGACTTCGTCAGCCCGCATGCCCTCCCCTCCGCTGACTACATCCTCCTGGGGGACCTCAACTTCCACCTGGAGAACAACAACGACCGCAACACCAGCACCCTGCTCGACAACCTCGCCAACCTTGGACTCAAGCAGCTGGTGTCCACCCCCACCCACCTCGCCGGACACACACTTGACGCCGTCTTCTCATCCAGCACAGACATCGCCTTCAGCCACGCCACAGAACTTCACTGGACGGACCACAGCTGTGTCCACTTCACCTTCAAAAGAACGACGATCCACCACCACCAGCAACAGGTTGCCCGTAGAAGCTGGAACAAGATCACAGCCGACCAGCTCGCCGCCTCCCTGAGCCAGCACCCTCCTGCCAGCTCAGCGAACCCCAGCCAGGCCGCCGACAACCTCACGAAGTGGATCAGCAACTGCGCGGACGAACTCGCCCCTCTGAAGACCCCGCCCAGCAGACCCGGCAGCAAGAAGGCCCCATGGTTCACCGACGAACTCAAGAGCTCCAAGAAGAACTGCAGAGCCCTCGAGAAAGTCTGGAGAAGGGAACCAACACCGGACAACATGACCACCCTCAAGCTCGCCACCCGGAAGCACCACCAACTGATCCGCGCTGCCAAGAAAACTGCTTTCAAGGACCGGCTGGACAACAACGCACACAACTGCAAGGAACAGTTCAACATCGTGAAAGAGCTCTCCAACCCCAGCGCAGGAAACAACGACATCACCCCATCGCAAGACCTCTGCAACTCCCTCGCCTCCTACTTCCACAACAAGATCGCAGACATACACAACAGCTTCAGCATTCAACCGACGCACGCCACGACTGCAGCAACGCCGCCCACCACCACCCTCCGCGCCTGGACTCTGATCAGCACCGAAGACACCGTCCGCATGATGAACTCCGTCCACTCCGGATCTCCGACCGACCCCTGCCCCCACCACGTCTTCAACATGGCCGACGCTGTCATTGCACCCTACCTGCGGGACATCATCAACACCTCCTTCGACACCGCCACCTTCCCTGAGAGATGGAAGCACACCGAACTCAGCGCTCTACTCAAGAAACCCACAGCGGACCCCACCGAACTCAAGAATTACCGCCCCATCTCGCTCCTCCTGTTTCCAGCCAAAGTCATCGAGAAGACCGTCAACAAGCAGCTGGCCGCCTTCCTCGAGACAAATGGATCCCTCGACCCCTCACAGTCGGGCTTCCGAGCCAACCACAGCACCGAGACCGCCCTCATCGCTGCCACCGACGACATCAGAGCCCTGATGGACAACAGAGACACAGCGGCCCTCATCCTCCTAGACCTCTCCGCGGCATTCGACACGGTCTGCCACCGCACCCTAGTACAGCGCCTCAGCAACGTCGGAATCTAGGAGAAGGCACTTGATTGGATCATCTCCTTCCTCGACGGAAGGACACAGAGGGTCCTCCTACCACCGTACAAGTCAGAGGCCACCAAAGTCATCTGCGGCGTCCCTCAAGGATCCTCGCTGAGCCCCACCCTCTCCAACATCTACATGAGCCCCCTTGCGGCCATCGCACGCCAACACAACCTCAACATAATCTCCTATGCCGACGACACCCAGCTGATCCTCTCCCTGACCAACGACCCCGCCGCCGCCAGAGCCAATCTACACAAAGGGATGAAAGATGTAGCCGAGTGGATGACGACCAGCCGCCTGAAACTGAACTCAGACAAGACGGAGGTCCTCATCCTGGGCCACCAAGACCTGAAACTCCCTCCCTCCCGACCTGCGCCTGACCCAAGACCACCTCTCCTTCAGGAAGAAGCTGAAGACCTGGCTGTTCGAGCAGTAACGGCCCCCCCGCCCCCCCCAAGCGCCTTGAGACCCTACGGGTAAGTAGTGCGCTCTATAAATGTCTTTGATTGATTGATTGATGATGAAAGTCACCACCATAGACGCCAGACGCGTTGCAGTATATCATTTACCTTCTTCAACGGCAGCTGAATCTTTAGCGGGCTTTGTGAAGAGCAACCTTTTTCAAACATAACACCTCCCCAGTGGGCACAGCCTCTCCCAAGACCTTCTGGTGTTTGTGGTTGTCCTTCAAAAATTCTTACTCCAGTGAGTTTGCATGCCTAACATTGTCTATTTGTAAAAAAATGAAACACCCCAGTGGGTTGGTATGGATCCATACAAACGCGCTGCTGCTCTTGAGTCCCTTGGCACTAACCACCTTCCTGCAATAGAGAACACCGCCTGTTTTCACTACAGGGACACTGCTCAGGCAGCGGGGCTCCTTCCGCGGCCAAAGCAGACTGCTAATATCCAACAAAAATTAAGCACTTCATGTGGAAGAAGCCACCCAAGGTAGGTAATACTTGTCTTTAGTCGCAAGTGTCCACACAGAGGAATCATGATGGAAGTCACCACCATAGACGCCAGACGCGTTTCAGTATATCATTTTCCTTCTTCAGTGGCAGTTGAATGTTAAGCAGGCTTTGTGAAGAGCAAACATTTAAAACAAAAACATCTACCTAGTGGGCGCGGCCTATCCCAAGGCCTTCTGGTTTTTGTGGTGTCCTTCAAATAATCAAACTTTAGTGAGTCTGCATGCCCAACATTGTCTATTAGCAAAAACATGAAACACCCCAGTGGGTTGGTGTAGATCCATACCAACACGCTGCTGATCATGAGTCTCTTAACCCTGACCACCATCCAGCAATTGTGAACACCGCCTGGTTTCACTGCAGGGATGCTGCTACAGCAGTGGGGTTCCTTCCGCAGCCGAAGCAGAGCACTAATATCCAACAAAAATGAAGCACTTCAAGTGGAAGGAGCCACCCAAGGTAGGTAATACTTGTCTTTAGTCACAAGGGTGCACACAGCGGAATCGTGATGGAAGTCACCAGCATAGACGCCAGACCCGTTTCGGGATATTGTTTCCCTTCTTCAATGGCAACTGAATGTTAGGCAGGCTTCCTGAAGAGCAACCTTTTTCAAACAAAACCTCCCCAGTGGGCGCAACCTCTCCCAAAGCCTTCCTGTATTTATGGTTGTCCTTCGAAAATTCCAACTCCAGTGAGTTTGCATACCCAACATTGTCTATTTGCAAAAAAATTAAATACCCCAGTGGGCTGGTGTAGATCCATATTAACACGCTGCTGCTCATGAGTCTCTTAGCACTGACATCCTTCCAGCAATAGTGAAGATCGCCTGTTTTCACTGCAGGGACGCTGCTCCAGTAGCAGGGCTCCTTCCGCGGCCAAAGCAGACCACTAATATTCAACAAAAATGAAGCACTTGATGTGGAAGAAACCACCCTAGGTAGGTAATACTTGTCTTTAGTCGCAAGGGTGGGCACAGAGGAATTGTGATGGAAGTCATCAGCATAGACGCCAGTGGCGTTTCGGGATATCGTTTACCTTTTTCAGTGGCAGTTGAATGTTAAGAAGGCTTTGTGAAGAGCAAACCTTTTCAAACAAAACACCTCCCCAGTGGGCGCGGCCTCTCCCAAGGCTTTTTGGTATTTGTGGTTCACCTTTGAAAATTCAAACTCCAGTGAGTTTGCATGCCCAACATTGTCTATTTGGAAAAGAATTAAACACCTCAGTGGGTTGGTGTAGATCCATACAAACACGCTGCTGCTCGTGAGTCCCTTAGCGCTGACCACCTTCCCGCAATAGTGAACACTGCCAGGTTTCACTGCAGGGATGCCGCTCCAGCAGCAAGGCTCCTTCCGCAGCTGAAGCAGACCGCTAATATCCAACAAAATTTAAGCACTTCATGTGGAAGAAGCCACCCAAGGGAGGTAATACTTGACTTTAGTCGCAAGGTTGCACACATAGGAATCGTGATGAAAGTCACCAGCATAGACGCCAGACGGGTTGCAGTATATCGGTTACCTTCTTCAAAGGCAGCTGAATGTTAAGCAGGCTTTGTTAAGAGGCCATTTTGTATTTCTGGCAGCCATTCTAGTTAGCCATGTGCTGCCACATGCTCGCCATGTGCTCTGTCCTCCCTCAATGTTGACTGCTCTTGTAGTCTGCCTGGAAACGCACTATATTCAGCATCTTCCACCTTTGCACATGCTCAGTTGAACTTGTAGCTGTCCTTGCAATTGTTCCTAGTCTGTGAATGTCAGGATGTGTTTGCCAAAAACAGCCACTTTGTTGAGCAAGCAGAGCTTGTATGTCCATATTACTCATTTTGCATGCTTAAAGGAGCCAGGACTGCCCCTTGGTCTTATGCTGACTATGTAACCCTAAGCATATATAAGGCTCCAGTTTTCTGTACTTCTTACACTGCCTTATTCAGTTGCTAAGGCTTCTGTGTGACGTAGTCTACCTCATCTGAGGTGAATAAATGTATTCTTTTTATAGTACAGCTTCTGTGCCAATTTCTTACTTGTTGGTTTAAAAGGACCAAGTATCAGTGGGACCCCTGAGAAGGTTTGCTGTGTTCTTCAATTGGGGCCCAACGTGGGGCTTATTAGAGAAGTGGCTATCTGAGGGAGTGATCTTGTCAGGAGACAGAAATCTACTGAGGAGGACAGGACAAGATTCTACTAAGGAGGAACTCTGTGCACTGGTGTTCTGGGGATTTTCTGTCTCTGCAGCCTAGTATATTTCTGGTCTTCCTGATTTTGATCCTCCACATGATGTCACCCCTGACTTAGAACTTTTTTGGCGTGAGTATTCTAAAAATACCGTTAGGTCATTCAGAACTTGGCAGTTAGAATTTGGACAACCATTTGTTTGGTAAGAGTCGTTCTGCGGCACTTGCTGTTGGTTTGATGCTTTGGATTGGTAAGGTAGTTTAGTAACACTTACTGTGGCTTTGGAATTTTGGAATTCGTGTTGGCCAACTTTGGATTTGTATGGGATAGATATACGAATTGCAATTTGTGTAGGCAGGTAATGAGGAGATTTTTCTCTGTTTGAATTTGTTTTAACAGCGCAACGTACGAATAGTACCTTAAGCACTACTTTGGTTATAATATTTGCATATTCTGCAGTAGTTTTGGCATGCCTGTTTCAAGCACACATCGAAGAATGTGTTGTTTTTTAGAGGTACCATAGTGAGATGTGAATTAAATTAGCAGTCTACCATAGAGAGAATGCCTAAATAGGTTTAGGTATAAAAACATAGTTCTTCCTTGGTGATTCTGTATCCCCAGTGAATTAAAATATGACAAAATACAAACAAGTATCCTTTTTCTGCGCAATGTTTTGAATGGAGAAACGCAGAGCGATTTCTTGGTGTTCTGCCAGCCTAAGCTAGTGAATTGAGTATATTTTGGCTTCTTGGAAATAAAACAGTCTGTTGGGCTGATTTTGTTTTGCAGTCTTTTGGAATACTATTGAGAAGCTCTTCTTGTAAATATGACTTACAACTAGTATTTACAAATGGTTTTGTTTAAGTACAGTCCGTGGGCTATCCTTTATTTCTGTCCTAAGTGTTGATCTGTGGGTTAAATGTGTGTTTAAATGTCTATGTGGTTCGTGGTTTTACATTGCAACTTCTATGAGTAAATAGCGATTGCGCTCTTTGTGTAAGGATTGCTAGCCTTAAGTGCGCTGTATTGTGTGTCCTGAGTGTTTACCCCCTTCTGCATATGTCTGGAATGAGCTCAATGTGTGTGTTTTTTTTTTTGCTGTCATCAGTCTGTTATGCAAAATGTCATTTAATTAATATTAAATAAAAATCCAGAAAGGAACCATATGATATGCTAAATAACTGCATGTTACTATTAAAATTGATAAGAGTAAGCAACTATGCACATGTACAAATTGCCAATGCTTAAAAGATAAAATTAGAATTCATATTGAATAGGAATAAAATAGGCCTAAAAAAACCAAAATTGTGTGTTTTGCAATAAATGAACAATTATAAAAATGTTACACCATTTTCCTTAGATACATTGTGTAAGATATTAACAGGCAAATACATCATCTGAGTGAATTTTTGCTGAACTAAAACACATATTATAGAACATGCATTGAAATGCCTCAGTTTTAAATAGACTGCACATTTCAACACTGAGAAAAGCTTTTCACCAGCTGTGTTTTTACTGCTGAACAAACAGCTGTCGTTTTGATTGTAGGCCACGGAGAGACAGGAATGTTGACTCAGCCAGGATTTTGTCAGTTAAACACGGGGTAAAATCCTGCATTTCAGACTGCTGTTCATTATTTTAGATACCAGGAAAACATTTAAGGTAGGGATTTCCATCCTTAAACCCTTTTTACATAAGCACATAAATGGTTCTGATGTTAAATAATAATTGTCCTTTTAAAAAGTGGCACAAAACTTTTCATGTTTTAAGTTAGGCTTCTGTGCTTAGGCTTGTGTATGAATGTGTCTAAATATGATAGGCAAGGAATGAAGTTTGCTTTTCCTATGTAGAATTATCAAAATGATTGGTTTTACTATTAAAAAAAGAAAACATTATTAATTAATAAACATTATTAAAAAAATAAGTGCTTTTAAATTTGTTTTTTAATATTTATAAAGCTTAGTACTCATACTGTGACCTCCTAGCATCAAAATTTAATTTAAGTTGTGTTGTATCACATAATCAGGAAATTTGCATATGAAATATCACTCTGTGCAGGCGTAATAAACTCATTTTTATGAGGGTATATATGATTATTTTTGATTTCTTACTCCTGGGCTAGAGAACATTCTGGTAATGAATATTATGCAAAGAATATTATAGGATATTCGTTTTTAAGTGCCCCAAATATCAAAGTCGAAATTGGGTAACATTCACTATTTAAACAGCACTTTTTTCTATTCTGAGCAGCTTTTAAAGTGACTTAGGCTTCAGTAAATGCATACATTTAGGTATAATACAAATAGCTGACTTCTATATTGTTAGACAAGTATATTGCACACTGCTTACAATTGAAAAGAAATATAAAAAAAACAGCAGAAGTTATTAAACTGACAAACAGGGGAATGGGTCAGCTTTCTGTTTTCAGGGTGACTTTGAATAGGGAAAGCTGCATGGAATACTTTGCACACAGAATAGGAGAGCTGGGAAGAGTTAAATGTCAGTTCTATAATTTAGAAGCCTGGCAGGCCTACCAGAGCAAGGTCTGCTTTGACATTTTGACATCTGAAACTTTTTGAAAGACAACATGGCAGCGCAGGAAAAAGGAGAAGTTTTACTTTTTTGGGCAAAAAAAACAAGCACTTTATGCACTTATGTGATAGAAAATGATATAATGGTATATGTGAACTTTGATTAACAGATAAGCTTTGCCATATTTATACAGCACTAATGCTTAAAAACTGATGCAATGAAATTTAGTTTGACTTAATGTGCCCTCAAGTTACATTTGTACATTTGTTAAAAAGGATTAGGGTCTGGGTATTCATGTTTTTTTAGCCCTCTCAAAAGTGTTATGTACTTCCTATACCTTTGTTTATGCCCAGTTGCTACAAATAGCGGTTGATAGTGTTGACAGAAATGAAACCTGTTTCAGGTTTCCTACTGTCAAAATGGGGGAAGGAGGCTATCTCCTCTACAAGTTAAGGCTAGATAATATGTATGTTGCTCTCTCCTTTTCTCAATTTTCTTTAGCCTGTATAACCCATTCCATGCTCATGACGAGCTCAGCTCGTCATGCAGCACAGTGCTCCTGTCCTCATGACAAGCTGAGCTTGTCATGACCACACCCGTTTTTTATTGCTGTCCAGCACAGTAGGGGAAACTCTCAAGCAGCGATGTGGCTAAACTGTCTGTGAAATAGCAATAAGATATTGAATTGGCTATTCAGTAATACTGTTTCAAACATTGTTAGCATTAATAAAATTAATAAATATATGTTATGTTACTGCCCATCCTGCTTGATAAAATGATGACAGGATCAGTAGTCTAGATTGTTGTTCCCTTATTTGACCTTTAAGGGGAGCTAGATGTGGGTAGTTTTTGTTCTAAAAATCTTAGGTGATAACATCATTATTGTATGTTATTCCATGCTACATAGTTTTGCAAGGGCATTGCTAGTTTTTTATTAGCTAGTCTGTGTAAATAAACTGACAGTCATTATTAGAGCTGATGTTGCATAGTCTGGATCATGAAAAGCAGAACGCAGGGAAGATGCCCATGTGATCCTTAGCAAAAATGTTTTGAAGAAAATGTTGTTTTATAGATAAGAAACCCTGTTAAATTAGCAGTTTTAGATTTTCCTGCTGCTTCTGCACCATGAGAGCATGGTCCTAAGCGTACAATGTAGGTATAGCCCACAAATCTGTCACACCTTTCTCAGTTCTGAGTACTGAAGCTGATTTAGGGTATGTCTGTGTTATTTTCCTCTTTTCCTCGCAATTTAGAAAATGAATACAGACTTCCTTGGCTGCTTGGGATTGGGTGATGTATTACTCTTGCCAAACAGTTCCTCTCATACTTGCCAATAGGTCCAGGCTGTAGTTTTTTTTACTCTCACATAGATAGATGGAAATGGTTCTTGGGTGCCTTGCGTCCCAAGACTAGGAAATATTTTGAGACTATCCTCTCTGTTAATAGACTGTTTTTGTGCCTTGTCTAAAGACCTTTTGTTCTGTCCACCAATAGATATTTGCTGCTTTACAACCATTGCCAGAGGGGCCCGGACATCAGATTCAGTCTGGGGAGTCCGCATCAGCACCAGTCCAGCTTGAAGCCAAAGTGAAGGTAACCATTTCTGGCAACTAGGACCTCAGTGAAGGCGGGCGCCCTGTGATCAAGTGTGTACCCCTGCCACTGTCTTGGGCGAAAGACGCGGTCACAAATCAGAAATGAGAAATGGTAGATCATGCTGGGAAACCAACGATAATCTCTCAAAGTTTGGAGTTAGCTTGATGATATGGCTCACAAACTTAGCCATGATATCCACCTTCCATAGGATATCATGGCTAAGTCAGGAAAATACCAGGTGTAAAAAAAGCAGCGCTAACCGCGTTTTTTTTATCACTAACAGGGTTAGCGATATCCTTGCTAATAGGAGAAATGTCGCTTAACAACATTTCTCCTATTATTTTTCTCTGAAACTCCCCCTTTGCATCCCATTATAGATGCAAGGGGAAGCGTAGAGAAAAAGGGTGCTAACATGCGAACTTGCGTGTTAGCACTCTGTTGCTGATAGGGAGATCATTTTATCTCCGCTTTCTTGGCTTTTAAAGCGAACAAAGCAGAGATAAATCCCTTGATAATATGCCCCTATGTTTTACAAAATACAGAAGGTCTCTTAGGCTTGTGTGGGGGACCCCATAACTCTAAGATCAGCAGGACTAAATCACTCAGGATCTGCAAAAGCTCTTTCTCTGTGGAAACGGAATTCTTCCAAGTGCCCAAAATCATGCCTACAGTGCAATATTAAAGGCACCAGAATCTCTGTTGGCTCGCAGCTGCATGTATGTTATGTCTGAAAACGAGAGCTGATCAGCCCGAACAACAGCTACCTTGTTAATATAACCTTGGAGGCTTTAGCACTCACTGTGCAGACCAGGGTCGGGATGTGAGTCTAGGGGTGCCAAAAACACATGTGAAGCATTTCACGCAGCCTAACTTACAGCAATAGCTATATGCAGTGTTGTGTGCAAAAAGCAGCAAAAGTTAAAATGGCGTTTAAACTTCTAATAAGCCTATGCCAACATACCAATGTGACCAACCAGGCACATCCCTCACTACACTATCATTTATTTGGATGGATCCTATACCTATGAAATTGTTACTATTTTGTATTTGATATAGTATTATGACAGTAAAATGTGGCTTAAATTCTAATTATCGTCCAACTGCCAGTAATTAGAAGAGTTTTTTGCCGTTCTTATGTTTACGCCCTGTTATAGGTTTTCTCTGCACAATGCCAATATGTTCACACAAGTGCTAATTGCCATTGAAAATAGTTTGGCAAGATGACGGCCGCAAAGATGGGTGAGTGAGCTGCTCTCTCCCTAATCTCCACCGCTGCAGTATCTCCCGTACTTGCAGGGCTTTGAAGAGCATCTATCTGCTTCTGTGAAAAGACTGATAGACTGAGAGACATTGTCTCAACTTTCTAAGCTTCATTGTTTGTTCGAAACTGCCGTAATAACCTTGCTGAATGATCCAGTGCTGCCGCTCCTGGCTGTGGGGGACTCCATTTCCCTGCTTTTTTGTCTGCCGACGTTGGGAGAATTGCTTGCCTTCTGTGTCCATCTCTTCCTCGGCTGACGGGACGCAGCCGCTCTCGAGCGTGAATATGCTGCCAAAGGTCACTATCAAGGGGGTCGTGGCATCATGACAGGAGCTTCATCAAAGATTCCTGGGTCTAATTTAACTGATATCGCCACAGAGGGCTCCAACGCTTTGCCTGCAGTTTCGACCGCGAAGGTAGAGCCAAAGAAGAACCTTACCGCCGGTCGCACAAAACACACAGTCCCCGGGCTATTCAAGGCGCAGATCTTAAAAACAAAGGGTGCCTCCAATGTGGATACTAGTACTGGTTCTGGGCTTAGAGGCTCCGGTCCCACAAAAACAGCTGATTCCGGTTTGAATACTTTACCTGCATGCAACAATGCCGCAGCTCCTTCTGCCTGTATGCTCACATCGATAGGTGAAGGGTTTCAGGGATCTAAATCTGTAATGCCTGTATTGCTTACCGGTTCGGGTGAGGGTGCAATTATTCCCCCGATCAGAATTGGCATTGACAATGACACAGTGGTAACTCAGCAAGAGAAATGCAGGTTGGTAAATGAAGTCCTGCTCTCTGCAAATCACGATGTAGCTGCATCACCCACTCTTCAGCTTGATGTCTGTAAAGAGCTGGACCTGAACAAAGATGATGACACAGCTGACAAATTCTTCTCCCTCTCAGATGTTTCTAACTCTTCCGGAGAAGGAGACGGTCAAGACAGAGACTGGGGTGGGGTTGGCAGCGATTCGTGTAGCCCGCATTGGGAAGGGAAATGAAAACACTGCCGGCTTGCCCCAACCCGACCGAGGAGACCCCTGGTGGGATAGCTTGGGATTATTCCTACTCATCTGGGCTGGAGACCCCAAACAACACTACAGTTGAAGTTGATGAAGCAGTGCCCAGTGGGTAGGCCTAATCACTGCTTGTCCGGAGGAAATCACACTCTCAACCATTTACCAAGTGATGATGGCACACAGGAAGGAATCAAGGGTGGAAAGCTCCCGGACGCAAGGAGCTTATAGGAAACTTCAGAACTCCATCCGCAGGGTGGCTAAAACATGTCTAGACTTCTCTTCTAGAATATCAGAAGCGGAAACCAGAATCTCACAACTTGAGGATGACTTGGCCTCGCAGCGATCGATGGTCGAGAATATACAGATGGCAAAAGACGATACCCTGCTCAAACTGACCAACCTTGAAAACTGGGCAAGGCGCAATAACTTAAGAATCCTGGGTATCCTGGAGGGCAAAGAAAGTACTAATGTCCGCCAATTCGTGGTTGAACTCTTCAAAGAAACTTTCCCGGATCTCCCTCAATGGGATTGGAAGATTCAAATTCAAAGGGCACATCGTTTTCCTTTTCATCGACGCAATGCTAATGGCCAGTCTGGCAATCACCCTAGAGCAATCCTGATTTATTTGAACAACTTTTTGGCCAGGGAATCCTTGTATGACTTGGCCAGGCCCGATCACAAAAGAGAGGGTAAAGGATGCAGTTTCTTTGTGCGCCCTGACTTTCATCAGAGGACAGTTGAATTACGTTGGCGCTTAAGACAAATGATTCCAGAGTTCCAGCAGAAGTGTGCCCAGGTCTTCCTATTAAACCCTGCTAAATTAAAAGTGATTCATAATGGCCAGACACACTTCTTTCAGTCAGAGATTCAGGCCAAGGAGCACTTGCTCTTTATGACAGCAGAAGGAAAATCTTGATTATGTTTGCTAAATAACAAATTGCTAATGTATTTTCTAGTTATGGGGCTTGGCTTCCCCTTTCTTTCTTCTTTTTTTTCTTCTTCTTGTTGCCAAGATTAAGCCTTCGCTTACTGACCGAGTCACTAAAGTCTAGGGGTTAATAGACAGGCATGTTTGATCTTCTTTTGTTCTATTGGGGAGTTTTTTTCTTTTTTTGGCTATCTTGTTTTTTGTTCTTCAATGCCTGCATTTAGTGAATTATATCAGTCTTTGTAGCGCAGCGGGGGAGGATCCAGCTCCACATCACCAGGGATTGTTGGTCCCCATGTCCTGCATGAGTTGGGGGGTAGGTAATGGGAGGAGGGGCGGGGGGCTAGGGAGGGGTGGGAGGTGGGGGGTTTGGGTCACAAATAGCCTTTTTTTCAAGTTATTATAGCAAACAACACAACTTTTTGTGAAGTGGTATGTGCTTTATTTTTGCTTTGTCCTTCGCATTACACTGATTGCAAACTTGTATGTAGGCATGGGTTTCAATGGGCTGGTCTGGGTGAAAATCTTTAAAGATGGCGGGTAGACATGATTTGATTCGGTTTTGCTCTTTAAACTGTTGTGGGTTATATGAAAGGAAAAAAGGGGGAGTCCTCGCCCAACTTATCAGACACTTAGATGTTGACGTATTATCTGTACAGTAGACTCATGTTCCGTGGAACAATCGTGCTTGTCTTACAGAAATTGGTCTTGATCTTATTGCTTGCGCACGGCAGACCACGACAGTTAGAGGCATCGCTATAATGGCCAGGCGACGGGCTTATGTATCTAAGCGAGTGAAGGGTGACAATTTTGGACGGTCGGCACTTGCAGAAATAGTGGTCAGGGGTTCACCATGTACTATTGGCTCTTTATACAGCTCCAATCTGGATGACCCTGACATGTTTAATATGTTAAGTGTCGAACTCGCCTTGTGGCCATCTCGTAAAGTCATATGTGGGAATTTCTTTTTTTTTTTTTTTTAATATATACTTTTTTTTTTTTAGATTGTCCTCATACCACAGTAAGCATCTGCAATTGTAACATTAGACCCCTTTGATCCTGAACGCCCATGGTCCATGTTCCTGCATACACTACGGGCTGCCAGGCCTGCTTCTTTGTACGAGGTTTGGTGTAATCCTTGGACGATCTTAAACCAACCTTAGTGCCTATCTCCAGCACACCAAGGCGCCCAAACGTTACCTTCCATACGGTCAAGCCTTGCCATTGCAAGTGCGGCCCGGAGCCACGTCTCATAAAGGGGAGCAGCTGGATCTTTCCATAATATGCATAGTTCCCTATGGGCCAACAGGATCAGATTTAAAAGTAAGCCAATCTGTGCTCTAGACATGGAATTTCCAATTGAAGAATTTAAGCCAAAAATAACTAATGCTGGGTCTAAATTAACCTTTTTTCCAAATATACCTGTTAGTGCCTGTTCTACGTTCTGCCAGTACCCGTTGAGTTTGGGACATTCATAAAACATGTGCAGATCGTCTGCCTTAAGCATACCACATTTAGGGCATCTGGGGGTGGGGTTGTCGACAAATTTAGCAACTCTATATGGGGTATAATAAATCCAATTTAGAGTAAAAAAATGTTTTTTCTTCAAGGAGGCTGATTTTACGAACTTGTAAAGGTTTGTAATAGATGGAAGAAAGTACTCTGCAGCACTATTTTCTAATATTGATGTTCTCCATACCAGGTGGGGTGAAGGTAGTTCGATATCTTCTCTATCTAATAGGTACCTATACCATATCCCAACTTCCTTTTTAGGAGGGGTGGGGTTTTGCAGTTTCCCAGTTTCCGCCAATATTATTCTTTTCTGCTGTAAACCATGAGCGTAGTTGTAAAAATTTAAACCGTGAAAAAGAATCCCCGATTCTTGCTTTCAGAACCTCCCATGGATAAACCCCATCTGCGGATATTAATTCTGACCAAGTGCTTATACCTGCAAGTACAATTGGCACCGCCAAACCATCCTTTAAACATTCAGGAAGCCCAGGAGAATCCCAGATTGGGGCGAGGTCTGAGTAGTATTTTATACCCCACCTAGTTTTCAGATTTTGCCATAAATTAAGTGCTGCCCGGATGACCTTCAGTCGGACTTTCTTGAAGAACCTTATAGCTCCAAATTTGTACAAAAACCCATCTCCGCCTCCCTCCTGTATTGCCATTGCTTTTAAGATCATCCCCCAGTTGTTATTGCAGAGACTGGTCAGAAGACTTCAGATGTTTTTAAACTGAAAGGAGAGACAGTAGCAGAAAATATCCGGTAGTGTGAGTCCCCCCTTAAGTAGTCTTCTCTTCAGCTTTTTCCATCACAGTCTGGTGCTTTTGTTGGCCCATACAAAACTACTGATCTTACTCTGAATTTTCCCGATAAGCTTAGAGGAGAATTCGAGGGGAACAGCGCTAAAGAGGTATTTTAGCTTGGGTAAAATGACTATCTTGACTATATTTACACGACCGTAAATTGTAAGTTGGAGGTTTATCCACCTAAGGAAAAGATGGTCAATTTCCTTATCACTCTATTTAAGTTAGTCAGGGGTATGTTCATCAGGTCTTGCTCTATACCAATTCCCAAATATTTAAATCCTGGCCCCTCTCGTCTTTCCCAGCCTTTGACTCCCCAGCACATTATCTCAGTCTTAAGAGTATTAACTGCATAACCGGAGTATCTTCCGAACTCGCTTAGAGAGTGCTCGACCTTTGGGAGGACCTCAGTAGGGTTGTTAGTATATATTAACAGGTCATCCACGTACAGAGCGAGCTTAATATTAAGGTCTTGTACCCAAAAAGGAGTTATTTGAGGATCTAGCCTAAGCGTTTGCACCAGTGGCTCTATATAAATGTTGAATAATAAGGGTGAAATCGGGCACCCTTGTCGAGTGCCTCTCCTTATTTCAAATCTAGATGTTAGTTTGCCATTTAGAAGAATATTAGCTGATGCGCCGTCATAGCATTTAATTAATGATCGTATAAAGAGTGGGCCAAATCCCATGACTCTAAGAGTTTCCCAGAGGAAGATCCAACTAACGCGGTCAAACGCCTTGGTGGCGTCGTACGCTGCCACTGCTAGCGGTTCTGACTTTGCTATCGCTAAATCTATACAGCCGAATAATTGTAGTGTCTGTTCCTGTATATATCTGCCCGGAGTAAACCCCTTCTGCTCCCCTCCTATTACCTGTGGTATCATCTTGACCAATCTCCTTGCCAAGACGCTTGTGAAGATCTTATAATCTGCGTTAAGCAGGGAGATTGGCCTATATGAGTCTGCCTTCAGTGGGCACTTCCCGGGTTTTAGTATGAGAACGATAGTTTCTTCCTTCCAGGACGGGGGTATTTCCCCCCCCCTTTATAAATGTAATTAAATAACTCAAGAAGTCTAGATGTTATTGCATTGTCCAAGATTTTATAGACTTCCCCTGGAAGTGCATCTGTCTCCGCTGACTTGTTGTTTTTGATTTTAGCAATATGCAATTTTATCTCTTCCTCCGTTATGGGTCTTTCGAGTGACTCTTTGCTGTCAGTGGTCAATCTCGGCAGATCTATATTATTGAGCCACTCTTGGGTGCAGTCAACATCAAGGCCTGCCTCCTCATTATAAAGTTCCGAAAACAGGTTGACCAAGCATCGCTCCATATCTTCATCCTTACCAGATGTAGTACCTAGTTCGCCTACTTCTAGCTGGTCAATGTTATTTTTAACCCTGTCTGTTTTTAACTTCCAGGCTAATATGGCACTAGCTCTCTCCCCATATGTGGGAATTTCAATCTCCATTTGAGCTCAAGTATCAACTTATATAGTGATGCTCCCTATCTGGGTAGAAGAAAAAAGACATGTAAAGCAGTCCGTGGGCTTAGTCGAGAGCATGCTTTGGTTGATGTATGGCAGAGGCTACGGTCAACCGAGCCTGGTTACATGTTTTTTTCAGCTCCCCATTGTAAATTTGTTCACCTAGATTATTTTTTTATTGCAGAATCAATCCTTGGTAGGGCCTCCTGTGAGTTACATCCTAGAATAATTTCAGATCATAATCCGGTAATTTTGCAACTCCCCTCCTGTGGTTCAAGACCTGTAAAATCAACATGTACATTTGAGCGTAGATTGCTGATTTTATCCAGAGTATCCAGATTATATGAACACGTGGATAAGAGATTTCTTTCAGCCTCTAATCTAGTTGTGTGGGACACGTTCAAAGCCGCAGTGAGGGGGGGACCCTTAGCTTTTCCCTTTACCAACAGAAGGTTATTAAAGACAGGGTTAAAGCCTGGATTGTACAGCTTCGTGAGATCGAAGAAGAACTTATACTAGTTATTGATGATCAAGGGAAAAGGGAGGTGTGCCAACGACAAATAGCAATCTGTAAGAACAAGATACAACAGTATTTTGGTGAAGTACTGGCTGCCAAGCATATCCAGTACAGAACTGATATCTACGAGTATATGGAAAACACGGAGCGGCTGCTGGCTAAGAGACTGCAATGTAAGGAGGTGTTAAACCGGATTAGCTGTATTAATGACAAAAACGGTATCAGGCAGGACCAACCAGACAAAGTGAGCGAGGTGTTTCAAGAGTTTTATGAGGCATTATATTCTTCAGACAAAGATGCTGAAATTGTCCCAGGGGAAGGATACTTGGAAGACTATGTATCAGCGAAGGTTCCATCTCATCATTTTGTGGTACTGTCTTCTCTGATATCAAGGGAGGAGATAGAATTGGCAATAACTGCATTGTTTGCGGGGAAGGCCGGTGGGCCAGATTCATTACCTCTGGAATTTTATCGAACAGTTAGCATTATTTTGTATGAGGAACTTGAGTCCCTGTTTTTATCAGCTCAGAGAGGCCAGACCACCGAGTCTTGGCATAAACCCACTATTGTAATCTTCAAGAAAAAGGACAAGGCTGACCTAACCCCCTTGTCATATCAACCAATTTCCCTAATATGTGCAGACAGTAAAATCGACGCAAAAATTATGGCATCTAGATTGGGAAGGGTCATCACTCCTTTTGTCTCTGTTCGCCAGCATGGCTTTCTACCTGGTCGTGACACCTCCGATCATATCAGACGGGCGATAGCTTTATTTGCCGGGGCCTTGCCTATAAACAACCTTTGCCAATGATCCTGTTGGACGCCGGAAAGGCATTCGATAGGGTCTCTTGGGACTTCCTTTGGCAACTGTTGAGATCTAAGGGGTTTCCACAAGAATTTATCAGAGCTTTACAGGCCCTATATATTTCTCCTAAAGCCTCTGTTCCAATTTCTGGACAGGAGTCTTGTCTTTTTTACATCAATAGAGGAACCCGGCAGGGCTGCCCCTGCTCTCCGCTTTTATTTTCCCCAATTATTGATAAGTAGATTAAATGGTAATCCAAGGATACAGTCGGTCACGGTCAACAAGGTGTTCTATAAAACATTTGTCTCTGCCGACGATGTCTCTATCTTTACAACTGACGCAGGCTCAGCTCTCCTGGCTGTTTATGACTCTGCCATACTTTTTGGGGCAGTTTATGGCTATCGCCTTAATACTGATAAAACCCAAGTTGTACACTCTGATTTTTTTAGACCAACCGGGCTCCCAATAACCCCAGTTGCCACCTATCTGGGCGTTAAGATCACTGCAGCAGTAGAGACAATACCAGAATTAAACATCCTCCCAATTATCAAAAAAGGTCAATCAAATACTGGAGAGATTGGACCATTTACATTTATCACTTCATGGCCATTCTAACGTTCTCAAAATGTCAATTTTCCCAAAATTTCTATATTTATTTAGGTCCATACCCATCAAATTCCCAATGAAGTGCATCCTCAGTGTAGAAAGGGCCTGCCTGAGATTTCTTTAGCGGTACCATAAACCCAGAAGGGCATCTAGGTGGCTACTTCCCAGGCTGAGGGGTGGCTTGGGTTTGCCATCTTTAATGCTTAAACACTGGGCTGCATTGCTGCAACATATGGGAGTGTAATAATAATAATATTTTTTTTATTGTTTTAGGTTAATAAAAACTGTTACAAAAAATGCATTAAAAACAGCCTCCTCAGCAAAATTAAAAGAAAACCTTAAAAACAGGAATTCATGGTTAATAACAAAGATAAAAAACTGTAAAAAACATGGTACGGGTATATTGTTCGAGGCTGCTTTGTCCTATCCCGAGGTATCCTCTCGGTCAAGTGCCTGGGTTTTTTGTTTCAGTTCTGCTAGTTTCAGGAATTTCACCAGATTCCCATTTAAGGAGGGGAAAACAGGATCAAAACAGGCAAGGACGGCTTGTCTCCGTGAGTGGACTCCTAGTTCGTTGAAGGCGGTTTTCAACAGGGCTACTCTTTCCACGTTCAGGCTCGAGCAAGTACATAGTAGATGTTCTAAGTCTTCAGTCCCCATTCCGCAGAGCCGGAATTTAGTCCCATAGTTCTGTCTCAGCCATGGCGGTAGGTGAGGAATGGCAGGTAGGATACCTAGCCTGTGTTTGAAAAAGGCTTCTTTTGTTTTCCAGCCATAGCCCGGACCAAAATATGCTTGAAGCCTGGTGATTTGTATGTACACAGGGTCATCCAGGCATGGGGTCTCTGAGAAAGCAAGGCTTTGTTCTCCACATGCGAGTGTCTCTTTAAACTCTTGTTCACTATGCACTTGAATTGTGCATGTGATAGAGGCATCTCCCATAGGTCTTTCAGTCCTGTGATGGCCAGTATTTTTTCGCCGGCATTCTGGATGAGCTGGTCATATCTTGCCAGAGCTGTCGGTTCAAGGTGTTTTCTGAAGAGTTCTTTAATTTATGCCAGCACTTGATGTATGAGCCTCTTTGTGCGAGTGTTTGGCACGTTTGCCCAAATTCCAACCGAATCTGGGCCTTTCTAAGTGTAGGATGGCAGGCTGAATAGAAGTCTGTAGGCTTTTGAGATAGTTGTATCAAGAAGTTTTGCATCCGTTCCTCTTAGGGCCTCGCTTCCATACGTGATTGATGACTCTATTTTGGTTTTAGCTACTCAAAGTAGTGGCAGTAGAGTCTCGCCACTCAAGTTGGACTTTAACTGTTTTCAGTGTCATGGCTATTAACATGCCTTTCCTCTTGATGGCCTCTAGTTGGTTTAGATAGCGGACGCCTTTGTCGACTTGGATCCCAAGATATTTGTATTCAGAGCAGTTTGAAATTGCTTCTGTGCCAAGCGACCAAGAGTATGGGAGTGCTAATTGCAGGGGATAGCTGTATAGTGCCTGAATGTGCTACACCTACGATTTATGAGACATTACTTGGCGAAGCTGCTAATAAATGTCTGGTAAGCATATTGGAACCGGGCTATTATAAGAAAACTAAATTCAAGATCATTCAATCGGCGTACTCTGTCTGGCGGAAAATTCGGCGGCGTTTTAAGATCCCAAAGATTAATGCACACAACCCCCCTTCCAGCCCTTTGCCTTTTGCCGTCTATATTTCAGGATCCTGTCACTCTTAGGTGGGTCAATTTAGGAATCAGAACTTTAGGGAATTTTTTCGTTGATGGTCAACTTCTTTCTTTTCCGATCTGCAGGGAAGATATGGACTCCCAATTAGACATTTTTTCAAGTATCTACAAATCAGGAGCTATTTATCTAAATTTCTGTTAGAAGGACCTGAAAGGTTCCAGAAAGTTTTGCTAGTTGGTACTATAGAGAAAAGAGCAAGGATTGGGCTAATTTATAAAATACTTCTATATAATCAGCCAGATGACTTGAGTGAACAAAGTGAAAAGTGGGACAGAAAGCTAGGGGAAAAAGGCACAGACCTTTTTGCCTCTCTTGAATTGGCTAATAAGATATTGATTACTGGCAGTCTGAGGGCCCAACTTTATATGTCAATTTATGATCTATATTACACCCCTGGTAAAGTTTCTAAATGGTCTAACTTCCGTGGGAATTCGTGTAGTAGATGTGGTCTTTTTGCTGTTGATACTTTACACATGTTTTTTTCTTGCACTATGCTCTCTAAATATATACAAGATATAGAAACTGTTCTCACACAAATTTCTGGGAAAGCTTTGAGGCTAACACCTAGTCTAGCTATTCTGGGGATAGACCGATCTCGTAATCCATCAGAACGGAGCTAAATAGAAAATGCTTTATATTCATAGCTATGTCTATCTATAGATTGGGGATTACTACCCAATGGATCAATTTGCAAGGGCAGGTAATCATGTAAATTACATTCTTGCTGTTACATGATTACCTGCCCTTGAAAATTGGAATACCTTGGTATGACCAAAAGACCAGTGAAAGTGCGACTTGGGGAGCACAAGAGCAATATACGGTGCAAAAAGACAACAACAAAAATGGCCACGCATTTCTTGGAAAATAAACATTGTGTCAATGACATTAAATGGACAGTAGTTGAACAGCTACCATCTGAACAAGGACTCTTTGAGAAGGAACAAAGATGGGTTTTTAGACTTGGGACTAACACTGCCGGCCTTAATGACAATATTCCCTGGGGTCACTTATCCTAGACAGTATTCCTTGAGATTCCCTACTGCACCTTTGGATAGAGTTTTAGGACCACTGGGGATACTAGCCGAGTGTATACAGATACATTGTCATAAACACTGGCTGGTGTATACAGATGCATTTTCATAAACACTATCTGGCCATTCTCTCAGATATATCACTGAAATCTGCCGCATTTGCTTGTAAAAAGAGCAACTATTTTTTACCAAGATGAAAAAGGTGACCCATTGTGTGTTTAAACATCATACGCACACAGCCAAAATAACAGTAGCAGCATGGTGATAGGCACGTCCCGAAACGCATGCGCCTTTCAGTAACACTGCCCATCCAAGCGGCAATCAGGAAAACCACACTACTGTAATGGAAACACATGCGCTCAAAACACTGAATCAAACACGTACATGTGCGCATGCGCGAACACTGCGCATGCGCGATCCGAAGACACTTACTCAAAGAGTCGCGAGCAGAACCGGCTCATATCCTTATATGAGCATAACGAAACACCAATTAACTAATTGGGCAATTAACTCAACCTCGGGGAAGGATAGAAAAACCCGGTCCTAAGACTCCTTCTGGCATTATCACCGGAGCCACGAAGGGATCGATCGGGAGGAATTTCTTTGCTGAACTCGTGAGTAACATGGGGTAAATCACGGTGTTTTCTGAAGAGTTCTTTAATTTATGCCAGCACTTGATGTATGAGCCTCTTCGTGCGAGTGTTTGGCACGTTAGCCCAAATTCCAACCGAATCTGGGCCTTTCGAAGTGTAGGATGGCAGGCTGAAAAGAAGTCTGTAGGCCTTTGAGATAGTTGTATCAAGAAGTTTTGCATCCGTTCCTCTTAGGGCCTCGCTTCCATACGTGATTGATGACTCTATTTTGGTTTTGGCTACTCAAAGTAGTGGCAGTAGAGTCTCGCCACTCAAGTTGGACTTTAACTGTTTTCAGTGTCATGGCTATTAACATGCCTTTCCTCTTGATGGCCTCTAGTTGGTTTAGATAGCGGACGCCTTTGTCGACTTGGATCCCAAGATATTTGTATTCAGAGCAGTTTGAAATTGCTTCTGTGCCAAGCGACCAAGAGTATGGGAGTGCTAATTGCAGGGGATAGCTGTATAGTGCCTGAATGTGCTACACCTACGATTTATGAGACATTACTTGGCGAAGCTGCTAATAAATGTCTGGTAAGCATATTGGAACCGGGCTATTATAAGAAAACTAAATTCAAGATCATTCAATCGGCGTACTCTGTCTGGCGGAAAATTCGGCGGCGTTTTAAGATCCCAAAGATTAATGCACACACCCCCCCTTCCAGCCCATTGCCTTTTGCCGTCTATATTTCAGGATCCTGTCACTCTTAAGTGGGTCAATTTAGGAATCAGAACTTTAGGGAATTTTTTCGTTGATGGTCAACTTCTTTCTTTTTCCGATCTGCAGGGAAGATATGGACTCCCAACTAGACATTTTTTCAAGTATCTACAAATCAGGAGCTATTTATCTAAATTTCTGTTAGAAGGACCTGAAAGGTTCCAGAAAGTTTTGCTAGTTGGTACTATAGAGAAAAGAGCAAGGATTGGGCTAATTTATAAAATACTTCTATATAATCAGCCAGATGACTTGAGTGAACAAAGTGAAAAGTGGGACAGAAAGCTAGGGCAAAAAGGCACAGACCTTTTTGCCTCTCTTGAATTGGCTAATAAGATATTGATTACTGGCAGTCTGAGGGCCCAACTTTATATGTCAATTTATGATCTATATTACACCCCTGGTAAAGTTTCTAAATGGTCTAACTTCCGTGGGAATTCGTGTAGTAGATGTGGTCTTTTTGCTGTTGATACTTTACACATGTTTTTTTCTTGCACTATGCTCTCTAAATATATACAAGATATAGAAACTGTTCTCACACATATTTCTGGGAAAGCTTTGAGGCTAACACCTAGTCTAGCTATTCTGGGGATAGACCGATCTCATAATCCATCAGAACGGAGCTAAATAGAAAATGCTTTATATTCATAGCTATGTCTATCTATAGATTGGGGATTACTACCCAATGGATCAATTTGCAAGGGCAGGTAATCATGTAAATTACATTCTTGCTGTTACATGATTACCTGCCCTTGCAAATTGGAATACATTGGTATGACCAAAAGACCAGTGAAAGTGCGACTTGGGGAGCACAAGAGCAATATACGGTGCAAAAAGACAACAACAAAAATGGCCACGCATTTCTTGGAAAATAAACATTGTGTCAATGACATTAAATGGACAGTAGTTGAACAGCTACCATCTGAACAAGGACTCTTGAGAAGGAACAAAGATGGGTTTTTAGACTTGGGACTAACACTGCCGGCCTTAATGACAATATTCCCAGGGGTCACTTATCCTAGACAGTATTCCTTGAGATTCCCTACTGCACCTTTGGATGGAGTTTTAGGACCACTGGGGATACTAGCCGAGTGTATACAGATACATTGTCATAAACACTGGCTGGTGAATACAGATGCATTGTCATAAACACTATCTGGCCATTCTCTCAGAAATATCACTGAAATCTGCCGCATTTGCTTGTCAAAAGAGCAACTATTTTTTACCAAGATGAAAAAGGTGACCCATTGTGTGTTTAAACATCATACGCACACAGCCAAAATAACAGTAGCAGCATGGTGATAGGCACGTCCCGAAACGCATGCGCCTTTCAGTAACACTGCCCATCCAAGCGGCAATCAGGAAAACTACACTACTGTAATGGAAACACATGCGCTCAAAACACTGAATCAAACACGTACATGTGCGCATGCGCGAACACTGCGCATGCGCGATCCGAAGACACTTACTCAAAGAGTCGCGAGCAGAACCGGCTCATATCCTTATTTGAGCATAAGGAAACACCAATTAACTAATTGCGCTATTAACTCAACCTCGGGGAAGGATATAAAAACCCGGTCCTAAGACTCCTTCTGGCATTATCACCGGAGCCACGAAGGGATCGATCGGGAGGAATTTCTTTGCTGAACTCATGAGTAACATGGGGTAAATCACGGCCAGTGTCTCCACGACGTGGATGTAAGTAAAATAGGAATCTGAATATCCTTTTTTCCAAACAGGTGCTAAATAGCATACCAGATCCTGACGTTTGACTCATGAAGCCTTTTCATCCATTCCAAACAGTATGTTTATACTGTTTTACCACAAATAGTGTAGCACTCTGAAACCACGCTAATCACCATGACTACAATACAAAAGTGTGTGTTTTATGTTTTCTGTCAGTGAGTCTAGTTTGTCTTTATTTTTTATTCCACTATAGGCACAATTGGCACCTATAGTAATAGTCTTGACCACAAGTTTGTCACCTGTAACCACTGGTCTTTTTGCCTATTGCCTATAGGTTGACTAAAAAACAACGTTTTGCTAGGTACATTGTTTTACCTGCACTGTATTTCTCACTTTTTATTGGAGATTCCAATACGAGTTAGCGACACGTTAGTACGGTGGGCATTTGTGTACCCCGACCTGAAGAAGGTGTTTTTACACCGAAACATGTTGACGCACATTGTCTGCGTGGCAACCTCCCACTTTTTAATTTTAACAGCACCAGCCCGGGGGCTTATTAAATAAAAAAATGTTTAGTTACCCCACGAGCCAAGTCCTTTTTAACCTTCACTTAGTTCTAAACCCCCCCATACACTCACATAAAACAAACCCTCATCCGCACCACACATAGTCTATCAAGTGCACCCACGTACCCGTAGGTTGCAGCACGCCGTGCCCCGTAGAGGGGTACGATGACCCCGATGATGAAGCATGACACCAAGGGGCCTGTTGGTGTGTGAGGGGACCTAAAAACAAGGAGGGTGTTCCCCATTGCGGAGGATACACCCTAAACACGAGGAGTGGATTCTATTTGTTTATTTACATATGTTAGGGAGAACAAATCCATTTTGATTTATTTTCTCTCTCTCCCCCCTCTGTTGTTGACAGGATATGGACAAGTAGACAAGCAGTTTTAGGCACTAAACATTCATACTAAAATGAAGTTTGAATGAGAAAGTTAAACACCAAAGGGCAGATTTATAACGTTTTTGCATCAAGTGGTGATAGAAAAACAGCACAACATTTACTAATCTATGGCGTTGGTTTTCTATCCCACAGTAATGTTGCACTTTAGGTTGCCATGCGCCAACGCACTCCCCCTAGGACCATAGTGCAAGGGTGTGTCCATTCTGCTATTTGTAGGTTTTGTACTGGAGGGGTACTCTTCCTTTTTTTTTAAGTTTGATTTTATTGAAGGAAGAAAGAAGGGGAGGATGAGGGGAAGAGGAAAAGGAAAAAAACAGGAAAATGGATATGACAATATAAACATATTCTAATGGAGATTATTAGCAAGCTTAAAATACAGACAGGAGTGAAATATTACAATAAAATCTCATGAAAGGCATGTGTACAATGAGCATGCTAGTTACATGAACAAAGAAAATACGTATGAATCAAAATCACAATAAATTACCATAGAATTAGCATGTTGAATAAAAAGGCAATAGGAAAGTTATGGTGGTTTGCGCACCTCAACTATATCAGGAGTCGGAGAAGTGCTTACTGGGGCAGAAGACAAAAGATAAGTTACCAAAGGAAGCCAAATCAAATCTCACTTAATTACCAGGGAAATGGGGGCTACATAGTTGGTATCTAATCGGTGATGAAAACAAACTGCATTCCACCAGGAGTGGGAGGAAAATTTGCCGCTTGCTTCCAATTAGAAGTTATGACATGAAAAGCAACAGCAATCAAAAGGTCAAGGAGCAGGTAATGACGTGGAGATTGGGGGAGGACAGGGAAGAGAGCCTAGAAAAATATGAGATCGGGAAAAAGAAATCTGAAACTGGAATATCTTTTGTATTTGAGTCCAGACTAATTTCCAAAACCCGGATATGGGAGGACAATCAATCAACATGTGTTTTAAGTCTGCAGAAGGGCAAGGGTAGGACCAGCAAGTAGGAGGAGAGTCTGTTAAAAAACGTTAGAGTGCAAGTGGGGTAAATAAAATTCTGTTATACAAAAAATATAAAGGTTGGGTATTATTAGCAGCTCTAGAGATCTTATGTAGTTTATTCCAAATTTTATCCCAGAGAAGAGTCGACCACTCTTGGAAGAAATCTGATTCCCATGCAATCTCAATTTTGGATTTTGCTCTATCAATCGTATAGTGGAAAGAATTATAAAGGGCAGAAGCAGAGGGAGAGGATTCTTACAGTAAGTAAGTGGACTTGCGATCTAGAGGAATATCATTGGTAGGTGGTAAAGATTGGAGATATAAAATTAGGGCTGGGTAAAGTGCATCATATTGAGAGCGAGCACTGGAGGGTAAGGAGAAAGAAGACTTAAGTTCAAAAAATGAAAGAGGGACGCCATGTGAAAGCAATTGAGAGATCCAATACAGTCCTCGAGAGTGCCAAACTTTCCAAAAGATGGTGCAATTACGAATTTTAAGTAGTGAGTTATGCCAGATGGGTTGCTCATGAATGGAAAGAAGGGAAGGATAAGACGACGGCAAAAAGGGGGGGAGGAGGGTACGAGAATGAGAAATAGTAAGTGTGTGAAGACGAGTCGAGTGTGATGTGAAAGACAGGAGTTCACGAAAATTGAAAGGAGAGATAAAGGAGGATTCCATGGATAACCAGACGGGAGGATAAAAAGGAAGATCAGAAGAAAACCTGCGAATTGACTGTTTCAGATAGAATGCTCGATGATATTCTCCGAAATCACGAAAACGAGCACTAGCCTGTGCTTTGTCTCTCCATAAGGAAGTAAGAGCTATCCGAGGACGTTTACCATTCCATAAGAATTTTAATAGTAAAGAGTCAATCTTTTTGAAGAGAGAAGCCGGAATACGCATTGGGAGCATATAAATGGTATAGAGAAGAAGAGGAGAGAGCATCATCTTTATGGAATTGAGCCGACCCCACCAGGACAAAAAGAGCGGATGCCACCGTGTGATGGTTGTTTCTATTTTCTTGAAAATATAATCAAAATTCAATTTGAGAGTATCAGATAGGAGAGGAGCGAACCAAACACCCAGATATTTGATCTTAGAGGGTTGCCACGAGAAACCGGATTGCGGAAAAAGATGTTTCTGACAGAGAGAGTTTAGAGGGAGGATTTCACAATTATCAGCATTTAGGTGATAGCCAGAAACCCTCGGAAAAGGAAGAAACTTGCTGAAGACAAGAAGGTAAAGAAGAAAGAGGATCGGAGCAATAAAAAAGGATATCATCTGCATAAACCAAAAGCTTAACAAACAAACAAAGTGAAAACCGGAAATATTGTCATCCTGACGAATCTTAGTAGGGAAGGGCTCCAATGCTAAAACAAATAGTAGGGGGGATAAAGGGCATCCTTGTCAAACACCTCTATGTAGAGAAAAATAATCCGAAGACACAACATTGACAAAGATGGATGCTGGGGGTTAGAATACAGTAAGGAGATAATAGAAATACATTTGGGAGGTATGCCGATCCAACGGAGAGCCCGAAACATAAAATCCCATCCAATCCTATCGAAAGCTTTCTCCGCATCTAAGGAGATCGCCGCAAAGGGGAGACCTAAAGACGAAGCTCTGCTAAGAATGTTGAGAAAGACCCGCAAATTGTCAGAGGAAAGCCGACCCTTGACAAAACCTTATTGTTCAGGACCAATTAAGTCTGGTAAGAGAGGATCCAGGCTAGAATCTTTGCTAATATCTTGTAATCTGTATTCACCAGGGAAATCGGGCGATAATTCTTGCAAAGGGAACGGTCTTTATCCTCTTTAGGAATTAAGCATATTAAAGCCTGTTGGAAGGAACCACTCTAAGATCCCGCTGTAAGAAAGGATTGAAATAAAAGTAGGAGTTTTGGAAGGAGGAGAGAGGAAAAATTACTGTAAAATGCGATAGTGAAGCCGTCAGGACCGGGAGCATTAGTAATTTAGAGACAGCATGAGAGATTTCAGAAAGTGATATGTCTAGATCTAAAGAATTGAGACTAACATGGGATGTCGAGGGAGAGGGAAGGGACTGGAAGTAGGAAGAAAGGACCGTAGAGTCCGGGACCTGTTCTGGGGTATATAGACTTTCATAAAATTTGACAAACTCGGCAAGGATTTCTTTGTCTTTAAATAGAGATTCACCAGAGGAAGTTCTTATGGACTCAATCTTCGTACGCGCTTTCCTAATTTTTAAGTAATTCGCAAGAAGTTTTCCCATTGTATTCTTACCTCCATAATATCGGGAATTGCATTTTAATAAAAGGTTAGAGGCAGCGCCAGTTGTAAATTTATTGAAGGAGATTTTCTCATTAATACGTTTTTAAGGGAAGCTTCAGACTTGGAGAATGATAATCGAATTCTAAGCGCTTAATATCAGCCAAAATTTGATCCGATTTGGCCTCTCTAAGTTTCTTCCGTTGAGCCACAAAATTGATGATAAAACCCCTAGAGGCTACCTTGAAGGAATCCCAAATCATAACAAAAGAGGAGTCAGGGGTGTGGTTAAGAAGAAAAAAATCTGTGGCAAATTTAAAAGAAATCAAGACAAAAAATTGTGTTCAGAAGTAAAGCATTGTTGAATCTCCATCTGCCTGGGTGAGGGGAAAATGGAAGCAGGTCTGAATCTACAAAAACAGGGGCATGGTCAGAGAGAAGAATGGAGCCTATTTCAGATCGGATGGCATGCTGGGACAGTGATTTAATAAGGAAGATATGATCAATACGGGACTTGGATTGGTGAGGGGGGGAGAGAAAACTATATTCCCTAAAATCGGGATTGCATAATCTCCATATATCAACCAATGCGTTGTTCTGGAAGGTTTTGACAAATTGAGAATGCATCCTGGAGGGCATAAACTTAACCTTCGAGTGGCGGTCAAGGAAGGGATCCATGATCTGATTGCAGTCCCCACAAAAAGTAAGTAATCCCCGGAGAGGCAGGCTAATTTGTCAGAAATAGAGAGCCAAAAAGATCTATCAATTCAGGTAGGTGCATACATATTAAAAAGAGTAAGAGGAATAGTGTCTATAAGTAATGTAACAATGACCCAACGACCATTAACATCACATTCATGAGAGATAGAAGAAATATTAAACTTTTTGTGCAACAAGATGCCCACCCCATTTTTCTTGTCAACAGTGAGGGAGCAAATAACGTGCCCCACCCAACAACGCTTAAGCTTTAACGCCTCTGCCTCTGAGAGATGAGACTCCTGGAGGAGAGCAACATCAGTTTTGAGTCTAGCCAAGTGTGATAACACCCTTTGTCTTTTAATAGGATTATTTAATCCCTTTACGTTCCATGTCGTAACACGGAATGAAACGATAGAGAGAAACAACTAGAAACAACATGCTCATTAAATGCAAATACAAATGAAAAGCAACAAGAACGAGAAAGATGTATGCATAGGGATGAAGAAGAGAGATTAGAAGTAGAGTAAAAAGAGGAGTAAAAAGAGGAGGAGAGAAAGAAAAAGGAGAGGAGAGAAGAAACTATTACAAGGATAATACTGAACCAAAAAAGAGATTGAAAGAAAAAGAAAAAAAAGGTGAAAAGACAGTGAGGGGAAAACCAGAAAAAGGACAGAAAAAAGGGGGAAGAGAGAGGCCGAAAGAGGTCCAAGAATGATAGAGGGAGAAAAAAGACAAAGACAAAGACAAAAAAGATCAATAAGACAGTACATGTCCAAAACGAACGACTGAAAGACATACTTACGAAAACGAAAAACACAAAATCAGAACAGGGGTGGTGGCGACGGGAGATGACAGCGACAACATCCAGAGCGAACACCGAACCTCTAATACCACAAATCTAAAGGGCAACATACAGAAACAATTGGTTACATCAGGGTAAAGGGAGGGAGGGGAACACCTGTAACAATAGGAGAAAGAAAGGAATGAGTGCCTGGGGCTGGAGGATACCGAAACAAAAAGATGCAAACAGAGGAGAAATAGAGGAGTAAACTGACACCAAAGTACAGGAACCACAAATGGAGAAACAACAAAGAAAGAACAACATCAGTGTCGCTGAAGAGTCAAAGTCGCTGAAGATTTATCAGGTCCACTTTGTAGCGAAGTCTAAAGATGATCAGGACCCCCAAACAGGTCTGGAGATGTCCTTAACATCAGGGCCATGCAGTCGAAGAAACGCCTGTAGGGCTGCAGGATCCTCGCAGGTGGTGGTCCTGTCCTTATAAGTAACTTTAAGGAGACATGGATGTAGAAGTCCATATCGAGCATTGAGAGCTCTTAGTTGCGGACGCATATCCAAGAACTTCTTCCGCCAATCTGCAGTAGCTTTGGAGACATCTTGAGAGAGGAAAAGACGATGACCCTCCCATATGATTTGCTTTTTGTGCTTAGCGGCTGAAAGAACCTGCAGAAGGTCAGTACATTGCAGGAACAACATAATGACTCCTCTAGGTTTAGTAGCGACCTTAGGGCCAAGGCGAAGAGCTCTTTGTATATTGATGGAGGATAAGGCTGGAGCGTCCAGGATTTTAGCAAGAAGGGACTGGAAGAAAATGGTAGGATTAGACCGCTCTGTCAGTTCCGGAAGGCCGTACAAGCGTAGGTTGTCCCTATGATTCCTGTTTTCCAAGTCCTCTGTCTGCCTTTTGAGAAGAAGTATCTCCGCCTCCATTGAAGGAATATGGGAACAAGTGGATTGTAGAGATTCAGTTGATTGCTCTAGTATTAGAACACGTGAGTCCAGAGACGACCACTTATCCTGCATAGCCTGCATGTTCTTAGTGGTAGCTTACATAAATGGTTTGAAAGCACGTAACTCCTCCAAAATGAGATCTATGGAGGAAGGAGAAGAGGCGCTCCCAGGGGATGGAGGGTCTTTTTTCTGGCGTTCAGAGGAGACCAAGGTTGAAGGTACTTTGCTTCCATTGTGGGCCTTAGGAATAGCTCTGTGAGGCGATTCAGACTTTGACGACATGTTTTCTTCCATATGCAGAGGGGCTAAATCAGAATCCGAATCAGCAGGCACTTTAGGAGCACTGGAAGTTTCAAAGCACGAAGTCTCCCCATGAAAAAGTCATGAAAGCAATGAGAGATATGCCGTAATCCAGTAATTAAATAAGTGGAAGTCTTAACAAGGAAAGCGTAGGGAGGCTTGAAAAAGACGAGCTAGCTGATTTGAGCGCAAAAACATATACTCCTATAGGGCAAAGGAGCGAAGTTTACAAAATTACTAGGCTGAGGATAGAACATTGCCACTATAGAGCATGAACATGCTAGCCAAAAAGAATGGACATCTTCATAGTGTGACAGGCCAGAGCTGGTCACGCAGGAAACAAATATCACACTGACGGGAGAGAGCCTCTGCGTCGCAATTGTGAGAGAACGAGCTTGAAAGAGAGAGCAAATGGACAAGGGCCCTGCATGACCAGAAAGAGGTACATTCATCTATTCCTGGGCGGCGCCTAGTCAATGAGTGTAATGTAGGCTCTGAGGTACAATTGCTGAAGTGATAAATCCTGGGAAATTTAAACAGCAGCCAGTCATTTGTAACATAAAGACAACAAAAGAGAGGATTTAGGCTGAACTGAAGCTGAATTACTGAACCGGAAGCTTAAAGTGAAATGCAGGAGGCATAGAGGCTCTTATAATGAGGAGCCTGGCCAGTCCAGAAAATGGCGGTTCAGATCATAAGTTTCAGATACGATGCTTAATTCTGTTAGAAAAATGTCCAGGAATACATCCAGAAGTATTTGAGAGGCTCACCTTCCATGTGGGGCTTTGCGCACAACCTCGGCATAACAGGCAGGCATAACCGGCAGTGAGCGGGCCGGCCGCTGACAGGAATCGCGGCCGGCGAACAAAATGGCGGCAGAGGTCGCAGAAGTCGGGACCTACGAGCTCTTGTCAAGAAAGGCAGCGGAACCGGGAAACAATGAGGGTATGAAGCTCATATCATGCTCCGGTCCGCAGAGCAGTCTTCAAAGTGCCCAGGAGTCCTGTGAGTGCTGCCAAAATTCTCCGCTGTGTGGAGGTCCGCGCCGGAGCTCCGGGATTACACCGCCATCTTGGCCGGCGCTCAAGCCACGCCCGGAGGGGTACTCTTCCAGTACAAAATAAAGTTCTTTAACACTTTCTGACTTCGCATGTCATTTTTTACACAAATTACTATTTACAAATATTTGCAGATAGGGAGGTGCATAGCTACCCGTGAGTGGTTGCGTGGGAACACACAAGTACCTCCCACTGTACGCCCCCACAGACACAATGTAGCACAAAGTAGCGCACAATGCTATTTTGCTTTACTTTAGGCAACCTTCCAACGAAACCATGATTAGAGTTGTAAAAAAAATCCCACCACAATGTTTCACGCTAAGTGTGCGTCACATTTGTGTTAGTAAAATGTTAGCAACTCTGGGCTTAAGAATTAGCAAATTGCATATTTACAACAGGAAGCAAATAATAACCAGAATTAGCTGTTGAATGCCTTTGGTTTGTAAAAGTTGATAAATACATGCACATCTTCTGTGCTGTTCAATCTAGCAGCTTTTACTACTGGTAAGCAATGATTCATTCATAAATGTCCTCTCCCACTATTGCAGAAATGGCAAACTAGTAACAATTTCATAGACATATGATCCACCCTTTTAAATGAAAGGGTTCACTACTGATTTGTAGGTCTAGACCTGGTCATGATATATTTACTGAGCAGGGATGTGTGGATCTATTATTACAAAAGCAAAATGTGGCTTAAATTCTAATTATCGACCTGCCAGTAATTAGAGGGTTGTCATCCTTTATGTTTACGCCCTGGCAAAGGTTTTCTCAGCATAATGCCAATATGTTCCCACAGGTGCTAATTGGCACTGAAAATAGATGCCCTTATTCGCTTGTAAGTTTAACATCGTTTTCCTCACTGCTTTCCACAAACCTACATGGATTTTGGTGACTTAATTTTCTCAAAACAACTCAAAAGAGGTGTGAAAGACCTGATTTCAACGTGAAAATCAACATGCAGAAAACCTCGCACTCCACAGGAAGTTGGCATTGTAATTAAACTTATTACAGCAGGTTTGTGAGAGAAAAGCTTTGCACATTTTCACATCCTTAGTGCTGAGTGCAGAAGAGGTGGAAATGGTACACAACTCTTGATCTGTAACAATCCTTCATGACCTGTGACATGCCTGCACAACACAAAAAATCGCCTATTTCAGTCTTCCTGGTAGTGTGCTCAAGTGAAAGGCTCATGAATTGCCAAAAGGTCAAGAATATAAACTTCAGGCAAAAGCAATTGAGAAAATAGTAAGAATATATTAACCGCTGCAACAAAGCATTAAGATAAAGAAACAATCCATCAATCGGGGAATATACTACTTGTCATCAATGCAATGGGATTGGGCCTGTGTTTGTGACAATATGATAACAGACAATGTTAAGGGCGTCAGACCGTGTTTTGGAGGCCCTGGGGCCGGCAGTAGCTTTCGGGCTTCAAATGTAGGAGTTGAGGTCCATTGCTGCTGCTGTCCTGGGACCCTTCCTACTATGGCTCTGTAAATTGGGCATCGTACATTCCTGCCTGCACTTGACCCTCAGGGTAGTAAGAATGAGCAGTCACATGCAAGGTGCTCTTCGTATGATCGACTTACATCTTAATGGGTAGAGAAGTTTCAGGAGTCCTTTCAGCTGCTGCCTTCCACAATAAAGAGTTGAGTGGACACTTGTGGAAAATCGCAGAGAGCGAGCTGGTTTCTGTTGCTGTCTATTGGGCTTGGCTCACCATGGGTTTAATAGCATGTCCACCCAGCTTTCTTTTTGTGGTTGTTGCACCAGGTCCCACGAAATTGGTTGAGGGCCCAGCGCTGGTGACGTGGATGGTCACAGTTCTGGCCACAACAGGAGCAGTCCAGAGCTCCCTGATTGGCAGCCTTGGTGCAGTGCAGTGCTGTCCCGGCTGGACTATAGCTAGGTTTGTCATACAGAGGCCCTCCACAGTCGGCAGTTGTAGCCTACTTCATCTTGACTGTTCTGCAGATGTAGTCCTAAACTGGGAATTAAGTACATCAGTAGTTGTAGCCCCCTACGGGGCTGTGGGAAATCATGTAATTATAGCCTAATTGAGCTTTTGGCAATCATGCAGTCACAGGATTGCGGTTCCAGCTTGGAACAGGAATGCGATTTTGGGGTGCCTAGAGGCACGAGGGGCCTAATGGTTTTCTCCCAAACAGTTCACTTCTTTCTTGGCACCTCACAGCCACTAGGAATTTGCTGCTCTGTGCTCTTTTCTGAACAATGCCTCCTCCTGCAGTGCATGGCAGGCTTTTTCTCTCTGGGATTAGGCATGCAGGCAGGCTTCTAGCCACTTCTGTTTATTCTGAAGCTGTTGTGGAGCCAGTGCAGGTGTGCTCTAAACCATCCAGGTTTCTGGTCTAGGTACTATACCAAAGGAAACCAAGACATTGCAAAAGAGATATCCAGCACCGTGCTTCTCTCTTACGCCTGCATCAACCATGGCTGACTTCCCATTGATCTTCACCTTAACTCTGGCAAGCAGGAAGTCCATTTTGTCCCCAGTGCTAGCAACTCTATGTCATGGGCACCAGGGAGAGTCTCCTTGTGTTTGAGATACTTTCTTTCAGCAATAGTACTTTATAGACCTTTATCCCTCAGAGCATGAACCTTCCTCCGACTGATACTAACTTTCAATACAAACCCTACAGCATTTGGATGGATATGCTTAAAGGCATTCAGGGCACTTTCCTAAATGTCTTTGGCCAGTTGGTTGAATGTAACAGAGCCCTCTTCATTGCTTTCACCTATAGTCAATACAGCAGCTATGATGTGTGCAGCTGGTCTCTCTTGTAATGCCCATCCTTTTGACATCTTTAGCAATTAATCACTTTGGCTAGCAAGAACCTACCTTTCTTCTCTTCTACTTGTGTTCCTGACTTGAAACCCAAATCCCTTGCTGCATTTGTCCTCCCATGCAGCCTTGGGAATTGTTTTGGGATTTTACCCTCTTGTTCAAAATCGGACTGTTGAGAGTTTCTCTCTCTCTCTTTTGCTTACCGTCAGGCCACTCCGGCCCCTAGCTAACCATTTGTCAGCCAATACTGCAAGTTTCATGGGATCTTCCTTTGTTAAATCTGACAGGTATTGCTTAAGTGAGGAAGAGCTTTCTTTGAACCTCTAAGCTTTCAAATGAGCTTCTGCACTTTCATGTGGAGCAACAAGATAACAAGATATATGGAATAATTTTTAAGTTTTGAGATGGCTTGAAAAGCGTGGATTTTGAATGATGTGCCCCTTTTATGAGTCACTTGCCCATGAAGGTACAGCAGTCATTAAATGAACTAAGAGCGAATGAGCAGTTTGGGAGGGATCTATGGGTCTCCTCATTGCATTCTGAAGAGCGCCTTGAATTTTTGCTTTATGCCACTGCACACAGAGGAAACCTGCAAATATATGTAACTCTACCAGTGAGCATCTTCAGTGTGGCATTGCAGCATTGTGCACAGGGCCAAAGCTTGTTAGTGCACACCTGCTTTGCATTACACATGCAACCAAAGGGATGGAGAACCACAATAGACTTTCGTCAAACAAATATTCCCTTTGTGACACCTTACTTTTGGAGCATATATTCTCAAGACACATGTACGCAGACGACAAATATTAACGTGATACTCTATTAGTGATACTCTATTAGTGAAGCAAAAATGTGAAAATAGATAAACTTATAAGAATATGCTGAACAGTTTATTCATATATTACAAAATAATTAAAAATATGATTAAAAACAGGGGACAGACAATTAAAATAAGGAAACAATCAAATTCCTATTTGGTAAAAAGGAGGTACCAAACAAAATCAATTCAGCAAAGCGTCAGAATTGTCTTCAATTAGTATATAGCACAATCCTCCTTTTTCTTGAGCATCGAAGCATTTCGGCGGACCTTCTAATAAAGCCACCTTCATCAGGTATACATATATTGTCTTCCCAATTAATTCTGTAATTAAAAAATACATTATTTTTAATAAAATGCATATATACAATGAACTTATCTATAAAGCACATCTCACAATTACATTGCTTCAACTGTTGTTTAGGAGTATCACATAACATTTGTTCACAGGACAGAATACAAGTTCCAAGTTTTACAACATCAAATCAGCACAGACACATTATCTCAAACAAATTATCGTAGTGTTCGAACAAAAAAATTGATTGTAATGGCAAGAAGAATACTTCTGATATTCTTTCCTTGGAGGATAAATCTATCTCTAAAGTAATACACATTCGAATATTCTCCTCTAGAACTTCATACATGTTCATTTATTATGGACCGTATTTACATTGAGATACATATTAGAATTCCGCCTAGAATCATTTTCAAACCAATATTTATCAGAGAGGTCAATTAATACAATCCAATAATAGAGGCATAATTATTCTTTTGCCATTCTCAAAGGGATGTAAATGAGTTCATCCAGGAAGGTCATCTGCTAAGGGGAGCCAACAGGATCACCCTAATGAAAAAGCACCTATAGTATATTATATCCGGTCACATACCTCGCGTAATAATTCTCAAAATCTATATTTCAGGGTAGGCACCTCTTACGTCCTTCAAATGCCACACGTGTTGCGGGAATACATATCTATAAAACAGCAGCCTATGATTTTAAAGATAAATGCATGAAGGCATGTAATATATTTACAGCCAAAAAGACGTTAGCAAAATGAAGACGCTATACATACACCGACATATGCGCAAGTGAACCCACCTTGCACACTGCTTATATAGGCACAAATCCAGGATTGATATCTCTGGTTAAACCGCATATGGATATTGACAGTTAAAATGACGGTTGCAGTATAAACTAAAAAAGGGAAGGAGGAACAATAGCCAATTAGTCAAAGGTACCAATATACCCCCTGTGGCAACATCATTCTATAGTGGAGGTGAACGTATACTCACACCTTTATGCTAAATTCCGTACTATACACGTAGTACGTATATCAGACCTCCGTTCAGGTTCTTTAAATTCTGCCACCTGAGAACATAAGTAGCAATAGTCACTGGCTAGATCTCATATTTGTTCAAGTAATCAAGCACACCATTCCTACACTGATACTTACACTTATAGGCGATGCAATACGGCAGCTACAAGATGGCGTTTTCTAAATACGTCCTATTTCATAATAAAATGCCACCTAAAATGCCAACAGACGGACATAGTTAGGGATCGAATCAGAGCCTACGGCACGACCAGCAAATAACACACAGCTCCACCCGTATCAGTTACCGTGATTATCAAGACACCGGCATCACGCGTGTGGTTCAACCCCAGCCTGTAAACTTGGAAGCCTCAAAGTCTTTAAACCGTCCTTTAAATACTCACTTAAACCACAAAAACCCATCGCGACTACGGATATCCGGATCTCTTTCGGTTTCATACTTCCTGTTACCAGAAAAAGTAGTTGCCATAAAAATGGGACTATTCATATTCTAACATCATACTCAAACATATATAGATTCGAGGACCAATCGAAATAAAATAAAAAAAATTGTCATGGTAGCGGATGTCACTTATTAATTAAATTAAAACTCACGCATTCCTGATATTGGATATTGTTTGCCTAAATACGCTATTCTAGCTAAGGACACATCACAAAGTGATCGTTTTCAAATATAATATATGAGAAAAGCCCACAGCGTAAGTCCTAAGAATAACTAAAGTAGAATAGCTTATCAGTTTGTGTAAAGCGTATTCAGTGTTGAAACGCGCACACGGAAAACACTAGTAAGCGGCCCAATGTAGCCTATTCATATATAAGAGAAAAGGCACATGAATGGACACTCAATTTAAGGCCCAGTAGTACACGTTCAGATAGTAAGTATTAATACAAGAAGTTAGTCCCTATTATCATGATATCACACACAGCCCAACACTGTAGCCACATTAAAGGTTAAACATTGGTGTGATGTGAGCCCACATCTCACCAGGAGCAAAATAGATGACGGTCAGGTTAAATGACCTCCATCCAATAAGTTTCATTTAAAGGCTAAGGGAGACTCTATCACGCCTAGTAGTAGAAAAATAGTATACTTTGCTATTGATACAAAAGAAAAATAAACATAAAAATAAAAATAATAATAATAATAAAAATAAAAGGAAAGTGAAAAAGAGAGCGGCCCTTTTCTTGTCCAGTCTAAACCGCTCCAATAATCCTTTCCCATTCTTCCCTGGAATTCAAACCCTTTCTCACGGTATTAAAAAAGGAAATGTACCATTGTTCTCTATGTTTTTGCATGGTGGTCATGTTACCACCCCTCTTGCCAATTTTAACCTTCTCTAGGATGAACCATTTAAAGTCACTCTCCCCATGTTTATTCTCAAGGAAGTGTGTGACAATGGGAGCTGTGATTTTTTTGGTTTTTATGGCAAATCTATGCTCTTGGAATCTGACACGGGCTTCTCATCCTGTCTCTCCAATATAGCACAGTCCACATGGACACAAAAGAAGATAAATAATATTCTTGCTTCTACAGTTGTTGTGTGTTCTACATTTAACAGTCATTCCATTATTGGTAAACTCAGACGCAACAATACATTGGGGACATACATTACAGGTTCCACATTTAGAGTTTCCTACCACTCTTGTGTTATCTATCATTCTTTGTTGATCCACAACAGTGTCCCTATATGTGTGGACCAACAAGTCACGCAAATTCTTATTTTTCTTGAATGCATATAATGGTCTCTCTAGAGTGACCTCCTCATCATGGTTAAGGATATGTCAGTTCTT
Source organism: Lissotriton vulgaris (assembly GCF_964263255.1). Lineage (NCBI taxonomy): Eukaryota > Metazoa > Chordata > Amphibia > Caudata > Salamandridae > Lissotriton > Lissotriton vulgaris. The sequence continues at coordinate 266,071,012 of NC_141689.1, read as the reverse complement.
GTTGACCACATTTTTTATCTTATTCCTAAGATCAGAGAACTTGCTCACAAAGAAAATTTTGTTTATTTGGCCTCTTTCTTTTTGTGTTTTCTGAATTAGTGCTTCACGATCATAGAACTTCGCCCTCTTGAGTGAGTGGGATAACAATTTTCTTGGATACCCTCGATCTTTACATTTATTTTTTTGCACTTCTGCATGTTATTCACATCAGAACAATTTCTTCGAAGCCGAAGAAATTGGCTAAAGGGAATACTCTCCTTCTGGGACTTTGGATGGAAACTCGAAAAATGAAGGAGAGTATTCTTAGCCATAGGTTTAGTGAATAGCTCAACTGACAAAGAGCCATTGGAATTTCCAATAGAAATATCCAAGAAGTCAACCTTATTGGTGCTGTAAAAAGATGTAAACTTAAGGTTGGGGTCCCCTAAATTGATCCAACTCAAGAATTCTCCAAGAAGCTCCATGGTTCCTTCCCAAATAAAGAAAATATTGTCAATGTAGCGGTACCAGCCCGCTACATTTTCGAAAAAGGGAGCCATTTTGTTATGTATATGTTTAGCTTCAAAATGACCAACATAGAGGCAGGCCAGACTAGGGGCACATGTGGCCCCCATGCTGGTCCCCTTTAGCTGTCTGAAGTACTCAGTTTTAAATTAAAAAAACGTTGTTAGTAAGAATTAACCTGACACAGTCAACAATAAAGTCCTTATTAGTGTCACCTAGGTCTTGGTTAGTCAGGAGAGCATCAATGACATCCACTGTGTCTGACTGAGGCATATTCGTATAAAAAGACTCAATGTCAAGGGTAACCAGACACTGAGTCTCTTCACAGAACGGTAGACCCTCTACCAGCGAGATAATATGCGCGGAATCTCTCATATAAGATTTTAAATTACAGACTAAAGGTCTAAGAAAATGGTCCATATATTTACTGATCGGCTCTAATAAGGAGTCTATGCTGCTGACAATGGGCCTCATAGGGGGATCCAATTTATGTTTGTGCACTTTAGGTAGGCCATAAATGGCCGGGGTCTTGGGTTGTAAATTGTTCATAAATCTAAACTCTTCTTCACAGATATATCCTGCCTCTTTTGCATCTGTTAAAAGGTTTAAGCATTCATGTGCTATTTCTGTTATACACGTGGCATTTACACGTATATAATGTTCTTCAACATTTAATAATTTAAACATCCTATTCTCATAGTCTGGGGTATGAAACACAACAACACCACCCCTTTTATCTGCAGGCTTGCACACTGACTCTAGGCTCGACCTAAAAAGAAGAGTACGTTTAAATATCAAGGAAATCCAAAACCTGTCTAAGGAAGAGTTCATGGGGTGGCTGTTGGAGGAAGAGAAAGGGAGAGCAAAGGGATGCTCATAAGTGTCTTGAGAATATATGTTCCAACAGTAAGGTGTCCCAAAGGGAATATTTGTTTGACGAAAGGCTTCCTACTATGTGTCAGACACTAACCTTGTTTATCACGCGGAGATATGACGGAGCTTCCAGTCGCTGGTTCCCTGCTCACCCTGACGTAAAAAGCTCTTCCTGCATAATCCACACAGTCAGGACTATGGTGCTTCGGGGAAAAGGTAAATGGGATGGAGAGAGCGAGAGAAGTGATCTGAGGAAGCCTACGTATCATAGAATCTATGTGGTCTATAAAGGCGTCTGCCTCGTATGGATGGTCCTTCCGAGGTGTTGTGCCCTGTAATTACAAGTAATGGTGTTAAGTAACAATAGGTGTCTTTCTTACTCTGCATTGTTTTGCCCCCTTTCCTAAATATACCTGAGTGCATCCCCTATCCCACTTTTTGTGGTCTCTCTCCCTCTCTGATGACATTAACTGTGCGTGTCGCAAGGGTGACGTAAAACTTTGATAAATCAGGCCGCAACTGCCTAAAGCTGAATACCGACCAAACCAAAATTAGGATCTTTGGTAGGAGCACATCATAGTGGGACTCCACCAGGTGGCCAACCAACACCCACCCTCACCTCCCATGCCTAGAACCTCAGGATCATCCCCAACATCAAGTTCAACATGACCACCCAAATAATTCTATAACTGTTTCATGCTTCCATACCCTGAAGATGTTAAGGAAGATTTTCAAAGGGCTCCCATTTGCTCCGGTCACAAGCAAGCCGGATTAAGGGAACATCTTGCATGATGGTATCAAGATTAAAAACTCACCAGAAGTCTTCAGATCTTTCAGAACTCAGTGGCCAGAATCACTCCCAACCTCTGATTTTGTAAATGAGCAAAAACAGCCAAGCAAAACATCATTTAATAAATACAAATATTAAGTATTGAAACAAAAACAATTTAAAATAACGGTTTATGCTTTTGGCCAACTTTTGGGCTTGACCCTCTCGGCAGCCACCCCCAAATGTTTTTGCCTTCACTCCTCCTAATTTTCAGAATTTATTTTTGTTGGCATTAGCACTTTGCGCATTTTACCACTGCTAACTAGTGTTAAAGTGCTTTGCATCTCTCCCTAAAACTGGTAAATTTGGTTTACACCTAATTGGTAATTTAAACAACAAATTTCATGTCCTGAGCAAAACGCATGTATTAATGCAAAAAAAATTGAGTCCACACAGTGTTCTTCTCCAGTGTTCTTTCTTGGCATTTAATTGTATCCAATCTTTTTACAGGTAAGTACTTCAGTTCTTATATTTCTTTCTTTTTTCCAACAAGCATAAGACACCGAGCCAAGACGTGTTTCGTCTCACATGGGCATTTACTGAAGACTTCCTCAGGGTGCACGCAAGAATAGTTATGAGAATCAAACTCCAGATGTTTGTTGCTTAATTACCATGATGTCATCATAACCACACAGAAATGCCGACTTGTTTAGTAATTCGTAAAAGCAAAACTGCACTAATCTTATTTCATAGAGCGTAAGTTCTTGTAAAAGAGTAAAATGTTCCAGCTCCACAACGAACCTAAGTATAGCGAGGAGAGTACTCCGAATCTCAAAAGCGGCGTTTCAACTTACTTGTATGTCCCTAGCAGAAGTCCCTCGCATAAAATACTACATTGTACCAAGGACCTGTAAATTAAATGAGTTTGGCAAAAACTATGCCAACCGCCGCGTGGCGGAGTTTACTTGCGCCCACCACTAGTTGTCACCAAAAGGTTGAGATGTTGACATTCTCAGACGCTTCTATCCCTCTGATTTCTCTCTCTCAGATTGTGCTTCCGCCCAGGTTTTGTTAGGATCAGATATTGTTCTTTTGATGCTCATGTTCTCATTTCCCTGAGACATTACTATTGCAACAAATAGCGCCAGCTCACAAATGTAACCTGACAAAGATTTCAGGATCCGTCCACCTTTCATTGAACCTTACCTGTGTCTGGCCCCCGGTGTGGGCTAACAGCACTAACCAATGTGCTAAGGCAGATTGAATTACCTGCTGCGCACACAAAACATCAATGTAACCACAGACCTCCAAGGACAAGTCCCATTTGAGGCCTCAATAGAGTTAGTAATATGAGGGGGTAGACAGTAGCTTGGAATGCTATTACAGGATAGAGCACACATGGTCCTGGATTTCTATGCTGCAGAGCTTTGCCAAAATGTCAACTGACTTTCTCTACAATCACAACAAAGGAAATGTACTTCTATTGGTTGATGTGAACCCATTTTCTATTAATGAAAGAAAGACTAGTTTGTATTTCTTACTATGGAACACATTAACGTGCTTTTGACTTTGGATTTCCACTTCTTGGACTGGCAGCACTGCTTTACTTCCCTGTTTTTTTCAAGGTTTCAAAGGATTGACAAACCAGAAACAGAGAGTGATGCTTTTTCCAATGCTGCGTGATCAGGATTTTTAAAAAAAGGAGGTTTACCTACAAGGGATTTTGTTTATCTAAAGTTTTGACTGCTTTTTTAACAACTGTTTGAAGTCACACCCTAAATAGTGGTGGAAGGTAGAATGAATTAAAAAAAGAAATACAATAAAATCACAATTTATGAAATGAATCATAAATCATACACAGGGGAACAAAATATCTTTCAAAAAAGCATTCATACATTTATTATATATCTGTATATTTAAAAAAAAAATATCAGGGAAAAGCAACAAAACATAGTATGTACGGTGACGTCAAATAACTTATACAAAAACTATGTTGACAGCTTCTCTATGTCATTCCAACAATAAATGTTCTACAGAGATAGATGTTTGAGTCGACGTTTCGGTCTGCCAAAGGAATAAAACCATCATACAATCTTCAGGACAGAGTGTTGACTGTAGCTCCCTATATAATACAATGTAAAATAAACAAAATTGTATCACCTTGCCTAAGAAAACTAAGTTTAAAAAAAGGCACCCGTGTGAAAAAATGAAGAAGAAGGTGGTTGAGTTTAAGCCATCACCAAAGGATAAAAGTTCTGCTTAATTAATTTAAACAAGAGCTCTTACTCACATTACTTACACAAAAGTTTTCAGCTGGATTATAACCAGTTATATGTATTTGGCAGGTGTAGTTATTGATGAATTTTTGCTGAAGCTGGAAATAGATACAACGAATTTTACTATCCAAACTCAAGCTTGTGAAAATTTCCTGTGATTGTGGAGAAAATAATTCTTGCATCAAAACAGTACTTCTATTGATAAAAGCGGTCTTTTGTATACATCCAATACATCAAGAAGTTAGGTTACTTAGCTGTCTTCAGACTTTTGAATTTTGTTTGTTTAATGTCAATACAGAATATGATTTCAAGTTGCATAGCTACACTATGTAAGAAATTTGATTTAGATAATTGAGATTATTACAACAGTGTGTTTCCTCAAACAGCTTTTATCAATAGAAGTACTGTTTTGATGCAACTGCAGCATCCTCCCCAGCCTGAGTACATGCAAATGATCATAGCACACACGGAGTTTAGTATTACATGTCTATATTCCTCACAGTGTACTCGTTAACTGACTATTCTACATCATGAATTCCATCACCCACACCCATGCACTTACGTCACTGTTCTACAATGTCTGTCAGCAACCAAAAGAGTTCTGTCATCTAGAACTCACAAGCCACTACAGATTCCCATTTGATCTGGTGGGAATAGTCTTAAGTGATCCATTCGACCCCACCTCACGATCATTCAGCAAGTATATCTTGGTTGTGGTAGATCATGCCACTGCGTACCCTGTAGCTGTACTTCTAAGGAGCATGACTGCAAAGGTGGTAGTTAGAGCTCTCCTGGGAATCTTTTCTAGGCTCGATTACCAAGCATGTTCATTTCTGATCAGGGAGCCAACTTCATCTCTTCTTCTATGAAAGATATGTGGGAGCAAGCTAATGTCACATACCACTTCTCCTTGGCATACCACCCACAAACCAATGGTTTGGTGGAAAGTTTAACAAAACACTGAAAAGCATGATGGAAAATCTTCCTGTGAACCTCAGGAGGTAGTGAGAACTTCTCCTGACAAGTCTCTTGTTTGCCTTCAGAGATACTCCACAGAAGAGAATAGCATTTAGTCCATTTGAGTTTTGAATGGACCCACTGTGCGTGGTCCACTCACCCTAGCAGAGAGGGGTAGGAAGGAACCTCAGAGTGTCCACTAAAGGATGCTGTGAACTATGTGATTGGCCTCAGGAAGTTGATGATGATACATAAGTCAGTCAAAGGAAAATCTTCAGGCCAACCAAGCATTGATGAAGGAATGGTACAACTAGAAACAAATGCTGACAGGGTATCATGAAGGTCAGGAGGTGTTGGTGATAAAACCTATGTGTACAATGGCTTAGGAGGGCAAATGGTGTGGGCCATACAAAGTAGTTCAGAAGCTGTATGAGGAAAACTACTTGGTGGACACAGGTGTCACAAAGAAACCCAAGAGGGTGTTCTAAGTGAACATGCTGAAGCCTTACCTCCAGAGAGATTTCACGATGAATGTCAAGGCTATGGCAGGGAAAAAGGAGGAAGACAGTAAGCCTCTTTCTGACTTGCTTCATTGTGGCATCAAGGGTGGCACTGTGGAACGGGCTCAGTTAGCAACTAAGTTAACGTCTCAGCAACAGAGAGAGTGTTGAGAGACTTTGGCATGGTTATCCAACCTGTTTTTGGTGATTCTAGGGTTGCACCTGTCTGTTTTCATGTCACAGACATGGGTGACACTCTGCCAATAAAGAGCAGAATGCACAAAATATTTGACTGTGCTCAGAGATACATTAAGGGGGAAGTTACCAAGATTTTGGACCTAGGGGTTATTGAGAGATCCTGTAGTCCTTGGTAGAGTCTTGTGGTTTTAGTACCAAAGCAAGCTTCTGGTGACTTGCGGTTCAGTGAGGACTACTGAGCCCTCAATGAGGTAACCAAAACCAACACCACGAGCAGATGCCCTTGTGGATTGGTTAGGTGCTTTGAAGTAATTGAACACCTTTACCAGCGGCTATTGACAGATCACTTTGGCACATTTGTTATGCCAAAAGGGCTGTTTCAATTTATAGTGTTGTTAGAGATAAATCCCTAGGCAATTGTAGAATTACTATTGTTTCAAATCTCCGAATACATACATCATATGAAAATACTTTTTGTATAGACTCAGAGTAACACTCAATTTTTTTTCAATAAAAATTACAATTTCAATTTGAAATAGTTAATATCAAAGTCAATTCATAAAATATCTCTTAGTATAATACTTACTATGTAGATAACATATACATTTGTTTTAATGTAAATGATAAGTTAAATAAAATGCACATACTCATACTGGGACAGCAAACAGTTATCTTTAATCAATAACAAAATGCACAGATTCAAACCGTGGCAGTAAAAATGTGTCTTTGACGCGTGTTTCTTCACAGTCTGCGTCTTCATCAGGAAAAGCAGCACATGTACTTTTGTTTTGTACCTAGCTTATTCTTAAATTTACGGTCCGGCGTACTGATAGATGTACAGGATCCTAATATGTGTCCTTCTGGGCACTATTGTATCATTCTCAGCAATGTTGTGTATATTTATATTTAAAACAATATGTACTCTTTTAAAATCTCTGGAATTGAAACAACTCCTGATCATTGTGCTAAAATAGTTCATGCAATTCTGGTATTGATTCAGTCAAATTACGAAAATGGTTCCCTTTTTGGGTTTACTTTGCGAGGTGGAGTTTTGTAGACTGATATGGGCCCCGTCGGTGTTGGTGTCTGTGTATATGGCATAGACATGGGTGACAGTCTGCCAATAAAGAGCAGAATGCACAAAATATCTGACTGTGCTTAGGGATACATTAAGGGGGAAGTTGCCAAGATGTTGGACCTAGGGGTTATGGAGAGATCCCGTAGTCCTTGGTCGAGTCTTGTGGTTTTAGTATCAAAGCAAGGTTCTGGTGACTTGCGGCTCAGTGAGGACTACAGAGCCCTCAATGAGGCAACAAAAACTAACCCCAAGAGCAGATGACCTTGTGGATTGGTTAGGTGCTTCGAAGTAATTCAACACCTTGGATTTTACCAGCGACTACTGACAGATCACTTTGGCACATTTTCCATGCCAGAAGGGCTGTTTCAGTTTATAGGGTTGAACAATGCTCCTGCTACTTTTTAATGCTTGATAGACCATGTTCTTGCAGGATTGGAAGAGGTCTGTCTGGCTTACCTGGATGATATTGTGATGTTCAGCAATTCACAGAAAGACCATGAGAAGCACCTAGGACAGGTGGTGGCTAGGAAACAGGAGGCAAAACTGACCATCAAAGCAAATGTGTGTCAAGTGGGGGCAGTCCTCTGTAGTCTACCTTGGGCATGAGGTGGAGAATTTAAAGATACGTCTGTTGGATACTAAGATTCAGTCTTTATGGAGTGGGAAGTGCCTACTACCTAGACTAAAGTGAGGGCCTTTGTAGGACGCACCTTGTATTACAGAACGTTTGTGGCAAACTATGGGAGTAAAGTTGCCCCATTGACTGCTTTGACCTCTAGGAAGGAGCCCAGGAATTTAAAATGGACTGTAGATTGTCAGAAAGCATTTGAGGAACTGAAGAATGCAATATGCATGACACTGATACTGAAAAAAACTGACTACAGTCAGCTTTTCATTTTACAGCCTAATGCCTCTAACAATGGAGTTGGAGAGGTGTTAGTTCAATGATGACAAGAGTAGAGAGAGCTTGGTAGCCTTTCTTAGTAGGAGATTAGAATCCAGAGAGCAGTAACGGGTGGCTATTGAGAAGGAGTGATTTGCCTTACTGTGGGCTTTGTTTAAGTCCAGCACATATTTGTTTGGCACTAAGACAGTGATTCAAGCAGATCATAAGTCACTGAAAGGCTTAATGGTTACGAAGGGAGAAAATCCCAAGTTGTTGAGATGGTCTATTTCTTTGCAAGGGTTAGACTTTGTGGTGGAGCACAGAGGATTGAGCCACACACACTATCAGACTTTCCCACCAGATTAACCAACCTTACCACCCAGCCTTTCCAGGTTAAGAGTTGCTTCTGGATATTTTAATCTTGGAAAGGCATCTATTGTGATGGAAAAGTCCTCTGCATGGTAATGGGAATGTACCCCTGCCCTAGGAGCCCAACTGTACTGTTGTCTAAATTCCTAGTGCCGATTTTTGAATCATGCGTGTGTGCCATGGCATAGGCCTGTCTCACGGATTGTAGTCTTGTTGGACTGGTAGTGGCACCCAGTTTGCTACCCTCCTAGTGGTGGAAAACTACAGCTTCCAGCAGGAGTTTAGCAGCACAAGCGTGTTGGTGTCAGCATACTGTATAGTGATCAGTGGGAGTGAACAGGCCTTTTTTAACCTGTGTGACTAGAGTAAGGACTACTAGCTCACTCAACTTTTTAAAGGCATGCTGCTGTGTTCTTAACTAACCCTTTACCTGCATCAGTTAGATGTAAAGTGCTTCACAACTTATGAGTGGTGTCTCTGTGCTGGATGTAGGTGTGCCTGAGAAAGGTACAGTACAGGGATAGAGCAGTGCTTGGAATTCGTGAATGGCAAATGCATATATTGGGTGTATGTATACCTGAGAAGAGTACATCACATGAGAGATGTGTGCTGTGCCGTGCGTGTGTGGTGAGGTATTGAACTGGGTGTATTTTGTACCTGCAAGAAGTACAATACAGGGAAAATTAAGTGTTCTGCAGGAAGCGCATGGTGAAAGTGTGTGCTAGCAGTGTGTGCACATGCAATGGGCATACCATTGCACATTAAAGAAAAAGTAAAGTACTGAGAATTGTGTGCAGAGTGAATGTTTAAGCTGAAAGTATGTGTGCCTGGTGTGGCACAATGATTGGAGATAACAGTACTTGTTAGTATGTGTGCTGTGTGGATACATTGAGTGCAAGTGTGCCTGTAATGTTACATTAAATGGAATAAACTGGTTTCATTTTGGGAAGCGCAGGCCCCTTCTGGTTAAGACATGAGAAGGTAAAGGAATCCACCCAGAAAGATTTGTGTATTGCTGCTTTACTGTGACCTGGGTGGGACACACTGGCAGAGGGAGAGAGGGACTCGTCCGTACCCTTTAAAGGTTGCTCTTTGATTCAGTGAGAGATCATGAGGTAGCGACCTAGACACATCTAAGAAATGAGACAGGGCTAACAAGTGAATCATAAAGAGAAGGTCTGGTAGCCCAGGATTAACCTTTTGATTCACTTATCACTGTGGCAGACACTAAGGTATGAAGTGAACTCTAGTCACTCCAATGGCCTGTGTTGTGGAACTACCAGCTTTGGCGTCTTTCCTGCTGTGACCACGGTCTTTGAAGAGGAAATGGAAAGGAGAAGTATGTACTCCAAAGAAGCAGAGATGAAATTGCATTTGTTGCCTGGAAAAGGACTATAAGAAATTAAGGTAATTTGAGACCCAAAAAATGTGTCATTGGCAAAGCAGACAGATGGACTGTGTAATGAGGGGAAGCTCTGCAAGACTTTTGCCTGTGAACAGGACTGGGAGCCAATACCTTCTACACTCCCTGCTGGGTGAGTAGACATTTCTCAAGGAAACCAAATACCATCTACTCTTGACTGTTGATCCTGCTTGCTTGCCAAGACCAGTGTGGCCTGTGAGGAAGAGGAGAGCGTCAGAGGGAGCAAAGTCCAATTGGCAGCCCAGCTGAGTAGACTCCTGGTGCGTGGTGTGAGGAAACGGATGCTTCAATGATCGGGTCAGTGCCCACGTGTGGAGTCAAGTCAGTGACCACTGTATGCCAGGAGAGGGATGCCTTGAAGATAGTCAGGAGCACACTGCTCTGCAGGTGAGTGCCACCTGTCCTGCACCAGTTGCGGTGAACCCATATGCCAAGAGGGGACTCCATGGAATTTATTGCCAGCCAATGAGGGCCGAAGCCTGTTCTTTTCCTAGTAGTGACCCAGTATACCAAGAGGGGCCACGTGGTATGGACTACGATGCAGTGCCGTCTGGTGCCTTGGCTAGGAGTGTTGCAGCAACTCCGTATGCCATGAGGGGCTACTGATATCAAGACTGCTATGAGGATCGGATGTGTCACCCAAGACGTAGCTCACAAGGATGCATTGAGGATTGTACTTGAATTATCCCTGTTAACTGAGGAGGATGCCATGGGTGCATCATAACATAATTGGGACCCTGACAGGGAGCAATAAAATCCAACCCCTCTCCCACCAAGTGGGGAGTGCAGACTTTACTCAGTAGGAGAAACACTGGAGCACCTTCGATAGCTGCTCGAACCAGCCTCATAAGCTTAGAAGAAAGCCTACGTGCAGGAAACTGCTACATCTGCTGGATGCAGCCGACTCTCTTAAGAGGACTGGAGTATTGCAAGTTCCTCTGGGTGGATTACCCACTGAGAAGCTGCACGCTTCTTCATTGCTGGAGTGAGAGACACTAATTACAGGCCTATCGGGCCCCAGGAGACTCACTGTTAAGGGTGCTGGGGTGGCAAGACACTTTTGACTATCTTTCTAAGAGTTGGAGTGGGCTCTTGAGTTAATGCCTACTAGGGAGCATTTCCTGCTTGTGGCCACCAGTGAACAGGGAATTACACACTACCAAATTAGGAAGACCGGGTGCGACAGGCATTTGCCAGTGAAACACTAAAGCCCTGACCTCAAGAGAAAACGTATTATTGTCTGGGTTGGGTGAAGGACAGTGATGTGCGTGATTATAAGGGATTGTACAATTTAATAGCCAGGGAAACTCTGCTTAGTAATTGTTATACAGAACTGTGCCAACGCCTAGTGGATATATAGCTCAGTGACCCCTGGGAGTTTGCGAAGGGAACAGACCACTGGCTCAGCACCAGGGTACCGGGTAGTGATACCAACAAGGGTAGCCAGGTCCAACAGCAGAGTGAGGGGGAGTTCCAGGGTGGTAGAGACAAGTAACAGAGTAAGATAAGGGGAAAATATTCCAAGCCCCTTCTGAGAAACAGGGGAAGGTTCTGATGGGCAGTGGCTTATTTTGACCTAAGTTGTTGTGAGTTAGGACACTAGCAGGAGGACTGGCTGTCTCAAGAAACAGCCCACTGGTGGGAATTCTAAAGGGTTGGCCAGTATGGCCTACTGAGGAGGTAGTTCTCTAAATCAGAGAAACACACATGCCATGGTGTTCCTTTGCAGGCTGCTTGATTTAAAGGTAAGCTTGCAAACCTTGAAGGTGCAGACATCAATTACATCAGGTCACAGTTAATGGTATACCTGTCACTGCTCTCGGAGATACCTGTGCTAGCCAGACAATGGTAGTGGAAAGGGTGAATTCTTCAGGTCAGTGCATTGTTCAGGTGCGTAAGGCAACTGAGGCCCATGGGCAGGGCTTTTTCAGCCCTATGGCTCTCATATCCATGGAATGGGGCCAGCAAGTGGCATTGTGGAGGGTTATACCCAGTGAGTACATTTCTAGGAACTGAGTTACCACTGGTGTTAGAAAAGATGAGAGGGGTGTCTGCCGAGGGTGCAGTGAAAGCTCATTTTTCTGAGGGGATCCTTAAATGAGAGTGGATGGCATAGGGCCTAGCCCGTGACACTGACAGCTGTCAGTGGTTTCCGCTGGTTGTTGTCCTTATGAACAGAGCTTTCCTTGGGTTGGGGACAGAAGTCTGATCCAAGGGGTGAAATGGGCCACACCACTCTGTTGGCCATGGTGGTATTGCGTGCCTACTCGGATGCATCTCTGAGCAAATTACGGTTAAGAGCTTAACAACTGGGGTCCATAGTTGAGAGGGGTTCCCTATGAGTCAGTCCAGTGGCTTAAGAGAGGTTTGACAGAGGATTCTCACTGGGTTCAGAAGGGCATAGAACTGACAAGTGCCTATAGCAGAGAAACCCATACAGATTAGTCTACCCTGACTTTAGGCCTGAAGGGGTCATGTTGGACTTGACCCTCAAACTAGACTTTTTTTACCTTTACCCCTCCTGTTTTTCAGACTTTTTCAGCATTAGGATTGTGTGCAATTAACCGTGGCTAACCAGTGCTAAAGTGCCTGTGTTCTCTCCCCAAAACGTGGCAAAATTGGCTTACACCTGATTAGCACATTTAATTTACTTGTAAGTCCTTAGTATAAGGTACTGCATGGTACCCAGGGCCTGTAAATTAAATGCAGCACTCATTGTGCCACCCAGTAAAGTAGTACTTTAAAACATGACTCAGACCTGCCATTGCAACCTGTAGTGCAGTTTTAAACTGCTAGTTCGACTGAAAAAATATACATTTTCCCAGGCCTAAAGCGTGAATTGTATTTAAAAAGTAGGACATGTGTTATTAAGTTTTCCATGTCCCGGTAGTGAGAAACTCCTAGATGTGTTTTCACAACTGTAAGAGCTACCTCTCCCATAGGATAACATTGGGTTACCTTTTGAATGCATGAATAAAACAGCACTTATTTAGCGAGTAGCTGCCCAGGGGAATCCCAGCGCTAAAGACAGTAAACCGAGAGGCATCTTAGCAACAATTAGGGAAAGAGCAACGTTTTTAGTTGTTTCCGAAAGGCCAGAGGGTTGGGTTTCCCTCCATAGGTGAGGAAGGTGGGAGTTCCACATTATAGTGGCATTAAAAGAGAATAGACAAGTGCCACTTCTGGCTTTCTTAATCCTGGGAAAGACGGCCTGATGCAGATCGTCTGAGCAGAGCCGTCTATTCGCCAGTTAGGGCTGGACAATGGAATGGTTGATTGCTGGTCCATTCCCTGCTAACATCTTGTGGGCGATGCATATATCCTTAAGGTTAACTCTCTCCCAAACAGGGAGCCAATGGAGGGACTTCAAGGCGGGTTTTGCAGATTTCCGGTTCGAGGTCCTCACAAGAATCCTCGCTGCTCACTTTTGCATTGTTTGGAGTTTTGCGAAGGTCGAGCGGGGACCTCTAAGGGAAAGGGCATTCCTGTAATACACGCGGGAAAGAATGAGTGCCTGTACCATAAGCTTTCTTGCCTGGAATGGGAGAAGTGGGAGTACTTTGCGGAGCATCTTTAGGATGCCATAGCACACAGCCGAACCTTCTGTGCATGGACCATAAAGCTGAGGTCTTGATCAAGCCAGAAGCCCAGACACTTCATCTGGGTCTTTGGGGCAGGAACGGGTCCCATACAGGCTGCCACATTACATCCGCTTTAAAGGGAGAGGGATTACCAACTCGGTCTTTTCACCATTCAAATTTCTAAATACGAGCGGTTCATTCACTTGGCTGCTTCTTCTAGACAGGGACAAAGGCCAAGAGAGGCATAATCAGAGAGGTTCAGTGCTACGACCAGTTGGGTGTCATCAGCGTAGGTCACTATGTGAAGCCAAAAAAGGGGCACAATCTCTGCAAGCGGAGCCATATAAACATTAAAAAGGGTGGGACTCAGGGACGTTCCTTGAGGGACTCCGCAGTGGAGAGGCATGGACTTTGAAGTGACCTCACCCTCGAACACCTGGAAGGATCTCTCTTACAGGGATGATTGCCACCATTTTAAAGCTACTCCGGTCACCCCCAAACTTCTAAGTCGATGGACCAAAATTTGGTGGCTGACCATGTCGAAGGCTGCACTGAGGTCTAAGAGGATCACAGCCGTGGAACCTCCAGCGTCGAGAATCTTTTTAGACTCTTCGACAACTGCTAACAAAGCAGTTTCTGATCCCTGACACTGGGGGTAGCCGGATTGAGAGGGGTGGAAAAGGTTGTGGGATTCCATAAAAGTGAAAAGCGCTGAGTTGACATGTTTCTCTGTTATTTTACTGATCCCGGGTAGAAGCAGGATGGAACAATAATTACCCAGATGATCCGGGTCCAGACTTGTTTTTTTTAACCCCTTCAGCGCGGCGCAAATGTTCGCGCTGTGCTGAAGGTTCTAATGAGCCTATCGGCTCATGACGGAACGGTTCCGTCATGAGCACAGCTCAACCGACGCTCATGATGGAACCGTTCCGTCATGAGCATGGAAGGGGTTAAAGAGACTTCACCATTGCTCTTTTCCACAGATGTGGAACCGCTTCAGTGGAGATAGAGGCATTAACCAAATCCAGGATGATCGGGAAGACCGTTTTGGACATTTGCTTCAGAATATTAGGTGGAGCAGGGTCCCTAGGCGACCTGCTCTTCACGAGTGCCGAGATGGTACAGAATGACTCACGGTCCATCAGGGGAAATGCCTCAAAGGAGTGTTCCCTGCTATGCAGACTATTATCCTCTGAGTGGGAAATGTTGTGGCTATCTATCGAGGAAAATGACGAGTAGATAGTTTGAATTTTATTATAAAAGTAATCTGCAAGTTCATTGCAGCGTTGGTCAGTGGCATCAGGTATATCTAGGGGTAAGGGGGCTTTGAGCAATTTTTTCGCTATACGAAAAGTTTTGCGGGAGAATTGGCTGCCAAGGAAATTCTTTCCTCGTAATATGAGGTCTGGGCCAATTTAATTTCATTCTTGTATGTTCTTATGGCCTCCCCGTATTCTGATTTCTTGAGTAAAGAGAAGTCCTTTCTCCAAGCTCTTTACAGTTTCTTACAGATCTGTTTTAATTCCCGGAGATTGGGGGAGTACCATGCCATCCTATTGGACCCCATTTTCATCTGGGTCATTTTCTTCGGGAGGACCTGATCTAAAGTGCTATCAATCCAGTTGTTTAATCTTATATTGGCAACAATTAGATCGATATCATGGAATTTTCTATTTCCAATACCCACTTTTCTGAGAGAAGTTTAGGCCAGGGACCTGACATAATTCGTATTGGCCTGGTTGAAGGGGTACCACAGGTTTGGGTCCAGGAGAAAGATATCAGAAAATGATCTGGCCAGGGTATTGGGATAGGTCCCTTTCCAGTTAATTTCTCCAGATTGGAGAATATGGGGTCAAGAGGTGTCCCTTCGAATGGGTCGCTTTAGTGACCTTCTGTTTGAACTGGTAGGAAGTCATCTCTGCCGCGGCCATATGTGAAGGATCATTGAAATGCAGATTAAAATCACCCAAAAGTGTAATATTAGCTGGGATTACTGGCGAGATTAGCAACCATCTCAGGCAGTGATTTATAGAATTGACCCATTGTCCCGGAGGCGATAAATTAAGATGCCTGACAGGGAGAGCATGGGGGTAAATCCTATTGTGAATTGAATTTTCTCACAATTTGGTAAAGGACCACCAGAAGTGCAGCAGCTGATATGACTTGTATAAATGATGGCGATACCGCCACCTTTTCCTACAGTCCTGTCTATCCCCTGAATTAGGTAACTGGGAGGGAGGGTTTGGACGAGATTGGGATCCGATCCTGAGTTAAGCCAAGTGTCTCCAAGTGTCTGTAAGAAACAAGACTTCTGGGCATTCTTCCTTCAGCAGAATGAAGATCTACACTGCAAACTTGGGCAGTTTCGGAAGGGGCCGAGAGGATTGGTGGGACGGCCATACCCTAAAAGGACAGTGTGTGCAGCCGGGATCCAAACTGCCAGGGACAATGGAATGAGAGCAATTCACCACAGTAGCTACGTTTAACTGTCTAAGCTGCTCAGCACTGTAATCATAGTGATTTGTAGGATAAGAGGCAGGGGTTGTGGCCCCTGACCCCGGCAGGACGTGAATGGGTGAAGACGGGCTTGCCTTAGGCGCACTTTCAGCTTGCCAGCGGCCTGCCCAATGTGCGGTCTTGTCAGCCGACCTAAAATGGCTGCCAAAAGTGCAAGTGCTATGATTAAAGTTAAAAAAATGAAATAGCCCCCCAGAGCATTAACACAGCTTACTAACACATTTTAATATGTGATAACATATGATTGGTGCCAGGTAGAAATGTCATGTTTTGACTCAAATGAATTGTAATTCAAATTTCTCTTTAATGGAAAGGAGGATTTTGAGTCACAATTCTGAAAATCCACTTTCAGAAAGTTGGCATTTTCCTGCCCTAATTGTATGGTGCCCATTGCCAGTGTCCTGAGTCATATGATTGTGTATTTGTGTTGTCCTCCCAGACATTGAGACAAGGAAGACTAGGTATTAATAGGGTAGCTGGAGGCAGAGCTGTTCCATGCCCTACTTACATTTCAAAGGGCTGCATGCAGCACACACAGAGAGGAACCTGACACTAGTAGTTTGATCCACTGGTACCAGGTATGTAAATTGGACCCTCGAAGACACTCTTCAGGACACCGCTGGACCTGTAGAAGTTACAGAAGAAGGACTGCCTTGTTCCCCAGAGGATTTCCCTGCTTCTTGAGAACTGCATGTTCCTCAGATGACTATCCTGCTGCAAAAGTCCAGCATGCCTGCTTCACTGGACTGCCTATAACTATAACTGGACCTGCCTGATCTCTGCTGGCCTCTGCTTGTGTGAGTCCCTGATCCCTAAAAGTTGCCCCTTCAGGGATAGGACCCTTAGCTAACATCAGAGAGCACTCCTCCTTGCCTAATGGTAAGTTCCATCAAATCCGGAGTGAAGCGACGCAAACCCCTGCAAAGCTTGCTGCACAGCTAAAACCTTCATTAGAGCTGATGATGAGTACAGCAAAACCCTCTAAAGCCTCACTGCACAGCTGCAAGTGTCATTAATACGGAAGCTCATTGATGCAAAGCCTTGCCACACAGCTTTATGGGAAACCAACACCAAAGGATGCAAAGCCTCACAAAGCATCGACCAGTGCACAGGCCTACACCAAGGGCGGAAAGTACAACTCTCAGCAGGCTACACTTGGTCCTGTGCCCAGCCTGTACTCCATTACAGTCATCCTGAACTTGTGACTTTGTCTCAGTTTAGTGCGACCAAAAATATCCAGTTGGTGCTTTCTGTCTTTTTTGTCAATTTATCTACCTAAAACTTTAGAATTGCATATCTCTGGTTCTACAGATTTGATTATCATCACTTTGGTATAATTGTATTGACTAAAATGTAATCTATTGTTTCTAAAATGATCTGAGATTTTTCTTGTGTAGCGTTTTTACTTTCTTACTGTGTATGTGCTACATAAATCCCTTGCACATTGCTTTTCAGTAAGCCTGACTGGTTTGTGCCAAGCTACATTAGGGTTAAGCATATGTTAATTTACTGACTTTTGTGGTTCACTCTGACAAGGATTGTGGTTGTTGCTGGAGAAGGGTTTTCACCAATAACCCCATTTCTTACACCAAACATCTCTTATAACTTAATTTTCAACAATTATGGGAACTTTATTGCAAAGTATTTTCTGCAGAAGTATGTAAATACAGCAAGAATCCTTGACAGTGTATATTGAATTTGCAAATTCAATTATTCACAGTTAGCTGACACGATTATAACAACATTTAAACAGAGTGCATTAGAGGTGTACTGTTTTCACTAAATTAATGGATAAAACAAAACTCATGGAGAAGGTAAAAGAAAATAGAGAAGGAAATTCAAGACGAAATTGCTCTGTTTACTCAATTTTGTCTTAGAATTCCTTCTCTATTTTTTTGCCTTCTCCTTCAGGTTTTTTTCATCCATTCTTTTAATAAAACAGTACAAATCTAATGCACTCAACTCATTCTCCTTGGGTGTTTTGATCAGAGCCATATCTGATGTCCTCAAAGATCTGGGTCACCTCCCTTCAGGTGGTAGCGGCCAGTAAATGTAAAGGGGGTCTTCATTTTTAGTGTGCTAGGTTGGGATGTGCTAGATTGGAATGTCAATGTGTGTGTGCATTGTGCACTACAGGCTGGAGTGGTTAGCTGAAGCCTTCATTTCTTTGAAAGTAAGATATTCATCCAGTATGAAGGACAGGAGATAATGCTGCTGTTGGATGATAAGCAAATTGTATTTCGAAATGGTTCAGTAGATGTCAATCAAATCATCCATCACTTATTCATAATGTATTCCACAGGTGTTCCAATTTCTGCAGACTAACATTTTTGAAGTGATGTATTCTACTGTTTTTTTGAAGGTTGCAAATAAAAACTTTATGATTCTGAAACATTTTACAAATAATAAACATTATTCAGGAACTTGTTGCTGTGATATTGCATGTTAAGCAGATTTGTAGAGCACACCAGCGCCTGGGAGGGTACCCTGGCACTGACAAGTATGACTTTCATGCGATCAGTAAGAACTTAAAAGAAATGTCATAAAAGTGAAAATATTGTATTAGGCAGTGTGCTTGATTCGATAAATGTTGACCTCCAGGAAATTGTTTTGCTTTCCTTTTATATTGCAATTCTTTGGTCATCTACATGCCTATTGTTGCAAAAGGGTTCTACCCAAATAGTACATCCAGATGTTTTGGTTTGTTTTTGGACCTTAAGTAGTGATGAGTCTCCCTACCTAATTCTAATTCACAGTAAGTTCATAATAAATTAGACTGCTCATGTTTAGTGCCAGTTTCTGCCTTTTAAGATAAGGCCACTGCTTTGCAGCTAGGGTGAGAGGCACTGGACTGGTTATAAATACATATGTGTGAACATGCATGTACACACTAGTACAGACTACAGTTGTGCACAACCTAGTAGCTGCACACATGTAACCTGCCTGAGACAGTTTTAAACAGCATATTTGACCTGTCAAAATTGTCTTTTGAGAAGCTTAAACCTTCCTTTTAAATATCTACAAGCCACCCATATATAGGCCTTATTTTCCATAAAGGCAGGGTCAGATATATAAAGGATATGTGGAAAATAATATTTAGCATGTCCTTTCTGTAAAAATCCACCAGAGCGAATTATACTATAGCAAGACTGGCTTCTCCCATGGGGACTCATTGAGCTGCATTGATACATTTATGAAAACGGATTGTAAATTCCTAATTTAAAAATGACACAGTTAGAAAGTTGCCATTTTCCTTATACTGGAAAACCTGGCACTCTCTCGGTCTAAAATGGATCTCACAACTTCTTTTAGACAACCAACCTCTTCCTTTTCATGATCTCCAAACGCAATTCTCGTTACCTCCCTCTTCTCATAAACAGTATTTGTCACTGCTTCCATCCCTTACCCAATATCTTTCTTCGCTCCCGATCACCAACTCTATCCCAGCCATACATCTTTCGATCTCTAATGCCATTGACCAATCTCTTTCTGCTTCATTTATTTATAAATCATTGCAGTCCTTTACTGACCGTACAAAATCTAAAGTTGAGTTGGCTTGGGAAAAAGACTTGTCTCAATCTTGGTCCCTCATCTTATGGGAAAAAATTTGGTCTAAGATTCACAGTACATCCAGAGCTGCAAACACTACACAAACCCTATTTTTTATTTATAATCGTACGCTATTCACTCCATTAACTCTGTCATCATTCTCCCTAGACACTCCCTCCACCTGCTGGTCATGCCCATGCCCTTTGGCTGATCTGAAACACATGTTATTCGACTGTCCCCACATTTTACGTTTCTGGCAATTAGTTTGGTCCCAATTGCAAAATATTTTCAACTTTACATTTTCTTTTTCCATCATACACATTTTCTTAGGTTCCCTCTCTCCAGCTTTTGACGAGGCACACCACAAACATAAACTATTTGACCTCTTTATAGCCATTGCTTTTCACCATATTACATCACACTGGAAACAAGCGAAAGATGTTTCTTTTACTGCTTGGTGGAACGCAGTTTGCTTTAATCACCGTCTAGACACTAACTTTGTTTCTCCCATTTCCTTAGCAATCAAACGTGATCTTTTATGGCTCCCCCTTACTGAATATTTATCCAAAGTTGCCAGACCTCCTCCCCCTTCTCCGATACGTAATGTCGAAGTTTGTAAACCACCATGAATGCATTTTCTTATTTGATTATAATGTTCTTCATTACATCTACTGTTTTACCATATTATTTATATACATTTATAATTCAAGATGTTCCCTCATTCCCCTATGTTCCTAACATTCATTGTTTACTTTATATTTTTTATGCATAAGATAGCATCAACTAATTTCGCTGATTTGTAAGAATGGTTTAATGTTTCTCATAACTTTTGATTGTTTCTTCATTTTCTGTCTTTGCTTCTTTTTATTTTAATAAACTTCAAACTTAAAAAAAAAAAAAAAGTTGCCATTTCCCCCCCTAGATCGTTTGATAGATTCCAGCTGCCTGGCCTGGTGGTGGCTTTCCCACTGGGAAATATGTTTTGGCGCCTCACAATGCCCAATAGGTAGAGGTTAGTGGATCTTCCTAACAGGATGGTGATGGGAGGAGTTGGCTCCGGCCCTGATTATATTTCCCAACCACACACTGAAAAATCTGACACCAGCCTTTTGTTTCAGAGCCAAACCCAGGAAAGGGTGAAGGTTATACAACAGAGGACTGCTTGTTGATATATGTATGTGCATTGGGTGTATGGATGAGCCAGACTAATGTGGGTTCCATTTCGGAAGTCCCTGGCCTCTTCTTGTGCATACAATGAAGGTGTTGTGTTTTTACCTGTACAAAGGAAGTACATTACTATAATTCCTGAAGCACCAGGAACGAGGCCTTGATCCTCAAATGGGAGTGGGAAGGCAAGGTTCCTTTAGACATTTGATTAGGCATTTTGATGAGGGATCTACTTACTAATTAGAACACTGCAGATTGTACAGAGGTGTTGCATTTAATACACTGCAGATTGTACAGAGGTGTTGCATTTAATACATTGAATGTGATTTTACTCCTCAGCTGCTTTGTGTTTGTGCTCTGCCTCACTACCGCCTAAGCACTCTACATAGCACTGCAGCGCGAGTGCCATTGCGACGCAACTGGGACATTTAAAGAGCTCCTGGGGGACTATTTACACGGCGCTTCAAGATCTGTGCATTGTAACGCTCTGGGGGCATTGTAGTTACGGCGCTTTAATTTTGAACCCTGATTCGAGGAGCTCTATTGTGCAGCTAGCGTATTCAATTTCCTGAGCCCCAGCCTACCTCCAGTTTCGTTTTTCCCTATGCTGACGCCATCTTACGCTTGTTGTTGTTGGTGCCTCAGAGCCTGGCCCCCACAGCCCGCCCCGCCTCCCTGCTGACCCTCCCTCCCACGAAGTACATTGCCTGCTCTGACTCCGTCTGCGCTGTGACCGTCCTGACTAGTTCAGAAGCGGTCGCTCCCTGTGCCCTACTCCTGTGAGGTATCGTTAACATTTTACTCCTCAGCTGCTTTGTGTTTGTGCTCTGCCTCACTACCGCCTAAGCACTCTACATAGCGCTGCAGCGCGAGTGCCATTGAGACACAACTGGGACATCTAACCCCTTCGATGCTCATGACGAGCTCAGCTCGTCATGAGGTACACCTCTCGTACACTCATGACGAGCTGAGCTCGTCATGAATAATGGGAATAAATAATGTTCAGCACAGGAGGGGAATACCATCAGCATTGATGGTGTTAAAGAGCTCCTGGGGGACTATTTACACAGCGCTTCAAGATCTGTGCATTGTAACGCTCTGGGGGCATTGTAGTTACGGCGCTTTCATTTTGAACCCTGATTCGAGGAGCGCTATTGTGCAGCTAGCGTAGTCAATTTCCTGAGCCCTAGCCTACCTCCAGTTTCGTTTTTCCCTACGCTGACGCCATCTTACGCTTCTTGTTGTTGGTGCCTCAGAGCCTGGCCCCCACAGCCCGCCCCGCCTCCCTGCTGACCCTCCCTCCCACGAAGTACATTGCCTGCTCTGACTCCGTCTGCGCTGTGACCGTCCTGACTAGTTCAGAAGCGGTCGCTCCCTGTGCCCTACTCCTGTGAGGTATCGTTAACATTTTACTCCTCAGCTGCTTTGTGTTTGTGCTCTGCCTCACTACCGCCTAAGCACTCTACATAGCGCTGCAGCGCGAGTGCCATTGCGATGCAACTGGGACATTTAAAGAGCTCCTGGGGAACTATTTACACGGCGCTTCAAGATCTGTGCATTGTAACGCTCTGGGGGCATTGTAGTTACGGCGCTTTAATTTTGAACCCTGATTCGAGGAGCGCTATTGTGCAGCTAGCGTAGTCAATTTCCTGAGCCCCAGCCTACCTCCAGTTTCATTTTTCCCTACACTGACGCCATCTTACGCTTGTTGTTGCTGGTGCCTCAGAGCCTGGCCCCCACAGCCCGCCCCGCCTCCCTGCTGACCCTCCCTCCCACGAAGTACATTGCCTGCTCTGACGCCGTCTGCGCTGTGACCGTCCTGACTAGTTCAGAAGCGGTCGCTCCCTGTGCCCTGCTCCTGTGAGGTATTGTTAACATTTTACTCCTCAGCTGCTTTGTGTTTGTGCTCTGCCTCACTACCGCCTAAGCACTCTACATAGCGCTGCAGCGCGAGTGCCATTGCGACGCAACTGGGACATTTAAAGAGCTCCTGGGGGACTATTTACACGGCGCTTCAAGATCTGAGCATTGTAACGCTCTGGGGGCATTGTAGTTACGGCGCTTTAATTTTGAACCCTGATTCGAGGAGCGCTATTGTGCAGCTAGCGTAGTCAATTTCCTGAGCCCCAGCCTACCTCCAGTTTCGTTTTTCCCTACGCTGACGCCATCTTACGCTTGTTGTTGTTGGTGCCTCAGAGCCTAGCCCCCACAGCCCGCCCCGCCTCCCTGCTGACCCTCCCTCGCCCCTCCCACTCCTCCATCCATATATGACAGATGCATTCTCGTGCAGCGTTCAAGCGCAGCGGTCGCGCCCCAGTTGCGCCGAGGGTGCGCCAAAGGTAAGTCCGTCTACGCCCGTCCGCGCCAAGCCCGCGCCCAGCGCCAGACCCCCTGGCCCCCGCACCACCCACCCCACCCGCATTACATACGACCCCTCCACCCTCTTAGCCCTAAACCCCGGCAACCTCCCCAACTGCACCCAAGCCGCTCCTGGACACACCCATGGACCCTTCACATGCAACTCCTGCAAGTATGACGGCACCAAGACCAACTCCTCATCCACTAACACCAAACAGAGATCTGACACCAACCACCTAAAATGCATCCTGCTCAACACCCGCTCGGTCCACAGACACGCCATCGACCTTTGGAATCTACTAGACACCATCTCTCCGGATGTCGCCTTCCTAACAGAAACATGGATGAACGCCTCCTCAGCCCCAGACATCACCATTGCCATCCCGGAAGGCTACAAGATCATCCGTAAGGACCGCACCAAGCAAACAGGAGGAGGCATCGCCATCGTCCATAAGAATTCCATCCGCATATCAACCAGCTCAGACGTCAACCTCGCTAGCGCCGAGCACCTTCACTTCCAGATCCACACCGAACCCAAGACCACACTCAGAGG
Organism: Lissotriton vulgaris; assembly: GCF_964263255.1. Classification (NCBI taxonomy): domain Eukaryota; kingdom Metazoa; phylum Chordata; class Amphibia; order Caudata; family Salamandridae; genus Lissotriton; species Lissotriton vulgaris. The sequence continues at coordinate 266,047,454 of NC_141689.1, read as the reverse complement.
CACCCTCCTCTACAGGCCACCTGGACCCCGGGCACAATTCATTGAAGACATCACTGACTTTATCACTCCACTCGCCCTCTCCTCTGAGGACTACATTCTACTGGGAGACCTCACCTGGAAAAGAGCAACGACAACGCCACCACCCTTCTGGACAATCTCGCCAACCTCGGACTCAAACAACTTGTTAATACCCCCACTCATTACGCAGGTCACACACTCGACCCTATCTTCACCTCCAGTAAACATATCTCCTTCAGTCACACCACAGTTCTCCATTGGACGGACCACAGCTGCGTTCACTTTAGCTATAAAAAGAACACAACCCACAACCATCCTCAACCTACTCTGAGAAGAAACTGGAGCAAAATCACCTACGACCAGATCTCCTCATCGCTTCTTCAAAACCCCCCTGCCCACTCTTCGAACCCCAACCAAGCAGCCATCAACCTCACTCAATGGCTAACCAACAGCGCCGACATCCTAGCATCTTTTGAAAAAACGTCACATCAAACTTAGCAGCAAAAACGCCTCCTGTTTCAATGATGATCTTAAGAAATCCAAGAAACTCTGTTGCTCCCTTGAGAAGGCCTGAAAAAAAGACCCAAACACCAGCACCAGGGACGCCTTCAAAAACACCACCCGCATACACCACCAACTGATCCGGACCGCAAAGAAAGCCGCATTCAAAGATCGACTAGACAACAACGCCCATAACAGCAAGGAATTATTCAACATCCTCAAAGAGTTTACCAACCCCACTGCCAACTCCAACGACATCACTCCCTCTCAAACCCTCTGCGACTCCCTAGCTTCGTTCTTCCACGACAAAATCGCAGACATCCACAACAGCTTCGACAAACAACCCGAAGACCAACCCACATAACCTTCCGCTATACCTTCACCCCCCTTGAACATCCTTAATGACTGGAACTGAGGACACCATCCGCCTGATGAACTCCATCCACTCAGGATCCCCCACAGACCCATGCCCTCACCACATCTTCAACAAAGCTGACTCCATCATAGCACCACACCTCCGAGACGTCATCAACTGCTCCCTCAACTCCGCCACCTTCCCGGAAAGCTGGAAACACGCCGAACTCAGCGCCCTCCTGAAAAAACCCACAGCTGACCCCACCGAACTAAAAAACTACCGCCCCATCTCGCTCCTTCCATTCCCGGCCAAAGTCATCGAGAAAGCTGTCAACAACCAGCTCGCCGCCTTCCTCGAAACTAACAAATCCCTCGACTCCTCACAGTCCGGCTTCCGAGCCAAACACAGCACTGAGACCGCACTCATCGCTGCAACAGACGACATTCGAACTCTACTGAACAATGGAGACACAGTCGCCCTCATCCTCCTCGACCTATCCGCAGCCTTCGACACAGTCTGTCACAGCACCCTGTTACAACGCCTCAGAAACATCGGAATCCAAGGAAAAGCACTGGAATGGATCACCTCGTTCCTTGCCGGAAGGACTCAGAGAGTCCGCCTCCCACCATTCAAGTCGGAGGCTACTGAAGTCATCTGCGGCGTGCCACAAGGATCTTCACTCAGCCCCACCCTCTTCAACGTATACATGAGTCCCCTCGCGGCCTTCGCTCGCCAACACAACCTCAACATCATCTCCTACACTGATGACACTCAACTGATCCTCTCACTCACCAAAGACCCTAACACCGCCAAAACCAACCTACATGAAGGAATGAAAGAAGTAGCCGAGTGGATGAAGCACAGCCGTCTGAAACTGAATTCAGACAAAACAGAGGTCCTTATCTTAGGTACCTCCCCCTCCGCCTGGGACGACTCCTGGTGGCCAGAGGCCCTTGGAAAAGCACCCATCCCGACGGACCACGCACGGAACTTGGGCGTCATTCTGGACTCCTCACTCTCGATGACCAGACAAGTCAACGCCGTTTCATCGTCTTGCTTCAACATTCTCCACATGCTCCAAAAAACATTTTGCTGGATCCCCACCGAAACTAGAAAAATGGTCACCCACGCACTGGTTACAAGCCGCCTGGACTACGGAAACGCCCTATATGCCGGTACCACTGCAAAACTTCAGAAAAGACTCCAACGCATCCAGAACACATCAGCCAGACTCATACTAGACATCCCGCGTAAAGACCACATTTCTGGTCACCTGAAAGACCTACACTGGCTCCCCGTCAATAAGAGGATAACATTCTGCCTCCTAACCCACGCACACAAAGGACCCGAATGCCTCAACACACGACTCTCCTTCTACACCCCCCCGCCAGCTACGCTCTTCCAATCAAGCCCTTGCTTCTGTACCTTGCATCAACAAAACCACCATGGGAGGAAGATCCTTCTCCTACCTGGCAGCTAAAACCTGGAATTCACTTCCCATTCACCTTCGCCTCATTCAGAACCACCTAGCATTCAGAAAGCAACTTAAAACCTGGATATTCGACAAGTAATTCCCCACCCTTCCTCAAGCGCCTTGAGACCCTCTGGGTATGTAGCGTGCTATATAAATTCATTTAATTGAATTGAATTGAATTGAAGGTGCATGAAAGACATGTTTTCTTGAGCATTTAGTAGCTAGTCACAGGAGGCGTTAGAATAGTTTCACCTTGCAAGTATACAGGATAAGGCAGGACTTTGATGAGGACAGACACATGGATGGGTAAGAAAACCTTGGACTATGTGTGCTTTTTCAGTGATATTGCATAGGTAGAAGGCAGATAGTCAAGGTAGTACAGATACTCATGCCACCATGTTATCCCCATTGGCACTCCAATCTACCCAATACTGAATTATTCCCTCACTTTACTAAGCAGAATACTCCAAACCATGCAAAACTCAACAGACAGGCTCGTTCCTCAACAGCACAACATGCACACACCCAGCACCTCAAACAGCTTCACTGACTCCCTATTCACAGCTCTTTTCAAACTCCTTCAACACCTTACCCAGCACTGAGCCAGCATACCTCAATATGACTCAGATTTCAGAAATTTCCAGACACTTTTGCTCAGCTAAAGCAGAAACAGAGCAAGGGAAAAAGAATTCTCATAATTGTCTCTAAAAGGGCGGAATGACCTGCCTCCACACATATGCGTCATCTCTAAAATTAGTGCATTCCACATGAAGCTGAACACTTGTCTCTTCAGCTGGGTTACTCCATGGAACAGCCCTCAATGCTATTGCGATAGCAACAGGATACCCTCTTGAGTGAAAGTGCGTTTTTCAAAAAAATAATAACATTACAGAGAACTCTGCACAAAAAAACACACGTATGGTTAAAATGTTGGCCCTGCTTTCCATGTTCGTCCTCCATCAGAACTTAGTATATGTTCAGTTTACTGGTATGTCAAATGCATTACAGTCACTGCACTGCACATAGCAGTGAACCTGACATATCTTACGTTCTCACTGACTTCCCTAATATGTCAAAAACTAACATTCTTCATAGTTTACAACGTTCTATTTAGGGAACTTGGGCAGTATTTCCCTGCATGATTGCCTTAGTGTCAAAGTTAGATAAGCTCACTCAGTTTGAGCATTATAGGCCTTAGAAAGCAAACTCAGATGCCCCCAGCTTGCATTCACAAACTGAAAGGAGTTGGATTTACCGCAGTGAGTGTGCTAAAGGGATCACTGAAATAATATCGAGGGACAAAATATCGTGGACAAAATATCGACAGTCAAAATATCGAGTTTGTATCTACAAACAGGTAAGTACAAAAATATCGAGTACAAAATATCGTTAACAATAATATAGATGTAAAAAATATCGACTTTATTAAAAACAGTGTTAAATTAAATTAATATTAAATTTTAATTACTAAAATATACTTAAAAATACTTAAATTAAATTATAATAATTAAATAATAAATGAAAATAATAAAAATAATTTTTTACAATCTTATTTGTTGACCCTAAACCCTAAAAATACCCCTTTACCCAAAAACCCAAAACTGACCCTGAACCCTAAAAATACCCCTTTACCCAAAAACTGAAAACTGACCCTGAACCCTAAAAATGCCCCTTTACCCAAAAACTGAAAACTGACCCTGAACCCTAAAAATACCCCTTTACCCAAGAACTGAAAACTGACCCTGAACCCTAAAAATAGCCCTTTACCCATGAACTGAAAACTGACCCTGAACCCTAAAAATACCCCTTTACCCATGAACTGAAAACTGACCCTGAACCCTAAAAATACCCCTTTACCCTAAAACTGAAAACTGACCCTGAACCCTAAAAATGCCCCTTTACCCAAAAACTGAAAACTGACCCTGAACCCCAAAAATACCCCTTTACCCTAAAACTGAAAACTGACCCTGAACCCTAAAAATGCTCCTTTACCCAAAATTTATCAATATTATTTAATTACCAATTAATTATTAATTAACAATAACAATAAAGTAAATATATTACCACATTAGCTGTAATTATTGTAATAATTAATATTATTTTTCCCCAATTAATTACTTAAAAATAACACAAAATTATATATTAAAAATTTACTCTAATTAATGTAATTAACTAATTACAATTAATTATTTACCAATTAATTACTAATACAAAATATGTTCAAAATTATATTAATTAATTAACTAATTAATATTAATTAATTATCAATTAATTATTAATTAAAAATATTAACAAACATATATTAATTAATTAATTATTATTAAATTACTTCCCACCCTATTCCCCTATAAACCCACAACCCGCTACAGAATTACATTACGCAATTATTATAAAAACAAAATTCATTTAATAAAATATTTTATAACATTAAGACACACTTTTCACACATATTATTACATAAAAATACACTATAAAATATTATATATTATTAAAAATTCGATATTTTTGCTATCTATATTTTATACAGTCGATATTACTTCCCTTACCTGAAAAACGATATTTTTGTAGTCGATATTATGTCCAGTCGATATTTTGTCCAGTCTATATTTAAAACTCGATATTATGTCCAGTCGATATTTTGGAGTCGATATTTTGTCTGTACACCGTGCTAAAGATGCATGGAAGACCTATCTTCCTAAGCCTCTTGTGGCTGGCATGAGAGCCATTATTAAAGGTTCACTAGGCATACGTTCAGTGATATTCAGAATTGCCAGACACAGTTACTGGCCTGGTGGTAAAAATGTACTCCAACTATTTATTCATACGTGAAGTTATGCAATAACTGTCAACACTTCTGGACATTTGTGTTTATAGAGGTTTGTTTGTGGTGTGTTTGCGTGAAATTTGGTTGATCACTTGTTGATAGGGTGTCTTGAATGGGGATTCTGTTTTGTGGCATATGAACGTGATGTGCCCGTGCATGATGGTGATATGTTGATGTGAGTGCACTGATCTGTTAAATCGGGACAGTGGCCAGTGGTACGAAAGTCTTGGATGTGGTGTGTGAATGGGGCAATCATAAAGTAGTTGGTGCCTGGATGTGGCTTTATGGATCACCCTCAGTAGTCTTGTTTTCAATATTCAGATATTTTGATAAGTATTTGTGATTTGAAGCCAGTATTTCTGGAGCGATAAAGCCAGCTAGTGTACGTGGTGGATTAACTTTAAAAATGTACTACCAGATTTATATGTGTGGTGGTAAGGGTACTCCGTCTCAATGGCAATAGTGTATCCCTACTGTGAAAATAATGGTCTGACCACCAGATATATATATGGATAACCCATTGTTGTAATCTCTGGCATGATGATACCCCCTCCAATGTCCTGACTGAGTAAGGGACATCTGCGGCTAACCTCTATGTCTGCCCATCTAATTTAGATGTGCAGACATTCAGGTCAGTTTTCACTGCCCATCACCAGCTGGAAAAAAATGGTGGAATGGGGCAGTACTAAAAGTCTAATGTCTTCCTTGCATTGAGAAATAACTTCCACGGTAAGAGGGGCGTTTTCTTTTTCCAAAAACAAAATCCAGCTTCAGGATTTTGTTTTTGAAAATTAAAAGAAACATTGATGGATGGCTCAGTCATTTTGATGGAGTAGTGCATGTAAAAAGGCATTGACCGGAACAATTGTGACGGCAGCTCCTGTCAAAGTTTTTGAATTGATCGCCAGCTTGGCAGTCATTTCTAAATTTGGTGGGTGGTGCAGTCCTCCGCCAGGGCAACAAAGACTTCTTTGTCTGCCAAAATGTAAATAAGGCCCTTACTAAGACCTCCTGCTTTTTTTCCAATGTATGTAGCTGTGGATTTTGGGCCCTAGGTTAGTCAGCACCTAGGCCATCCCACACATTTTTGAAAACTAGACAACAGGGGAGTCCAGGTGTGCATGACTTACTTGACTCACACCAAGTAATTTAACCCAGAATCAATTGGAAATATAATACGTTGTTAAGAAACACATATGTTCCTCACATTTCTGTGATGGAAGTTCTAGAATCTTCACAGAGAGCACAAATTTCCTACGATCCAGGGTTCCCATTTGTCACCCTATAAGAACAGTACCCCACTTGTGTGGGTTGGCGAGAGAAAACAACACAAAAGGTCCTACATTGCTGCATTGTGAGATAAGTAATAGAGTTAGGTGCTGTATTTGGGGCTAGGGCAAATCTGTAAACCACAGATATTTTTGAAAACTAGAAAACCGTGGGAGTCTGGAATTGTGTGCCTTGCATGGATCCCAAGAGAGCATTCTTACCCACAATGCTCTGCAAACCTCAAACTCCACCAGAAATCATTCATTTTCATTCCATTTCTGTGACTGAAACTTTTAGAATCCACAGGAGTACATAAAATTCCTACTACATACCCTTCCTACTTAGGGTGACATATACAAAAGAAACAATTGATGGGCCGAATGCTGGACAATTCAAAGATTCACCCCCAGTCACAAGGATTTGGGTTTAATCCATCATTCTGGATTTAACCCAGATCCTTGTGACAGGGGGCGAATGTTTGCATTGTCCAGCATTCCATCCATCAACTGTTTCTTTTGCAGATGTTGCCCTCAGTGGGAAGGGTATGCCCAGAAGTGGGTCCAGTGCTCACTACACCACTGGATTCAAGCCAGCCTAGGTGATGAAGGGTGAAGCCCTGAAACCGGTCCCAGGATGCTTGTTTCTGGTCCAGGGAGGACCTGGCTTGGCAGTTAGGGCCGGACTGTTCCCACAAGGAACAGGGTCAAGACTAATTTGCATATGGCTGGGTCCAAAGTGGGGAAGTGTGGCGAGCAAAAGAATGATGGATTTTACCCAAATCCTTGTGAGTGGGGGTGAATATTTGCATTGTCCAGCATTCTGTCCATCAACTGTTTCTTTTGCATATGTTGCTCTAAGTGAGAAGGGTATGCCCAGATGTGGGTCCTGTGCTCACTAACCACTGGATTCAAGCTAGCCTGGCTGATGAAGGGTGATGCCCTGAAACCGGTTCCAGGATGCTTGTTTCCGATACAGGGAGGACCTGGCTTGGCAGTCCGGGCTGGACTTTTCCAACAAGGAACAGGTTCAAGACTGATTTGCATATGGCTGGGTCCAAAATGGGGGGGTGTGGTGAGCAAAGGGACGATGGACTGGGGGTGAATGTTTGCAATGTCTAGCATTCCGTCCATCAACTGTTTCTTTTTCTGTTCCCGAGTTGTCCATCAGCAGGATGAGAGGAAAATGCAATTTTTTAGTTAAAGTTTGAGGTTGGCAAGGGGTTCTGGGTAAAAAAAAACTAGTGAGAGTTATCAATCAAGGATTCAATCGACCAAGGATGTATGAGCGCAGAAAATCACCCATGAGGGTGTCATGGCGCTGAAGTAACTGACTTCTTCATGGGTATCTGTTTATTCGGAAAACCAGGTCTTGAGTCCAGCATTGCTGGAGCCATGAGGCAGTTCTGAGTTGCAGGAAAAGGTTGTTCCAAGTTTTGACCACCAGATGCGAGAAGGAGCATCCTCTGCTGTTGCTTATGTGGATCCTTTGGGTGTCTACAAGGAAGAGGGAGGTGGATTGCAGGTGCCTGGTGGGTTGGTGGAAGGCCATGCATTTGTTGATGTGTACTGGTCCTTAGTTGTACAGAGCTTTGTATGCGTGGGTCAACACCTTGAACTGGCATCTCTTCTGGATCAGGAGCCGGAGTCATGGAAGTCACTCCTCCCTGGATACCCATGGGTGTCTAGTTTTCAAAAATATACAGGTTTCCTAGGTTTCCCTAGGTGCCGGCAAAGCTAGAGTCCAAAATTTACGTCTTCCTACATTGGAACAAAAGATCAGTTTTCAGTGAAAGAATTTGATGTATCCATGTTGCATTTTGGGACAATTCCTGACCTACCCACACAATTGAGGTACCATTTTTATTGAGAGACTTGGATGAATTCCAGATAGAAGAAAGTTTGTGGTTACCCAAGGATTCCAGAACTTTCCATCAAAAAAATCTAAAGAAAATGTGTTTTTTCCAGCCAAAGTTCGAGGTCTGCAAGGGAATCTGGATAAAACGCCTGCTTAGAGCCTTGCAAAATACCATACCTTGGATTCCCCTAAGTGTCTAGTTTTAAGAAATGTACAGGTTTGCTAGGTTTCCCTAGGTGTCAGCTGAGCTAGGGCCCTAAATCTACAGCTAACCACATTGGTAAAAAGAGTTATTTTTTACTGGAAAAATGTAATGCATCCATGTTGTGTTTTGGCCCATTTCCAGTTGCAGGCACAAGGACTAGCCACGCAAGTGATGAACCATTTCTATTGGAAGACATTTGGGAGTATAGAATAGTAGAACATTTGTTATTACCAATTGGATTTCACTGCATTGATGACTCCCAAATGTAAGCTAGTGTGTAAGTAATAAGACATGTTGAAAAATACTGACTAAATTATATGCTAGTACAAGCACACACACATCAGAGCTGCACAAATAACCACTGCTCCTAAACTCCTTGTCTTGTGCCCATTTCAGAAATATGTAGGTTTCCTGGATATCCATTTTTCACTTTACATATATCACCATATGAGTTGGTCTATACTTGAAACACATTAAAAAATTGTACGGTGCGGCTCAGGTGTTAAATCTGGGAACCTTGGGTTCTTGGAGAATCTACAAACCCTATGTATCCCCACAACCAGAAGGGTCCAGGGAACGTAATGGCATGTTGCTTTTGTCATTTTACAGATTAAAAATGTTGTCACAGATGGATATTTTCTCCTACTTATTTTACAATGCTTCTTTAGGAAACCTTGAAGGATCTACACATATGACCCCTTGCTAAGTTTTGAATGTTGTCTACTTTTCAGAAATCAATAGCTTTCATGTCTTTCGCATTGGTTTCTTCCACAAACTGGAAGGAGGTTGAAAGCACAAAAAATAGGAAAAATGGGCAACCTCTATGTAAAATGCCAAGATTGTGATATGCAAATAGTTTTTTTTCAGCTCTGTCTGCATGATCCTGAAAGCTGATAAGATGGTGACTTTAGCGCTGCAACCCGTTTGTTGATTCCATTTTTATGGAAAAACAGACATTTTTATCCAAAACACTTTTTTCCCTGTTTTTCTAAAATCGAATTTTGCTATATTTTCCCTATGGTCCTGGTCCCCTCCAGGGGAATCCGCAAACGCTGGGTACCTTTAGAATCCTGAGGATGTTGTCAACAAAAGGACACAAATTCGATATGTATCACTTATGTGGAAAATAAGTAATGGAGCCCTAAACGCAACCTACCCCAAATTGTCAAAAAAGTGCTCAGCAGTGGAGGAGGAAGCCCAGCAGTTAAACGGTTAAATAGAAAAATTGCATTTTTTAACTAACTCTTTTATGTATATTTATTTTTATTATTATGTTGGTTATAGTTTAGTATTTATTGTTTCCATGTTTTATAGTTTGATTTGGTATTTTGTTTTGTGTGCTGTTTATTTGATTATTTGTCTTTAGAATATTTTTTTAATTGTTACATTATTATTCGATAATATATTAGTAATGTATATTTGTAGGCTATATTATTTAATCGAATGAATGTGTTTTAATTTATTCAATACAGAATATGTATTTTAGATTATGAATCTAAAATTTAATTTTTCAGCTCTACAATATAAAAGAAAATATTTATTATAATGGAGTGATAACTATAATGAATGAATGAATGAATGAAAGGGGATTTGTAGTGCGCAACTTAGCTCAATGGCATCAAGGCGCCAGACGATGCAAATATCAAATGACAAGTCTCAGAATCGCCAAGTCCATGGCTTAAATACAAGCCTCTCCAAAAAGCCAGGTTTTCAAGTCCTTGCGAAAAAGTGCCAAAGAAGACTGTCCCTCCAGGTCAGGAGGAAGGGAGTTTCAGAGCTTAGGAACAACGATGGAAAAGGCTTTGCCTCCCTAACTGGCTTTGGCAAATCTAGGCACTTGAAGAAGATTTGTTTTAGAGGACCGAATGGCTCTACTGGGGAGGTAGGGAACAAGGAGGGACCTGATGCCTTCTGACCCAGAGCCATATATGGCCCCATGGATGAGGCACAGAAGCTTAAAAGAGACCCTAGCCCGAACGGGCAGCCAGTGAAGTACTTTCCTAGCCAGTGAAGCAGAGGATAACCTGGGAAGATTGAGAACCAGCCTGGCTGCAGCGTTCTGGACCATCTGTAGTCGATGGAAAGAGCTCTTATTCATGCCCACGTACAGTGCATTACAGTAGTCTAGTCTTGAGGAGACTAGGGCTACCGGGGCCTGCTTTCTCGCATTTAGAGAAAGATAAGATCCTATCTTTCTGAGGATCCTGATGATACCACAAGAGGTGGACATGGTCCTACTGACCTGCCGGTCAAAGGAAAGAGTGCCATCAAACAGGACCCCCAGGTTCCTAGCCAAGTGCGAAGGGAGCGGGCAGTCCCCAAGGGATTCCGGCCACCAATCTTTAGACCAAATGTCCTGGCCACCCCCAAAAATCAAAACTTCGGTCTTTTCTCCGTTGAGCTTTAAGAAATTTTGAACCATCCAGTGAGACACTGCCTCCATACAGGTTCTAAAATTGAGGGCAGAATCATTCACCGACTGCGTTAAGGAGACCATAATCTGGGTATCGTTGGCGTAGGACAGCACCTTGAACCCATAGGATCTCACTACCCTGGCAAGTGGGGCCATATAGATATTGAAAAGGGTGGGGCTTAAAGAAGACCCCTGCGGGACCCCACATTGCACAGGCGTAGAAGGGAACAGAAAATCACCCAGTTTCACTCTCTGCTCCCTTTGATGGAGAAAGGAAGCCAGGAGCCTGAGGGCAGGGCCGCTCACAGTTATCTCCTGCAGCCTGGAGACCAGGATAGCGGGTGACAGAGTGTCGAAGGCCGCCGTTAAGTCGAGTAGAACCAGCAGAGTGATCTGGCCCCTGTCAACCCTCGAACGAATGTTGTCAACCACCACAGTCAAAGCAGATTTAGTGCTGTGGGCTCATCGAAAGGTGTGCTGTGAGATGTCTAGTAGGTTCGAGTCATCAGGAAAGGTGGTCAGATGATGGTTAAGGTGGATTTCTAGTATTTTAGCCGGGGCCGGAAGCACGGAGATAGGCCGAAAAATTTTAAGGACCGCAGGGTCCAAATAGGTTTTCTTCAAAAGAGGCTTAACCACTGCCAATTTCCAGGAAAGGGGTAAAACCCCTTCCGTAATGGCAAGGTTAAGCACCTCTAGCAGGGGGGGCAAAATCACCTCCCTGCAGCTCTTCAAAACCTTCAGCGGACAAGGGTCCAAGGGAGAGCCCGATTTAAGGTTGTCATGGAGGCGGTTGGACTCATCGAGAGTGAGCAGAGGAAAGGTGAGCAAGCAAGGTATAGATTCAGAAGGAACAGGCGCTGAAGAGGCCGATGAGGGTAAAGGAGAAGAGTCTAGTTCCCGGTTGAGGAGCTCCAGGAAGCTGTAAATGTCATCCATTTTTTTGTGAAAAAAGGTAGAGATCTTATCGCAGAGCTCCTGGGATTCCACTATAGACTCCACCTTCTGAGGGGCTGAGAGGGAATCAATGATCTTAAAAAGATCCCTAGAGGAATTCAGAGCGGCAGTCAAATTAAGGAAATAGGCCTTCTTTTCCTCAATAATAGCCATTTTATATTCCTTCAAAAGCTGTTTATGCTTTTGTCTATTCTCAGTGGAGTCCAGGTGAGCACGCCAGAGCCTCTCTTGCCTTCTACAGCCCTGTCTCAATCGTCTGAGTCTGTCAGAGAACCAAGGTGCAGAAGGACTCTTCCTGGCAGAATAATGCTGCTTCGCGGGGGCTAATATGTCTACGGCCTCCGAGATGGCATTAAAGAGATCCGCGGCAGCAGAGTTACTATCCTTGTTGGCAAGAGGGCAGAGTTTGTCCAGGAAGGGTGAGAGTGCTTCGTTATCAATGTGCCTGAAGCTCCTTCTAAGTTCCCATTTTTTAACCTCAGAACGAAGGGGAGCATCTTGATGGAGTTTGAGCTCAAAAGGCACAGCCAGGTGGTCTGACCAAGCTAAGGGGATAGGGATACCGATCATCAATCGGGGGTCATTGGAGAAAACACCGTCCAGAGTGTGGCCAGCTGAATATCTTATATCTTTAGTGTCCAATGCTTCCGATGGGATGGAGTTGGAATAATATAAGTGATCCTTTTAGCATCCATCACCTACCCCAAAATGGGGTGGCTTGGAGTGGGAATAGTAAATGTGACCCATTCAGTGACCAGCACCTGTCCCAAATTGGTTTTGATAGGAATTGATGTAGTAAATGTGGCCCCTTTAGTGTCAACGCCTTCTTCAAAATGGTTTAGCTTGAAGTGGTAATAGTGTGTGTGGGCCCCTTTATTGTCCCACACCTTTACCTTAAGATGTTACGTTACGGTGGGCGCAGTAGACGTAAAGTTTTTAGTATTCAACATCTCACAAAATATATTATATTTTCCAGTTTCTTTTTTTATCTACAGTGAATGACATGTTATTGCTTTTATATTGTAATTCACTTAGGCTTCCATAATTTATTTTCTTTAAGTGTTCAACTTTATGTAAACACATATACAGTTTTGAACTTAACTAAAAACTTTTCATTTAACTTTTCTGACTTCATTGATGAAAAGGAACCTAGCTTTCCTGGAGCTTCGGCTACAAATCTCTGAATTCTTGCATTCTTGGACTACTACAGGCGTGCGATCTTCACTGCTTAAAAACAACACATGTTGATAGGGCAGACATCCAATGTATGCTGTCTCTGGGACTGTGGCGTGTCAGGGGGGATCTTGAGCCAACAAAGGCCCTGCCGAGCATAAATTGGTCCAGGGCAGAAAAGCAATATCAATGTATGTGTCTGCTTCTGATAAAAAATGATGGTTTCCTAGACATATTTTCTGCTACTTAAAAAATAATTCACAGGAGATCATCCTACTATTAACTTGCCTTTCATATATTTATGGCTTCCAGCTGCTCAGGGCATTCTAAGCAAAGGACAGGTCTAAGAGTCATAAGGAAAATAAAAAGATGAGAGGGTTTGATCATGATGCATGCACTCTATAAAGGCTCCTTTTTTTATTATTCCCATTGTACACGGGGGGCTCCTTTTTAAATCAAGGATGTGAGTTGTTCACAGATGAAAGTGTAATCACGTTCATTAAAGCACTGCTGGAGTGCTTAATTATGCTTTTCAAATAGTGCCTCGTCAGCTTTTTGCTCCAGCTACAGAGTTAAGCGGCTCCCGCGCCTCATATTTTTCACTACATGTATTTTATGTTTTATAGGCAGCAGCTTTTATTTTTTATATTCAAGTGTTACTTTACGAGAAGATGGTTTTTTGAAGCATGAAATGGATATATAAATACTATGCCATGACCTGAAACATCCCATTTCAGATATTTTTCTTCTAACAATAACTAGACAGGTACTGATACCAGGATCATGGCTTTCATGAAAATATATTCGAAAGATGTAATCATGTGAGAACACAATTTGCATCATTTCTGATAGAGTTGCAGGACTGACGTCAATGTGTTTTTGGAACAGAATAATCTTTATGAAAAGTCATTTCTCTCTATCAGAAATGTAAGGAACATTGCTAAACGCAAATATCAGAAAGTTTGAAATGATGAATTATTCAGAAATTCTTCTGATAGAAAGAGGGAGCGAAATAAAGTGAGGTATTAAAATGAAAAATACATATTTTCGATAGAAGTAGGTAGGGAAAGGAATTAAGAAAGGTGAAAAATAAATGGCTGGGAAAGGATATAATTGAACATTTTAAAACTAAAGAAAGTTGAATCTCGTTATCAAAATGATGTTTAATTTTAATCTCAGGAACATTCTGTTATTTGGTTAATATAATACGAGTGTTTCAGGTTCAACTTCGCCTTTTCACTTTTTAAGATAATTGTTTGATACTTTGGTCTTGTAGTAAACTCTAGATATAATGTTTCATGGCTGTAAAGAATCATCACAGACTACTCTTTTGTTCAAATCATGTATCCGATTTCAAGGCCTAGCCCTATACAGTAAATTAAATGCTTAAATCTGAAAACAATGAGCAGCACGTTTTGACATCCATAAATATCATGATCTACACCAATGTTTATGATTTACACCTTAGATCTTGTGCTATGCAATTACACCTCTATAAAATGTTTGCCCCCCACTTTAGTGGACTGGACTGATCACGCCATCATTGAATTTTACACCCGCCCTAATTATAAGGTCAAGGGCTTCCAGAGGACTATGGCAGAAGTCAGAAGACCCTGGAACAAACTAACTGCTGAGGGTTTCAGGAGTAATTATACAGAGCCCAACTGGAATGAATGTGGAGATGATGTTTCCTCCGCATTAGTTAAATTCAATGAAGCCTTAACACTGACTATTAACCAGGTTGCTCCCTTGAGAAAATTTAAACCACGGCCTACTCTTAAACAAGAGGTCTGGTTCACTGACGATCTTAGACAGTTAAAGCTAACTGCTAGGAAGTCAGAAAAACGTTGGAGGGCCACTCGCAAGGCAGAGGACAAAGAAACTCACAGGACCTCATTAAAAGCTTACCATAAAGCTATTCGGGCTGCACGGAAACATCATATTGCAGCCCAATTGTCAGCAGCCGGTAAAAATCCCAAAGTACTCTACCAGATCTTGCAAACCTTTATAAAACCCTCGGCTTGCGATACGGATGGAATTGAGTCTCAGGAACTGTGCAATAATATCTCTCAGTTTTTTGTCAAAAAAATAGATGGCATTTACACGAAGATCTTAGCCACCAAATCCACCTCGAAAATTATGAGCAATGCTGATAGCTTGGTTCAGTCTCATATTAGCCCATTAGGAAATACGACCTGTAAGCTTGAAGTCTTTCCACCTATATCCTTGGAGGAGATAACCACTCTTATCACCCAAACCAAGAGCGGGTGCCCCTCGGATATTATACCAGCACGGGTTATGACTCTTCTTATTGAGGAGCTGGGTGTAAGTATTCAGCAGGTACTTAACCTTTCTCTGAGTACGGGGGAAGTCCCCCTAGGCTGGAAGCAAGCTTTGGTCAGACCCCTACGCAAAAATAATTCCATTCCCTGGACCGACCTCACAAACCTGAGACCTATTTCCCTCCTCCCTTTTTTAGGGAAGCTCGCCGAGAAATTTGTAAATCGGCACTTATCTAAATATGTAGAAAGTGCAGGAGGACTTGACCCTTCACAATCGGGGTTTAGACCTAGGCATAGCACTGAGACCGCCTTGCTGTCCGTCGCTGACGATCTCCATATGCTACAGGATAAGGGTTATTCCGTTATCCTGGTGCTTTTAGATCTGTCAGCGGCGTTTGACACTGTGTCACATGATATCATGACCTCCAGACTCATTAACATCGGGCTGGGTGGCAAGGCGTTGGCCTGGCTAAGGAGTTTTTTCATCAAGCGTACTCAGAGAGTCACACTGGGTCCATACCAGTCAGAGGAGGTGGAGATCTCTAAGGGGGTGCCACAGGGCTCCTGCTTGAGCCCAACACTTTTTAACATCTACGTGGCACCCCTGGCCAACATCATGAGATCCCACGGATTTATTCCTGTATCGTATGCAGACGATACTCAACTCCTCTTCCCCTTTAAAATCATGACTCCTGAGGTACGCAACTCCTTTGCCCAGGGGATGAAAGAGGTGGCTCAATGGATGGCAGCAAACTTCCTTCAGTGTAACGTCTCAAAGACTGAGGTAATGCTTTTTGGAGAGGCCAAACGATTGTGGACTCCCGACTGGTGGCCTCAAGACCTTGGCCCAGTCCCCGTACCTAAAGAGGTGGTAAAAGATCTTGGAGTCAAACTGGATCAGGAGCTCGTGCTTAAACATCATACCAATCAAGTGGTAGGCTCCTGTTTCCATGTGATTGGTCTTCTCCGAAGGGTTTTCCCCCTGTTACCTGATTCCACCAGGAAAACTCTAGTTCAGTCGCTTGTGTTGAGCAGACTGGACTACTGTAACGGGCTGCTATTAGCCGCCAATGAGGGCATCATTAACAGACTCCAAGTTGTACAGAACACGGCAGCGCGCTTGGTTTTGAATGCCCCAGCACGTACACCCTCGAAACCATTGTTGAATCAACTACACTGGCTCACTGTGAAACAGAGGGTTCTGTTTAAAACGTGCTGTATCATCCATAAATGTCTCATTGGTAAAGGTCCTGACTATCTAACAAAAAAATTTGTCCCTTACATCCCTACTAGAACTCTGAGATCTGGTAATCAAGAGCTGTTATGTGTCCCCAGGTTTTGTAAGACCAGACAAGGAGGAAGGGCTCTGTCCGTAGCGGGACCAAAGCTTTGGAACGATCTTCCTTATGATATTAGAACTTGTAAGGAACACTTTCCTTTTAGGAAAAAATTAAAAACTTTCTTGTTCAACTATTAGATCCACTTAGTTTTTACTTAACCTTGTTAGAGCAGGCCTTGGTCTCAGATGCTGCTAAAATAGGCGCGGAGATACTCCTCAGGGAGTCGATTCCCAGCGCGTTATAAGTATGCAAATAAATAAATAAATAAAATGATGCCACCTCCGATATCCTATGGCATCGTAATTTGCATATCTATTCCTTCCTCGGTCTCACATGTCCAAAGCATGATGAATTAAAAGGACCACCACCATTTTGAACAGTTTCGATACCATATCAAAAAGCACCAGGCGACTATACGTGATTAACCAACAATGTAAGTCTGTCACCTTTTAAGGGTCTTTGGTGTGGTTTTTCCCAAATGTTTTGCCTTCACCCCTCCTGTTTTATGAATTTTGTTTCAGTTGGCATTAAGACTTTGTGCACTTAACCACTGCTAACCAGTGGTTCATTGCTTGTGCTCGCTCACTAAAACATGGTACAATTGGTTCACACCGCATTGGCATATTTAATTCACTTATAGGTCCTTAGTATATGGACCTACATGTCCCAGGGCCTGTAAATTAAATACCACTAGCGGGCCAGCAGCACTCTGTGACTCACAAAAAAGTAGAGCATGTCAGGCCTGCCAATGCAGCCTGAAGTGCATTTCTAAACTGCCAATACCACCTGGCAAAATAAACCTTCTGCCAGGCCTAAAAAATCCTTTTCAAAACTTATTAGTGGCCTCTAAGGTAGGCTCTAAGCAGCCCATATGGCAGGGTGTTTTTTATTGGAAAAGTAGGATATGTTTTGTTATGTTTTATGTGACTTGGTAGGGAAAAACACCTTGTGAGCAACTAAGTTGTTGGTTTAAGAGGGTGCGAACCCTTCTCAAGTAACAGTCACAATCCTTATCAGGGTGAAAAACACGAGGGCCCGATTCACAGAACTAACTTCAGACAAAATTCTAAACTTACCACTTTTGGTATTCACAGAAGTTAGGATGTTGTCTTAAGTTTGTCTTAAGACAGACTTAAGACAGAATCCTAACTTAAGTCTGTCTTAAGTCTGTCTTAAGACAAAATCCTAACTTCTGTGAATACCAAAAGTAGTACGTTTAGGATTTTGTCTTAAGTTAGTTCTGTGAATCGGGCCCACAGTCACTTAATTAACTTGTGCTTAGTCCTCTTGCTTGGCACAAAGGCAGTCCGGCTTAATTTAGGGGCAAAATGTAAATATTTATGCAGCACACAAACAGTCATAAAGTGAGAAAATAACACCAGAAAAACCCATCACCAACTTAGAAAAGTAGAGTACATGTTATTAAAATATACAAGACTAAAATAACAAAACTTCAATCAGAAGAACTGGAGTTATGCAATTTTAAATATTTAGATAGCGCCACAAGATGGAAAGCGCTAATTGCGGCTATCAGGTCACGCTAGACTGGGACAAATTCACAAGTTCAGGACGACGACTGCGGCAGAGCGCAAGTCGGTCACAGGACCAAGTTTGGCATACTGAGGATTTGGCGATACAAAAGGGGATGATGGACGGAGCGTTTGAGCAAATCAAACACTCACCCCCAGTCACCTGATCTGGGTTTAATCCATCACCATTCTTTAGCTCACTCAGCCATCCCAGTTCAGACATGGCCATATGCAAATCAGTCTGACCCTGTGCTTCATGGGAACAGTCCAGCCCGAACTGCCAAGCCATGTCTTCCCGGGATTGGAAACAAGCATCCTGGGACCGGTTTCGGATTCATAATCCTCATCAGCCAGGCTATCTTGAATCCAGTGGCCAAGTGAGCAAGGGACTCACGTCTGAGCATACCCTGCCAACTTAGGGCGAACAAAGCGATACAAAAGGGGATGATGGACGGAGCGTTTGAGCAAATCAAACACTCACCCCCAGTCACCTGATCTGGGTTTAATCCATCACCATTCTGTAGCTCACTCAGCTACCCCAGTTGAGACATGGCCATATGCAAATCAGTCTGATCCTGTGCCTCATGGGAACAGTCCAGCCCGAACTGCCAAGCCATGTCTTCCCTGGACCGGAAAGAAGCATACTGGGACCAGTTTCGGATTCATAATCCTCATCAGCCAGGCTATCTTGAATCCAGTGGCCAAGTGAGCAAGGGACTCATGTCTGAGCATACCCTGCCAACTTAGGGTGAACAACGCGATACAAAAGGGGATGATGGACGGAGCATTTGAGCACATAAAACACTCACCCCCAGTCACCTGATCTAGGTTTAATCCATCACCATTCTTTAGCTCACTCAGCCACCTCAGTTCAGACACGGCCATATGCAAATCAGCCTGACCCTGTGCCTCATGGGAACAGTCCAGCCCGAACTGCTAAGCCATGTCTTCCCTGGACCGGAAACAAGCATCCTGGGACCGGTTTCGGATTCATAATCCTCATCAGCCAGGCTATCTTGAATCCAGTGGCCAAGTGAGCAGGGGACTTACGTCTAAGCATACCCTGCAAACTTAGGGCGAACAAAGTGAAACAAAAGGGGATGATGGACGGAGCGTTTGAGCAAATCAAACACTCACCCCCAGTCACCTGATCTAGGTTTAATCCATCACCACTCTTTAGCTCACTCAGC
The DNA here is from genome assembly GCF_964263255.1 of Lissotriton vulgaris. Classification (NCBI taxonomy): domain Eukaryota; kingdom Metazoa; phylum Chordata; class Amphibia; order Caudata; family Salamandridae; genus Lissotriton; species Lissotriton vulgaris. The sequence goes on along the minus strand of NC_141689.1, from coordinate 266,028,070 downwards.
CACCCCAGTTCAGACATGGCCATATGCAAATCAGTCTGACCCTATGCCTCATGGGAACAGTCCAGCCCGAACTGCCAAGCCATGTCTTCCCTGGACCGGAAACAAGCATCCTGGGACCGGTTTCGGATTCATAATCCTCATCAGCCAGGCTATCTTGAATCCAGTGGCCAAGTGAGCAAGGGACTCATGTCTGAGCATACCCTGCCAACTTAGGGTGAACAAAGCGATGCAAAAGGGGATGGACGGAGCGTTTGAGCAAATCAAACATTCTCCCCCAGTCACCTGATCTGGGTTTAATCCATCACCATTCTTTAGCTCACTCAGCCACCCCAGTTCAGACATGTCCATATGCAAATCAGTCTGACCCTGTGCCTCATGGGAACAGTCCAGCCCGAACTGCCAAGCCATGTCTTCCCTGGACCAGAAACAAGCATCCTGGGACTGGTTTCGGATTCATAATCCTCATCAGCCAGGCTATATTGAATCCAGTGGCCAAGTGAGCAAGGGACTCACGTCTGAGCATACCCTGCAAACTTAGGGCGAACAAAGCGATACAAAAGGGGATGATGGACGGAGCGTTTTAGCCAATCAAACACTCACCCCAGTCACCTGATCTGGGTTTAATCCATCACCATTCTTTAGCTCACTCAGCCACCCCAGTTCAGACTGAGGATTGGACCATACATCCTTGGTGCACGGTCTGCATGGCGTTGCTGTGCAAGGCTTCTAGTCGTCGGTTCCGATAGGGCTGTGCAGTGAGGGTTTGTGGGGATTTGCATTGCTCAGCTTCGATTAAGATAATTCTGGCAGATGTATGACAAGGCTTTGCTGGGCTTTGCGTCTCTCTGTATTGATTCCGATGAGTCTGGCAGCTGTGCAGGGAGGCTTTGTGGGGCTTTGTTTCACTCAGCATTGGTTGTGATGAAGTTTGCAGCTGTGCTGCAAGGCTTTAGGGGGCTTCGTGTCACTTTGTGGGTTTGGTGGAACCTTCAGTTAGGCCAGGAGGAATTCTCACTGATGCCAGCCAGGGGCTCAGAACCTGGGGAAGCACCACTTGGGAATCAGGAGCTCACTCCAGCAGGGCTTTGGAACTTATTGTGTCCCTGTAGCTCAGAACAGGAGGTCAATCAGTTGACCATTGGAGTCACTCAGGTAGACTGCATTGAAGGGTACACGTCCATTCTTCCTTCTCAGACAGCAGGGCAGGCCTCAGGCAGCAGGGTAATCCTCTGGCAGCGGCGACTACCATTGTTGGTCCCACTCAGTCAGCAGTCTAAATAGGCTAGTGTGACATTCTTTATGTGTAAGCTCAGACAGTCTTTGTAGTGGAAGTAGGGCTGTACACAGCTCTGGCCCTACCATTGTTGGTCTCACTCAGTCTGCAGTATCAATATGCTAGTGTGATATTCTTTATGTGTAAGCTTAGACAGAGTATTTGTAGTGGAGGTAGGGCGGTACACAGCTCTACCCCACCCTGCCTTGAACGGCCCATCCTGCCAAACACCAGGCCCTCTATTATATCGCTGTCAGGGAGAAATACACAAAGGCCAACTGCGAACTGCGCCTAGTCATGTGGCCCACTAAACATAAAAAGGCTGCAGACAGTAAATGATTAGGACAAGAAAATGCCAACGTTCTAAAAGTAGAAGGAAAAAAGCTGTGTTGCACTCACATTTTGAACATTCAACAATTAAACCATAGAAACAAATAATATTAGATTTCAGTGTGCACCCTCTGAGGCGGTACTACCCCCCTGCCATTGCAAAATCAATGAGAAAACTAGGACAACAAGTCTTAGACAGAGTGTGCACTACTCCTGCGCTCAATAGAGCGTCACAGCAGTGTTGATCTGTTTTTAAAGAAGTTAATCTGTTTGCCCATTATCCAACACAACATATACATAACTAATGTTAACAAAATAACCAAACAATTGACCGTGTTGTCTTCAATTCATTGCTTCATGAATCTTGATTTATTCACTAGAAAAAAAAAATTCATCACGAAATTCCTTTCAAACGATAATCAGGTGTGATGGAAGTGAATCACTCAATCCCAATGCATTTCGGGTGCTGTGTACACCCTTCTTCAGGGTCAGCTATGAACAAATGATAACTCCAATCAATTAGTATCATAATACAATCTCATAAATACAATCTCATCAATACAAATACGCCATCAAGAGGCCTACATTCACGTGAGGTAATTTGAAAAAAGCATTTAAGAATGTGATGTGTGTCCATAACAGATCAAATGACTGCACATGAAACAAAAGATTCAGAGACAGACAAGAGATTCAGATAGACAAAAGATTCAGAGACAGGCACAGCATGTAAACAGAAAGAAATGCTCCACATGCTCATGACCATGTGTCCCTAGGCATGCTCTCCCCAGGACAAAACTGCAGTTCACACTGCCAACAATTCTAATAAAGAAGTGTAAAAAAAGAAAGAAAGAAGAACAAAGTTGGTGAAAAGGAGGTGCTCTCGACAGGAACAACCCGGTGCTCATGAGTAATACTGGTGACACCTGCTGAAGAAATATGAAAAATCCTTCCATACCTCCATGCCCACTTAATGTGCGTATACCAACTGCTGAGCAAGTCAAGTCAAGTCAAGTCAGAAATTTATATAGCGCGCTACATACCCAGAGGGTCTCAAGGCGCTTGAAGAGGGGTGGGGAATTTCTGGTCAAATATCCACGTTTTAAGTTGCTTTCTGAATGCTAGGTGGTTCTGAGTAAGGTGAAGGTGAGTGGGAAGTGAGTTCCAGGTTTTAGCTGCCAGGTAGGAAAAGGATCTACCTCCCATGGTGGTTTTGTTGATGCGAGGTACAGTGGCCAGGGCTTGGTTGGATGATCGTAGCTGGCGTGAGGGGGTGTAGAAGGACAGTCGAGTGTTGAGGCATTCTGGTCCGATTTCGTAGAGTGCTTTGCAGATTATACGAGTACTCCCGATAAGGATCCCTTGACGATGTACCTTCAATAGATGGAGGTACTGCCTAACTGGCGAGAGCGCTGACTCCTATCTCAAACACTGCTGTCTGTACATTACTGAAGATGAAAACATCCGTAGACGACCGCTATAACAAACACAGCGTTTCAACTACTGCCTGTCTACTGCTAACTCACCAGTATTCCAATGTTTCTACTGTTGTGTCCGTGACTATTCTATGTAGCCAATGTAAAATGTAAAAATACCAATGGACCTGTATGTTGTAAACTGCGGAAATACAAATTAAAAAACTATCTAACTTAAATAGTATTCTGTTATAACAAAAGACTCAAGAACCAACCCACCAACACAATGATACCACTTACTTCTAGAAAGGTCCTGAACCTGCTCCCATGCCGCTATGCAATAAAGATGCCAATATTCCGTGCAGAAGCGCGCCATCGTCAACTGCAACACAGGAGACAGACCCCAGTCAACAATTGCCCAATCCACGAACCATAAGCGAACCCATAAACCATCCCTATACTCGTAAAATCTTTTGACTTCATGTAAATCCTGGAAATGCCCATAATTCTCCATCCTGGTAACCCAAAGTTTCACCCGTCGAGACAGAAAACCACTGCATTTATATTACCCGCCTCCTTCTCGAGTGCGTACCCTTATGACACAACTCTCCCCGTTACCAGTAGTGGAAACGTGGTTACCCCAAGAAGGTGATTGAAAGCGCTGATAGACGGATGCAGGAGATATCCAGAACTGATCTCTTAAATAAAAAAGAAAAAGGCTCAAAGTAAAGAGAAGTCTATGTTTTCCACACAGTCTTTGGCTATAAAAAGAGTGATTCTCAATCGATGGGAACTTTTACAGTTGGAACCTGATGTGAAGAACCTGTTTCATGACCCTCCAATTTTTGCATATAAGAGGTCTCGCAACCTCAGAGAGATTTTGATGGAGAGTGGTTCAGGTACAAAAAAGCAATACAAGGGGATGCAAAAATGTTATAACTGCTCACACTGCACTACTGTTTTAATTGGATATCTTATCTCTCATCCATGGACAGGGAAGCCAGTACATTTACATTATACTGCTAATTGCAATGAGCAGAACGTGATCTACGTGATTAAATGCCCATGTGGATTGTATTATGTGGGCAGGACCGAGAGAATGTTACAAACAAGGATCACTGAGCATAAAAGTAGGATTAGAACCTTCACAAAAAGCTCCTCTTTGGCATGTCATCGGACTGCGAATCACCATTCTGTTGCTCAACTGAGAATCACAATAATGGAAGTGGTCAAATGCAGAAGTGACAGAGACATGTCTAAGCTTTTAATTCAGCGTGAAAGTTTCTGGAGTCCGTTCTTGGACACTTTGTCCCGGCTCGAGCGCGTGTGACAGCTGGTCGGCCTACCGCCGTATGGCGCCTCAGACCATTTCAAGACTACATTTCCCAGAATCCCCGGCATTACGAAGCGTTGCTGAGTCTCCGTAAAAGCGAGTCAAAGCAAAGCGTCGGAAATTCTCTTCGGCTTGTTTGGAGGAGGGTGATTGTGTTGCTGAAGTCCTGAATGTCCATTAAGGGTGTTAAGCACCGGTTGTTCCCATATACCTTAGATCACCTTATAACCCTCTTCCGTTGGTGAGCACAGTCTGTGCTCGTGCAGAGGAAGGGAGGTCGGGGCTGTCAATCCCGACAGCATTGTTTCCTGTATTATATTTCCTGGATCCTTGATACTTTCCTTCCTGGGGTTCTTTACAAAAATGTGTATGTTTGGAGTGGTATAAAACTGTGCTCTATCCCTAGGAGGCAAATTGGAGTGTAATAAGGGTAGGTGTTTGGTAACATGTGTTTACTATATATATTGAACTAGTGTGATTAATGTGCAGATTCTGATATGCAGTGCTGTATTTCATGAATGTTTACATTTCTTACATTTATCCCACCTTACAGCCAAACAATAACACTGAAAAGAACCCTCTACCAACCTATCTAGGTGACAGATGAGTCTTGATCTACGAATGCCATTCTTTTATTTTACAGGTATAAAAATTGAATGAGCTATTGCTGTCCTGATAGGTTCGCAGGTTAGTGGTAGAAAAGGAGTTTGCTCATTTTGTCCTTTTGTATTTTCAGGTCTCCCTTCCTGTTGTTCCCTTCCTTTCCTTCCCTTGCTTGATCCTCCCACTGACCTGTGCCATTACGGCAATTAGGCTTGGGTATATCAAGAGGTGGACCCCTATGAGCAACAAACCGATCCTGAGGACTGTACATTGTAGCAGAATTTCTGACCCACAAATTGAGTCCTTCTGGTCGGTTTCTGAGGAATTGCCACTCTTGAGGATGTTCTGGCGGTTCTCGCTTGCACAGGCAGTACTGGCCGCATCACGTCAGGAAACTGCAGATCTTAGGGCCAGAGTAAAGGGCAAGCAAAGTAACCCATTTAACATAGGGTGTGCTGCAGCCGCTCCCACAAATGCAGTGGTTGTTGAACTACCGGTATCTATACTGTTAGCAACTCCAGAGAGGTTTCATGGAGAGTCCAGCAAGGTCCAAGTGTTTTTAACGCAGGTTCTGCTTCACTTCTCCTGTAAACAGAAATCATTCCCTACTAATCAAGCAAGGGTAGCCTTTCTGATATCGTATTTAGCAGGCAATGCAACACACTGGCCAGTATCATTGGTCACTCAAGATGATTCCCTTTTGTATGATTGGGATGAGTTTCAGGCTGAGTTTTTGAAGGTTTTTGATAGAAGGTCTGAGTCTTATACAGCAGATCGAGAGTTACTGGAGTTGAGGCAGGGTAATAAGGATCTGGTAACATATTTGAATGCCTTCAGGAGGTTAGTGACAGAAAATAACTGACCAGAGGTTAAACAAGCTGCTCTGTTTCATCAAGGATTGAGGGAGGAGTTTAAGGATATAATCGCACAAATAGATCCTCAACCTGTTACCTGTGAAGATCTGATTAGTCTTGTCCTACGTGTGGACCATAGATTAAGTGAGCTGAAAGGCAACCATAAGAGGAAAGAAAGAACCACACACTTTTGAACGACAAAGAACCAGCGAAGCAACCAGTGCTTCAAACTCAGAGCCCATGAATATAGGCTCCATACGTGCTGCGTTAACACAGGCAGAAAAAGACACTAGACGTAAGCAGGGCCTGTGTTTATATTGTGGCAAGAAAGGAGATTATGTGAAGGAGTGTCCTGTTAAGCCAAAGAACAATCGATTCAGGAACAGATCAGCAACGGCAGTCGTGGATAAGTCTTTGGAAAACTAGGTGACTCAAAAAAAGAAGAAGGGGTTTCTAGGGTAAAATCTTATCTGCCTTCTTTACATAGCTGTAACTCCACTGGCCAGGGACATTTGTTTATTACCTTTCTTCTCTTAGTACATACGGAATGGATAAGAGTAGCTGCCATGATCGATTCAGGGGCCAAGGGCATTTTCATGGACATGGGGGAAACCAAACGCAGAGGCATTCCTTTGGTGCCCAAGGACAGCCCGCAGGACATTTACGCGGTAGATGGAAGAAAATTGGACACGGGCCCATAGGATACAATTCTGATGTTATACTAGTCCAATACGGGGCCTCTCACTGTGAGGAATTAACATTTGACATAGTCCAAGCCACCCAGTATGGAATCATTCTGGGATTACCATGGTTGATCCATTACAACCCTGATATAGATTGGAAGAATTTAACCGTGCTGATGAATTCACCCTATTGTATGGAACATTGTCAGGGCAAGACAGCAAGACCCGCAGCAGCATTAGCTTCACGTTTATCCATAGCAACAGCGGCGGAAAAAGATATCCAACTGCCCGAAATGTATCATTCCTATAAAGAAGTATTTAATGATGTTCAGGCGGAAGAACTACCACCACACAGACAATATGATTGTCAAATTGACCTTGTTCCTGGAACAGTAGTGCCGAGTAGGAGAATCTACGCCTTGACTAAACCTGAGAATCTCCATCTCCGGCAGTATTTGGATAAATACTTGTCATTGGGTTATTTCCTGGATCCTTAATACTTCCTTCCTTGGGTTCTTTACAAACATAGGATCTATTGTGACTTTTGTATGATGCTGCTGTGCGCAGTTATGCTGAAACTCTCTGGGTCTGCACCATTTACCATATCCTTGCATAGTCTGCATACAGTACTATTTGCTCTAAGTAACTTTGCCAAAACAAGTGGATTCTCTATCTGGTGAGGCTGGATTATTCAGACTGTCAACCTGGATTTTAAAAAGACAAAATCTCATTTGGCTTATACTTTTGAAACTTACCTTTCATGGGACATGATTTATTGATGTTGTTTGTGTTCTTATGGCCCTATTTCAACAAGGGTATGTTTGGAGTGTTTTAAAACTACGCTCAACCCCCTTGAGGCAGGTTGGAGTGTAATAAGGGTAGGTGTTTAGTAACATGTGTTTACTATATATATTGAACTAGTGAGATTAATGTGCAGATTCTGATATGCAGTGCTGTATTTCATGAATATTTACGTTTCTTACATTTATCCCACCTTACAGCCAAACAATAACACTGAAAAGAACCCTCTTCAAACCTATCTAGGTGACAGATGAGTCTTGATCTTCGAATGCCATTCTTTTATTTTACAGGTATAAATATTGAATGAGCTATTGCTGTCCTGACAGGTCCGCAGGTTAGTGGTAGAAAAGGAGTTTACTCATTTTGCCCTTTTGTATTTTCAGGTATCCCTCCCTGTTGCTCCCTTCCTTTCCTTCCCTCGCTTGATGCTCCCACTGACCTGTGCCATTACGGCAATTAGGCTTGGCTATATCAAGAGGTGGACCCCTATGAGCAACAAACCGATCCTGAGGACTGTACATTGTAAAACTTTGGAGCCTAAAGGGCTTAATGATGAATTGGAATTAGCATGCTTTCTGTAAATCAATAAGTAGCTAATAACCAATACCTGCAGCAACACTATAGTTTTACTTCCATACACATTTTTTATGTTTCTTATCATTTTGACTTTTGTTTAAAATTGATCAACACTGGTGTGACACTCTATTGAGCGCAGGAGTAGTGCACACTCTGGCTAAGACTTTTTGTCCTAGTTTTCTCATTAACTTTCTAAAAATGGCATTTTCAGTATTGTGACTTAAAATCTGACTTTGCCAGTAAAGTGGGTTTTAAATTACAATTTCTTAGACACCAAACATGACATTCCAACCTGCAGCCAAGCAAAAGTTATCAGGCAACCTAATGTTCTTCCATCGGAAAGGTAGACCTTGTAGTAGTGAAACATGAATTTGTGAGTTCTTCACTACCAGAAAATGTCAAACTTAAAAGTAAATGTCTAACTTTTTAAATACACTGTAGCCTACCCCTCTGGGCTGTTCAAGATCAACAATAGTGGTGATGTATATGTATTAAAAAGGGAGTTTTAGGCTTGACAAAAGGTGTATTCTGCCAAGTCGAATTGGCAGTTTAAAACAGAACACACACGGGCAATGGCAGGCCTGAGACATGTGTAAAGGCCTAACCTAAGTGGTTAGCACAAAAAGTGCTGCAGGCCAACTAGTAGCATTGAGTTTATAGGCCCTGACTACCTGACGTACCACTTTACTGGAGGGTTATAAGTGAATTAAATATGCCAATTGGGTATAGGCCAATTTTATCACGTTTAAAGGAGAGAGCACACACACTTTAGCACTGCTTATCAGTGGAAAAGTGCAGGGTCCTAAAAAGCCAACAGAAACAGGTTCAGAAGACAGGAGAAGTGAAGACAAAATGTGTGGGACATTACTACCCAAGTGTGTCATCATTAATTTACAAAATATAGCTAAAGTTGCTGGCAGACTTTTCCTATTGTAGGTGTTTTAAAGGGCTAACCATCAGAAGCATGTTTTTGAAAGCTGATAGTCAAAACTCCTGGAGCAGTTTAATATTTGTAGAAAATGGCTACTAGTTGGGATTACCAAATGAACTAGTTCCATCAGGATTTAGGGAACCGTATCCAAGAGCAACTTGTTCAAATTGAGGCAAATTCACAAAGGTAATTAAGAGTACTTCATTTAGTATTAAAGGCCATACTTAAAAATGCATTTGTATATTAGCCCTATTGTTTTCTATTGGCCACTTAACCAAATCTTTAGATGAATTATAAACTGTAAAAATTGCATGCCTGGAATTGACTTTGCTTGGGTCCATTATCAAAATATCTTCAACATTAGTAGAGATTCTTAGCCCTTACATTGGGAAACACTACTTCTCCAAAGTATTACTTCAAGAATTTGAACACACATCTGGAAATCTAGAGAAGGTTTGTAGTATTTCCAGTGCACCAGGTAGTTGCCAGTAATGTCTATAATAGTGCCAAATAAAAAAATGTTGGGACTCCTCTTCCACTCATATGCTTTTGCTCTGGTCAATGGACAGATGGTTTGGACGAGGGGCCAGACCTTCCATTTTCCCATTTACTACAATGTTTTAAGCATGTTTTGCATGCATGGCTGCTACTTACCCTCTCCTCTTACCTCCAAACATTCTTACAAGGCAAAACTAGTTAGGTCTTGATAGACCTAGCACCATTGGTGTGGGTCTCCCTTCCATTTTTGCTGTTGCCTCATGTGTTTTTGCTGGTGTTAGATGCTTTGGGCACTGTGCCACTGCTGTCCAGTGTCACAGTGCGAGTGCTCCCTACTGTAAATTGATGTATTGATTAGTGGTTCCATGATTAAATATTTGGTTTACTTGCCAGACCCTAGTACAGTGCACTGAGTGTGCCCAGGGCGTGTAATTCCAAATGCTGCTAGTGAGCTTGCAGCACTGGTTGTGCCACTCACAGAAGCGGCCTTGTAAAACATGTCTAAGGTCTGCCATTGCAGAGCCTGCATGCAGTCTGGTACTGTCATGCTGACTGGGCAAGAGCACCCACTTGCCAGTCCCTAAACCTTCCCTTGACTTCATATTAGTCACCCCTATGGTAGGCCCAAGTAGGGTGCATTGTAAGTATAAGGAAGGACAAGCCCTGATGTGTGTGGCATGTCCTAATAGTGAATTACAGCCATTTTTGTTTTTCACTATTGCAAAGCTACCTGTTTTCCATAGGCCAGAATGGGCTGTTAGATTATTACATGTTTATAATTCTACAGACTCAGGGAAGATGGTAGAAATTCGAGTTTAGTATGCCAGGACTCAGAATAATAAAATACATCTTTTAGTGAAGTTTATTTTATTATTCTGTGTTTGCATATACCACTTTTAGAAAGTAGGTATTTGCTTGCCTAACCTTTCAAGCCTGCCTCTGTGAGGTTGTGTATTCCTTACTCTGGAGTTTGAGTGACGGGGCTGGGGGATTCCAGGAGACAGAAAGAGTCAGCCCAGTGGTGAATAGAGAGCTCTGCATCTAGATGGGAAGGAGAAGTTGCACCTAGGACCTGAATAGGACTGTGCCCGCCCCCCACAGTGCTGGCTCCACCCCCTGCGGTGCGTCTGATGTTCCTGCCCTGCACTGTGAAAGGAAAGGAGAAGTCTGGTGAACAGAGTGCTTCAGAACTGGTTTTGACTGGGCACAGGCCCCTCTTCCCTCAGAGGAGGGGAATTTGGGGTATAAGTATTGGGACCCTGATCCCATGAAATTAGATCACTTCTGGACTTACAAGACAAAACCTCTGCTGAGGAGAGGAACCTGAAGAAACTGAGGAGAGACTATTCCCAACCTGAAGTGCTACTTGGGGGGTTGGCCTGCGGTGGTTGCCTGACTGCCAAAGAGAGGAGAAAGAAATTTGTGGACTTTACTTTCAACTTGTGCAAAAGATCTCCAAGGGTTTGGAAGAGAGCTTGATCCCTGACCGAAGTTCCAGGACCAGTGGACTTCACCAGCCTTTGTGGATTGCTGCTGGAAACGCTGTTTCAGTGGCTACAGAGGCAGGGAGCTGTGACCGACTCTCACGACCGGCCCGGTGTCCTCTAGGCACCGCATCAAGCAAAGTCTGCCTCAAACAACCCAAGCTCTGCGCTCACCGACTCCGTCCTGATGCCGTCACTGAGCCGTAGCCTGCACTGCGACTAGTGGATACCGCAACGAGCAATGCCTCGCTACACCGACTCATACTGGTCTGACCAAAGAGGTCCCTGCTGCTGACTCTGAGTCCTGTGACCGCACCGGAGTTGGGCACCGCCTCGCACGCTTTGCGACGCACCGCCCAACTCACCCCGCTGTCTGGACTGATAGTCGGCAGCTCCCGAACTCCTGCTCTGTTGCTGCACCGCAAGCTGCAAGCACCACATCGAAGAACCGTCTCGCCCTGCAATGCAAGCCTTGGATCCACCGACTCTGTCAATGGGCCGCTGCCTGCACCGCATCGAGGGACACCGCGTCCTTCAATGCTTCCTTTCTGCACCACGACGAACACCGGAACTGGCTCGCACATCCATGCCGGCCGCATCAAGTAAAAGGTACTGTGACTGAGTCTGTCGACATTTGAGTGGGCCCGTACCAACGCGGTCCGCTGGATTTGTTAGACTCTGTGTTATTTTCAACAAAGCTGTAGCCCGCATGGGCTATCGACTCCATAGAACCTTGATTTAAGCCTTTTTACAAGAACACTTGAAATCTAGTAGTACTGTGGATTATTTTTGCCATTTATTGGTCTTGTGGTAACTCTATATAAAATATACCTATTTTTGTATAAAACCTTGTGTGGTGTCCATTTGTAGTGTTGTCACTGGGTTACTGTATGTGGTCACAAATGCTTAACTTACAACGCCTCTGAAATAAAGCCTTGCTGCTCGTGCCAAGCTACCAAGGGGGTGAGCAGAGGTTATTTTAGGAGTGTTATCCCCCTTACTCTGACTAGAGGAGAGGGTCCCTATTTGTCACAAGTACCTACCTGTGCCAACTAGAGACCCCCAATTCTAACAGGTCTACAATGACACAAATGAAAACCTTCATTCACAAGTGAAGTACTAGATTCTGATACAGGAGCGGTGAGGTAAAGTGATTGTTATTACTCAAGTAGAAAGCTCCAATGACCATAGATGTCCGACCCCTACAGATTGCTGGGTGACCTGCATTTACCGATGCGCCACAGAGCGGATCGGCAACCTCTGTTTTGAGATCCATCTGTCCAAGACTTCAGATGAATTCAGCTAACAAGGTGTTTGTCATAAATAGGTTTTATTCACTCTTGGATACTCCTGGCAGACTCCCAAATTCAAGGAGCAAGCCGGGAAGTCTCCAAAAATAAGTCTCAGATAATTCTTTGTGAGTCTGGTCTATGATTTGTATCTTCTGGTGATCAGATGAAAAGATTACCATAGAGGCAATCATACCCTTTAACTGCAAATTCCCCTTGTTCATACACAGTAAACATAGCCTCTTGAGGCTCTCATTTATTAACTATCTTCTGAACAAACATCCCTAGTTCATCTTCAGTAAACATGGCGTTTTGAGGCACACATTTAAATAGCTATCTTATCTACAAACATCCCTAGTTCATCCTCAGTAAACATGGCATTTTGAGGCACTCATACACATTAACTGTCTTCTCTGCAAGGATCCCAACTTAGTCATCAATAATATTACTTTCAGAGGCACTCATAACCACTACCAATCTTCTCCTCAATGTTTCCAATTGCAGCCTCAAAAAACATGGCCTTCAAAGGTAGCCATGGCCATTAATTATCTTCTATGCATAGATCACTGGTTCATTCTCAGTAAACATGACCTTTCAAGGCATTCATAACCATTAACAATCTTATCTGCACGGACTCCTACTTTGTCATCAGTAAACAAGACTTTTAGCGACACTCATAGACATACAGGGGCATATGTATGAAGCCCTTTTCCCGTTTGCAAAAGGGCAATTCTCAGAATCGGCCAGTTTGCAAACGGGAAAAAGACTTTTGGGATGTATCATCTCAAAAGGCACTTGCACAATAGCAACATTTGCGATTCCGTATTCTGTGAATGCATTTAAGAATTCACAAATTGCGATTCCTTAAATGCAATTCTGGAAGCACCCAAGTTGTGCGATTTTGCCTTTAGAAATCGCAAATTAACACCAACTTCAAGTTGGTGGTAATCTGCGATTTCTTTGAAAAATTCACTTTTTCGCATTTTTCAAAGTGCCATGTGGCGCACATACATAACCTTGGGGCATGTATGTGTTCCACATATGCACACATGCTTATTTCAGGGGTGCAACAGGGTGTCCTTTTGACACCTTTGCACCCTTGACATTGCATTTGCAATTTGCGAATACCCATTTGAGAATGTCTTCCCATTCATTCCTATGAGCCTTTATGCCCATAGGAATGAATGGGAAGATATTCCTTCATTTCGAATGACAATTTGCAATTCGTAATTAAGGAATACATAGGAATCACAATTAATATTACGAATCCTACATACATTGCCTTTTGCAAGTCCTTAATAGCGATTCACTAAAAATCACTATTCAGGACTCGCAAAATGGATTTTTCATACATATGCCCCTAACTCTCTTATGTTCAAGGACCTCTAGTTCATCCTCAGTAAACATGACCTTTCGATGAATTCTTCGCATATAAACAAGTTTCTGCAGGATTGATCTTGAAAAGCTATGTATCTTTTTCATTCGCGAGATGTTTTAATGGGCACTTTTATGATCCTGTTGATCATCTTTCTGGCCTTGCCGAGACTTTCAAGAACTTGGTAACATGATATTTGGGCTAGACTGTTCCCATGAGGCACAGGGTCAGACTGATTTGCATATGGCCATGTCTGAACTGGGGTGGCAGAGTGGGCTAAAGAACGGTGATGGATTAAACCCAGATCAGTTGACTGGGGGTGAGTGCTTGTATTGTCAACGCTCCGTCCATCATTTCCTTTGGTTTTTCTTTGTTCTCCATAAGTTGGCAGGGTAAATGTAAATGTAAATGTATTTGAGCTTATATAGCGCACAGCTACCCACAAAGGGTTTCCCGGCGCTTGCTTAGGGAACCCGTCCTGGTATTCCCCTGTGAGATAACCCCGGCAGGGTATCCACAAGGTGAAAGCCAGGCATCCCGCCGCGAGGGGCCGTCGTGGAGATTAAGCAAGCTATTGCCCAGAGTCGCAGAGTGTGAACCCGCGAGTTGAGAAGGCACCGGAGCGAGAATTATCAAGTCCGTGGAATTTTTGAGCCCAAGACCCGCCGAGGCGGGGAATTGAACCCTGGTCCAGGGCCGATCTCAGCTTCCGGGTCTGCCGCCTCTAACCCCTGAGCCACACTTCTCCCCTGGTATGCTCAGACGTGAGTCCCTTGCTCACTTTGCCACTGGATTCAAGCAAGCCGGGCTGAAGAAGGCTGAAATGCCAGAAACCGGTCCTCAGTAGCTTGTTTCTGGTCCAGGGAAGGCATGGTTGGCAGTTCGGGTTGGACTGTTCCCATAAGGCACAGGGTCAGACTGATTTTCATATGGCCATGTCTGAACTGGGGTGGCAGAGTGGGCTAAAGAACGGTGATGGATTAAACCCAGATCAGTTGACTGGGGGTGAGTGCTTGTATTGCCAACGCTCTGTCCATCATTTCCTTTGGTTTTTCTTTCTTCGCCATAAGTTGGCAGGGTATGCTCAGAAGTGAGTCCCTTGCTCACTTTGCCACTGGATTCAAGCAAGCCGGGCTGAAGAAGGCTGAAATGCCTGAAACTGGTCCTCAGTAGCTCGTTTCTGTTCCAGGGAAGGCATGGCTTGGCAGTTTGGGCTGGACTGTTCCCATGAGGCACAGGGTCAGACTGATTTGCATATGGGAATGTCTGAACTGGGGTGGCAGAGTGGGCTTAAGAACGGTGATGGATTAAGCCCAGATCAGTTGACTGGGGGTAAGTGCTTGTATTGTCAACGCGCCGTCCATCATTTCCTTTGGTTTTTCTTTGTTCGCCATAAGTTGGCAGGGTATTCTCAGACGTGAGTCCCTTGCTCACTTTGCCACTGGATTCAAGCAAGCCGGGCTGAAGAAGGCTGAAATGCCAGAAACCGGTCCTCAGTAGCATGTTTCCCGTCCAGGGAAGGCATGATTGGCAGTTCGGGCTGGACTGTTCCCAAGAGGCACAGGGTCAGACTGATTTGCATATGGCCATGTCTGAATTGGGGTGGCAGAGTGGGATAAAGAACGGTGATGGATTAAACCCAGATCAGCTGACTGGGGTGAGTGCTTGCATTGTCAACGCTCTGTCCATCATTTCCTTTGGTTTTTCTTTCTTCGCCATAAGTTGGCAGGGTATGCTCAGAAGTGAGTCCCTTGCTCACTTTGCCACTGGATTCAAGCAAGCCGGGCTGAAGAAGGCTGAAATACCTGAAACTGGTCCTCGGTACCTCGTTTCTGTTCCAGGGAAGGCATGGCTTGGCAGTTCGGGCTGGACTGTTCCCATGAGGCACAGGATCAGACTGATTTGCATATGGGAATGTCTGAACTGGGGTGGCAGAGTGGGCTTAAGAACGGTGATGGATTAAACCCAGACCAGTTGACTGGGGGTAAGTGCTTGTATTGTCAACGCTCCGTCCATCATTTCCTTTGGTTTTTCTTTGTTCGCCGTAAGTTGGCAGGGTATGCTCAGACGTGAGTCCTTTGCTCACTTTGCCACTGGGTCAAAGCAAGCCGGGCTGAAGAAGGCTGAAATGCCAGAAACCGGTCCTCGGTAGCTTGTTTCCGGTCCAGGGAAGGCATGGCTTGGCAGTTCGGGCTGGACTGTTCCCATGAGGCACAAGGTCAGACTGATTTGCATATGACCATGTCTGAACTGTGGTGGCAGAGTGGGCTAAAGAACTGTGATGGATTAGACCCAGATCAGTTGACTGGGGGTAAGTGTTGTATTGTCAACGCTCCGTTCATCATTTCCGTTGGTTTTTCTTTGTTCGCCATAAGTTGGCAGGGTATGCTCAGACGTGAGTCCCTTGCTCACTGTGCCACTGGATTCAAGCAAGCCGGGCTGAAGAAGGCTGAAATGCCAGAAACCGGTCCTCGGTAGCTTGTTTCCAGTCCAGGGAAGGCATGGCACGGCAGTTCGGGCTGGACTGTTCCCATGAGGCACAGGGTCAGACTGATTTGCATATGTCCATGTCTGAACTGGGGTGGCAGAGTGGGCTAAAGAACGGTGATGGATTAAACCCAGATCAGTTGACTGGGGGTGAGTGCTTGTATTGTCAACGCTCCATCCATCATTTCCTTTAGTTTTTCTTTGTTCGCAATAAATTGGCAGGGTATGCTCAGACGTGAGTTCCTTGCTCACTTTGCCACTGGATTCAAGCAAGCCGGGCTGAAGAAGGCTGAAATGCCAGAAACCGGTCCTCGGTAACTTGTTTCCGGTCCAGGGAAGGCATGGCTTGGCAGTTCGGGCTGGACTGTTCCCATGAGGCACAGGGTCAGACTGATTTGCATATGGCCATGTCTGAATTGGGGTGGCAGAGTCGGCTAAAGAACGGTGATGGATTAAACCCAGATCAGTTGACTGGGGGTGAGTGCTTGTATTGTCAACGCTCCGTCCATTATTTCCTTTGGTTTTTCTTTGTTCGCCATAAGTTGGCAGGGTATGCTCAGACGTGAGTCCCTTGCTCACTTTGCCACTGGATTCAAGCAAGCCGGGCTGAAGAAGGCTGAAATGCCAGAAACCGGTCCTCGGTAGCTTGTTTCCGGTCCAGGGAAGGCATTGCTTGGCAGTCCGGGCTGGACTGTTCCCATGAGGCACAGGGTCAGACTGATTTGCATATGGCCATGTCTGAACTGGGTGGCAGAGTGGGCTAAAGAACGGTGATGGATTAAACCCAGATCAGTTGATTGGGGGTGAGTGCTTGTATTGTCAACACTCCGTCCATCATTTCCTTTTTTTTTTTTTTAACATGATATTGTGCACATTTAAAATTTAGCAGATACATATCTAGTCTTTTGCGAAAGCACATCTGCACAACAATGACGGGATGGAATATGTATTACTTACACATCTCGTCTTTGAAGAAAAGATCATAAAAATCTGGCACTATATATGGTACCATTATAGTTTAAATTACACCTCCGTTGTTCAGATGTTAAAGAGGAGGGGGCTAATTCACAAAATCATTTACAAATCCTGTCTATATACAGTTCTTGTATATGAATAGATCTGGAATATTCTGTTTTCTCTCATATTAGATGCATTGCAGCCAATTCACAAAGCTATGTTAGAGGACATCAAAGAGTCCTTACTACAGGAGCACTACTTTGGCACTCCAAAATGCCTTTGTAAATAGGCTACGATATGTTTAAACCCCCAGTGCCTAACTACCAGAGAAGAAGAATTTTCAAACATGAACTATGCGTATTTTGTGAAAATCTCTTAAAATAATGCACGTTGGGATAATACAAAAAACCTTCAACAACTGAATATCCTCTTTTTCTTTTTTTGATATCCAGGCTGGACAAAAGTACTTGAGAAGCTATCTTTTTTGTGATTCATCGATTCACAGAGAAAGTCATTAATCTGCATTTACAGGTGTAAATTGTCAGACGGGTGCAGGATTACATATTTCAGGAATTCAGAAAACAATTTTAGGTACCTCAGTAAACCTGCATCAGTTGCATCGTTCATGGCAAGTGTAATCCTAGAAATGTATTTTTATTTTATTTTGGTAGCTCATGATGAAATGTGCAATGGCACAATTTGTTTCCAGGTGGAAAATAATGTTCCATATGGAAAAAATACATCCTTTATAAACCACCAAACATTGGTAATGTTCACTTCCAATGTTCTTCCTGTAATGGAATTACTTTATTCGTGTGCTTAACAGAAGCTTATCTCTGTTGATTTCCAGGTTGTGAAAACATTTGACGAGGAACCAAAGAATACCTAGTTGCTCCCAAACTTTCTAGAGAAACTGCACAGCAGAAAGCGCAATTGCCTCCCCTAGAACATATTTCACAATCTTACATGATCATGGTATATCACCATAAGGATGGCTCCGCCGGCTCCCCATACACTGAGTTAGTGAGGACAAACCGGTGACCGTAGCCAATTTACCAATGAATAAACAGTCAGCACTCCTTTTTGGGGTGAATTTCAAATACACATTTATTGAAGAATACAAGAACGCCTTTTGTAACTATGCCTTTCTGAAGCCAGGAAGTGATGTAAGTGCTACATAACTTCTTTGTATCAAACAACTCAATCAAAACAAAAGAAAGACAATAGTATACACAGTCTAGGACCCTACTCTTTGACAAAAAACCCACTGTTTCTGATTAGATCAATAAAGTTACCTTCTCCTGCTTTATTCTCATAAGAACATTTAGAAAGTATTTCCTTTTATTCAGTCTGATCTGCAAAAGACAGTAATCACTGCTTGGGTACCACCAAGGATAGACTACTGTAATGTCTTTTACGTGGGCATCCACCTGCGGCTGTCGAATAAATTGTAGGTGCTACAGAACGCAGCGGCACACCTTCTCATGAGGATACCTACATTTGTTTCAGTTTCTCAAGCCAATGAAGAGTGACATTAGCTGCCTGTTAGAAAACGCGGCACCTTTAAGGCGCTCTGTCTAGCTCACAAATCCTCCCATGACACCAGCCCGGAATATTTCTGGAGTATATTCCCATGGTATACCCCCAGGAGGCTGCTTCGCTGCTCCTCTGTTAAGAGCGTTGTGAGGCCTAAAATCGACAAATCATCATGGGGTGGAAATGTTTTATCTCTTCAGTCTGTAAAATGTGAAATTCATTTCCTTGGTACCTTAAAGCTCAGCCCAATCTAATGCAAATCAGAAAACTGCTCAAATCCTGGTTGTTTTCTTGTCTTCTGTCCCAGGAGACCTCACTATTAGTTCAGTAGGAGACGCTAGCACCAAGACGCCTTTGGGCATTCACACATTCTATTAAACAATATAACTACCAACTCACTTTAATCTCCTCATTCATACTCTTGGTATTTGTATTCAGCAATTTGTCATGATGACATATATGATACTACTATGAGGATTGGGCCACTCCTATCAATTTAGTTAAGTTATGCTATGGTGAGTGCATATTTCTCAAGGTTTATATAATTTTTGCTATATTTTAATGGATAAAGACTGTAATGTCACATTTATAGCATCATAGCATTTAAGTAACAAACATATGACAAGGTACATGTTTCCATATTTCACAAGTATTGTTTTTTGATTAATTTTAGCATCCCGAAATAAAATCTTGTGGTAAGTGTTTTGCCCCTGGAGTGGTTCGCAGGCAGCAGACTTTCTTAAGGCTCTTAGCCTTTTTTTTCCTATACTATATAAAAGCATACTTCTTTCACTTATGAAGAATAAATAAATATGTATGATGAACTTTACCAAATGAAATGCCATATGTTCAATACTTGAATGTTGTTAGACCTATCGGACTGAGAATGCGTCTAGCCGACTTTGGTTCCGTCCAGAGGTGTCAGGGAACAACACCCAAAGACCCCGGAGTTCCACCTGCCTTGGTGCGCAAATAAACAGAAACACGGGCTTCTCGATGGTGGCGTCAAAGACCAAAGGTTTATTACTGCAGGGACACAGAAGTCACAGAAACTACGCATGGGCAGTATCTAGGAGCCTGTTCAAATTGTACAAAGAGGGTTGCTCCTTATATACTAAATTTTGGCCTTCAGGCGAATTCTTCACATGTTGGTACATTCCCAAAACCTTTGTGTCATAAACAATAAATATTTGGCGTACACAGGAACCGTTGATAAAATCTGATACAAAACATCTACGAAGAGGGGTTCCCACTAGTTCATCACAATCCCTTGTCAATATTGCATTCAAGAGCCGGACCGCCTCATCGTAAATTTCGTTACCTCCCCCTAATAAAGATTTGGAAAGAAAGGAACGGAGCCAGGTGTGAAAGATAGAAAAGCGGGATAAGAGATGTTTGTGGGTTGTAAATGGGCAAGGCTACCGGCTTCGGCCGCCTAATCATGATCGGGACAATGGACACGAGAACCAGTTCAGTTGGGCTGGCCTCGGGCAGAGGAGGCAGCCTTTGTCGAGTCATGTAGCTACAGCGTGATCTGGTTTAAGGTGCACGTGTCATGAAAGAGGTGAATCTCCGGCTAAGGCTACGTGTCCTTAATCGAAATGAAGTGATCAGAGGTTATTGCGTATGTGAGGGCAAGCAACACAAAATGGCTGCCATGATCTAAGATGGATGCCGTGGGTAGATCAGAAAAGTGTTCATAACAGGAGTACTCTTGCTCGTATCGTAGCGAAAACACCAGGATATGCTAAATGGATCATTTGCGGTTCGCTGATACCAATATTATGTATTTCCGACAACATTGAAAACACGGGTTCAAATCGTCACGGAACCTCAGACCCTCCTTTTGCCCTTACATAGGCAATTACTCAGTCTATGTCAGAATCTAGTTCTATGCTCATCAGGTCAGTGACATGCTGTTGTATCATCATCCTTTCTCGTGCCTTTTCTCCAAACGCAGGTGGTTTCCTAAAACAGGTTGCAGTACAAAGACTACACAGGGCTGGACCACACTGGATAATCAGGCAGCATGAGAAGAGGAATACTAAGATGACACCAATGACCATTAGAACCTTCCATCCCCATGCTGAGATCAGAGTTCAAAACCACTCCATGAAGGACCAGTTTCCCTTGTCTACGTGTATAGAGTCGGAAATCTTGTGTAGCTTAGAGATCGCCTCGTAGACTGTTGGAGCATTATTAGGAATAAAGACACAGCAGCTCGATTGGTTCATTCTGCATACCCCACCTCGATCTGCAAGTATAACGTCTAGAACCATACGGTTCTGCAACGTCATGAGTCTATCCGCCTGAAGCTCAGCTGTCAAATTGCTAAGGGCACCAGCAGTTTCGGTAATAGTAGATTCAACTACCCGTGTTAGCTGACGTATGTTTCTACTATTGGCCATAGGCCCCCAGAACGGAAGGAAGCCTTTGAAGAAGTCTCCAGCTTCCTGACCAGCGGTATCTTCCTTGCTGAAGACACCTCTCGCTACTCTAGTTCTGTGGTAGTCAGATGAAGCAGTGTATGTTGGAGGCAACAATCGAGCAATATAACATGAACCTGAAAAGTCAGCAGGTAACCATGTATATGCTCGGTCTCGACAGATGCAGTAGGTACCCCTAGCAGTAAGGAAAGCAGGGGAAGAGTTAGCCGGAAACACATAAGTCTCTACGCACTCACTCCTCCCTAGCTGAGCTCTCGGATTTCTCCCATTACCTTGCAAACAGACCTGACCTCGGTGAGGTACGACCCAGATTGGAGTTGAGCTTTTACGCTTGCTTTCTCCTAAACTAAGGCGATACTCTGAAGAATTCCAACTTAAATATACTCGCAATTCGTCTCTAGGGTATGATGGAGTATTATTGACGTCCTTGATCATGTCAATAATTCCCTGGACTAAGGCTTTGTTGGCAGAGTTATATTTAGTGGAACGTGGTGGACGCGGAGGATAGGTTTCAAGGGCATAAGCAAAGATGGTTTGAAGGGCCTGAAATGATCCATTGTAGCTGAACGGCAAAACCAGATAGGGAATGCCTTTATCCATAGTGTGGGGTATCAAGCCACACACCCAGCAGTCTGTAGTGTTAACTACCAGTTGGTGTTGGTGCAAGAGCTGTACAAAAGTGTTATTAATGAATTCTGAGCGTCGGGCTTGCTCATGTTCAGGAAACGAGTGAAAAGAGTGAATAGAGGAAACAGTAGAAGTAACAGGATTAAGGGGAGGTACTGTAGTTACTGGCACATAAATCAAACTTATACCGAAAACGATTCCACATACCAACGTTATCAAAACAATTAGAAATGTAATGGCACATTGCATCAAAAAGCATTTGCTATGAAGAATTCTGTAAAGTCTGTTTCTGCGAACATAAATCACATTTTCTCGTTGCAGCGCAGGAAGCTCCATCTTCTACAATCCGCTCGCGACCACTGATGATGTGTACGTAGATGAAAATGCCTCTATCAGCCCTGGGAGTTCCCAGAACTAACAGAAAGATCGACCTTGTGTCAGACCCCCGCAGATTCAACTAGGCACACAGCCACGACCCTACGGCTACCCAGACGGCAAGGCAATTTCAAAAACAATAAAACAATAGCAAACTTCCTGGCTGAAGGCAAAAGTTCAATATTTCAAAATATCACAATATGCAGTTGCCTGCTTTATTTGTCCATTTTACTGTTTCGTAAATTATATCTTTGCTTCGCAGGTACTGTTTGATCGGCAAATAGCGTATCACTGGTAGCTGTTGCAGTGTTCAAGTTCGCAGATGACAGAGTTTTTTCTGATGCAGGAGACAAATGTTCAGAGTTCAAAGGAGTCTTTCCAGGAGGAGAGTCAGAGCTTGGAGTGTCAGTAATCAATTCGGCATCGCTGAAAGGGATGAACTTTGGTGTGCGTTCAGACTCGGAGGCACCAATTCCCTTCTTCACCCAGTCGTCGTAAGGAAGTGGTAAAGGTACACGCTTAACATGGGATGCGTGCACCCAGTGCTTGCGACCAGCTACACGAACTGCTGTTCTCGTTGCAAGCAGGACCTGGAAGGGGCCGATGTATCTCGGCTGAAGGTTCTTCGTCCTCGCGAAATTCCTGATGACCACTTGATCTCCTGGTTTCAGCTGATGCCCTGGACTCTCCGGAGGCTTTGGTAAAGCATCGAAAACCTGTTGGTGAATAAGACTCAATTTAGCAGTCAAGTCGTAAAGGTAGTCTATTAACATAGGATATTCTAGAGAACAAAACTCCTTAGGCCTTGGCACACCCCAAATATTTGCCGGGCGGCCAAACACTATCTCATACGGGCTAAGCCCCACTCTAGAATGTACGGTTGCTCTCGTTGATAACAAAGCCAAAGGAAGTGCGTCTGGCCAGGCTAAACCTGTGGATGCTTGTATTTTAGCTAGTTTCAGCTTGAGGGTGCCATTGTAACCCTCCACTAAACCAGCAGACTGGGGATGGTTCGCACTGTGGAACTTTTGTTTCAGACCTAGGCCTGCACACACACTCTGCATAACTTTCCCTATAAACTCACTTCCGTTATCTGACCATACAATCCGTGGCATACCGAATCTAGGGAAATATTCTTTGAGAAGAATTTTGGCTGTTGATAGGGCAGTGTTGTCCTTTAATGGGTATGCTTCGATCCATCTGGAAAAAGCACAGACTACCACCAGGACATATTTCAAATTATTACAGCGATCCATGTGAATGAAGTCTAACTGAATCACTTCAAAGGGGCAGGAAGGAGGAGCGAAGTGACCAGCAGGAGTTGGAGTTCCCTTGCCAGGGTTATGCATCAGGCATACCATACAATTTTTCACCACTCTCTCTGCACACTTACTGATCCCATCATTCTTCCAGACTGGAGCCAACATCTTACAGATTCCTTTAGAACTTATATGCGCTACTCCATGCGCCATCGTCACCACTGCAAGCACATACGCATCAGGCAACATCCAACGCTGCTGTTCTGTCAAATCAATCCAACACCCATTCGAATCCAATTTGCCCGTACTCTCTCTCCATACACGTTTCTCTTCCTCAGTTGCTTCTTTCTGAATCTCTTTCACACTTTCCATTGTATCCTCACACATTCCAGATTCAGCAATCCATCTTGCAGACGTAGCAACATACAATCTGCTCATCATGTCTCTAGCTGTCTGTTTAGCGGTCTCATCTGCAAAAGCATTTCCACGACCAACATCATCCGTGATTGCTTTATGAGCACTGCACTTCACAATCGCAACTTCAGTCGGCAAGGTTAGAGATTCCAACAAGTCGTTAACTAGCTGACCATGTTGAATCTTAGTCCCATGGGACGTAATGAAACCTCTTTCTCTCCACAAACGGCCAAAACTATGGGCCACGCCAAATGCGTACTGACTATCTGTAAAAACATTCACTCTCTTTCCCTTAGCTAAAACACACGCTCTGGTTAAAGCTATTAATTCTGCAGCTTGGGCAGAATTCTGACTCACTCTTGCAGTCTCCACAATTGTCTTCAAAGTCGTTACTGCGTAAGCAGCAGTCACATCACCATTCTCCAATTTAAAACATGACCCATCCACATACAATGTGCCATCTGGATCTGATAATGGAGTGTCCTTCAAGTCAATTCGTCCTTTTGTCTCTTCCTCCGTTCTAAAGCAACAATCATGTGGTTCGGAATCACTCGACTCTTGATTAGCCGGCAACAACGTTGCTGGATTCAATACATTACATCTTTTGATCTGAATATGACTCGCTAGTAATGTCAGCTCGTAACCAGATAGTCTCGCACTGGTAAGGTGTTGTGTCTTCGTTCGATTCATGAGTGTATCCACCGCATGAGGAACCATGACCACTAGCATGTTGTTCATCACCAAACCAGCAGATTGTCGAATGGAAGCCGCAGCTGCCGCTGTAGCTCTCAAACAACTAGGTAACGCTCTAGCTACCGGATCCAATGTTGATGAGAAATACGCACAGGGGCGTTGTTTATCACCAAACTTCTGTGTCAGAACACTCAACGCGCAACCTTCTCTCTCGTGAACGTAGAGCGTGAATGGCTTACTGTAATCGGGTGTACCCAATACAGGAGCTGAACACAGTGCTTTTCGTAACTCAGTAAAACTCTCCTGACATTCATCAGACCATGGCATAGATGGGCTCTCACAGTAGCCCTGTGGAGCGCGTCTAAATCTGAAACTGCGACCTCCTAGACAGAAGCCGAAAATATCTCTGCTTTCCTCGGCTATCGGAATGCTGAAAAAGGCATTTTTCAAGTCGATGACTGAGAACCAAGTGGCTGTAGCAGGAATCAATGTTAACAAGGCAGTAATGTCTGGAACCACAGGAAACTGCGGGACCACAATCTTATTGACTTCTCTGAGGTCGATGACAAACCTATACACTGGAGGCTTTGTAGGATCAGTTCGTTTCAAAATCGGTAATACAGGACTATTACAAACATTTCCTCTAGTTTCTTCAACTACACCTTTCTTAATCAAATCTTGCACAATCAATAAAAGTGCACGCTCACCTTCACTAGATATTTTGTATTGAGGAATTCTTGGGAACTTCACATTTGCTTTCAAAGTTACTACATATGGTGGTATTTCTAAAAGGCCTACATCATTAGGACCAGTCGCCCAAAGAGAATCAGGGAGTGAACGCAGCTCTGGTGGGAGTGCATCCATTGACAAGTACATCGGAGAGGTGATTCTTTTACCTAATGTAAGCTGTACCCCTTCCGGAGAACAGTACAATGTCGCATATAGTCGTTTTAACAAGTCTAAACCAAGCAGATTTTCATTACAACCCGTCGTCAAAATCAGGGGTGCTTTCAATTGACACGGTCCAACAGAAATAGACAAAGGGCCAGATATGGGGTTGTAAACAGGGGCGCCTGAAAAACCTACAGAAACATTTGTTGAGCCGGACAAAGGTGCGCCAGGGAGTTTCGCATGAATGATAGAACTTTTTGCAGCACCAGTATCCAACAGAAACGGTTCGACTACACCTGATGTTGCTACTGCGACATAAGGCCCACTCTGATCCACTGGAACTGATACTACTCCCTCTCTCTGTCCATGGCTGTCCTAGTACCCATTTTGCTGAAATCCCTCATCCGCTTCACAATAGTCCTCAACAAGATATTGTTGAGATCTATTTTGCTGAGTAGACTGTCCATTTCGCTGATCAAAGTGATTGGAAGGACGATCATTCGTCTGTGGAGGCATAGCACCTCGCCCTCGACCTCTAGAATTCTGCACAAAACCACCACGACCTCTCTGAGCTGCTGCTGCATTATTTTGCGCTAAGATCGGACATTCATTCTTGTAGTGACCCTCTTTCTTACAGTACGCACACTGGTTCCACTGATATTGAGGCCTCGGTGAACTATAATCTGTCCTTTGATATGAATTCTGTTGCATATTAGTCTGATTCGTGCGAGGCGGATACGCCTGTTGCAAAAGAACTTTAGTCTTTAAATCTTTCGTTTTCTTGTCTGATTTCTCTTTTTCCTCTTTATCCCTATTTTCGTAATACTGTGCAGTTGCAAGTATTTGCGCAGTTGTAGAAACAGCCCACGCACTCTCTGAATCCTTTAATTTATTGCATAACTCAGGTAACAAATTATGGACAAATTTATCGACAAACAGTCTCTGTCCTCCTTCCGTGCTCATATCTTGACAACTATGATCTACAAAAGTCTCTTCAAACCTCGTGAAAAAGTCGGAGACACTTTCGTCTTTCTTTTGCCTGCATGCAGATAACTTGTCCCAATTAACACGTAATGCGGGCATCAGAGTCTTCATTAAGTCTATTATTCTACCCGGAAGATTAGCAATTAGGGGTTCAGGTTTTGCACCACCCGTTTGCTGACCATCCGCTGCAGTGATAGCTGCCCAATCACCACCTAAGGCAACTTGATGATCCTCTCTACGAATTTTAGCCCACACTGGTTGAGGAACTACATTTCCAAATAACATATCAATGTCTGCTAAGTTCATTATACAAGCCTCAACTGTCTGCGTTAATTCCTTGTAATATCCAGCAGGATTCTTACGCGGATCTGGTAAGGCCTGTTTCACTGCTAGCACTTCGGCTCGCTTCCACGGAATGTGTATCCACACCCTTTGGAATTGCGCTGGAGCAGCTACAATACCATTAACATTGTCAGCTTGCACAGCTTCGCGCCAAATTGGAGGAACCTCCCTCATTGGATATTGGCGACTCAGCTTCGTCTTACCTTTGTCTAAATCTCTCGGTGAACGAAGAGATGGATCATTTCTAAAACTTAAGATCAGTTCCATCGCTTCTTCTATATTTTCACCTACTATCATACCAGCAGCAAACTCTTTCTGAACCTTAATTAAGTCTTCTAAATCCGATTCAACATCATCTTCTTCTATCTCCTCACGTAACAACGAACACATCTCATCAAAGACATACCGTTGCGTTGGTTCCTTCCACTGCATAAATGTATCTAACACATCTCTCGTACTATATCTCCTACTCTTCGAAATCCATCTGAGAGCCGTGGAATCTAAAATTCCCCGTTCCTCAGTGCTTGGATGCTGACTACGTCTCTGAACAGAGTCGGAAGTAGGAGTCTTAATTAAAGTTTTATAGAAAGGAGACAGCATATTAGACACAGAATCAGTGATTCTTCGACGAACAGAAAGTGGAGTCAACACACTCGCAGACGTAGAGAACACAGTGGAAGTAGGAACAGATAGCGGAACAGTAGGAGTATCGAGAAAAATAGTTTGTGGAGCAGTAGGTGTAAGCGAGACAGATACAGGTATAGAAGTCGGCAACCCAGGAAGAGGAGGAGCCGTAGGAACATTCACATTAATCACAGGAGGTACAGGAGCTTGATTCTGAGGGGCAGGAGCAGGAATACCAGGTTGTCCAGCAACCGGCAATTGAACATTCGGAACAAGTGGAGCCGTAGCACCTTGTGCATACGGTGGAGGTGACCGTAACAGATAAGACAACAGAGGATCGTTTTCGGGGTCCTCTAGTATCTTAGCTGTTTTCGATGGCAAGGCAGGATAGCACTTGTCGATCGCTAAATTATGCTCTCTAATGGCCAGCTCTCTGGCCTTCTCACACTCGTTATCTTGCAACTGTTTAGTTGCTTGCTCTAGAGTCAACTCTTCTTTCTCTTTCTGTTCTTTCTTTAATCTCTTCATTTCTCTCTGTTTGGATTCTTTTCGCCAGTAACGGAAAGAATCAAACATTGCCGGCCGGGCTTTCTTCCTAAACAATTTCGCTTCTAAATTATCAAGAATTTCGGGTTCAAAACTACCATGCATTGGCCAACTAAGGACACCATCTTTCTCGGTGTAGCGGACCCACACCTCATTATAAGATATAGGACCCACACCATGTTTACAATATAAGTCATATAGGGGAGTCCCAATCGGAGGAACCAGACATGAGTCCTCCAATCGTGAGTCACTGTTGCAACCGAAACAAGACAACATACAATTTCTCCGACTTACCATTTTTCAGTCCGGAACACAAAACAAACAAAACACGAAACAAATATGTGCACCTGAACCAAGAACTTTTAGGCCTACCAAAATGAACTGATGTATCGATACCCAAACTGAACCAAATAGATTAACCAAACCAAGAACCAAAAAAAAAAAAGGATTTTAACAACCCTCACGAAGTAACCAGCTAGCAACCACTAAATACTTAACTGAGGCACTGAAGACGTCACCAAGGAGAAACCCGTCACGTTTCGCTGTACTAAGGACTGCACCTCGGGTCCAAGACAGGGCGACGGTCAAGGCAACGGCCCACTGCAGCCGTCCTGAACGGGAACCCTCGTGGAAGAGAACTTCGGGCCACTTTTGCGATATGCCGGGATCGATGAAGTGGGGCGCCTCCCTCAGGAATCTTCACACAAAGCTTCTCAAACTCTTCAGGCTTTTGGACCGGTACCGAATGACGTTGCCCCACGTTGGGCGCCAATTGGAGTTCTGGACTTTTTGGTTCCGTCCAGAGGTGTCAGGGAACAACACCCAAAGACCCCGGAGTTCCACCTGCCTTGGTGCGCAAATAAACAGAAACACGGGCTTCTCGATGGTGGCGTCAAAGACCAAAGGTTTATTACTGCAGGGACACAGAAGTCACAGAAACTACGCATGGGCAGTATCTAGGAGCCTGTTCAAATTGTACAAAGAGGGTTGCTCCTTATATACTAAATTTTGGCCTTCAGGCGAATTCTTCACATGTTGGTACATTCCCAAAACCTTTGTGTCATAAACAATAAATATTTGGCGTACACAGGAACCGTTGATAAAATCTGATACAAAACATCTACGAAGAGGGGTTCCCACTAGTTCATCACAATCCCTTGTCAATATTGCATTCAAGAGCCGGACCGCCTCATCGTAAATTTCGTTACCTCCCCCTAATAAAGATTTGGAAAGAAAGGAACGGAGCCAGGTGTGAAAGATAGAAAAGCGGGATAAGAGATGTTTGTGGGTTGTAAATGGGCAAGGCTACCGGCTTCGGCCGCCTAATCATGATCGGGACAATGGACACGAGAACCAGTTCAGTTGGGCTGGCCTCGGGCAGAGGAGGCAGCCTTTGTCGAGTCATGTAGCTACAGCGTGATCTGGTTTAAGGTGCACGTGTCATGAAAGAGGTGAATCTCCGGCTAAGGCTACGTGTCCTTAATCGAAATGAAGTGATCAGAGGTTATTGCGTATGTGAGGGCAAGCAACACAAAATGGCTGCCATGATCTAAGATGGATGCCGTGGGTAGATCAGAAAAGTGTTCATAACAGGAGTACTCTTGCTCGTATCGTAGCGAAAACACCAGGATATGCTAAATGGATCATTTGCGGTTCGCTGATACCAATATTATGTATTTCCGACAACATTGAAAACACGGGTTCAAATCGTCACGGAACCTCAACTCCTTATAGTATTGTGCTAGTTAAGATAGCATTTGTGGCACCATTTTGTATTCAGCCGCCCTTTTGTACTATGATCGAATGTAAGCTTCTGTCTCATACTCTGCCTCAGCAGAAAACTGTCTCAACTGTTTCTATTTATCTTCAAGGTCACTCTGTTTTGGCATGCCTTTCCCAGTTGGTAGCCCTGCTCCCACTCTCAGAGAGATGGGCACTGGCAGAGTAACCTTGAAACTAAGATAGCATGTACCCGGTCTCAGGATGGTAGCTCGTATTCTGTACCTCCTTCGTTCATCAGTGCCTAGACTGGAAAATTACAGTCTGGGCAGGTCTTTAGGGGTGTTGGAAATGTATATCTGACATTACCATGTTGACGAGAGTCAGTCCTTCTACGGCATTCTCCAGGTGGCTGGTCAGACTGGACTCCACTTGAGTGTACCATTAATAAAATACTTAGGTTTGTATTCTCTACGGTCTGAGCGACATTGATATGGAAGGCAGAGAGGTGGTCTTGAGTGACCTGGGTGGCCCTAATCAGGGCACTTCATTCAGACCTGACAGCCCTAGGGCAGTCTTACCCCCAACTTTTTGCCTACCTCTGCCATTTTTCTGACCTCATTTTCGCTCTGTGCACCTTACCACTGCCAATCAGTCCTAAGGTGCTTGTGTTCCCACCCCTAAACATGGTAATATTGGTGCATCCCCAAATGGCATATTTAATTTACTGATAAGTTCCTAGTAAAGTGCACCACATGGATCCTGGGCCGGTAAATTAAAGGCTACTACTGGGCAGACAACACTTATTTGATCACCCACTTAAGTCTAACCATGTCTCAGGCCAGCTACTGCAAATCCGGTATGTGCAGTTTACACTGCCATTTCGGTCCAGCAAAATAAACCTTGCCAGGCCCAAACATTCCCTTTCTATATACATATATGTCACCCCTAAGGTAGGCTCTGTGTTACACCTGGCACCATTGGTGTGTGTCTCCCTTCCATTTTTGCTGTTGCCTCATATGTGTTTGCTGGTGTTAGATGCTTTGGGCACTGTGCCACTGCTGTCCGGTGCCACAGTGCGAGTGCTCCCTATTGTAAATTAATGTATGAATTTGTGATTCCATGATTGGCTGGTTTGGTTTACCTGTCAGACCCTAGTACAGTACACCAGGAGTGCCCAGGGCTTGTAAACCAAATGCTGCTGGTGGGCTTGCAGCACTGGTTGTGCCACCCACAGGAGCAGCCTGTAAAAGTGTGTCTAAGGCCTGCCATTTTAGAGCCTGTGTACAGTCTGGTGACTGAGCACATGCACCCACTTGCCAGTCCCTAAACCTTCCCTTTACTTCATATCAGACACCCCTATGGTAGGGCAGGGTGCATTGTAAGTATAAGGTAGGACATGCCCTGGTGTGTGTGGCATGTCCTAATAGTGAATTAAAGCAATTTTCGTTTTTCCCTATTGCAAGGCTACCTGTTCTCCATAGTCCAGAATCGGCAGTTAAATTATTACATCTTAATATACTAACTGACTCAGAGAACATGGTAGAAATTCGAGTTTAGTATCCCTAAAAACAAACAAGACTATGACAAAAATCCAATATGACTTTTAAAAGGTAAAAACAGTTCTGTCCATAGCAAACTATAGATGCAACACTTTCAACACAAAGTACCATGGATGCGTAAAAATCATAAGCAAAAACAGCCAAAGGGGAGGTAATGCGTCAGTTCCTTACACACAGGGAAGGTGATGCATCAGTTCCTTGGTCCAGGGGAGGTGATGCATTGGTGCCTTACTGGCACACAGGGGAGGTGATGCGTTGGCTCCTTACTGATGAGGAGGTAAAACGTTGGATTCTTACTGTGGCCCTGGCGTTGCTGTAGACTTGCCACTCCGGTGCAATGCGTGGGATTCGGGGATGAGTCAGTTCTGAATGTGGTGGAGGCAGCAACAGCGCTGCATTGATCTCCCCAGCCGCATCTCCACGATGCGTTGGTTCTTGAAGTCACACAGAGTTGGTGCGGGAGTCCCGAACTTCAGGGATCAGTGCACGAGACTTCGTGTGTAGCGATTTCTCCAGCTGCGGTTTCTTCAGCGGCACGATGGTGATGCATGGAAATTCTTCCCACGTGGAGGTCTTGCATCAGTAACGGGTGCAGGTGTGTCACGCTTCTATAGTTGCTTCTCTTTTCCCATCTCCAAGCAGCAGGAACAACCTCCAGAGGCCAAGCACAGGCACAGGCATTTCTTGTCAGGTCAGAACTCCCAGCAAGGAAGTTCAGGGGAGCTGGTGGTGAAGTCTTTGTGTCCTTGAGACTTCAGAACAGGAGGCAAACTCCACTGGAAGTCTTTGGAGATCTTCACGCAGGATACACAGCACACATCAACGTCTTTGTCCTCTCCATGGCAGAAACAGCCACTGCAGTCCAACCCCAGACAGCATACAGCAAAGGGGCAGTACTTCTATTGCAGTTTTCCAAGCTATTCTCCTTGGCAGAGGTTCCTCTTGAGTCCAGAAGTATTCTAAAGTTCTGGGCACCAATATTTATACAACATTTTCCTTTGTTCTCCTGTAGGTGAGAGTCTCTTAGCTCAGTCCAAACCAGTTCTGTCCTCTCTGGGCCAGCTTCCTGGCAGGAGATGGAGCCAGCATTGTCCAAGGCTGATCAGGCCTATTCAGGTACACGGAAATCTCCTACCACTGCTCTAAATGCAGCCAAGGTATTTTCAGCCATGCCCTGACTCATCCAGGAAACACAGGACACACTTCTACAAGCCCCAGTAGCTGTCTACAGTGAATGCCCATCCCCAGCCACTGTCACTCCAAAGCCAGATAGTCAATCCACAAACCAACGGAGGCACCCAGGATGGCTAAGCAAGAAAATACCCACTTTCTAAAGGTGTTATTTTCAAACTCACTATATAAAACTCATCTTTACTAAAATATGCATTTTTACATTCTGAGTTCAGGTATACCAAACTCCATCTTCCTAGCTGGTTCCAAAGGGAAGTTATACTTATACGATGTTATAAATAAACTACCATTCTATCCTATGGGGCAGATAGCCTTTCCATAGTGAAAAATGTAATACACTGTATTTCACTATTAAGACATTTCACACACACCAGTACATATCCTACCTTTTGCATACACTGCACCCTTCCCACAAGGGTGCATTGGGCCTACCTGAGGGGTGCCTTACATGTCTGGAAATGAAAGGTTAGGGCCTGGCAAGAGGGTGCACTAGCCAGGTTCATATGGCAGTAACAACTGTGTGCAGATCCTATAATGACAGCTCTGAGAACCTTTTGCAAGGTTGCTTGTGTGGGTGGTACAATCAGTGCTGTAGGCACCCTAGCAGCATCTGATTTACAGCTGGAAAAGCCTGGTCTACAATTTGTTTTTTACTACTGCAAGGCTTACCCTATTACATTTTATAAGTGTAATTCATAATTATGTACTGATAGACTTTTCAAGTTTTCATCTCTGAAATCACTTTTTAAAATCACAACTTATGGTGAAGATAGAATTTAAATTGCAATTCCGAAAATGGCACCTTTGGGTATTTACTTTCTTTAGCCATATGGAATCTGCTGCCTGTCTCTGATACACATCTGGGAAGGGTGACAGCTGGGCTTTTGTATTCCCTCCAAACAGCTTCGCACAATTGGAGCTTAGGGAGGCGTGGCCAAGGTGGCATCGTGGTTAGACACCTTGCTCTGAGGCTTTGTCTTCATCTTTGCCCCATTGGCAAACATCCTTCATGATTTGGAGCCTCAGCTTCTTATCTGCACCTCCAGCTCCCCAGGTGGGTTGGAGACTTTGGCAGTGCAGTGCCTACTGCGGCCGTGCTGTCGCATTGAAGAACAGCTTAGGCACAGATCCTGTGGCCTCTTTTTTTACTTGGTCTTCAGCTGTATCCCTGAACTTTGTTGTGGTATGCTGCCAGAGTGGATGGCGCCATTTGTGGAATGATCCTCCTACTGCAAAGGGGGGCCGCTGAGAAATGCGACAATGTCCTGCCTTCACGCTCAAACCAGAGGCAATGGGAGTGTTGTCTGGGAAGGCTTGAAGTCACTGCGGAGGCCCATCAGCACTGATAGTGGCTGTCCACCTGCTCTGGAAACTACCTGGCTTGTACAGGGTGTTGTGCACAAAGTGCTCACCCCCTTTCACTATACATACTGCCCCCCACAGCCATTGCCCTTATTGAAGACTGTCCTCAGATGCCCGAGGGAGGCTGTTGGTACTATTTCAAGGATAGAGCCCTGGTGTCTTTTTGAATGCAAGTGCTGCTCTGCTAGACCCTACACTTGCATTAAACCTGCGGGATTGCACAGAATATGCTTCAAATAGCCCCTTGGGGTTTTTTGAACACATTACCTCGTACTGTGTGCTTCATTCCAGATAGTGTGGGTGGTGCTGAGGTCTCTGAAGCTACATCGTGCCCTCAGTGGCTTCTGCTTCTCTAGACCTGTAAGATGACTGATTATTGGCCTTGCTGAATATGTACCTCAAGCACTGTGGCTCTCGTTGTAGTTGTGGTTACAGCACTGTTGCCCCTATGACCACCAAACGGCCACGGTGGGTGTCGACCCCCTGCACTCACTGGGTGAGCTCCACAACACCCATAAGCTATTTACAGGACACTGGTTTGCCACCTGCCAGAAGGCCTTCTGCAGCCAATAGTTAGCGGGGTGACCTGGCTTCCCTTGCCCACCTTCTCCAATCTGTGCAGTGTCTTTGAGTGTGGTGGTGGAGTAGGGTGACTTCGATGGGCTAGGCTCTAGGACCATGAATCATGGTGACACGGGGATGCCAGATTGACAGCTTGTGAGCTGTATCTGTGATACTTATGGCTCTGTGGTGGATGGTCACACCCCTTAATCTCTGGGGTCACCCTTCTGACCTGTGCCTTATGGACTACCCTCCCTTGCTAAGAGCTAGGTATTATAATAATAGAAGATCTCTAGGTTACAACGAGGAACCCCATATTTCCAAAGTCAGGTAAAGTGAATCACCTCCCAGATCAGCAGAGCTTTGTCGATGGAACTGTTTCTTCCAAATGCTAGTCTCATGCATGCAATGCAATATTAAAAGCACACAAGTTTCATTGAGCAGCTGTGTTCAAGTTGTGTCTAGAGCGTGGCCCGATCACCCTGCATCAACAGCATACATTGTTATTTTCACCTTGAACACTTTGTGCAGACTAGAGGTCACAGTGTGACCTTAGAGAGGTGAAAAACAGACCGTTCTCATGAGAAAGATAAAAAGCAGTTTGTCTTTATAAAAACGGAGACATGTAGTGTTGTGTGCAAAAGCAGCAAAATGGTGTTTGAGCAACTAACTCACTTATGCTAACAAAGCAATGTGTGCAGGCAGAACTGTATCCTCACTACAATCTTAATAGGGGCTCTCTGGCGGACTGGTAGCCAATGAAGTTCCTTCAAGCAGTGTGATGCCGAACTGTATTATAAACATATTAGTTTATCGGCAGCGTTCTGGACCATCTGGATTCCAGAGAAAAGATAGTCGGCCATGCCAACATAAAGGGCATTGTCGTAGTCCAGTCTGCTTAGAAGCAGAGCCTGTGTTACAGTTTGTCTGCAATTTAATGGGATCCAGGAAAAGAGTTGTCTGAACAATTTCAGTGTGGAAAAGGCTTTTCCGCACAATGTGCATACTTGGTCCTGCATAGATAGGGTGTCTTATTTGAGCGACACGTTTGCACTGCACCCCCTCAAATTGTGGTTAAACAGCTAGCTGAATTAGGAATTAACATTAAGTCAGCTGGTTTTAAAAGAGTGCATGTCCCTTGATAATGCGCTCAGCATACCCAGGCTAAGATATATAAAGAGTATATTTGGAAAGCTCGGGTAGGCTGACCTATTCACTAATCCTGAAATAATTATAATAATTATAAAAAAGGGTGTGAGGATAACTAGGGAATCCTTCCTCAGTTTAAGGAAATTGGAAAGGGAAGAGCTGGAACTATGGAATCATTAGGATGGCCATCTCGACGTAGAAAGGGACTGCTCGCCATCAGTGTGGCGGTCCCGTGGGGGTAATCAGGATGCGCCTGCCACACTGGTGGTTGCCTTTCTTAGAGGAAGCAGTAGAGGCCAGTTGTTAGCATCTTGTGGCTGCGACGGAGAGTCTCCACAGGATTTGCTACACATTGTGTTTTTTTTGTAAATTTTACTGAGTTACCGGAAATATTTCCTGGCACCCATTTTAAAGAAAATGAATTTTAAGCAGGCTCGTCTAGCTCTCCTGTACCTCTAACTGTTGAAGGATGATTGCACTTTTTTTATTGTTGGCTATTTGAAATCCACAATGAGGTCTAGGGCTTGTCTTGACCAGTAGTCTTTTAGGATAATGATTTTAGACCATTAATGATATGAATGTGTCTGGATCGGGAATTTAAAAAAAAATTTAAAAAAATGTTTTTATTGAAAATTGTTGACTGAAGGGTGTTACCATCTGAAATGGAACCTTGTATTTTTATTAACAGTGATTGTCTAGGGAGGATGTGTTATGTATTCCAACCATGTGCATATTCAAGTTGTCAGTCTATGGAATTATGTATTTTGATGTAATTTGGATGTTTTCTTAACTCTCAACTTTTATGGTTTTATATTTGTAGGACCGAATAAAGTTCTTTTGATTTGACTTGAGGTAGGGTGTCATCCAAAAGGATGCCCCGATTTTTTGCTCCACGTTTTGATTCTGGGGCAGTGCCTAGTGCCTGGGGCTACCAACTATTGTCCCAGATCGCCTGGGCACCCCGTAAGAGCAAAATCTCAGACTTCCCTGTGTGTAGTTTTAAATAGTGCTGGGACATCTGGCCTGCGAGTTCAGTAGGACAGTTTATTAGGTTGTTCTTAGCCTCGGTATTGGTAAGTCTGTTTTTCAAGGGAGTCACCAATTGGGTATCATCGGCTTATGACCAGCTATCAAAACGCCATTTTCTACTGATATCCGCTAAAGATGATTCATATGCCATAAAAAGGGTGGGGCTCAAGGTGGCTCCCTGCAGGAATCCATACTCTTTTACTTTTTTAGCTGGATGTATAAGATCCTATTTGAATTGTTTTGGTTTGATCTTTCAGAAAAGAAGCAAACCACAACAGAGCTTTAGAGCTGATCCCTTTTTTAGTAGGATTTGAAGTAGTTTAGTGTGTGATACGGTATCAAAAGCCGCAGGAAGATCCAGTAGAATCAATGCTACAGCTCTACCTTGATCAGCTAGTGACCTAATATTATCAGACACAGCTAGTAAGATGGCCTCGGCAATGGTATTGGCCCTAAAGCCAGTCTGTCAGTCATCTGTGAAAGAACAGCCCCTACACCATGCTCTGAAGCGTCTGTTTGCACTATGAATTCCTTGGAGAAATCAGTCTGTGAAGGATTGAATAAGTTGTTGGATTCAAGGAAGATGGTGAGTTGTTTGTTAAGTAAGCGCTCCAAAACCTTGGATAGGTAAGGCAATTGAGAAATTGGGCGATAGTTAGCTGGGTCATAAATACCAAGTCCTGCTTTCTTTAAAAGTGGGAAACCCACTGTTTTCTTCCATTAGTCTGGAGAAGAGGCTTGCTCCAGAGATTGGTTGAGGATTTTGGTGACCTGAGGGCTTAAGACTGACACTAATCTGGTAAAAACGAAGTGTGGGCAAGGATCAAGTGGAGATCCTTCCTTGACCTCAGTCATGGCTTTAGCCACCTCTTCCTCTGAAAAAGGAGTCAGAGTGTCAAGGTGAAATTGTGCAGAGGGGTGGGGTGCAAAGTTTTCCCAGTCAATTTCAGCGTCTTCCTGGGGGTTATTGAAAGACGCGTAGATTTTTGACACTTTGTCAGTGAAGACATTATTAATCAGCTCACAGTTCTCTGTCGTGGGAGCCATGGTTTTTGATAAGCAGGTGGGTTTACAAAGTTTGCGAAAAACTTTGTACAGTTCCTTGGATGAGCTACCATTATCCTCAATCTTTCTCGTATAGTAGTTTGTTTTAGCATTTTTTATGGCATGGTGGTAATTTTTCAATTCGGCTAAGTAATTATGTCTATCTATGCTGTCTTTTGATAGTCTTCATTTGTGCTCCAAGGTTTGACATTTCCTTTTTTTTAGTTTTAATTCAGGAGTGCACCATCTTTTGGATCAGGATGTGGGAGCCAGTTTGCTATTAAGTTTAGGAACTGAAGGTGAGCAGCGGATGTGCTAACTGGGTTACTTCTGTTTTGTTGGTGTTGAGTTGTAGACAGCTGCTCTTCAGCCATTCGGTGACAGCTTCCATGCCTTCTTGAAAGTTGTGACTGGCGGTGTTGGGTGCGTTGGATAAGGAGAGGATAAGTTGAGTGTCGTCTGTGTATAACACAATGTTGAGTCCGTAGGTTCTGACGATGGGGGCGAGTGGAGCCATGTAGATGTTGAAGAGCTTGCGGCTGAGGGAGGACCTCTGGGGGACTTAACAAGAGGTTGGTGTGGGGTCCGAGAGGAAAGTGGGGAGTCAGACCTGTTGCATTCTTCAGGAGAGGAAGGAGTGGATTCAGTCGAGGCTCTTGTCCCGGATGTCTGCGTCGTGGAGTCTGCATATTAGAATGCAGTGAGAGACTGTGATGAACGTCACTGAGAGGTCGAGGAGGAGGAGGGCTACTGGTTCTCCTCTGTCCAGTAGGGATCGGATGAAGAGGGCAGTTTCTGTGCTGTGTTTTTTTCTGAAGCCGGATTGGGAGGAGTCGAGGATGTTGCGCTCTTCGATGAAGGTGGCAAGTTGGCGGTTGATGGCTTTCTCAATTACTTTTGCTGGGAACAGGAGCAGGGAGATGGGCCTGTAGTTCTTTGAGGTCGGTCGGGTCCACCGAGGGCTTCTTCACTAGGGGGGTTGATTTTGGCATGTTTATAATCGTTGGGAACAAAGCATTCGTGAGGGAGCGGTTGATGTTGTGGCGGAGCATGGGTGCGATGGTGTCGGCGGCACTCTTGAAGATGTTGTGGGGGCAGGGGTCTGTTGGGGGCCCCGGAGTGGAATGACTTCACTGTCCTCAGTGTGTCTTTTGTGGTCTTTCAATGGACGTCCCCTCTCCTTACTCTCTATATATCCACCTAATACACAGTTTCTACACACACTATCTCTACCTGGCCTATAAGACCTCCTGGATCACTTTGTGGATCTGGCAGGCCTTAAGGTAGACTGGGGCAAATCTTGTGGTTTTGCCCTGTGCAGTGTGGGCCAGAGTGACCGGATGATGTTTGGACTTAACTGTCTCCCTTGGATCAATTAGATATTTTCCTACCTGGGGCTCACAGTGAGGGAAACCTCTTGGATGGTAACCATGAGAGAGCTCTTACTTCCATGCGGCAATCCCTGGCCTTTTAGACAAGACTACTCCTGTGGCCCATGGGGCATGCAGCTATCACTAAAATGCTTATCATTCCATGTCTATTTTATTTTTTGCAGCTATCCTGGCTGTGCCCTTTAGTGCCTTTTTCAATGAAGTGGGAGGACTGATAACTGACCTGGTCTGGGGTCCTACTCGAAAGCAGTCTCGATCCTGACACTGCAACACCCTATGCTAGAGGGCGCTTGGGGCCAGGGGTGCCTGATCTAGAATTATATTTTGCAACAGCTCAGTTACAGTGGCCATTGAGATGGTTGGCACATGATAGCATGGGAGAGTACAGGCTTGAACTAGCTGAGCTTGAAGGTAAGAGCCTGCTACAGTGGTTGTTTGAGCCTGGGGATCCAGTGAAAGAGTTGAGTAGGTTACCACACGTAGCTAAATGGTTTTGAATAGATATATCCAACCCAGATGTAAATTGACCCCCTTCTTCATGGGACATACCAGTCCCAAGAGCATAATTGGATGTCCATGACCCAGCGTCCTGGAAAGCGGCTGAGAACACCCATATAGAGAACATGTTCAATGAGGGAGTCCTGCAATCATTCCAATGTCTCTTAGACACATATGGACTTGCAGTGGGATCCTTCGTCACCTACCATGCACTTGTATTAAATATTAGAGGCACATGCTCTTCGGATGGTAGCAAACCCAAATAACACTAGGGGTTACAATGCTTTCTTACCCACGGAGCAGGGCACAGAGCACTATATTTCCTATACACAGTGCTTCTATCGGCAGGCATAGACCATACACTAGATGGTAAACCCAGCTGGGAGGAGACCCTGGGAACAGAACTCACATCTAAGCAATAGATGATGACACTGGAACACATGAAGTGGGTGTCAATTGAACATATCTTACCCTTCACTGGCTCCATGTGCTGTTCCCCAGGATACCTCCCACATGCCCAAGGTATGGATATGCTGATGCTATATTATTACATGCTGGACCACATATCCACAATAGTTCACATGCAGCTGGCCCGGACCCACTGATCTGCCTGTTGGGGATTACCAAATGCAACAAACGCACTAAACACCACCTACAACTAGTAGACTGCTCTTGCCCTATTCAAGAGATTGATCACCATGACTTTAAAAGCTGCACAACCACCCACAGTGCTTAATTGGCTTCAAGTGACACATAAATGGGTGCTTGTCGAAGCTGATGCAATGGTGTCTGATCAGCTCCGACAACGAAGGTCTGGCCACTCTTTGGGACAGCTATGTCCTCAAATTGTTTGATAAAGTAAACCCACCTCTCCCTAAATTCATTTCCTCAAAATGAGATGGCCCTGTTAATGCCCACACTGCCCAGTCAGGATAGACCTGTTCTGACATTGTGGGACCACCTGACTTGATACTCACACTTACAATTTATTCTTATAATGCATTCCCCCACCTCCCTTCACTCCATGTGGGTCAAGGATGTTGCATCACTTGTTCACTTTCCATAACTCCACTGGTAGGTGGTATTCAGCCGGTAAATGTTAGAATAGTTTGTTTCTTTCACACATTGGTGATTGTTCTTTGGATGAACTGTACACAACACTCTAAGAGACATTGTTAACTGACTTTTCAACTAGATTATGTTGTCCTATAGGCTGAGCCTCCTATCTCACTTTTTCATAACTGTTACTTCTGGTATTGCTCCGAAATCTAATCTGGAGATGTATTTATTACTGTCCAATTTTTCTGCTATGTTTATATTTTAAAAATGGCAATAAAGATTTTTTTTAACTATTTACTTAGTGTGGCGTAATGCGCCTTCCTGGCAGGATGGGAGGGAGGAGCTGGACCCAATCTCCCACCTGAATAGGTTATTTCCTGTCCCCACATGAAAGGCTACATACCCCTCCGTAGTGAGTCTGGATCCAGGACAGGAAGGAAGTCACTCTGTACACTTCAAGGACCCATATTTGAAGTCTCCCTCACTTCAAAGGTACAACTGGATATAACATTGGCCCATTGTGTGGATCAGAACCGGTACATTGACCCTGCTGCATGGATCAGAACTGGCGCATTACTCCTGTTGCATGGCTTCGAACTAGCGTATCACTCCTGTTGCATGACCAGAACCAGCACATTGCATCTATTGTGTGGATTGTCCTCGACGCATCGCCCTCAAAACCACTGCTGTCACATCTCTGTAGAAGGCATCATCAAATCTCTTCATTGCAGCTCTGCACTCATTTCAGCCAACGCCTTGTCACTCCTGTGCGGATTTTGACTAGCACATACCGCTACTTGTGGATAAACGCTTACGCATTGCTTGGCTGTACCTGCATCTTCGACTTCGATGTAGTCAGCGTCAACGTACTATTGTTCAGCTGGACTTACTGGGTCCCTGCATCTGGCCGGTGCTCTAAAGCAGTCGGCCTGAACGTTTGACTTAAAGTTATATTTTTCTAACCTGGAATGGAATCTTTTTGTGTGTTGTTTCCCTGTTTTACTGTTTGAAGTGTTGAAGTAATACTTTACACATTGCTTCTAATTTAAGCCTGACTGCTCTGTGCCAAGCTACCATGGGTAGACACAGGTTAATTTAGGCTTTTCCTGCTTCTTACTCTGGACTCATCTAGGTCACACGCTCTGGAGTCCATTGCTCTGCCTGCTGCGCCACACGTCTCTTGCAAAACATATGTTAATATAACCTTCCACTTCTGTTATAATAATGATTTTATGTGAATCAAGCCTCACAAGTGCAATCAACAATAGTATATCACAACAGTAGATTTTGATATTACAAATGACTCACAGAATATATCCCCAGAAGGCTGAAATGGTAGTACCAATACATCCATCATTGTAATACTGTTACTAAATCAATTCACAGTTATTAATTCTGCTTAAGAAGACCCTTAGTAGTGAACTGATTTAAAACTGCAAAAACCAGGGGAGGTGGGTGGGGAAGGGGATGGGGCTGATGGACCAAATAAATATATCAAAACAATTGAGTCACATACCAATATCTAATTCATGAATACCTCATTGGCCAACCACAAATCACTCAATTCTGACCAAAAGAACTATTTAAAATGGATTATCATCCATTCATCTGAGTTAAGACCTTTGTTCTGGGTTTCTAAATGTATTATATATCTAGATTGGTTGTATGATAGTGGCACATATGGCTAAACCACACATGCCTCTACCACGCAGCCCAAACCACAAATGCATCTTAATCACGTTCCTTTACCATGCATGGCTTTACCGCACAATATTGTGGAAAAAGCATGAATGGTAAATGGTATGCTTGCCTAAATTTGCGATCCCATCCCCGCCCTAAGCTAAAAACCCTATACCTGCCCCCCACCCTGAGGTTCAAATACCCCTCCCCCCTCAAAGCCCATAACCCTTAATATACACTACCCCAACTCCCTCTCACCCCGCGCTCTCCCTAAAAATATACCAACCCTTTCCTCTGCCCTTAGGCTTAAAACCCTAACACCTGTTTTAAAAAAAACGACCTCAACCCGAGCCCTAAAAAAGTGCCCTACCCTAAGCATTAAAATCTCCCATGACTACCCATTCCTCTCCCAGCCCTGACGCCTAAATACCTGTCCCATTACATATACTACCCTGATCCCTCCCAACACCCCACTTTGCACACAGGATTCTTCAATTACAGAACCCTGCACAAACAATGGAGAGAGCCCTAACTGGAGTCTCCGAAGCACAAACCTCCCGCCACTAGATGCACCCCACGGTACTCTAATACAGGGACTGTCCCCAGGGCCTCAGTGGCCCCTGAAGAACTTGCCTTAGCCACCAATCTGCAGAGCTTCAGCCTTCCAAAATCTGAGCAAGGCATCTACGAGGTGGTCCTCAAACCTAGATACTATATTAAAAGCTACTACAACATTTTGAATTGGGGCAACATACTTCCCTAATGAATCATATATCTTCCTTGGCCCATATAAGACACTCATAGACAGTCCACCTTGGTAGGGTTGTTCCAGGAGTCCCTTCAGGTTGCAATGCTATGCACTACATGCTACAATCAACTGGCGGACTGGGGGATTGAGATCAAGGATCGGCCACAAGACAAATAACCCCACGTCCTAACAGCTGATGCCCAAAAGCTGGGAACCTATTCAATTTTAAAAGGCGCAGGAGGCACTCGAGAAGGACCCTACCTTCATGACAAGTGCTACTGCCATGACACTGTGAATTACATGTTTTCTAGACCAAAGGACATTTCTCTCTGACAAACCCATCATCTACAACCAACTTGGATACTAAGCGCTGTCAGGCAACGATGCCTCACATTATACCTTTACAACACATACCATTACGATGCATACAATTACATTGCATTTAAGCTACGTGTTGGATAGTATAGGGGTAATAATTACTATTCTAACTCAAGTGAGTGTTACAGTAGGGTAAGTGTTGGATAGTGTAGGGGTTAAAATTACTTTTCTAACTCCAGTGAGTGCTACAGTAGGGTCAGTGTTGGATAGTGTAGGGGTTAAAATTACTATTCTAACTCCAGTGAGTGCAACAGTAGGGTCAGTGTTGGATAGTGTAGGGGTACAAATTACAATGACAGGAATGCAGGATGCGGGCGCATACTAATGTCCCCCACAGGATCCCCGCCTTATGGCGGGCGGTCCCATTTCCCGATAGGATGGCGGGCGGACAAAGTCAGCCAGCCATCCTAATGACCCCTTATGTATTTTAATATTGTAAATTTGTCTTACCTTAACGCAGCTCTCCCTTGCTTCTGTTCTCTTAAACGACAATCTCCGTAAAGATGAAACTCACGTTAAGGCGTCAACGTCATATCATTCTGTAAAGAGGAAAAAAGGACACTTTTTCCCAAGGAAACCAATGGAAAAGCGTGAGAAAATTGTAAAAAATGTATATAAAAATATTACTGGACATTATAAAATACAAATTTTATTTTTATAAAATATCTATATTTGTACTGTTTTTTTATATATTTTTCTTAATTTATTTCAATAATTATAAATATGTAAAAATAATTGTTAAAATAGTTATAAATATATTACGCGTTGTATTTGCTTATACATT
This sequence comes from Lissotriton vulgaris, assembly GCF_964263255.1. Lineage (NCBI taxonomy): Eukaryota > Metazoa > Chordata > Amphibia > Caudata > Salamandridae > Lissotriton > Lissotriton vulgaris. The sequence goes on along the minus strand of NC_141689.1, from coordinate 265,984,291 downwards.
TTATTTATATCCCCAAAAACTTACATTGTTTTATTTTAAATGTACACATATAATTATAATTTATTATATTTTTTAAACATAAATAATTATAAAATTTAATCTATTTGACATAAAAAAATCCCATTAAAAATTCACCCATCTTAATATTAAAGTATTCCTATACCTATATTTTCATAACTATTTTTTTCATATTTAGAATATTAAAAAACTTTTATAACAAAAAAAGTCTATTCATTTTTACCTGACAAATACTACTTACAATTAATATTAATACCTAAATATTAACTTTCCATAAATTATACCTAATCCATGAAAAAAATAGTAGCATTATTATCATAACTATTTTATACCAAAATTAACACCTGAGCATTAATCTTTTTCCTAAAAATAAAAATATTTTCTAACAACTTTTACCTAATTAATAACACAGTAGTGTTAATATCAATACCTGAGCATTAAGTGGTCGATTAGGATAGCGGACGGACTTGCGTCCGTCCGCCACCCCGAAGTGGAGGGACCATCCGCAGGGGCAGCTGCGTTCCCTCCATGGGGATTAGGATGTGCCCGCCACCCTAGCGGTCACATCCTGTATATTTAAAAAAAAAGGTTAAATATGCATGCTTTGCATTTGCATGCACAAAGCGGCAGGCACCGCGCGATGCCTGCCGCTTTGTAAATGCAAATGCAGGGGGTAGCATAGGTACCCCCCCCATGTGCACCCTCTACCCCCCGGACAACCTGGGGGCCCGCAAGGGCCCCCAGAAGCTAATGTCCACATGCTTTTCCACAGCGGAAAATCAGCCGCGGAAAAGCATGTTTACAAACCCCTCGTAATTTGGATGGCGGTGTCTGCCAAATTGCGGCCAACACCTGCCGATCAGCGGCAGACGGACCTGCGGTTCGCCGCTGATCCCACCGCCATCATAATCTGGTGGTGGGTGTTTTGAAGGTTCGCAGCAGTGAATCTGCATCCTCCGGGCCGGCGGTGGCTTCCACCGGCCCAGAGGATGCCGATTCACCGCAATCATAATCGACCCCTTAGTTACCAAAAATATACCTATTCCATTAAAACAAATATTTTCAAAATCGAAATATTAACTATGTATTAACAAAATTATTACCTAAATATTAATAACAAGTTTGTATTATTATTAATGCCGGAGTATTCATGTACCCAAGATTATACCTGTTCCATTGTTGAAAGGTATTATTCTCATAACCAGAAATAATAACTATGTATTAACAATATTAATACCTAAATATTAATAATATTCATAAATAAAAACAATATGTATGAATTAATATTTGCTATATTTTAAAACATACATTCTCAAAAAGTTAAACAAACACTTACCATACAATACTTACCCATGCGTTGTAAAAGCATGCATTGTACTTGTATATGCATTGTAAAATCATGCAATGTAAGTGTATCTGCGCTGTAATGGTTGCGTTGTAAAGGCATTGCGTTGTAATGCCTGCGTTGTAAAGGATGTCTCCCCTGATAGCTTTACTGGACCTCGAAGCTAAGGCATACGCTTATATTTTACTGGGCGAACTGGAATCTGGGGCAGTTGAAAACAGCATCCTGCCCCAGTCAGGATTTAGACCAGAATGCTCAACTATTGACAATGTACTAGTACTGGCTTATCCATCCAGAAGAGCCACACGGTATAAACAACCAGCTCTAATCTGCTGCATTGTGGACTACAGCACAGCATTTGATAGGGTTGACTATAGTATCCTATGGCACAAATTACATTTTTGGGGGATTTCCCAACTTCTTAAAGACATAATGTGATTCTACCACGGGACATGGGTCAGGATTCAAAGGAGTACCATGACAGTGACCAAGAAAATTCCATCACACAATGGCCTAAAAGAAGCCTGCATGCTGGCCCGCTACTTTTTAATCTCTACACCACTGATTTGCTGAAATACCTGGAAGGTGCTAGTCTAATCACACTGAGACTAGGGAGCTTAAGCCTACAGATTCTGCAATAGTCTGATTTATTCATTTATAACATTTGTTAAGCGCTACTGTTACCCGTATGTGTCCTGGCGCTATGTGAAATCTACCCAAGGCTCGAAGCCGAAGTCAAATTCATCTGTAAACAGCCAGGTTTTTAAAGCTTTACAAAAAGCCAATAGGCTGGTCATCCCTTTGAGGTGTAATGGAAGATCATTCCAAGCTTTGGCTGCATTCACAACAAAGCTTCTTCCACCCCAGGAGGCATGCTTTGCAAAAGGCACATAGACCTGCTTGGCAACAGATGAGCACAGTGGTCTAGCTGGAGTATGCCAATACAGCCACTCTCTTAGGAAGGCCAACCCTGTCCATGAATCGCCTTGTGAACCAGACACAAAGCTTTAAAGTGGGTACGCTTCCTAACTGGCAGCCAATAAAGTGTCCGCATCTCCTTAGAGATTGATGCTTATTTAGGAATAACTGAAACCAGTCTAGCAGCAGCTTTCTGCAGGACTTGCAAAGTATTCATTATTCCTATTGCAGTAATCCAGCCTAGACATAGGGCCCCATTAGGATGGCGGGCGGATCGCCCCCACCAGTGCCGGCCTGGCGGGGCGATCCGCCCTCATCCATGGCGGAATGACCCCCGCCATATTATTATGGCTGGGGGGTCTGAGGTGAACGAAAGACCGTCCCCCGCTTTTCCGCCCCGGTCACCTTGCGACCGGGTGGAAAAGGATTCTCTATTTTGGCAGTCTTTATCAGACACCGCCAGCCATATTAGTATGGGCATTTTCCAATGCCTTTCCGCCATGGAAAGGCATGTGGAGTCTGATTTCCCAGGGACTCCGGGGGGTGCCATCTCAAACAACAGCGTGGCGGGCACTGCGCGGTACCTGTCACGTTGTGCTTTGAAATGCACTACATTTATTTTTACCATTGCGGCTGCCCGCCACAATGTTAAAAATGCAGGATGCGCCCGCCGCTGTGCCCGGCGCATCCTAATTTCCCCCACGGGAGCCATGCCCTTATGGTGGGCGGTCCCTTTCCACGATGGGATGGCGGGCGGGCAAAGCCCGCCCACCATCCTAATGGGGGCCATAGTTAGAGCTGTGACAACTGTTTAGCAACACTCTATAGGTAAGAGCGGCATCATTTTCTTACAAGACCTCAGAACAAAGGACGTAGGGGAAGACACTGAATTCTCTAGGGGCCAGATGTAGGTAATCTCAATTTACCTATTCTTAAATACCGAATCATACCGATTCTGTATTTAAGAATAGGTAAATGGGATTTAGGTAAATTTTCTTTAAAAATGAACGAATCAGTAAGTTTCGGTAATCACCAAATTGGTATTTTCCAATTCGGTAATTGCCATTCCTTCCTATGGGCCTAGAGGCCCATAGGAAGGAATGGCAATTACCGAATTGGTAAATACCGATTTGGTAAAAGAGGGAAAACATTGAAGGGTGGCAGTGTGTCACTTTTACACCCTGTTGCACCCCTCAATTGTGTATGGGTGCACATGTGGCACAGCATGTATGTCTGCCACATCGCACTGTTGGAAAAGCAAAAAAAATGTTTTTTCAAAGGTTTTCATTATTTACCACCAACTTGTAGTTGGTGGTAAATAACGAATCCTTAACTGAGGAATGCACCAACTTGAGTGCTCCCTACATCCTGGATTCGGTAATTTACTGAATCGGTATGTTAAGAATTCAGTGTTTTACCGAATCCTTAAATTACTGATTTTGTAAAATACCGAATCCTAAAAAAATGCCACCTACATCTAAAAAGCGCAATACCGGTCGGTAACGGCCGAAATTCGGTAATTTCGGCCGTTACCGACCGGTATTGGGCGACCTACATCTGTCCCTTGGTCTCTAAAACTAAGCTTCTAGTCCACCCACACTCAAAGGTTATTTTTTTGAGCCATCCAAATCCCTATGGCTTTCATGCAGTCCTTAAATCGAATCGCCGTGCTCTGGCACTCCTCTGTTTGGAATGAGACCACAATTTGTTTGTCATCCGCATTAGAGGTCAAATCCAACCAAATGTCTCAATAAGGGGCGCCAAAGAGGAAACATACACATTAAATAGTGTCGGGCTAAGTGAGGACCCTTGCGGGACCCCACACGGTAATGAAAAAGTCTCGGACAAGAATTCCCTCTAAGACACTGACTGACTCCGGTTTGAGATAAAAGATGTCAGAAGTCTCTAGGCGGAGCCCTGAGCTCCGATCTCCCACAGCCGATCCATCAACAAGTTGTGATGGACAGTATCAAATTCTGCCGAGAGATCTAACATGATCAAAGCAGTCTTGCCCCCTTTGTCTAAAATAGTCCGAATCTCTTCAGTAGATTTCAAGAGTGCCAATTCAGTGCTATGGCCTCCTCTGAATCCATGCTGGGTTGGGTCCAATGCTTGGGTCGACTCCAGAAAATAACTAGGTTGCATGTTTAGATTCCTCTCAACAATTTTTGCAGGTAACAGGAGTCTAGATATAGGCCTGAAATTGTTGGGGTCTTGTACATCTAGATTTGATTTTTTTTAAAGTGGCAGTATAGATGTTTCTTTCCATTCTAGTGGGAAGAATCCTTCTAAATACCTGGTGTTAAAAATAGGGGTCAAAACTCAGGAGATTGGTTCTGCCTCTAACTTTACTATAAGTATCGGACAAGGGTCCAAAGGGGAGCCAGATTTAACCATCATAAGAAGATTAAAAGTATCAGTAACTGTGAGCTGGGCAAATTTATCCAGATGAGCTTTCTTTTCTGAATTTAGGTCATCCGTATAGCCCAACGTCATCTTAGATTTAGCATTAGAGAAAGTAGAGAAGATGGCATTAACTTTCCCATAGAAGAATTTAGCCAGTTTATCACAAAGTTCCTGACTCAGCATGGTTGTAATAGCCACTGGGTTGGTCAGACTGGTGACAGTGTTAACCCTTTCGATGCTCATGACGAGCTCAGCTCGTCATGATGCACGGGTGAGCTGTGCTGATGACGAGCTGAGCTCATCATGAAACAATGGGTGCCACAAAATCACAGCACAGGACGGGAAAACGCCTAGCAGCCAAGGTGTTAAATAATTCCCTTGCTGAAGTTTTTGCATTGTTGATCTTAGTGGTGAAGAATGTTAGCTTTGCATTATGAATCAACGGTTATGCTTAGCAAGTCCACGTTTATATACCTCCTTATCACCATCCTTATATTTCTTTCTCCAATTTCTCTTCAATTGTTTACAAGTCAATTTTTGATCCCTTAGTTCCTGAGAATACCAAGGGGCGGAGGGTACCCGTCTTGTAAAATGGCACATTTTACTGGGAGCTAATTTATGTCCAGCTGCTTCTAGCCAGCCGGAATAGAATCGTGTTGCCTCTTCAAGATCGGTAGGAGGCATGATTAAGGTCTTATTGAGGACTTTGGAGAAATCTTCGGTTGTTACTTTCTTCCACGCTCTTTTCACCAGTGTTTTATTTATTGGCTTCTGAGGATGGCGCTCGGGGATAGTAAGGTTAAATAAAACCGCAAAATGGTCAGACAAGAGTAACGGAAGGATATTTGTGACTTGCAATTGTGGATTGTTAGAGAAGATGCCATCAAGTGTATCATCATCATGGGCCATACAAGAAAGGGACCACAGAGAGCCCATTAATGCCCTTCACCGGTACAACACAGAGAACAGACTCCAAATGAACCAGATGAAGACCAAAATAATGGTGTTTAGTAACTATCCCCTAGGAAATGTATTCAGTGGCGAATAGGTGAACAGCGAATATCCACCTGCACCAGTTATAACTACCTGGGCATCTGGTTCAATGAAAAGGCAAACTCAGGGGCCCACCTTAGACATCTTAGGTCACAGGGAGCAGGTGTCATTCACAGGTTGAGGTGTTTAAACTATCAGATACACAGTCCAATAGCCGACCCTATACTAAATGGCTTATGAGCCAAGCTGGTGCCGGCTCTGAACTATGGACATTTAGCCTTTCCAGGGAAACTTGGCATGTGTCGCGTGGATCTTCAAATAATCGCATATAAAAAAATATTGCTTCTCCTCAGCACGCACAGAGGGCCAGGATGAGGCTGGAGAGGGGCTGGCAAGCCTAGACCTCTACTGCTTAAGATATCTAATGCAATAATATAGCAGAACCCTTCATGTCCCAGCCCCATACCTGAATGCCCAACTAAAAACAATATGTGCAGACGAGTGCTCTACAGGGCATTCCCAGCTGCTTCAAGCCATCAGTGTTCTGAAAATCGGAACTACAAATGTGCCCAATCCCAGCATCTCCCTGCCAATGAGGAAAAACACAGTGAATGCGCAAATTATTCAAGCCTCATTTGACATTTAAAGGTGGTGAGGCGCCGAGGTCCGGGTTGCCCGGTGGTGGGAGGGAGGTCGGGGGCTTTGGAGGGTTCTCCCCCGAAAATGTTTTAAAGGAAGGAGTGAAACATAAATTAGATGGGCTCCACCTGTCGGACACCAAAATAGAATTGCACCTACATGTTGTCCACAAATCGAACCCCAGCCTGTCGGTAGTCTTCTGCAGTGCTGTGACTGGGGCCGGTGTCCGTCTCGAACAATGCACTGTGCTCAGCCAGCAGCAAATGGAGTGCAGCGCACCTGCTGCATGCCAATCATCAGTCCTGCCTCTCCTTTCACCGCTCCTTAATCCACCCAGATTCAGGCTGCCCGCATTTCTTTTAATATTTTACGTGCCGCTTTTCTTTCTCTCCCGCAATTGTTTATTTATGCAGTGGAGTGGCTTGGCGCTGTCTGTTAGAATGGGGCTTTGCGGGGGGTGGCGGACCGGAGGGAGGCTCTCCCCCCGGGGATTTTGGGGCCCCGGGAGGAAGGGTGGGGGGAAGGATTAGACTGGGGGATAGGAAGTGGTTTTGGGCTGGTTGGGCTGTTCAGGGGGATTTGGGCTGCCTTGGGCTACTTTTGGGCTGGGGGCTATAAGTACAGCCATCTTGCGTCACTGTGTACCATTTTGTGGGACAGTGACCCAGCAGCCGAGTATCAGGGGAAATTGTTGTGGTTGTAGCAGAGTTGTGGCCTGGTTCGTTGTCGGCAGTTATTGGGAGCTTGTGCTTTATCTGCACAGTTATGTGGTCAAGTGCTTTGCACGGTTCAGAGTGTGGGCCATGGTTGTGGGCATCGGGATTGTGTGAGCTGGTGCGGCGGTGCAGACGAGGAGAGAGGCGTACCTTCGTTGGCAGCAGGTTACAGAGGCGATGGCTGACCAGTGGGTGAGAGAGGCGCTCCGCCTCTTGGAGGAAGCAGGCAGGATGGACCTGCTTTGTGGCGACATCAGGGTAAGGCCCCCGCGGCGTGCTGCCGATGGCGCCGCCGCGGCGGTGGCGGCTTGTGAACCGCCGCGTTCTCGGGCAAGGAGGGAGGAGGGGGCGGCGGCGCGAGGAGGAACAGCGCGCGGTGTTGGCCAGCGGGTGGCTGGGGCGCCGAAACAGGGAGGAGGACCGGGAAAGAGGCGCAGTGGGGCGCTGAAGGCGCTGCTTGAGTTTGTGGAGGGTGCGGGAGGGCGGGGAGGGGCTGGAGGCTCCGGTGCAGCGGGAGGGACACCTGCAAGGGGCGTGGGGGTGGAGAGGGGGAAAGACAGTGGGAAGAAGGTTGGGGGGCTGCGCATCAGAAGAGGAGGTTGCGGTGCTTGCGGGGGTCCGGGGATGGGCGCGACTGGAGGACTGGGGGAGTCAGGGAGTGTGTTTGGGGGTGGGGGGGCAGACTGGCACAGCGGGAGTTCATTCGGCAGCGCGGGGGAGGAGGGCACCAGGAGGTTGGGGGCAAAGGGGGGGATTTTCCCTCTGCATGCTGGACATCCCTGCTTTTTTCTTGGCAAGAGCAGTTGGACAGGGGCTTGGGTGAGCAGCATGCGGCTCCAACCCGCTGAGAGGATGGGCCGGCTCTGCCTAGTACGGGCGGTCGCACTCCAACGTGGGACCTGGCACGTTATGAGCGCAGATGGCATGGCCATGGGTCTCCATCGCCCCCCCCCCCCCCGATGGGTCGAGCTGGCCGCTGGGGACAGGGACGGAGCAAACATGGGGCTGGATACACGGATTGCCAGGCGGAGCGTGGGAGGCGGGGGAGCGTGGATTTGGAGACTCTGATCGAGGAGTGCAGGGACAAGGCAGGGCTGAGCAAGGTACACACAGAGGTGGCCCAGGCAGGGCAGTGGGGGTATGGTGATGGAGATGTAGGGGGGAGATGGAGTCGAAGGAGGAAGGGGAGCTTCGGGAGGAGGGGGGAAACGAGTAATGGTGTTGACAGTGTTTTACAGGTACGCCCTCTGCAGATGGTGCTGCGAGTTCCTAAGTTTTGGAGCGGTAAGGCAGAGGGGCAAGTGGCGGCGGGAAGAGCAGGTGGTGCGTTTCATGCTCAGTTTGAGGGACAAAGGGCTGGCGAGGGTGACGATTGCGGGCAAAATGGCGGGGGTGGCTTTCATGGGCAAGCTCTGGTGGGGTTATGCGCCGTCGGCGGGAGAGATGGGGGGGCGACTTCTGGAAGGATGGGAAAGAGAGAGGGGTGCACGGGTGCGCCAGAGACGGCCTATTACGGAAGCAATGTTGGAAGGCTTGATGCGGTGCTTACCGGGGGTGTGCAGGAATCAATCGGAGGCGGTGTTATTTTCTACACTGATGTCATGGATGTTTTTCGGAGCCTTCCGGGTGTCGGAGCTGGTAGGGTTAAAAGGACGTCCGGGCTTGACATGGAGGGAGGTGGAGTTGCGTGGCCGGGAGATGGCGATTCGGTTGCGACGGTCCAAGACAGATCAGCAGGGGGGAGGGGACTTGGGTGGTGTTGAGTCCCGGGGGATAGGAAGCGGTTTGCCAAGCGGAGTGGGGCAGGAGGTTGGCGAACGGGCAGGTGCAGGTTGGTGCGGAGGTTTTTGAGCGGAGAGACGGCGATTGGGTACCGGCGGCTCAGCTGCTGTGGGTCCTGCGGCATGCCCTACGGTCTATGGGTGGGGACCCGGGGGAATTTGGGACACATTCTTTTCGCATTGGGGTGGCGACGGAGGTGACGCGACTGGGTTGGGGGAAGGAGGAGATTAAGAGGCTGGGACGCTGGAGGTCCGATTGCTATAAGACATACGTCAGGATGTGGGGGGTAGGTGGGGAGTAGACTACCATGTTGGGCCCGTGGCTTAAATTTTTATCTTTGCAGGTGCGGTGGCGGGTCCTTCTGGGACAGCGATCAGCATTTACGTGGTGGGCCATTCATTTGTTAAAAGAGCGGAGCGGGTCGAATGGGAGAAACGCAGGAACCTCAATTTGGAATTGGATGAACAATTGTTTAGGTGTCATTGGAGGGGCAAAGGGGGAATGCGTTGGCACGAGTTGGTGCCGGTTTTGAACAATGTTGTGCGGGGGGAGTTTGTCCGGATGTGGTAGTCATCCATTTGGGGGAAAACGACTTGGTGCAGTGCAAAGGGCAGGCATTGGTGAAGCAAATGAAGTGGAATTTGCTGGAAATTAAGAGGAAGTGGGTGGGGTGTAATGTGATTTGGTCCGAATTAATTCCCAGGAGGTGCTGGAGAGGGGCGGAGAGGCCGGGGGCCATTGACAGGACATGGAGGAAAATAAATAGGGAGATGCAGGCTTTTTGTGAAAAGGAAGGTTTGGGTAGAATGGAGCACCCGGAGCTGAGGTATGGGGCGATATATTTTTTCCTGGAGGATGGAGTGCATTTATCAAGATATGGGATGGAGCTCTATATTGTGCAGCTGAAGGAGGCAGTAGATCGGGCGGTGGGGGTGAGTAGGTATCCAAAGGTGCAGAGGCCCTAGGGGGGGGGTCGAAAGCCGTAAGGTGCTTTCGAGTGGCGCTTTTTCCTAGTTAAAGGGGGGGGATAGAATAGGAGGAATGATTTGCCCTGGACAGAGGGGGAGGGAGTGTACATATGGCAGGTGTTTAAACAGTTGAGGCAGGCGTTTGGGTACTTGGTAATTATGTTTATGTTGTTGGCAGGGGAACTGTTTAGGGGTGGGGGTGGGGATTTGGCCAGGTATGTGCATATTTAGTTAGGCCTAGTTTTGTATTGCAAAGGACAAGGATGTGGTATATTTTCGGGATGCACCTGTTTCTCAATAAAGCGGCCTTTATCACACCTTAATATTGTCTCCGGTTGGTCTTTCCCCTCCCCGTCTCCCGATGGGCCCCAATGCAGTGGGTCACAGTTATTTTCGTGCAAGGCAATGGGGATCAGTTTTACTTTGGGATTCCGATTACCCAAGCTTCGTCCATGATTGGTCACCTTGATGCAAGCTTAATCCTAATCCCAGCAAGCCATTTTTCACGCTGGATTTTTGTAGTTTTTGGTAAATTCAGTCAGTCGGCTGGCTCTTCCGCAATCCGCAGCCCACTCCCTCACCTCCCACTGTCCAATCAGGAGGTGTTGGACGAGCTCGAAAGTAAGGGAGTGCTCTGGTTGTTGCTACCCACTGCCCTGCCCCTTGCAATTCATTTCAGTGGCGCGCTGCTGAAGTCGCGTGGGCCGCAGCATAGGTGCCCCATTTGAAACCAGACGTTTTACGCTTTCCCTGGCCACTCCCTTCAGGTTGACATCACACCTCTTGCATGTGCTTCGAGGGCGAGCAATAGTCCTCGCCCCGGCCAGCACATGCACAGGAGGTGTCTCTGACCTGTGGCCTCCTCCCTTCGTAGGAAAAAACAAAACACAAAACAACATTTTTGGTATGTGTTCGAGTCCGACATGGGGCAGTGAGCACTTCATTTGAGGCTGCTCCATTGCATGTGATGTCTTTCTTGTCTCCTCTCCGATCCTCGTCCCGAGTCTAGTTGGCAACACCCCTTTCGCCCCTATGCACTAGCTGCCACTGATAAGAGACACTGAAAGTCTTCAACACAGGCCGCACTATAGAGCTCTGGACGCCTCCTACATGAAGGGCAAAGTCCAGCCATACTTCAAATACCCACTGTATCCTCAGACTCGAAACAAAATTACATACATGAAGCTTGTAGCACTACAAATTGCCGACTTTAACCCGCATTGGGCACGCAGGGATGGACTATTTTCTTGCAGTTTATGCAATTTACGCCTCCAGTCTTCACTACACTTGCTGTGCTGCTGCCCTCACCTTGCCAACGACCAACATCGCTACCAAATTCCTCTTTGCCGAGGAAATGGCCTTAGACGCTGCAGGGAGGCATCTGACATGTGTTTCACTAAAAACACCCCAAAGTCACTTGCAAGGTTAGGGAAATGTATCAATATCATCCGATTTGCAGTGCACACAGCCAAGCCCAACCGGCGGAATGTGATTAAGAACAGCGAGACTCCTGGTGTAGAAATTAAAAGCATGGCAAACTGATCCTGACAAAGGAAGGCAACGTTTTCAATATCACATGCTAAATCCTGCTAGTGACTGCGGCCTGGGGCCCCACAAGAGGCCTGCCCCGTATTTTGTACCACCATGAACCATCTTTGTGAGCCCTTCAGCGGGGTCACGAAGCGAATCCAACCGAGACTAACATCCTGACTCACTCATTTGTTAAGGACCTTGGGCCAGATGTAGGAACCCTAATACCGGACGGTAACAGCCGAAATTACCGAATTTCAGCCGTTACCTACCTGTATTAGGCATTTGGGATGTAGGTGGCTACATTATCGAATTCTTAAATACTGATTCGGTAAATTACCAAATCTGAAATGTAGGAAGCACTCAAGTGAGTGCTTTTCACCTGTAAGGATTCGTTATTTACCACCTACTACAAGTTGGTGGTAAATTAGGAAAACCCTAAAAAAAGCAATTTTTTGCATTTAATAACAGTGTCATGTGGCAGACATGCATGCCCTTAGGGAATGTATGTGTGCCACATGTGCACCCATGCACAATTCAGGGGTGCAACAGGGTGTCAAAGTGACACCCTGCCACCCTTGAATATTTACCCCCTTTTACCGAATCGGTAAATACCGATTCGGTAGACCCATAGGAATGAATGAGAATTACCGAATCGGTATTTACTGATTCGGCAAATACCGAATCCTACCGATTCGGTAATACTTACAGAGTAATTATCTACATGGCATTTCCCGATTCTAAAATACTGAATCGGTAAAATTTAGTATTTTAGATTCGGTAAATATAGTTTACCTACATCTAGCCCCTTGAGTCTTACAACCGCACTAGAACCAACTAGACCGCACTTTGCACTTTGTCCCTTTTTACGGAGAATCGGTAAAATTCGGTATTTTAGATTCGTTAAATATACTTTTTCCCTTTTTACGGAGACCTGGCGGTCCCTCTGCTACACAAAACTGCTAATGCTACATGGACTCAATATTATTATTTCATTCTAAAATGTTTGTAAACATTGTTTACAGGGCGAAGTATCCTTTTTACTGACTGTATTTTTCATTTTCTTTTAAGCTTATACTAATGATTACTGGTTATTGTATTTTTGTACAATTGTATTGTCCGGTAGCATGTATGTAATGATTTTAATTAATCCAACATGAATAAACGGTACAGTGCTCTCTGTTCTTACATTCTCTCTCCTCTACTTGCCCTTACACAAACGCAAACAAACTCTCTCTCTCTCTCTCTCTCTCTCACTCTCTGTCTATCTCTCTCTCTCTCTCTCTCTCTCTCTCTTGCTGCAAGTCACCCCACGGAGCCGGGGAAAGTGGCAAAGGTGCCAGGAGCGGTCCTGGGCCTAAAAAACCGGTCTCTACAACCAGGGACAAAATTGTCTCGTGAATTTAGTATGGGTTTGAATAGTAAGGATGCGTCTGATGTTCCATTGAAGCGTTGCATTAATGTGCGGCATTTTGCAAAGGTAAAACCTGAGGGAGTAGGATGTGGATTGTTGAAGATCATGGGCCCGGATAAGGTGGACAATGTAAAAGAGAATTGGCTCAGATTTCGGTGTAAACTGAGAAAACATCTTGAGCCCACCGAGAAAATTCCAGGGGCTCGCCCCTAACCTTGACATCCAAATAAGCCACTAGATGTCTTCGATGAAGATTGGAATCATTCTAATTATTTGGTAATGTTGCTCAAGAGTGAAATAACTGGTGACTGCAAGGACACCTGTAATGAAAAGCTTGCAGATGCAATTCGAAGTTTAACTTCTTAAAACGTACTCTCCGGGTTGTGGAGTGGCACACTTTTTGCATCTCTGCCTATTATTAAAAAGAGATTCCTGGGGCTTGAAGGTGGGTTATGCATATTTATTATATTCGCTCGTGCTGTATAGCAAAGTAGGTGCTAACTACCCGATTAATTCTGATTTCTAAACTTGATGCCATTTTGGAGCAGTGGGGTGGAAGGCGCACAATTATATTGTCTGGAATATCTTTAAGGAGGAGGAGTTGTCATTGGAAGGTGCTAAACTGTGTATAGGAGCAAATTGTATGCAATTTTATTCACAATTGTCTTAGCTGAACTTTAAAGTAAATTTATCATTAAAACTCTTAAACACCATTATACAGTTATCCGGCACTCGGTTTGTTAAATAGTTAATGCAGCGCGCAGAACATTTATTAAATGGCCTTGAGTGAAACTGTTGTTGGGGAAATGCGAGGGTATGCATGTGGCCTTGTCTGTTGCTGCATTATTGAAGAGTATTTGTACTGGAGAATGCTCATGAGTGGACTATGTGAAATCAAAACGCACTCATTTTTTAAAACTGCTTTGTATTACACAAGAAGATGGCACCATTACAAAAAAAAGGCAACTCTGTGTAATAGACTTAGGGGCATTTTTACAAGCCCTTTGCGCCACTTTTGCGTCACTTTTAACTTGGGAAAAGTCACGCAAAAGTGGCGCAAGGGGCTTGTAAATCTGCCCATGAGTGTCAGAGTTTAAACAGCAACACGGATGGTGGGAAGATCCACAGACGTAAATCGATTTACGCCTGCCCAGAATCTCAGGGCGAATTCCCAACTTGTGCAAATTAAGGGGCAGATTTATGATGCCCTTGCGCCTCTTTGCGCCGCAATTGCGGCACTTTATTTGACACAACGGCGGTGCAAACAATGCGCCCTATTTACAACGTGATGCATCTAGGAGATGCGTCACGTTGTAAGCCCTGCGCCATAAGGAGGCGTTCATGCGCACGGGGGGGGGGGGGCGTTCCTGCGCAGGAACGCCTCCTGAAAGTGGCTGAGTGAAATCTATGAGATTTCACTCAGTCACTTTTAGGCCAATGCTGCGTCAAAACCCTGCGCCTGCTTGAAGCAGGCGTAGGTCTTGACGCAGCATTGTGAAGATGGGGCACCCCCGAGCCTTGCTGGAGCTGTGTCGCGCTTGCGACGCAACTCCAGCAATGCGCCACCTTTCCGGCACAGATGCGTCATGCATCTGTGCCGTTTTTGCACCATGGTGCGCCGCATTATAAATGCGGCGCACCATGGGTGGCGGAGCTGTGGCGCACTGTGCCGCACATTAACTGGCGCATCCCTAGGGATGCGCCAGTTAACATAAATCTGCCCCTAAGTACTTTCAGCCATAAACAGATATTCATTACCTTAAGATAATTTTGCCTAGTTCCCTCAATGTTTTTTAAAATCCCTATGTGTTTCGGATTTAGCTCCTTATTCTGTATAAGATAGAAAATGTACTTCGCAAAAGTGAAGCGGAACCCCATTACTGTATGTTGCTGTGTTACTGGGCAATTCATATGAATAGGGTACAAAAAGCGGTTTAGGACACAACAACCTATATAACTGTATGTTCCCCCAATTTTGAAGGTTTTCCCATCGTGCAGGAAATAATAGCAGCCACGAGTGCCTTTTGGACTGAATTCAATATGACAGATTTGGAGCAAACACTATTTGACATTTACCAACCACTTCCTAATGACCCTGTTAATGGTCAAGCTTTAAGTCCAGGTATAGTCAAATGATTCACTTGAGCATCTATCAATAGGTCGACGTGCATATTTAATACATGGACATTTATTTCTAAAACATCATTATAAGAGCCTGAGGGGTATATTCACAAGAACGTGTGATAACTACCGCAAGAGTAGCTCAAGCAACTTTCAACATAGCAGCCCATTGCGGGAAAATAACCCTGTGTTGACGTGGAATTACAACATGGCAGTAGCATGCGATAGTCTGCCAGAACCGCGGTCAATGTCTGCGATACAATTACCTTGATGGAGATAAACACAAAAACCACAACACCAAAAAAAACTGCAATGAGTCCATGCGCGATGAGGAAACCAGCGATAAGCAGCGCCAGGCCTGCAACATGTACCTGGCAGGCAGGAAAAATCCCCATAAAAATAGAAAAAATATCCAAACACAAACTGACCAAAACTCAAGCACCATGGAGGCAGCTGGAGCATGCGCAGACGACGAGCGCAACCCCACAATCACCCTGGATGACCAGCCCGGGACCTTGGGGACAGGGAAGGGCAAGCACAAGAAGAAGAGGAAGATGAAGTTTAGTCCGCAGGCGAACAGGATCATAGTCACAGAGGTGATGGAACACCATCAACAACTGTTCGTCACCTCCAACGTGTCATTGGGCACCAAAAACAGAATATGGCGGCACATCGTGGACAAGGTGAATGCCTTCGGGGAGCACAAGAGGACAATGGACGAGGTCAAGAGTCGATAAAATTACATAAAGCGGCGGACCAAGGAGAAACTCTCCTTCAAGCGGAAGGCAGCAACGCAGACTGGAGGTGGGGCCCCAGCACCACAGCTCGTGCTGGTTGACTTGGAGGAGCTGGTGTCAACAGTCATCAGTGTGGAGATTGTGGCCGGAATCTGGGGATCGGACACTGCTCGACAGGACACAACACAACCACAACCGGGTGAGTGACCACCAGGTACTGGGGGAAGGGTGGAGATGGGGACAATGGCACACATGCAGAATCAAGCAGAGCACAGTGCACTCCCACAATGACTCTGGGTCCTCGCCCAGATCAACAGACGGTCACAATGTACAATGCCATGCTGTCTGAATGCCAACATGTACCATGTGGCTACATACATGTGGACACATCGTTTTACAACATCTCCCCTTCACATCGCAGAGGCACCATCAACACCTTCTGCAGAGCAGTGCCAGCCAATCTCCACTGATGACGAGGATGACAACACCAGCATCGAACCCAAGTCATCATGGACCTCATCCACAACTCACCTCCAGGATCAGGGCAGGCCAGCTGCATCGAGGAGAACACATCCACTAGCAAAAACACCCAGCAGGAGGCACCCACAGCCCCGGCACCCTCCCAAGAGCCCCAGGAACAACACATGGCCTTCCAATTCCGTGTCCTGCAGTGCCAGAGGGAGGCTGCAGAGCAGGTGAGGTTGGACTTTGGCAACATGGCTACCAAACTTGATGCCATGCTTAGGTGTGTAGCCCCGCTACATGGTCTCCAATGAGCCCTGACTGACAGCGCTGGAGTCTTGATGCAGAGAGAACAACACCTGTCCGCGCAGAGTGGCTCCAGCGATACCAGCTGTGAGCTGGAACACATGCAGAGGCGCATGGAGGACATGGTGTGGATGGAGGCAGAAAGGATGGCAGCCCAGGCTGAATATCAATGTAATGTAGCTGGGATCTACCATGCCCTGCAGATCCTCATCATTGCATTGCTGCCACAAGGTGTGGCGATGTTGAATGCTGTTGCCTCCACACCATCGACATCTCCGCCCCCTGGTGTGGCCATGCCTCCCTGTACGGCAGGCCTAACCATTCCTGTACCTGAGGTGTCAGTGCTACACCGTGCGGCAGATAGAACTCCTACAGGACCTGAGGTGTCAGTGCCACACAGTGCGGCAGATAGACCACCTCCGGCACCTGAGGTGTCAATACCTCCCTGTGTCGCAGCCAGTACAGCAACACCCCCAGGTGGGGCAGGGCACATATCCGGGGATGAGGACATGGATGGGCTCATGATCAGAAGGGCTCAGTAGCATTCATTTCTGGCCTGGCCTTTTCCTGGTTAGTCCTGTACATGGCCTAATGACCTTCCACTGACCCCCGATTCACTCAGATGCACTCACATTGGACAGCGACATGGACCACTGCATCCTGTTTGATGACCAATGACACGGCGACCCGACTGCGGACTGCACTCCTCCTCTTCCACAGTACTTGTTGTCCAAGAATGGACTCTGGCTGGCCCTCCACGGTCCCAGATAGTGTGGTGTATTTAGCAGTGCCCTGTACTACTCCAGCTGCGGAAAAGCACTGGATGTGCAATAAACATCCAGTGACACACTGGTGTGTGATGTCTTCCTCATTCATGTATGTATGTGTGGATGCATGTAGAGACAGTGATTTCCCTTGCTTCAATGATGCACATCCTGTGGGATGGCGGTCAGAGGGTGCAATATGGCAATTTGTGTCATGGGTCCCGTGGACACCACAACAGGGACACACGCATCAGCCACTTCCTTGTCCGGACATGGACTGAACCATGCCCAGTGCCCACGAGTCATTTTTGCAAGCCCTGCCCTGTTTTGGCATACTGCAGGGCAGACCACTCCACTCACACTCCCAGGGGGGGCCTCATTGCTACCCGTCGCAGTTGTACTCGCTGGTGGAGGTCTAGTTGTCAGCATGTCACAGCCACTCCTTGAGGGCAGGGCCGGAGCACACCACACCCACCCGGCACTGGCGTCACAGGCTATGTGACCCAACAAATATAAGGGCCTGACAACGTCACATACCCCTCTGCTGGTGGTGACTGGATGGCGGGCCCGAGGCCTTGAGGCCAGCATGGGCCTGCCAGCACAAGGTGCTGACTGGGTTTGCACAGGGTTTGTGGCAGTCGCTGCATTGCAGCCTGCACAGGCAACTCGCCACGGGACGCTGACTGGGGTTGGGCAGGGTTTCTGGCAGACACTGCATTGTGCTCTGCACAGACCTACCACCACGTGGCACGAACTGGCGTTAGACAGGGTTTGTGGCAGTCGCTGCATTGCGGCTTGCATGGGCACCCCACCACAGGACTGTAACTTAGGGTGCACTGAGTCATTGGCATCTTGAGCTGTTGAGCGGGTCTGAGCGGCCCATTCTGGCGGGCCAGACTGCCCAGGATTTGTGTGCCTTGCTGGGCCGCAGTGTAGGTAGCGCCAGTGTCCTGTGCGGGCCTACCGCAACGTGGCCCCGCTTCCGAGGTCACAGAGTTAGTGGCACCCATTGGGCTAAGCTGCTGTGCAGACTGCGATGTTGCCAGGTGCCCTGGCTCATACCATGCCATGGTGTAATATAGTCCCAGCACCAGACATGTACCTGGTGGCCTGAGCAGTGTGGATGCATAGTGCGGAGGGTGTCATGTCTGCGGGCCATGGCCTTGTGGCTTGCAGCGGCACGCGGTGGGACCTGCAGTCTACTTGCCGGTGGCAGAAGGTGAGCATTGTGGCCCAGGTGTGCATGGGCGGGCATGCTCCGATGGGCAGCGGGAGGGTCTGGAATGCCTCTGCCTGGGTGTGCATAAGCGGGCGGGCAATGTTTTCTTGTGCAAGTGTGTGTACTGTGCCAGGCATGTCTCTGGACTCTGCATCAGATGGCGGCTCTGTCTCAAATGTGGGACCTGGTGTGCTGCTATACATACCGGCAAGTGATTGGAGACACGCTGGTGGCAGCAGGTGAGCTGTGTGGCCTGGGTGTGCAGGGTCCGGTCTCTCTCTCTCGCCCCCTTCTCTCTCTCTCTCCCCCCTTCTCTTCTTCTCTCTCTCTCTCTCATTCCCCCTCCTTTCTACTCTCTCTCTTTCTCCCTCTCTCATCTTCTCTCTCTCTCTCTCCCCCTCTCCTCTTCTCTCTCTCTCCTTCGCTCTTCCTCTGTCCTTTGATGTGCACAGGACACTCCTTCTCATCATGTTTTTTGTCTTGCAGGCTGTGACCTAATGAATGTATCGAAAGGAGCCGCCATGTGTCTTAATTTGATTTCTGTGTTGTTTCAATAAAGTTTAGTTGTTTGTTTCGATAGTAGATGTGGATGGTAATTTCTGTCCCGACACATGCATTTCACCAGTTGTGATTGTGCGACATCAGGTGGATTATTTGATACATGTTTAGGTGTAGCTGATGTCGCATGTCTTTGCCTTGGGGGGAATTTGGGGGGAGGGGTCCTGGGTGTGATGGTGGTGGGTGTTGTGGCCCTCTTGGGTGTCTCGTGGGCATAATCAGTTGCTCCATGGCATCTGATGCCCTTCTGATGATGTCCTGGGCTGGACTCCCTGTTGTGGTGCAGTTTGCCATCTGACTTTACACCAGGTCAGAGCAGGTGTAAATTTGCTGCTGCTAACGCGCCTTATCACGTGTTTTGTGTTCTTATCGGCGATCTGTCTGGTCGTTGTGAATGTTAAGGTCTGGTGTTGTCGCAGGTTTTTTCATGGGAACGCCTACTCTGCATCTCATTAGCGAGGGTCCTCTGTGGCGATGTTTTTGTGGCTGCTATCGTGGGGAAACTGGTGCAGTGGGCTGTTAGAACCTGCTTGTGAATCGTGGGGCGCATTTATCACTACTTTGGTTGTGATAAAGTGCAGTTAATTCAGCGATAGCTCCTTGTGAATATGCCCCAAAGTGTATACAATATTGCAGTCTACTCTTCTGGTTATGCAAAGTCATTGTTATTTATTTGTACCTAATAATATGTTAAGTTGCAACATGCTTAACCATTACTTATATATCAGTTTAGTACTTTATTACGATCTCAGAGACCAAAAAAAGTGCATAACAGTACAAATATATAAAACACCAAATTTCATCAAAGTTCCATTGCACTTAATACGACAATTCATTTTCGAGTTAGCAGCATATATAAAACCCATGGTTAAGATTCATAAAATCCTAAAAAAGTTGTAAGTCAAACTAAATTCTTCACTACCCAAGTAGCAACAATTCATTATCAAGTTGACATAGTCATGCTAACAGAAAAACGGCGAAAGTAATTTCATTGCAATACCTTCCCCCGCCTCATCCACATGGCAAAAAGAAACCGAGAAATACCAAATACTATCAATCTACGAGTATCTGTTGATAACAATCTCAAGATTTCTAAATAAAGTCCTGGACCAATGGATCGGCACTGGGATGTTATCCATGTTTTACTTAACAATGCATAGTGCGGGTAGAAAAAGAGTATGTGGACAATAGATTCAGTACAGGCTTTGCACGCAGGACATAAATCATCTACCAAAGGACTCGCGCTCCATCCTGAGCAAAATGCTTTGGTAGGTAAGGTCTTATATCTAAACTGTAAAAAAAGCTTTCTTGCCACTGGAGGAGTAATTTCGTCTATTGATGCTTCAAACAGTGGAATTGATTTATGCAGCAATCTTTTTTTAGCCCTATGGAATATCCTGTTAGTTCTAATTGGAATATTTTTTTCCAGTACATTCCATCTTAAACCTCCCAAGTAAATCGCAAGAGAACCATCTTAAAGTCTCTACCTGGGGAGATCTTAAGAGGTCCTTCAAAGCCTCTTTGTATGGGTCCAACTCTGCTACCGTCCAGAGCCTATGCCAGAACGATAACATTTTTAAATTTACTTTATGCTTAAATTGTTCATGGGCTATATCAAGGTAAAGAGCCACCAAGGGAGTACTGGTGGGGAGATCAACCAGTGATCTTAAAAATCGATTTTCTACTGTAGATAGAGAGGCTATGACAGTTGTGCCCACCCAAAACCTTAGATTTATAAATTTTGAGGGCAGGGGCAATCAGCCTAGAAACTGTCTTCCTGTGAATTTTACTTGTATGTGCACATTGGTGTATTAAATGTAATTTAGATTTTTCTACCTGTGGGTGCCAATTAATGGATGGAGTAAGCCGAATCCCCAAATAGTCAAATGCCTCCACTTGTTCCAATTTGGTTTTGCCGCCCACATTGTCCTAGTCTTCACTACTCTTCTGTCCTATTAAAAATCATGAATTTGGTCTTTGTTTCGTTTACACAAGGCCTCTTTCCGTACAAAAATTAAAGAAATGATTTAAATGTTGCTGCAACCCAAGCGGAGACTTTGAAATTAAAAGGGTATCATCAGCAAATAAAAATGCCGGAACTCTTCGTAGCCCTATCTTTGGGGTGTCACAACCATCTCTATCTAGTAACTGGACAACCCCATTTATGAAAAGAGTAAAAATGGTCAGTGCCAACAAGCATCCCTGACTCACTCCGCATGTGACTGGGAAGGATTCTGTTACTTGGCTATTAGGACCTCACCTGACCTGTACTGAATTCTCTGAGTGTAAGCGAATAAAAATGTTTAAAATATTTGTTGGAATGCCTATATCATAGAGAACCCTCCCGAGTTTTTCACGTGGGACTAGATCAAATCCTGTACGTAGATCGACAAAAGCCACATAGAGCTTCCACCCTTTATAGCCACTTCTTTCCAGTAAATACCTACTAAGCGAAACATCTGATCCAGTGTAATAATTTTAGGGCGGAAACCCGCCTGAAAATCACTCAGAATATTAGCCTCCTTTATCCATTTCTCAACCTTTCCTAGTACCTGTGCGCAGAATTGTTTTTGCAGTGAGTCAATAAGGATGATTGGCCTGTAACTCAGTGTTGAAGATCTATCCCCCTTCTTGCAAATAGGTACTATTTCAGCTATCCTTCAAGAGTGAGGAATAGGGGCACCTTTCAATATCAGATTGGTCACCAAATTTATATACACAGCCCACAGCATTCTGTCTTCTCTAAAGAGATCACTAGGTATTCTGTACGTGCCGGTACGCAAGATACCATGGCAGTTAGTTATGTATATCTTTTTTAGATCTCAGGAAATAAGTTATTTATATGTTTTTGATTTAGATATAATAGGGATATATGCATCTTCAACTTGACATGAGTGGACCTAGGTTCTCGACTCCATTGAAAAGATAACATTGCATATTTGCCTGCTGTGCGTAAACGTTTTCTTGTTCCCCCAACTAATGTGATCTTGATAGTCTGAAATGTTGTTACTAAACTTTATGTGAAGGTCGTTGGTTGCAATTACATTTACTGAATGTTAGTTTTCTGCACCTGGGAAGTGAAGGAGGCAGAGGAAAAGAAGTTCATGCTTTGTTTGATAGCTCCGAAGGCTATGGGATTTGAACTGGTTGCTGACCTAAGCATGGGCAGGAGGCGGATACAGAGCTCACAGTGACTGTATGGTTTTGATTGACTATTGCTCTATGAGAACTTATACAATATGGGCCTCATTTACAAAAAAATTATGCAGCATGGCACTGCAAGCCATTTTGCTGTGCCGAGCTGCATCATTTTAAAATCAAAGAGATGCTCTGTATTAACAAAAATACAACACATCCGTGTACTTTCCCCTGCGCTGGCGCCCAATTGTCTGCCATGAGCCAGTGCAGGCACCCTTGTGTCATGTTGCAAAGGTGCCTGCGTTGCTGGGATGATTGTTTTTGTGCAGGAAGGTGCCCCTTCCTGCCCAAAAACAAACATTGAGGGCATTTTCCTCTTTCTATGCGTGTTGCAGAATGCAGCACACATAGTAAGAGAAAAAAATGAGGAGAAATAAAAGTGTTTCTCCTTAGTCCGCCACTCTTACGTCTCCCTTGAGGCGTAGGATTCTGACACATTCCGAGCTCTACAAAACTTTGTAAATCTGGGAATGTGACAGCTTCCATGGATGGTGCGTTGAAACACCCACAACAACCCCCGTGGAACAACCCTTTAATGCAGAGTATTGTGTGAAAGAGGCCCATATTCACAATGCCATGAAAAGTCATGCAGGGTGAGGTTATGTGGCGTTGTAAATATGGGCAGGTACGCGGTGTATCAAAAGAAGCGATGAACCGGCGGTACAATGTCCTTGTAAATGAATCCATCTATCTTTTAGTGGGGATTTCATGTTTTTATTATGTGGCTCAGACACTAGTTAGGCACACTTGCCTTGGACCACCTTTGGACAATTCTCTGTCTCTCTCTCTCTCTCTCTCTTTCTCTCTCTAGATAGAGAGAGAGAGAGAGAATCCTCTTTACATTTCTGCTCATAGACTTACTGTTCAGAACAAGCACAGTTCTCCTTCTCTTTTTTGAAACCTTCATTTGGTTCTACTTACAATTCTCTATTTGCTCTCACTACTTGCTTTAAGCTTTATTGACATACCCACAACCTCAATTTAGCATTAGGGAGTTTCCCTCTAAGGGAGCAGAATTGTATCTCACTATGCATATGCTGTTTTTAATGCCCTGTTCTTGCATTTGTGGTTTTGACCTGTTATGTTATTTTATGTTATGGGGCATTTGTATAGCTCATTATCACCGGAGAGGTCTCTAAGACCTGTTTGAGAGGGTCCCATAAAGAGAGGCAGAAGGTAAGGAGTGCTTTACATAGAGCTCCAAGCTTCCAGGAAGAGAACAGTTTTTAATCTCCTCCTGAAGGTGAGCAAGTTGGTCTCTTTGCGTAAGCTCTCCGGGAATCGGTTCCATAATGGTGGCATCGTGGTTGAAAAGGCTCTCCCCCCCAGCGTTGAACGCTTGAAACATGGACATACCAGGAGACAAGCTTCTGAAGACTGCAGCCTCCTGCTGGGGACGTAAAGGATCAATTTGTCCTTGATGAAGTTCGGACCGAGCCATAGATGGCTTTGTGAGTGATACAGAGATATTGAACTTCACTCGCTGGGATATTGGTAGCCAGTGTAAGTCATGCAACAATGAAGTGACGTGTCCTCCTGGGTTTTTTGAAGATCAACCTGGCTGTGTCATTCATAACGCCTTGAAGCCTGGCCAAGAAATTTTTTGGTAGCCCAACTTAAAGGGAGTTACCATAATCTAGACGAGCCAGGATCAAAGCTGAGACCGCCGACCGGATAGTAGAAAAGGATAGCAGCGATGACAATTTCCGGAGTTGTCACAGCAGTCCTACACAAGTTCCTACCACTGCTGCGGCTTGTTGTGACATTGATAGCGGACCATCAGTTTTTAGCCCTAGACTTTTTACTACGGACGCTGGATCTGGAGCCTGTCCCAGTTCATTAGGCCAGAACAGTACATTCCAGGGGTTTGCTACTGTTGTGATGGCCAGCACCTCCGTTTTATCCGGGTTTAGTTTTAAAGAGTTTGCCGACATCCAATTCACCATGAATTTCAGAATATCTTGCATTTTCACCTGCGATGTAGGCGACTGATCTATTTGAATCAGAATTTGGCTGTCGTCTGCATAATTATATACCCTACAATCCAGCTGATTTAGCACGGCGATGAAAGGCTGCAAATAAACATTAAAGAGCAAAGGGGACAGGGCTGATCTTTGCGGTACTCCACATGTCAAGGTCCCGTGATGAGATACCAGGTCTGTTAGTTCAACTCTTTGGGGGCGATCTCTAAGGAAGGAAGCTAACCAAGCGCTGGCAGTGCCCTGGATCCCCAGGTCAGCAATCCGCGACATAAGTTGACTATGATTCACCGTATCAAAAGCCGCAGATAGATCCAGCAGGACCAGAGCAAACGGCGCCTTCCTAACCGCTGTCATTCTCATCTCGTCCAATACGGAAAGCATCACTAATTCCGTACTATAGTGTGGCCTGAAACCCGCCTGGTTGGGTTCAAGAAGATGGTTGGTCTCCAAGTAACAAGCAAGGGACTGCAGGACATGCTGTTCTAATATTTTTGCTAGAAATGGCAACTGTGAGATAGGTCTGAAATTCTTCAGATCCTTCTCATCTACGCCCGTTTTTTTAACAGCGGGATCACCCGCGCCACCTTGAAATTGCTTGGGACCTGCCGGTAGCCAGGGAATAGTTAAGGAGCGGGAGCACCCTGTCCTTTATACTGGGTAAAGCCAATCTAAACACCTTAGGGGGGCAGGGCTCAGAAGGGGAGCCTGATTTCCCCCTTCCCGCTAGCTGTTGTTCATCTGTAAGAGCAGGAAAGAGAAATGTTGGCTCAATTGTGCATGGGAAAGTTGGAGTGTTCTGGATAGTCACCAGCGGATCGCTGATCTTTCCCATAAAATTAGTTTGGAATTTTTGACAGTCAATTTGCGTGAAAACCGGGTTTTTTTCTCTCTCTTTCCTCAGTTCATTTAGAACCTTAAAAATCTCCTTCTGTGGATTGGCCGCTTCAGTAATCCTAGTCTCATAAAAAGCAGCTTTCCGAATCAGAATAGCTTTTTTATAGGCGGCAAATTTTGTGGTGTAAGCTGCATGTGTGATAGAGTCATTGGTTTTTTGCCATGCTCTTTCATATTGGTGGAGGGATTGTTTATGCTGCCGCAGCGCCTCGTTAAACCAGGGGACCGCCTTGTTCTTATCGGCTGCTCTACCCTTGCACGCAGGCGCTTCAGTCTCCACCGCCTCCTTAAGTATTTGCATGACGGCGGCACTTTCCATATCTAAAGTGCTACTCTTGGGTAGGGCACGGTTGGAAAAGAAAGCCATCAAATCACTGGCATTGACTTTGTTCCAGCTATGCCATATATTCCATTTCAAAGGGCCCTGTGTAGTCTGTGTAATGAAAGAAAAAATGGCCTTGCAACAGGAAATGATCCGATCACGAGCAAGGGGAGATGGTCAGGGGGTTAGACAACGTAGGCGTTGCTCATATCAGGTCCAAAGTGTGCCCTTTCTCATGAGTGGGGCCAGCCGCCAGTTGGTTTAGACCTAATGAAGTTAGGGCATCCTCTAATTGTTGCGCCTGGCCTTCCTTTGGGATCATTTCCCAGTGGAAGTTAAAATCTCCAAGTACTAGCATTTCCTTGTACTGGGCACGCAGGTCCTGGACCAGCTCCAGGAAAGGTTCCATAAAGCCAACTGGCGTGTGTGGGGGGCAGTGCACTAGCAGTACAACTAGGCAGTCCCGTGAGGAGCGAAGTGTAACACCTAAAACATCAGCCCCCGCAATGTGTTCTAGGCATAAAGTTTCCATTTTCAGTGCTTGATTAGACAGGAAAGTGGTCCCCCCACCCCTAGTGTTACTTGTTCTGTTGCAGTAGATAGCAGTGAAATCCGGCGGCAGCGCTGCTACCAGGTCAGGCATAGAGTGGTCATCTATCCAGGTTTCTGTGACACACAGAAATTCCACTGTCCTTTTGCAGGAGTAAAAAGACCTCTAAACTGTGTTTGTGCAAATCTACAGTTCGTATGACCGGTTGGCTTCTCCTGCTTCCGACTAGGGGGCTTCACAGGTCTAACCGTCTGATTGCAACTGAAGTGTGGTCTCATCAGCACATGTTGTGTGAGTTTCAAAAGGGTAAGAGGCTGCAATACGTAGCTATTTTTATTCATGGAGTACAGCTTTGAATTTGAATTTGAATTTAAAAGCTTTTGTACAGCGCTCGCATACCCAGCGGTTTCATGGCGCTAGTGGTGATCAGTGAGTGGCAGCAGCAGAAGGATTAGGGGTAGGCTTGCGTGAACAGAAAAGTTTTAAGATTTTTTCGGAACAGGGGGTAAGAAGGTGAGGTGCGCAGAGCAATCGGAAGGGAGTTCCAAAAGGTTGGAGCCAGGACAGCGAATCTCGCTCCGCCCGCCCTCTGTTTTTTAAAACGAGGGATGGTAAGGAGGGCCAAATGGGCCGAGCGAAGTTCTCTGCCTGGGCGGTAAGGTTTGATGAGGGCACAGATGAACTCAGGGGCGGTGCCCGCTCTGGCTTGGTAAGTGAGACAGCCGAGTTTAAACAGGGCACGCTCCCTTATGGGGAGCCAATGCAGAGTTTTGAGTAAAGGGGTGACCCGATGATATCTGGGAAGGCCATGGATCAGGCGGGCCGCCTGATTCTGCACCAGTTGTAATCGGTGGATCATATAGGCAGGGGCTCCGTTATAGACTATGTTGCCGTAGTCTATACGGGACAATACCATGGCTAGCATGATGATTTTTAAAGCTGGGGGGGAAAAGAAACGGGAAACTTTTCTAATTACTCTGAGAGAGAAAAAAGATGAGGAGACGACAGAGTTGACTTGAGGGAGAACAGTAAGCTGGGGATTAAGAAAGATTCCCGGGGTTTTCACTTTAGGGACCGGGAGTGGAGGAGCACCAAGGGAGGGGGGTCAGAAAGAAGAAGACCAGGGACTGCAGCCACCTCCGGTCAGGACCAGCTCGGTCTTGTCCGGGTTGAGTTTGAGGTGGCTGCAGTTCATCCAATCTTGAATGAGGGTCATGACGGTTTGAACATTCAGGGCAGATGAAGGTGAGTGGGACAAATTAAAGATAAGCTGGAGGTCATCCGCGTAATTAAACACGGTGACCTCCAGTTGCTGTAACATAAAAAGGAGGGGGAAGATGTAGAGGTTAAACAGGAGAGGGGAAAGTGATGAACCCTGGGGGACCCCGCATTCTACCTTACGAGAGGCCGCCGCAAAACCAGCCAAATGGACACCCTGTGTTCTCCCCGCAAGGAAGGACTCCAGCCAAGAAAAGGCTAGGCCCTCTATACCCGCCGCCCTGACACAGTTGAGGAGGATGGTGTGATCCACCGTGTCAAAAGCGGCGGATAAGTCAAGGAGAATCAGGGCTTGCGGAAGGTTGATGTCAATGCCTTCACGCAGCTTGTCCATGACTGAGATGACCACTTTTTCGGTAGAATGCAGGGGGCGGAAACCAGCTTGGCAAGGGGAGAGGCAATGATTTGCCTCAATGTGAGTGCTCAGTGTGGAGGTGATGTGGGTTTCGAGGACCTTTGCCAGGTAGGGAAGGAGTGAAATGGGGCGGTAATTAGAAGCAGAGGAGGGATCGGCGTCTAGTTTTTTTAAAATAGGGATGACAATCGCCGATTTGTGTGAAATAGGAACATGACCATGGTTAAGGGAATCGTTGAGGAGGGTCAGAGGGGGAGTGGGGCAGGCTGAGTAGATTTCCCTGAGTATGCGGGCAGGGGCAAAGTCCTGAGGAGAGCCTGATTTGACCCGTTGGAGCAGAGGGCGAAGGGAGTCAATAGTTAGGAGTGGGAAATTGGTCAGTTTAACAGTGGGGGGGGGAGGGGAGGGGTCCACAAAGGTGGAAGAGGGAGGGGGGATGTTATGTTTAATTTTTACAACCTTGTCTATAAAGAACTCGTTGAGCGAGTCACAGAGGGATTGGGACGGGGGAATGGTTGATGTTGCTCTGGTGGATGAGGCGAGCTCATGGACGGTGGAGAAGATTTCTTTCGATTGTGACTCCGCAACCAGTATCCTGTGTGTGTAATATTCAGCCTTAGCTTCCAGGATGCTCTTTTTGTAGGTTTGCAGAGTGGCCAGATAGATTGTTTTTAGGGCAGGATCGTAAGTTCTTCGCCAGGCTCTTTCAGCCCTTCTTGCAGCAAGTTTTTTCTCTTTGAGGTCGGGGGTAAACCAACGATTAGCTGCATGGGCCCATTTTACTGAGAGGCGCTTGAGGGGGGCGAATTCGTCGCCAGCCCTTATGAGCCAGTTGTTAATTGCGGCCAGTTGGGGGGTGGCTGTCAAACCAGTAAGATCCGGGCAGGTCGTGGTCAGGGCCGAGCATAAGGAGGGCATATTTACCTTACCCCATTTCCGAACCCAGGTGTTTTGGGAAGGGGGGGTTTAACCGGGGGAGCTAGGGCAAGGGAGAATGAGATGGTGGAGTGATCTGACCATGGGCAAGGGGAAATCAAGGGAGGAGTGGAGGAAACATTCAGTGTCCAGATTTGGTCCAGCATGTGGCCATGACGGTGGGTTGGACTGTGTATGAGCGGTACAAAATTCAACAGCTCTTGCTTAGAATAGCAAAGGACGGGTCCAAGGGTCTGACTCCTGGCCCCTGGTCCCGGTCTGACGCGGACAGGCGCAGACGGGCTTGCCTTTGGCGTGCCCGCTGTGCGCTTGCTCCATCCTGGGATTAAGTATCCTGTGACTCCTCCCCACCCACCACACGGCCCTGTTGTGCAGCGACCGCAACAAGTAGACCACCGACTGCCGCTAATGCAGTGTGCGGAAGCCACAACTATCAGGTACTGTGGGGCAGAGGCGGCAAAAGTGACAACAGCAACACAAAGGCAGCAAAATTTTAAAACAATAGCAGCAATTCAGGTCATTTTAAAAACAGTTTTAGTAAGAAAATGTACAGCACATACTTTCCAGCAGCCCTCTGTTAATGGGCTTGCCTGTCAGGACGAGCGCCACTTTATCCTGGTATTAAGTATCCTGTGACTCCTCCCCACCCACCACACGGCCCTGCTGTGCAGCAGCCGCAACAACTAGTCCGCTGACTGATGCTAATGCAGTGGGCGGAAGCCGCAACTATCAGGAACTGTGGGGCAGAGGCGGCAAAAGTGACAACAGCATCACGAAGGCAGCTAAATTTAAAAACAATAGCAGCAATTCAGGTAATTTTAAAAACAGTTTTAGTAAGAAAATGTACAGCACATACTTTCCAGCAGCCCTACGTTAATGGGCTTGCCTCTGAGGATGCGCACCACTCCATCCTGGGATTAAGTATCCCGTGACTCCTCCCCACCACCACACAGCCCTGCTGTGCAGCGGCCGCAAGAATTAGACCGCCAGCTGCCACTCTTGCAGTGGGCGGAAGCCGCAACTATCAGGTACTGTGGGGCAGAGGCGGCAAAAGTGACAACAGCAACACAAAGGCAGCTAAATTTAAAAACAATAGCAGCAATTCAGGTAATTTTAAAAACAGTTTCAGTAAGAAAATGTACAGCGCATACTTTCCAGCAGCCCTCCGTTAATGGGCTTGCCTCTCAGGAGGCGCGTCACTCCATCCTGGTATTAAGTATCCTGTGACTCCTCCCCACCCACCACACGGCCCTGCTGTGCAGCAGCCGCAACAACTAGTCCGCTGACTGATGCTAATGCAGTGGGCGGAAGCCGCAACTATCAGGTACTGTGGGGCAGAGGCGGCAAAAGTGACAACAGCAACACGAAGACAGCTAAATTTAAAAACAAAAGAAGCAATTCAGGTAATTTTAAAAACAGTTTTAGTAAGAAAATGTACAGCACATACTTTCCAGCAGCCCTACGTTAATGGGCTTGCCTCTGAGGATGCGCACCACTCCATCCTGGGATTAAGTATCCCGTGACTCCTCCCCACCACCACACAGCCCTGCTGTGCAGCGGCCGCAAGAATTAGACCGCCAGCTGCCACTCTTGCAGTGGGCGGAAGCCGCAACTATCAGGTACTGTGGGGCAGAGGCGGCAAAAGTGACAACAGCAACACAAAGGCAGCTAAATTTAAAAACAATAGCAGCAATTCAGGTAATTTCAAAAACAGTTTCAGTAAGAAAATGTACAGCGCATACTTTCCAGCAGCCCTCCGTTAATGGGCTTGCCTCTCAGGACGCGCGTCACTCCATCCTGGTATTAAGTATCCTGTGACTCCTCCCCACCCACCACACGGCCCTGCTGTGCAGCAGCCGCAACAACTAGTCCGCTGACTGATGCTAATGCAGTGGGCGGAAGCCGCAACTATCAGGTACTGTGGGGCAGAGGCGGCAAAAGTGACAACAGCAACACGAAGACAGCTAAATTTAAAAACAAAAGAAGCAATTCAGGTAATTTTAAAAACAGTTTTAGTAAGAAAATGTACAGCGCATACTTTCCAGCAGCCCTACGTTAATGTGCTTGCCTCTGAGGACGCGCGCCACTCCATCCTGGGATTAAGTATCCCGTGACTCCTCCCCACCCACCACACGGCCCTGCTGTGCAGCGGCCACTAGAATTAGACCACCGGCTGCCGCTAATGCAGTGGGCAGAAGCCGCAACTATCAGGTACTGTGGGGCAGAGGCGGCAAAAGTGACAACAGCAACACAAAGGCAGCTAAATTTAAAAACAATAGCAGCAATTCAGGTAATTTTAAAACAGTTTCACTAAGAAAATGTACAGCGCATATTTTCCATCAGCCCTCCGTTAATGGGCTTGCCTCTCAGGTCGCGCGCCACTCCATCCTGGGTTTAAGTATCCAGTGACTCCTCCCCACCCACCACACGGCCCTGCTGTGCAGCTGCCGCAACAACTAGACCACCGACTGCTGCTAATGCAGTGGGCGGAAGCCGCAATTATCAGGTACTGTGGGGCAGAGGCGGATTCTATTGACATATGCTGTAGTCAGGTGATTATTGATTTATGAATAATCTGTCATGATTTTGATTGTAACTTTTCTAATTTGTTAATAAACTTTCACGATTTGCAAAATGTTCCTTCTCTGTCATTCATGTAGGGAAAATTCTTCTTCACTGATATATTATTGAATTGATAAATCTAGCCTTAGCTCAAGATAAAGGTCCATCCCAGTGAACATAGTAGAGATTTGAGTTTGTGCGGTGCAAACAACATCCTTATGTCTCATGCTTTCACTGCCAAATACTATCATAATCTTATACCATGCCTTAGCTGGCCGTACCAGCTATTTAACACATGATCTTGTGTTACAGGCCCAACCAAAAGTGAAGGCCTAACACTAGGAAGCAGGATTTTAGAGGGGTGTGAGACCTTAATCGCCAGTGTAGACCACTATGGGCGCCTATCAGGCTGCTAGAACATTCTTCCCCATGAGGACTAGATGCTCAATTTCATACAAAATCCTACCTGGAGACACAGGACTCCTAAGTTTCACAGCAGCACTGAGATCATTTCACAATTGAGGCACAGTAGTGACTGTCAACCATGCACTGCTGGAGCTAAGAAAGTGGGCAGCAGTCAACCCCTTATTCTCCATGTGCTCTGCCAGACTACTTTAGTCTACTTGGCAGAAGCAAGAGGAAGAATCAGGAAATGAGGAGACCTCCCTCCCTCCTTCTGAGGCTTCAGTGGCGCTGTGCGCTAAAGATGGTCCTGGGAGGAGAGCCAACTGTTTCTCTCTTTCACAGCCTCTAGTTCTCTCATTCATCTGTGCAATCCATAATAGCTGGAGAGGCAGGGAACAGGGAGAGCCAGATGGTGTGTATTAGAACATTGAAATGTTGCTGGCAGCAACCCCAGTGCCAGTGTTTATAGCCCACTGTTGCTGCATTGCTTCCAATGGAGCTCTCAACATTTCAATGTTCTAAAAATATTTTACATCTATGCTTTAAATTGCAGTATTATTTCTCCCTGTCCGATCTTTATATGTGTCATTCAGCATGAAGCTGGTTGGTCAAAGCAGAGCTATTACATATTATAATGTTTATATTCACATTTAATTATGTCAAAAGTTGGAAATGTTGATAACTTTTATTAGAGCATTATTTGAATTGTTGATATATTTCCCTGAAACGAGTTTTGAAGTGGTTAAAAATGTTTCATTTTTTTAGTTTGTGCAGCAAAACCAACTTTTCTGGTTGTGCCTTAAAATATCATCTAAAAGTGTTGTAGCCTCTGGGTAAATGTGCTGATTACTGAGGTTCTGTATTGGTTGTTTGTAGCAGCTATTATACTCTGAGAGATACTGCTAGAGTCAAAATAACACATCCCCTAAATGACACCTATGCCTCGAGACTTTGAATAAAGCAATCTGAACGGTAAAGTACGTCACATGGAAAATCTAAAGCAACTAGAATAGAGAGGCATTTCTTAGGAAAATACTCGACGAACCAGAACATATTATATATATATATATATATATAACAACAACTTAATGCAAAAACAGGCCTCTTAACCCTAACATGTAAAGTCGATATTTGACATGGCATCAGTAGTTAGGCTAACTTAAATCCAAAGTTTATTTTTTTTTGTGTGTGTGTTTTATTTAGCATTGACATTTTGCACTTCTCAGTTAAATGCATTGCCGTAAATTACAAGTTACAAATATAAAGGTGTAAGGAGAAGTATAGGAAATCATGAATACACAAAGCCCAATGTGAACCTAGCAGGCAACCTTTGGAAAAAGCAAATGTAAAACAACAGGTATATATATATATAGGGTTTTCCAAGAAAACATGCCCTGACGATTGCATAATCATACATTTTTAGCTACGTCATGTGGGTGAGCCACAATTTTCATACTCTCAGGACGAGTGTAGCTCATTGCAACAGCATTTCTGCTGTGGTTTTATATATATATATGGGCGACTGAGTAACAGCTCAATAAACCGACAAACTTTTTCACCTACCTGGGTCTGTGCTCCACGTTTCTTTTCGTGAGGAGAGAGCGCCTGCATCCTGCTTGTGGAGTGGAGTGGCAGATATATATATATATATATATTCACTGAAAAAACCATAGGTTATAGACCATATATAGTTAAGAATTCGCATTTACAAAACCTTATTTTACTCACACAAAACCATTGAAATTCCATATATAGTTAGTTGCACTAACTATATATCGCGCACCCGCAATCCACTGCTGATGATGTCACATATTACATCATTCATGACATGGTCAGTGACATCACTGATGACATCACTGATGACATCTCAAATGACATCACTGATGACATCTCAAATGACATCACTGATGACATCACTGATGACATCTCATTTGACATTACTGATCACATCACTGATGATATCATTCATGTGATAATACGATGAACCTCTTCATACTCTAATATAACCTTAGATACAATCAGTGTAAACAGACACTCACAGACTGTCACTCATCCATGGAGTTACTCACACACCTAGTCAGTCATGCAAAGAATCAGTCACACCTCCATTTCCTCAACTATACAGTTATACAAAGTTTACTTATTCAAACATATACTAACACATATTTACTCTCTTATACAATCCCTGATACAAGTTCACAATGATCCATACAGCCACTCACACATTCACTGGCTCTTATGCACAGTTATTTATATATGTCAACTCTCACATGTACTGTGTTTTACATATGTACTTACTTTGACATGTAGCACTGAGATATCCATTCACTCACCAATACACTCATGCACACAGTCAACCGCCCATACAGCTGTTTCCACATGCACTTTTGAAACCATACATCTAGTGAATCAACTGCTCACACCTCTATGCACAGAGTAATACACCTCCCAGCCACCCACACACACACTCAGTCTCCCATACAAATACTTGGGCAACCAATCAATAACCCATATAGTTACTCATATAGCTACTTATCAACACATGCAACAGTTTACAGAACAACAGACATAATGATGCACAAATTAAGACAGTTTAGTCACTAACCCATGCACTCAGTGAGACACATTTAATCATTCACTCATACAGTCAGTCATGCACCTACTAAATCCTTCATCCAGACACTTATACATCCACTCATTCTTCAATATGTAAGACATATTTTAACTTTACAGAAACATACAGTCACTGGATGTTGTCATCAGTGATGTCATTTGAGATGTCATCAGTGATGTCACTGACCATGTCATGAATGATGTAATATGTGACATCATCAGCAGTGGATTGCCGGTGCGCGATATATAGTTAGTGCAACTAACTATATATGGAATTTCAATGGTTTTGTGTGAGTAAAATAAGGTTTTGTAAATGCGAATTCCTAACTATATATGGTCTATAACCTATGGTTTTTTCAGTGAATTTTCAAGGTTTTGTAAATGCTAATTCCTAACTATATATGGTCTATAGCCTATGGTTTTTTCAGTGAATACATATATATACATACATATATAAACATATATCATCTGTATATCTATATAAATACAAACATAAATGCATGCATACATATACTTATATGCATACAGATGCATGTTATTTACATGAAAGTTGAAAAAACACTAATAAAAGCAAAGCTAAAAAGCCACCTCCTTACAAACAGAATGGCTTTAACTTAAACGAGGGCGAGATCTATTGCATTTTCAATGCTTGTTTACTTTGGTTCCATCAAGAAGGCATTCAGATGTGTCACACATTTGCCATAAATTCTGAATGTTAGCACTCTAGTTGCACATTAGATCACTGTAGTAAAGCTACTGCTCACCAGGGACGTCTGCTGCTGGTATTCAAAGTGCATGTTTCAGTCTGCATGTCAGAATTTTTTTCATGAAATAGAAGAGGATTTGAGAAGTCACTCAAAATGATCCCTAATTTTTCTTTCTGAAGCACTAATCATACTTTCTATGGCAAAATTAACCCCCTCATGTTGTTCCTTTTTAAATTGAGTGTTTTCAGACTTACCACTTCATTCCAATCAAGATGGCTTCTGGTGTGCCATACTTTTGTCATAAGTAAGACTGTTAGCTCTCTAGTTGTTCTTTAGAACACTCTGGGACATTCTGTCATTGGGCTATACTTGGGCTACATCTGGGTGATATTTGGGCTACATTTAGGCTCTTTTGTCTCTGGTGGCCATCTTGGGAGACTGTATGTCAGAATTGTTTAATGAAATTGAAGAGGGTTTGAGAAGTCACTCAAAATGTGCCCTAATTTTTCTTTCTGCAGCACTAATCATAATTCATATGGCAAAATATACCCCCTCATTTTGTTCCTTTTTAAATTAAATGTTTTAAGAGTTACCACTTTATTCCAATCAAGACGGCTTCAGGTGTGCCATACCTTTGTAATAAGTAGCACTGTTAGCGCTCTAGTTGTTCTTTAGAACACTCTGGGACATTCTGTCATTGGGCTATAATTGGGCTACATCTGGGTGATATTTGGGCTACATTTGGGCTCTTTTGTCTCTGGTGGCCATTTTGGGAGACTGCATGTCAGAATTTTTTAATGAAATAGAAGAGGATTTGAAAAGTCACTCAAAATGTGCCCTAATTTTTCTTTATGCAGCACTAATAATACCTTCTATTGCATAATATACCCCCTCATTTTGTTCC
The DNA here is from genome assembly GCF_964263255.1 of Lissotriton vulgaris. Taxonomy (NCBI): domain Eukaryota; kingdom Metazoa; phylum Chordata; class Amphibia; order Caudata; family Salamandridae; genus Lissotriton; species Lissotriton vulgaris. The sequence goes on along the minus strand of NC_141689.1, from coordinate 265,948,689 downwards.
TTTTTAAATTAAATGTTTTAAGAGTTACCACTTTATTCCCATCACGATGGCTCCAGGTGTGCTATACCTTTGTAATAAGTAGGACTGTTAGCGCTCTAGTTGTTCTTTAGAACACTCTGGGACATTCTGTCATTGGGCTATACTTGGGCTACATCCGGGTGATATTTGGGCTACATTTGGGCTCTTTTGTCTCTGGTGGCCATTTTGGGAGACTGCATGTCAGAATATTTTAATGAAATAGAAAAGGATTTGAGAAGTCACTCAAAATGTGCCCTAATTTTTCATTCTGCAGCACTAATCATACTTTCTATGGCAAAATATACCCTCTCGTGTTGTTTCTTTTTAAATTAAATGTTTTAAGAGTTACCACTTTATTCCAATCAAGATGGCTTCAGGTGTGCCATACCTTTGTAATAAGTAGGACTGTTAGCGCTCTAGTTGTTCTTTAGAACACTCTGGGACATTCTGTCATTGGGCTATACTTGGGCTACATCTGGGTGATATTTGGGCTACATTTGGGCTCTTTTGTCTCTGGTGGCCATTTTGGGAGACTGCATGTCAGAATGTTTTAATGAAATAGAAAAGGATTTGAGAAGTCACTCAAAATGTGCCCTAATTTTTCATTCTGCAGCACTAATCATACTTTCTATGGCAAAATATACCCCCTCATGTTGTTCCTTTTTAAATTAAATGTTTTGAGAGTTACCACTTTATTCCAATCAAGATGGCTTCAGGTGTGCCATACCTTTGTAATAAGTAGGACTGTTAGCGCTCTAGTTGTTCTTTAGAACACTCTAGGAGGCTGCAGTAGAACACAGAGGAATCAACTGACAGTCTCTGTCCTTGTTGGATGTACATGTTTTACTGAGAATGTCAGACTTCATTTTCACATGACTGAGAAAGATAATGTGAATTTACAGAAAATATGCTTTCAGTTTAGCTTATAGATCCCCTTCCAAACCACTGTGGGAAAATCATGAGATATTAGTTTTCTTTCAAACAATATTCATGATATCACAGCAGAAGGTTTTTTCACATGGTAAAATCACCTTAGAACCCACCACAATTCCTAAAACGAGTATGGTACCATCAACAAATGATTTATAATGTAACTAAAGTCCTAAAACCCTCTATTAACTACAATGCTTTTTAATGAGGTGCTATCATGTATATTGGTCCCAAGATGGCTGCCAACACTTCTTGGGTGAAGTGCTGACAGCCAATCAGATCAGATGTGTGGTTAGGCTCCGCCCAGATATATATCTTTTTTTGAACCTAAATTACTCAAAATCCACTGGAGCACATATATTGAGACCTAGCAAAGGCACATCGGGCTAACAGTCCCTACAATTTTGCCAAGTTTCATGCAAATCCATTCAGCCGTTCGAGCTAAAAGTGAGGCCAACCGCCTTATGGAAATTAACATGGGAAAAACGCGTTTTGGGACCCCCCTTTTTTCTCGGCCCCCCCTTGATGAAACCCCCCCAAATTGTCAGGGGCTGCTCAGAAACAAAATGTTCCATTTTCCTGAAAATTTCAGCCAATTCCGTCCACAAACGCCAAAGTTATTAGACATAGAATTTTCAAAAATCCCATAGAGAAAAAATCCTAACTATATATACCTACTGGCGACCGCCAGTAGGTAATATATATATATATATATATATATATATATATATATATATATATATATATATATATATATATATATATATATATATACCTGTTGTTTTACATTTGCTTTTCACTTGGGTAAATGAACAACTTTAAATTCTATATTGAAACAGACCAGAATTATGTGTTGCTTGTGCTTGCTTAAAGTTGTGAAATTTAGTGTACATGAAAATTGTAAAGGAGGATGAACCACTGTGAGGAGTAAGAATTGAGTCATAGGGTACCGCGCTGGGATAAGTCCATTGGTGCGGGGTGCCATGCTGGGATTTGTTAGTGAGTCATTAGAACTTGTGTTGTGATTCGTCCATTAAGGAAAGGATTGATCTGTATAAGGACTTGATTGTAATTGCCTACTCCTCCTATTCCCTATTTTCTGCTATTAGCTCAGGGACTTGGTTTACACCTTTTTGCTGTTTGACTTTTTGTGTTACTTTATGTTATGCTATGTGCATTTGTAAAGCACACTATTACCTGTGAGGATTTCATGGTGAAAATGAGTATGGAGTATTTGTTCTTTTCATTTCATTCACTCTGTAAGAGCCAGCTTGCCCTTCTTTTTTTCTAAGCTCAGATCCATTTATTCTTGATTGGACCTTCTGCTAGTAATATTTTGTTTCTGTTATTTTTATAGTGGGTGTCTTATTGGCTCCTCCCATACAAGATACCTTCAACCTTTCATTGCTTGTCCTTTGGTTTCTGTATAATATATTCACTTTGCTGGACACTCATATTTATTATACTTCATAGACTAGAACATCTTCAGCTTCAGCTTCAAACTTGCTAAGGGACTATCATGAATCAAAAACTAGGTATCCTCTTCTTAACTGAGAGGTGGCTAAAATCACTCTTTAAATCATCTTACAGAACTGTGTGTTCCCCCTAACACTTCTGGGACTGATTTATTGTGTGATAGCCGCCCTGATGAGGTGCTGATTGCCACATTTAGAAAAAGATGCAGAAGTGGCAGTAACATCTGTCACAGCAGCTAGAGTTCCTGCCAGTGCTGTTTACAGTTTGGTGCATGGCTCCATCAACATGATGGAGCTGTGCACCAAACATTCCTTATTTTTTCAAAAAGGAAATGCCAAAGTGGGATTTCCTTGTTGAAAAGAAAATAGAAAATGCATGTAAATGCAAACGGTATTACTGGAAAAATTCCATCTACTTGGATGGTGACCCAGGTTATACCTATTTAAAAAAAAGCAAATCTAGCACCTTCCAACCAATCTAACTATCGCCCAATCTTGTTGTTTTCTCTATTGGGTAAGCTTCGGGAAGGATTAATAAACAAACAACTCTTAGAGTACCTTGAAGTTAATAACAGCTTGGACCCATCTCAATTGGGTTTTATACCTTTACATAATACTACCAGCCCGTCCCGACGTTGTCCGGGTATGAATTGCTGCCGGCCAGTAGTATATTGTTTTGTAGGATTTCGTTTTGATAGCATTTCTTATCTGTGACAGGCCCGTGAAACGCTCCGATTCACAGTGCACTGCTGATGCACTTAAGAGTGCGCGTTCAGTAGTGTGTGAACTTGAGTTTCCCTACTTTATTTTTCCTTGCAATATTATATAGCGCGAACTCGACAACATGGCTTGAGCACAATTTACATTACAGAAGAACACATTCATTTGTGGTAGGCACGGGGAGACAAAGCGATTTGCCTGGAATCACAGGATGTTGAGCTGATGCCGAGATTCGAATGTAGCTCCCCAGCTCTAAAGTTCGCAATTCTAGAACTTGTGGCGGGAGGTGTTTCTAAAAGTGTATGTCGGTGCTGGCCATCAATGAGAGGTAACTGTGCATTTTTTAAATGGGTGGTGAAAACATATGAGTATGTTGCTGGAGATGTGGGCCGCCGTGCCACCAATGTATTTACCGGGGGAGGGTAAACACCCATTATTCCGTAACTTTCTTTCTGCATACCATCACTCCGCATACTTTCTTTACAAAAGTACCATGACTCCGCAATGCCATTATAACGCATGGCATTCCATTTTATATGCTTTTACCAGGCATACATTTACAACGAAATTAGTTGTAAATGCATGAATGGTAAAAGCATGTTTTTTTTATGTTTGTATAAGGTAAGTATGGGTATAGCCGTATATGTTTTGTGGTACTGAGGTATATGTTTTGGGGTGTTTGGGTATTTTAAAAGTTCAGATATAGTTTTGGGTTATGGGGTATGGGGGTAGTTTTAGGGTTTAAGGATAGGTATGGGTTGTGGGGTACAAGGGTATGTTTGGGTTTTGGGGTAAACAGGTATTTTAGAGCTCAGGGATAGGTTTGGGTTTTGGGGTACAGGGGTATTTTTAAGGTGCAGGACTAGGTTTGGGTTTTGGGGTACGGGGTATTTTTAGGATTCAAGGGTATGTTTGGGTTTTGGGGTACAGGGGTATTTTAGGGGTTCAGGGCTAGGTTTGGGTTTTGGGGTACAGGGGTATTTTAGGGTTCAGGGGTAGGTTTGGGTTTTGGGGTACAGTGGTATTTTTAGGGTTCAGGGCTAGGTTTGGGTTTTGGGGAACAGGGGTATTTATAGGGTTCAGGGCTAGGTTAGGGTTTTGGGGTACAGTGTTTAATGGTGTTGGGGTATTTTAAGGAGCAAGCGTGGGTTATGATTATGGGGGCAGGTGTATTTAAAGGGAGCAGGGTTGGATTAGCACACGATATGAGACATGGCATGAAGGGCGAAACGTACCACTCACCCCCAGCGTTTGTAACGCCCCCAGCACACGCCCACAGCACCACGCATACACGCCCACAAAGTACTACTTTGCTGGCACGGTTCTTTTACCTTTTACATGTATATGGTGGGCGTCTGCGTGGCCAATGTCCTTCTGCTGCAACTGCCCTTTCCAACGCTGTATTGGGTGTTGTGATTGGTGCTGTGGTTCCTGAGATTACCTGCCTCAAAGGTTTGGGCTTTCTCTTTATTATATTAGTATAGTATAGATATAGACTGAGACATCCTTGGTAACTGTCACTGACCACACTAGAGGTTCTTTAGATGCTAATATACCATCTAAGCTAGTGCTGCTTGACTTGTCAGCAGCGTTCGATATGGTGTCTCATCTCGAGTTACTCTATAATTTAAAGGAGTTTGTCATTCATTGGACAGTGCTAAATTGGTTTGGCGATTTACTGTCCAACAGAACCCAAACTACTATTTTGTGTTCCTTTAAGTCTTGCATTATGATGCTGTACAAGGGGTGCCCCAGGTTCTCCCGCCTCCGCCCCTTGCTTTGCAATGTATATGTTGCATCGCTCACTAAGATTGTAAGAGCCTTGGCTTTAAAATAATATCATAGGCGGACGACACACAGTTTATAATCTCCTTTGATAAAGATCTGAACAAAGCAAAATTAAGCTTATTAGCTGGGATGACAGCAATTGCTATGTGGATGATATAAAACTGTCTCCAGCTGAATACTTAAAAAACAGCGATAATGCTGTTTGGAAAGGCCAAACAAGTGTGGGCTGCTGATTGGTGGCCTAAAGAACTTGGCTTTGTTCACACACCCAAAGGGGTGGTTAAGAACTTGGAAATCTGCATTGACCAATCTGTTACCATGAAATAGCAAGTAATGTCTACCTCAGGCTCCTGTTTTCAAATCATGCACTTACTGAGAAGAGTCTTCACTTTCCTCCCACTCACAGCAAGGAAAACAGTGGTTCAGGCTCTTGTGATTAGCTGTTTGGATTATTGTAACGTGCTGTTGGCTTCGGCAAATGAGACGTTATTATCAGAATTACAAGTGGTGCAGAACACCGCATCTCACCTCATTTGCAATTTGCCATCAGGGGCTGCATCCGCTCCCCTCCTGCGTACCTTACATTAGCTTCCAGTTTGGAAGATAATCATTTTTTAAATGTGTTCCCTTACACATAGAACCCTGACTGGAAAAGGCCCTTGTTATCTAGCTTGAAAGCTTCAACACTATTGCTCTGATCTACAAAAGCACTTTTTCTGGCCCCTCATTCCTATGCCAGCACCGACAACTCTTAGTTGAAACACTCTGGGGTTCTGCAGTGAAGCTTCCTTGGAGACAAGTGCCATTTGCATGGTAGCGGCCAACACGGCCCCCTCAAAGGCAGTCTTTGTCAATTTGTGTTGGACCAATTTAGCGCCTTCTATATGGGCTTGCTCCTATTTTCTCTATCCTTTTCTTGATTCTTCTTGGGGTATATGTGGGCCTGTATCTCTCACCAGGGTTTGGTATATAATCAAACCATGATGTCCAGCCCACTCTGTATCCCGCAGGGTAGCCCTTTTTTGAGAATATTGTAGAAGAATGCAACCTGTGGGTCTGTATTGATCCATAGTTGTCCTGTCTCTTGTCCCCATCATTCCCTCATTCTATCCAAGAAATAGGTTATGCTCTCCCCTGGCTTCATAGTCTTTGTAATTAACCATCCTACATCTAGACAGTCAGGGAACATATCTCTCAGGCTGTCCATATCTAGCACCTGTATGAATTGAATTGCAGCCCGTCATACTCAGTATATGTTAGCGGAATTCTTGTAATGTTGGCTCCGGTGAATACCACATTGGTCTGTTCCCTGATAAAGCTACTTAAGTCACCTATCAGTAGATTGAATCTTGTGGTGTTCTTTTAGAAACATGAGATCCATTTCCCTTCTCCATCCAGAATTGATTCTAACTTTGTCCTTAACCCCTCCGTATCAATCGGAGCCCATGGCAAATATATAATCCCTTCCGTGCCCCTCTGTGTTAACGGGTACATTCTTGCCTCAGTTGGCTCTCCGGGTTTCTCCCTGACACAGTGTTTCCATCTTTTGACGCATTTATGCATGTAGAGGAAGTTCCACTTGGAGTCTCCTCCTGCATGCCAGATGGAATCCTCTGCTATAGCCATGTCCTTTGGCTCAAATGATCCTTCCTGGGCAAAGGTCTATCATATTGGTCCTTTTCCTCAGTCCAGCAGGCAAATAAGTGGCAGAACGGGCACACAAAGATCTCACCTTCCTCTCTTGACACTATCTCCTTCGGGGTTAGCTCTCCTTTATTGTGCACTCATGTGGGGCAACCCGTATCCTCGTTGCTGCCCTCTCGTGTGCATGCAAAGGGGCCATCCTAATTTTCCTGTGTCTTGGTTGGGTTAGTACCAGGCTGCGTTTGTCTCTTATTTCCTAATCACCCCCTCTATTATGTTGACTGATTGGTGAGGCTATGATCCCTGCCAGAAGCCTCTGAATTAATTCTGCCTCTGATTTTTTCCAGATCGGTACCCTGTACCTACCCCCACTTCTCTAATGTGAGGAGCATGCTGCCCTGTGTTCTTGCTGTACTTCCTAGGTGTGTGCTCTTTCTCTCTCTAGCATTAGCTTGCGCCTTTCTTCCTCGTACCATCTAGTTTGCCTCCTTTACTCTGAGTTATGCACTGTTATTTTTGGCTGAGCTTCGCCCAAAACTCACTCTCTGTTATTTCGTAGGCTACCTGGGCAAATCCTGTAGCTTCTCCCTCATCATTGTTCCCAGGGGGACCGAGGCTCCCTTCTTCACCCCCACTTGCTATGTCACTATCTAGAACCACCACACATCTCTCTGTCACTCATGTAAATTCTCTTGAACCACTGGGAGTGTGTGTTCTCCACACGGTTGAGGTTCTATGAGTTGGACATTGTAGGTGGGGAGATTGAGCTTTTGGGGATGTTTTTGAGGGACTTGGCTGCGCTGACAACATCAGGGCTTGCTGGCCTTTTGGTTTTTCATGTCTGTGCTTAACTATTCATCTTTCGGTGGGAGACCCGTCAGCTTCTACTATTGGTGGCTGGGCATATCCTAATGCAGGGGAGCTGTTGTGAGCACCTCCATTACTGCACTTGGTTGGGGAGTCGCTGACACCTTGCTTGCTATTGTTAGTCTAGGGTTATTGATCTGGGCCTCTTCTAAGATGGCCCATACCTCTAGGAATGCATCTCTCCTGTCTCACTTTTGACCTTTATATATAGTTTTTATGTGTGTTTTAGTTGGTTTAATTGCATTAGTGTCAAAAGTTTCCTCCTTAGGCCAGGGACATGTGTGTGCCTTTGTGTGTGCATGCTATTCTTGGCACTTATTAGGTTTCTTTGCCTCTGTGGGGATCCTGATTCCCATGTGTATTATTGGGGAATCCATGATCCTTTTGGTAGTTTTGTGGACATAATACAATGTAACTCTTTTTGGGCAGTCTTTGTTTTGATGTAATCATGGGCACAACCATGTGTGGTGCACTCTTACAGTTTTACGTACCGTGAGCTCAATGCTATCCACAGATTTATCAAACAATTCAATATGAACATTTCAATAAACCCAGATGATAATATATTTGAAGGGATGCATCATAGGTGAAATGATGCAATAAAAATGTATCTGCACGATGTCAACGTTTGCAAAATTCTGTTTACAATTAATAACCGTCATATGAAGCATTAAACATAGGCAAAAAAACATAAAACATTCGAAGGGTATCTGCATGATATACATTTTTATACTTTATGCAGTTTGCAGTAAATAGCATCATCATTACATTACACCATTTTAACAAAAGCTGACAGGAATAAATGAATACTTTGTCAAAAATCTCCCAGCTTGCTCATAATGCATGCTATCCTGTGACCAGGGGAAACTCTGCTTGCTACACGGTACTAAGTTAGCCTGTTAGTCTGACAATTTAGGCTCTGTTCAAAGGTAATTGCAATAGATACTGAAAAGTAATAACTCAATAACCACCGGTACCTCTTGGCCACATGCAAGTTACATCTAGTTTCCCAGATCAAAATCTTTTTCCCTAAATGTCCGAATTGCATCCTGTATCCCACCCAGGGTCCAAGCGTACCATCTGTGTCCTGGCCAGAAGTCCAAGCAACCAACACCTCTCACTCCTTTCAGATGCAAACAGTTTTAAGAAACCAGTAGCACTGAGAAACACTTTGTAGACTAAAAAAAGAGATTGAGGTGTCAACTCTGCCCAGTCAGGATAGCTCTATTACAAAAATAGTGTCCTGTGAGCCATAAAGGCTATACAATAAATATTCACCTTTCCTAGAGTGCTGACCATCGAAAAGACTTGACTTCTCCTGGATCGCATCTGAGGCCGCCCTGTGGCTACTCAGCTAGGACATGTAAAGTAGTTAATATGCCAGATTCTGTCAGTTGCAGGGTGCTCAAGTTAACTTTTTTCACTTCTCCTTAGTTTACCATATGCCAAATGCTTTAGATTAGGTACTGATGTAGGCTCTTACCCTCTGTGACTGCTGCTTCAGGTACCAATCATCTCTGATGGTGGCTCACCAAAATGTTGCTTGAGCATGAAATACCTTGAAAAAACAAGAGACAAATGCATTTGGAAAAACAGGAACAGTCTATTTGTTTAAAGAGAGTGGCCAGGAGAACAGTTACAGGTGTAGGGTCTGAGGACTGTCTCTATTTATAGTCATTCAGGCAGACATTTTTTATACAGTTCATCGTAGATAATAAAGTATTTCTGGTGATCCAAGTATAATAAGGAATGTAAACTGCTGCTTGTGGATCCACAAATGAATTGTCTAATGATGAAACAGGTGGGCCTTAAACTTGCGTAGACACAATGTGGTCAGTGGGTATGTCTGGCATAGAGGAAAGCATGATCCCTGCTTGTGCTGTGTCATGATTGCCCATAAATGTTCCTAAGTCATGTGGTTTCTGACTATAGGGTGTTTTGGGAGTGTGCAAACCCCCTGGGCCATGTGTGCTTCATTGGGACTAATCTCCCTGGACCATTGTAGTGTTGCTGCTCCTATTTGTGCGATTTTTCTAGGGTTTCCTGTACATGATTTTGTTTGCCTACTAACGTCACCCCACTTCTGAAAAATCGATCAGTGACCTCGGGCCTAGGTCTCAGACGCCTCCTGAATACGTCTTTGCGAGTCAGGGTTGATGTGGAGCTCACATTGGGCAAGTTTGTTAATAACGATGCGATTCCGTTCTCATAAATGACTTACAAGAACTGCGGGACCACTGGCGTGCACTGATAAGGGTCACCACTCTTTACCATCTGTCTTCCATTTTGATTAATGTGAGAGCAATGGCTGCACAGCCAAAAAAGTTTTTTGCCATTAGACAACTATGAAGATGACTCTCCCAGTGATATCCTTTCCCCCACTCCTTTTAGTAGAAACTTGTTGTGAGAGGGTCATGGGAGCACACCTAAGCTCTGGCCCCATGACCCTCTCCTGTAGCCGTTGACAAAGATGTGTGATATGTGCATACTTTAATGAAGTTCTTTTTTAAAAAAAACAACTCAATAAATAATTGTTTAAAAAAAGTTTTGCAATATGCTTTTATGAAAAAGTTAGTCTTGGGTTTTGAACTAGTGTACCATGGATATTCTCATTGTAAAACAAATCATTAAATATTTCAGATCTCCTAAAGATGCAGACTGAACATGTCAACTCATCATGATTTAGATACAAAAGGCTTCCATAGTGAAACACAATATAAAAGACATTTTATGAGAGAAGTCTATGAGAGGATTAGAATTGCGATTATATGCATCGTGCATGCATAACAAAACCCCATTAACCATATCCATACTGTAAATTACTTTCATATAAAAAAGTCTTCCTTCTAACAAAAGCTGTTGAAAGATCAGTGACTCATTCTTTTGAAAGCTCTTGCACACATCACTAAGCAACTTATTTTTATCCTACCTTGGTGCATAAAAAGACAAACTTCCCTTCTCGCTAGAGATTAAGTTACAGTAGCTTGCAGACAAGTGTCTGGATATAATTGTATGTGCTACATACGATGAGAAAATATTAATAAACCAAGCCTGTACTGAAATAGCCCAAAAACATTTGCAATTTGAAATCTGTTCAGGATATTGCGAAATACTTTTTTTATATGGAACTAGTGTGTATTATGATGTATACATAAATCAGCAAAAAATCTGAACATTTGCCATCTCCAACATCTGTAAACCCTCATGTCAAGAACATCACTGTGGAGTACATCATGTTCTGCCTGTGGATGAATCCTTGTCAACATTCACAAGGTTCTGCTATTTCACAATACATCACTGGGACATAGGATTTTTCATGTAAGCTACAAGTTTTCTGGGGTTTCTATTCCAAGAATTACCGGTGAAAGGGTGTTGCGTAATGGTCAGAGCTTCCAACATTGGAACGTCGGCTCAACATACTGTGATTCTCAGGGCAAATCACTTAATCTCCCCGTGCCTACCAAGAAGGACTGTGTCCTGGTGTCATGTAACTGGTACTCATGTAAATCACTCCAGTACCTTCGGGTCGAGTACGCGCTATAAAAACTTTTTAAAAGAAAAATGGGTGCTCAAACTCTGGACCTAAGACTTTTGGGTGGGCCCTGAGACATTGGACTCTGATACTTGTGAGGAGTTGCATGGACTGTAGAATGCTACTGTGCACAGCCCCCTCCCACGCTGTGGGCAGAAAAAGCTCCCCTCAGCTGCAATAAAAGATACTCTGCCCTCTCACCACCTTCAGCTATCCTTCACATTATTGCCATAACTGCCCATCAGCAGAGGCACAGACCACTAAACTAGTAGAATCAGTCGCCAATAGTCACCAAACATGAACTAGCTATGATAATCCTAAATGGAATCTAGCTAACTGAAACATCATAACCTTCCTTGGGGATACTGGTACCTCACGTTTACTCCATTATTTGACTCAATAGAAAAGGCAAGATAGGCAGAGGAGTGGTACTCGCTCGCAAGGACCACGTAAAATGCAGAATTATCTGAAAGACCAATTTTTGTTTCAAAGCTGTTTATTGAACACGTGATACAGGAAAAGATCATACAAATTAAGGCAATGTAATCCCATCAAAAAGGCATAAAAAAGAATATCATCACTCAATTCAGATGTCAGAACATTTCGAGTAAAACGGAAATAAAGTAATCAATACATTATCATCCAAACCCCTGCTGCAGAGGAAGGGAGGAAAGCTAAAATATAAAGCGAAACAATATGCCTCTTCTAAGGTTACAGAACGTCTCTCTCAAATCGGGAAAGACCAAAGGAAGGCATGTGACATCGCTAACATCTTATGAAACCGTGTCCTTGCCCACATCATTAGGTGATTTATGTAAAGCTATATACAGTATACCCGGCTCATCTGTTTCATACGCTAGACAAACTAATATTCCAAACTGAGCAACATCTGGGGCACATCACTCACACTGAACAAAAGAAAAGAAGGAAGACAAAAGAGGAGGAGAGACAGAAGGGAGGGTCAAACCACTCAACCAAGAGAGGGAGCTGGGGAAGTTGCATTAAGAATAACCTGCTGTTGGAGTGGGCCAAAGGTCCTGACATAAAGGAAGAGATAAGGCCTCTCCTACAGGGATGGTGGTTCAGAGGGATCCTACTGATGACCCCTCACATAAGGGTCAAGATAGTCATCAAACAATTGTAGAGCTCGTAGCCTAGGGGGAACCAATCGAAAGTGCTACGTCTGAGAAATATGTCATATTAGTGGTTGCCAGACGTGTTTGAATTTGGCATCTGTGTGGTGGATACGTGCTGTGAGCAATTCAAGGCTAGAATGTGCCACACACTGAGGAACCAAGTGGCCACCGGGTGGGGTGGGTTCTTCCCGAAAAGACACATTTTTAACAGTTGAGAGCCTAACAATAGAATTAAGGACAATCAAAACAAATCCCAAGAAACTGTCTGTCATATACCATTCTGGTAAAAGAGTACTATCTTCTCTAAACAACTAAACGCCTAGTCACCACGAGCATTATTAACTCCAATAACAATAGTTCAATCTGCAGTAGAAAGGCCAGAAGGACTCAAATGCAGCCCTTTTCTCCACATACCTGCAGAATTACAACCTCATACTATTGTGTTCATCAACAACACATACAAAAGACACAATTGTGGATGTAATCATTGCAACAGAAGTGAAAATGAGGATAGATAGCATAATATCCTCAGAATAGCTTGTCCGCTACCTCATCCTATTCTTACTGATCTCAATAGAAATGTCTAATTTTGGATGGCCTAAGTTACAAAAACACTGGGCCAGAAACCTAAAACACCTCTACAAATACTTCCTTGACTCTAAAATTTCACAAGCACTACAATACCATCACCTCAGCACTGGGGGATTGATGAACTCTCAAGTCAGTATATATATAAACCATATTAGAACTCCTGGATGAACTTCTGAATGAACTCAAAGAGTGCCTGTTTGTACCGTAACCATGCCGCTTTCACTGTAAATCAGCGCAAGCCACTGCCAGTCCATCTCTTTGCACTGCAACATCAACGGCGCGAGGAGGACCGTCCACGATGCCCAGTCTGCTCTTCATGTCACACCGAAAGACTCCCTCAACACTCTCTTTGCTTCTCACGTTCTTCTATAACCCAAATTAACTCTTGGAGCAAATCTTATGAAGCTAAAGCTAAAACCTCAATGTGACTAATCTGGAACTGTATCTAACCCGCATTCCATCGTGGTTGCCCTCAACTTTTTACTTTGACCCAGTCCAGTGTGAGCAGACTTTTTTTAGGCATCATTTTATACTATATTTAAAAAATATTTATAACTCTGTTTCTACTGACTGGATTTACGTCGTTTTTGGTCTTGTTTTATTTTAAAAAAGCTGCTTTATTTTTCTAACTCGGTGTGGGATCCTTTTTGTACAGTGTTTTTACAGTTTTAGTGTTTAATGTGTTGCACAAATACTTTACAATTTGCCTCTTAGTTAAGCCTGACTGCTCTGTGCCAAGCTACTAGGAGGTTGAGCACAGGTTATTGTGGGGTTTGCTTACCCTGACAAGGATTTTAGTTGCTGATTGACCGGGGCTCTTATCCCAGTCAATCAGTAACCCAATTTCTTACAAGCATGCTCCAAACATTTTGCTTTACTCCTCGTTTTTTGTTGATCTCGTTTTTGTTAGCCCTAGGACTCAGGGCACAATAACACTGTTAAACAGTGCTATGGTAAGTGTGCTCTCTCCTTCAAATATGGTGAAATTAGCTTACACTCAATTGGCACATTTCATTTACTTGAAAGTCCCTAATAAAGTGGTACTACAAGTAACCATAGCCTTAAATCAAATGATATTAGTGGTCCGGCAGCACTGATTGTGCAATCCATCTAAGTAGCCCTGAAAACATTCCTCAAACCTGCCATTGCAGCCTATGCGTGCAGTTTTAAAAATGCCATTTCAAACTGTCAAGATAAACCTCTTTCCAGGCCAAAACCTTCCCTTTTAATACACATAGGTCACCCCTACTGTAAGCCCTAAACATCCCAATGTACAGGGTGCAGAGTATTTAAAAAGTCAGACATGTACGTTTAGTTTTACATGACTAGTGGAAAACTGTTCAATTAATTTGTCACTACTGCAACGCCTATATTTTTCATAAGATAACATTGGGTAACTTATTACATGTAATGTAATAATATTTTTCATAAGATAGCATTGGGTAACTTATTACATGTAATAGGTGAAAACCTTTGATTGAGGGCCGGGTGGAGTATTGAATTTGTTGTCTGAAGCCTCTTTGAGATGGTGGACATTAACAATGTTAAGTAACTTGGACCACAAGACAGCCTTAGGCAAGATGTTCATCATGGCCTTGGTGGACCACGCCACTTGTCACCTAGAGAGCCCTTCCCCTTGTGGTTGCGGTTCCCCAATGAAATAGTGTCTGACATAGGCACAAACTTTGGAGGTCATTAGTATAGCGGGCCATATGGGCGGTGGCGATCCGCCAGCTAAAAACCTCCAACCGCTTAGAATTTTCCCCCGCCACATTACCATCTCCGGCGGACGGAAAGACCGGCGGACGGTTTTCCACCCGGTTGATGAGTTGACCTGGCGGAAAAGCTGCTAACATGGTGGCGGTGTCTGGGAGACACCGCCATCCATATTAGCATGTAAGAGGGACAAGCCTTTCCATGGCGGCAACGCCGCCACGGAAAGGCAGGTGGTTTCTGCAATTGGGGGCCCGTAGCAGGCCACCAGGGATCCTGGGGGGTGGGGGGTGCATATGGGGGGTATCTAAGGTGCCTCCCTGTATTTCAATGTACAACGTGGCAGGCACCGCATGGTGCCTGTCATGTTATGCATTGAAAGGCACAACTTGCTTTTGTGGCATTGCGGCGAGCACCGCCCGCTGCAATGTTACAAATGCGGGATGAGCCCGCCAGTGTGGTAGGAGCATCCTAATTTGATGTGCGGGTCCGCTGCACCCTCAGCGGGCAGTCCAGTTTCCTGGGGGTATGTCCGCCCGCCATACTAATGACCCCTTTATGTCAGCATACATGAAGTCCATGTGGGATGAGCGTTAGTT
Organism: Lissotriton vulgaris; assembly: GCF_964263255.1. NCBI lineage: Eukaryota > Metazoa > Chordata > Amphibia > Caudata > Salamandridae > Lissotriton > Lissotriton vulgaris. The sequence goes on along the minus strand of NC_141689.1, from coordinate 265,933,676 downwards.
AACCTAAAAGTTCTCCACACTCTATCATTCCGAAAGAAACTGGCTTGTTGAAACACGACCTTCAAAGCCATGAATATGGGTCTGCTTTAGCCCTTGGGGGGATGTGAGGTGTCCTGTTGCCATGCCTACTGATACCACAGAAGGGGGTTGGACTTAGCCCTTTTGAGTTCCTCTATGGTCACCCTGTTAGGGGACCTCTTAGCTTTGTGAGAGAGGGGTGGGAGCAAGGACCCAGAAAACCCCTTCAGGATGTAGTAAGCTACATGTTGGCTCTCTGGAAGCAGGAGCAATGCTTCTGGAAAAGGCTAGAGACAATCTTTGGGCCAGTCAAAAAGTAATAAAACTCTGGTATGACCAGAATGCCACTCTGGAGGAGTTTCAGCCTGGCCAGAAAGTGTGGGTCATGAAGACTGTAGAGTCCAAAGTCCTGCAAGATCATTTGACAGGCCCATACTAAGTGAAAGAGAGAGAAAAAGACCCTTAGAAGCCCCTTAAGGGTGTACCACATAAACCGCATCAAACCACATTCATGACAGATGACAGGGTGGAAGAGGAGAGTGAACCTCTACCCGATCGCCTGTCTTCCAAGGAGCACGATGGGTCAGTAGAGTGTGTTAAACTCTCCCTTACCCTGATCCTAGAGGAGCAGATTCACTGTCACTAGTTACTGTGGCAGTTTTGTTCTCATTTCTCCCACACCCCCGGGCGTACACATTTGTGTACACAGAACATAGATAATGGGGCAGAATGCCTGTCAAAAAGGGTACACAGTCTAAATATCGATTCCTAATTGTCGACCTACAGAAATATCGAGTTGGAAATATTGAAGGTACAGAATATCGATGTCAAGAATATCGTTTGACAGAATATCGACCCTAAGGTAAGTAATATCAATTTTTTTTATATAGATGTAAGTAATATCGAAGTTAGTGATATCTAAAGCACTAACATAACTAATTTCGATGTTACTAATATCGATATTTGTATAATTTTTATGTATTTTATTATGTATGTGTAATATTTTTAAGTACATTTTGGGGTCGATTCCGATTCGGGAAAAACCGCTCCGAATAGCCGTTCGGAGTGTTTCTCCCATAGGAGTCGTACCCTGCAACGTACCCCGTACGTACGACGAAGTACGAATCGTACCAGGAGCTGGACTCTGTACGAAACGTACAGAGACAGTATGAATCAAATCCCCGTACAAATCTCAATCGGAACCCACTGTGCGCGACATCTGTACGGTTCGCAGCTGCTTTTTCTGACCCGGCAAGTACGATTTGTGTTGGGTACGCACCGTACGACCCTTTTTCTACGGGAGCTGAAAACAGCCGTAAAAGCAGAGTTTGCCCCAAAACAGGTACGGAACGGCCCCCCCTAAGTGAGGACGCATTCGTACGGTCCACGTCAGGTACGGGCGATTCGTATGGAAAAGCACACAATTACTTACAAACTGTACAGTGCGTACACCCCATGGTAGCAAGGGTACAGTGCGTACCCCTGCAATCTTTGGGTGTACGCACCGTACCCCGCGATCTTGGGGTGTATGCACCGAACCCCATGTTTGCTGGGTGTACTGTGCGTACACCCTGCGATCGCGGGGTGCGGTGCGTACACCCCAAGATCGCAGGGGTACGTACCGTACCCCTGCTATCATGGGGTGTACGCACCGTACAATGTGTAAGTGATTGTGTACTTTTCCGTACGAATCACCCTTACCTGACATGGACCATTCAAATCGCGTCCGCATACCCCGGTCCGGATCGTACTCGTCGGGTCGTACGGCATGTCACGAGTCTCTCGGTTCACTGATTCAGCCTTGCAATACGTACGGATTGCGACGATTCGGACAGATTGACGGAATACGGATCATACTACGCGACTCAGACGGACGGGTATGAATCGTACGGCGATGGCTCCGGATGAAAATCGTACGGATGTGTTTTTTCCAGGATCGGAATTGGCCCCTAAATGTTTTAGTACTGGAGCGGGTTGTGGGTTTATAGGGGAATAGGGTGGGAAGTAATTTAAATATACTAAATTAATGATTCATTTTTAGGAATTATAAATTAATTTTAATTAATTTGTGTTTTTATTTCTGTAGCGGGTTGTGGGTTTATAGGGGAATTGGGTGGGAAGTAATTTAATTGTAATAAGTAATGATTTATACATATTTTTTTGTAATGATAATTATTTTATTTATAATTAGTTATTAATTGGCAATTAACTATTTTAATTGATATATATTTTTTTTGATTTGGTAATTGTTGTTTTTAATTGTTAACTAATTTTTTTAATTGGTAATTCATGTTTTTAATTGGGATTTTTTTAATTAGTAATTTATTTTTTAATTGGATATTTATTTTGTTAATTGGCAATTACTATTTTTATTTGGTAATTTTTTTATTAATTGGAACATATTTTTAATTATTTGGTAATCAATGTTTCATAAAAAGTATTATTTGGTATGAGAAATAATTTTATTGTTTAATAGTTTTTAATTGCGAATTAATTTTAAATAATTATTTTATTTTGGTAATGAAAAATATGTTGTTATTTAATATTTATTATTTTGGTGAGGCATTATTATTATTTAATATTTATTGGTATTTGTTGTTAATTTATTGTTAATTAATTATTCAATTGTAATTGCTTTTAATCATTATTAATTGTTTGTAAATGATGTAGATTTATTTAAAAATTGAATTATACATTATTTAAAAAATAAAAATTATTTATAAGTATGTTATATTGAAATTCTACGCTATCCAACTCTTTCCCTACTGTTGCACCCTCTGGAGTTGGAATAATTATTTTTACCCCTACGCTATCCAACGCTTTCCCTACTGTTGCACCCTCTGGAGTTGGAATAGTAATTTTTACCCCTAGGATATCCAACGCTTTCCCTACTGTTGCACCCTCTGGAGTTGGAATAGTAATTTTTACCCCTACGCTATCCAACGCTTCGCCTACTGTTGCACCATCTGGTGTTGGAATAGTAATTTTCACCCCTACGCTATCCAACGCTTTCCCTACTGTTGCACTCACTGGAGTGGGAATAGTAATTTTTACCCACCTGCTATCCAACGCTTTCCCTACTGTTGCACTCTCTGGAGTGGAAATAGTAATTTTTACCCCTATGCTATCCAAAGCTTTCCCTTCTGTTGCACCCTCTGGAGTTGGAATAGTAATTTTTATACCTACGCTATCCAATGCTTTCCCTACTGTTGCACTCACTGGAGTGGGAATAGTAAATTTTACCCACCCGCTATCCAATGCTTCCCTACTGTTGCACTCTCTGGAGTGGAAATAGGAATTTTTACCCCTAAGCTATCCAACGATTTCCCTACTGTTGCACTCTCTGGAGAGGGAATAGTAATTTTTACCCCTACGCTATCCAACGTTTTCCCTACTGTTTCTCTCTCTGGAGTTCGAATAGTAATTTTTACTCCTATGCTATACAATGCTTTCCCTACTGTTGCACCCTCTGGAGTTGGAATAGTAATTTTTACCCCTAGGATATCCAACGCTTTCCCTACTGTTGCACTCACTGGAGTGGGAAAATTAATTTTTACCCACCCGCTATCCAACGCTTACCCTACTGTTGCGCTCTCTGGAGTTGGAATAGTAATTTTTATCCCTAGGCTATCCAATGCTTTCCCTACTGTTGCACCCTCTGGAGTTGGAATAGTAACTTTTACCCCTACGCTATCCAATGCTTTCCCTACTGTTGCACCCTCTGGAGTGGAAATAGTAATTTTTACCCCTACGCTATCCAACGATTTCCCTACTGTTGCACTCTGTGGAGTTGGAATTGTAATTTTTACCCCTAGGCTATTCAAAGCTTTCCCTACTGTTGCACCCTCTGGAGTTAGAATAGTAATTTTTATCCCTAGGCTATCCAACGCTTTCCCTACTGTTGCACCCTCTGGAGTTGGAATAGTAATTTTTACCCCTATGCTATCCAACGCTTTCCCTACTGTTGCACCCACTGGAGTTGGAATAGTAATTTTTACCCCTACGCTATCCAACGCTTTCCCTACTGTTGCACCCTCTGTATTTGGAATAGTAATTTTTACCCCTACGCTATCAAACGCTTTCCCTACTGTTGCACTCACTGGAGTGGGAATAGTAATTTTTACCCACCCGCTATCCAACGCTTTCCCTACTGTTGCACTCTCTGGAGTGGAAATAGTCATTGTCACCCCTTCTCTATCCAACGATTTCCCTACTGTTGCACTCTTTGGAGTGGGAATAGTAATTGTTACCCCTACGCTATCCTACGTTTTCCCTACTGTTTCACTCTCTGGAGTTGGAATAGTAATTTTTACTCCTACGCTATCCAACGCTTTCCCTACTGTTGCACCCTCTGGAGTTGGAATAGTAATTTTTACCCCCAGTATATCCAACGCTTTCCCTACTGTTGTACTCACTGGAGTGGGAATAGTAATTTTTACCCACCCGCTATCTAACGCTTTCCCTACTGTTGCACTTTCTGGAGTGGAAATAGTAATTTTTACCCCTTCACTATCCAACGATTTCCCTACTGTTGCACTCTCTGGAGTGGGAATAGTAATTTTTACCCCTACGCTATACAACCTTTTCCCTACTGTTTCACTCTCTGGAGTTGGAATAGTAATTTTTACTCCTACGCTATCCAACGCTTTCCCTACTGTTGCACCCTCTGGATTTGGAATAGTAATTTTTCCCCCTACGCTATCAAACGCTTTCCCTACTGTTGCACTCACTGGAGTGGGAATAGTAATTTTTACCCACCCGCTATCCAACGCTTTCCCTACTGTTGCACTCTCTGGAGTGGAAATAGTCATTTTCACCCCTTCTCTATCCAACGATTTCCCTACTGTTGCACTCTTTGGAGTGGGAATAGTAATTGTTACCCCTACGCTATCCTACGTTTTCCCTACTGTTTCACTCTCTGGAGTTGGAATAGTAATTTTTACTCCTACGCTAGCCAACGCTTTCCCTACTGTTGCACCCTCTGGAGTTGGAATAGTAATTTTTACCCCCAGGATATCCAACGCTTTCCCTACTGTTGTACTCACTGGAGTGGGAATAGTAATTTTTACCCACCCGCTATCTAACGCTTTCCCTACTGTTGCACTTTCTGGAGTGGAAATAGTAATTTTTACCCCTTCACTATCCAACGATTTCCCTACTGTTGCACTCTCTGGAGTGGGAATAGTAATTTTTACCCCTACACTATACAACCTTTTCCCTACTGTTTCACTCTCTGGAGTTGGAATAGTAATTTTTACTCCTAGCTATCCAACGCTTTCCCTACTGTTGCACACTCTGGAGTTGGAATAGTAATTTTTACCCCCAGGGTATCCAAAGCTTTCCCTCATGTTGTACTCACTGGAGTGGGAATAGTAATTTTTACCCACCCGGTATCTAACGCTTTCCCTACTGTTGCACTCTCTGGAGTGGGAATAGTAATGTTTACCCTTACGATATCCAACGCTTTCCCTACTGTTACACTCCCATGAGTGGGAATTGTAATTTTACCCCTACGCTATTTAACGCTTTCCCTACTGTTGGATTTTCTGGAGTGGGAATAGTAATTTTACGATCTACGCAATCCAATGTTTTCATTACTGTAGTTTTTTGGACTTTAAATAGTAGTTTTATTTATTTATGTATTTAATATTTTTTGTATTGTTTTAAACAATGTTGTATTCCATTAATTTTAAAAATATTGAAATTATTGAAAGTATATTTAATTTTTTAAATGTATTAAATATAATGATTTATTTTTATTTATTTTTATTTATGTTATTATTTTATGTGTGTAGATGTATTTGTAATTTATAGTACTTTTTTGAAATTCATAAGTAATTTAATAATTAATAAACATGATTATTAAGTAAGCATATATTATATATTTTATGTTTATTTTTAGTGATTAAATATGTATTATTTATTAATTTTAAATATGTTTATTTTATTTATAAGTATTATTTACTTTATTTTACTTTTTTTTTACAGAAAAAATGATATTTTTAATCACAATATTTTTTTAACATCGATATTTTGGTTCCGATATTTTTGTACTTACCATGTTGTAGATAGGGTGTCGATATACTTGCCTTCGATATTCCATCATCGATGTTTTGTAGGTCGATATTCTGTCCGTCGATATTCTGTCAGAGATTCGTCAAAAAGACATTTGAGGCTAAGGTGAAACTGGTATTAAGGAGGTGGTCTCCAAAATGCTGGTATTAGGGGTGATCGAGCCCTCCAACAGTCCCAGGTCCAGCCCAGTTGTGCTGGTACCCAAGGTTGCCCCTCCGTGCACCACCTCAGAACTCTGGTTCTGTGTGGATTACAGGCGACTTAATTCCATTATGAAGAGTGATGCTCACCCCATCCCCCAAGCTGATGAGCTCATAGACAGGCTGGGTGCTGCCAACTTCCTCAGTATTTTTTATCTCACCTTAGGGTACTGGCAGAATATTCTGACTGATGGGACAAAAGAAAGGTCTGCATTCTTGACCCCTGGAGCCACTTCAAGTTCAGGTTGGTGCTCGTTGGCTTGAAGAATGCCCCAGCCACTCTTCAGAGGTTGGACCACATGATCTTGACTGGGAAGGAGGACTTCTTTGCCACCTTCTTAGATGACATAGCTATCTTCAGCTTGGAGGAACCCCTGTATGACCACTAAGAGGTGCTTCAGGCCATGTAACAGGTGGGCCTGACTATAATGGGCAGTGAATGCCAGATAGGGAGGGTGCCATGGTGTATCTGGACCACATAGTGGGTGGGGGCAAGGTGCAGGCCCTCCAGGCCAAGATTGAGACTATCCTGACCTGGCAAACCTCCAATCCAAAGACAGAGGTGAGGGCCTTCCAGGGTCTAACCAGATATTCCCGGGGGTTTGTTAAGGGTTATGGTACCATTGTTGCCACCGTTACTGAGCTAACGTCTAAGAAGTGGCCCAAGAGGATGATCTGGACATGGGGCCTGTCAGAAAGCCTTTGGCTCCCTCAAGGAAGCTATGTGTACAGCACCTGTAATAAAGGCTCAAGACTTCTAAAGGAGTCAATTGTTCAGACGGACGCTTCAGAGCATGTCATAGGGGCTGTATTAGCACAGATAAATAAGGAGGGCCTAGATGAACCCATAGCCTTCATTAGCAGGAGGTTAGTTCCCTGGAAATAGAGATTGAGTGCTCTTGAGAAGGAAGCCTTTGCAGTGGCCTGGGTGCTGAAGAAGCTGAGATCATTTGTGTTTGGGACTCCCTCCTTTCATTTGCATGAGCCCCTCAGATGGCTCATGCAAAGGAGTGGTGAAAATCTCAAGCTGTTGAGGTGCTCCATCTTCTTACAGGGCATAGATTTTCTGGCGAAAAAACGTCCTGGGTCAGACCATGCCAATGCTGATGTCTCCAGACTTTTTCACCTTAATGAGGAGAACTCTCAGGAGGTTGGGTAGTTCTAACCAGTTTCAGCTGGGGTGGGACATGTGTTAGACATTTTAGTCTTTGGGGCCGGTAGTAATGTCGGGTTTGGTGTCTAAAGAGTTATATTTTGAAGCCCTTTTTATTGGTACAGTTTGATTTGAAGTCACATTCTGCTTTTAGAATATTGATATGTTTAAGTCCCAACCATTTGGTGCATACAGTCTGTTTACTGGGTCACATGACTATGTGACTGGCAGTTGATCTTATAAATTGCTCCCAGACAGTGACACAAAGCAGTGTAGTTGTTGACAGGATGGGTCATCTTTAACTTAATGAGTGGGAGGAGCTGTCACCTACTACACTTAGACATCACAAAGGCACTGCCTGAGCACACTTACAAAAGGTTTGGCACTAGTCTATTGTGACCCCAGACAAATTTTGGTCAGGGCAGGGAGGCAGGAAATTCAAAACCCCTCTTTGTGTGGAAACCATTTGGACCTTCAAACTGGGCCCCAGGTATAAATATTTGACCCTAAGACTTCACTACCCCCACCTGGACCTATGGAAGACACAGGAGGACTGCTGTTCTGATCTATAAAAAGGAATGCTACTCTGTTGTCCTGCTGGCCTGCTGCCCTCCTGCTGAAGTGAAAGGACTGGACTTGCATCTTGATACCAGGGCCACCAGAGTAAATCCAAGAATCAGCTGGTTGGCCTGATTACAGCCTCAGGGACAGAAAAGGCTCTAAACACCTTAAACCCATCTGCTGGACTCAGCGTGCTTTGAGTATTGCCCCTAGGTGGTGCCACCCCAGTACTGAGCTCTTGAAAATAGGACTGCAGATGATTTGCTAGTCCAGCTGTGGTCCCAGCAGCCCTCACACCACAAAAAAGAACTCTACTGGAACCATGGACATTCTGCCTGGAAGAAGAGCTGTTGTGCTGCAAGAGGGACTGCCACTTTGCTACCTGCTCTGCTGTATTGGCCTGCTGCCTGCTGATTGCTGTTCTGTAGGAAGGGCTGCCACTTTGCTACCTGCTCTGCTGTATTGACCTGCTGCCTGCAGCTTCTTGCCTGGGAGTGAGAGGAACTGGACCTGCTCTCTGCATCCTTGAACCCAATATTATACAAGGAGTTTCTGGCTAGCCTCCTGTTTACTGAAGTCCCAGGGACATAAAAAACGTCTTGCAACACTGCTGGTGCTGCTGGACTCTGCCATCCATGAGTTCTATCCTTTCCTGAGGTGCTCCCTCCCTCCAGTCCTGGGACTCAGAAGTAGGTTATACAGCTATTATTCTGCGAAAATCAGAGAATCAACCTGACTGCATGAGAAATATCAATGCATCGCTCACCGATGCCGAAGCAGTGCCAAATCAGTGATGATGCAGGTCCTTACTGTGAGGGTTGACAATGCCACAGCTCCGATCCTTGGACACCTTCTGCAAGGCGCTATGCAGTGCTGAGTCTTCAACGCCATCTGTGAGGCTCGTCTCCGATGCAGTGACCGTACTGACATGGAACATTTGGACTCATTGTGTGTTCGATGTCAATTCTTTGCCCCACACAAGGTACTTTCTCAGCGGGCCCTGCGTGGGTTCTGTAGCTGGCCTGCCTCTATCACCGTTGGCCTCAACTTGGTTTTTCACTGGCCACCCATGACCTCAAGTAACCTTTTGACAGCTGTGACTGCCAAGCACTAGTTTTCACATTTAATTATTAAACATTCATATCTCAAGTTCTACTTATTGGATTTTTGTTGTTTTGGTCTTGTTTAAAATATTGAATATTCTCTATTTTCCAAACTGGTGTGGAGTCTTTTTGCGTTTTTTTGACTGTGTTACTGTTATTAAAGTGTGCACAAATACTTTACACATTGCCTGCTCTGTGCCAAGCTATCATAGTGTGAGCACAGGTTAATTTAGGATGTAAATCTGCCTTACTCTGGCTACAATTGTGGTTCCTGCTTGGACAGGGTGGATACTCTGTCAACCAGAAACCTACATTTCTAACATCGATGACAATGCAGGACTCAATATTGCAGCTGTGTAGCATTTCAGAATAACCGGTAGAAGGGACATCTTTATCTTCAATGCAGGACATCGCAAAATACTAAAAACCAACAAAAACGGGCTCAGAAAACAAGAGGATGAAAACAGTTTGAGGATGACCATGCAGAAGGGTCAAGCAACAACAGCGTGCTCTCAATCAAGGTCAGCCTGAACTTGTCACTTTGTCCCATTTTGTTGTGAACATGTAACCACAATTTACTTTAATCTTTAAAATTGCATATCTCCGGTTCTACTGATTGGATTTATGGTGTTTTGGTGTCAATTTATTAAATATTAGTCTATTTTTCTAGATTGGTGTATGATTTTTCATGCGTTGTGTTTTCACTTTATTACTGTTTGAAGTGCTGTATATGTACTTTACACTTTGAATTGAAGCTAAGCCTGACTTCTTGTGCCAAGCTACCAGAGGGTTAAGCATTGGTTAATTTGGGGGTTGCTTGTGTTTCACCCTGCCAGAAATTGTGGTAGCTGCTTGAGTATAGTTTCACCGCCCCCCCCTCCCCCTCAACTAGTAGCCCAATTTCAAACAGGATAAAAACCACAATGATGCCTTGATGATTCACAAAACAACTTAAGGAAAATAATAAAACTCTCTGAGCCACTGAGCATAGTGGTGCCAAAACCTTATGTTGCAAACCCTGTCTCAACTTCTCAGTGAGAAGAAGAACCTACAAAAACATCATTGAAACCCAATCCACTCCTTTAAGAAGGGAAATCAATCAAGCCAACAGCTTACCGAAATAATTATTTGACATTTTGGAAACACCTCATGGAGCCTCCTTCTCAATGATCACCAACACAATAAAGGAGAAATGCAAGACACTCTCCAAATTCTTCAGTGAAGATACAAAAATCAAAACATCTTTCCCCCACCAAAAAACCTGAACCCTTAACAAAAAAAATTAAGAGTCTTCGGTAGTCATTTTATAAAAAATCACCCATTAGCACTCTCACCAAGACAAGATCATCATTAGAGTTTTCAGAACCCATTCCATTCACAATTCTCCAAGAGACCAGCAAAGCAGTCTAGCCATTCCAGATAAACCTGATGAATTTGTTCATATCCCAAAGACATATTACACCATTCCTACCAGAATAAGATGAAGATCCTGAAGTCCTTAATTTTTTTTGCCAATATCTATTGAAGGAAGTGGCTTCTAGGGGCCACTCAGGGTATATACAACCAACTGCAATGCCTTCCCAAGACGGAGAGTCGGTCAGACAGTAGAGAATACAAACTTAAGTGTTTATTAGCAATACTCTGGGGAGAAGTCCATCATGACCTGCACCCTAAAATGTCTGCATATTTTAGTAATATTTGGTGTGGCATGAATATGTATTACACAAGTCAGTTATAAACTATAAATCAGGGAACGAAGGGACTCATTAGTCTGAACGCCATAGGACCACATCCGACCCCGTCAACAGCATATGGCACTGGCAGTCCAAAGACCTCCCTTTTATGAGTCAACCACAGGGTCGGCGTTGTTGAGGTGGTGTTCTTGAAGTGGTGGTAGGTACTGTTACCAACTTTATCAATGCCTGTGTGTGAATTTTGACTGGATATGTGTAGGATGCACACATATGCATGATATATGTGGGACAATATCACATACTCATTACTTGGGTTCGGCCCATATGCAGGCAGTCCTGGCAATGGGCATATGGTACAATAAGGACTTACCTGTACATCACCACACATAGGGTTGTAATCATTGGGGTGTAAATCCTGCTGTGAATGGGGGACCAGGAGAAATGGATCCACATTGGAACTTACCTGAAGGAAGAAGAAATGGGCCCCCCAAATCCTTCATCCCTGCCACCTTGAAGCTGGCAGTCAGACTGCTGTGGTCTGCTCTAGGAATAAGCAACTAGTAGTATACCCGGGGGTGCAGCTCACGGGCACCACCCTATGGTGGCTACATTTCCCCAACCACATACCCGGAAGTCAGTGGTCTGCTGGTTGTCTCAGCGGTCCAGCGGCTGTCTTTGCAAAGCCAATCCACCCAGCTCCAAATATGGCAGTTGGACCACCAATCAAATAGCGCTCGGACTACCACCGCCAATATGGTCAAATGGTTGATATTTCAGATTTTGGCAAGTAGTGTATATTCACTGGTCTAGCTGAATGGGAAATAATATCCCACATATGTAATAATGTTTTACTATTTTGCGCAATGAACACATGCGAACATAACCTGCAAATGGAAATAAATATTCTACAATACCATGTAAAGCAATACAGTACTCTTGGTTTCTTAATTTGTCCTGGTGAAATTATTTTCATTGGGAATGACTCCATATTTCCTATTTATTTTGTGCTTTTCAAAAAGAAATACGCGACTGTGTAAAGAAAGCATGCAGAAGAGGTACCCACTTTAATGTGAAAACAGTTTAACAAAACACAAATAATCAATTGCTTTATCGACTGTCCTTTACTTCTTATATGAGCAGGAATAGGAATAGTATAATATCCAAAATCTTGACATTGCCTTCTTTACTTACCTACTAAGTCCCACTGTTCCAAGCAAAGAACTTATATTATTAATGGATGCTGCCCATTGAAAAACTGAACAGTGGGCAAGGTGTTCAAAACCTTCGATTCATCTCTACTGTAGTGTATTTTTCGTTGAACATTCAAGACATAATTTTGCAGTAAAATGTGAAGCCATTCGTTGATTGGCAAATGTTTCAGCTGTCAAACCCAAATATGGATCACTTCAGTACTTTTAAAGAAGTGTTTCTAATAGGTTTCCCACTTAACAGCCTAATTTACGAATAAAACGAATAAATATGAGCAGACTGGACAACAAAAAGAAAATGCATGGTTATTGCTGCTGGTAAGCTGAAGTCATCATTTAACTTTTTCTGAAGAGCAATGGCACAGATTGTATATATATGTATATATACTGAAAAAACCATAGGTTTCACTACAGTTATAGTTAGGGATTAGCATTTAAAAAACCTATTAAATTCACTGAAAAAAACATAGGTTTCACACCAGTTATAGTTAGCTGGAAATGTTATTGACAGAAAACCATTGAAATTCCCACGTTATAGTTAGTTGGACTCACTATAACTTGCGCGCCTGCAATGCACTGCTGATGACGTCACATATTACATCACTCATGACATGGTCAGTGACATCACTGATGACACCATCCAGTGAATGTGTGTCTTTCTGAAAAATAAATATGTTTTATATATGTATATGTAAAGGTCGATGGAAGAATAAATGTTTAAATAAGTATCTAAATGGATGTTTTTTTAAAAAAAATTGATTCGTTAACTGGCTTATTAAGTGTATCTTAGTGAATACATTTATTAGCGAGTAATGTTTAAATATTTAAATATATGTATCAGTGTTTCACTTTGTGTATAAGTGGCTGCATGGGTTGGTGAGTAGCTACATGTGTGTGTATATGTGTTATTAGATTTTTTTTAGTATCAGTATGAGTGTCTGTATGGTTTGGTGGGGGTATTACTTAGCACATAGATGCATCAATGACTGACTCACTGTTTGTATGTGTTTTGAAGACAGCATATGTGCAGGACTGTATGGGTGGATGAATGTGTATATGTCAGTGAGTGAATGACTGTCTCACTAGTGTCTTTAACAGTAACGACATATGTTTTAATCTAGTATATGTTAGTATTGATGTATATAAGTGAGTATATGTGAGAGTGAGAGATTGTAAGAGTTCCTGTTTAAATAAGTATGTGTTTCTATAAGTGATTGTTTAAGAGAGTAAGTATGTGTAAGTTTCCTTAGAAGTAAGGTGGTAGTGTGTGTATAGCTGTATATGCAAATGAATGTATGTTCAATAGTTTATTTGCATGTGTGAGTATGTGTGTGAGTAACTTTTGGATGACTGTCGATGTGTAATAAGCATGGGCGAATTTTGCGAATCTGGCCTTCGCAAGGGTTTCTGCCAGTTTGCGAGGGTTTTGTACCAGTTCGTAATTGCGAACTTACTTGTCGGCCCGCAACGGTCGCTGACTATGTTGTTTCTACGTCTGGTTCATCATCACAGGTTCCCAGCACCCTCTGTTTCACCACTGCCACCCTCTGTTTTACCTATGCCACCCTCTGGTACATCAATGCCACCCTCTGGTTCATCATCACTGTAGATTATGGGGGGGGGAGCAAGCACACCTGCCCTGCTCCAACTGACATGAATTAATTTGGGGTTGATTTATTAATGTGTTACTGTTTTAAAATTCCAGTCTGGCACCTGCTTCCTTATCTGTAATTTGCTTTCTGTTGCAGTGCATTTTTTTTTCCAGGACCTATGTGGCGTACTTGTAGCTATTTTATGAGCCTGCTGTGAGGGTCAGAGCAGGGTCATACAATTGTTGCACCTAGCAACTGAACTCTGGAGGGGCCCCAGTCAGGAAGCACTACAGGGAATGGTTACTAATGATGAGTTTGAACTTTTGCACCTGCTGAGTGCTTTCAGTTTTGCAAAACTCATTTTCCTGCAATTTCGCAGGATTCGCGGGGCGCGAACGTGCGCTAGATCGAACTCGGAAGCCGCGAATTCGTGCGAATATGCGATTTGTTTTTTTGCGGCGTGTTAGTTCGCAAGGTTTTGTGCGTTTTAGCGAGCCGCTTGTAGCGCAACGGCGCAAAGTTACCCTCACAGTCGTTCACAGGCGCGGCCATCTTGTTTGCATGACGTATTACCGTTTCTGGGCGCGATGTGTAATCTCGCAAAGTGTGCGGCTCGCTAGTACAATTTTGCGTGTGTTCGCGAGGAAAATCTCACGCGAACTTACCCACGGGGTCGTGAACGGGCGCGGCCATCTTGTTTCTCCTTCATTGCTATGGTTCTGGGCATGCTTTTTCTATCCTCTCTGAATCTCTGCCATCCTTTGCTTGTTTGATGTTTTTTTTAATCTATTTTACTTATTATCTATCCCTCTATTTTTCTAGCTCTATATTTTTGTGTTTTCTGCTACTTTTGGTTAATTTTAAAATACTTTTTTAAACTCTTTTCTTTTCTTCTTCCCTATTCTATTTTCTTTAATATTTAGCTTCCTTTCTGCCCAGACCATGGTAAAGGGAGCAGGGAAGCATCCCGAGAAGGGGAAGGGTACCGCACCCCGTGCCCAGCTCCCGCGCGGGCGTTAGAGAGGGGAGCAGGTCGCACCCCGGGAGATCTTCAGCCCGGAGGAGGTGGCCACACTAGTTTTTTATGTTCAGCACCCCCTCCCCAGGACCATCATGGCAGGCGGCAAGATCGCTCGCGGGTACGGGATCCAGGACTCCAGAAGCGGTGGGAGAAGGTGGGCCGGGCCATGTACCAACACTCTTGGGTCCGGCGCACCTTCAACCAGGCCACCCACTGTTGGACGGATCTGGACCGGGAGCGCGATCTGCTCGACAAGCCCGGGGATGCTCAGCCTTGAGATCCCCGGGCTTGGTGATTAGTAGTAGCTATTTCTTTACTACTTTGTTTTCTCCTGCTCTGTGTGTTATTATATTGCAAATTTTTGTTTTTTACCAAGAGCATTAATGCTGCTGATTACATTGTAGGTAAATTATATTTCAAAATGTTCTGTGCATTTCAGGTGCACTGCTCTCCTTCTCAGTAGCGTTGCTACTATGCTTATTTGTTTTCGATTTTGTGTTCCTTTCATTGGCCTGTGAAATTATGTATGAGTGTAGTTTAAAGAACTGCGTAATGCTAGACACTAAGGGTCAGATTTTTAATTACCGGCGCATCCCTGCAAAGTAGCCGGGATGCGCCAGTAATTGTGCGCCACGCCACCACCACCCATGGTGCGCCGTATTTACAATGAGGCGCACCATGGGCCCAAAACGTCACCAAAGCGGTACGCATCTGTGCCGTAAAGGCGGCGCATTGCTGGAGTTGCGTCGCAACGATGGCGCAGCTCCAGCAATGCTCTGGGGTGCCCTATCTCCCCAATGCTGAGTCAAGCCGTACGTCTGCTTCAAGCAGGCGCAGGGTTTGAGTCACGCATCATTGTCCTCAAAGTGACTGATTGAAATCTTGTAGATTTCCCTCAGACACTTTTAGGATGCGTTCCTGCGCAGGAACGCCCTCCCTTGCGCCGGAACGCCTCCTGATGGTGCAGGGCTTTACAACGTGATGCATCTCCCATATGCGTCACGTTGTTAATATACGCCGCACCATGGCGCCTCTTTTGTTCTGCCGCTGCGTCACAAAAGTCACGCAACAATGGAGCAAAAGAGCCGCAAGGGGCTTCTAAATCAGCCGCTACAGACCCAAGTCCAGTCCTTCCTTTGTACACATGGCGGTAAGAAGAAATAGTGGTAGTGGATTGATATTTTGAGTATTTTAATGACTGGTTAATGTAGTAGGAAACATTTTAGTGTTGTCGTTGCTCTACAATCACTATGGACTTTGTCTGTCACTTCGCGTGCTGCGGACTGCTGCCTGCCAGTCCTAGGCGAACCTTTTTAGTATTTTGTTTAGTGAGTTACATAAGAACTTTCCAAGTCGACAATCCGCAAATCAAGCAATACTAATAACGTAGTAGACCACAATCCTATCCTGTGGAATAGTTGTCTATTTGCTATTTCGCCAAAATATTTTGTTATTGCTCTTTTGAAATGTTTGATTTGGTTGACAAATATCATCCATGTTTTCTGGTCTTCCTTTCTTTCATGTTGTACATCAGCTCCCCCGAGGGGCAAGAGGACACAAGAGGAGGAGACTGCTGTTCAACAGGATGCAGGCCAGGATCGGGCAGGCGAGGGCTCCTTTGCTGGCACCGGTAAGTTTTAATTTTAATATAGAGTACCTATTTTTTCCTAGCGTTCCTCATTCAATTTTTTCTAAATCATCTTTGATCTTCTTGTAGACTGTATCTAAATTCTTATCCTGCCTCGACTATGACTCCCTGTGGTATTACTAGATTATTCTTCTTAGTCTGTCTGTGTAGCTAACTAAGATTGCACATTTGGCAATTCCATTGGACTCCCATTCTAGTCAGCAATAGCTCTATGCACTGAGTGCAGTCCTCTGGGATTGTCCATAATGTCTTTTCAAGTCTTCTAAATGTTTATGCTTTGACAATTGCCAACAATAAAAAGGTGAATGACGATCAAGAAAGAATAGGATACTACTTTACTTTTGGTTTGAATAGGAGGACAATCCATTCTACTACTGTTGCAGGGACAAATCTGCACAAACAGAACTATGGACACTAAATAATGCATTGCTTAGCTTATCAATTATAATAGGCGCTGTTAGACTTTCCACATACCTCAGTGATAACAGACTTTGTAGTTGAACCCCCAATCTCCTTACTGACTCGATAGTGTGGCAGAGTCATTTAGCTCCCAAAGTCACTGATGATTGATCCCCAATGATGATTATCCAACGCAGGACAAGAGTACGGAGTCAGAGTCAAGAAGTGTCAGAGGCACGGACTCATGCTTGCAAAAATTGCAAAACCTTTAGCTCAGCCACTCTAGTCTGGAGGACCAAAAACCACAGAGTCTATTTAAGTTTAAAAGCTTTATTAAAAGTAAACACATTTATTAAAATCAAGTTTGTCATAAAACTAAACGTTTAACTGAAAATGGAAAAGTGCTTAGTGCTGACGATTAATTGAACACATTTCTTGTGGTCGAGCCGAGCTCTCATATGGTTTGAACTTGATCTTGCTCGTGTTCTTAGAAGTCAAGCTTCTATCTGTTAGGAGAAAAAGTGGTGCTTGTTAAAAATAAAAAGCAAGCATTCATCAATTGTGCCAAAAGTGCAGCAAGACAACTGCCTTCCCTGGAAAAAGGGACATTTTTACTTTAGAGTAGACAGTCACAAATTATTACATTGTTTTCTGTTCTTTCTCACATTTCTTTATTCCTACACCAAATATTATATAGTAGTGAGTGGTGTATTCTAACATTCTTAAATGTACTTTGTAGGTGGAACATCTGGAGGCGGGGCCAGCGCCGAGGTGGTGGTGCTGGATGAGGGGAACACTTCTGGGGTGGGTGCGGTGCAAGTGCCGGACGACACCAATGTGCCTGTGAGGGTTCACACGGTGGTGCCGGGCAGAGGTAAGCTATATATTACTTACTTATTGCGATTGAAGACTGCAGAGTGTGCTATCTGCACGGGTGTATTATAAATGAACCAGGTAGTAGCCTCCTCTAAAGGTACTTCGACTTAGCTGTGAAGTTTTTGGCGAGAAGAATCCCAATCAGATCTGAGATGAACTTGATGGATGGGATGAACGAAAAGCGAAAGAAGGGTGTAAGTAAGTGTGGAAGGACGAGAAATTTAATGATGACTGGCAAAGAAGAATGATATGTGTTTGCTTGGTCCCCGAGGTGGCTGGGAAGGAAAGAATATGGTATGGTGCATGGCTGGGTGAATGATGAAGCAAGGATAGGTGGAAGGAGAACAGCCTGGGTGGGTGAAACAGAAACTGTATGTGTGCATATACTTTGAATGGATGGATGCCTGGATCATGGTACTATCTGACTCTTAGATAGCATATGTGTATCTAGAGAGAGTAGACGGTCACTGGATGAACTAAGTGTTACTTTGAAGAGCATGTAACACCGCACCCGCACGTCCGTTCCAGTGTAGGAAAGGCAAGGAAAAGAAGTTGTAATTTTGTCCAAATACTACCATGAATAGTAGCAGTAGTTTGTATTGCAACTGCAAGCACAGCATATATCCGGTTATTACGGTGGACACTCCCTACCTCTCTTAATAGGTTTAGTTTAGTAGTAGTACGTCATTCATGTGTGGGTGTATCATTGTTCACTCAATAAAAAGCAAAGCACCTAAAGTCATCCCATATGTAATCAAATACATCCCATGTGAAATGATAGATAATCAGATTATTTAGCTTCTTCATTTTCCTTTTCTAGTACTCATTTGCACTGTAGGGTGAAAGTTAAATTAATTAAGCAGTAGCCCTTTTAACAGAGTATTCTCAGTGCCACCCGTAGTAGAAAAGTGAGAGCTTCACCACCTGCATGTACTGGACCGGTACAGTAACGCAAGTCTGTCTCACTCATCATGGTGTGCGTCTGTTTTTCTCAGGTGCAAGTTCAGTGCGCTGGCATTATGCCGGCTTGCATAAGATAATGTACCAATTTTCCTAAACAAGAGAGAAGAAGAAGAATAAGACTGGTGTACTGTCATAGTCGACTGTAATGGAAGTCCATAGTGCTCGTAGAATTTGTTCCTTAAACTCCCACTAATGTTAGAGCAAGGATGAAGAAGTGGGAGGTTAGATAGATACTGGCCTCAATAGTTATGTACTGTGCTTTCAAGTTGCTAGTTGTACAGCGCCGGGACGCCCCGTTGCTGGGGCAGCTGTCGCACTCAAAAAAAAACATAACATACTGTGACAAAACTTCTGCTCAATCATTTTGTGTTAATCTTAAGGAGCATTGGTTACAGACTATGTCTTTCTTTCTTCATATAGTTGCTCCTTCCAAATCAACAACACCAACAAGGAAGGAGCGGGCTCGAATGGCCCGGCAACGAAGGCTGGATGCCACTGTCGCCGAATATCGGCGGCTGGTGTGCCTGGAGGAGGAGGACACGCAGTCTACTGGTACAACATCCACTGGGACAGCTGCATCCTCCTCCGGGCCCCCACGGGCTGCCAGCCAGCGCAGTGCTTCAGTGGTACGGAGCCGGGCTACCAGAGCCAACCGCCACCGCCGAGCAGCAAAGACAGCAGCTGCCCCCCACTGGAGTTGCAAGGCACGCCAGCACCGCTTATGCCTCAGAGTATCCTACCTGGAGCAGGAGGTCCTAACATATAAGACCTTCGTGGAAGGCCTCCGCTCCGACCATGCCACCCTCCGCAAGGAGTATGATGCCCTGGCCGCTAAAGTGAACAGCATCATGCCATAGTGTCCCTTGCCCCTTTTTTAGAGACTTTTGGGGGGTGGGAATTGGGAGTTGGGTTGTTTTTGGGACTTTTGAAGGACAATCGGTGGGGTTAGGGAGGGTCTTGCGGGAGATTATTTTGTTAGGGCTACACAAATATACTTTTTGAAACTTTATCTGAGCATACCTGTTTTTTACTGCTTTTGAGTCTGGTGGGTGGGGGTTTAACAGTAAGTTTGTTTTCCTGAAACTTAAGTCTGTGTCATTTTCTTCCTTTAAGTGTAAATGGCTAAATGTTTTCAACACTAAGTGCCTCTCACAGAGCAAGCGAATTCAAGAGTCCTAGGACTTTAGTAGTACTACCGTCAATCTCTCGTCTCTCCTAATACTCCATTATACTACCTCCCACCAAACGCTTATCTTACCTGTAATTTGTGTTTGAAAGTAGGGCTAGGCCTAGGGCTGGCTCCACGGGAAATGGCGATTAAGGTTGGCAATCCTGGGCGGATGAAATGTCCTCATTGCGGTGGTACTAGTGGTGTGACACAGTGGCAGTTGCATGCCTATGGAAAAAAATAAAATGAAACCTGGTTTGTCTCTTTACTGGGGCATTACAACGGTACGATAGAGAATATAGCAGGTGACAGTACACTAGAACAGTGCCACAATGTAGCCTAACAAATGGTAAAGTATTGAAAGTATAACTAGTACTTGCGTTGAATTTCTTTGACATTGGCTACAAGAAATAGTACTGAAGATGAGTAAGTCTAGAATATATACTCGGATTCCTTCACCAGCCTGTTGCTATGACCTTATCCTCCCCAGCAAATGTGTGGAATTATTGATGTCATTTAGTCACACATCAATCAAAACTACACAGCCCGGGGGAAGAGGGTTAGGGTTTGGAAAATGGATGGGAATGAGGGTTTATTTTTGGGTAGGTTTTGTTGAGAGAAGAAAAAAAATGCACAGCATGGACAAACAATAATTGAAGATATAGAAATCTTTGGGTACAAAGCTAACCATAAATCTTTTAAGTGACATAAAGGAAGTGCATGCACTACTGCATGCATTGTTACTGAAAAGTAAGTAGTACTTTCGACAACCATGAATGACAGAATGCGACAGTACAGGGCTGCAGCGTTTTCACTTGCCTATCTCTGCACTCAGAGAAACACTTCTTACATTAAATTAGGTTTAAAAAATAGCCAAGTAAAACCTATAGAATGGCTGTAGGGATCAATTTAGAAGCAGAGAGGGATCCAAGAAATGCAGAGTCACACTCATAGAAGTTCACAGCAATAACATTACTTAAAAAAACATTACAAATGAATGGATACTGTATCTGTATGTTGTTGTAGTTGTCCTGTTGAATTTGGTAAGTAAGTTGCACGCATCAAACCATTCCTCTTATTAGCGGCACTCCTGCATTCCAGCTGACGCGCCGTCCATCAATGTTGGTGACCAGAAGACACCCTGTCCACTGCCTGCCTGGCAGATGCTGAATTGCGGCTTGCTAATGTGAAGCCTGACTTCATCCTTTTTTTCCCATTGCACAGACTGAAACCCGGCCTGTAATTATTGATGGAAAAACAGGAAGTGATATTAGAACACCACTGACAAATAAATATAAGGTATGTACTCTGTTTAGTGCAAAAAGTCACACTTTGAGTTTCCTAATAGACAGTAGAATATTTTTGAAAGTGCGGACTCTGTCTGAGTCTCCTTTTGAAGGATAAATAAGTATGGGCAAATTAATTTAGCGGATCTTTCCCCTCAAGCTAGGTGTACTGTAAACTGTGTTTTAGAACAAAATTAGACCTTCCCAAGAGTGCTCCCACACAGACCCTTACTAAAGCCAGTCGCGAAAATGAAGAAGACCCCCAATCAGATCTCAATAAACGAGGCCTAGTAGAAAACTGGTGAGAAAACATACTTTGAAAGTAAAAGTAGGCCCAAATACCCCCTTACCCACTGTGGATTGTATTCAAACCACTTGCAAGCAAGCAAAAGTATCCATACCCAGCATCGCTCCAAGACTCGCAAACCCCCCACAAACAGCCCCCCACCCAAGCACATGCAATACAAATACTGCTAACCCTAACGAGCCCTAAGTTAAGAATAGTGGAAAACGCTTTATTTAACTATGCCAAATCCCCCCTTTCCCACCATGGGTTTTCTTCAAATCACTTGCAGCCAAAATTACACCTTCCCACGAGTGCTCTAGGAAGACCCCAGAACTCAGTTGCAAAAATCTAGAACACCCCGAAACACATGCAATCCTGCTGCTAGGGCTAACCCTAACGAACCCTAAGTTACAAAAAGTGCCAAAAGGCTTTTCGGCATGGATTTTGTCCAAACCACTTCTATCCGGTATTAGACCTTCCCAGCAATGCCCCAAGACCCGCCAACCCACCCGCAAAAAGCACAACACCCCCAAACATCCAAAAAGGGAAATATCATACTTACAATATATATCGGCCTTCGGTCCAAACGCGCTGTGCAGCTAGGTCATAACTCCCGTTTTCCACCACGGATTTCCTGAAAAGCAAATGCAATCAAGAATAGACTGTCCCAGCAGTGCTCCCAGACCCCAAAACTCACTCACAAACACCCGGAACCCCCCCAAAGAGCACCTCAAAGGCAATCAAGTCAGCAAAAACGCAAACAAAATGTTTCCTCTGATTTGGTCCAAACCACTTTTATCCGGTATTAGAGCTTCCCAGCAATGACCCCAGAGCCGTCAACCCAGGCGAAAACTAGTAGAAGACCCCCAAACAGCCAAAAAGCAAAAGTACAAAAATGGGGACTTAGTCATTTGCATGGCAATTTCCAAAATCACTCCGCGCGCGCCATGCAGCTAGGCCCTAACTCCCCTCTGCCACCATGGATTTGCTTCAAACCTCTTGCAATTAAAACTATCCATACCCAGCAGTTCTCCCAGACCCTGAAACCCACCCACAAACACCAGGAAGCCCCCCAAACAGGCCCCCGAAAACGCTACGTTGAGCAAAATGTCAGAAATCGCAAAAAAAAAATTCAGCATGGATTTTGTCCAAACCACTTCTATCCGGTATTAGACCTTCCCAGCAATGCCCCAAGACCTGCCAACCCACCCGCAAAAAAGCACAACACCCCTAAACAGCCAAAAAGGGAAATATCATACAATATTTATCGCCCTTCGGTCCAAACGCGCTGTGCAGCTAGGTCATAACTCACGTTTTCCACCACGGATTTCCTGAAAAGCAAATGCAATCAAGATTAGACTGTCCCAGCAGTGCTCCCAGGCCCCAAAACTCACCCACAAACACCCGGAACCCCCCCAAAGAGCACCTCAAAGGCAAGCAAGTCATCAAAAACGCCAAAAACATTTCGCCTCCGATTTGGCCCAAACCACTTTTATCCGGTATTAGAGCTTCCAGCAATGGCCCCAGAGCCGTCAACCCAGGCGAAAACTAGTAGAAGACCCCCAAACAGCCAAAAAGCAAAAGTACAAAAATGGGGACTTAGTCATTTTCATGGCACTTTCCAAAATCACTCCGCGCGCGCTATGCAGCTAGGCCCTAACTCCCCTCTGCCACCATGGATTTGCTTCAAACCTCTTGCAATCAAAACTATCCATACCCAGCAGTGCTCCCAGATCCCGAAACCCACCCACAAACACCAGGAAGTCCCCCAAACAGGCCCCCGAAAACGCTACATTGAGCAAAATGTCAGAAATAGCAAAAAAAATGTCAGCATGGATTTTGTCCAAACCACTTCTATCCAGTATTAGACCTTCCCAGCAATGCCCTAAGACCCGCCAACCCACCCGCAAAAAAGCACAACACCCCCAAACAGCCAAATAGGGAAATATCATACTTACAATATTTATCGGCCTTCGGTCCAAACGCGCTGTGCAGCTAGGTCATAACTCCCGTTTTCCACCACGTATTTCCTGAAAAGCAAATGCAATCAAGTTTAGACTCCCAGACCCCAAAACTCACTCACAAACACCCGGAACCCCCCAAAGAGCACCTCAAAGGCAAGCAAGTCAGCAAAAACGCAAAACAAATTTCGCCTCTGATTTGGTCCAAACCACTTTTATCCGGTATTAGAGTTTCCCAGCAATGGCCCCAAGACCCGCCAACTCACCCGCAAAGAAGTAGAACACCCCCACAAGTGCAGAGTCTTTCTTCATTGGGTGTAATAGCCCTCTGCTTTGAGGGAAATAGGAGTCTGGAGGAGGAGGATAGAGGAGCATGTTCTTGTGAACTTGTGAATCTGAGGAATGCAGACTGCGGCACCTTCAAATCAATAAGCAAACAAGTGAAGACAGTTCTGCTGATGGGCTTGTTTTTGTGATTAGGTGATTAAAGTTTTAATTATATTAACTGTGCAAAACAAAGAAAGACACACAGGAATAAAAGTGAAAAAGGACGAAAAAGAAAGTTATTGATTCATTGGCTCATTTTCAGGGCTCGGTGTCAGGGAATAAGAATAAGAGTTCGTCCTCATACTCTGCAAATTCAGGCAGGAGTAGGTCAGTGTCACCTAACAGAGAAGAAATTCCCTCATCTACGTTGCTGTCCTCCTCGTCTTCATCCGGCGTGTGTTCTCGTACTTTGTAATCTGGTGGTATGAGGTGCTGATTTATCTTGATCATTGTTAACCTCTCCACATTTTTGGGCGAGAGGCGTCTCCGTTTGGAAGTTACAATGCCACCAGCAGCACTGAAAACATGTTCAGAAAACACGCTTGCGAGTGGGAAAGACAAGTAGTTTATAGCCAGGTTGGGCAGCTGTGCCCACAATTCTTTTTTCCCACGCCAATACGCCAATGGGTCAGCATTAACATAGACCTCTGTTGAGTCATTCAGATAGTCCTGCACCATCGACTGAAGGTTCTCCAAGGTTACTCCACTTTGCTTACTTTTTGCTGGGACATTTTGAGAACCAAACCCAAGGAAAGTTAGCCAATCCTCTTCTTCACCCAATGTTACTGTTGTGTCTGGTGCAAATGATCCGGTTGCCGGTGTCTTTAACAGCTGAGAGGTCACTTGTGCCACAGCCACAGGTGCAGAAGTGGATTCTTTTGACTGGGGATGGCCTGCTGATGCTGATGTACTGCCTTTTCCTTCAATTTGCTGCCGTTCTCTTTCAAACCTCATGGCTGACAAGGCTAGCCAACGTTTGTACTTTGTAACATCTTCATCATCAAAAGCAAAGAATGCTCGGCCTGCCAGCGCCTTTTTGTAGCGTGGATCCAGAATAGTAGCACAAATGTAATGCTGTTCTGAGTGAATCACTTTAAGGCGTTCATCGCCAAGTAGGCGCTCTAATAATTTCTCCGCCAAAACAAAAGCGTCTTTCTTTTCTTCATCTTTTTGAAACATAGAAGACACCGCATTCAGTTGGTGCTCCAGCATGCGCAACAATGGTATAGCTTTTCCCAAGTTACAGTCCTCCCTGCTGACTGCACGCGTGAAGACCTCAAAAGGACGAAGCATGTCTGACAGGCTTTTAACTAGCTTCCATTGCGCCGCATCTAGCCTCAGGTCCTTCTGAGCTGTACCCAGTGTTAAGAAAAAGTGATCGAGTACCGTATACTGCTCATACAGACGCTCAAGCATGTAGAAGGTTGAGTTCCAACGTGTTGGCACCTCCTGGATGAGTGCTTTCACTCGCATTCGACGTTCATGTAGCAGGATCCTCAGATGCTTCCGGGCCTTAAAAGAATGGCTGAAATGGTTGCACATTCTTCGGCAGGTGGCCACTAACTCGCACGCTGGACTGACTTCACTCAAGAATTTTTCAACAACGAGGTTTATACAGTGCGCCAAACACGGTACTCTAAAATAGTTACCCAGCTCCATGGCCTTAACTACATTGGCGCCATTATCCGTGAAAACATAAACAATCTGGCGTTTTTTTGGGGACAGCCAGTGAAAGAACTTTGTGTTAAACTCATTCAAAATGTTTTCTGCTGTATGACGTTTCTCCAAGCCAA
This sequence comes from Lissotriton vulgaris, assembly GCF_964263255.1. Classification (NCBI taxonomy): domain Eukaryota; kingdom Metazoa; phylum Chordata; class Amphibia; order Caudata; family Salamandridae; genus Lissotriton; species Lissotriton vulgaris. The sequence goes on along the minus strand of NC_141689.1, from coordinate 265,908,344 downwards.
ACATGGCTAGTGTTGCATGTTTCCGAGCAGCTTTAAAAACTTGGTCCGGGTCAACACCTGCGTTTAGCTTTGCTTTAACCCCTGAAAAAGAGACCCAGTGTGCAGTGATGCACATGTAATCAGCACCTGCGCCACTGGTCCACATGTCGGTTGTCAGATGTATAGTGTGAACAGCACTCTTCTGCAAAGCTGCCCCAATCACCTCCAGCACATCTTCATGTAGTGCTGGAACCGCAACTCTGGTAAAATAAAACCGGCTAGGAACATTCCATTTAGGGCAGATCGCTGCCACTAATTCTAGAAAACCAACCCCTTCAACAAAAGAAAAAGGGAGAAGGTCCAGAGCTAGCATTTTAGCCAGCTTAGTGTTATACAGACGCGTCAGTGGGTGGTTGCGATCATATGGCGCGTCTGAAAACAACATGGTTCTAATGTTGCCCTGGACCAAGCATTTACGGGATGATGATGATGATAACTTCTTCGACCCAGTTACGCTCGCTGATGAACTTTTTCGCATTGGTGTCTCACTCTCTCCCACACTCTTAGTGTGGCTCACATGGGGTGTGCTGCAGACAGGGGTACTGGGTGTAAGTAAAGTGTTTGACACGTCTTCTTCCTCCTCGTCATCATCAGATGAAACATCAACGTTTTCTTGACTTGCAATTCGGGCTTCCTTGATCTCCTTTAGGTGCGCAAACCATTGGACAGCGTGCTGTCTCTTAAGATGACCTCTCTGGCCTCCGGTACCATAGTTGGTACCAAACTTACCATGACTAACTGCAAGCTTACAAATGCTACAAATGGCGAAGTTTTCCTTTTTTGGGCAAACACTAAAGAAGTCCCAAACTGCAGACTTGAAATGTCTGTGGGGGCCGGAGGAGGCGGCGGTCATGCTTCTAATGCCAGATGCAGTGGAGGATGTGGATTGCCAAACTTTACTACATTGTGCACTTTCACCACCACTAATTGAGGTCGAGGTGGATGGAGGTCCCTTCTGGCGAAGAAGAAATATGGAAGCGGTAGGTGTTGGTGTACTAGTTAACTCCAATGATTGTGGTATTTCCATTGCCTCCTCGTCGGCAACATCATCATGCTCAGCAGCTTCTCGGGCTAGGGTCAAAATGTCTGTTTGCTGCATGCCCTCTGGGGCTGCATTGACCTTCATGATGACTGGGTCGTCGTCGTGAGAGTCTTCATCAGCAGCAGTATCCACCACTTCTTGTTGAGCCTCATCACACTCCATAACTATGAGACTTTGGACGAGCTTCCTTTTACGCTTAACTACCTTTGTCAGATCATGGTGTGCCTCACTCTCAGACGGCAGTGGTGCTGGTTTCCAATTTTGATCCGTATCATCAGAAGGAGGTGTGCTTGAAGAAGATGTAGACACCACCCTTGATCTCTTCCTTGCTAGGGATGTGGAAGACAATGAATGATCATCAGGAGGAGTGGCTTCCTCAAATGATACCTCGCCTTGATTTTCGATTTCCTGATGTGCCCCTACTTCGGGAGGAACAACTATTGTGGGCACTTGTGACCCTCTATGCACCTCTGCTTGCGCATCTCCTTGCGCTGCCTCTCCTTCCACTTGTACTTGGGCTTGGACTTGCACATGTGGTTGTTGTTGCGGCTGTGGTTGTTCAACACTCGTCAGATGAGTTACAACAACCTGTGTTGATTGAGGGACATTGCTGCTACTTTCTTGCTATGAGCCAACATCACTGGTCGATGGTGATTGAACAACTAGACTAAGTGCCTCTGCAGCACTCAAGGGCTTGGACTTAAGTTGGCGTGGTGGTGGTGGTGGTGGCACTGAGCCCAATGGAGCGGGGGTGCTACTCCCAGCTTGGTCCCCAGCAGATCCCGCTGCTGCTGCAGGCGTACTTTTTTTTTTACTCCTAAAAAATGTGGCGGGCGGAACACCAGTCTCCTTGGTAACTTGCTTCTTCTGCTCCATACTGGCAACTTTCTTGCTAGAGGAGCTACGGGGAACTGTTTTTGGGGCCATCTTCTTCAGAGGTCAGAACAGCAGGCCGCAGTTCCACGAGTTGCAGAGTTGTCTGTGGCCAGATGTGACGTCGCGTGACGTTATGCTGCACACACACCGCTGCAGGACTTCTTCCTGGCACTGGTGGTTCTCTTGAGTCTTGTGCACCTAAAAGCAATGGAAGACAGAGGAACATCAATTCAGTTATACACCCCAAAAAATCGAAAAACACAGAACAATCAGCACAATCCCATGCCATCCATGCCCTCATGATGTTTAAATTGAAGACACCCCACAGAAAGACTAGGGCCATGCACCACTCACTACCCCTGGGCATAATGGTTGAAACTTAGGCAAAATGGTTGCAGACCTAAGAACACTGCCTGCATTCAAAATGGCGCCCTGCCTCCCAGCACATGGCCTGCCTGTACCAGCACTCAAAATGGCCCCCACCCACATGGCCTGTCCCCATGAACACCCCAAAAAATCGAAAAACACAGAAAAATCAGCACAATCCCATGCCATCCATGCCCTCCATGATGTTTAAATTCAAGACACCCCACAGAAAGACTAGGCCCATGCACCACTCACTACCCCTGGTCAAAAGGCCACAAAAACAGCCCAAAAAAACCAAAAACACAGAAAAATCAGCACAAACCCATGCCATCCATGATGTTTAAATTCAAGACACCCCACAGAAAGACTAGGGCCATGCACCACTCACTACCCCTGGGCATAATGGTTGAAACCTAGGAAAAATGGTTAGAGACCTAAGAATATTGCCTGCATTCAAAATGGCCCCCTGCCTCCCAGCACATGGCCTGCGTGTACCAGCACTCAAAAAGGTCCCCACCCACATGTCCTGTCCCCATGAACACCCCAAAAAATCGAAAAACACAGACAAATCAGCACAATCCCATGCCATCCATGCCTTCCATGATGTTTACATTCAAGACACCCCACAGAAAGACTAGGCCCATGCACTATTCACTACCCCTGGTCAAAAGGCCACAACAACACCCCAAAAGATCGAAAAACACAGAAAAATCAGCACAATCCCATGCCATCCATGCCCTCCATGATGTTTAAATTCAAGACACCCCACAGAAAGACTAGGGCCATGCACCACTCACTACCCCTGGGTATAATGGTTGAAACCTAGGCAAAATGGATGCAGACCTAAGAGCACTGCCTGCATTCAAAATGGCCCCCTGCCTCCCAGCACATGGCCTGCCTGTACCAGCACTCAAAATGGCCCCCACCCACATGGCCTGTCCCCATGAACACCCCAAAAAATTAAAAAACACAGAAAAATCAGCACAATCCCATGCCATCCATGTCCTCCTTGATGTTTAAATTCAAGACACCCCACAGAAAGACTAGGCCCGTGCACCACTCACTCCCCCTGGTCAAAAGGCCACAACAACAGCCCAAAAAAACGAAAAACACAGAAAAATCAGCACAATCCCATGCCATCCATGATGTTTAAATTCAAGACACCCCACAGAAAGACTAGGGCCATGCACCACTCACTACCCCTGGGCATATTGTTTGAAACCTAGGCAAAATGGTTGCAGACCTAAGAACACTGCCTGCATAAAAAATGGCCCCCTGCCTCCCAGCACATGGCCTACCTGTACCAGCACTCAAAATGGCCCCCACCCACATGGCCTGTCCCCATGAACACCTCAAAAAAATCGAAAAACACAGAAAAATCAGCACAATCCCATGCCATCCATGCCCTCCATGATGTTTAAATTCAAGACACCCCACAGAAAGACTAGGCCCATGCACCACTCACTACCCCTGGTCAAAAGGCCACAACAACAGCCTAAAAAAAACAGAAAACACAGAAAAATCAGCACAATCCCATGCCACCCATGATGTTTAAATTAAAGACATCCAACAGAAAGACTAGGGCCATGCACCACTCCCTACCCCTGGGCATAATGGTTGAAACCTAGGCAAAATGGTTGCAGACCTAAGAACACTGCCTGCATTCAAAATGGCCCCCTGTCTCCCAGCACATGGCCTGCCTGTATCAGCACTCAAAATGGCCCCCACCCACATGGCCTGTCCCCATGAACACCCCAAAAAATCGAAAAACACAGAAAAATCAGCACAATCCCATGCCATCCATGCCCTCCATGATGTTTAAATTCAAGACACCCCACAGAAAGACTAGGCCCATGCACCACTCACTACCCCTGGTCAAAAGGCCACAACAACAGCCCAAAAAAACCAAAAACACAGAAAAATCAGCACAAACCCATGCCATCCATGATGTTTAAATTCAAGACACCCCACAGAAAGACTAGGGCCATGCACCACTCACTACCCCTGGGCATAATGGTTGAAACCTAGGAAAAATGGTTAGAGACCTAAGAATATTGCCTGCATTCAAAATGGCCCCCTGCCTCCCAGCACATGGCCTGCCTGTACCAGCACTCAAAAAGGTCCCCACCCACATGTCCTGTCCCCATGAACACCCCAAAAAATCGAAAAACACAGACAAATCAGCACAATCCCATGCCATCCATGCCTTCCATGATGTTTACATTCAAGACACCCCACAGAAAGACTAGGCCCATGCACTATTCACTACCCCTGGTCAAAAGGCCACAACAACACCCCAAAAGATCGAAAAACACAGAAAAATCAGCACAATCCCATGCCATCCATGCCCTCCATGATGTTTAAATTCAAGACACCCCACAGAAAGACTAGGGCCATGCACCACTCACTACCCCTGGGTATAATGGTTGAAACCTAGGCAAAATGGATGCAGACCTAAGAACACTGCCTGCATTCACAATGGCCCCCTGCCTCCCAGCACATGGCCTTCCTGTACCAGCACTCAAAATGGCCCCCACCCACATGGCCTGTCCCCATGAACACCCCAAAAAATTAAAAAACACAGAAAAATCAGCACAATCCCATGCCATCCATGTCCTCCTTGATGTTTAAATTCAAGACACCCCACAGAAAGACTAGGCCCGTGCACCACTCACTCCCCCTGGTCAAAAGGCCACAACAACAGCCCAAAAAAACGAAAAACACAGAAAAATCAGCACAATCCCATGCCATCCATGATGTTTAAATTCAAGACACCCCACAGAAAGACTAGGGCCATGCACCACTCACTACCCCTGGGCATATTGTTTGAAACCTAGGCAAAATGGTTGCAGACCTAAGAACACTGCCTGCATAAAAACTGGCCCCCTGCCTCCCAGCACATGGCCTACCTGTACCAGCACTCAAAATGGCCCCCACCCACATGGCCTGTCCCCATGAACACCCCAAAAAAATCGAAAAACACAGAAAAATCAGCACAATCCCATGCCATCCATGCCCTCCATGATGTTTAAATTCAAGACACCCCACAGAAAGACTAGGCCCATGCACCACTCACTACCCCTGGTCAAAAGGCCACAACAACAGCCCAAAAAAAACAGAAAACACAGAAAAATCAGCACAATCCCATGCCACCCATGATGTTTAAATTCAAGACATCCAACAGAAAGACTAGGGCCATGCACCACTCACTACCCCTGGGCATAATAGTTGAAACCTAGGCAAAATGGTTGCAGACCTAAGAACACTGCCTGCATTCAAAATGGCCCCCTGTCTCCCAGCACATGGCCTGCCTGTATCAGCACTCAAAATGGCCCCCACCCACATGGCCTGTCCCCATGAACACCCCAAAAAATCGAAAAACACAGAAAAATCAGCACAATCCCATGCCATCCATGCCCTCCATGATGTTTAAATTCAAGACACCCCACAGAAAGACTATGCCCATGCAGCACTCACTACCCCTGGTCAAAAGGCCACAACAACAGCCCAAAAAAACGAAAAACACAGAAAGATCAGCACAATCCCATGCCATCCATGATGTTTAAATTCAAGACACCCCACAGAAAGACTAGGGCCATGCATCACTCACTACCCCTGGGCATAATGGTTGAAACCTAGGCAAAATGTTTGCAGACCTAAGAACACTGCCTGCATTCAAAATGGCCCCCTGCCTCACAGCACATGGCCTACCTGTACCAGCACTGAAAATCGCCCCCACCCAAATGGCCTGTCCCCATGAACACCCTAAAAAATCAAAAAACACAGAAAAATCAGCACAATCCCATGCCATCCCAGCCCTCCATGATGTTTAAATTCAAGACACCCCACAGAAAGACTAGGCCCATGCACCACTCACTACCCCTGGTCAAAAGGCCACAACAACAGCCCAAAAAAATGAAAAAACACAGAAAAATCTGCACAATCCCATGCCATCCATGCCCTCCATGATGTTTAAATTCAAGACACCCCACAGAAAGACTAGGGCCATGCACCACTCACTACCCCTGGGCATAATGGTTGAAACCTAGGGAAAATGGTTGCAGACCTAAGAACACTGCCTGCATTCAAAATGGCCGCTGCCTCTAAGCACATGGCCTGCCTGTACCAGCACTCAAAATGGCCCATACCCACATGGCCTGTCCCCATGAACACCCCAAAAAATCGAAAAACACTGAAAAATCAGCACAATCCCATGCCATCCATGCCCTCCTTGATGTTTAAATTCAAGACACCCCACAGAAAGACTAGGCCCATGCACCACTCACTCCACCTGGTCAAAAGGCCACAACAACAGCCCAAAAAAACGAAAAACACAGAAAAATCAGCACAATCCCATGCCATCCATGCACTCCATGATGTTTAAATTCCATACACCCCACAGAAAGACTAGGCCCATGCAGCACTCACTACCCCTGGTCAAAAGGCCACAACAACAGCCCAAAAAAACGAAAAACACAGAAATATCAGCACAATCCCATGCCATCCATGCCCTCCATGATGTTTAAATTCAAGACACCCCACAGAAACACTAGGCCCATGCACCACTTACTACCCCTGGTCAAAAGGCCACAACAACAGCCCAAAAATTGAAAATTCCAAAATTGTAGTTGCAGCAACTGTAATGCCCCAAGCAAACTGACTTGTGAAATTTTTAATCCAAAAGTGATCCAAAGAAAGTCAAAAAGGCCTCAAATCCAAATATCCAGCAGCATTCACAAAAAGTATCCTTCCAGGTCAAGAATCCGAATGAAAGTGACCAGCACATGAAGAAAGCACTGGGAGGAGCCTGCTGGACAGGAACAGGAAGTTGGAGACTGTGGGGCACTTCCTTCCTGCTATCCCCCCCCCCGCCCAAAAAATGGACTCCTTGCAAAAAAAAAGTGCAGGCAAATATCAACCTGCGGAGTTATTCTGATAAAAATCATCATTTTCAGAAAGTTTATGCTGCTTGCTGGTGGATTTCTTGTGCAGAATTTAAAATGTTGTAATTTTCACGTGAGAGATTGTTGCTGCTCGCCGCATCTGCAATTGCGAACTCTCGCGATGCGTGCTGAGCATGGTGGCAAGCCGCGATTACGTAATCGCGGTCGCCAAACTCCCGCGGGATCCCGCAGCAAGATCCAAAATCGAGCAGCACTCGCAAAATATTGAGAAAAACAACTCGGCAAACGCTGAGTGACGGTAAGCGAATGCCGCACGCCGCAAAATTGTATCACCAAGAAAAAAAAATCCGCTGTGTGCGAATTTGCGGATTTTCGGTAAATTCGCGAGCGTTTGCGGATTGCAAATTTACCGAAAATCCGCAAAATCCGCGAGCGAAACGGATTTTCCGCCCATGCTTAGTGTGTAACAGGATGTATAGGTGTATCACTACATATGATGAGTGAGTATATGTATGAGTAACTATATAGAACTGTTAATCAATGAGTGGATGTGTATATAGATGGTGGAATTACTGAATTGGTTGTTGTAACTGGTATGGGTATCTCCATTTTATTGAAAATGTTAGTTTCTATTTTTGAATATGTGTTTCAAGGGTTACATTACACTGAAAGGAGGTCTGTCACTCTGTCACAAGGATGGTGTCATCAGTGATGTCATGAGTGATGTCACTGACCATGTCATGAGTGATGTAATATGTGACGTCATCAGCAGTGCATTGCAGGCGCGCAAGTTATAGTGAGTCCAACTAACTATAACGTGGGAATTTCAATGGTTTTATGTCAGTAAAATTTCCAGCTAACTATAACTGGTGTGAAACCAATGGTTTTTTCAGTGAATTTAATAGGTTTTTAAATGCTAATGCCTACCTATAACTGGTGTAAAAACCTATGGTTTTTTCAGTGAATTTCATAGGTTTTTTAAATGCTAATTCCTAACTATAACTGGTTTTAAACATATGTTTTTTTTTGTGAATTTCAAAGGTTTGTTAAAAGCTAATTCCTTTCTATATCAAGTTTCTAACCTACGATTTTTTTTATAAATTTGCTGTTTGTGTAAGTATTAATTATTATTTTTTATTTTTTATAATATATATTTTTTTATCATTTTTTCCTGGGGCGCTCTGGGTGCGCGCACCGGTAAGCTATCCGGAAAGTGCATCCAGAGCGCTACTTGCGTTCGTGAAAAAAAAATGAATGAAAAGTAAATAATAATGCAAGACATTTAGTACCATACATATAAAAGCAGTTTTTTTGAATAAGGAAATGAAAATGATTTTGCATTTCCGTGAAACTATCAAAACGTCACTTAGGCGCGTCGCGTAAGCGCCCTCGGAAGCGCCTGCGTTCGCGCCGCGTTAGCGCCCCCGGAAGCGCTTCGGTGCGCGCAGCGTAAGTGCGTCAAGTCATGTGACCTTAAAATAAAACTTTTCATTGGTTGCTAACAGGTTTTTTTTTAAAGAATGAAATCCCCACCATTTGCCTTCACTTCTTCTTTCACTTTTGTGACTGGAAGACCTGTTTTTTGCTCTTGGATCTTTCTTGGATTACCATGGCTGCCAGAGAATCCAGCAGTGATGAAGAAAGAGAGACATTTATTGATGAAGAGATTCCTCCACCCCGGGTAAAAGAACACTTCATATGGAAGTTTTTTTCCATACCAGAAGACCAAAAGAAGATAAATGCTCCAAAAGTGGAGTGCAGGATCTGTCACACAGTCCTGTCATGGGGTGACCCCACTAAAAAATATTCTTTTGGGAACTCCACAATGATTCGCCATGTGGAAAGGAGGCACCCCCAGAATTTTGCCCGGGAAAGTGTCAGGGCTCAGGCACAAGAAGTTCCCAGTGATGGGGCCTCTACATCCACCGGAGGACCAACAACATCGGTGACGGGGAGATCACAAGAGCTGGTTCCGAACATTCAGCCTGCATTTAATAAAGGCGTCCTTAAATGCAGATACTGTGATCAGCTACTTTGCTATGGGGAGCAAAGTGTTCTGCTAATGGTTCGATCATTGGAGAGCCATCGCTGCCGTTCCCAGCCCTAATTATTATTATTTTTTTTGCTCCTGTTGAGCAGTTTCCATTCCCTGTTTTTGTTCTAAAAAAAGAAAAAAGAAGAAAAAAAAAAGTTCTTTTGAGAACTACCTCCAATTCTCATCAAAGAGCTATGTTCTTAAAAAAATTAAAAAGAGTAAGTGAAGTGGAGTGCATTGATAAAGGAAAGGAAAATGAGTAAGAAGGAACAGAAAGGTATGAGAGGGGAAAAGAAGTGAAGTAGGGGGACTGAAAGAAGGTGAGTGTTGGGAAGGAAAGTAAGGAGAAGGAGAGTGAACATGGGGATTGTGGATATTCAAAGAAAATGTAGAAAAGAAAAGATGCATTGCTGGAGTTGCATCATTTTTGTGACGCACTCCAGCAATGCATCACTTTTGAGCTTACAGATACATCTGAAATAGTGACGTATCTGTAAGTACTTGCGACATAATGGGTCATATATTTAATATGACGCATGAGTAGAAGACTGAAGGCCTCATTTATGAGGCCATGCGTCACTTTTACGCCACCGGTACGTCACTTTTTGTGACGCACCAGTGCTGTAAAAAAAATGCACCTTATTGAGTCATATTTACAAAGTGACGCATCTAGGTAAATGCGTCACTTTGTAAACCCCTGTGCCACATTATACCTACGTCAGGTGTAATGTATGCAAAAGGGACATATTGATGTAAAAGGTGACGCAGTGAAATTTATGAGCTATCACTGCGTCACTTTTATGACGCTGTTGCGCCAAAATCTTGCGCCTGTTTCACAGCAGGCGTAAGACTGATGCAGGCCCTTTCACATGGGCCTGGCCCCATGTGAAAGGATGCATTGCTGGAGTTGCATCATTTTTGTAACACACTCCAGCAATGCATCACTTTTGCGCTTACAGATACGTCTGAAATACTGACGTATCTGTAAGTACTTGCGACATAATACGTCATATATTTAATATGACTCATGAGTAGAAGACTGAAGGCCTCATTTATAAGGCCATGCGTCACTTTTACGCCACCGGTACGTCACTTTTTGTGACGCATCAGCAGCGTAAAACATGCACCTTATTGAGTTATATTTACAAAGTGACACATCTAGGTAGATGCGTCACTTTGTAAACCCAAGCGCCACATTATACCTACGTCAGGTGTAATGAATGCAAAAGGGGCGTATTGACGCAAGAAAGGGTCGTAGAGATGATGCAGTGAATAAACTGGGTTTTCCCCATGCTACGCTCCCCGGTCCGCTCCCCGGTGCACGTACCGGGCGCTCCCCCCACGCAAATTGAAAAAAATATATATATTATTTTTCCCGCGGAGCCCTTTTATAACCCCCACATCAAACCTAGAGGGTCAGGGGGGGTCTACTCTGCCCCCTTATGGTCATTTCCCCCTTTGTTTTTGCCACCTCTTGTGTCTCGATCTTACCGAGACACAAGATGGCGGCCGCTCCGGACTGTTTCGAATGTTTACAGACACCCGAGAGCCAATCAGCTTTCCGCGCGCAAGTCGTGTAGCACGCCCGGTGCGCCTCCCCGGTGCACATACCGGGCGCGCCTATAGATATATATATTTTTTTGAACCTAAATTACTCAAAAACCACTGGAGCACATATCTTGAGACATAGCAAAGGCACATCGGGCTACCAGTCCCTACAATTTTGCCAAGTTTGGTGGAAATCCATTCAGCCGTTCGGGCTAAAAGTGAGGTCGACCGCCCTATGGAAATTAACATGGGGAAAACACGTTTTGGGACCCCCCTTTTATCTCGGCCCCCGCTTGACGAATCCCCCCCAAACTTTCTGGGAAGAACTGGAGCACCACGAGGCAAATTTGAAGAAATTTTCAGACAGATTCCTGAACCGGCGGCAAAGTTATTCCCAATAGAATGTTGAGATTTTGCATTGAAAGAAATCCTAACTATAACTACCTACTGGCGACCGCCAGTAGGTAATATCTACCCTTCCTGAAGTGTTCGGAGGTACAGCGGCAACCACCTGGACCACTGTTGATCCCCAAAAAGCAGCGGAATCTGTTGTCTAATCGGCAATCCATTACATATGGACAGACGCGGCCACTGGAACTGGCATCTCCAGACGTGCTGCCGATGGGGACCAAGCGGCTGGAAGGGAGTAAACACCACTTATGGTCCAGCACAAGTGCAGGGGTTCAACTTGAATCACATCCGAATCAGCCCCTTACTGGAAGGTAATCATACTGCAGGCTAACAGAAACACTCACTTGCAGACACGAACAAACTGCATGCTGGACAATGCAGTCTCTCAACACTAAACAGCGTGAGTGTTTCCGGTTGTGATCCGGCTCAGGTGTGGCCAATACTACTTTAGGGGGATGGGCCGACCAACACAATGAGAAAATAAACGGACCCCCAGCACCCGAGGCATCTGATGAGGCTAATCGCCGAAACGCATCATGCCAGGAATCAAAATAAATGCTTTTAAAGTCCTGCCGTGTCCCCATATCTCTTTTACAGAAGTGATAACCTTGGACATATATATATATATATATATATATATATATATATAAATATATATATATATTCTCGCTCCAAGGTTGTCCACCATTGAGTAGCACACGAGCAGCAGCTTAATTTATGCATAGGTGAGGACGGGAATCCGCTTGCAGATGCCGCTCCGTAATGGATCTGCCCGACGCGTTTCGAAGCTCCATATGCTTCTCTTCTGGGGCTTTAACGTAAGCGGCGTTCATGACCGCCAACTAACTTCTCCATTTTCCATATGCCACACCCATCATTGGGAGGCTCCGATGAGACTGTGCATTATGGGAAGTATGGTGTGGAAAGTACAAATCAAGTCCTGTATGGACCCCGCAAGAGTGCCCGTCCTCGATTCCATGTACGGCTGCTGCTTCACTGCCGTGACCCCCAAGGCTAGTGGGGTGGTGCCTGCTCTGCGGCTGGACGGCCGCATGTATATTCTCGCTCCAAGGTTGTCCACCATTAAGTAGCACACGAGCAGCAGCTTAATTTATGCGTAGGTGAGGGCCAGAATCCGCTTGCATATGTCGCTCCGTAATGGATCTGCCCGACCCGTTTCGAGCTCCATATGCTTCTCTTCATGGGCTTTAACGTAAGCGGTGTGCATGACCGCCAACCAACTTCTCCATTTTCCATATGCAACACCCACCATTGGGAGGCTCAGATGAGACTGTGCGTTATGGGAAGTATGGTGTGGAAAGCACAAATCAAGTCCTGTATGGATCCCGCAAGAGTGCCCATCCTCGATTCCATGTACGGCTGCTGCTTCACTGCCGTGACCCCCAAGGCTAGCTGGGTGGTGCCTGCTCTGCCGCTGGACAGCCGCATGTATATTCTCGCTCCAAGATTGTCCACCATTGAGTATCACACAAGCAGCAGCTTAATTTATGCGTAGGTGAGGACGGGAATCCGCTTGCAGATGCCGCTCTGTAATGGATCTGCCCGACGTGTTTCGAAGCTCCATATGCTTCTCTTCAGGGGCTTTAACGTCAGCGGCGTGCATGACCGCCAACCAACTTTTCCATTTTCCATATGCCACACCCACCATTGGGAGGCTCAGATGAGACTGTGCGTTATGTGAAGTATGGTGTGGAAAGCACAAATCAAGTCCTGTATGGACCCCGCAAGAGTGCCCGTCCTCAATTCCATGTACGGCTGCTGCTTCACTGCCGTGACCCCCAAGGCTAGCGGGGTGGTGCCTGCTCTGCGGCTGGATGGCCGCATGTATATTCTCGCTCCAAGGTTGTCCACCATTGAGTAGCACACAAGCAGCAGCTTAATTTATGCGTAGGTGAGGACGGGAATCCGCTTGCAGATGCCGCTCCGTAATGGATCTGCCCGACGCGTTTCGAAGCTCCATATGCTTCTCTTCAGGGGCTTTAACGTAAGCAGCATGCACGCATACAGGACTTGATTGTGAGCAATGCCGGCTCCCCCAGGAGGCGGGGAGCCGGCAGGACCGTGGGGGAATTGGGGTCCCCCCATGGTCCCCAACAGATAGGGTGGCCTTGGGGGGTTGGATCCCTGGGTCCAGAAGTGGCCCGGGAGGGAGGCCACGTTGCCCCCTCCCCTAAAAAAATTAAATAAAAGGCAGTCCAGTCCCAGAGGATGGGGTCCCCGGGCCATAATTGGCCTGAGGAGGGGGGCCATGAGTCTTGTTTAGTTAATATTCATCTTCAGTGCTCCACTAATATTGATCACTGGGGATCTGAAATACCTCAGGGCAAAAGAGCCATGAAGTGATCCGATCATCTGATTGGTTTGGTCTCGGTCAAGTGACCTACTATTAATAAGTAAAGGTGTTTCAACATGAGGATAGCCTTCTCCATGCATTTAACTTCCTATCCGCGATAGGCACCGACAGACTGTTCTGGAGGGAGTTCCTTGGTTTCTGCAGGAAAAAGAGGAACAACTCAAACAGCATTAAAATCTATTACTAGTGGGTAAGACTCTGTGTCAAGAAAATGAATTGGCATCTGGTACTGAACGAACATACTGATCATACAACATGCATATTTTAAACAAAAATTGGTGCTTAAAAGATAACTCTGATAGGAACTATGAAAGCTCTATATTTCAGGGTGTCTCGGGGAAACGGCCTACTTTCCCAAATAGGTGTGCATTTCTTCATCATTTTTCATTCAGAGGGGAAAGGGCATCTGGCTTGTACTATGAACCTGGATTGCAATCTGCGTAACGCAGATACCCTATCATCGCCTCTTGGAGGTTTGGGTATTGTGTCAATCCCAAAGTATTTGGCTTTGGTCCAGTCCCCTTCGTGCTGTTCTCTGAAGTGTTTGGCTGTATTGTAAGTCTAATCAGCATTCGTAATCGCCCTCCAGTGTTCTAAGATTTGTTTCTGTACAGAGAAGGGCGTAGAGCCTATGTACCACATGTCACATGGACATGTGATACCATAGATCACAAAATCTGTTTACATGTGATAACCTTGTTATGAGTACCTTCTTCCTTACTCTTTTCAATACAATTTCGGAGACATTGGAACTGTATTTGCAATTTTTACAATGTCCGCATTTTCTGAAACCTTTGCTTTGTTGTAGACAAGTAAAAGTACTAGGTGCCTAATAGTTGTGGACCAACATGTCTTTAATGGAGAGATTACCTTGGAAAGTGATGTTGGGTTTTTCCTCCATTTTGGCCCTTAGAGTGATGTCCTGTGTCAGATTTTTCTTAGTGTGGTTGCCTGGTTGGAGAACTTGGGGATGAATCTAATCGGGTCAGTTTGGGGTGCCTCCTCTCTCTCCAGTTTCTGCACGAGTGTCTCCTCTCTTGTTTTTAGATATGCACTTGAATGGCTTTATTGAGGGCTTTTCTGGGATAGTTTCTCGCCTCTAAATGCCTAATAATCTGGTTCTTAGTTCGGTGATAGCTATCGTTGGTGCTGCTGATTCTTTTGGCTCTTAGTAATTTGCTGTAGGGAACACTCCAGCGAAAACTGGGAGGGTGGCAGCTGTCAGCATGTAAAATGTAGTTGCCGGCTGTATCCTTTCTGAATAGCTCTGTGTGTAGGGTACCTTTACTAAGGGTTAGCCTATCTTCCAAATCTATTTGTTCCTTACTGTGCTGTGCTGTGCTCACTTGTGCAAAGACTCTCGACATCTAAACATACCAACCAGCACTCATCTTTCCAACACGAGCTGTAAGTTTTCCGAATAAAAGCTTTAGTGTCCCGAATATAGGCTACAGCAAAGTGATTGACATATACTGATGTATTTGCAAAAATACTATTTTTTGACTGTTTTTTGACGAGACAATAGGGCAACAAGGTGGATTGTTGGAGTTCTTATGCATCTTTGGAAGTAAGTACAATGTCGGGATGGTGGGAGTAAACAACGTTACGAACAGAATTTGTTTGAGTGCCAAGGTGCACTATTCACAAGCCCCTTAGGGTGCTACAATGTATACCAATCGTATCGGTCTTAATACAAGTTTTTACCATAATCTCAAATAAATTAAAGCAGAGAAACTGCAGCTTGCATCATCTGTCATGGCATCATAATTCAAACCTCATTATAGTCAAGCAGAAAGTAAACCAAACTACAAATATGCACTCTTATTCAGTGTATTACTTTTTTAAATAAAGTTTTAAACAAAAGAAACATATGAATAAAATGCTGAAAACAGTGTAGAAAAATGTAAATAAATCACAAGAAATTAATACATCTTCATATACAATTCTTTGTATTTGAAAAGCTTTCATGATTCAATGCTTCAGTGGAGTGAACAGCATCTCCCAATGCATTTCGGTGAAGCCACCTTCATCAAGGGAACACTCCGTATTACATATACCCGCTGAAAAACCATATGTGCATTTCAAAACAATGTGTTTGTATTGGAAAATGTGAGTTCCACAGATGCGGGTCTCAAAAGTGATTCTTAACTTTGGGCGGCGTGTTCTAAAGGATGAGTTACACCCGCATATTGTCGCGTTCTAATCTAGGACCCTGATCGATACTGTGACCTTATGCCCCTATACGGCTATAAATCCATTTATTCCCTATATTGGCATAACCGATCAAATGCAATATTCAGAAACTCGTCTCTGGCCTCACACGAACAGAGCCACATTTCAGAATTGCTTCCTCTGCAACTTCCTTTGCAACTAATTAGTGCAATGACATAGCAGAAGTTACTATCTAAGAATCCTAGATTAACACTCCGAGTTCTTCAACAAGATAAAAACTCAGCAACCTGGGAAAGCCCCGCTTGCTATGTTTTGATTAGTAATAGAACTCTAATGAGCACTGATAGACGATCACTTCCTAGTGACATCTTTATTGACGTCTTATGTCCAAAAACTTCCGTCAAACAAGGCACCTTTCAGGTATAAACATTACCAACGTTGCCTTAAGCAAATGCTGAAGCTGTCTCGCTGAAGTTGCTGCTGTTATGCTGGTGATACCATAGCTGCTATCGCTACTGCTATCGCTGCTAACGAGCGAACGATGGTGTGGTGAACTTAGGAGCTGAACAGCCGTCCCCCTGCAAGAGCCCAGCAGATGCAAGCTGCCCGCGGACGCTGCCCCTCCTCCTCTTCATCGACGCGCTGAGAGAGATGCTGTCTTTTCTCCTGCTGAGAAATCCAGCTCTGGCGTTTCCAGCCCACTCTTGCGAGTGACTGGGATATCGAGTTCCCTGAAGGAGATACCAGACCTCCATCATTCTATTCCAGAGGTATGGTGTTGACTAAACCCTTAGAGAGAATTCTTGAAGCAAACCTTGGCAAAACCAACTTAACTTAAAGCTACTTACTTACTCCCCCCCCAAGTATTAGGCTTAGGTCAGGTACACTGGGGTAGGCGTAGTTAAAAGCACCAGTTGAGTATTTTAGCCTAATGTATATATGAATGTATATATGTTTTATTCATTTTAAACAATTGTTTGGCTAAGAAACCATATCAATGCTTTTACAGTATTATTTCGTAATACTCATCTTACTGTACGTACTTTTTATAATAACAAGTCTTGCAATTGTGGCAATTCATTTCTCTTGTACGAGAAGAAAGACTGTTCAATAAATGTTACCTTTTATTGAAAACGCCAGTCTCTCTATTCTTTACATATTGTGAAAGTAATCTGCACAACCACTGACTGAGTAAAATAACTGTCTATTGTTCACACAACTCTAGAGATTGACTCTTATCTGAGGAGCAAAGTTGTCATGTTTCACGGTTGTTGGAAAACTGAATCCCTTCTTGTCTGTACCAGGGAAGCTGATCACTTCCTATTCAGTCAAGAAAGTTTCCAGTGACCTCTGAGCTAGTTGGTAACAAACCCAATTAAGTTAAGCATAGTCAGTGGAGGCCTGGAAGATCCGCACTTCTACGTCGATACTACTGTTTATGTTATTCCATTGCGCAGGGCCTATTGGGAAAATAGGAACTACACTACAATATCTTCAGCTCACGTATGGTCAAAGATACTCTTGGTGGGAGTGTCCTTCTTAAGGAACTGAAGTTCGTCCCAATTCAATAAATGGTGAACGTGCCACATTTGTAGTTTATCACTTAATTTGTATGTACATTTCTCAAGTACTCCCTATCTGTCCTAATGTGGCAAGCATTGTTTCTAAGCTGTCTCAAACCTTCTCTTACATAGTTTTCTCTATGTCCCCCCCTTGTCTGAGGGTTTGATGATAATGGTTCGATCACTTTGAAGGGATTTTGCTGTGGAGATGTTTTTCTACACACTGTAAGAGTGTAATCTGCCACTACTTCCATACAGACATCAATATTGTCTATAGGAAGCTGTGGTAGATATCTGGATGGGGCTCTGAAGTCTGTTTCTTCATTATCCCCAGTTTCAATTCGAAATCTAGATCTGATTACTGTCACATAGTTAGGGTTGAAGATATCTATTGGTTTGCCCTGAGTACAAACTCTCTCACTTTCAGGCATACACAGATTGTCTACTTCTTGCGGTGTGTTGATGTCCTCTATAGTCCAATTATTGACTTGGGGGTGCAGATTGGCAATTACTCTATGTGGGTCTTTGTCAGATCTTAAACAGTGTGTTTTGTAGAGTAATTCCTAGCAAATTTGTAAAATCTATTATTTCCTGTGCATAGTCTAGATTGACATCAGGACGAAATGAGAGTCCAAGTTTTAAAGATTCACATTCTTGAATTGTCAGAGTTTTTTTCGATAAGTTCAATGCCGTCAGTTGATTGGGGTTTGCGGCAATTATTTCTTCTGTTGTACTTGGCACCTGGTTCCAATACCAGTGTTCTCCTCTTTGTCGGCCCTTTGGTTTACCTCTTAATGAGTGTTTGTGTTCTTTTGGTATCATTCGGAAACAGAAAACTTGGTAGTCGTGTTCTTGGTGAAGTCCTCGACTGAACCTATGTCTAAGCTAAGATCAGAGCTGGATTTTGATCTTCCTTTATCCAATGCTCCCATGTTTCTAGCTTTCATGATTTCCTGCCTGACTTTGTCAAACTTCCTAGCAAAACTTAGAATTCTTCCCGCCGCATAATACTGTTCATCTCTATGTAATTTGCGTTGTTTCCTTTTAATCACTTATTTTTCATGCAATTTCACTCTCTCCGCCGCTGTTTTTAACATTTTCTTAACTGCTTTCGGGTCTGTTTTTCCAGTTCCTCCTCTGTCACTTTAATTTGTGCCGTGAGGTTAACGTGTTCTTCCCAGGCATTTTTTATCAGTATTCTTAACATAGTTTTAGAACACATACTGGTGTTATCTGTCCAGGCCTTTAGCAGTTCAGTGATATCATTTGAGATGTCATCAGTGATGTTTTTGACCATGCCGTGAGTGATGTAATATGTGAGGTCATAATCAGTGCATTGCGGAGGCGCGAGTTAAGGCTGAATTTCTCTGGTTTTGTACGAGTGAAATGTCCGCCTAACCATAACGTAAACTTCATTTATTTCCATGAATGTCTAAGGTTTTTTAAATGCAAATTTGTAACTTTAATGTCCTTGAAAACTGTTTTTTTCAGTACATTTCTAAGGTTTTTTATGTGAATTTCTAACTTTAACGTCCCTGTAATGTGTGTTTTTCTCAGTGAGTTTTTAAGTTTTTTAGATGCTAATTTCTAACTATAACGTCCCTAAAACCTGTGTTTTTTTCAATAAATCTCTAAGGTTTTTTAACTAGCAGTCACATTTGAAGAGTGTTGGAGAAAGGGGACTCGGTCTCCGACCAGCTCTTCGAAATTCAGATGTGTAGGACTTACAGGAGTTACCAGGAAAGCTTCTTGGTGACCAAGTTCCATCTGGAATAAACTGGACTTCCTTCCCCAACCAGCAGTGCACCAGGAGATGCGTTTGCAGAGTGGTGGACAAAAGGACATGGCCTACAAAGAGCTCAATCAATCAATCAATCAAGACATTTATAGAGTGCACTACTTACCCGGAGGGTCTCAAGGCACTTGGGAGGGGGGTGCTGCTACTGCTCGAACAGCCAGGTCTTGAGCTTCTTCCTGAAGGAGAGGTGGTCTTGGGTCAGGCGCAGGTCGGTCGGGAGGGAGTTTCAGGTTTTGGCGGCCAGGTAGGAGAAGGACCTTCCTCCTGTAGTCATTCTTCGGATGCGGGGGACGGCGGCGAGGGCGTGACTGGCTGATCGGAGGTGGCGTTTGGGAGCGTAGAAGTTGATGCGGTTGTTGAGGTAGCTCGGGCCTTGATCGTGTAGGGCTTTGTGTGCGTGGGTGAGGAGACGGAAGGTGATTCTTTTGTTGACGGGGAGCCAATGCAGGTCTCTCAGATGTCCGGAGATTTGGCTGTGTCGTGGGATGTCGAGAATGAGTCTGGCCGAGGCGTTCTGGATCCGCTGGAGTCTCTTCTGGAGCTTGGCGGTAGTTCCGGCGTAGAGGGTGTTGCCGTAGTCCAGTCGGCTGGTGACGAGGGCCTGGGTGACCGTCTTCCTGGTCTCGGTGGGGATCCACCGGAGGATCTTCCGTAGCATGCGCAGGATGTTGAAGCACGACTAGGAGACGGCGTTGACCTGTCTGGTCATGGAGAGGGAGGAGTCCAGGATGAAGCCCAGGTTGCGTGCGTGGTCTGTCGGTTTGGGTGCGGTGCCCAGGGCGGGGGGCCACCAGGAGTCGTCCCAGGCGGAGGGCGAGGAGCCCAGGATGAGGACTTCCGTCTTGTCCGAGTTCAGTTTCAGTTTCAGCTCTTAGCAATCCCACTGTGTGGGACTTACAGGAGTTAACAGGAGGAGTGGTTGGCCCCTAATGACCTCCTTGGCTTCATGTTTTTTTTAATAATTCAGTAACGGGCTGTGTGCCCCCTATCCCTTGGCACTTCTGGCACCCAGGAATCCCATTTTTAATTTATATTTAATTAAAAAGGGAGGAAGGCCCCGTGGCCCCATAACCGAGTCCGATTTTAGCCCAGAAGATCCCATCCCTTGGGGCTAGGCCTATGTTTTTATTTTAATTGATTAAGGGGGGCATGTGGCCCCTCTCCACAGGCATATTTCTGCCCCAGGTACCCAGTCCCCAGGGCCCAGTCAATATGTTTTTTGATAAAAAAGGGAGGGAAGCTGAGTGACCTCCCCTAACAGGCAATTTTTGGACCTGGGGCCCCCATCCCCACGCTTAGCGTCTTGTTGGGGACCACGGGGAGCCTCAAGGCCCCGGCTGTTCCTGCCGGCTCCCTGACTCATGCGGGGGCAGGTTTCTTCTGCTCACATGCAGCTCCTTCTGCCCAAAAGCAATTCTGCTTTGCTTCTTGGAAGAGAGAACATTTTCAAGGCTCTCGCTTCCATGAATGGAAGCAAGGTTTGCTGTGGCTGGGGAGCATACCAGGACATTGCTGGAACTGGCCCGGGTGTGGCAGTCCCTAGGGCCATGGAGTTCTCCTGGTGGAGGGCCATGTGGCCCCCCTCCCAACTTCTGTATAACTCAGAGGAGGTTGTGGTCCCCGGGTCCTGCAACAGACCCCAGCCTTTACTTATTTTGTGCCCCGTGGAGGTGGTGGTCCCAGAGGATGTGTGAGGGCGCTAAAGCCCCCACACTTTACTTTAAAAAATAGCCTCAGGGAGGTGGCGGTCCCCTGGCTGCATAGGGGGCCCGCAACATTCTAAATTTAGCCCCATGAGATGGTGGTGCCAGGAGCCTTCCCCATGCATTTTCCTAAACATTAAGTCCCCAGGAGGTGGGCCTGGTCCCGAGGGCCCTTTTAAATTGCTCAGCCTGGGGCTTTAAGGAATCAAAGCATGGGAGCAAGCGCTTTGTTTTTTAAACAAAGTTCGTCCAATTTTGTGGATCCATTGCAACATTTTTTTAATGCTTTTTTGGGCCCTGAAGGTCCCGGTGGGACCCCCGGACCAGGTCTAGGTGGTCAGGAAGTTTCTACCCTGTCCCCTTTTCATTCTTTTTTTATGTTTTTGGAGCAAGTCACAAGATAGCTGCCAGCACTTCCTGGTTTGAAGTGTTGGCAACCAATCAGATTGCAGGCTCGCAATCGGGAGGGTTCACGGATCCTTTACGCTCATATTTGTATAGCTGAAAAATGCTTACATTTCTCAGGAACTACTAAATGAATTTACACCATTTAATAAAAAGAGTGCACACTGCACCAAGCGCTACCTTTCTGCCAAATTTGGTGTAATTACATTCAGCAGTTCGGGCTGTAGCTGTTTCAGCAGTTCGCTATGGAAATTTACATGGAGAAAAAGCGTACTGGGACCTTCCTGTTTCTCAGCACCGGCTTGATGAATCACCCTGAAAGTTTCAACACAGCAGCTGAAGTGAGTGGGCATTAGTTTTGAAAATGTCACTAAGATTCATTAAACGACACCAAAGATATTCGCAAATCAAAAAAACGTTTTCCTATGGAAACTAGGTCCTAACTATAACTACCTACTGGCAACCGTATATATATATATCCAGTTGGCTCAGATCTGCGGAACCTTATTACCGTAGAGCCTAGCTGTTATATATCCAAGCAAGTTTTACAATGTAAACAGGGGTCACACTCAGGGGTATCAGATGATTCTTTTTATACTGTTATTTTCTGGTGAAAGTGGGTGATGATGGCCCAAAATATATATATATTTATTTTTGCACAACAGTTTGCCAATATATATGCAAGTTCTGTTGTGAGTTATGGAAGTATTGTTCATCAGCTGATACACTTTAGTCTGAACCTCTTGTCATCATACTCATCCTGTGCTTATTCAAGCACAGTGTAATCATGTGGTATGAAATGTTGATTCATTTCAATCATTGTCAATCTCTCCACATTTTGATATGAGAGACTGGCCCTTCTGACTGTGATAACTGTGCCAGCTGCACTGAACACACACTCAGAAGACACACTGGCTACCAGCAAAGTCAGATACTTTATTACCTGCCTGCTGGCCATTATTGAATCTTCCCATACCAATATACTAATATGATTTGGTCCATTTGGGTCATCAAGATAGGCTTTGATCTTACAATGATTGATCATTGGTGCTGCCACTTGCTTGACCTCCTTTACTTTCACATCTGTACTTGACTTAAGCCCTGCCAGTTGAAACTCAGCCATTGCAGAGGATGAGTCAGATTCTACTGTTGCTGATGTTGCATGTTATGTTGATGGTCTTGGCTGTGAGACAGCAACACTGTGCTCTGTGGAGGTTGAAGAATGCACAGCAGAACTTCTGCCTAGGCCTCTAACTCCTAGCCGTTCTTGTTCCAGGTCTCTCGCTTGATCGACAATCCACATCTTGTAAAGTGACACATCCAAATCTGAAAAACAGAATTAAAGTAGCCAGTATTTGTTTTGTAACATGGATCAATTATTGTGGCACATATGTACTCTTTGGTGGACACAATCTCTCTTTATAGCCTTGTATTGACAGTCAAGAACAGAATTAAGCTCTGAATCAATGTATATGCTTCTTTCAATTCCCACCGGTGAACCTTTGTGTCACCTTTTTCAACTAGTCCTGTGGCAGATGCAACATTGAATTGCTTAGCTCATCGTCCTATCTTCCTTGTTGACGTCCTGTGTTAAAACCTCAAAAGAAGAAGCATTTGTGTCACACACTTGACAAAGCACTATTTGTTTGTCTCCATTGTCATGCTTTTCCAAGTTGCATCCCCTTTACTTTGAAGGACATAGTCAGTGATAAGGCTCTACTGCTCAAACAGATTTCTCTGTATATAGTATATATATTTTTTTTCACTTATCACTTGCGCCGATCACTTTTTACATCACAAGCACCCTTGTGAACAAGTCCTTACAGGTTACATGTACATTTAATGTAACTAAGTGCTGCAATATTGTTCTTCTCCAATTTTGCTATTCTAGTCACAAATACAGATTGCAATTAACTGCTAAAATTATTGTTGTCACCCTGCTTTCTCCCTCCTTTTGCATCTTTTTGTGCAGGCTTTCTTGTACGAAAAAGTGTTCTCCAATATTACATGTTGAGCCATTGTTGCTTGTTATACATATTTACCCAGGTCCCAACTGGGATGATGGGTACCCTCCTGTTGTATGATTCTACTAACAGATGTTGCAGCATGTAGTAGGTTAGATTCCAGTGTGTTGGCATCTCTTGTATGAGGACTTTGATCAATAATCTATTAGCACACTGAAGGATCCTCAACTGGTTCCGGGCCTTAAAAGAAATAAAAGGAGTGGGTATTCTTCGGCAGGTGGCTGATTTGTTGCTAACTATGTGTTCTTTTTTTCAGAAAGTCCTACACAATCAGGTTGATGCAAAGCACCAAACACAGGACCCTTAAATATCCATCATCTGCCATGGCCTTGTTTATATTCCTGCCATTGCCATTGGCAACAAATCCAATTCTGAGACCTTTGGTATGAAACCATTCTAACACCTGGATGTTAACTTTTCCCAATATGTTTACAGCTGTATGGGATTTATCCATGGCAAACATCACTTGTTGCATCCCAAGAACTATGTGTTCTGTGATTCATCCATGGCAAACATCACTATTGTTGCACGTCACTCAATGCCCTTTTGTTTTAAATAGCCTATCAAGACTTCACGCCCATTTGTGTGGCTTTTTGTGACTTTGCTCCAGCACAAAGTCTTAATACCTCTGCTGCTGTATTTGCTGAGTGCCTTCACAACACGGATGTTGACAAAGTCTGGGCAGCCACCTGAAATTGCCCTACACTTTTTGGCCTTCCTTCAGTGCTTCAGTAGAGAACATATTATGAGTGTTATAAGTACTTGCATGCACTGCCAGGACTGTGCTCTAGATGCTACAGATCCCCTTGTAGACCTCTAAAATTCTTTCAAAGAAGTAACTACATTATGCTTAATTTATTTGTTAGAGGATGCTCACTTTGCCATCTGTTTTAGGAGCAGTTCAGCAATACTTCTTATGAATCCGGAGGATACTGCCATCTCTAATGCAATTCTACCAAGTTAAATCTAGTTCATAAAGGTCATGTCTAAATAAATCTCAATTTTCACCACCATTTATATTGTTCTGTCATGTGAGTTTTCTATTTTCCATGTGATTTTACCTTAAACAGCGATAGGCAATGGAGTTCATGTGACTGTCTAGGCCAATTTCGTGTTGCCATTTCCAGTATGACTTCATGTAATGTGATGTTCTGTTATATTATGTGATGTTATGCTGTGTTATGTCATGTTAGGTTATGGGGCCTGGGTTGTGGAAGGTCTTATCAATTTCTCCTTCAGCTTCTTTGTCATTGTCATCTTCTGCCCAATATACAGCATGGGTAGAACCTGTTGCTCTAGCAAAAACACCTTGAGGCACGAACTTCTAGCTTCTCCTCCAGGTAGGTTTCTTTTCACTTTCTTCTTCCAATGGCAGTGTTAAAATTAGAAACTTTAGCAATTAATGCCTACATTCTTTATACTTTGGCCAGTGACTCTGTAGACCTTTGTAGTTTCCTTCTTCTCCTGTCCTTATGCAATTTATTTTTCTAGCAACGAAAGTACCCTGTTGTTTCCAAAAGAAATTGTATTGAAATGGGCCATTGCTCCATCACCTTTACACAAAGTGGGATTTTCACCTCACTCTCTGTCAACTGTTCCTCAAACATTCTTCAGATGTTCTCAGGCCAGTGATCTATCTATGTGTTCTGAACCACTCTGAAAGATAGAGGAACTTCATTATGCTGAGCATTTACATACTGTAGGAAACCTTTGTGCCCAGCATTTGCATATTTTGGTTTGACTTCGAGAAATGATACTTTTTTGTCCTTATTTTTGGCATGCACCTGTTTTTTGACTGGGATTGAAATACCAGGGCAAGATGTTGCAGTTTCAATAACAGTAGTAAGGCCATTTATGTGCCCCTTGGTGCTTCAACAAGGTGCTCAGGCAGTAGTCACCCCTCTTCTACCTAAGGATGTCTGTCTCATTGTCTGTCATACCGGCTGATCAGCCAACTTTTTTTTAAATAATCTTTTCATTAACAAAAACTTGGGAGACCATATCGAACAGAGACAATATCATGAGTACATTGGTTGCAACGTACAGAGAATCATAGTCAACACGTTCTCGGATAAAGCAGGACCCCTTGTGACCCCTCCTTGTATTATTATTCTGTCTCCCACAGCCCTCTGTATCGCTTCCGCAGCATCCACACCCTTTCCCATTTCTTACCACACCCCCTACTCCTATGAACAGTTTCCTCTGCCCTCTGACACCAATCGAGATCATATTTCCATTCCTCAATCTGTGGGGGTGCCGGAGCCCCTGAGATTCTGGCAATGTTACGCTTTGCTACCCCACTGACAATGCCAGCTAGGTACCCACATATCTAGACCAGTCTGTATCGAATATAATCATTAGGAGAAGACATTTTGGATCTAATGGAACAGGCTTGCCCACCACCTCCGACATGACGTAACCTTCCGTCAGAATATGGAAAGCTGAGGACATTCCCATAGCATGTGTATGAAGGTACCTTCCTCCCCGCACCCACTATCGCACATCACGGACAGGGCCCGACCCCAGGAGAACAGGTTAGTGTGAGGATAGTAGGTGGGATGAAGGATCTTGAGCTGTACCAGTCTAAATCTGACTCGCATAGCGACTTCTCTAGGGCTCTGCAGCGCCTCCTGCCAGTCCTCATCATCCAAAGCCCTCAGGTCACCGGCCCAGGCCTCCCTAAGAGCGACCAAGGGATCCAGGAGGTTTTAAATCAATTTTCGGTAAATCATGGAGTTGGGGTTTCCCCTGTGTGGTGTCCAGCAGTAGCCTGTCTTCAAGTGGAGAATAGTCTGGAATGGAAACTCCCTGTTGGATATGAGTGTGCCGAGCATGTAAAAGCTGCAGATGCGTGTATCTCTGTGAGTCACGCATATCGTACTCTTTCTGCAGGTAACCAAACATGCGAGGAGAGTCCCCCTTCCACACATTGCCCAACTATTCAATACCAGTCAAATGCTAACCAATGAACCCCGACAGCACAGCCACCTCCCTGAGAGGATTGCCCACCCAAAGTGGGGTTCTGGCCGTCAGCCTTGAAGCCCAGCCTAGTAATTTATTGGTGTCTCACCAACATTGGACTACCACTTTAGTATGTTCCGGCCAGTCCGGGCACGTTCGCAAGGAGTGCAAAAGAAATTCACAATTGCCCTGTGGCATCGCTGCCTTATCCACTCAGTAGGCTGGCTCTTCCATCCCTACATAGACCCAGTCGTAATCACCTGCAACTAGGAGGTCCAACAGTACAGCCTGACATCTGCAGCTGCGATCCCTCCTACAGCAGAGTCCACACTTCTTGTGTTATGCGCTTAAAAATAGTCTGTGGTATCTGAAAGGGAGTGTTCTGTAGTATAAAAAGATGCCGCTGTAGCATCAACATCTTATAAAGAGCCGCCCGTTCCATAAGTGAGGGAGGAAGCGAGCACCAGTGGCTCACATCAGCAGTTAGATGACTCATTTGAAGCCCCAGGTTTCTCGCCAGGAATTTTTTCTGACCTATGATGATGTAAATCCCCAAGTATTTAAAAACATCCACCACCACTGGGGCCGTGCACTGCCTTTGACCAGTTGGAATAGCTACCAAACAACTAAAAAATATGATGGACCTGTGCTATGGAGTAGTACGGCTGAGCCAGATATAGTACAATATCATCAACGTACAAAGAAATTTGCTCTTCCCAATCTTCCGGCGCTTGCAATCCCTAAATCTCAGGATCTCTCCGGACCCAATGAGCCAGGGGCTCCAACGACAGGGCAAACAGGAGCAGAAAATGAGGGCACACCTGCCGAGTGCCACTCCAAAGCTGAAAGGATCTAGACAGGGCACCATTCACCTGCACTTGTATCGCAGGCCCCTTGTATAGGAGTTCTTGCCAAGCTGCAAAAGGATCGGCCAAAGCCCAACTGATGAAGGACCAGAAATAGATATGGCCATTCAATAATGTCAAAAGCCATTGACTGATCCACATGTACCAGGTTCTTAATTACCAACAGCACCCTGTCTGTCAACATCTGTGCCAGGACCTTGGCTTCCACGCTGATAAGGGAAATAAGCCTATAGGAACTGCATTGATTAGCCGGCTCACCATCCTTATAGATCACCATGATCATGGCTGCCATTTGGTCCCCAGGCGGATGACCAACTGCCTGCGACTCCAGTAACATATCTAAGAGCGTGGGAGTATGATCGTTGCCTGCTTCTTGGGTCCGGACGCCTTCCCCGACCTAAGCGAACCCAATGTTTTAACCAGATCTTCTAACATAAGGTCCGCTTACAGGGCATCATAGGCTTCTGGGGGCACCATTGGCAAGTTAAAATCCTTGAGAAATTCTTTACAGTCTGTTGCCGACCTCGTGCTTACTGGGACATCAACACGCTCAAAGTACGTCACTGAGGGCTCTGCGATGTCAGAATTGGTGGACTGCAGCACTCCTTCTGCGTCTCGGATTCCCACCACCCAGGACCTGTCCCGTTCACACCTCTCCACTGAGTTGCCAGCCACGCTAGGAGTTTAAGGGCCTTATACCAAACATCATATAGGTGGTGTTGGGTGGCTAGTGCATATGCCGGTGCCTCACCTTCTGCCAGGGCCCCAAGATCCTTTTTCAGTGCCAATCGGTGTTGTGCCTCCGCGCATGATGCAATCTCACCCTCGCCCTCCATCTGACTGATCTTTTGCTCAATTTGTCTACACTGTAAGGGCTCTTCTTTTTTCTGTACCCCAATTAGCGCCTGTGCCTGCCCCCTCAACACCGTCTTGTAATTTTCCCACATTGTGATATGCGATTGTACCGTCCCCTTATTTTCCTTAAAGTACAGCTCGGAACCCTCCAGGAGCTTGTCACTAAGTTGTGGACCTCGCAGTCGCCATGGATCTATCCATGGGAAGGCTGCCCTGTTGATAATTGGGCCTTTAAGAGTGACACATACCGGTGCATGATCAGAGATCCCCCTCACCATGTGATTAGAGAAGTCCCCTACTCTGTCCGTGTGAGTGAACAGATGGTCCAGTCTAGAGAAGGACCCGTGTCGGGCCGAGTAAAAAGTATAGTGCCTCAGTAAAGGGTTATGAGCCCGCCACAGGTCCACCAGACCCAGCGCCCCAGTGAAGTTCTCCCTGTGTGCCTGATAGAGGGCCAGACCTATACATTTTGGGGTTCAATACTGTGTTTTGTGTTGCCTCCAAGAAGTAAGGTACCTAATGAAACATCAGTTATGAGTGAACTGAGATGTGGAAGGGTCACCCAGTGAAGTCCAGGCGGAACATAACATGAGCCGAATACTAACAAGCTCCCCTCCCATTTGCCCGCTGCCGTGGCAAAACACCCAGGCGTATTTGTCCAAGTGCACGTGATCACCTGGGGCAACGCTTTGCGCATTAGGATGCTCACCCCCTGGGCCCCTGATGTAAACTCAGAATGTGCTACCCTTTTATAGCCTAAGCGATGTAGGGCTTTACATCTGCTTCCCTCAAATGCGATTCCTGAATAAGAACAACATCAGGGGAATGTCTCCTAATGTATTGCATCACTAACGTGCGCTTAATCTTAGTGCCCAGCCTGTTCACATTCCAGGACCAAAACTTCACAGTAACCGGATCACCCATTGGTAATGTGACACATTGTTGGGAATGGGGTTCCCCTACCATATTCTCTGTGACAAACCTCATTATCTGTTGGATATGTAGGTCTTGAGCGATACTTCCCCCCTTGCAAACAAAAACAAACAACAATCTCAACACCTCCCTCCCTCCACCCAAACTTTCAGACTGGCTGTTGCCCACAGAAAACCCGGAAACCTATTCATTAGGGGTCATGGTCTAGCCTCCAGCGTGAAGAGAGGTCTGTCTGCTGACTGGAATTCTCAGCCCCACAACTACGCCCCACCAGGCCTACTCATACGAACTTCTCCCCGCAGCATCGCTTTCTCAGTAAAAAGGTCAAATAACAAATATATGCAGTTCTCATGTCCTACCAGCAAGAGGTTCAGGCCCAAAGTCTGGGTAACATCATGAATTCCACACCCTATATATAGGCATCATACCCCCACATAGAGCTGCGTATCAGTCTCAGCCCACAGAAGGGTGTCACAATGGTTACTCATCTGTCCATTGTCAACGGAGCTAGCCTCTGGGTGAGCTCCCAGCCTCCTGGCCCGACTCCTCTCCACTCCGGTCCATCACCAATTGCCTGTGCCTTCCTCTGCGGCTCATGGTGAGCCACCCCTCCAGCCAGTAGTTTGCCTCCTCCTGCTTGTCGAAGAAGTACGCCTTTCCATTGTCAAGAATTTTGAGTCGGTGGGAAGAGCATCATGTCCTTCACGCTCTGTTCCCTAAGGGCTAATTTCACCCCATCAAAGGAGCGTCGCTGGCATTTTACATGCAGCGTGAAGCCTGGAAAGAACTGGATCGTAGCATTCTCGTGCCTGAGGTCGCCATGCATCCGCACCTCCTGTAGTGTGGCATCCCGATCCCTGAAGTTCAGGATTTGGGCAATGATGGTGCGTGGGATGGCCCCCGGATGGGGCTTTCCCCCAGCGCTCTGTGGGCCCGCTCTGTTGAGAAAAACTGCGAAAGACGTTTCGGCATTAGATGATTCAGGATTAAGTCTTCCAGAAAAAGGTCTACGGCTGGCCCCTTCATGCCTTCCGGCACCCCCACTGCCTGGATATTGTTGCACCGGGCTTTTCCTTCTTGGTCTTTGACGCCGACATATATGTCCGGCTGATTCTTAGTGAGGGTCAGGCATTTTGTTTTGGCTTGGATGCCCCCAATGCCCGCCTCTGCTTGGACTTTTTGTGGAAATCAGCCTGCAGGATATTTACCACTTCAGTTACTGAGTCTAGTTTTGAAACCAGGGTGCCTTTCGATTTGCAAATTGCCCTCATAATTTCTTTAAGTGTCGGATCTGGGCCCAGTCATTGTGTGGGTCCCTTCCAACTGCTCCATCATCATGTCCCATGGCTACTGTGTATTTATCAATGTGGGTAGCCTGACTGCACGGGCCGTCCCCTTGGTGCAGCCCATGATGCAGTCCGTGAAAGAGAGGTGCGCTTCCCTCTGGGCATGGCCAGTTCAGCTGTAGCTGGCACCATCTGGGGAATAGGGGTCCTGCCCGGACCTCTCCACTGATGCGGGCAGTACTCAGTTGAGTTGCAGCCCGGCCTCCTGAGGGACCTCACCAGTGCAACTGCGGTAGGCTGGGGCCCACCACTGCCAATGGGCAGCTGTAGTCCCCACTCTCCACCAGTCTCACTGTGGCCTCGCAATAACAGGGGCCACACTCAAATCACCAATCAGAGGGGCACTAGTGCATTGCCCTCATCAAGGTGGACATGACCATAACCAGACTCTGTAGTCTTCTGATCTCTTTCCTCTCATCAGCTGGATTCATAAGCTTATTGGCATGTCTGGTATCAATTTGTCAGTAGTCAGCTGTCATTCAACCTGGGAGGTTATGGTGCCAATGACCTTTAGCCCTGGCTCCAGAGTTGAACATTTTTTTCAGGCATTGGACTGGTTGAGTGTCACTAACTTCTGTTCCTTCCACTTGAAAACTGTGAATCATGGCTTCAAGCTTCCTAATGAGCTTTAAACCTGTATTTAACATACAAGTTCACTTGATTACATTTATGGACAAAATAGAGAGTTTTTAAATTATTGGCAGTCAATCACCAGTGGCAAAGGAGATTCATTTCATTTCAATCTTTATTCGGTTTAAAAAACCTTGTAAGATACAATACGTTAAAATCACGATACATCATTATAATACATAGTATATAGCAGCAGTGGGTAAAAATGTATCATCACATCTTATTTGTGCAAAATACGCAAAAGTCATCCACACCGAAATTGACTAGTTCCTGGTCGGACCCCTTTCTGTAAGGAACACTAGCTAAATATACACAAGGGTAAAATAATAAATTAAATATCTGTTATGTTTAAAAAGTGATATACACCATAACAATAAGACAGGCAGCATTATACTAACAGACAGTCAATAACATGGTAAAATAGCCCCTTTATATTTAAGTTCTCTGATTTTTATTTTTCCTAATCAAGGCAACACATAGGAAAAAACGACTTAGGCTAAACACAATCGGTTGTGCGGTATCGCCTTTAAATATTCTTAGACCAACCTTGGTTTGTCTAAGGCCTAGCCTATTACAAATCGGCTTGAGCCATTTTTTCCTTGCTTTAAGGTATGCTGGGCATATAAATAAAACATGGGACTCATCTTCTTTCACCCCCATTTCACATAACTCACATATGTTAGAGCCCGCAACCCCAGTCAACCCCTTATTACAATTCCAGCCAGTTGTTCTATCTTTTAATAGCAAAATGCCATAGCGGAATTTTAGATATAGGCTTTTAGCCAATGGAGGGTAGATTTCGTCCATAAAGGGCTCTAGTTGCATGTTCATTTTAATTTCAAAAAATTTTGAAGTTAGAGTCCCTGTTCTGGGATTTGCAAGCACTGAGTCTCCAATATAGTCCCAGTACCTTTGCTTCAAGATGTGTTTTGAACTACTTGTAAGGGAATCGGGGTCAAACCAGAAATCGCTTAGCCCTAACTTTTTGAACCATTTTTTGACGTACTCTAGCCATGGCAAAGGCGTGATATTCTTTATTGCCAATATCTCTTGCAAAGCTTCTCTATAAACAGCCAGCTCCTCCGTGGACCATTAACGGACCCAATAGAGTAGTGGGCGAAGAGAAGCATAATCGTCAGTACGCCTAAAGTTAAGGTCCCATAATATGGGTGTCATTGGAGTTGACCCAGGTATCCCTAGGAGTTGCCTAATGAAGGAATTTTCCCTCACTCGGAAGGTATCCTTTAAGGCATAGGCCCACAGGTCCGCACCATAAAGTGAAGAAGATTGCACTTTATATTTGAATAATTCAATAGCTGGTGAGACCGCTTTGTAATGGCTATTCTTGTGTTTCCTTAGGATTGGTGCCTGATTTTGGGTTAGCCTTAGTTTTGAATTCTCCAATTGCGTTTTCCATGTGACGTCACTATCTAAAATAATGCCCAGGTATTTAAAATTAGGGACTTCCTCAATAGGTTCGTTATTTATTTTAAAAACCTTATTAAAACCTTTGTGGGGGTTGATTGTCATGATTTTAGTTTTTGAGGAGTTAATTTCTAATTCCTTATCATGACAATACAAACTGAATGTGTTTAAAAGGTTTTGGAGCCCCCTAGGTGTCTGAGAAATTAAAATTGTGTCGTCTGCGAATAATAGTGCCGGAACGGCTTGCCCACTCAATTTGGGAGAGTCATGCTCGCAGCCCAAAAGAGTATCAGGGATGTCATTGACATATAGAGAAAATAAGGTAGGTGCCATTACGCACCCTTGCCTTACCCCTTTTGCTATTTTTATTTTCTCAGTGACTTCTTCATTCGGTCCCCATCTTACACGTGCATAATTGTTCTCATGGAGTCTAATTAAAATTTGAAGGATATTTCCAGGGACACCGATTTTGTTTAATGTCTTCCATAGGGCTGCCCTAGGAACCATATCAAAAGCTGCCTTCAAATCAACAAAGCCACGTATATATGGGAACTCCTTATAATGGTATATTTCCAGACTAAACATAAAAATCTAAAAACCTGGTCAACAGTACTTATCTTACATCTAAAACCTGCCTGATATTTTGTAAAAATAGAGTGCTCTTCAATCCAGGAGGTAAGCCGACCAAGAACCTGTCGTGCAAAGATTTTTTGTAACACCTCAATAAGGCTGATAGGTCGATAATGCGAGGGATTTGACCTATCACCCTTCTTGAACAGAGCCACAATCTCTGCCCCCTTCCAGGTTTCCGTAATGGCAGCTCCTTGAGCGATTTCGTTGGTTAATAGATTGATATAAGGGGCCCAGATGTAATTTTCGTGTTTCCAAAGATCACCTGGTATTCTGTCAGGGCCTGGTGCTTTCCCTGATTTAACTGCCTTAATTGCAGAGATAGTTTCTGTTAAAGAAAATACAAGAGGTGCATCATGCGCTACCAAGCGGGCCTGCAAACTGTCACATCCTCCACTTTCACCTGAGCTTGAGCAAGAATATAACATAGTGAAGTGCTCGACCCATACCTTTTCCTCTAAAAATGTATCTTTACATTCTGTCACTCCCCTAGTGCCTCTAGCAATGAGGCTCCAGAAAGTGGTCTGATCTTTGCATTTACATGCATCCAGTAAGTCGGACCAAACCCTTTCGTCCCATTCTTTCTTGGCCTTTGATAAAATTCTTTTGTACTGTGCTCTCTTAGTTCTCACGATGTCCGTTGAACCCCCCCTGACTGCTATAATTAAATCTGTCTTGGCTTTCCGGCAGTCCTGGTTGGACCAGGTAACCCCGGTTTGTTTGTTCTTTTGGGCATTGTGTGGTCTTTTTATTGCCCTGGTCAGGATCCCGCCAAGTTGGTTAGTTAAGTGTTCATGGGATTCTATCAAACTGAGATTTTTAGTGACCTTGCTATTACCTAAGAGAGAGGACATATGGCTCACAAAAACATTATAAATTTGGCTAATGATTTTGGAATTGTCTAGTACTATTGGCCATTTCAAGGATCTGCGGTTGTTTGCCACTAGAGGATCTTGTGGCAGGGACATTGTACTATTAGCGCTTTTATCAGAGGTTTTAAAAGTCTGGGTTTTGACAGATAGAATCAGAGGATAATGGTTGCTTTCCGTGCGGTCGTCTACCAGTAGATCGATAGTCATAGGCCACAAGTTCAGGGAAACTAATAGATAATCTAAGTGGCTGGAGTGTGCCCCTTTAGTAAACGTTGGTCTACTGGGACAGTCTGAAGGCAACCGCCCATTACATGCACGTAAGCCCGATTCTAATGTCAAGTTCAGTATTTGTAAGGCGCTCACTGAGCAGGGTGCTTTGTAATTTGTATCTACTAAGGGAATGTTGTTTGCCATATCCTCATCCCTGTGGATGTCTTCTAGTCCTGTTATGGGTTCAAAACCTCTGTTAAAATCACCGCCTATAATCATTTGTGCATTTTGATCAAATCCCGCCACAAGGTTGCTCAGCTGGGTTACAATAATTGATTCTTTACATGGTCGATGTGGTCTATTGTAAACATTGATCACGTAAGTGCAGCGACCCTTTGTGTCTTTTAACTCGAGCAATAAAATGTCGGGATTATTAATATCAATCTGCTTAATGGATAGGCCACCTGTGATTTTCACCCAAGTTGTTAATCCGCCAGAGGGTCTCCCCCCGTTTGTGTTTACTGCGGGTATAAAAAAAGATGTGTAGTTCACCTTATAGTAGTTTTCGAGCCCCCATGTCTCCTGGAACATCATGATATCCCCACTTGAAATGTAGTCGTGCCAGGATGGGTCTAAAAGGTTTTTTTTCAGACCTGCTATATTCCAGCAGATGATTTTTATGCTTCCTAAAGCCCCTTCTGTTTCTGCTACCTGGCAGGGTGGAGTTGCCCTAGATATCTCTGGGAGCAGTTGATGTGTTATTGTTTCAACAAGATGTAATGGCTGTTGCAAGATTATATTAGGTGCAATATGCTTTGAATTGGTTTCAAGACATGAACTAGGGTATGTGTGGTTGGTACTACTTGGCGCTGTCAGGGCCCTTCCCTCAAGTCAGTCGCAGTCTGCTAAACCAGCTAGAGCTGCAAACCTATTCGACGTGCTAACTCCCCAGTTGTAAGATGGGGCCCCAAAGCCCCAACCATTTGCAGGGGCATTCCATCTAGGTGCAGGGGTAATTGGAAGGGGTGGGTTCTGAAAAGAGCCCAACCATCCTCCGTTAAAGTCAGCATTACCTATGGGTGCTGGGGTATTAGGATATAATACATTCTGCTGCATTATATTTAGCATTTCCTGTAGGCCCACAGTTATTGGTTATAATACCAGGCCCTCGTCTGCCCATTTGATTCCAATTTTGCCCTGGGGTAGTGTTTTGAAAAATATTGTAGTGGTTTGGTAGCCATGAGCCTGCCCTACTTTGGGGAGCGTAATTCATGTCAGGAGCTAATGAACCCCCTCCCCAACCATGATCTCGCATTGACCAAACGGGCTTCCGGGGTTTTTGGTTGTTGGCTTTTTGTGAGTCAGTATAGAAAAATTCTAATGTGAGAGGGATTATAGAGCTACTTCTTTTTTGTGGTGGAAGGATATTTTGCAAGATATCAGGAAGAGCAGCTGCGGTCAAGAAATTTAATATCACACAGCGCCCTTCCATTTTTTTTGCTTTTTTCCTATCCAACCTACCCTCCTTGCTGTTTTGATTTCATCAGCTAACCTCTGTTCACCCCCCTGTGCTATCCTCATATTGTTTGAGAGCCAATATAATGCCTTACTTTTAAGTGATGAGGCTGACTCAGTTTGGTCCGGTAATAGGGTTGGTGTATTGGCTAACACTAGTACTAACGGTGCAGCTTCAACTACAAATTGTGTCTGGTTTTCATCAAAACTAGTGGGCACTGTAGCGTGTGTTGAATCAATTTGTCGGACAGTTGGGGCTTCTAGAGGCAAGTTGTTAATGTTTTGGCTAGAAGTTTGTGGGTCTTCTGCAGGAATTACCCCTGGAGGAATGACATCTGATGTTACCCTGGATTCACTATCATTCCCTGGGGGATCATTGCCTTTATTGACATTACTTAAGGCATTACCTATTGCATCTACTAAAACATTTTGAGTGCTTCCAAGTTTCTTTATCTCTGCAGAGAGTTTGTCAATCTTGCTAATAAGTGGCTTAACAATTGTCTGTATTTTTATCTCTAGCAGCCCCGCAATTTTTAACATTAAGTCCTCGTCCAGAAAGTCCCTCAAATTATTGACCTCCTTGATATGGCAAATGTTTTTGTCCTTTAGTGGTGATATAGTCTTGTTTTTTCCAGAACGTGCCCCCCCACATTTACTTTGCAATCTACGACTGGCTCTGACTGCCCTTGAGGACTGCTTGGCCGGTGGATCATCCTCCGCATCTTCTTTGTCATTATTTTCTTCATCCTCAATGACTAGCTGTGCATCTGAGTCAATTACCGCATGTTGTTCAGTATCCCCCGCATTCACTGTGCTAACATCAGTGTTGACAGTGACTGGGGAGGCTGGTGCATGTAAATCGTTGTTAGAGACTAGCAACAGTGACTCATTGATTTGCGAGGAAGTGGGTGGGCTCATAGGAGGAAGAATAGGGGACTGGGACAGACCTAACGATTGTCTGCGTTCGCTGTTTATTTTGCTAACCACTTGGACAAGGTCATTTTCCATGGTGTTCTTTGGTATTTCGGGTGCCGTGTGTGGATTTTTTTTGCGCATAATTTTGCAAGGTGTATGAAAGTCTTATACCCACTGTTCAGGTAATTGACAAAATGTCGCTCCCAAGAATTAAAACAAAAAGTCTTACTTCAAACTTGTGCAGATATCCAGCTGACTCCTTTCCGCATTCGTCAGTGTAATGGAGTTTCACGTGGACCCCCTTCCTAACCCAGGCTCCTGGGCGATTCGATAGAAGCTGTATGGCCTGCTTACCGACCCCCGTCTGGATGGCCTGGGCGCAAAGAAGGCGGACAACCAACGTCTGGAACACCACTACTTGATATGATCACTCACACAATGATTTCCTGGTGCACAAGGATGTAAAATTAGAGGGGTGGCCTAGCCTGGCCGACTTGTGCCGATGAGGGCCGTAGAGGGCCCGCCCTTTGCCCGGGCTTCGCCCCGGGCGTCCCGCGACGCGGGTCTCCTCCTCCTTTATGCCTGCCTCCGCGCTCTTCCGGCGCGTCCCGCGTCACTATCGCGCGCCGCCGCGATGCCTGCCGGGAGTTGAAGTCCTCCCGGAGCGGCGGCGCGGTTTTCAATGCCCTTGATGACTCTTGGCGGTGGCGGCTTGGGCGTCGTCTCTGCGAGTGCTTTTCCTGGCAATTTGGACTCTCGGCGGTGGCGGCAGGTAAGTGGCTTTCCCCCCGCTCTGCTGGTCTTCTCCTCCTTTATGCCTGCCTCCGCGCTCTTCCAGCGCGTCCCGCGTCACTATCGCGCGCCGCCGCGATGCCTGCCGGGAGTTGAAGTCCTCCCGGAGCGGCGGCGCGGTTTTCAATGCCCTTGATGACTCTTGGCAGTGGCGGCTTGGGCGTCGTCTCTGCGAGTGCTTTTCCTGGCAATTTGGACTCTCGGCGGTGGCGGCAGGTAAGTGGCTTTCCCCTCGCTCTGCCGGTCTCCTCCTCCTTTATGCCTGCCTCCGCGCTCTTCCGGCGCGTCCCGCGTCACTATCGCGCGCCGCCGCGATGCCTGCCGGGAGTTGAAGTCCTCCCGGAGCGGCGGCGCGGTTTTCAATGCCCTTGATGACTCTTGGCGGTGGCGGCTTGGGCGTCGTCTCTGCGAGTGCTTTTCCTGGCAATTTGGACTCTCAGCGGTGGCGGCAGGTAAGTGAGGGTCAGGCATTTTGTTTTGGCTTGGATGCCCCCAATGCCCGCCTCTGCTTGGACATTTTGTGGAAATCAGCCTGCAGGATATTTACCACTTCAGTTACTGAGTCTAGTTTTGAAACCAGGGTGCCTTTCAATTTGCAAATTGCCCTCATAATTTCTTTCAGTGTCGGATCTGGGCCCAGTCATTGTGTGGGTCCCTTCCAACTGCTCCATCATCATGTCCCATGGCTACTGTGTATTTATCAATGTGGGTAGCCTGACTGCACGGGGCCGTCCCCTTGGTGCAGCCCATGATGCAGTCCGTGAAAGAGAGGTGCGCTTCCCTCTGGGCATGGCCAGTTCAGCTGTAGCTGGCACCATCTGGGGAATAGGGGTCCTGCCCGGACCTCTCCACTGATGCGGGCAGTACTCAGTTGAGTTGCAGCCCGGCCTCCTGAGGGACCTCACCAGTGCAACTGCGGTAGGCTGAGGCCCACCACTGCCAATGGGCAGCTGTAGTCCCCACTCTCCACCAGTCTCACTGTGGCCTCGCAATAACAGGGGCCACACTCAAATCACCAATCAGAGGGGCACTAGTGCATTGCCCTCATCAAGGTGGACATGACCATAACCAGACTCTGTAGTCTTCTGATCTCGTTCCTCTCATCAGCTGGATTCATAAGCTTATTGGCATGTCTGGTATCAATTTGTCAGTAGTCAGCTGTCATTCAACCTGGGAGGTTATGGTGCCAATGACCTTTAGCCCTGGCTCCAGAGTTGAACATTTTTTTCAGGCATTGGACTGGTTGAGTGTCACTAACTTCTGTTCCTTCCACTTGAAAACTGTGAATCATGGCTTCAAGCTTCCTAATGAGCTTTAAACCTGTATTTAACATACAAGTTCACTTGATTACATTTATGGACAAAATAGAGAGTTTTTAAATTATTGGCAGTCAATCACCAGTGGCAAAGGAGATTCAGCTGGCTTCACTCAGTTAGCAACTTTCTGCTGTGATCGTATGTTATAATGTATTTGGGCTGAGGGTCAGATGTTCGACCATTTTTAGTGGTCAGAAATGGAAGATCCAGCCTTTTGAGAGCACTAAAAAGGGTTATACCATGTACGAACATTATTTTACAAGTTGGTAACCTATTACTGAATAGTGGGTGCATGTCGCTAATAAGAAGGGCTATGCCAAGAGCGTCCATTCCGATTAGCGAGTTGCAGGGGGATGTGCGATTGTTTTGCAACCACAAATGCAGTTGTAAAACAATCACCAATTTCAAATTAGTGTAAGCCAGTTGCAAACGGGATCCAATGGACCACTCCCTGCCCTTAAAAAATAAAAAGAAAACTTTTCATTTTTTTCTTTTAAACGCATGCCGTCTTCATTTAAGGTAATTGGGCTGTGTTTGAAAAAAAAACATTGCTTTATGTAAAAAGCAAATACAGACCTGGTGGTCTGCTGTCCCCAGCAGGCCAAGAGCTCTGTGATTGTAGCCCATTCCTAATGGGTCTTAAATTGCGGCCTTCTTCATGAATATTAATGAGGCAGGTCATTTGCGACCCCATTGGGAATCAATAAATGTGTCTGAGACACATTAGTACAGACGTCTTCAATCTGTGGGGCGCGACCCCTAGCACGGCCATGGAGTCATGGGAAGGGGTGGCGCGTATTCCTTAGCCACTTTATCTGAAGATCATTCAGGGACTCTCCTGTACTGTAAAAATCGAAGCCTAACAGACAGCTAAACAGTAAACATGCCTTTCTGCCAGTGTGCTGCTTACCTGAAAGAAATGCAAATGTGCCCAACAACTTAATCTGCAATTGTGATGGGAAATCTACAAATATAAAGGATGCTTGAGAGCTGGTACTGGCCTTAATTGATCGAATCACTTCTTTTTGAGTGGTAGTGCAAAGAGTTAACAACTGAACTGTGAAGTGCGTGCTTTTAATTGTCATTGTATTTACATAGCACTTACTATCCTTGAGGAGGTGTTGAGAACAGTTATGTAAAAAGAAAATAGCATTATGTACGGCCTGGGTATTACTAAAATGTATATTTTGGAAGAAATATTTTATCATAAAACGTTTTGCGCATTTTGAAGCAGTCTATCTTATACTATGTGTAATGCAAGCATAAAATAATGACTTACATATTCACAGTGCTTTCTGTCACAGGCTGTGATCTCGTTGCACTAAAAATACACAAGTCACTATTGCCCACTGCACCAAACAAGACTGGTTTCACAAAGACCTTTGCCGTGCATTAGCACAGAGAGGGGTTTCATAACGTACTAAAATGCATTTTCCACTAAACAGTTTTTATATTTATTTATTTTTCATTTAAGAGGTCCACTATTTTATATGTGTAGCTACCTGACAGTAAAAGACCTAAAATAAATACAGAATATTTTGTTTTTAGCCCCATCTTTGACCCGGCTCCATGTTCAGACTCTATAGGTCCTCAAGCCCCCCAAACATGACTGAACAACAGCAGCAAACTAATATAACTAGGAGTCCATTTTAGCTAAAATAGAAGTGTCTGTTTTCATAATGTTAAAAATAAAAACCTTTTTAGAAAAACAGAATAAAAGAGGATTAAGGGACCACTTCCTTCCCTGGGAATAAAGAAAGCTTCCTACTTGAACCTTACAGTTCGTCATTGTAGATTTTAATTGGTATTTTTCAATTATTATGAATGATGTTCAGCAACCTCATGTTCCATGCAGCTGTAAAAGCCAAGCCGTCAGCGTCTCATGAAATATAGTATGGTTCTCCTCACTAAAGTTGCAGCCCATGTATTACAGCCAGAATACCCAGGACCACAGGAAGTAAGTGATTGTGTGACTTCAGGGATTTTAGCATAATTATAGATTTGCCACTTAATCCATCATCTGCCGCATAATCTTCTGATTTTAACAAAAAAAATGTAATTACTCTAACGGTTCAAAAGATATGAAAAAGCTGCAACACGTCTTGCCGCGCAGTAGAAGGCCTATTGCAATGCTGTACTTGCCACCTTTTTTCTGCTTAGTG
The DNA here is from genome assembly GCF_964263255.1 of Lissotriton vulgaris. Lineage (NCBI taxonomy): Eukaryota > Metazoa > Chordata > Amphibia > Caudata > Salamandridae > Lissotriton > Lissotriton vulgaris. The sequence continues at coordinate 265,867,657 of NC_141689.1, read as the reverse complement.
CTATATTTGGGTACTAAACTGGTTCTAATCTGTTGCAACCACAGATTGACTGTTTCTATGGAGAAAAACAAGCACACCCATCATGTTAGTTCAGAAAGATGTTATCATCTGAATTCATTTTGTTAAATTATGTTTTGTTTGTAAAAAATAGAGTATCATTGTGCATTTTTAGTAATTCTTTTTCAAGACTTTTTTTTAAAACTGTGTGGTAAGCCGCTGACATAGAACACCAGTCACCCACAAACCTTTGGTTTGGAAAACACTATTTTATATTATTTCCCCACCGTAAAAATGATTTGCTGTGGAATTGGGGACATTTAGGGTTGTCAATAGTTGTTGAGGATAAGAAGTACCAGCTTCTAGAATTTTTTTGTCAGCAGAGGGTCCTTACACCTATAAAATGATGACGGGGGATCTTGGCATCAAAATAGTTTGAAGATCTCTTCATTAGTACATTCCATTTATTTGAGTCACATATTGCGAGTCAGAAAAAATAGCAATTTGCGACCCACAAAACAGAATGGTCGTACATCTGGCCCCAAGAGCCTGTGGTGATTTTTCCCTATCCTGTTTTATCATCTATAACTGTGCTGGTATGGGGGGCATGGCCACGCTGTGCCGCGGAATGGCCGCGTTTTACTTCGGCTCTGCCAGCCGAGCGAATAAAATCCAAAATAAATCCTTAAAGGATGTGTCGGAACTGTCTTGGTGTTGCTGCGGATGCTGCCAATTATACTGGAGCACCATGACCAGACTGCGATAGCGGTACAATTCTACTTACACATCTCAAAGGGCTGCGATATCTAGCACTGCGGCCTACCTGCAGGTCGCCACAAGAACCTGGCGTATTTGGCTGCCGAAGTTGCTGCGACGTGGCTGGAGGTAGAATCTACCCACGGGCGGGGTCGGAAATCAGCAGTGACACAGAACCGGAGTCAGACCCCCTCTCCCCCTCTTATCCTTGCGAGCACTGCCTGCTGGAAGTCGTGGCTGGTGTGCCCTGCATTCAGCGCAGATTTGGCCCGTGTGACTGCTGCGGGACTGAGGAGAGCGGTGGGCATTATGGAGCAGCAGATGAGTGTGGCGGGTGTGCAGGCGCTGGACTGTGCGGGCTGCGGCAGTGAGGAGTGGCGCTGATGACCCCAGCGGGGTATAGAAGACGCGAGGCGGCAGATGGAGGTGACGGCCGTGTTGTTGTGGGATATGAATGTTGTGCAGCCGCCAACTTCTGCGGTGGAGCGGGGACCCTAAGAAACGCGCTGTAAGCGCTCAAGACGTCTGGTGAGGAGACTGGATCACCGCTGCAGAGGGGCTCGTATATAACTGAGGCACACAGTAGTAGGAGGCGGGCTGCTGGAATAATAGAGGATTGGCCTGTTCAGAGGTCTGCTGATCTCGGAAATCCTTCAGGGAAGGCGGCCATCTTGGGCTTCGGCTGGTGAAAGTTCAGGAAGGTCGACAATCTACCCCTACCTCATGTATACTTGGCAGACGTGTTTGGTGAACGGTGGGAGGTGCACCCCTTCAGTGCATTTCCTAAAGGAGTTCATAAGTGGTCCTGCTAATTTACAATCAATTGGCATATAGGAGCAGAGGCTCTGGTACACTGGTTTAAGCACTGCGTAGATTGGAGTTGCGAATGGGACTGCTGGACACCAGTATTATCTGAGAAGCCTTGGGAAACACACTGAAGTTTGCTGACCTGGTGGTAGCCTGAATTGGAGCGGATGATTTCCTAAAGCCTGTTGTGAAGGCTGGGGCTTACCAGTGTACGGATAAGGAGAAGGTGGGAAACCTTGTGCAGACCCTGTGGAATCTGGGAGAAATGCACATTGAGCTGACTGATTTCCGGGGCCAGTGCGTAAGTGAAGAGCAGTAGTATTCGGAGTAAGCTGGTATCCACCATATAGCAATACTATCCAGCTTGAGTCTGGGACATCACCATAGGTAAGCCTGAGACTAGATAGCCAAAAATCAACTTTGATCAAAAATCCAGTAAGACGGCGGACAGCGAAGCAGGACAGCAGGCGACGCCTGGAAGTAATGCTGGGGACAGCCCTCCTGCAGAGGATATACGGGAAATGTTTATAGAACTCAAGTCCAGCCTCAGGGCATAGACTCCAAGATGGACTCACTGGCGGAGCGGATGGACAGGATGACGCATCGCGTTGGGAAGCAGGAGGGCCGAATAACCGTGCTGGAAACGAGGGTAACCGAGACGGAAGAGATTCAAACGGACATGGACAAGAAATTGCGCAAGATGGATGGAGTACTACAGCTGATCAGACAGAAGAATGAGGACCTGGAAGCAAGGTCACGACGCAACAACATACGAAACAGGGGCGAAGTAGAATCATCAGATATCCAAAACATGGAAAAATATGTGGAAGAAATGATGAGAGAACTGTTTGGCTCCGAACTCTCAGCCATGTTTCTGATTAAAGGGCACATCGCTCGCTGGGGCCCAGGCCAAGCCAGAAGCGCCTGCGAGACCAATAATAGTTAGAGTTCTCAACCACAGGGACAGAGACACTATTTACTCCGACTTGCGCGAGAAAAAGGCGAGGTCCAATATAAGGGAAACCCCCAAGCATGGGCGAATTTTGCGAATTCACAATTCGTGAATTTTACAAATTTGCGAATTCCCGATCCGCAAAATCTGCAAATTTGCGGATTCGCAGATTTTGTGGATTGTGTGGGTAATGGCCGGGCAGGAAAACGGTGTACATCACTAGTGTGAGGGGCAGGGCCAAACGGGCGAGGCTTATATGCGAGTTCACATGCCTCTTGTGTGCATAAAAGGACAGGCACGGATCAGAGAAGCTCGTGGTCACAGGAACTGCACAGGGATTGAGCTCGTGAAAGTCAATATGCAAAGGCCTCCATCAAGCATCATAGCTATTTTTCGACGATAGATATGGGGAGAACGCACACCTGCCCAGCCTCGACAAAACTCACATTTTTGGGGGGCTGATTAACTTTGCCATCACACCAAAGAGCACTGGGGTCCCTCGAGTGAGCTGTCCATCAAGTGGGTAAAGGGCGCGAAGACGGTGCACACACCACTAGTGTGTGGGGAGGGGCCAAACGGACGGGGCTTATATGCGAGTTCACATCTCTCTTGTGTGTATAAAAGGACAGGCACGGATCAGAGAAGCTCGTGGTCACAGAAACTGCACAGGGATTGAGCTTGTGAAAGTCAATTATGCAAAGGCCTCCATCAAGCATCATAGCTAATTTTCGACGATAGATATGGGGAGAGCGCACACCTACCTAGCCTCGACAAAACACACATTTTTGGGGGGGCTAATTAACTTTGCCATCACACCAAAGAGCACCGGGGTCCCTCGAGTGAGCTGTCCATCAAGTGGGTAAAGGGCGCGAAGACGGTGCACACACCACTAGTGTGTGGGGAGGGGCCAAACGGACAGGGCTTATATGCGAGTTCACATGCCTCTTGTGTGTATAAAAGGACAGGCATGGATCAGAGAAGCTCGTGGTCACAGGAACTGCACAGGGATTGAGCTCGTGAAAGTCAATTATGCAAAGGCCTCCATCAAGCATCATAGCTAATTTTCGACGATAGATATGGGGAGAGCGCACACCTACCCAGCCTCGACGAAACACACATTTTTGGGGGGGCTGATTAACTTTGCCGGGGTCCCTCGAGTGAGCTGTCCATCAAGTGGGTAAAGGGCGCGAAGACGGTACACACACCACTAGTGTGCGCGGAGGGGCCAAACGGACGGGGCTTATATGCGAGTTCACATGCCTCTTGTGTGTATAAAAGGACACCTACCCAGCCTCGACAAAACACACATCATCCTGTAACTATTTTAGGATGGCGCCGGCAAGCTGCCAGCGCCATCCTAAAATAGTTACTAAATTAGCTTCATCAGGGCACTAATAGATAAAATAAAGCAGGTGCTCGAGCACCTGCTTTATTTTATCTATTAGTGCTTCCTGTTGAAGCTAACTTAGTAACTATTTTAGGATGGCGCTGGCAGCTTGCCGGCGCCATCCTAAAATAGTTAAAAGTTCAACAGGCTTGAACTTTTACCCCCCAAATCTGCCGCTCACAGATCTCGCGGATTTTCAGTAAATTCACGGGAGTTCGCAGATCGCGGATTTACCGAAAATCCACGAAATCCGCGAGCGGAACGGATTTTCCGCTCATACTTAGAAACCACATAGCTTTATATCCAGACTACACTCTGCAGGTTCAGGCGGCCCATAGAGAATTTATCCCTGTAAAGAAGATCTTCCAACAGATTGGAACTCGATATGCCATGATCTACCCTGCAAAGTTGCGTGTCCAAGGTCACATGAATCCTACCTTCTTTACGGACGCTAAGGCTGCCCTGGCCTATGCGAAGCAATTGGCGAAGGAACACAAACAAAAGGCAGTGTTGACAGAACCAGGGCTGGAAGGCGGCATGAGTGACACTGATTGAAATATCTGACATAGACGCTGGAAGTGAAGATAAGTTTGCCACTGTTGTAAATGACTTGGCGGTTGTACACCCTATGTTGCTAAGCATGGGCATTTCAGTGACAAGGGACCGGGATCCCATCTAAATTCTGTTGGCCCTGACTCTTTCCACTCTGACCACTGCGCCCACCACGGCCTGGTCGCCCCCACGCCCCCTGCCTGCTCCTCCATACCTGCTGCCTGTTGCCTGACGCCAGAAGCCGATCCCACGCCCCAGCCGCCGCAGGGCCGCCCCAGCCGCCGCAGGGCCGCCCCAGCCGCCGCAGGGCCAGAAGCCGAGCCCCCAGCTTTTCCTGCCGTTTTGGACGCGAACCCGCCCCCCGCCTGCCGATTGGTCCCCGTGCTCCCCGCCTCCCAGCGGACCCTCCCTCCCGGCTCCCTTCTTATGACACCCCCAGAGCGACCACGCAGCGGACGCGCGCAGCGGGAGCACCGATTGAGCGCCGAAGGTGCGCCAAAGGTAAGCCCGTCTGCGCCCGTCCGCGACTGGACCGCGCCCAGTGCCAGGACCCCTGGTCCCCGCCGGACGTACGACGCCGCCACCCTCAACGCACTCAACACCGGCCGAATCCCTGGATGCTACAGAGCCACCCCGAGACGAACCCACGGACCCTTCAGCTGCCACGCCTGCAAGTTCTCCTGCATCCGGACCTGCCCCGCACCAGCACCCGCCAAGCCGAACACCAACAGCAACCACCTCAACCACCTCAAGTGCATCCTACTCAACACCCGCTCCGTCCACAGACACACCATCGAACTCTGGAACCTCCTCGACACCACAACTCCTGACGTCGCCTTCCTCACGGAAACCTGGATGAACGACTCCTCAGTGCCCGACATCGCCATCGCCATCCCAGAGGGCTACAAGACCACCCGAAGAGACCGCGGCAACCAGACTGGAGGAGGCATCGCCATCATCCACAGGGACACCATCCTCATCACGACCAACACCGACGACACCCTGACAACCGCCGAACACCTGCACTTCCAGATCCACACGGACCCCAAGACCACCCTCAGAGGCACCCTCATCTACCGACCCCCGGGACCACGCACACAATTCAGCGAAGACATCGCCGACTTCATCAGCCCGCACGCCCTCCCCTCCGCTGACTACATCCTCCTGGGGGTTATCAACTTCCACCTGGAGAACAACAACGACCGCAACACCACCACCCTGCTTGACAACCTCGCAAACCTCGGACTCAAGCAGCTGGTGACCACCCCCACCCACCTCGCCGGACACACACTCGACGCTGTCTTCTCTTCCAGCAAGGACATCGCCTTCAGCCACGCCACCGGACTCCACTGGACGGACCACAGCTGCGTCCACTTCACCTTCAGAAGATCCACGATCCACCAGCAACAGGTTGCTCGAAGAAACTGGAACAAGATCACAGCAGTCCAGCTCGCGTCTTCCCTGAGCCAGCACCCTCCCGCCAGCTCAGCGAACCCCAGCCAGGCCGCCGACAACCTCACGAAGTGGATCAGCAACTGCGCAGACGACCTCGCCCCACTGAGGACCCCGCCTAGCAGACCCGGCAGCAAGAAGGCCCCATGGTTCACCGACGAACTCAAGAGCTCCAAGAAGAACTGCCGAGCCCTCGAGAAAGCCTGGAGAAGGGAGCCAACACCGGACAACATGACCACCCTCAAGCTCGCCACCCGGAAGCACCATCAACTGATCCGCGCCACCAAGAAAACAGCATTCAAGGACCGGCTGGACAACAACGCACACAACTGCAAGGAACTCTTCAACATCGTGAAAGAGCTCTCCAACCCCAATGCCGGAAACAACGACATCACCCCGTCGCAAGACCTCTGCAACTCTCTCGCCTACTACTTCCACAACAAGATCGCTGACATACACAACAGCTTCAGCCCACAAACAACGCTCCCCACGACCGCACCAACGCCCCCCACCACCACCCTCAACGCCTGGACCCAGATCAACACAGAAGACACCATCTGCACGATGAACTCTATCCACTCCGGATCTCCGACCGACCCCTGCCCCCACCACGTCTTCAACAAGACCGACGCTGTCATCGCACCCCACCTGCGGGACATCATCAACACCTCCTTCAACATCGCCACCTTCCCTGAGAGCTGGAAGCACGCCGAACTCAGCGCTCTACTAAAGAAACCAACAGCGGACCCCACCGAACTCAAGAATTACCGCCCCATCTCGCTCCTCCCGTTCCCAGCCAAAGTCATCGAGAAGACCGTCAACAAGCAGCTGGCCGCCTTCCTCGAGATGAATGGATCCCTCGACCCCTCTCAGTCTGGCTTCCGAGCCAACCACAGCACCGAGACCGCCCTCATCGCTGCCACCGATGACATCTGAGCCCTGCTGGACAACGGTGAAACAGCGGCCCTCATCCTCCTAGACCTCTCCGCGGCGTTCAACACTGTTTGCCACCGCACCCTAGTGCAGCGCCTCAGCAACATCGGAATCCAGGAGAAGGCACTGGAGTGGATCATCTCCTTCCTCGCTGGAAGGACACAGAGAGTCCGCCTACCACCGTTCAGATCTGCAGCCACGGAAGTCATCTGCGGCGTTCCTCAGGGCTCCTCGCTCAGCCCCACCCTCTTCAATGTCTACATGAGCCCCCTTGCAGCCATCGCACGCCAACACAACCTCAACATCATCTCCTACGCCGACGACACCCAGCTGATCCTCTCCCTGACCAACGACCCCGCCGCCGCCAGAACCAACCTCCACGAAGGGATGAAAGACGTAGCCGAGTGGATGACGACCAGCCGCCTGAAACTGAACTCAGACAAGACGGAAGTCCTCATCCTGGGCTCCTCGCCCTCCGCCTGGGACGACTCCTGGTGGCCCCCCGCCCTGGGCACCGCACCCAAACCGACAGACCACGCACGCAACCTGGGCTTCATCCTGGACTCCTCCCTCTCCATGACCAGACAAGTCAACGCCGTCTCCGCGTCCTGTTTCAACATCCTGCGCATGCTACGGAAGATCTTCCGGTGGATCCCCACCAAGACCAGGAAGACGGTCACCCAGGCCCTCGTCACCAGCCGACTGGACTACGGCAACGCCCTCTACGCCGGAACCACCGCCAAGCTCCAGAAGAGACTCCAGCGGATCCAGAGCGCCTCAGCCAGACTCATCCTCGACATCCCCCGATGCAGCCACATCTCCGGACATCTGAGAGACCTGCACTGGTTCCCCGTCAACAAGAGAATCACCTTCCGTCTCCTCACCCACGCACACATAGCCCTACACGACCAAGGCCCGAGCTACCTCAACAACCGCCTCAACTTCTACGCTCCCAAACGCCACCTCCGATCGACCAACCACGCCCTCGCCGCCGTCCCCCGCATCCGAAGAGCGACAACAGGAGGAAGGTCCTTCTCCTACCTAGCCGCCAAGACCTGGAACACCCTCCCTCCCGACCTTCACCTGACCCCAAGACCACCTCTCCTTCAGGAAGAAGCTCAAGACCTGGCTGTTCGAGCAGTAGCGGTACCCCCCCCCCCCCAAGCACCTTGGGACCCTCCGGGTGAGTAGTGTGCTCTATAAATGCCTTGATTGATTGATTGATTGATTGACTCTTTCATTTGGTTAACCGGGGCGCCCGTGGCGCACTTGGGCGATGGTGGCTCGTTGCAGTGTCGGCCACCCAACCAAAAGTGTGGGGGAGTTTTGCCAGCGTCCTCAGGTTCCCTCATGAGATGATTCCCAAGGAAGGGGGATATATATACTGATTCAGGGAGTACTGTTTAACACACCAGTGATAATAGTAAACTTATCTGGACCTAATATAGACAGCCCTTTATTTTTCCAACACATTTGGCATAGGATTTAATTGATTGGGCAGATGGCGATATTGTGTCGGGGGTTTTAATGTGGTGTTGTCCCCTACAGCTGACAGGCAGGGTGTGGCTCGTGAACACCATCCTAAGGCTGCTGCAGTCCTGATGGATATTGTAGAGGAGGGCCACTTGATGGACACATGGAGAGCCCTTCACCCGATGGCCAGAGAAGGTACTGTGTGACAGCACATAGGAATGCCTGGTCACGGTTGGATTATTGGTTGACTTTGAAAGACCTACGTTCCCTTATCAGGAGGGCCACACACCTTCCACATAAACTTTCAGATCATGCACGTGCTCAGATCACTTTGCAAGTGCCCCCACAGTATGTACAGCCATTTAACTGGAGATTCCCGTCACGGGCGTTGCTGGACCAGGTGTTCCGCAAAGAACTTAGGGAAAAACTGACGGAATACTTTGTGCTGAACGAGGGATCGGTGGAGTCACCGGGAACGCTCTGGGAGTCATTTAGGTGGTGGCAAGGGGTCAATGCATGGCGCTGAAAGTGGGTGTACTTAGAGCTATTCAGAATACATTCCATACATTGGAACGAGACATTGCTGTTTTAGAAACAGAATATAGAGAGCACCCTTTCCCAGATATTCAGGCTAAACTTCGCGCCAAACTGTCAGAATTTCAGGAGGAGGCCGAAAGAGAAACAGCTTACTTACGCAAATATTCGCAGGCTACGAGATATGGAGAAGGTGATTAGGCGGGGAGAACGCTGGCTAACTTGTTACCCGCTCCAAGAGGAGCAGATTACATTTCTGAACTTCAGGCTTAGACTGGGGAGGTGGTGAGGACGCCGCGAGGCATTTTCAGACCATTGACCAACTTTTTTTTTTTTTTTTTTTGTAAAATTTTTTATTTTGCATATAACAAAAAGGTAAGACACAGGGAAGTAGCACGAGGCGCCGCACATGTCCCCACACAGGGGGAAGAAATCAAATTAAAATGGTGGTGATGCTACATTGCAAAGAAAAAAGATCAAGCCAATCAGTCCAGAGACCTGCAAAAAGAAAGCAATAAGAGAAAGCATCATCAGTGCTGAGCCTTGTGAAATCAAAATGTCCCATAACAAGCAGGTCTTCAAGCTATACAAAACCATGTAAATGCACCAACCAGCGAGAATAAGCACCTCGGTTGCAATGAGAGAAAAAAAAGAAAAAATGCAACTCCCCGGCCCGTCCCCCCACCCCCCCACGACGGTGACACATACTTACCACATTCATTCAGCAGCCACACTAAATTTGGAAGAGGTGACAAGATCTCAATGATGCTGGGCAAACAGCCGAAGGCAAGCCTTTAGATAGGAAGGTTACCAAGGGACCCCACATGTGCGTAAAATTCTTGTAATTACCGAGGAAGATGTCCGCCATTCTTTCTAGGCTCAAAAGCCTCCAGAGTCTTGCGTGCCAAAGGGATATCGCTGGTGCCTCCTTCCGTTTTCATGCCGCCGCCAATGTGAGCTTGGCTGCCCCCAAGCACAACCACAGAATCTTTGTATCCGATCGCGTCTGGTGTTCAAGACCGGGGTCTCGCAGACCCAACAGCACAAAGGCCATAGAGTCCTCTATAGGATATTGAAGGATATCTATGATATGGGAGAGAATTTCGTCCCAGTAAGGTCTAATCACCGGGCAGTCCCACCAAATGTGGCGAAAGTCCCCCAGAAGTCCACATCCCCTCCAGCACTTATCCGAGGTAGCCGGATAGATAAGGTGGGGCCTAGTCGGACACATATACCATTGCGTGAGAGTCTTCAAGTGAGCCTCCCGTAAGTGGACTGAGTGTTTAAATTAGGTCATATCCCTCCAAAGCGCTGACCATTCGTCGTCGGTTACATCCATTCCTACCATCTCCTCCCATTGCTCCACATAGCGTGGCCTAGGTGACTGTTCAGATTGAAGCAGTAATTGATATAGTTAATCAATTTGGACACCAAAATCTATGCAAAATTGATCGCTGACAGACTAAAACCCATGCTCTCGCAGATTGCACTATCTGACCAATCAGGCTTTATACCGGCAGGTCCCAAAATCTCATAGTGTTATTTGGGCTTCTTCACTACTTGGCCCCGAATGTTCAGGCGGCGGCGGCACTATTGGATGCAACAAAGGCGATCGACTTACTTCCGTGGAAGTTTTTGTTGGCCCTTCTGTCCAGAATGGGGTTTCGTCCTCTTTTCCTGAAACAAATACAAATTATATATACAGGTCCAACAGCGAGGGTAAAGGTGAACGGTCAAATATTGGAAGCCTTTGATATACCCAGGGGTACGCGGCAAGGTTGCCCACTCTCGCCACTTTTGTTTGCAATTGCTACTGAGCCATTAGCAGCGCGACTACGAAAACACCATACACAACGTAGTATTGGCTTCACTTCTAGAGGGTTGCTAATATCAATGTATGTGGATGATATGACTATTTATCTGACCAACCCCAAGGATAATTTTGGCATAGTCATGAGGGAGTTCATTAGGTATGGGGGGTTAACTGCCATACAAATTAATTGGAATAAATCAGTATTGATTGACTGATAGCACAGAGAGATGGGAGTCTGAATTCCCCATCCAGTGGATGAGCGGAGAAGTAAAGTATCTAGGTATATGGATCAGCAGTGGCAATTCTGCTGCTCCCAGTTGGAAAACCTATCGCCCAACTATAGGTTAAGACTCATACACCTCAACTATCTACACAGGACATATCGTACACCCATCCAGTTGCACCGTAGGGGTCTGCAACAGGACACAGGCTGCTGAAGATGCGGAGCTTCGGAGGCTTTGTTTCCACACTTGCCATAGTTATGCACCCCGGTAGCAGAATACTGGTCGGACATCATAAGACACATAGGGAACATAATAGATTTTGAACTACGGGCAGACCCTCTTGTGGCGCTTTTGGGATTTGTTTTGGATGTTCCCAATGCTTATCGCAAACAAACGACAATGTTACTACTGGAAAAAATCGAAACCCTCTACAATTGCAGGTTGGTTGCATGCGGTCATATACTGTAAGATTCAACTGACGACTTACTGGGAACTAATGCCTGGCAACTCTAGACCATCAGATATATGGCAACCTTTAGTGTCCTGGTTGGAGCAGGGAGGTTCTGATTTATGTGCGGGTGGGCATGGAGTACGTCGTTCTGTAGCTGGTTAGACAGGACTGATGTGGAACATGTATTGCTTGCCTTGTGTCTTTAGATTGCATTCATCTTTATTTGTCGATTACACAAGAGTGGTCACCCATGTAGCGGTATTTTCTGCCAGTGGTGTCATTGCCCCACTCTAGTTAAATGAAGGGACAGACATGGCATTGGGGCAAAGGCTTTAGCTATAGGAACAATACATATGACTAATAGAACGCACAGGACGTTTTCCATAAATTATGATGTTTATGAGGTTTTGTTTCTTTTCTCACTATTCTCCTTGAATTTACCTCTGTCCTGCCGCCAGACCCCTGGGATGTCAGCTAAATGGCTGTATTATTTCGTACTTAGCCAGTTGTTCATTTGCTGCCGGCCTCAGGGTTGTAAGCACACAGCTGTGTACCATGTGAGATACTTAATAAAGGTTTTTGAAAACTTAACAAAAAATAAAAAAAATAAAAACTGTGCTGGTACAATAGGTTTGTGGATAGTTATTACATAAAGAAAATAACTAAGCTGGGGATGAGGCTCTAATTTGAAGTTTCTGTGAACTTTGTCCTCCCATATTTTACATACCTTTACAATTAATTATCAAAAATGTTTTTTATGGACCGCTGATCACTTTTCACTTGAGTAGACTCGCTGTTAAGACAATTGTCATTTGACATTTTAGTTATGCCGGCCAAATGTGTTGCACTGTAGGACTTTCACTTCATTACACTGTACCGCTGGAGTACATGTGAATGGGTTATGTACATTTATATACGCCATTTTTTGTATTTGTGTAATGATTTTTAAAAACTGTAAAAATAAACATACTTACTTATTTAACATATACCTTCTTGTCTTGCATTAAAATATGGAATTTCCAAATGAGCGATTTTAGTAATGACAAGGAGGCAACTCTTATCGAATTCCTTGTGGGTGTCTGGATTTAAGAATTGAGGTGATATCACTGTTTGTGTCTTTTCATGCTAATTAGTTTTTTGTTTGCTTTCGTATATCCTATGGTTTGTTTGGTTGTTTGCTGACTCTGCTGAAGCTTGTCATTATTTCTATTCTTTCCAATTACCTAGGGGCATATTATCAAGGGGGTTTATCTCCGCTTTTTTGGCTTTAAAAGCCAAGAAAGCGGAGATAAAATTATCTCCCTATTACCTAGCTGTCGCTAACACCAGTTAGCGACAGCTAGTAGGAGATAGCGACCATCTTGGGCCCCACTTTGCATGTCAGTGATATTTATCACTAATGACATGCAAAGTGGGCGTGCCAAGATGTTAGCGACTGAAAACAGTCGCTAACATCGCTATCTCCTATTACCAACTTTTGGAGATATTCGCGCTAAGCGCGAATATCTCCAAAAGCTAACACCTGCCCTGAGCAGTTCTTAGCCATGTTATCCAATGGGAGGTGGATAACATGGCTAAGAGCATTAGCTCGGTAATGCATGAATATCGCTGACTTTTCAGCGATATTCATGCATTGCGGCGATTTTTATCGCATTTGCGATAAACCTTGGTAATACCAAGGTTTATTTGCGGTCAAAATCCCCGCAGCTCAGCGGTAAATTTTTCACGCTAACCAAGCAATAGCGATAATTATCGCTCTTGCTTGGTAATATGCCCCTTAGTTCGTACCAAAAATGCAGTTCGAAGGCTGCTTTTTGTCCTTCCAAGGAGATAACCTTCTCTTTTCAGTTAGGTGCATAGGAAAAAGGGTCAGGAATACCAAGAACGTTCACGGCAAGATGCCATAATCTTACCTTTTTTGGTACTCCCGTCGCCTGAAAGGCATTTAAGGCCATGCTCGACCTCTAGGCATCATTCCTGGTTACAATTTACTTTTATTTTTTCGTAGCCCATTTCAGGATGTGCCTAGCTACAGGCGTTCTTGTAGACTCATGGGAGTGTTTCTTTCAATCATTTTTTTTATTTTCCTTGTACTGCCCCCTGGCAAGGGAGATTGCCTGGTGCAAAACGCTAGTCTTTCTATTGCATGGTTGAAGATTAAGCCAGCAAATTTTACAGCAGCCCTTTGAAAAGATTCCATACTGCTGTCAGTTAGTGGTGATACATCAGTTAACGTCTATTGTTTCAAATGCTGGATTTTCACAGCATTGGATACTAGTTCCCTCCTCAAAATTAGCAAATAAATTCACAGTACTCTATCAGCGCCATGGTTCTCTGAGCCTTTAACAGTGGCGCCATGCCAGTGCAAATCGCTGTAAAAGAAATGGAAATGTAATTGTGATTTTGACTCCAAAAGAATCTATAGTGCTGGAATAAAAAGTTATCAATAGCTCAAACGGAAAACCCGGGTCACCTATTACTCAGATAAATCTAATCATCCGGAAATTTGCCTAAATATTCTCGTTTCTATTGTATAATCTCTGCTACAGTTTTCAGTCTGCTTAGCGACTTTTTCTGTGATAAAATTCTTAACATCTATTGTAATTTCTCAAATCACCCAGCTTTGGAGAAGCTTCCTGTTAGAACCTGGGGTAGCCTGGCCTAGGGCAAGACATACATTTCAGAGGCACAGTGTGAAGGTTGCAGACCACCCAACAGTAAAACCACGCAATAACACACAAAAAGATAACGCTACACCAAAAATGTGGAAAAATAAGTACTGCTTTATAAAAATAATATTCTCTATTCTCTTACACTTTAGAATTCACAGTTCAGTACTTTACAATCAATCAGGAAATACCAATCCGCTTAAGTCTTGGGAGAGAAAACTACCACTCAGTATAAGCAAATGCAGATGTCATGGAATTAATAGCAAACTTTTTAGCAGTGTCAGCTGGCTTTAAAAATCCACATCAATAGTATCTTTCATTACATTTAGATGACATGTAAACAGTAGCTCTACTTTCAGGGATGTTAACTTATCTCAAAATTTATCATTAATACATTTAATCAGTTCACAACATTTGACCAAATCTGGTTTCAGTGAGGAATTCCAATTTACCCCGAAGTTTAGTTAATAATCAGCAATCTTCGTAAGGAACTTATTCCTTTACTGAACCAGCAGGTTCCTTTGTGCTACTCCCCAACCTGTATTAATCAGAGATTGAATGACCAGTATCTGATTCGCTCCACTGTAGGCACTAGCGCCACTTCCCCCTGCAATTCACCTCCTTACTTGTATCCACAACGTTGCTGGGTCCTTTTCTGTGTCAGAAGCAGGGGGGGGAAATGCACCACCGAGGTGGCCAAGCAATTGAATGGGGCAAAGGCTCTCTTGAAGCTCCCCTGCTCTCTCCTCACTCAGGCCAGCTCCTCTGCTTGGCGCTCGAGCGGAGGGCAGGGCCGATGACACAATACCCCCAGAAAGCCACTGAGTGCCTCAGCTCCCTCTCCCTGCTCGGCCAGCTCCTCTGCGTGGCGCGCGAGCAGAGGGAACAGGGCGGGACACTCACTCGGGCTGCAGCCGGTTCTCCTCTTCTGTGTGGATCGGCGGGGCCGTTAATCTCTCAGGCATGCGCGGAAGCGCTCGCGCCGGTACCTCAATCCCTCAGACATGCGCGGAAGCGCTCGTGCCGATACCTCCTTCCACTGCGCCCTCTCTCAGGAAGGACGCGCTACCCACGGGCCTGCCCGATCCTAGGCCCCTCCTGAGGGAATGAATAAACCGCTTTGGGCATGTGCGAAGGCGCCTTTTTGTAGCGTCTCGCCCTGGCTTTCCCTGGCAACCGGGTCGCTTCACAACAATGCGACTACAGCGCGGAAGGCGCCCCCGGGGTCCCGATCACGGCAGAAGCCTTCAGGACTTCCCAGATTAGATGGGACCTTTCTCCACTCTTCACCACCTTAGCAATTAGAGGAGGGTCGGCTCGCTACCAGTCCTGCCACAGGTAAGGGGTATCCAGCGCTACCCAGGCCAAAAGCTTTCTTCTTATCCTCAGAAGGGAGGGGGAATCAAAGGGGGCTTCCACAGGTTACAGCCACAGTGCACTTTCTCAGCACTAGTCCACCAGCCCTTCTTACTGGGCAGATAAAGGGGCACAGGAGTCTTCTAAATTCAGTTCTTAGATCCCAAAAGTTAACCCCTACCAAACTGTCCAGGGCCAGCAGGATGAACTAGCTTGGCTAGGACAACAGGAATGGGCGGTGGAAAAGCCTTGACAGAGGGCTACTCTTGTAGAGGAAACCACCCTTCAGGATCCTACCCCTACCAGACCTCAGCCTTCACTCTAGCTGCTCCTCACTGACAGACAAAATGGCTGCCCCGCATTCCGCCTTATATAGGCTGACCATCAGTGGTCCAGAATGGACCAGAAGGTTCTAGAACGCCCTATGCTAGGCTATGGCCAAGTTCTGAGTGTGACAGTTAGGGCAGTTGGTAGCCACCATTTTGTGTGGTTCCAACTTTTCCTGTCAGAACAGGCCTCTGGGCCTGAGGTGAAAAATTATGAGGGGGGAAAAGAACACCTATCCCCTGGGCCAACACCTAGAAAAAGTCAGTGGACAAAAATTATCAAGGGTATGAGGGGCAAAAAGGGGACAAAATAAATAAAAAATAGGAGGGACTACGCCAAAAAGCCAGACAGGTCTAACACTTCCCTTCTTGAATAGCAACATCCTTACCTTGTCTGTGGATGTGTCTTTATTGATTTTACTGCTCTTTCAGGTCAAGAGACTGTTGCTGTAATGTAAATCTTTTTGCCCATCTTATCCTTTTCCTCCTCGTTTCTCCACCTCAGGCCTTGAAACAATAATCACTATTCTTAGTCAGCTGTTCAATAATTTTTTACACAAATTACACGAATACATTTAATATTTATAGGCACTGGGAGTTTGTGTGATTTGCACAAATCACATAAGATTGAATCTGGTGCCAAGGATGGGATTCAAGCTCTAGGTCACCGGGCTCCTAAATCAGCTGCTCTAGTCGCTAGGACACAACTCCTTCAGCTGACCATGCTATGGCTAACTACGTGCCTTTTTCACTTCTCCCCATGTACACCAAAATTCTAGAAATAGCCATCAACTCTCATCTTTCAAGTGGGCTGGAATCATACTTTTTTTTAGATGACTCTCAGTCAAACCTTAGGCCTTTGCATAGCAATGAATCAGCTCTACTTGAAGTCACGGAACTATTCAGGGCCATACTGGAGGCAAGTAGATCTCCTGCATTACTTGACATTTCCACAGCTTTCAATGTGATCCCACATCCTATATTATTAGAAAGACTATTCAATCTTGGCATCATTGGTCCAACCTTAAAATGGCTTTGCTCATTTCTCTCAGATCCACATCAGTTTATTACACTTCCACCATAAAATTGCCCCGGTACCTAGCTCAATTATGGTATACAACAGAGCTTCTCATTGAGCCCAAAAATTTGTAATATTCGAATTGCCCTGTTTGCTAATTTGATGCACTTTTTGGCTTCAATATTATTTTGTTTGCTGAAGATACCCTCCACATTGTTTCGATATCAAATAATATAAATTTCCCAAAATGTCAGTGCTTGCCTCTCTTTGGTGACTAAGGGGTTGCAGGACAGCTACCTACAATGAAACACTGAAAATAATGGATATTTCTAATCTTTGGTAAATCCAATAATATTTGGTCAAAAGCTTGGTGGCCATCAGACTGGCGTCAGCCGCTATCTAGTTCATGGTTCTCCAATATCAGTCCTGGAGGGCCGGATCCATGCAGTTTTTAAAAATAACTACATTTATTGAAATGTGGATATTCTTAAAATTTGGCATGGATCTGGCCCTCCAGGGCCGACATTGGAGAACCCTGATCTAGGTTATCCAGAAACTTGTCTTCTGACTTATCTTCTGTTTTCCAAGCGTCCACTGTTTTGGCTACCTATGTCACATTATTAAGAGCTTTCAGAAACATTCTTGACATTCTCCCCAATTATACTCTAAAAACGAGAGCCTATACTTTACTATGGCCAAGTTAGATTATGGAACCTCCCTACACCTAGGTCTTTCCCAAAACGTTTACCTCAACTTCAGACTTTCCAGAGCTCCACTGCTCGACTTTTTCTTAATCTTCCCTATCTGTCCCTTTCCTCTCATCTCAGTTTGTTGCACCCCCCCCCCCCTATTTGCAACTTTCTGTGACTTTCACAGAGATATTTTTTAAAGGGTAACCATCAATCTTCAAAAAATATATAAGCTTTGCATCGCATACAGTTTGCCAAGAACTTCAGGTGTCCAGCTTCTAAACATTCCATAATAGTCCTGCTGTCAGGTTGACGTCCCTTCCTTGTTCCTATTTGACAGTATGTCCCTGAATTGTCTTCCTCTTGATATACAGGGCTCTACATCTCAAGCCATGTTTCAGAAAAGGCAAAGAATTTAGCTTTTCAACTCATACCAACTTGCTTCTGCCTCTAGCCTTTTGTCAGTTTTAGCATCAGAACGCCTTTTCGAGGTATTTGCTGCGCTTTATAACTCATTCATTCATTTATTCATGGATATGAAATAAAGAAATATGAATATACTTTATAGCAGATTTTCCTTGCATCTGGATGTGGAAAAGTCAGATTTTATAATTGTTAAACCATATGGAATAAGAGCACAATTGTACAGAATATTTGTATTTAAGTCCATATTAAGGCTGATTAGTACTGAAAGGTACCTTCATAATTATTCTGAATACTACTGCTTTATTTAAACAGAATTTTAGCTTTAAATCCTTTTTTAATCATCCTCGAGTGTGTATCCAAGCGTTAGAAATGCAAAATTACCTTTAACAAACTCAAATATAATTTGATGTCAGTTAATACTAACATCATATTTACATAAAGGTAACTACACTTATTGGATGCACTCCATTCTTCTCCTTCATTAGGGTAATGCTTTGTGAGAGAAATCCTATATTTAATTGACCTTTTAAGGTCACTTTGCTTGAAAAACCACATTATCCTTTCTTATGGCATCACTTGCAGTATTCTGCTTAGTGTTTTATATAGAGAAGTGCACTTTGAATATTATTTTTCGAATTATGACTTAATGCTTTCTGAAATTCCCCTTAATAACTGCTCAAATTCTTATAGGAGAAAATCAAGGTATTCCTGGAGTTTATTTTGTGTGTTGACATGATGCTTATTTGAAATTGCCAGCAAATGGGGTAGGTAATGTTTATCTCGCACTTCGTACTACTGCTCCCAGAAATATATAATGTAGATAGTTCAGATATGCAATGCACGAAAAGGGATCATTAAATAGACCTAAACATCACAGTAGTAGTGATTCACAAATAGTAAGAGACACTTTTTGAGCTATGATAACTTCAGCCAGGGTTGTCTTACATGAAAGTAGTGTGTTAACTTACCACTTGTACATCTGGTGCATTGCTGGTTGTAGATATAGACTTAGTAGTTATGAGGTCGATGGTTTTGAGGAAGTGGCTTGCATTAGACACAAAGACACAAAGATGGCAGAGTCTGCAAGATGCTGAAATTTCCACAGTCTTAAACCTTTATTCCAGACAAGAGCATCTCCATTCGGCCTAACTTCACGGCTGCTCCCGCTAAGTTCTTCACAGCAGAAAATCCTATTCAGTGGTCCTTCACCAAAGAGGTATCCGAGCCCCTGGAACTGTTTCCGGCTACAACCTCCTTCCTCGTCCTGCTGGAAATTTTCAAATTCCAAAAAGTTAGTAAGTCTGAACATGGAAATCTTCACTGCAACTTCGTCGAGAGGCTCCCCGATTGCAATGCTCCTTCCTCTGCAATCTTGCCCCGCTTAACTCTACCTTTCCTAAAAATGTATTTTAAGTCCAAAGGTAAGTGTCGACCAGGCACAATCCACTTCGTGGGTCTGACCCACTCTCCATCATGGTCAGTCATATTTTTTTCACTTTGATCCTGTCTGATGCGACTAGATGTATGCGCAGGTGCTTTGGAAATTCATACCTCTGGTGCTAGTGACTAGACATTTGTCAGTTTTTGTGTTAAATCATTTATTTTTATTTTTAACCAATTCTTCTGAATTGATGTGGGATGTCTCATCTGTTGTGTTTTCACTTTATTACTGTTTGTGTGCTGCATAAATACTTTACGCATTGCCTCTAAGTTAAGCCTGACGACTTCTTGCGCCAAGCTACGTTGTATTAAGCACAGGTAAATTATTACCTTCATGTTGTTCACCCTGTAAGGGAAAGTTGCTGTTGCTTGTACAGGGCTCACACCCAAGTCATCAAACAGCCTAATTTCTCGAAGGTAAACTAATTAAATAATCTCAGAAACTGGAAATTACTCCGATATGTAGTCTATTGCTTTTTTGCCCACCATGCCATCTCAAGCAGTAACCAGGAATATCCAATTCAGCCTTGCACCTGCTCCGGTAGGATACATCCATCTCTAACTGCAGGCAAAGACTCCTCTGAACACAAACACAAGCATCTTCAGACTGTGTTGGGCCTATCTGGCCTCATCAGTAGGGTGAAGCTTGCATTCTACTGAACAGTGACCTTGGGACCAACATCAATTCACACTCTTTACCCTTTACTCTGCCACTAATAAGTACACAGGTATGCAGTGAAGTCAAATTTTTATTGTCCACATTTCCATCTCAAAGTGAATTACCAATATACAAATTTGCCTTTGTCCTGCTCAATAGTAACAGTTGAGCCGGCACTAACACGAAAACCCCATCTGAACAGAAACACAACAAACCCCAGGTTGGTTTCATCCTTAGGGTGTAACAAAATTCCTGTCGAACAGTAACAAACTGGATGGAGACCTTGGCCTATTTGTCACATTAGGGGCTTTACACTGAAGAAAACAAAAAAGTGATGGGTGGATTGCTTGAATTAATCTCAGCCAATGGTAAATTCTCATGGTCGCAAATCAGTTCATACAGTTTTGCCTACCATGACACCTCAGACAGGAACCACCAAATGCAATAATCCTTTGCCCTGTTTCAAAAGGAACAGTCTACCCTCCACTGCCAGACCAAACCTCTCTGAACAGGAACACAATCAACCTATTCCCAGATTTGACCCATTTGGACATCATTAGTATGGTGCAGATCGAGTTCTATTGCACAGTGTCAGGTCTGGCTAGCGGACATGCCCTGGAAGATGGACAGACCAAGACAAGCAGCTCTGGGAGAGACACACCAAGGGCCCGATGTAGGTAGGCCGTTACCAATCGGTAACGGCCGAAAATACCGATTTTGGGCCCTTACCGATCGGTATACAGCCATCGAGATGTAGGGCAAAGAAAATCGTCCAAATCGGTACAAATACCGATTCGGAATGACTACCGAATTGGAAATAATCCGAATCGGAAATTCCCCGATTCGGAAAGATAACGAATCGGTAACATACCGAATCAGATAAAAATACCGAATCGGTCCATGTACCGAATCGGTAGTGACACCGATTCGGAAAAAAACGATTCGGTCCATGTACCGAATCGGTAGTGACACCGAATCGGTAAAAATTCCGATTCGGTCCATGTATCGAATCGGTAGAGACAGCGAATCAGAAAAATGCCGATTCGGATAACCTACCGAATCGGTAGAGTAACCGAATCGGAAAATCCCCGATTCGGACAGATAGAGCGATGTAGGGAAGCACAGAAATACCGATTTTGGCTCAAAATCGGTATTTACCATGGATTACAATCAGGTGGTAACCAACTCCAACCCATAAAAATAGACCCAAAATGCATTGCAACTTGCAGGATGGCTGCTTTTTATGTCATTGCAAGGCGGCTACTAGTGAAGTAGTGTGGCTCACTGGTTAGAGGCGGCAGACCCGAGAGCAGAGGACGGCCCAGGACCAGGGTTCGATTCCCGGCGCGGCAGGTTTCTGGACCAGGGTCAGCAGACTCGATAATTCTCTCGCCTCGGTGCCCACTCTGATCAGCGACCACACTCGGCAACTCTGGGCATTAGCTTGCCTCATCTTCACTAACGGCCCCACCAGACCGCCGGGGATGCCTGGTCTCACCCTGGAGATACCCATTAAGGGACCATCTCTCAGGGAAGCCAGGAAGGGTTTCGCAGCGGTCGAAGCACCTTGGGACCCTACGGGTAAGTAGTGCGCTATATAAATGCCAATACATTTACATTTACATACATTTACAGCTACAGCAGGAAGGACAGAGGGAATGGCAAAGAGAGGAACAGGTCTACAGACAGAGGATCACCCTGTTCATGCTCACAGAGGCAGAGATCCTACAGAGGTGCAGGCTGGACTCAGACACCATTCTGGAGCTCATCAGGGACCTCAAACCACTGTTGGACCACCCCACCCCAAGGGCACACGCCATCCCAGCGCACGTCCAGGTGCTATGCAGCCTACACCTGCTTGCGTCTGGCAGCTATCAAAGTGGAGTTGCAGCGGTTGGAGGGGTGACCCAGAGCAGCCTGTGAAGGTTTTTCCACACATTCCTTGATGCCATGATACACAGGATGGACCAATTCATCTCTTTGATATTTGATATTTGATATTTGATATTTATTGACACTTGTAGAGCGCGGCTATCGCTCCGGAAGGAGCATCTTGGCGCTAAGCGATCAGAGAGCCAGCATGGCGAGGAGTGTATCAGATGGCTGCAAGAACTGCTGAGTCGGGCTGAAGGAAAATCCAGGTCTTCAAGAGTTTCCTGAACTGGCTTTCCGAGGGGGCGTGCCTAAGGTTAAAGGGGAGACTGTTCCATGCCTTCGATGCTAGGAATGAAAAAGTTTTTCCCCCTTTTGTTTTTAGTTTTATTCTAGGTACTACAATCAAGTTTGCTTCGGCTGACCTCAAACAGCGCGATGGAATATAGTGCTGAAAGCGTTTGGCTAGATAAAGAGGGCCGGTGTTCCTAGTGGCTTTGAAGACCGTGATAAGGAGTTTAAAAAGGACTCTTTTGTGAAGGGGAAGCCAGTGCAGCGTGTTGAGGGCTGCAGAGGCCGAGGACCTTTTTGGGAGTTTAAGAACTAATCTGGCTGCAGCGTGTTGGACGCTTTGCAATTTCTTTAGCGAAGACTTTTTTATTCCCGCCAGGAGGCCGTTGCAATAATCCAGCCCAGAAAGGATTAGAGCCACCGCGACTGTTTTCCTGGCGGAGATAGGGAGGAAGTCGAAGAATTTTTTCAGCTGTCGAATGAGGTTAAAGCAGCACCCAGCTGTGATGCGTACATGGTCATCGAAACTCAAGGAGGAGTCAAATTGGACACCTAGATTGCGGGCCGAGGAAACCGCACAAGGCGGAACATCAGAATTTTGAGGCCACCAGTCCTTTGGTGAGAAAAGGACGTCTTTGCCCAGTGGAATAATTTCAGTTTTTGCACTGTTGCATTTTAGGTGGTTAAGATTGAGCCAGGAAAAGACTTGGGAGAGGCAGTTCTGGAATCTGAGAGCTGTGTCGGGGTATTTTTTATCAATGGTGACGACAAGCTGAGTGTCGTCAGCGTATGAAGTAACAAGGATGTTGTGGGATTCAATCAATGTTAAGAGGGGGGCCATATATAGATTGAAAAGGAGGGGGCTAAGTATGGATCCTTGGGGCACCCCGGATGTGACGGGTCTTTCGCTGGAAAGAAAAGGTCCAAGCGAGACTGTTTGTGTTCTATGTGATAGAAATGATGTAATCCATGCTAAAGCAGTACCAGACACACCAATCTCACGCATTCTGTTAACAAGGATAGCGTGAGAGATGGTGTCGAATGCCGCGGTCAAGTCGAGTAGGATGAGTACGGCATGTTTTCCGTCATCCTGTAGGAACTTGATGGTGTCTGATAGCTCCATCAGTGCGGTTTCTGTGGAGTGGCCAGGGCGAAAACCCGATTGCTGTGGATGCAAGATGTGGTTGTTTTCCACGAAGGCTTTTAATTCTTCGTGGACCAGCCGCTCGGTGATTTTGCCTAGTACAGGGAGTAGAGAAATGGGGCGCATATTAGTTAAGTCAGTGGGGGATTTATTTTGTTTTTTCAACAAGGGCTTGACTATTGCCTTCTTCCATTCAGCGGGGACAATGCCAGTGCTGAGGGAGTCATTAATAATGGCGTTGATGGAAGGGTTGACGGCTTCAATGAGGTGGTGAAGAATAATCGGAGGGCAGGAGTCAGTGGGTGCTCCTGACTTACAAGTCATAATGGCTTTCTGTGTCTGTAGCAAGGATACCACAGAGAAGTTGTCGAGTGAAGGTAGTGTGGGGCCGGCAACTTGCATATAAATTGAGGGGGGGGGGAAAGTCTCCGTGAATGGTGTTAATTTTGTCAATAAAAAAATCCGCAATTTGATCGCAGAGTGCTTGAGATGGGGGAATTTCCGTTATCAGGGCCTTGGGGTGGGTGAAGGACTTGACTATGTTGAAAATAGTCTGTTGTTTTTGTTTGGCTGCTTCTATAGCTGAGGTAAAAAACTCCCTTTTGGCTATTTTTATGTTGGAGAGGTATTGTTTCCTCTGTAAGATGTAGAGGGATCTCGAAGTATCATCGTATGTTTTCCTCCATTCTCTTTCCAGGACCCTGCATTTGAGGTGACATTCGGCAAGGGTCTGGGTATACCAAGGGGCATTTGGTTTTTTTACGCGACGGGCTGATTTCAGGCTGGTTGGGTTGGAGAAGGATGTGACTATAGTGTCAATCCAGATGTGAAGATTTTTAGAATCTAAAGTTACATCTCTGACAAGAGTGGGAAGAGGGGCAGTGGGCCGGGGACTTAGCATAATACATTCCGCGACTTTCTTCCAATTAGTCGGGAAGGGTGCGGGAGAGCGCATGGTGTTGGATTGCGCAGAGTGTTGTGTTGCAATGGAAAAGGGGATAAAACAGTGGTCCGTCCATATATGTGGGATAGGGGGCGAGACAGTTAGGGCAGTCAAGTTAGTGCAGATGCCATCCAGCGTGTGGCCGGCCCGGTGAGTGGGGGGTGAAACCAGTTGGGTGAGGCCAAAAGTATCTAAGGAGTGTTGGAAACTCAGCGTGTGGGGGTCTGAAAGGGCTTCGAGATGGAGATTGAAATCACCAAGAAGTGTGAAGGTGGGGTAGTGGGTCAGGAGAGTGGCAAGGGTCTCGTCCAGGGAATCCAGAAATGAAGAGGCATTCCCAGGGGGGCGATAGACGAGTCCACCTGAGAAAGAAGTGGATGGATTGATTTGAATAACAAATCCTATAGCCTCGCAGTGCTTGATAGAGGTCAGGTCAAATGCATGGCACGTGAGGGACGACCTGACGATAATGGCTATACCCCCACCCCTACCCGAGGGTCTATCACGCCTAAGGATGGAATAGTCAGTGGGGAGGGTGGTTGCTAAATCAGGGTTAGATGCGTCATTTAGCCACGTTTCAGTAATGAAGATGGCGTCGAGGCCATGCGACAGTATAAGATCGTGAATATCCTGCGCGTGGCATGTTAGGGATCTGGCATTGATGAGGCCACAGTTGAGAGTGACAGTTTTATGAGGAGGGGGAGGGGAAGGGGGAGAGATTGCGTCAGGAGGTCTTTCCCTGCAACCCACGCAGAACTGGTACAAACTAAAGCTGACTTTTACCAGATAGCACCATTTCCCCAAATCATTGGCTGCATAGATGGCACGCACATTCCGATTTGCCTCCCAGCTGACACAGAATACACATACCGCAATAGGAAGTCTACGCACACCATCAATGTTCAGGTGATCTGCAATGCGAAGTGCACCATCACAGACCTGGTAGCAAAATTCCCAGGGAGTACCCACGACTCCTACATTTTTCAACAGAGCGGCATCTATGCACGGCTGATGGCTGGCGAATTTGGTGAAGGATACCTCCTAGGTGAGACACATCATCAGACCCCCATAACACAAAGTAGCTGAGTGAAATACATGTATGCATGTGAGTAATGTTACCCCTTTTCCTTCTAGGCAACAGTGCATATGCCCTCCGCTCATTCATACTCACCCCCTACCTCAACCCCTCCACACCCAGCCAAAGGAGGTATAACCGGGCCCACAAAAGCACAAGGAATGTAGTTGAACGGACCTTTGGCATCTGGAAAAGCAGATTCAGATGCCTGCACAAGAGTGGAGGTGCAAGGCAGTATACCCCCATCACCTGCTGCAAGATCATAGCTGTCTGTGCAATGTTGCACAACCTTGCGGTGAAGAAGGGCACTGAGGTGGAGTTGTCAGACTACGAGGACCATGACGACGACGTTGCTGTGCCACAAACACAACCTGCTGGGGTGTCTACGCCAAGTGATGGCAGATACAGACGTGAGGAGATTACAGAAAACTATTTCTGAGTGAGTACAGATGCACAGACAGGCAAATGGTTGTGAGGAAAAGAACATTTTAATAATGTTGCAACACCGTTACTGCACTGATGTGCAACAAAAGAAAATGTTAACGAAAAGTAGTTCAATGTCAAAGGTCCGGGTTGTCTCACCCGCCCTGGCAAGCCTATTTTTTCCTGCGCTTAGCAGCCCCACTGGGGTGTGCCTCTCCCCCTTCCGCATGTCCAGCAGCTTCTGCAGAGCGCCTGGTGCTCTGGCGCGGCTCCGACACTGCGCTGGCCGGGCTGCTGCGGCTGCTGCTGTCCCCAGCCTCGCCCAGGTCCAGGGCTGGATTGGCCACAGTGTTTGAAATAATCATTGCCTCCATGGCGGTCGTTATGCGGGCCATGCCCCTGGTGACCTCAGCGGTGTTCTGGGTCAGGCTGGCCTCCATATTTGCCCCACGTTGCCATAGTTGTGCGGTAGCAGCAGCAAGGCAGCTTATTGATCTGTTGTGCATGCGGGCATCCCGGCGGCGAGAGTGCTCGTGCTCGTCAAGTTTGGTGCATAGCTGTGTGATGGCTGTGGTGACACGGCCAAGACCTGCAGCAACTTCCTTATTGCTTTCGACGAAAGCCTTAAACCCTTGCGCCATCTCTCCCATTTGCAGGTTATGCTGGCGCAGCTGGCCCTGGCAGGCCATGATGGATTTCGCCTGCATGCGCTGTATCTTCACCATGCTGCCCTCCAGCCCCTGAAAGACGCTGCCCTCCCGTGCCGGAAGTGCAGTGCTGGAAGTTGTATGCCTCCGGGAACTGCTGCTGCCCTGCTGTGTGGGCTGGGGTGCCACTGGTGTTGCTGTGTTGGTAGCTGGGGCCTGACCCGCTGCTCCCTGGATAGGGTTCAGTGGAGCCACAACAATTCTCCTGGCAGGAGATGTGGCAGGTGCAGGGTGGGCCGTTGTTGGTGAGTTCTCAGGGGAGAACAGCAATGGGGGTGTGCCAGAAATTTGGGGGGAGTGAAGAAATGTGAAGTCAAGTCCTAGGTCTTCCTCACTTCCCTGGCCAATGGTGTTGTCCTCCTCCTCCTCCTCCAGGGCAGCTTGACTATTGCTTGGCCCTGCCACCGCACTGGAAGATGTTGCTGGTGCTGGTGCCTCAGTTGCTTCTGCTCCTCCGCCTGATGGTGCCCCTAGGTATAAAGAAGCATTTGTGAATTGAGTGCCGATGTATTACAGTCACTACAATTAAAGCATTGCACATGTCCTTGCATATACTTTGATTCTGTTCCACTGTTTTTTATATTATGGTTCTGCACTGCCATAGTTTGCCTACTTCTGCTGACTACATTTACCATGATGCATTTCTCTTGTCTGTTGGTAGCAGTACTGGGCTGGGGTTTGGCTGTGCATTGTGTCTAAAGGGGTGGTGTCTGGTAGGGTGTGTCATGATGCGCATGCTTCTTACCTTTAGCTGTAGCTCTGGCTGAGCTATCCAGGTTCCCGATTCCAGACACACTCTCCCTCTCGATGGTGCTCGACACCAGTTCCTCCAGCTCAGTGAGGGGTGGCGCCGGATTCCTGCCTCCACCAGTCAGTCCAGCTTGCCTCTGCAGCTCTGCCATTTTGCGTTTAGTTAGGCTGCGGATATCATAAAACCTTTTTTTTAGGTCATCAAGGCTCCTGGGGGTAACACCAACTGAGTTAACTTTCTCGGCAATCTCGCTCCACAGCCTCCTCTTTGTGCTCTCCGGTACAGTGAGGGACAGCCTCCCAAAGAGCTGCCTGTGCACCCTCACCACCTCCTCCACCAACACCTGCAGCTCCATGGTACTGAATTTAGGTTTTTTCTTGTGGCCAGCCTTCTGGCTCTCACTGCTGCTAGCCATCTTTCTCTCACAGTGCTCTGGCTCCTGCTTCCACTGCTGCTCACTGTGAATGTTCAGCTCAGGCTGCCTCTCCAGAAAGTTCTTAATGAGCTGCACCTGCCTGGGTAGCCACTCCCTGCTTGGGTGGGGGAGGGTGGATTTTACCGAATCGGAATTATCCGAATCGGATTTTACCGAATCGGATTTTACCGATTCGGATTTTTCAATGCATTCCTATGTGCATTTTGGCCAGGGGGTGTATTTCGATCACCGATTCGGTATTTGCCGAATCGGTATTTGCCGAATCGGGAAATTCCGAATTGGTGGTAGCCGATTCGGTACATTCCGATTCGGTGCATGCCGATTCGGTACGTATCGAATCACAATACCGATTACGACCGAATCGGTATTTTTCCGATTTTTTTTTCCTACATCTCGTTTTCCGATTTCAGAATACCGATTCGGTGCGATTCGGTATTTTAAAATCGGAAAAAGCGTTTTACCTACATCGGGCCCCAGGTCACGTCCTGACAGCAATCTCAGAACACACACTCTCACGAGAGCATATATGCCAATAGACCCGATTTAAGTGGGAGACTCATGATTTTTTAAGCCAAAAACAGTGTTATTCTAGCTGTCCCCAATCTGAAATTGCCTATGCTTCAATAAAAGTAAATGAAGTAAATGCATTCTACGGATTACTTTTCTTAAATCTCCCACTTCTAAAATGTTGACATGCATGCAAGAAATCCAGCACTCATGAGAACGGCAGCAATCATGGATTTGGCAGGTTTCAAAAACTCCATCCATGCAGGGCTATTCGCCTGGTATTTTCACTCACCTGTTGCCTTGGATGAGAAGAGTTGCCTGCCGGTTCCAGTTTTCATGTGTAGCCTTCTGCTTCGCTACCGCTGCATGCTCCAACACATCATCCCTCTCTTCAGTGCAGTCTTCCCTTGTTTTCTCATTTTATGTTCACTGCCTGTAATTCGGAAAGTTGTAAGACCAAAACTTAAAAACAAAAGAAAACTGACCAAACAGATGTCTGCAGGAGATATAATGTTAATGCAAGGGTGCACTGCGCTATAAGTATTGCTTACCTACCATCCTGGGATTCCTATCTGTTCTGCTCAATGAAACAATCACGGTACAAAAGGGGGTGGTGATGGACAGAGCATCTGAATCAATCAAACACTCACACCCAGTCAAAAGATTTGGGTTTGATCCTTCACCGTTTTTTAGCCCACTCTGCCACCCCTGTTCAGAAATGGCTTTATGCAAATCAGTCTGACCCTGTGCCTAGTGGGAACAGTCCAGCCCGAACTGCCAAGCCATGTCTTCCCTGGACCGGAAACAAGCTTCCGAGGACCGGTTTCTGGCATTCCAGCCGTCTTCAGCCCGGCTTGCTAGAATCCAGTGGCAAAGTGAGCAAGGGACTCACGTCTGAGCATACCCTGCCACACTTATGGCGGCCAAAAGCTGTACATAAGTGTGATGGACGGAGCCTCTGAATCAATCAAACACTCACACCCAGTCAAAAGATCTGGTTTTGATCCATCACCATTTTTTAGCCCACTCTGCCACCCCAGTTCAGACATGGCTTTATGCAAATCAGTCTGACCCTGTGCCTAGTGGGAACAGTCCAGCCCGAACTGCCAAGCCATGTCTTCCCTGGACCTGAAACAAGCTTCCGAGGACGGGTTTCTGGCATTCCAGCCATCTTCAGCCCGGCTTGCTTGAATCCAGTGGCAAAGTGAGCAAGGGACTCATGTCTGAGCATACCCTGCCACACTTATGGCGGCCAAAAGCGGTACAAAAGGGGGTGGTGATGGACGGAGCATCTGGATCAATCAAACACTCACACCCAGTCAAAAGATCTGGGTTTGATCCATCACCATTTTTTAGCCCACTCTGCCACCCCAGTTCAGACATGGCTTTATGCAAATCAGTCTGACCCTGTGCCTAGTGGGAACAGTCCAGCCCGAACTGCCAAGCCATGTCTTCCCTGGACCGGAAACAAGCTTCCGAGGAACGGTTTCTGGCATTCCAGCCGTCTTCAGCCCGGCTTGCTTGAATCCAGTGGCAAAGTGAGCAAGGGACTCACGTCTGAGCATACCCTGCCACACTTATGGCGGCCATAAGCGGTACAAAAGGGGGTGGTGATGGACGGAGCATCTGAATCAATCAAACACTCACACCCTGTCAAAAGATCTGGGTTTGATCCATCACCATTACCATAGCCGGGCTGATGAGAGGTGTTACCTCGAAACCGGTCCGGTCCTCGGATGCTTGATTCCGTTCTGGGAAGGACATGGCTTTTGTAGTTCGGACTGGACTGTTCCCATGGGGCACAGGGTCAGAGCTGATTTGCATATCGCCATTGTCTAACCCGGGGTGGTGTGGAGTGCAAAAAAACGATGGATTTGGGCCCAGATCTTCGGACTGGGTTGAGTGTGTGACATTGATCCACATTCGGTCCATCACCTGTTGTTTTTGCAAATTCCACCCTAAGTGCGCTGGGGATGCCCAGACGTGGGTCCCAGGCACTCCACACCACTGGAGTCAAGCTAGCCGGGCTGATGAGAGTTGTTACCTCGAAACCGGTCCGGTCCTCGGATGCTTGATTCCGTTCTGGGAAGGACATGGCTTTTGTAGTTCGGACTGGACTGTTCCCATGGGGCACAGGGTCAGAGCTGATTTGCATATCGCCATTGTCTAACCCGGGGTGGTGTGGAGTGCAAAAAAACGATGGATTTGGGCCCAGATCTTCGGACTGGGTTGAGTGTGTGACATTGATCCACATTCGGTCCATCACCTGTTGTTTTTGCAAATTCCACCCTAAGTGCGCTGGGGATGCCCAGACGTGGGTCCCAGGCACTCCACACCACTGGAGTCAAGCTAGCCGGGCTGATGAGAGGTGTTACCTCGAAACCGGTCCGGTCCTCGGATGCTTGATTCCGTTCTGGGAAGGACATGGCTTTTGTAGTACGGACTGGACTGTTCCCATGGGGCACAGGGTCAGAGCTGATTTGCATATCGCCATTGTCTAACCCGGGGTGGTGTGGAGTGCAAAAAAACGATGGATTTGGGCCCAGATCTTCGGACTGGGTTGAGTGTGTGACATTGATCCACATTCGGTCCATCACCTGTTGTTTTTGCAAATTTCGCCCTAAGTGCGCTGGGGATGCCCAGACGTGGGTCACAGGCACTCCACACCACTGGAGTCAAGCTAGCCGGGCTGATGAGAGGTGTTACCTCGAAACCGGTCCGGTCCTCGGATGCTTGATTCCGTTCTGGGAAGGACATGGCTTTTGTAGTTCGGACTGGACTGTTCCCATGGGGCACAGGGTCAGAGCTGATTTGCATATCGCCATTGTCTAACCCGGGGTGGTGTGGAGTGCAAATAAACGATGGATTTGGGCCCAGATCTTCGGACTGGGTTGAGTGTGTGACATTGATCCACATTCGGTCCATCACCTGTTGTTTTTGCAAATTCCGCCCTAAGTGCGCTGGGGATGCCCAGACGTGGGTCCCAGGCACTCCACACCACTGGAGTCAAGCTAGCCGGGCTGATGAGAGGTGTTACCTCGAAACCGGTCCGGTCCTCGGATGCTTGATTCCGTTCTGGGAAGGACATGGCTTTTGTAGTTCGGACTGGACTGTTCCCATGGGGCACAGGGTCAGAGCTGATTTGCATATCGCCATTGTCTAACCCGGGGTGGTGTGGAGTGCAAAAAAACAATGGATTTGGGCCCAGATCTTCGGACTGGGTTGAGTGTGTGAC
Organism: Lissotriton vulgaris; assembly: GCF_964263255.1. Lineage (NCBI taxonomy): Eukaryota > Metazoa > Chordata > Amphibia > Caudata > Salamandridae > Lissotriton > Lissotriton vulgaris. The sequence goes on along the minus strand of NC_141689.1, from coordinate 265,836,360 downwards.
ATTGATCCACATTCGGTCCATCACCTGTTGTTTTTGCAAATTCCGCCCTAAGTGCGCTGGGGATGCCCAGACGTGGGTCCCAGGCACTCCACACCACTGGAGTCAAGCTAGCCGGGCTGATGAGAGGTGTTACCTCGAAACCGGTCCGGTCCTCGGATGCTTGATTCCGTTCTGGGAAGGACATGGCTTTTGTATTTCGGACTGGACTGTTCCCATGGGGCACAGGGTCAGAGCTGATTTGCATATCGCCATTGTCTAACCCGGGGTGGTGTGGAGTGCAAAAAAACGATGGATTTGAGCCCAGATCTTCGGACTGGGTTGAGTGTGTGACATTGATCCACATTCGGTCCATCACCTGTTGTTTTTGCAAATTCCGCCCTAAGTGCGCTGGGGATGCCCAGACGTGGGTCCCAGGCACTCCACACCACTGGAGTCAAGCTAGCCGGGCTGATGAGAGGTGTTACCTCGAAACCGGTCCGGTCCTCGGATGCTTGATTCCGTTCTGGGAAGGACATGGCTTTTGTAGTACGGACTGGACTGTTCCCATGGGGCACAGGGTCAGAGCTAATTTGCATATCGCCATTGTCTAACCCGGGGTGGTGTGGAGTGCAAAAAAACGATGGATTTGGGCCCAGATCTTCGGACTGGGTTGAGTGTGTGACATTGATCCACATTCGGTCCATCACCTGTTGTTTTTGCAAATTTCGCCCTAAGTGCGCTGGGGATGCCCAGACGTGGGTCACAGGCACTCCACACCACTGGAGTCAAGCTAGCCGGGCTGATGAGAGGTGTTACCTCGAAACCGGTCCGGTCCTCGGATGCTTGATTCCGTTCTGGGAAGGACATGGCTTTTGTAGTTCGGACTGGACTGTTCCCATGGGGCACAGGGTCAGAGCTGATTTGCATATCGCCATTGTCTAACCCGGGGTGGTGTGGAGTGCAAATAAACGATGGATTTGGGCCCAGATCTTCGGACTGGGTTGAGTGTGTGACATTGATCCACATTCGGTCCATCACCTGTTGTTTTTGCAAATTCCGCCCTAAGTGCGCTGGGGATGCCCAGACGTGGGTCCCAGGCACTCCACACCACTGGAGTCAAGCTAGCCGGGCTGATGAGAGGTGTTACCTCGAAACCGGTCCGATCCTCGGATGCTTGATTCCGTTCTGGGAAGGACATGGCTTTTGTAGTTCGGACTGGACTGTTCCCATGGGGCACAGGGTCAGAGCTGATTTGCATATCGCCATTGTCTAACCCGGGGTGGTGTGGAGTGCAAAAAAACAATGGATTTGGGCCCAGATCTTCGGACTGGGTAGAGTGTGTGACATTGATCCACATTCGGTCCATCACCTGTTGTTTTTGCAAATTCCGCCCTAAGTGCGCTGGGGATGCCCAGACGTGGGTCCCAGGCACTCCACACCACTGGAGTCAAGCTAGCCGGGCTGATGAGAGGTGTTACCTCGAAACCGGTCCGGTCCTCGGATGCTTGATTCCGTTCTGGGAAGGACATGGCTTTTGTATTTCGGACTGGACTGTTCCCATGGGGCACAGGGTCAGAGCTGATTTGCATATCGCCATTGTCTAACCCGGGGTGGTGTGGAGTGCAAAAAAACGATGGATTTGAGCCCAGATCTTCGGACTGGGTTGAGTGTGTGACATTGATCCACATTCGGTCCATCACCTGTTGTTTTTGCAAATTCCGCCCTAAGTGCGCTGGGATGCCCAGACGTGGGTCCCAGGCACTCCACACCACTGGAGTCAAGCTAGCCGGGCAGATGAGAGGTGTTACCTCGAAACCGGTCCAGTCCTCGGATGCTTGATTCCGTTCTGGGAAGGACATGGCTTTTGTAGTTCAGACTGGACTGTTCCCTTGGGGCACAGGGTCAGAGCTGATTTGCATATCGCCATTGTCTAACCCGGGGTGGTGTGGAGTGCAAAAAAACAATGGATTTGGGCCCAGATCTGCGAACTGGGTTGAGTGTGTGACATTGATCCACATTCAGTCCATCACCTGTTGTTTTTGCAAATTCCGCCCTAAGTGCGCTGGGGATGCCCAGACGTGGGTCCCAGGTACTCCACACCACTGGAGTCAAGCTAGCCGGGCTGATGAGAGGTGTTACCTCGAAACCGGTCCGGTCCGCGGATGCTTGATTCCGTTATGGGAAGGACATGGCTTTTGTAGTTCGGACTGGACTGTTCCCATGGGGCACAGGGTCAGAGCTGATTTACATATCGCCATTGTCTAACCCGGGGTGGTGTGGAGTGCAAAAAAACGATGGATTTGGGCCGAGATCTTCGGACTGGGTTGAGTGTGTGACATTGATCCACATTCGGTCCATCACCTGTTGTTTTTGCAAATTCCACCCTAAGTGCGCTGGGGATGCCCAGACGTGGGTCCCAGGCACTCCACACCACTGGAGTCAAGCTAGCCGGGCTGATGACAGGTGTTACCTCGAAACCGGTCCGGTCCTCGGATGCTTGATTCCGTTCTGGGAAGGACATGGCTTTTGTAGTTCGGACTGGACTGTTCCCATGGGGCACAGGGTCAGAGCTGATTTGCATATCGCCATTGTCTAACCCGGGGTGGTGTGGAGTGCAAAAAAACGATGGATTTGGGCCGAGATCTTCGGACTGGGTTGAGTGTGTGACATTGATCCACATTCGGTCCATCACCTGTTGTTTTTGCAATGAAACAATCAGTCACTATTTGTTAAGTGCAGCTACTCACTCATGAGGGTCTCAAGGTGCTGGGGAGGGATCCAAAACCAACTGGGCCCTGAGGTTCAGTTGAAGAGCAAGACCTTGAGATCCTTCACGAATTGTGTCAGCGACGGGGATAGTCAGAGGTGGAAAGGCAGCATGTTCCAGGTTTTGGCACAGAGGTAGGAAAAATGATTTTCCTCCGAATCTGGTCTTGCATGTCCAAAGGACAGTGGCAAGGGCTAGTTGGGAGAGGCATGATGGACCTGTCTGCTCCTGGACTCTCAATTGCCTGGTAAAGATAAAAAGATCAGTTCATCAGTAAAAAGGCTATTTGCGAAGTCACTGTAAAAAGTAAAAACATCTACAAATTTCGATTTGTGTTCAAGATACCACTTTAGAATTGTAAAGCAAGATGTATTTAATTTCTAGATGCTTGGCCACCGGAAATAATTTTGACAATTTTTGACAGATACCCTGTCCACCGAAATATAAATCTCATTATGTCCCATGGGATTTGGACGGGCAGTATGATGGGCCTGTCTGCCAAGGTCTAAATCAGGACCCAAGTCTGTGAATTTTTTAAGGAATGATATTAATTTCTGGATGTAAACCCTAGTGCAGTTACTGTGTGTTGGATTTCAGGTAACCAAAAAGGGAGTAGGGTGGGAAGTTCTTTTGGAAAGGGCAAAAAACTAATAACCATTATACTTTATAGATAATCAAATTGCCTTTTCTCTTTTCTCTCTTTGTACAACAATTACTGAAACAACCAGATCCGTAAGTTAAGGACAATATCCTCTCTAGTGGGAAAGAGGGAAGAACTAGATTAGATCAGAGCAGCATGATACCAGAGAAGTGGGGATTCGGTAATGACGTAGTTAAAACATATCCTTTGCCTTTTTTCAGTAAAAAACACACACAAACACTTCCTAACCACTGCTGAGGACAACCAAGTAGAAAAAATAAGACAAACTCCTACCTGAAAGGTGGAAAGGCAGACAAGAGGACAGCTCTCTGTTTCTCTAGATCCGATCCCCATCCAGCCTAGAGTGAAAACCGGTGGTATTTATGTATTTATTTAAAGATGATTTATAAAGCAACGTAAGCTACCGAGCAGCTTTAATGTTATGAGCAGCCACGTATGGAGGACTCAAGTAGGAAAGAGAGGAAGGAGAAATGCAAGGAACCACTGCCGAAGGCCAAAAGGCAAGGATATAGTTTTGATTGGGTTGGAATTGTAGTCAAAGCAGAGGATTTCAGAGTCAGGAAGCCAAGACAGAGCAAGGGAGGGGAAAACCAAAGCAAAGGAAACTTAGGGAAGTGAAGGGAGATTTAGGAAGGTCTTAGAGTACTTTTTCAGTGAAGACTTTGTAGTAAACAATGTTTTCCAGTTCTTTCTTGAATTTGAAGTTGGCGTGCTGATGCCGAAAATGAGGGTGCATAATATTCAATTATAAAAAATCCAAAAATGCTCAGCATAGTCCTTCCAATAATGTTTTGCTGGTAACCTCTGTTCTGATTCTTTACTTTTTCCCCTGAGTAATGTATTGAATAGGTTAGCATTTTCTCACCCTCTCACCCTCTGACTCACTCACTGAAAAAGACATAAACAATAGCATTTGATTATGTGAGGGGGTCATGGATTTTTCAACATCTTAGTTACACCTCGGTCATGGATTTTAACATCTTGGCTACCAGTAGATCCATGAATAGCATTATGCATTATGCCAATGTGAGGAGCTGTTGCTCACATGTTGGGCATGTAGGTGGCTACGGATAGTCAGGGGCATCTTAGGGATTTTGGAGTCCCTGGGCCAAACGTATATTGGGGGCCCCTGTTCAGAACAGCTTTGATTTTATGACAAATGTAAACTCTATCATGCTCCCTTTGGGCAGGTCACTGAGATTGCAAAGGCACACTGGTCCAAATTCTAAATGTATGTACATCTAATAGTTGGGGATAGTGATGTGTGTTTTTAAGTATTGTAACAACAGCAGCTAACTAATATTACTGTAAATAATCTCTGTGACATCCTCATATGCCAGATCATGTTTTGATCTAAAATATTTTTTTTATGGATGTGGCATGAAACACAAACACATTTCTCTACAAAATGACTATAATAGACTCTCACACATCACCCATTAAAATAAATTACAGGAAAACTGTGTTTAAAACAATCTGTTTCACAATTATTCAAGGTCATTAGGGCAAGACTCTGCAGAACAGAACTAACTTTCCCAGGGGGCCTCCTGAAAGGCTGGGCCCAAGGGCCAGAGCTCATTTTGCCCATGCCTTAAAACGTCTCTGTGAATATTAAAATCATAGTAGGTAAAGTTGTGACTATCTACCTTGGCTCAACTAATAATAAAAGACACCTATTTCACTCTACAATTTCATACAAATGCCTTTTATGATCAGAACACAAACTACAGAGATATACTATGAGGATAATTGAGTGTATGGTCCATGTTTTTTCAGAAACATAAATAATTCGCTCACACCCAGATTCATGAAACCTATTTTCTGTGAATTCTAAATTGCGAGAAATACCGAATCACAATTTAGAAATCGCAGAATGGGATTCATGAAAATCTGCGATTAAAAAATGCGAATCGCAATCGGCCGCAAATGCCGATTGAGATTTTCCCTAAATCGCCGAAAAATCGCAAAATCCGTCATTTTCCATGTAGAAATTGCGATCTCGCTATTACCGAAATCACAAATTGCAATCTCGACAATAGCGAGATCGCAAAAACGGGAAGTTGCATTTCGAGCACAGTGATGACATCACAACCAGGAAGCAGGCAGTTCCCTCCCTCATACTGCATACAGAGCCTGATTTGGAAGCAGCACTGGCCAGAGCTCCACTCCAGACCACCTCCAGCTTGAAATCAGGAGACACCCCATTGCAGAAATGTCACAGGAAGCAGCAGGGAGAAGTTCCACAGGGAGAAAGCGCAAAATTAAATTTTCCGAACAAGAGCTGGAACACCTCATTGAAGGAGTCAGTAAAGATCACAACCGACTCTTTGGGAAGGACTCAAGGAGGGTGCCAGAGGCGGACAAACATCGCATTTGGTTGCGCATCCGCGCCAAAGTCAATTCTGTGGGAGTGACCCAGCTCTCCATTGAGACCTAAAGAAGAGGTGGTACGCCCTCAGAGGGCGTGCCAAGGAGAGGATTGCTGAGAGGCTGGGAGAGCGTGTCGCAACAGGAGGAGGAGAGCCCACAGTCCCACACAACACCCCATTGGAGGACCTTGTTGAGGACACCTTGCAACCTGAGGCATGCATGGGGGTAACCCGGCTGGACTCCTCCTGACCCACCAAAGAAACACAAGGTAAGTGCCATGCGACTGCGACCCTGTCCCCTAACAATGGCCATGACCCCAGAGCTACCCATTAGAAACCCCAGTCATGCAGGCCATGCACTCCAGAAAAGCCCTATTGCATTGTGAGACATGTAGTCTGACCACAACTTACATTCAGCCCCATACAGCCGCCAGACATGTCCTGTTAGAGTCAATACAACAGCCAGTCAGGGAATGCCAGGCTGCATGCATGTAGCAACCTTCCATGTGCAAGATACATGTCATTAATCTACGTCCACTATACATCAGAGGTGGCGCAGAAGATCCCAACACTGACAGTGAGGGGCTGCAAATTGATGAGAATCCTGAGGATTCTGAGGGAGACGTCCATCCATCCCCTCAAGCAGGACCATCAGGCAAGCACCAGCACCATCAGCATTAGCACCACCTGCAACCTCAGCAACAACAGGCGCACCACAACCGCCCACTGTGACACCCATGCCAGTGGCATTGGCAACACCAGCTGCAGCCAGGACAACAACACGACGCAGAGACACTGTGACAACACAGTCCAGTGGACTGGTCAGGGAGCTGCACCAAACTACACCATGCGCCGGCATAGGGGGGTGAATGTGCATGTACCTGGTCTCTCAATAGAGATGCGCATTCACCAAAAGCGGGCACAACATCTTGCAGCCATTCACCTACAGATGCACAAGACAGCGAGGAATGTGGGCCAACTGTCTGACAGGATGGAGAGAATGACCACAGCAGTGGAGGCAAACACAGAGGCCATGTTGACACAGCGGGACGTCAACCGCCACCGCCACCGCCAGCTGCTGATATGCCTCTCGGCGTACACGCGCTTTAACCATATCATCGGCAACGCCACATCACAACTGTCCCGAAGATCTTTGGCAATGCAGATCCAAATGGTCCAATGCTGCCAGGATGTCGCAAGGGCACTGGAGCAGGTCACCACTGCAGTGCAGGGTCTGCAGGCAACTGGCCACGGCCGGCAGGTGGGGGGATGACACTAGTGAGGGAAACTCTAGCAACAGCAGACTTTTGTTGCCACTGGTGAGAGTTCCCCACCGCAGCAACAGGCCCACTGCAGCATCACGGGCAAATGTAGAGGAAGAGGTGGAGAGGCGACTTGAAGCGTCGGGCCGGAGGCGCCATTGACAATTTGTGCTCACCATGCAGGGCCATGCTGATGATACAAGCATGCCCTAAAAATAATAAAAAGGAGATATATGACTCAATACACCTCTAATCTATCTGTTGTAAATAATACAATATTATTGTGAATACAACAATAATATTTATTCAGTACCAGTACATCAGACTCATGACATTATTTCAATTGTCATGCATGAGGGAAGTGTTGGGTGAGGGGAGTTGGAGCACTAGAAACAGTTGTTTGTGTTTTGGTTGCGGCGTCTGTATCCTTCTGCAGGATTTTTCCCGCGTGCATGACGCGCATGTGCAGGTGGGCGGTTGTCCCCTTCCGACTCACTGCCAGATATCTCAACAGGTCTCCTGCGCTTGGTAGCAATGTTGTGGAGTATTGCACACATGGCCATGATGCGGCAGCAGACCTCAGGCTGGTATTTGAGGGCCCCACCAGTCTTATGTAGGATATCCTGAGCAATCAGGTAATTGGGTACCTTAAAACTGCCTTGAGAAATTGAAGTATAGCACTGTGCCGGTTTCATCTGGTATGCTTTTATCAGCACATTTTTTGAGTTTTACTGCTGAATCAGAGTTTGTTCTCTCAATTACTGCACGTTTTCAGCCTTTCCAAATGGTTTACCCTTGCTACCTGTACCCAGCTTTTCATGCATGAGGAAAATCGTGAAATGGGTCAAAATGTCTCACAGTTTGTATAAGAAATGTGAGTACTAGATGAGGCCGGCAAGAAGCCACAACAAGTATTAACCATATTCTTTGTCAGGGTGAACCACTAAGGTCACTAAATAAACCTGTGGCACAAAGTACTCATGATTAACTTAGGTGCAATGTGTAAAATATTTATGCAGCACTCAAATGGTAATTAAGTGAAAACACAATGAAACATGAAAAAAGAGTACATTTTAATAAATGAAATGACACCAAAACAACAACAAACCAAAAGTAGAATTGGAGATATGATTTTTAAACTTTGAATTAGAAATAGCATCAAAATGCACCAAGCGACAATTGGAGTTATCTAGGCACACCAGACAGAGTCAAAGTCAAAAGGTAAGGCTGATTATGATGGAGCCCAAGTCAGACGCAGGGACCATGGCTGTCCCGGAAAGTTTACCTACTGACTTAGCAAACATTACGGAGAACAAGCAATCGTCAATCAGTCGGAGGGGCATACTGTAAACTGGATCCGAGCTGACGGAATCTAGAGTCCACGCCAAGGAAGCCTCAAAGTCAATTGGCTATGAATCATCAGTCTCAGTGAAGCCTTCTACGCTCGGATTTAGAAACTTTTTTTAAAGTCAGATCTTATTCAACTGAACAAACCAGCAAGCTAAGGCTGATTAGCGAGCCAGTGGTGACAGCTGTGTCAGTTCTCCAGGTAGAAAGTTTGCAGAAGCTTTTAAGTCTCACTTATGCAGATTTTAGACAAGAGGATTAGATTATTTCACCAACCAAAGGTCCAGGACCTGGGCGGCACCACTTGGCAGTTAGCACTCACTCAAACCGACGCCAGCAGCAGGGTTCAGAACAGGTCCAGTTCAATCAATCAATCAATGACATTTATAGAGCGCGCTACTCACCCGTGAGGGTCTCATGGCGCTGGAGTTGGGGTGCTGCTACTGCTCGAAAAGCCAGGTCTTGAGGTATTTCCTGAAGGTGAGGTGGTCCTGGGTCATTCGTTGGTGTGCGGGGAGGGAGTTCCATGTTTTGGCTGCCAGGTAGGAGAATGATCTTCCTCCGGTGGTGGTTCTGTGAATCCGTGGGACAGTGGTGAGGGCGAGGCTGGCGGATCGGAGCTGGCGGGTGGGAGTGTAGAACAAGAGGCGGTTGTTGAGGTATTCGGGATCCATGCCGTGGAGTGCTTTGTGTGCGTGGGTGAGGAGCCTGAATGTGATCCTCTTGTTGACAGGAAGCCAGTGAAGGTTTCTCAGGTGCTCGGATATGTGGCTGTGGCGAGGGATGTCGAGAAGCAGTCGAGCGGAGGCGTTTTGTATGCGTTGGTGTCGTTTCTGAAGTTTGGCAGGGATCCCTGTGTATAGGGCGTTTCCGTAGACCAGTCGGCTGGTGACGAGGGCCTGGGTGAGCGTATTTCTGGTTTTGGTGGGGATCCATCGGAAGATCTTTCGGAGCATGCACAGGGTATTGAAGCATGATGACGAGACGGCGTTGACTTGTTTGGTCATCGTGAGGGAGGAGTCCAGGATGAATCCCAGGTTGCGTGCTTGGTCCCATGGTGTCGGCGCGGAGCCCAGTGCTGAGGGCCACCAGGAGTCGTCCCAGATGGATGGGGATTGACCGAGGATGAGGACCTCCGTCTTCTCTGAGTTCAGATTCAGGCGGCTGAGCTTCATCCATTCTGCGACGTCTTTCATTCCCTCCTGTAGGTTGGTTTTGGCGGTGGCTGGGTCTTTGGTGAGGGAGAGTATCAGTTGGGTGTGGTCGGCGTAGGATATGATGTTGATGTTGTGTTTGCGTGCGATGGCGGCAAGGGGGCTCATGTTGATGTTGAAGAGGGTTGGGCTGAGCGAGGAGCCTTGGGGTACGCCGCAGATGATCTCTGTGGCTTCTGAGCAGAAGGGAGGGAGACGGACTCTCTGGGTTCTGTCGGATAGGAACAAGGTGATCCAGTCCAGGGCCTTTCCTTGGATCCCAGTGTTGAAGAGGTGGGTTATTAGGGTGCGATGGCATACGGTATCGAAGGCTGCTGAGAGGTCCAGGAAGATGAGGGCAGTTGTTTCTCCGTTGACCATCAGGGTCCTGATGTCATCGGTGGCCGCGATGAGGGCAGTCTCTGTGCTGTGGTTGGCTCAAAATCCTGACTGGGATGGGTCGAGCGAGTTGTTTGTCTCGAGGAAGGCAGTCAGCTGTTTATTGACGGTCTTCTCAAGGACTTTTGCAAGGAAGGGGAGGAGAGAGATGGGGCGGAAGTTCTTGACGTCTTTGGGGTCCGCTGAGGGCTTTTTCAGCAGGGCGCTGATTTCTGCATGCTTCCAGCTCTCGGGGAAGGTGGCTGACCCAAATGAGCTGTTTATGATGTTCCAGAGATGGGGTGCAATGGTGGTGTCGGCTTTGTTGAAGATATGATGGGGGCAAGGGTCCAAGGGGGAGCCGGAGTGGATGGATTTCATGACGTTGGTGGTGTCTTCAGTGCTGATGGGGGTCCAGGCGCTGAGGATTGTGGTGGGGGTTGCTGGTTCAGTGAGTGGAGGTGGAGTCTTGGGTCCGAAGCTGTTGTGTATATTTGCGATCTTTCAGTGGAAGAACGTGGCGAGGGAGTTGCAGAGTTCTTGTGACGGTGTGATGTCGTTGTTGCTGGCGCTGGGGTTGGAGAGCTCTTTGACGATGTTGAAGAGTTCCTTGCTGTTATGGGTGTTGTTGTCTAGTCGCTCTTTGAATGATGTCCTTTTGGCGATGCGGATCAGCTGGTGGTGTTTTTCGAGGGATCTGCAGGATTTCTTGGATTCTTTGAGGACGTCTGTGAACCATGAAGTTTTCCTGTTGCCGGTCCTGCTTGGGGGGTTCTTCAGTGGTGCGAGGTCGTTGGCGCAGTTGGTGATCCACTGTGCGAGGTTGTGGGCTGTGTCGTTGGTGTCGACGGTGTTGGCTGGCAAGTTCTGGCTCAGCGATGAGTGGAGCTGGTCTGTGGTGATTTTATTCCAGCATCTGCGGGGGGTTAGTTGCATGTGGTGGTGGTCTATGTTCTTTTCGAAGGTGAAGTGGATGCATCTGTGGTCGGTCCAGTGTAGTTCGGCGGAGTTGGTATTTATCAGCTGGCGAATTGCAGGGAAAGGCCTGTGGAAATTCATTCTATCCTTGTAGCTCAAACAGAATTATCGAAGAGCCAGCCTTGCCACAGTAAAAACACACTTTGGAGTTTTTATTACTGCCAGGATATGTAAAATATAAATTATACAAGTCCTACTTTTCTAATTGATTCACCCTGCCCTACTTGCATTTAAGACCTCCCTTATGGATGAATTACTTGTAAGAAACTGGATGATGGATTGGGGCCCTGCCCATTCAGGTAACAACCACTATCCTTGTCAAGGTGAACAACAAAAGTCACAAAATTAAAGTGTGCTTAACCATCTGCGAGCTGGCCACAAAAGCATGTCAAGTATTTTTGAAGCACACAAATATTAATAGAATGAAAACACAACACAAGAAAACATCCAAACCAATATAGAAATGTAGAGTACATTTTAATAAATAAATGATACCAGAAAGACAAAAATCCAATCAGTAAAACGGCAGATATTTGGTAAAATAGTGAAAATAGGACCTGAGAGGATAAAGTGCCATTCGGGGTTGTCTGGTCTTATTGGACCAAGAGAAAATCACAAGTTCAGAGCACTTTGGAGTGTGGGTCAAATGCAGTGACCAGGTTAATATTGCTGAAACATTTACCTTCTCAAAGTCAGGTGTAAAGAGTTTTTTTGTTGCTGTGGAGGAGGCTGCCAGAGCAGGGAGAGTATCACGGATGGTCGACGCTTTATGGCAAAGAGCAGGTTGGGCGTGAAGAGCTGGTGAGGTGCCGTGGATGGTCATTGCTTGAGCTTCATGTTGGCGGACACCGCGGGCTGATCCCATGGTTGCCAGTCGTCCTTGGCAGTCGACGCTGTACAAAGAACAGGTAAATCCCTTTTGTAATGTAAGTGGGACTGGGTAAGACCCTCCCGAGCCTCATTCCAGAAAACCTAAGACTGTGTTTCTGTATGGAAGCAATACACAATCCCACAACAGCAGGGCCATTCACAGTCATCTGGCTTAGGCATTGGCAGAAGCCACAAATGGTTAGGACAAGAACATGCCATCTTTCTAAAAGTGTCCTTTCCAGAACCGTGTCTACAATCTGACTTTTAAAGTGGATTGTAGATTATAATTTATTTGAGTGGAAACAGCATATCTCTATCAACTCCCAATCTAACGCTATCACTTAATTAATGTAATGAGGTAGCCTAGTGTTAGTCAATGAGAGAGATAGGCCTTGCAACAGTGAAAAAAGACGCTAGGAGCTTTTCACTGCTAGGAAATATAATACTTCAATGCATATGTCCCACTTTTTTAACACCTTGCGTGCTCATGACGAGCTCAGCTCGTCATGAGGCACGGTGGCGCTGTGCTCATGATGAGCTGAGCTCGTCATGACCATTGCAGCGCTCCCACGCGGGATAATTCCCCTGCTGGGCTGAGCGTTCCAAGAAACAGGAGTGGTCATGATGAGCTCAGCTCGTCATGAGCACGCGCCGCTGTGCAATGTGACGAGCTGAGCTCGTCACGAGCACCGCGGTGCCGTGCGCGGCCCCCTCTCTCCAGCACCACGGGGAAATTAGCCCCACGACGAAGGGGTTAGATAATGCATACTGCCCTATGAGCTTTTATGGCCTACCTTAGAAATGAATTATATGTATTAGAAAGGAAGACTTAGGAGTGACTTATTTGTGTTAGAAAGGAAGCCATATGCCTGGAATTAAGGCGTGTTTTGCCAGGTCGAAATGGCAGCTTAAAACTGCACTAAAGACTGAAGTGGCAGGCCTGAGACATGTTTGTGAATGCTACTTTAATGAGTGGCATAATGAGTGAAGCAGACCCACTAGCAGCATTTAATTTACAGCCCTAGGTCCAGGTTCTACAATTTACTGGAGTTTTATAAGTAAATTACATGTGCCAATCAGATAGATGCCAATTGTACCATGTTTTAGGGAGAAAATGCAAGCACTTTACCAATGGTTTCCAGGGAAAAATGCCTAGAGTCTAATGCCAACAAAAACGAGTTTAGCAACAGAAAGCAAAAAGCTGGGGAAGACACTGCAAAAACAGAACTAGGCAGGAAGGTTTGGACCTGGCAAAAGGTTTTGTGTTGACAGGCCCAAATGGCAATTTTAAAACTGGATACATGTAGTACCAAATAGTAGGGACTTATAAGTAAATTAAATGTGCAAGTAGATTTAAGACAATTTGTTCATGTTTAAAAGGGACAGCACAAACACTTTACCACTGGTTAGCAGGAGAAAAGTGTGCAGGGTCCTAGGGCCAACAAAAATGGGGGAATGCCACCTATATCCGGGCTAATGCAGGCAAAACAGGGTATTTTCCGAAAGCTTGTAACAAAGAATCTGGCACAAAAATAGTTTGCGCCGGTTTTTTGAATTAGCACTTAGAATAAAGGGGCATATTACCAACAACTAGCGATAATTATCGCTATGTTGGCTTAGCTGCAATATTATTACCGCTGAGCTGCGGCGATTTTTATCGCAAATAAACCTTGGCATTACCAAGGTTTATCGCAAATGCGATAAAAATCGCCGCAATGCATGAATATAGCTGAAAAGTCAGCGATATTCATGCATTACCGAGCTAATGCTCTTAGCCATGTTATCCACCTCCCATTGGATAACATGGCTAAGAACTGCTCAGGGCAGGTGTTAGCTTTTCGAGATATTTGCGCTTAGCGCGAATATCTCCAAAAGTTGGTAATAGGAGATAGCGATGTTAGCGACTGTTTTCAGTCTCTAACATCTTGGCACGCCCACTTTGCATGTCATTAGTGATAAATATCACTGACATGCAAAGTGGGGCCCAAGATGGTCGCTATCTCCTACAAGCTGTCGCTAACTGGTGTTAGCTACAGCTAGGTAATAGGGAGATAATTTTATCTCCGCTTTCTTGGCTTTTAAAGCCAAAAAAGCGGAGATAAACCCCCTTGATAATATGCCCCTGTATTACTATAAGGTAAATGGGAAATGTGTTGAACTTCTATGCCTTTAACATTTTTTTTAAAAGTAATAAGACTGTCTCTTTTTGTAAATGTTGTATTAATTGTATGTTTTCTTTTGTAATCTGTATAAACCTAATGTGCTAACCTGGAAGAAGGCTGAGCCGAAATCAATTCTATGACTCCTTAGTGACGTCCTAGTGATATCAATTGGAATAGGAAGGCATACTGTACTGCTGCTCCAACAAGCAAAGGTAGTCCTCAAGCATTACAGTCAAGCTGTTCTTTACAGTTCTATAGGCCAGCATGACGTACATTAAGGTGGGAACTGCAGGACGTCATCTGTAAAATGTTTCAGTTCATTAAACTGGCTTGTGTCTGTCTAAGCAGTCAACTCAGTTCCCACCGAGAGCTATAGAACAATCCTCTGCGCATCTTCTGAACACCTGCTGTGTTCACATGAAAAGGAGATATCAAACATGTCCTGATTTTCTCACTAATGCGTCCACTTGCTGTGATTGATAAAGGACATTTCGACTGCTGAGTGCAATAATATAGAGGGAAATATGCCAGGTAGTCAGGGACAGGAACATGCATTGGTTCTGCATATATAAAAAGTTCTGCTAGTCTGATGAACCTGTTGTTATTGATAGCTCTCAAAGGCAAATCTGCTTCTAAAATGTGCACATAACTGTGGACAAGTATTGATGAAAATAATTTCCTTAGGAACCCATTTACTCGGCAGGAAGAAAGGAAAACACACTCTATTAGCCATCTTGGTAATCGATCACGAATAGAGCGTGACGTAAGGACTTTGATGAATTAGCATTTTTCTCATTATTCACCTGCCTGTTGTCAAGTGTGGAAATTTTCAGTAACAATAATTACATTTGCAATTTTAGGGAAACCTTTTTTTTTATGAAATACCTGAATAAGAAGTCGGAGCGTTGCTGAATGATTATTTCACAAGTCAATCATTTTAGTTAATGATTGTTAACCACCTGGTAGCTTCTCCCCGACATGCAAATACCACTAAGTACTGCTGAATAGATATGTACTTAAATGTGAATAAGGTGCTCATGGTAAAAGTAATTTTCTGTGATGAGAGTCTGAGTAGCCAATTTTGCAGCAGTTAATTTTCCTTACATGGATAGTTTGTTTTGCCCACATGCATCACACGGCCAGATTCATCAATGTGAAGTTTTGCGAGCCTGAAATAGCGATTCATAAGGAATCGCTATTCCAGACTTGCAAAACGGGATTCATGTAGGATTCGCAATATTTTTTGCGAGTCCTACTGATTCCTTATTTGCGATTAGCTAATTGCTAATCGCAAATAAAGAATAACTCCCCATTCATTCCTATGGGCCATAGGCCCATAGGAATGAATGGGGAGTTATTCTTTATTTGCGATTAGCAATTAGCTAATCGCAAATGAGATTGCGATTTCAAGGGTGCAGGGGTGTCCAAAGGACACCCTGTAACACCCCTGAAATGTTAAATTACACAGATGTTACACACACACACATGTCCTTTGGACATGTGTGTGTGTAACATGCAACTTAGCAAAATGCTTTTAAAAGCATTTTTCTAAGTTTTCGCTATTTACCACGAGGTTTGACCTCGCGGTAAATAGCGGCCCAAAATTGCGAATTCGCAATTTTTAAATGTTTCAAGAATAGCATTTAAGGAATCTCTAATAGAGATTCCTTAAATGCTATTCCTCGCAAATTTGCGAGTTCTTAAATAGAGACTTTTGCTTTTGGGATGATGAATCCCAAAAGCTAAAATTGCACTTGCAAAGGGCCAGATTCTCAGAATCTGGCCCTTTGCGAGCGCAATTATGCTTGATGAATCAGGCTGAAAGTCAATTGCATTCTCAAACGGTGCGAATCGCAATTTTTCGGCCATTTGCGAATGCAATTGACTAATTTGGAATGCATCATGCATTTCGCAATTTTAGGAATCGCAACCATGTTGCGATTTCTAAAATTGCGATTGCATTTAAGAAACCGCAATTTCAGATTTCTTAAATGCAATGCATGATCCTTTTTTAATTGCAAATTCGCAATTCGGAAGTGGTAAATTAGCATGAAATTGAACTTCATGCTAATTTATCGAAAACTTTCAAATATGCACATATTGCATTTTTGAAAGTTTTAATTTACACACACACACATGCCCTTGGGGCATGTGTGTGTGTGTGTGTAAATTGCATTTAAAGTTACATTTCAGGGGTGCAGGGAGGGGTTCTTTGGACCCCCCCTGCACCCTTGAAATTGCATTCACATTTTTCAAATCGCAATTTGAAATTCGCAAAATGTGAATGCCTTCCCATTCATTCCTATAGGCCTTTTGGCCCATAGGAATGAATGGAAAGGGTTTTCCTTGATTGCGATTCGCAAATTGTGAATCGCAATTAAGGAAAAGTATTGAATCACAAAAATAAATGCGAATTGTTCATGCATTGCAGTTTGCGATTTCTAAATTGTGAATCCTTAATTTTCGCAATTTAGGAATCGCAAATGGGTGCAATGATACATGTGGCAGTTTGTGACTACTTTAGGCCGTTGAGGGGGCGTGCCTGATCCTTGTGTCTATACCAATAAGAATCTGCATCTGTCTGTATGTCTTTAAAACGTTGATTGACAGCTGGTGTTTACATTTGTTACTAAGATGTTCCTCATCAAAATAAGGTGTGCAGACGGATCCTGCATAAAGCTTGGACATTTGTTCCAAGAAACTTTGTCATCCTAGCTCCCATCTATGGCCAGCTGAGTGCCTTTATGGCCTGTTTGATGTGGTTGTTTTTTCAATTGAAGGCCATAGATTAATGTTAGAAAGATAAATATAAATAGTAATATGTTTTAAGTAATTATAAAATATGAAAACATTTAATAATAAATATTAAATATGAATTATTCAAATATATATACGCTTTCATTTTTTTTTCATGTGTATTTATTTCCATGTTATCTATTTTAAATTAAATAATTTAATTTACATTATTTCCTATGGGTTTTCTTTTTAAAGTCCCTACCTCCATTATTTTCTATACGAACGTGTTGTAGTGCCAGTAGATGGCCATTTGTAGCGCTGAATTTGTTACAATGTGTAAGTTAATAGAACAGTACAGTTTGTGAATACCGAAAAGTCGATAATGTACTCAAAACTATAAACTAAAATGTGTAAGTTACCTTTGTGCACCAGGCCGTACGTCACCCCGCACTCTTAGTGTGAGTGGTTTTTGATGGCAAACAACTTTTAATTATAGAATATGACCATTGTCTGTATGGAGAGGTTCTTAATCAGCATGGTAGTAGGTGAAAGAGCTCTGGTTGTTTTTCTGATCTGACAGTCCTTCAAAGGGGAGTCATCAGCAACAGATGAGCAGTGAGTGATTGTCATTACCATGGGGTCGGCTGCTATGAGCTGCTTGTGTCAAACCTTCAGCTAATGTGTGACCTCCTAACGTGGTCTAGTTTGAAGACACATCAAAACATAGGATTAACTCCCATATTTCTTTGCAAATCATTTATATATAGAGCTCAGGTGTGTGGTTGGGATGCCGTATGAAGCGTAAATGAAGGAACTTGGGAACAACTACCTGTTGTGTGCTCACAGCTAAACATCTAAAATGATCAAAAAAGCATATTGATAGTTACAATTCAGCGAAGAAGCAATTCTATTTGTTTACATTGTTGAATATAAGTAAAAAATGTTGTCTAATGTGTATTTTGTTTAATTTAGCAACACCCAGTCTTTCAGAGCTCACAACGATGGATGAGCACTTCTTCACTGTACATCCAGGGAAAAAAAGCCCCAGATGCATGAAACATTTTAAAGCAGCCCATGAACCTTCGAGCGTCCATTTTCTCACTCCTTTTGTTGCAGATTTCCTTCCCCCACCTCTTCTCAAATACCCTCCCCTTCATGAGGTAGAAAGAATGTTCGTCCCTGTACTCATCAGAAGGTTTTGATACCTGAGGTCATTATCAAAGGTTACCATTTGTAGATCTGTGCTCAGTTTTATCAGAACTGTTCTTTTAATTAGGAAACGTTATGAATCATGAACACATTTTATTGATTTTATGTAACTTAATATTAATTTTGTGTACTGTTTGATAAAATCTTTGGTATTTTAAAATGAATGTACACACTTTCTTCTAAACTTTTATGATTCTTTTGAATTGAATGAACTTATTTGACTTTGACTTTAATACAAGGAAAAACAAAGTTGGCGCTTCTGAAAGGTAGTGCTGCTGCTCACCCTTGCTGTACACCATTCCTGTGTTTGTGGCTAATGGCATGACATCACAAGTTGGGGAAACAACCTTTACAACACAGTCATCACATTGCAGTGGATTTACAACATAGTCATTACATTGCAACGTCCTTTAAAACACATGTCACTACAACACAGCATTACATTGCATGTCATTATAACGCAAACCATTATAACGCATAGTACCCCTACACTATCTAACACTTACCCTACTGTTGCACCCCCGGTAGTTAGAATAGTACGTTGTACCCCTACACAATCCAACACTTACCCTACTGTTGCACCCCCTGAAGTTAGAATAGTAATTTTCACCCCTACACTATACAACACTTACCCTACTGTTGCACCCCCTGGAGTTAGAATAGTAATTTTTACCCTTACGCTATCCAACACTTACCTTAAATGCAATGTAATGGTATGCATTGTAATGGTATGGGTTGTAAAGTTATAATGCGATGTAATGAAATGCGCTGTAAATTTTGTTTTAAAAAATTTGTTGTAATGGCATGGGTATACACCTGTTACAACGCATTCGTTACTCCGCACTACCATTACAACGCGACTTTTACAACGCATACCATTACAACGCATTGCGCTGGGGGGCACTCTAGGATAGGGAATAAGTATAATTTACTATCCAACACCTTCCCTAGGGTCCACGGGGACTGGAGTTAGAATAGTAAATTATACTTACCACTATCCAGCACCTCAAAGCGCTATGCGTTGTAATTGTATGCGTTGTAATGGTCGCGTTGTAATGGTAGGTAGTTGTAACGGTATGCGTTGTAACATGGTACATCCAATGGCATGCAATGTAAATGTATGCGTTGTAAGGGATGTTGCTGTGTAAAAACTGCGTTGTAAAGGCATGTGTTGTAAATGTATGCGTTGTAACATCATACATTCCACAAATTGTGATTTGTCTTATGAATATTAACTAAGCAACTTTTTTGCAACAATAGCTGTATTTTTTAACTAACCTATTTGTATTTTTTAACTTACCTATTTGTACAGAAATTGGGTAGCAACATTCTGTTCACAAAAAGTTGGTGCGCAATCTGTGAAATCTTTTTGTGAATGAAATAACAGTCAGGTTTTTGTCCTAGTTTTTTAATGTTTAATTTACCTATTCAACATTTCCAATAAAATCAAACATATATGTCTGGTGTTTTGAAGAGAGCTTGTGATATGAGAGTTTGTCAGTTCAAAGTGCTTCCGATTTAAGTGATCTTACTCAATGAACCTTTGAATTTCACTGTGAATGTATTGTTCACTTTGTCCCCCTTGTCTTTTACCTACATTTTTATTATTTGTAATGCAAGGGGGCATGGCTAGCAGGGCCAAGATGGCTTGGTACGCCTACTCAGTACATATTGTGCTATTGCAAGAGTACCATTTAACATGCTCAGGGGTCACCAAACTCCAACACCGGTAGCGCATAGAGCTCTTTGCCACATACTTTTTCTCCTGTACCTATTGGGCAATAGTTTGAGTCAGAACGGGGGTACTGTTTATAACAGAGGAAGTGGTAATCGACCCTGAGAGTAAATATGCCCTTGTCTCGGCCAACCTAGAATGATCATTTCCCCACTACCCTCCACTACTGCTTCATCTAATACGAGAGCACTAAATAGCTGACTAGAAAATAGGGGTCTCGTTGATATTTGGCATGCGTGTAATGCTACAGCATATGTATATTCCATCTACTCTGCACTACACTTCCTTCATGTCAGGAAAGACTAATGGGCACACCATGGAAACTAGTTCAATGGAATGAGATACATTCAAAGTGACATTACTCAGCATGCGCCTGGACCTGCACTGGAATATCTGGAAAAAAATAGACACTGACATAGCACATATCAAGAGGAAGCTGTTACTTTTGAAAAATACAGTAGCAGGTACATGTTAGACCTGGCCTTTCCAGCAGATTTATCCCCAGACTTTTTACTTTGTGGCCTCCTGTTTTTGGACCCTATTTTTGTTGATTTTAGGATTCTGGGCACTTTACCACTGCTGATCAGTGCGAAAGTGTGTATGTTCTCCCTGTAAATTGTATTTATGGATTGGTGATTCCCTGATTGGCATATTTGATTTACTGGTAAACCCCTAGTACCACACACTGTGTGTGCCGAGAGCAGCACTTATTGTGCCACCCACATGAGCAGCCTGCATATGTAACTCAGACCTGCCCCAGCAGTGTTTGTGCAAAGGTTGGTATTGCCATGTCAACCTGGCAAGTGCACCCACTTGCCAGGCCCTAACTTTCCCTTTTCTTACATGTGAGTCACCCTTGAGGTAGGTCTAAGGTACCCCTGCGGGCAGGGTGCAGAGTATGTGAAAGGTAGGACATGCCCGGATGTGTGTGACATGTCCTGATAGTGAAATAGTGCCAATTTCGTTTTTCACTATTGAAAGGCAATCTGTCCCATAGGATAGAATGGGAGTTTATTTATAACATCTTATACATATAACTTGCCATTGGGAGAAGATGGAAAGATGGAGTTTAGTAAGCCTGAACTCAGAATATAAAAATACATCTTTTAATAAAGATGATTTTTATATTGTGTGTTTGAAATACCAGTTTTAGAAAGTGGGTATTTTCTTGTTTATCCATCCTGTATGCCTCAGCTAGGTTTGTGTATTGACTGTCCTGGTTTTGAATGACAGGGGCTGAGGATATGCATTTTCTAAGGCAGCCACCGGGGAGGGGTTGATGTATGTCCTGCCTTTCCTTGATGAGTCAGGGCTGGGCTGAATAGACTTAGGCTGCTTTTAGAGTAGGGGGAGGCGATTTCTTTCACACCTGAACGGGCCCGGTCTGCTTGGAACAATACTGTGTCCACCGCCTGCCAGGAAGTTGCACCACAGAGGACAGAACTGGTTTTTGCTGAGCAAAGAGCTTTTCTGCCACAGGAGAACAAAGACATTTGTGCTATAAAAAAGTGGGGCCCAGACCCCAGAACTTTAGATTACTGCTGAGCTAAGGAACCTGCCGGGAAGAAGAACCGGGAAAGCTGGAGAAGGAGTACTGCCCCTGTTCTGTGTGCTGCTGGGGTTAGCCTGCAGTGGTGCTTCTGTCTTGGGCAGGGAAAGGACTGGACTGAGCTTTCATCATCCTGCTGTTAGAGCTTTCTCCAAGGGCCTTAAGTAGAACTTGCCTCCTGTTGAATGTCTCAGGAATAGAAAAGACTTCAAAGATTACTTCTGGGAATCAAGAGTAACCCTTGACAAAGGGAAAAGCTGGAGAAACTGAGGAGGAATACTGCCCGTGCTGTTTGCTGTCTGGGGTTGGCCTGCAGTGGCTACTTTCTGCCAAGAAAAGGAGAAGAACTTTGCTGTAATCAATCAATCAATCACGTATTTGTTAAGCGCTACTACTCACCGGTAAGGGTCTCAAGGTGCTGGGGGAAGGGGTTTCGCAGGTTCCAGTCCATCAAGGGGGGGGGGGGGTCTGTCGAAGAGCCAGGTTTTGAGGTTTCTTGTGAAGATGGGGAGAGATGTTGTCTGTCTGAGGTAGAGAGGGAGTGTGTTCCAGGTTCTGGCCTTGAGGATTGAGAAGGAGCGGCCGCATGATCTGGTCTTTCTAGTGTGGGGGACCATGGCGTAGAAGAGTTTAGGGTATATTTGGGGTGCAGGGAATTGGAGTTAGCTGTTCAGGTATGCTGGTCCTGTGTGTCGGGAGGACCTTGTGAGCATGGGTGAGCATCTTGAATGTAACTCTAGCTTTGATGGGGAGCCGGTGGAGTGTGCGCAGATGTTGGGAGATGTGGGAGTGTCTTGGCAGGTTTAGGACCAGTCTTGCGGTGGCGTTCTGGTTGTTCTGTAGCTTGCATTTGAGGTTTTGTTTATTCCAGGGTAGAGTGCGTTGCCATAGTCGAGTCTGCTGGTGATCAGGGCATGAGTGATAGTTTTTATGTGTTCAAGGGGAATCCATTTGAAGGTCTTGCATAGGAGACGGAGGGTGTGGAAGCAGGAGGACGAGAAGGCGTTGATCTGGTGGGCCATTTTGAGATTCAGATCTGAATTTGAGGAGGATGCAATGCAGGGTCTTCGTTTCAGGTGTGTTCTTGAGGTCAGGTTGCGCTGGGTCCATGTTCCTGGCTGTGCTGTAGGTTTGATGACATATTTAAGAGAAGTCTAATTATTTTAAATTTTTTCCTTAGAATAAGGGCACCTATAGATAAAAGAGAGAAGAGGTGAGATACCTCAGGTGCAGAGGGGACTTCCTCAGAGTGTATTACTCAGAATAAGGAGTGTACTTATATCTATGTTATAATTAGGGTTTACTGTAAATATTGTATATATTGTGTATATGTATTGTTCACCATATGTGATTGTGATTTATATGTGACTTTATGTTTTGGTATATGATTTGGTATATGTTTCGTATATATTACATCTGATGTATAAGTATTTGATTTTTTTGTACCTTGCCCCGTCTCTCTACATGTGTATTTTATAGAATCATGTATAGATTGATGTAAGAAATGTATAAATGTCAGGGTTATTGATAGTGCCTTCTACTAAAATAAATAGTTGATTGGCCCCTCCGTACTTTTTTCTATTACACATTTTCTGTTCCGTGCCCAGGTATAGGAGGGTCATTTGGGCATACCCCTTTTATTGTTATTTGTGGGTTTGATGGCAGAGGTGACAGCTGAAGGGTCCGTGGGTGTTGTCCGGCGTAGCTAACATGCAGTTGTTGTTGCAGCCGGGGTTGAGTACGTAGAGTGCCGCTGGGTCGTAGCATTGGTGGGAGGAGATCCAGGGTTCCTGGCGCTAGTCGTGGTCAGGCCGCGGTCAGGTGGCGGACGGGTGTGCCTTTGGCGTGCCAGCAGTGTGCCAGCAGCGCTGCCGCCATTAAGTAGGGGTTGGGGAGGGCTAGACAGCTGGGAGGCGGAAGCGGGTAGGGGAGCTGGATTGGGCAGGTCGTGCTGGGGGCAAGGGGCCATGGGCGCAGAAGCGGCAGAAAAAAAACCAGGAGGAAAAAGGCTGTAAAAAGGTCAAAAAGAGAGGAGAAAGTGCCAATAAGGCAGCAAAAGTGCATGCGGAGTGGAGGAAAGACACAGAGGAGAGTGCAAGGGGGAGATTGAAATGAGGAAATAAACAAATGAAAAAGGAGGGGAGACACAGAAGGAGAGTGAAAGGGGGAGAAAGAATCGAGGGAAAAAACAAGTGAAAAAGGAGAAAATAAGCAGAGCGAGAGAAAGGAGACAGAGGTCCACTGGACCACCAGGGTAGAGGCGCAGGTAAAACCAGCGGGTGGAGGAGGAGCTAGAACACTAACACTCAAGAGTGCAGGGGATCCGGGGAAGTTCTCACTTAATGGTGAAGCTGTGTGGCAGGGAGAGCAATTTCACTGACAATGAGTCAGTAGTCTTGCTCGCCTGTCCCCGCAGCGGCCACCAGTAAGTAGGGGTTGGGGAGGGCTGGACTGCTGGGAGGTGGGAGCGGGGAGAGGATGGGCCTGTCACGTTGGGGTGGGAAGGGGCAGCAGCGGCGGGGGAAAAAACGGGTGGAAAAAGGTCAAGAAAAAGGTCAAAAAGAGAGGGGAAAGTGCTAATAAGGCAGCAAAAGTGCACGCAGATTGGAGGACAGACACAGAGGACACAGAGGAGAGTGCAAGGGGGAGATTGAGATAAGGGTGAAAGACGAGTGAAAACGGAGGAAAGACACAGAAGGAGAGTGAAGGGGGAGATTGAAATGAGGAAAAAACTAGTGAAAAAGGAGGAAAGACACAGAAGGAGAGTGAGAGGGGGAGATAGAAATGAGTGAAAAAGGAGAGAAAAGCATAGCAAGAGAAAGGAGACAGAGGCCCACTGGACCACCAGGGATGAGGCGCAGGTAAAACCTGCGGGTGGAGGAGGGCCTCGAACATCAACACTCAAGAGTGCAGGGGCTCGGGGGAAGGCCTCACTTAATGGTGGAGCTGCGAGTAAGAGAGAGCAATTTCACTGACAATGTCAGTTGTCTTGCCTGCCTGTCTCTGCAGCGCCCACCATTAAGTAGGGGTCAGGGAGGCCTGGACAGGTGGGAGGCGGGAGAGGGGAGCTGGATTGGGCCAGTTATGCTGGTTGTGCTGGGGGGGAGGGGCCACAGGGAAAAAACGGGTGGAAAAAAGTTGAAAAAAGGTCAAAAAGAGAGGGGAAGTGCCAATAAGGCAGCAAAAGTGCACTCAAAGTGGAGGAACACAGAGGAGAGTGCAAGGGGGGGGATTGAGATGAGTGTGAAAAACAGAGGAAAGACACAGAAGGAGAGTGAAGGGGAGCTCGAAATGAGCAGAAAAATGAGTGGAAAAGGAGGAGAGACACAGAAGGAGAGTGAAAGGGGGAGATAGAACCTAGGGAAAAAATGAACGAAAAAGGAGAGAAAAAGCAGAGTGAGAGAAAGGAGACAGAGGTCAACTGGACCACCAGGGATGAGGCGCAGGTAAATCCTGCGGGTGGAGGAGGGCCTCGAACATCAACACTCTACGATGGAGGGAGAGTAATTTCACTGACAGTGAGTCAGTGGTCTTGGCTGTATGCTGTGTCCCCTGCTTGAGGAAGATCTCCAAGGTTTTGAAATATAGCTTTCCTCCTGTTCTAAAGTCTCAGGGACACGAAGACTCCACCCCCAGTCCCTTCTGAATTCCTGATCTTCTAAGAGGTGCCTGCCAGAGTTCTGGACCTCTGGAGGTTGTTTTGGGACTGAAAACTGCAAGAACTGGGAAAATGGATGAATCACCTGTTTCTGATGCATTGCAGAGGTGCGAGAAGAATTTTCGGATGCATCTCCGCTGCCAAAGAATTACTGCAGTGCCTGCTCGCAGCTGGAGTTTCTGCCGTGCGATTAATCCTTGGCTCCGATTTTCCGACATACGAGATCACCACACCAATTGTTATGCAGGCCCTGTTGTGGAAGAACCGAGGCATTGAGGGGTTGCTGCTGAAATCCCTGCACTTCCTGGGTCTTCACGCATCTCATAGTACCGGATTGTCACGCATCACATTGAAGCATCAAGTCAGTCGCATTGCTGGGGGATGAAGTAAGAAACCGACGCATCACTTCCACATGCAGTAAGAAACTGATGCATAAACTTCTCTCTGGTAAGGAACAGATGCAACACCTTGCCTGCGCAGCAGCAAGGAACTGACCCATAAACTCCCCCTGAGCAAGGAACTGATGCATCACCTTCCGGAGTGTAAGGAACTGACGCATCACCTTCCGTGCGACCCATTTTGCTTGCATTTTTGTATGCATCCAAGGTACTTTGTGTAAAAGTGCATCCATCATTTTCTTGGAACAGAACTGTTTCTACCTTTTAAGAATCATATTTTTAGTACTGTATTGTGGATTTTTATAAGTTTGGTCTTGTTTGGTTTAGATAAAGATCACTTATTTTTCTAAAAAAGTGTGGTGTCAATTTGTAGTGTTCCTACTGTATTACTGTATGTGTGCACAAATGCTTAACATACTGCCTCTGAGATAAGCCTGTCTGCTCGTGCCAAGCAGCCAAGGGGGTGAGCAGGGGTTATTTTAGACGTGTATCCCTCTTACCCTGACTAGGAGGAAGGTTCCCTACTTGGACAAATGTACCTACCACTGCCAACTTGAGACCCCCATTTCTAACCGTAACCCTTCAGCAATGCCAAGCCTGGCACAATCAAACAGAATGCATGCAGCACTCTTGGAGTGATTGAGATGTCACAATTATGCAGCCCACTTGGCCAAAACTCATGCTGTAGTGGACAGGATGGGATCTCTCATAGCAAGATTAATTTGTCAGAATCGACCTAGCAGAACCCACCAGGGAAATACGCTCCACTGATGTTCTGCTTCTTTACTCACAGAGAGAGATTCATGATGACCTGACTTGCTACTTCACTTCCCTCTATGGCTCACTTACCGCTGCAACCCCAGATGATAACACTACCTTTTTAACTGCTGTGTCACTGCCCTAAATCGGGCAAGACCAGAGGCAGGAGCTAGAAGAACCCATAATGCCAGTTGAAATACGTGAGACGGTTTTCGTGAGGAGTTCTATAGGGCACTAACAGGCAAATGCATCAATGTAGGCTTTTGGGATTATTAAGGAATCGCAATTAAGGAATTGCAAAAGCCTATGCATGTAGGAATTGCTGTAAAATTAGCGATTCTCAAACATTCCATAACTGCGACTCGCAAATTCCGGGTCACAATTAAGGGAGGCCTTCCTTTTGACCGATAGGAATGAATGGGAGATTGCATGCGCAAGGTGCGAAAACCAATAGGTACTCCCAAATTGCGCATGCAATTTCAAGGGTGCAAGGGTGTCAAAAGTACACCCTGTTGCTCCCCTGAAATTGATCTGTGTAGGCATGTTGTGCACACACATCACCGCAAGGGCATGTGTGTGTGTAACCTACAACTTTGAAAAATGCACTTTTTGAAAATTATCATCAAGTACAAATTGATGATGATTTGCTCCCCCTATTAGCAAAATCGCAATTTGCGATTCCATCATGCATTGCATTTAAGGAATCGCAATTTGCAATTCCTTAAATGCAATCCCACTTTAAGAAATCTCAATAATTTGCAATTTCCTAAATTGCGAGAGGCTGACAGGTTGATGCATCGCAGAAGCCCTTTTTGCTGGCGCAAACAGCCGATTTTTGCGAATCGCACCGTTTGCACTCACAAAAAGGGTTGAAGCATGTGCCTGTCAGTTCTTACAGGTCATTGGTCTTACTGAACATGGACTATAAAATCTTAGCAAGGTATTGGTCGATAGGCTATCCCTGTTGACCCCAACATCAATACAACAAGATCAAAATGGGTTTGTCCTGACCTGCACCACCTCCCTCAATTTGCAGCAATTTTTGGCATACTGAAATACGCTCCAGCTGCTTGGCCCTGTGTGGGCTGTTTTGTGCTGGATCTGGAACAAACATTCAACTTATGGGAGTGGCCCTTCCTTCTAGCACTACTACCCCATTATGGTTTTTGTGGGGACAGGTTTATTAGATATGTCTGGCTGCTATACAAATTACAGCTAGCTAGGGTGAGGGCGGGCCCCCCATATCTAAACCTATCCACAAAGGACATGGTAGAATGCAGGTATGCCCCCTTTCACCATTGCTTTTT
The DNA here is from genome assembly GCF_964263255.1 of Lissotriton vulgaris. Classification (NCBI taxonomy): domain Eukaryota; kingdom Metazoa; phylum Chordata; class Amphibia; order Caudata; family Salamandridae; genus Lissotriton; species Lissotriton vulgaris. The sequence continues at coordinate 265,809,043 of NC_141689.1, read as the reverse complement.
TTCCATAGCGGTGGGGCCTCTTGCAGCTCATCTCTGCGCTCGGGGTACTGAGTGAGGCATGCCACTAGGAGACGGCACCCACACTGTATCCTTATATGCAGATGGCCTTCTTATATATTTAAGGGATACCTCCTCTATCCCTGTATGCACACTTTGCCAGTCCCCTTCTCTTTCGGCCCTGTAGGTCAATTGGAACAAAATCATGTTCATTCTTGTTTACATCCATGAAGCCCCCCCACACCTTACCATCAACACAATTCCACTCACTTGACTATGTTTTGGTACGTGGGGATACAAATCTATCATTCCCCAGTGGACCTCTTTGACTGTAATTTGGTGTGAGTGGTCAAGTCACAGAGGGTCTAGAGGGCATTTTGGAAAATGGTTCCCTTGTCAGTTACTGGCCGAGTGGCATTTCTCATAATGGTTGCGCTCCCACGTCTCCTGTATTATTTTGTGAACCTGCCCCTACATGTATGTGCTTCAGTTTTCCGGGCTCTCTTTTGAGAGTATAATGAGAAATGTTTCTCTGGAACAACTCCAGATGTTGCATAACATTTGCAAAGCTATGTCAACTTATATATTGTGGTGGCTTTGCAGTACCCAACTTTGAGCAATACTGTCTGGAAGCAAAGCTTCCATTGGTGGCATTGCGGCTGTCCACTTTGCAACTGTCATACAGTCATGTTGCTACTAACCTGAAGCCTATCTAATGTATTACAGTTATTTAATCCCTGTACTCAAACCCCCACTGCCACAGCCGACACTACTGCTGGTTGTCTATCACTGCTATCAGAGGAGCTTTAACCCACACGCCAAACTCTCCCTTATGCCCCAGAGTTGGCCCTATTGGGCAGACCACATGGAACAAGGTTCACCACCAGAGAGCAATTGACAAAATAGGAGGTCGCTGGGTTCCAAACAACGGGCAATAGTTATAGGGATGCTATACTCTTATCTTTTGGCACTCTGGTGTAGGAGGACGGGAGAGTTTTTACTGCATGCTTCCCTTGTAAGGGGCAATGGGTCAAAGCCGGGAGACATGACCCATGAACCACCTATGCACCTTACAATACAATACCTACATGTCCTAGGTTAAGTCAAGCACCTGGTACTTTTGCTGGCGGGCTCCCTATGCTGACATACTGCACTGTCTCTCATGCCACTGGTTGTCAGATGGGAAGTGGACATGGGCCGGCCTTATGCTGAGAAATGAGTGGGATACAGTGTTGGAGAGCCCTGCCAATGTCCTTCGAAATGCCAGATTTCAGCTGATTCAACTGTATGTAGTACATAAAGCCTATCTTACCCCAGATAAAGTAGATAAATATTTTGGGCCCGCTGACGCCGCCTGCCCTCACTGCCAGCTGGCAAATACAGACTTCCTGCTCATGCAATGGGCCTGCCACCAGTTACAACACTACTGGCAGGACAGCTTGAAGCACAGCACCAACAGAACATTCATGGTTACATGGAAAGAATGTATTTTAGGGTTAAATTGCAAAGGTCAAGAAATACAAAGTCATATCTATGGACTTAGGGCTACTATTGGCCAAAAAACTATTTAACTGCAGATGAAAGTCACCTCATCACCCCATATCACGCTCTGGCTGCACTCATTCCCTAACTGGGTGCAGGCAGAAAGCAACGCTCTACACAGAGAAGACAACTTGGGACTCCGAGAATACCCTATTATTAACATATTGGGACACTCTAATGACAGACTTCCACACTGAAGGACCTGTCGGTTCCATAGCTCACTGCATCCATTCTGAGCAAGGCGACGAAGTGGGGGAGGGGGACCGTAATGCAGAGCTCGCGGAATGCAGAAAACTCCACTCTGGCGTAGTGCGGGGGAGTTTATTCCCCGCATGTGCTTGCCAACTGTAAGTTGGTGAGCGAGAGCTGACACTCGGTTAGAATTTCTACTCGAGCGGCAGACAGATCAGCGCAAACGGCAGTTCAAGTTGCACTCGGCCACTTGCGGAATTCTGTGGAGATTTTTGTCACTTTGCAGAGTTCCGCTATTCAGAACTCCTGTAAACTCCCCCCAGGCCTGCGTGACACACCTCCTAATGCTGTGGAACCCATTTAGGACACCACTCTTAGCTTTTATCCAGCCGAAGATTACATTTAATAGCACAGCAGTAGTTGAAAACTTAGAAGCATAAGCTCATCTAGGTGAATATACATGAAACACTGAATGGTGGAGGTATAGGATTTATTGATAGAGCCAATGTAACGTAGGTAGCTGTATGACAAGTTTATGTTAATATTATACTTGTTTAAAGTAAATATTGTTTGTATCTGTCTGTCATTGCAAGCTTCTAATGTTGGGGATGCTTGCTAGTGATTACTATCTGGAGCTCATTGCTTTTATCAAAAGGACATTACTGAATGTTACATCATTGTGCTGTTAATAATTTTGCATTTATTGACATCCTCCTGCACAATATTATACACTGTATGAATCATAACATTCATGTATGTAACATAACTCCGCTCTGTGTTATGAAAAACAATAAAACCGATTTAAACAAAACAAATTGAAACATTCTAATAAATGCAAAGTGGGCACTGGGTGTTTTTCTTTTAGGAGTTGCATTTAAATACCATTTGGTTTGTGCTTATATTTTTTCCTGATAAAATGGTGACCTCAGTAAGTAGTCTGGCCTAACAGTCCTGATGATATCCCCATTGTCAAATGGACATAGGAGGGTTAAAACATCAACACTGTTTTTATATGACATAATATATTATGCAATTTGATAGTTGTACTTATCCATGTCTGTTGTTGTATAGCTAACATACTATATATATATTAGTAAGTTTGCCACCTTTTTTTTTTTACTGTTTTAAGGTGTGTGTAAATATTTTCATTCTTATTGTCCTATCCCCTCCGAATTGTATGGCTTTCCAAAAGATATATATGCATTTACACAAGCTCCTATCCTTTCTTACTTTTAATCCATTGGATAAGAAATTTGCTGGTTTTTTAGCAATAAGAAAATTAGTCAAGGTTAATAAATGACTCTTATGGGAACCTACTCCTGTGTTCAATATTTCCATGACAGGGACAGTTCCCACTGTACTCTTTGTTGCAGGGATTTTGCTGGGTAGTAGAACTGTCAGATGTCAGAAAGTAGTGGCTGAGTCGCTCTAACACGTCAGTCCCTGCAGGCCCAAAATCCTACTAGTTTACAGGGCCTCACGTGAACTCCTAATACAGTAGCAGGATATTACAGCAAACCTGGAACATGACCCTATAGTCCCCAAAGAACCCGTAGAAACAGATCACCACCTTTTGTTTCTCACTGATGCACTGTAGAAATGTTAATGTGTTGACAAATGTCACAACAAAGGACATATCTCTTGGACTGCTTATAAAACCCATGCCACCAATAGCGTTTCTGTGGTACCAAAATTGTGGCCACTACAAATGCATGTGCAGCAGTAACACCTTCATACACAACTATTACCAGTGCAAGCCTGCTGTCTGGGGTGGGAATCAAGTGATCATTATCTTCTGGAATTGTAACAAAGGGAATGTTTATTCAGTCAAATGGTATGTATATTTAGCTGGAAAGCCCCTAGGCAAATGGGTGCTGTCCCATGTAGCATTAATGGCAGCTAATATATCATTGTCTACCCTTGTATGAGAACGAGTAATTACAGCAACTATTGCAGCCACAAACACCCATTTGGATGCTTTATCTGCAAAAGAATTCCCTAAAATGTGTGGTCCTACACATTATTGACTAAAAGTACAAATGGTATGAGTCTGTGGCAGCCTATCCATAAGCAATTTATGCTTTTTGTGTTTTATTTAAAATCTTTGCATCCATTTTGGCACTAGCAACACCAATTGTTCTTAAATACTAGGCAAAATAGTAGGAATCATACACTGTATGTGTGGGGCATTCCGGATTTGTATGTTCCAGGGCAAGTCACAAGGCTTTCAGTTAAGCTAACTGCACAGTGCAGTCCCCTAAGGACTGTGTGTAAGGTTTTTGTGTTTGGAACTTTCCATCCCCCATCATACCAAGAACAGTGGTGTACGCCACTAAATATTGGTGCTTGGTACCTATAGCAGGTTGTGCATCAGTATAAACAATGTATGTATAATGCTCAAGAGGCAAAAGATTGCCAGGCATCGGATAAACATTCTCATATTGGAGACCTGTGTGTTATATCATGTTATGCTCCAGAATTTTTTAAGCACAGCGGTTACCCAGAGATGTCCTGGTGCTAGTTACCTATCCTATTGGCAGAGCCGCAGATGCTGGATTACTTGTCAAAAAGCCATGTCTTCAAACCTCTCCTAAAGGCTAGCAGGTCAGTGGCATTTCTCAGGTGAAATGGGAGGTCGTTCCAGGCCTTGGCTGCCCCGACGATAAAACATCTGCCTTCCCATGTCGCCTTTTTTATAACTGTGGCTATTATCAGCTTGGCTCCTAGGGAATTGTTTTCATTGGTAATCAGGTCCTATTCCTTGGAGTACCTTAATTACGGTACACGAGGATTTAAAATGGACCCGATTCCTCACCGGGAGCCAGTGTAGTTTTCTGATTACATTAGAAAGTGAGTCAAACTTTGGTGTGCCCGTAAGTAACCGGACAGCCACATTTTTTATCCTTTGGAGATTATTCATAAGACGTTCCTGAAGATTCAAATAAAGATCGTGACAGTAATCCAGTCTGTAGAGACATGTCAAAGACTAAGTCTACATAAACCGCTGTTAAGTATGTTGCTCATTGTATCCATCTGGGATGAACAGCTTTAGCATTAGGAATGCTTTCCCAGGTAACAGACTCTAAGGCCAGAACAGGAGTAATAATATTAATGTGTTTACCTTGTGCAAGTGGCCGCTCTTTAAGTATAGTCATCTGCACTGCAGTCAGCATTTTGTCAGTGGATACAAAACACAGGTCCACACAAGAATATAAATGTCATTTATATGCAATGGGCGCTGTTTCACATTTATTAATGGTGACCCAGGGAAAGCCAAAATGGCACCCACAACTATACAGATGAAAAGTTTGTAATATTGACATGTGTATGTAAGTGACATGTTGTAAGCAAGCCATATTGTAGACATCTGGGTATGTCTGTGTGTTCTGATGTCCAATGAGAACTGGAAAAATATGGATGAATCAATTCATACATATATTGATTTGATGCGTTGTGCATAATCAGGTATGTAGGTTCGGCCAAAATGTAAAAATCCTAACAAGGATTGTAGTACCATAGGGTGTTTGGAGGCTTCAGCAGTGCACACTTCTCTAGGAAGTGTGGTGGAATACTTATTCTGTCATGTGTAAGTTTGTAACCTAAAAATAGGACACTCAGAATGGATTTATTAGATTTCTTGAAGTTGAGCTTATAACCAGATTGGGTGAATACCAATACTATGTGTTCCACTTAGGCTAAATGTGTGTTTAGCTCATCATCCTTCAGGTAGATATCATCAATGTAGGACAATGCATCGGATCAATATCCTGTAGAATTGATGCTATGCAGGTAGCAAACAGGCCAGGACTGTTCTTATACTCTATAGTTTTCACGAAAAATGATGTTGAAAGGCTAGCGCTGAGAAGGCAGTCCGATCTCTGCTTTAAGTTGCTATATTTTGGCAGCAAAAGTCATTGGTAATATCCAAAGTCATTAAAGTATTATATTATATATAAGTGCCATACTGTACTGTGTGTATTTTGAATTGTATGAGTAGTTGGCCTGATATCTGATGTCCACTACATAAAGTGGGCACCTGGCACCAGTCCAATCAACCCTTATGGTGATTTAAGAGGTCAAAGATAACCTTAGAAACCTATCCGAGTGGTAGCTAGGAGAGAAGCCTTCAGGCTTAGTCCTGAAGGAATGTTAAGCAGCTTGTTTTAGCAGAATGCTACCGTACTGTATTGGTTAAATGAAGGGAGAACCACACAGTAGTTATAACAACATGTATTTATTATTATAACACACCTTAAATACCTCACAGTATCTAATACACACAGATAAACACAAAGCACAGAATACTGTAGCACAGAAACAAATGTAAGTAGAACTACTACACAGTGGGCTCCAGGGGGAAACCAAACCATATACTATATTACTGGTATAAGAACCATGATTCGAGTCAAGACAGTGTCTAGAGGTTGTAGAATCACTGGGACCCAAAGGAACCACCCAAGGTGAGTAAACAGGCACCCCACGGAGGACCGGTGCAATGTGAGAACACGACTGCGTGCTACGTACAATTCAATGGGAAAGTCGTGGTTTGCATTTTAGTGTCTAAGGACCCTTCCCAGTGGATTACAAAGAAACCCTTTGGAACATAGAGGGCTGGAGAGCCAACCCTGAGGTTCTGCGATTTCAGATTTCGTCCCGTATCTAGCCGCCATTTTGTGTCATGTTGCCATTTTGTGTTGCCCTCACTCAGGCGGCACAGCGAATGCGATGTTTTTGCTTTTCCAGCTACCACGTGTCCTTTCAGTTAAAAAGTAACTCTATTGTCCTTGTTCATGAAACCTGATGTCAGGGTCTGGCCGAGTTCGTTAATCCATGTCTTGTTCGATTGATCCCTGTCTCAGCTGACTATTTACCCTCTCATATTCTTCTCTTATACTATCTTATCCGATTGGCCTTCACCATTCTCTCCTTGTATGCTCCTATTACACAACTATCCTTTCAGACACACCATCATGTCCTGCCACCTGCGAGAGGGGATTATGAACACTATCACTGATTAATTTGTTGGGAGGGGTGACACACGGGGTCCGAGAAAGAGGCGTATACTGGGATATCTGATAACTTGTTTTCCAACTGTTCTTATTGGTTCGATTTGTGTGTGCGGGGAGTGGGATATCGTAAAAGTGTTTAGTATAAGAGATTGTACGCCACGGATTGAAGTGGCAGTCTCCTCAGAACTTACACTCTGCATGTACTTCTTGGACAACTGTGCTTAGCTGCAGCTAATAAACCTGGCTTCCACACTCAATGGAGTGTCTCGTGTCTCTGTTAGTAACAAGGCAGGAGAGCCCGGGGATTAAGGCGTGCCCTGCGCCGCCGTGCCCATAAGGCCCGGTTCTCCAACCCACCCGTGGATACCCAAGTACAAGAGTTATTTATCCCAGGGAAGCCAGGTGCATACATTCGAAGTGGCGTTGGAAATCGCAGTCGCTCTCAATGGGAGTCTTCAAAGAAATGCCTCTGTTGGAAGGAAAAAAGTGTCCGGTGGAACCCACAGGTGGATTCTCGAAGGAAGGAACCTGAAAGCAGATGGGACAGAGTCTGGGTCACTCAGGAGGGACTAAGGGATCGGTAGACGAATGCCCACTGATGTCGGGTGCTTCAGGTGCAAAGATGGAGACCTTGACTCTGTAGACAAGGGGACCAGGAGATGTCGAAGACAACCAGGAGCCGGTCTTTACTAGTGATTTTGTTTTTTGAGGTGTGGGGAAACCAATGGAGGATGCAGTGCACCATAGTGGGTTGTATGTCCCTCTCAGTAGCATCCCTCAACAGTGCCGACACCTTTTGCCAAAAGGAATCGAGCGCCGGACACGCCCACATCATGTGTTTAAAATCAGCGTTCCCCTGTGCACATCTTGGATAGGCCGTTGGAACCATGTATTACCATGTATTACGCAAACTCTTCCAGGCTCTCTCCACTATCCCATCCCATGGCTGATCTGGTATATCAATTCCTATGGAAGTCCCACCCGGGCAGTTCAAAACGGTCCCTGAGGACATCAAATGGCAGCAGATTGCCGTCCTTGTATAGGTCTCCTATGGTCGCTAAGTCCTGTTGCTCCTAGTCCCCTAGTCTCCACCAGTTTCCTCCGTGCGGCAGTGCCCTGCACAGTTTTAATAGGATATTGGGCGCATAGGGGATCGTTATACCTCCTCGTCGTAGATATCTGTGCCAACATTTACGCGCTGTGGCAAACTCCTGAGTAAGCTGCATATCTCCGAGCGGGAGGCACAGCACTATCCGAGACAGCACCAGCAAAGGGCCCGTCGGTTCTCCCGCCTCTCCCTCTTCCCTAGTGGCCCTCTCCACCCATTGTGTGGGCCATTGAAGTTGGGCAGCTAGGTAGTACGTCCCATAGTCTGGGACCGCAAGTCCCCCCTCTGCTCGGGGTCTCATGAGCGTCCCGAGTGCCACCCTGCACCTGCCGGAACCCCACAGAAAGGAACTGATCAGCCCCCGAAGCCTCCGAAAGTAGCTCGCCGGAATCCAGATCAGGAGAGTCCCAAAGAAGTAGAGCAAGAGCGGCAGGGTCACCAGTTTGAGTAGTGCTAAACGTCCCGCTACAGATAAAGGGAGGGTGCTCCAGAACTCAAAATTAGCTTTGGCATCCCTAATCGCCTTCCCCACATTTCCGTCCAGGATATCTCCCCGTTCGTGGTAAATCACTGTATCCAAATTGGGAAGGTGTCTCTCTTCCCAGGACACCCCTTCTACAGACCGCGGGTATTCTCTACCTCCATATGTCTGAAATAGGCACAACTTTTTCTAGTTGACTTTCAACCATGCTACCACACTTAGGGCTCTCAGCAGAGATTTCGCTCCTTGCAGGGCTTCCCCCGTATCTGCCAAAAACATTAATAGGTCGTCCGCATAAAGTGCGATATGGTGGACCTGCCCAAATACGTCCAATACCTGGTATGCTTGCCCCAAGCGAGCGTGCGCCGCAAGAGGTTCCACCGCCATAGTGAACAACAACAAGGAAAGGGGACAACCCTGTTGTGTGCCCCTTTCCACTTTACATGCCTCGGAGATCACCCCTCCTGTTCGTGCCGTGGCATCTTTGTACAATAAAGCCGTCCAGCTCACAAAATCCGGCCCCAACCCCATCCGACTCATTACATGGAAGAGGTAATCCCATTCTAAACTATCGAAAGCTTTTTCGATGTCCACAGCAAACACCGCTGCGGTATCCACCTCATAAGTATCAGCCTCCAGAACATGTAGGAGCCGTCATACATTAAGCGCTGTGTTGCGGGCGGGGATGAACCCGGACTGATCGGCATGGATCAGCGCGGACATGTGGGGCAGCAGCCGAGTCACTAAGATTTTGCTCAGAATTTTGTAATCCAGGTTTAGCATGGATAGAGGGCGATACGCCGTTCTATACCAGGGTTGCTTGCCCGGTTTCAATAACGGGATAATGATCGCCTCCCTTGTGGATTCCGGCAACACACCCAACCATTTTGCCTCATAGTAGAGCCACGCCAGACGCAAGGAGGCGCAAGGAGATCGATATAAGTGAGATAGAATTCCACCGGAAAACCGTCGGATCCCCGCATTTTTTTCCGTGCCATACTTTTAATTGCTACTCGCACTTCCCTCACCTCGCTGTTTCTTCCCAGCTGTTTCGCATCCTCCTCCCCCAATTCCAGCAAATCCAGACCCCTCGTAAAGTTCTGTGATTCTTCCTCTGATGGAAGCACCCTACTACGTTAAAACTCTGGATAGTAATCGAAAAACAGCTCAATTATCCCTTGCTGGTCAAAGCGGGCCGCACCTGCCTGGCCCCTTAATTCAAGTATAACAAAGCTGCGCCGAGCTGGATAAGCCAACCAGGCCAAAAGGGCTCCCGATTTATACCGCTCTGAGTGCGCCTGTGTGAGATAGGCTTTGTAGTCAAAGCACTGTAGGCGCTCTACAGTTGCTGCAACTGCTCCCCTAGCTGCCAATAACTCATCTTGCTTATCTGGTCATTCGGGGTGCTCTATTTACAGGACAAGCAATCGCTCATCAACCCGTTTGATGTCTTACAGTAATGTCTTCCGGGCCCCGGACGCCACCGAAATACAACTCCCTCGCACCACTGTTTTAAAGGCATCCCAATCAGTGATCACCAATCCCGTAGTCCCTGCATTAAGCTGAAACAAGTCTTTAATGGCCGTGGCTATAGTGGTTCGGAATTCTTGGTCCTCAAGTGCTTCTAAGTGCAGTCTCCAGGTAGGGATTCTGGGGTGCGGCCACGACCACCGTAACTGGGTCATTAGTAGGTTATGGTCAGAAATAGTGCATTGAGATATTCGCTATTGCTAACTTCCCTATGTACCTCAGGGGAGCATATAAGTTGTGGAGGGCAGAGAAAAAGGAGTAATCCCTATCCAATGGGTGCTGATCCCTCCACGTGTCAATCAGCCCCCAAGTCTGCTGCCAGGTAGAGCTCGCCACTGCCAGTTTACCGGCTGGTGCATTCTGTAAGGGTGGGTGTGAGCAGTCTAAATAAATGTCTGTGACACAATTAAAATCGCCCTCAAATAGTAGAGGCCCTACTAAGACTGATGCTAATTTGTGGGACAGTAATGAAAAGAAGGCTGGTTGGTCCGCATTAGGCGCATATCTGGACCATCCAGCTTCCCTTGGAGCACCACGTATCTCCTCCGGGTCAATCAATTGTGAGGTGCACTGGAAGGGAACCCCAGCTCTTACCCAAATTAAGACCCCCCTCGCATATGCCGAGTATGTAGTGTAGTAAACTTGACCCCTCCAGCGGCGGTGGAGCGCCTTCCCTTCCTTTGCAGTGAGGTGGGTCTCCTGAAGAAAGGCAATTTATACCCCTCTACATGTCAAGAAGGAGTGTATCTTGTGTCTATGCATAGTATGCATCCCACTTACATTCCATGTGAGACATGTGTAACCTAGTGCAGGTCCCATTGCTGACATTGCTCTAGATCATGTTCCATCCCATCCCCCCCCCGACACGCCCAGGTCCCCTGAACTCAACCCCACAAATAGAACAATTCAAACATCCCCAACTCCCCCTCCCCAGGACAGGCATCCAACGCGGCATCCCCATCCAAACAAAGAAAAGACACATAAAAAGTCCAATCAGTTCAGGCTGCCTGGAACTCCGAGTCAAGAATCCCAGAGGTCCCCCCAGTCCCCATCCCACCCCTGTGTGAACATTTCCTAACTCCGGTCCCCCCATTCATTCCAATGCACTCTCCTTCAGCCCAGCCTCCCACCAGGCAGAAAATCTCAAGGCACAGCAGACCACCCCAATACCTCACAAAGTCAGGCTGATCATGCGACTGTTCAGTCAGCCAAACACCCCATCTGCTGTTTGTGGAGTAACGCCTGGTAATTCCGTCTCCGAGAGCTGGTGGACGCCGCTGGAGCTAGGGCTCTATTCTCCACTCCCTGTATGCTCCGACGTGTTGCTGGTTGGGCTAAGAGCTCCCTGGCTGATGGCCGCCACTGCCAATACCGCCTTGTCACGTACTTGTCGCCAATCTGCGGGGGAACTTGGCCGTTGCTTTGGCATTGTAGTAGGGGAACGGTGTAGAGGCGAGGCTGCAGCTGGTGAATGGTCACCCATCTCACCACGGGCTTCCAGCCAATCCCAGGTGGCTTGAGGCGTAAGGAAAAAGTGTGTATTCCCATCAGGGAAAAGCATTGCGTAAGGAAGGTGCAAAGCCCTCAATTTCCGCTTCACTGCCAAAAAGGAAGCTCTTTGGCGCTGCACGTCCCTGGTGTAATCTGGGAAAATCATTCTTTTACTGTTGCCAATTATCAAATTCTGCAACTCCCTGGCTTTCTGGAGGATCTAGTCGCGGTCCCGGTAGTGTAAGAGTCTCACCACCATCGGGCGCGGCTGGGCCCCTGGTTTTGGAGGACGTGTCAGAACCCTAAGCGCTCCAGCGCGTAGAAGGGAGAGAGATCCTGAGGTGCCACCTCCACTTTTAACCATGTCTCCAGGAACTGCACAGCGTCGGATCCTTCCTCTCGCCCTGGAATTCCCACTATGCAAAGATTATTACGTCTGGAGCGCCCTTTGCTACCCTCTGCTCGCATTTCCAGCATGCGGACCCTCTGCACCACCTCATTGAGCTGTGTTCGCAAGGTATCAACCTTGTCCGGAATGTCTTTCATTGTCAGCTCATGAGACGCCACTCGTTCTCTGAGTTTCCGGTGGTCATCATTCAGGAGGGAGAGGTCAGATCTGATGGAGTCCATCCGTTTCTCCAAGGCCTCCCTCAAGGCCATGATGGCCTGCATGATGTCGCCCAAGGAAGGGTCCCGCGGTTGCATGGAAGCTCTATGTTAGGAATAGCGTCGTCCTCTTTCCCTGACCATGTATGCAGCATCACATGACCTACCTGGCTATGAGTTAAATGTTGTGCACGCCCCTGTTTCAGTGCTTGGTTTCTTTACCGATGTTGGGATTCAACTCCAGGTCTGGTTCCTGTATTAGCAGAGGTTTTCTGCTTCCTTGTTCTCACGGGCTCGTGAGTCCTGTGTCTACGGCCACCTTCCTTCGTGTTTCCTTTCCCTGAACCGGTTCTGTTCCTGCCCTTCTTTTTGTCCCTTTCCCTACTGTGGTCCATGTTCCTTTGCCCCCTTGCACAAAGACTTTTGTTAGGGTAATCGGGGCTCCGATACTCTTTGGGATTGTTCCCTTGGATCCTGGTGGTTTGTGGAGTCGTTTACCGGTTCAGCGGTGTAACGAGGACGCGACTCCCGCTTCCGCGTCTTTTGGAACCTGACCACCTCGTTGTGCAACAGTTCGGATCTTTTCCGCGTCTGGAGTTTGACGAAGGTAGCGGCTGCTACGCTTCGGTCCAGTTCGATATCCTCCTTCATTTTGAACTTAACTGGGACTACAAGATTTATGAATAGGGTTTTTTTATGTCTACACACTGACTTTTTTTCCCCCTGTATTCCTTTGGAGACGTATTTTGGAGCTACATATTATTACGTATTCTAACGGAGACGTTTAAGCCCTTAAGCTCCATTTACACAAGAGGATTTCACGACTCCCCAGTGGGACTACGCTGACATCATGGACTGGTAAGAGTCATGTTTGTGAATATTGTTGCTGCATGGTCATTGAGAAGGGGATGGGGATTCCTTTGAGTGAGTCAGAGCAGTTGGGTAATGGTGTTTTGTTTTCTAGGTGCAGACTTATTGTGGCAGTAACTGTTCTCTGGGGTGGTCCAACTAGCGAGCGACAGTCTCCTGGATTCTTTTATCCCTCCCTCTCCCTGCGCTCATCTGTTTGCTCGCTCTCGCTGTGTTGTTTCCAGGGAGCAGCTTAGGGGTGCAGGTGGTGAGTTGGGCCATACATCGTTCCTGCAGCATTCTGGGCAAAGGTGAAGCCTAACACTCTACTCCCCGGTGCCAATTACTCATCCTCCATGGTGTGACCCGGGTCATCCAGTCGCGAGGCTTCAAAACCTTTCTTCTTGGACACCCTGCCCATCGTGGGTGGCTCAGTGAGTGCCCAAGCTTTCAGCACCTCCCCACTCGCCGCGTTACTGGGCCTCTGTGTCAACAGACAATGTAATAGAATCTCCCTTTCAGAGACTATTGTGTAGGAGCCTACCCATGCAGCATTGTCACCTCCTTCCGACAGTAAGTCTCCTATGCCTAGTGACCCGTGGCATCCGCGTTCGGCGCTTCCTAGTTGCGCACTTGAGCCCAACCACTGTCTCTCAAGGAGCCCCGATGGGGGGGCCGCGCTGATAGGTAGGCTCAGCTGCTCGGGAACCCAACTCTCACTAGCAAGGCAGGTAGCCTCCTTCCCTCAGCACCTTTAATCGCCTCTCCCTTCCTCAGCTTCAAGGGAGGTCTTTGTGGGCCCTTAAAGTGCCGGCGCCTGTGTTCTCCTCGCTCCGGATCGCTTTCACGTGCCCAAGCAGGGCCCCTTGGCAAGCTTGCAGTCAGTAGTGATCCGCCAGCGTCAGTGGCTGTCTTCCTCCCTCCATAGCAGGCCGTGCACCCCTGCCGCTGTAGAACCGCAGAGCTATCTCCCCTTCAGCTATTCACGCTGTCTCCTAAGCACTGATGCAATGTGCCTCGAGGTACATCACGGGCACGTCCATCTTAAGGTCAGGCACTCCTCTGCCTGGTCGCTCGTGGGGGCTCGCCTGCCAATACTGTCAGCCCCCTCACTCTGCTAATTTGTGCGGGCAAGTGTCCTGCGCCTACCGCTCTTGGCACCGGTTCATAGAAGACGTTCCTGCGTCCAGGGGGAGCCTCAGTCAGACGCTCCTCTCTCGCGCTCCGGCTGCCATTTTGTGCAGGAGAGGTTCAGGCTACACCCTGCTCATAGAGAAGTGTCCTCATGCCGCTAGGGGGTCCCGAAACTGTGCTTCTTCTCTACCAGGTAGGGTACGATGCTTTTAAGAACCCGTTCTGAGGTGGGGGAACCGGCATTGAAGTCAGGATATTTAGGGCGGCTGCGGAGGAGCTCCGAGGACCGCTGCCGCCTACATCGGCGTCCAAGCCACGCCCCCTGAAGCAATGGAATCTATTCGGGAAGAATGAAGAGAACTAATTAAGCACAGACCCAGACAACTCCGTCATGTGTTCCAGGAGGTCAATTGGAGCATCATGTTTGACAGTGTCAAATGCTTATGAAAGGTAAAGAAAGATCAGTAAGCACGACTCATTGTGGTCCAACATTCTTAACACGTCATAGACAATGTGCGTTAGGGCCGACTCAGTGCTATGGCCTGAGCGGAAAACAGATTGGCATTGGTCCAGGAGTTGGAAATGGTGGATATGGTTGCAGAGTTCGGCAAGCACACATTTCTCCAGGAGCTTTGCTAAGGTGGGGATTTTGTAAATTGGGCGGTAGTTATGAAGGTCTGAGGAATCCGCTGTAAGTTTCTTTAAAATCAGAGTGACTTGACCCATTTATAGGTAATCTGGAATAGCACCTTGCCGCAGTGATGCATTGATTATCATAGTCCACAATGTTAGGAGGGAGAATCTAACTTCCAGGAACAGGTTCTTTGGAAATGGGTCATTATAGTGGTCGACAGTATTTTTCTTATTGTGCATTCATCCAACACAGTTGCAATTCCAAAATTGAAACAGCATAAAATAAATTGCATTTTGTTTATAAATCTCCAATGTGGGATTGTGGATTCAGCACTAATTTGTATTTCGCTTTTGAGAATTATTTGTTGTTACTGTGACCACTTCTTTATTGTATCACATATTAACCCAGTAGCATTACGGGTATCCCCATTGACATATAACACTCCCTACCAGGTGGGCATAGCGGGGTTGGTGGGCTTATCAACAGGTGGTTACAGGCAGATCGTAGTTCAGTTTCAATCTTACTGGTCTTATCTATGAAAACATTTGTGAATTTTTTGCAATTGGGCAATGTCCCTTGACCCAGTGATGCAGAGTTCAGATGACTATTGGCTTAGGACTTGATGAGTTTGAACAGGTTTTTAATGCTGTTTTTTGCTTGGTCTAACTGAGTTCTGAAAAAGGAGGCCTTCGAGGCTCTGATGCGTTTATTATAGGAGCTTCTCATGGATCTTAGGTGGTTTAGATGCTCAAGGGATAGATTGGACCGCCACAGCCTTTCAGCAAGTCTTAGGTTTCTTCTTTCTGAATTAAGACTATTGTTAAACCACGGTTTGAGGGTATTTAAATATCTGTAGTCGAAGACAATGCAATATAAGTGATCTGGTTTCAAAACAGGAATTTATTTGAAAGACTCGGGTTCAATTATTCCCTGATACTCCAAATGAGGGAGCATTTCTCTAACTGGTGCCTTATCATCCCTTTTTAGGTTTCGGCTAGTCAGCGCTCACGCTGTCTCTTTTTAGACATGCTGTATCTACTTTGTGGGCTACAGCTCGCCTTAGGGTTTCCCATTTGTTGGCTCCATTGCCTCTCTCCAATTCTTTCTCCTCGTTTGTCCATGGCATGCATTTGTCATGCCACTTGTGTGTTTACCACTCCCTGACAGCAGGGACTAAGCACTAAACAAATACACTGGTAACCCTTTCAACATCTGTTCATGAACTCCTTTTGTCTTTAATCTGGAGCACTTGAGAAAGGGCTTGTGGTTTACTGCTGTAAACAGGGCTATAAATCTAGTTTCTTATTGCACATTTGCTGTGCATTCAATTTCTGAGATCTGTTTTTATGTTCATGGTCTTTGGTCTGTACTTGCGTGTCTTTTAAAATGTGTGCAGTTTTCACTTGCGAAAGTTGCCAGTCCTCACACAGCACAGTATTGATGGAATTCAGTACAGAAAAGCACAACTTGGCGCGTCCCTATTTAGCCTGAAACAGGCAGCCGGCAGACCAATGCTGTGCACACAGTGAGGAGGGATGCACCAGAACAAACAGCGCAGGCTGGGGCTCCAGCTTAGGTCTGGACAAGAGAACCTACCGGCGATGCACCCCCACGGAGCACGCTTAAAAGAACTACAAGCTGCAGCCCAGAGAGTTGCCAGTACAAACAGACACATACAGATAAATGAGCAGCAGCATTGATTGGGAGTTGTGCTTCAAGCCGGAGGTTGCAGATGTAGGGAATGTGGCATTGATCAATCAACCTCATAAAAAAAGTTACGCTGAAGCTGTCCGGGCATCGTTGTATGTGGTGTAAATGCAAATGTTTCTACTTTACACTTTTAGAAACTGAGATGTTGTGGGGTAGATAGGCTGCACAAACTCCACGCACAAGGTTGGGGGGGGGGGGGGCAACCTAAACATATTGGCGAGTACCTCTGAACTCTGAGGGGTATTTTTATTTCATGTACCGAGAGGCACCTGCCTTACTTTTTGCTACTTGTTTTCTTTGAACACCCATTTGAATCATGCTGTGGCCAAACAGATGCTGCGACATTTGGATTTGTTTCAGGACAGCTCACTGCGCGCTGCGTCCCCGGGCTCTGCTGTGGTAGGGTGTCGCCCTCAGCCGCCCCACGCTCTGTCGAGCCCCCAGGAGGCCTTAGAGGAAGGCCATCTGGCCGGTTAGACAACAAATAACGACCCGCTCTCTCGAGGACCCTTCAGGTCGTTATCATGAATACATGCTGCCTACTGCTCTAACTTGTGCATCGGAGGCGCACATAGGCATGCCTATAATGAAAATCACACAATGCTACAAATGGGACCACTGAAAAACAACCATGGTGTTAAGCAGCACTTAGCATGTATATATTTAGCAACGGGCTGGATTTAAAAGTGGTTATCTTTTGCTGAAACGTGAAGATTATTGAATTCTGTATTTAATACACCCCACGACATACCCTCCTTGGGGATACTCATTCAAAACATGCACGGTTTTAGGCCAAAGTGCTCTACATTTTCACTTCAAGAACTTAAGTCTTATATATTGTGGTACTCTCTACTGGCTGACAATCTAGGATTCCAAAATTCCTGCAACGTGTTGGACTAATGTATAGTGCACAACTTCATCAATTATGGATCATGCAGTTCTGTTAAAGGGTATTCCAATAATAATTTTTTATAGTGTTGATTAATGCAATAGCTAATGCTGCAAATGATGCGTTACCAATGAAAGAAGTATCATACTTCTAATCTCTGAACTTTAGAATGTCAAGGGACATCGACTATAGATGTTCAACTTGTGTCATTGTGTCATTTTCTTACATCAGATAATAATAGTATGAATTCCTGTTTGTAAAGCGGAAGCATATCACCCCCTACGGATTTCAAGGCGCTGGGGGCCGTCAGGGAGATTAAGTGAGCTATTGCCCAGAGTCATATAATGCTCAACTAAGATGCCTGCTGGCCTCAGAGATCAGACCGTGAACCCTGTAATCTGGAGTCAGCTGATCTGGCCACGACGCCACACGACTCCCAAGGTACATTTGCTCCAGAAATGGTATTGTGTGGTGCATCTACATAACATTTCTGCCGATTTGTCCAAAATCACACTGGATAAGAACCCCAAAAATAGAGCCCTGTCAAAAATCCCAGGTCTGCTTCTTGAATCAGAACTCATGCAGAGATGTGGACACCTGCAGAGTGCAGTGTGAACAGAGGGGCTGCCCCTTGAAGAGAAGTATTAGCATTGCAGTTTTCTCAGAAATGCCACTTGGTCTGGACAATGGAAGCAGGCATGAGCAGTCGAGATGCGGGTACACCTGATGCAGGCATGAGCAGTCGAGATGTGGGTACACCTGAATGAGGCATGGGAATTGGATAGGGAAACCATCACAACCAGGGAATGAACCTGGAGGCGCTTTCAGCATATTGCGAAACTGCAATGTCCAGTACCATTAAAAACGCAATGTTTTGCAGCATTATTTTTGTTTGGACTAATACAGAAAATCATTTTACATGTGGCTCTATGTTACTTCATTTAATGTAGCCTTTTACAAAATACTATGAAACAATGGTAGCACCAAAGAGATACAGTCACAACATAAATATCTCCTTGAATGTATGCATAACCATTTGCTAAATAACATGGGCTAATAACAGCAGCCAGCCTTGAATACACAGCTGTAGACCCCACCAGCAACAGATCCCCACCCTCAATGAACCTACCCAAACAGCCAGCACTTTAGTGAGCTTTTAACCCTGCTTGGTCATTTAATGCCATGAGCAAACCGTTCTGAAATAAGAACAGTGAAAACATTAAAAAAATTTGCTGCTTTATTGTAGTCTTTTTCTTAACAAAAATATATTTGAAAGATAATCTCTCTAAACCTATTCGCCAACATGATAGAACCTAGAATATCAATATAAATAGAGAGTTTTAAAAATAGTAAGCACACAATTGAGATTTGAAACAGTCATCAAATTAAGTCTCAGCGTGAGAGAAACCAGTACGTGTTGGACTAATGCATATATTTTTTTGTCAAAATAAGCTGGAAAAACAAGTGATTTTCCTATTGAATTCCCATTTGTAAAGTCACAATTTGAGGCAGAAAACTGAACAAGGTGTGAGTTAACATGCCCATCAAAAGTGAAGAAAGTGCTAAGGTCTCTGTTAGATTAATCCACCTCCTCAATAGTAAGGTGAGGCTTGGGAACCCGTGAAGCCTGATTGCCAAAGTCGGCACGGGGCATTCCCCCAGACCTTCTCCAGCTCTTTCTGCTGGTGCTCATACTCCTTCTCTGCCAGCTGGTTGCTCGCCAGCCAGGAGATGATCTGGTTACATTTGTCCGCGATCATATTTTTTGCTGATCGTGTCTTTAAATTTGTCGTCCTCCACACTGCTTTTCACGTTGAAGGCGTAGAATTCAACTGAGTTCTTGGCAACAGTCTTCTCTCTCTAGGCTTCACTATTTGCTTTGTATCTCTCTGCGTCCAGTATCATTTTCTCAATCTCCTCTTTGCTCATTGGTCATGATGATCTTGCTCTATTTGCCTGAACTCTTGTCCGCAGTAGAGACATTCAGGATGCCATTCCGCCACTCACGTACCTCGCATCCATGAGCTGATCATCCCTCTGAGTGACGTCTGACTTGTATACAGAGCATCCATTTTTTTGCTAAAGAGCTTCGCGTTCCTAATATTGATTTAGTGCTTCTTGACACACTTTGTCAATGGGAAGTTGTTCCAAATTTCAGTTCAGTCGAAGGACTACAGCTCCCATCTTGGAATGTGGTTAGATAGATGAATATGGCAGGTGAGAAAAGGGTGCATCTGCTACTGAGCAGCAGTGAAGGTGTAAAGAATGTGACAAGATAGATGCAAAGAAAGAGTGGTTTGATACAAAGAAATCTCCCAAAACAACCAGAGTAAACTTGGTGAGGTGAAGGGCACTTTACCTTTCTGCACCTATTAACAGATTGAGATACAATACAATCAGAATGGAGGTTTTGGAGAATGACTTGCTTCTTTCACATTGTCGGTGCTACATTTGGGATGGAGGTGACACGAGGGTAGGCTGATAACGGGTTGCCTAGCCTCTTTTTTGTTGTTGTTTTTTGGGGGGGTTTAGAGTCTCCTGTACTTACTTTAAAGGATTTTGAGTGTAAATCCACAAGCCATTAGCTTCTTTAGATCCGTAACCTTCAACCATTGGCATTAGACATTTTCAGGCATATCTTTGATCATCTCACCATTGTTCTCTTGTCTATTTCACTGTGTCCTCCAGTGGAATACAAGGAAGGCTATTTTTAGACCAAAGCCTAACAACATCTTGCGGACATTTGGCAAGGTTCCCTGGGAATGCATTCTCCCCTTTGCTTACCATTGGCTTTGTGGTTTGTAACTCACATTTGATTGGTTTCTGTTTGCTGGCTTTTTTTGTGTTTGGCTGTCCAGCTTGAGCTCTCCCTTTCCTTGCCCAAACCATTTCCAAGAGCTTGTAAGCTCTATACGCTTGCGATAGATTAACATTAGTATATTCATGAAATGTCTGTGTATTAGCATCCACAGCCAGAAAATGTACCTAAAAATAAGAGACTTCCAAGCAATAGGCATCATGGGCTTCAACCATGAAAATCATGTCATCGCCTGCATTGCCAGGACCATGTTCAGTTGAACAGGCATGAACTGAAGACCTGCAATAGTTAATGGTAGAGGCTGTAGCTGTGCCATTAAAAAAACAAAGTGAAAACACAAATACGTGTAATCCTTTTAAAGGTTCAAGCTTGAAAAACCAACAGAAAATATGTGGTACTTCCTAAAATACGGTGGAGGATATATCCCCAACACCACAGACGTCTCTGGTGGTAGGTATAATGGTACTATAGGCATGCACAAGCACTATTCAGGAGACCTGCTGAATAAGTTCCAGACCATCGTTGATGGCACTATGTTGCAGGAATTCTGCTGGGAATCAGAACTATGCATTGGGATAACAGGACATAAGAATGTAGAGTCTCTGTCCCACATCAGTACCCGCAGGCCCAAATCCGACTAGCTCACAGTGCCTCACCTGAACGCCATACCTTTCCACAGTGGTAGGTGATTTTGGCAGACCTAGAACATGACCCTCTATTCCCCAAGAGAACCGTAGACACAGATCATTTCCTTTTCTTTCTCAAACATGCATGTCTATAGTAAACAAAAGAAAAACACATGGAAGTTTACAATATATTTATTGAAAGTATCGTAGTCTATTTTGAAGCAAGTGCACTGTGATACCTAAAGAAATACAACTGGGAAACGCAATCAGCATCACTATCAGCCTGTATACAATGAATAATCTCACCATGGCAACTAATATATCTACCTAGGCCTACCCTACCTATGTAAGCACAGGGATATATTAGTGATATCTGGGATTTCCAATTAACCTATAATTGCTGTGTGTATTTATGTGGCCTACATCATAGTAAATTGTAAATTGATACTTGTATAGCGCACTACTCACCCACAAGGGTCTCAAGGCACTTGTACCGCTGTGGAACCCATCCTGGCTTTCCCTGTGAGGCATCCACTCCTGGGAACCCTCAAGGTGGAGGCCAGGCATCCTTAGCGTTGTGGGGGCCGTTGTGGAGATTAAGCAAGCTATTGCCCAGAGTTGCAGAGTGGGACTCCATGATTGGAATAGGCACTGAGGCAAGAATTATCAGGTCTGTGGAATTTTTTAGCCCAAGACCCGCCGAGGCGGGGAATTGAACCCTGGTCCCGGGCTAGACCTCTGCATCAGAGTCTGCCGCTCTAATCATTGAGCCACACTTCTTCACTATAGTAGTAAGCTCAGTTTACACAAGGTTGCTCTATGTGTTCCATCACCAGTCCCTCTACTGAAATTCTCCTCTCTGTCCCCAAAGGGCGAGACACAGCGTATATGATAAGAACTATTGTGCTGAAATTCTGCAGCTGAGCTGACGTATTATGTCTAAAAACGTTAGGAAATGTTGCTGACCAGGCACAAGAAAACAGTACACTATGTTGTTCAACCTTGTATGAAATGTTCAGACTAAATCCCGAGAAAAGTCATTGAGTAACAAATAATATGTACAGCTTATTTCTAAAATAACCTAATGTCACAAAAACGAATGAATTATATGTGGCTATGAAAAGCAGTGTCAAGCTAAATCTCCTAATGTGCAAAACTAAGGGAGAACCAAAATGGGCCCAAAAGGGAAATCGCTACATCTTCAGCTTAATTCATATTAATTTGTGTTCTTTACATGGGATACTTGAGAAGTGAATCTGCTCTACTCATTGGGTGTTGCTCCCAAATCTACAGTCAATTTACTGCGCACTGTCAATCAACGTTTTTTCCTTTGTTATCTTTAGTTTCACTTTTATCTTTAATCAGTGCTTATTCACTCTCCATATCTGCACCTACAAACTTTCCAACTGAAGTTAGGATGCTTTTTAATATATTACTGAAGAGAGTTCCCTATTTCTTAGATTATGTCTTCAGCTAATCAAATGAAACTATTGTGTATAAGTTATCTTCCCCTTGCATCTTAAAGGCCTGAAAAAACATGTTAAAACAGCTTGAATGTGTTATTCTATTTTTCTTTTTCTCTGTCTCACTCTCTGAACAATTTCACTCTTTAGTGATTTTTTTGATTGAAGACTTCACTACTACTGTACACATTCATGTTTTGATCATGTTTTATGAATTTCCAAGCGTAGTCAGTTTGATTTACAACGTAGGGTTCATATCTTCTATGGAATTGAAACTCTCTTTATCTCAGTTTTATGCTTACCCTTCCTAGATCTAGCACTTGGTCCATAATAACTTCTTTCTATACTTGTCATATTTGTCTTCTAATGAGTCAAACGAATAATAAATACCTTGCAAGTACATTAAAGCATCCTAACAATTTACAGATTAATGTAAACTGTTACTCTAATCCTGCTGAATTTAAATACACTTTTCTTTAGCAGGTAAGCAAACTTGCTCTTCCTAGGCAATCATTATATCATTTAGTTGTTTGGATTTCCATATTCCTAGAATTCATTTTCCAATAGTTTCTATATCAAAGTTAGGTGAGTTTTCAAATTAAAATTGTAATTGTCATGGATGGAGTATGACTTGTTTTAAATAGATTTTACAGTGTATGTTAAAAGGATTGCACTTTGGTATGTGTGAGAAAGTGAATTAAGCCTTAGGCAGAGAAAATATAGCTTTCTAAAAGAACCTTTTTCCTAATACCTTTTTCTTAATATTTCTTAATTAAATATTACAAAGAGTGCATGAATTTTCTAGGTGCTTCCTAGCCCCAGATTACATTATTACGTTTAACAGTCTCTATGGTGCAATCAGCCTTGTTACAATAAAAATTGCTTTTAAGTCACTGTAAGCACATATTTAATATTATCTCTGTACATGCCATACTTTTATATGCCATGCACACTATCAGATGGCTGCAAGGCCTACTTGAGGGTGACTATTTATTATTTAAAAGGAAGGTTAGGACCTTTCAAAGGGTTTATTTTGAGAGGTCGAATTACAATTTTTAAACAGTCACTGTCAGCCAATAGTGGTATTGGGCTGTGCCCAGGAACTTATTTAACTTCAAAGAATGCCAACCCTAGCACTCACAGCTTGGTCTGCTTCCCTTCCTAGTCAACAACAGGTGGTGGAATGCACACCATACTCTGCATTTAGTCCATTTTTCATCTTGATCCTCCAAGAATTCGTGCCCACTTGGGACGTGCCTTGCCCTCTTGGCACACAATTTGATATCAAGTAGTGTGAGGTGACTCCGTCACCCCAATCCGAGTTTAACTTAATGCTATAAAAATGGTTTATTGGCATATGTTCTTTTTTGCTGCAAGTTCTTTGAGATTTTTGCTTATGTAACCAACTGCACTATGGGAGTTGTAGTTTTGATTACATGCAAGTCTGTTTGTTTTGAGTTTTGAAATCGGGTGGCTCTATTACCAGTACGATCGTGGGAGGAAATGACGTAGGAGGAAATGAGTGAATAAATGAGCATGTTGCTGCAGTGACGGAAATGCTTTTCTAAAGAAAGGATGTCAGAAGTGACTCTTGGCAGGTACGTCGGATCGTTAATGGCTACATGGATATTGAGTTGTGTGCAAAGGTAATGTTATGAAGGCGTGAATGTGGGAGAAAATTAGTGCTAGTAATGTTTGATTATACGAAAGGCTGGAGGTTGGCTCTGGTGCACAAGTGATTAGGATGTGAGCGCGATGTGGAATGGGAGATTGTGAGCGTTTGTAGGGTTGTGTTAAGTGAGGGTTGTTAAGGATGTTTGAAATGAATCTGAGAGGATGTGGGTATGTGATATGAGTTATGGGAAAGGTGGTCTTTTAATGAGATGTTGAAGTGAGCATGTGTATGTGATTAGGGTCATGACCTGGGAGTTATACGCTGTTTAAAAAGGATAGTAAGAATGGGTGGGTATTGTTTATGTTGAATTTCAAAAACGCGGGTGTGAGCAGATGATTACATAGGTATCAGATAACATTTTGGGTTTGAAATAAGAATGAATATTGCAAAAGTTACATAAAAGTAATTTATGAATTTGTATGCGATTAGTTGATATTAGGGTTAGCATGCAACTAAAAATTAACACTGATTATATACTATGGAAACAGTGGCAGCATATGTAATAATAGTGAATGTTTGTTTACTTACAGTCACCCCTGAAGAAGGGCCTGGGATGTCCGAAATGCATTGGGTTTTAATAAAAAAAACACTGCTATGAACAAATCATGCATTCTTATTGTGTTCTTGAACTAAGCCAGTGGGCACAACTTGAACATTAACAGATTGAGAAATAGCATAAAACCATAACATGTGGATTAATTTTCAAGAATTATAAAAAACGTAGATAAACATTGGTGAAATATGGAGGTAAACGTGGCTGAAATAATTTATCAAGCTGTGGGACTGGGTTGGGGGTGACAGAGTTGACTCACACTACTTGATATGCCTTCCTAGTCAGTCATGCTCCTATCTGTGGAGGATTGGAGAAGGATGTCAGAAGGATGTCAGAAGTGACTCTAGGAAGGTATGTGGGATCATTAATGGCAGCATGGATATTGAGTTGTGTGCAAAGGTAATGTTATGAAGGCGTGAATGTGGGAGAGAATCAGTGCTAGTAATGTTTGATTATATGAAAGGTTGGAGCTTGGCTCGGGTCCACGAGTGATTAGGATGTGAGCGTGATGTGGAATGGGAGATTGTGAGCGTTTGGAGGGTTGTGTTAAGTGAGGGTTGTTAAGAATGTTTGAAATGAATCTGAGAGGATGTGGCGTGTGATATGAGTTATTGGAAAGGTGGTGTTTTAATGAGATGTTGAAGTGAGCAGAGTGTATGTGGATTAATTTTCAAGTATTATAAAAAACGTGGATGAACATTGGTGAAACATGGAGGTAAACATGGCTGAAATAATTTATCAAGCTGTGCGACTGGGTTGGGGTGACAGAGTTGCCTCACACTACTTGATATCCCTTCCTAGTCAGTCATGCTCCTATCTGAGGAGGATTGGAGCTGCTTTCGGAACCTGTGTGAGTGACCACAGAAAAGAGTTTGCTCATTTCCATGGAGACACCTCTAAGATGGGCTCAGGAGCTCTGCACAGGGGAAGAAAGGTTCTGCCATGTTGGATTTAGGGGATTGTTTACAGTAGGGAACATAGGATTGCTCCAAAAGTGAGCAGGGTTATCCCTGAGAACTTTTTCCCAATTTGTTCAAGTTGCACTAGGAGTCACATACACACACAGCCTACCTCTGAGTATCTTTCTCAGAGCACTATTGTACCTATAAAAGACAGAAGAAATATGGTACCTGCTATTGTGAGCAGTACTGAGAACCTAAAGGGCTAGACCTCTTCCTACTTGTGCCCAGGACAAAGAAATAAACTCCAATAGTCAATTGTCTGACCGCTTTATCTACAGGGAAACAGTAGCTCAGAGAAGTCAATATTCCTGAAGGAGCCCAGCAGACCAAATTCAACTGGCCCCTACCCTGTGCCCTGATGGTGGCTCATGTTGGCATTATTCCTGATCTGCAAATGGTGTAAATGAGGTCCTAGACCCTTGGCTGGTGTTAGAGTGCACTTGGGAAGGTTTCTGCTAACTATCTGCCTGGAGCAAAACAATAAATAATGGAAGGAATGCTGAACAATGCAATCATTCACCCCAGTCACAAAGATATGGGTTTAATCCATTATTGTTTTGCTCACCATGCCACCTCAGTTTGGACCCAGCCATGTGCAAATCAGTCCTGAACCTGCTCCTCATGGAACAATCCAACCCCAACTGGCAAACCATGTTCTCCCTGGACCGTAAATAAGCATCCTGGGACAGGTTTAGGGGTATCACTCCTCATCAGCCAGGCTAGCTTTAATCCAGTGGTGCAGTGACCATTGGAACTGTGTCTCGGCATACCCTTCCTATTTAGGGTTGCAAAAGGAAAAAGAACAAATGACGGACGCAATGCTGAACAATGGAAACATTCACCCCAGTCACAAAGATCTCAGTTTGCTCTATATTTTCTGGACATCCCACCACCCGAATTTGGATCCACCCATATGCAAATCAGTCTTGACCCTGCCCCTGGTGGGAACAGTCCAGGACAAACTGCTGAGCCAGGTCCTCCCTAGACCGGAACAAAGCATCCTGGTAGCATTTTCAGCCTATTACCCCTCATCAACCAGGGTACTTTGAATCCACTAGCACAGTGCACACTGGATCCATGTCTGTGATTACTCTTCCCACTTATGGCGGCAAACGCAAAAAGAAAAATGATGAACGGAATGCTGAACAATGCAATCATTCACCCCCAGTCAAAATATCTTTGTTTAATCCATAGATTTTTTGCTCACCACAACACCCTAGTTTCTACCAAGCCATATGCAAATCAGTCTTGACCATGCTCCTTATGGGAACAGTCGAGCCCGAACTACCTAGCCAGGTCCTCCCTTTCTGCCAAGCTCACCGTCGAAGCTGCAGCTGTCAATGTTGAATCAGCAATCAAGCTCAGCTTGCTTGCTTGCCCTGCTGAAGGAGATCAGACTGTCAGAAAAGTTTCTAAATCCAAATGTTTGGGGCTTCATGGGGACAGACGGTGAGCAGAACCCAATTGATTCCAAGGTCTTCCCTGGCATGGACATTTGATTTCACCTGCCTGGAGCTTTCCTGCTGTTGTTGCCAATGGCACCAGTGCTGTGTGCTTCAGCAATATGCAATTGCCAAGTCCCGCTTTGTACCTAGCATGTAGCTTACTCCGGGGATGAACCTGGGGCCTATATCTGATCATTAAGATTTTTTGGCGGGCCTTAACTTTTGGCTATGACTCAGTGTAGTGCTATCCAATGACCCACGTTGGTGCTTAAAGCTTTTTGCCACCATTTTAATTTCAAACTTGTAAAATTCATATCTCCAGCTACACTTATTGGATATTTGTTGATTTCGTATAATTTTGTTCATTAAATTATGCTCCATTTTTTTTACTTTTTTTATTTTAGTGGGATTTTTATTCTGTTAGTATGAGACTGTTTGCTCTGTGCCATAGGTACCAGGGGTTGAGCTGAGCTCAAGTTTAAGCTACTGAAACCTGAACCTGAACAGGAATGGGAAACAGCCTTTATAACAAGGTTTTTACAACGCTGTGCCTTTACTTTGTATTTTTAACACACATGTTTTAACTCTGTTTATGCTTTTACAAAGCTTGCCTTTACCATGCGATTAAGTTAATTTCGGAGGTTGGGGGTTCTCCCCCACAAATACATTCTACATCGACCATTCAGGCATACACGCAGGGCTGAAACATGTCGACCTTTTCACCGGACACCAGTGTTGCGTAGGAATAGTAACTCGTCCATACACACATCACTCTGTTTTTATTATTACTTGATTCCTGACTTATTAAAAAAAAAACTGTCAAGGACATACAAGCTTTTTAAACAAACTTCACCTCACTTGAGCACCTTCACTATATCCCTAATCACTACTGCAATAACCAGTGGTATTCCTCCTGGTGGAGGTAAGCGAACTACAAAAAGAGAGCCCAATGATGACGCTTACTCGTTTCTAGATTTTGCCAGGGAACAAAGATATACTGCCTCAGGACCTTAGTAAACGTGATTGAGGGCTTTCAATTACAAAGTTGCTAGCCCTGGTTACTCAGGTCGAGTGATTCATTCCCCATTTGATTTTTAGATTCTACGACAAGGAAGCTGAATGAATCGCGAATCCTTCCTTCTCCCCCTCATTGATTTATGATATATATATATTTTTTTTTTTTCACTGAAAAACCATAGGATGAGATGTCATCAGTGATGTCATGAGTGATGTCACTGACCATGTCATGAGTGATGTAATACGTGACATCATCAGCAGTGCATTGCGGGCGCGTGAGTTATAGTTAGCTGAACTAACTAGAATGGGGGAATTTCAATGGTTTTGTATGAGTGAAATGTCCAGCTAACTATAACATGTGTGAAACCTATGTTTTTTTTCAGTGAATTTCTAAGGTTTTTTAAATGCTAATTCCTAACTATAACGTGGTTGAAATCTATGTTTTTTTCAGAGAATTTCTAAGGTTTTTTAAATTCTAATTCCTAACTATAACGTGGCTGAAACCTATGAATTTCAAAGGTTTTGTAAATGATAATTTTTAAATGTATTAATTGCTATATATTTTTTTATACTGATTTATTACATTGTTTTAAAGTATTTATTTTTAGATATTTTATTTTTTAAATTACATTACATATTTGTAATATAAATTGGAAAAAAATGTTTTTAAAAATATTGAATTTGTAAAAAAAGAATTTTCATATATTTTTTAATTTATATATATATTTTATATAGCAGGCAATTATATCCTATGGAAGGAAATTCAAGTTACTGGTAAGTACGGTTTAATTTACTTTTCAGGGACAGTAGTGAGCTGAAAGATGCAGCACTGAGGTCTCTCCTGATAACAGGTGAGTAAATCGGAATTCGTAGTTCGACTGATTTTAAAGGAATTTTTTAAAGTCCCAAAAATCCACACTTTGAAGAATTTCCAAGTGAAACCAGTCAATGTTAGCCTATGGAAGGAAATTCAAGTTACTGTAAGTATGGTTAGAATTACTTTTCAGGATCAGTAGTGAGCTGAAAGATGCAGCACTGAGGTCTCTTCTGATAACAGGTGAGTAAATCGAAATTAGTAGTTTGGCTGATTTTAGAGAAAATTTTTAAAGTTCCAAAACTCCACACTTTGAAGAATTTCCAAGTAAAACCAGTCAATGTTAGCCTATGGAAGGAAATTCAAGTTACTGTAAGTATGGTTAGAATTACTTTTCAGGATCAGTAGTGATCTGAAAGATGCAGCACTGAGGTCTCTTCTGATAACAGGTGAGAAAATCAGAATTCGTAGTTCAGCTGATTTTTGAGGAATTTTTTAAAGTTCCAAAACTCCACACTTAGAAGAATTTCCAAGTGAAACCAGTCAATGTTAGCCTATAGAAGGAATACAAGTTACTGTAAGTTGGTATTACTTTTCAGGATCAGCAGTGGGCTGAAAGATGCAATACTGAAGTCTCTCCTGATAACATGGGAGTAAATCGGAATTCGTAATTCGGCTGATTTTAGAGGAATATTTGTATGTTTCAAAAATAAACACTTAGAAACTTTTCTGGTGAAAACCACACAATAGATTCCTATGGAAGGAAATACAAGTTACTGGTAAGTACGCTTAGATTTACTTTTCAGGGTCTGTACTGTGCTCAAAGATGCAGCACTGACGTCTCTCATGATAACAGGTGAGTAAATCGGAATTCGTAGTTCCGCTGATTTTAGAGGAATATTGTGCTCAATAGTGAAGGAAGGGGGCAGGGCCTGAGGTGACATTTATTCATTTATTCATTTGAAAGTTTTATAGAGCGCGGACAAGACCCTTGCGGGTATCAGAGCACTTTACAGTAAATGAGTTTGGTTATATCATACAATAACATATCATAGAGCACAGCATTATTCATGAAGAAAAAAGTAGAACAACATGACTGTGGCGCGTTTTAGGTTGGGGAATTAATTCCTCTTCAATCCTGAGGTCTCCTGTGAGCAAACTAGCCCACCAGGTACCTCCAGTATGCGCCAGGGAGCTGCATTGCAGAGAGGTGTTCAGAGGGAACGCCCCTTTTTACAACACTCTGCAATGCAGCTCCGTGGTGCCCCCTGGAAGTACCTGTTGGACTAGTTGGCCCGTAGGGGACCTCTGGATTGAAAAGAAATTAATTCCCTAACTTAAAAAGCACCACAGGGCATGTTTGCATACATATCACCTCAAGCCCCACCCCCTACCTTCACCACTGTGCAAACGCACCCCGTAGTGCGTTCTAAGTTAGGGGATTAGGTCCCCTTGAATACAGGGAGACCCTGGGGGCCAACTAGCCCACCAGGAACCTCCAGTTTGTGCCAGGGGGCTGCGTTGGAGAGAGGTGTAAAAAGGGGCGTGGCCTCATTACACCTCTCTGCAACGCAGCCCCCTGGTGCGTTTGCAGAGGGGGAACTAATTCCCCTAGCACACTAGGGGTCCCACCAGGAATCTCTAGTATGCACCAGGGGGCTGCGTTGCAGAGAGGTGTAATGAGGCCATGCCCCTTTTTGCACCTCTCTGCAACACAGCCCCCTGGCACGTTTGCAGAGGGGGAACTAATTCCCCTTGCATACTGGTGTCCCTGGGGACCAACTAGCCCACCAGGAACCTCCAGTATGTGCGAGGGGGCTGCGTTGCAGAGAGGGGTAAAAAAGGGCGTGACCTCATTACACCTCTCTGCAACGCAGCCCCCTAGCGCGTTTGCAGAGGGGGAACTAATTCCCCTTGCATACTAGGGGTCCCTGGGGGCCAACTAGCCCACCAGGAACCTCCAGTATGCGCCAGGGGGCTGCATTGCAGAGTGGTGTAATGAGGCCATGCCCCTGTTTACACCTCTCAGCAACGCAGCCCCCTGGTGCATTTGCAGAGGGGGAACTAATTCCCCTTGCATACTGGGGGTCCCTGGGGGCAAACTAGCCCACCAGGAACCTCCAGTATGTGCCAGGGGGCTGCGTTGCAGAGAGGTGTAATGAGCCCACCGCCCTTTTTACACCTCTCTTCAAGGCAGCCCCTGATGCGTTTGCAGAGGGGGAACTAATTCCCCTTGCATACTGGGGGTCCCTGGAGGCCAACTAGCCCACCAGGAACCTCCAGTATGCGCCAGTGCGCTGCGTTGCAGAGAGGTGTTCTGAGGCCACGCCCCTTTTTACACCTCTCTGCAACGCAGCCCCCTGGCACGTGTGCAGATGGGGAACTAATTCCCCTTGCATATTGGGGTTCCCTGGGAGCCAACTAGCCCACCAGGAACTTCCAGTATGCACCAGGGGGCTGCATTGCAGAGAGGTGTAATGAGGCCACCCCCTTTTTACAACACTCTGCAATGCTGCTCCATGGCGCTTACTGGAGGTACCTGGTGGGCTAGTTGGCCCCCAGGGACCACCAGTTTTCAAGGGGAGTTACTTCCCCCTCTGCAAACACGCCAGGAACCTCCAGTATGCGCCAGGGGACTGCAAGGCATCCCCCTGGCGCGTTGCAGAGGGGGAACTAATTCCCCTTGAATACTTGGGGACTATGATTTTACTTTCGATTTTCTAAGGGACTACTGAACGGATGTACACCATTATCAAAAAGCGTAATCTGCTAACCAAACTCTACCTTTTTGCCAAATTTGGTGTAATTCTGTTCAGCAATTCGGGCTTCAGCCTCACTTAAAGAACCCTATAGAAAATAGCATGGGGAAAACACATTTTGGGACCCCCCTTTTTTCTCGGCCCACGAAGATTCATCAACCGGCGCCAAAGTTATTCCAAATAGTATGTTGCGGATTTCCTATGGAAACTAGGTCCTAACTATAACTAGGTCCTAACTATATCGCCAGTAGGTAGTTATAGTTAGGACCTAGTTTCCATAGGAAATCCACAACATTCTATTTGGAATAACTTTGGTGCTGGTGGACGAATCTTCATGAATTTCTTCAAGAAAATGGCCTGCTCAGTTCTGCCTCTTCCCTGAAAGTTTGGGGGTGATTCGTCAAGTGGGGGCCTAGAAAAATGGGGGGTCAAAAAAGTGTTTTCCCCATGCAAGTTTTCATAGGGACCTTTAGCCAGGGCTACAGCCCGAACGGCTGAACGGAATTACACAAAATTTGGCAGAGAGGTAGAGTTCTGTTTGCAGATTGTGTTTTTTGTTAAATGGTGTAAATCTGTTAGGTAGTTTCTGAGAAAATTGCAAGTAAAATCAGCGATATCTAGAGACGGAGTTCAGC
This sequence comes from Lissotriton vulgaris, assembly GCF_964263255.1. Lineage (NCBI taxonomy): Eukaryota > Metazoa > Chordata > Amphibia > Caudata > Salamandridae > Lissotriton > Lissotriton vulgaris. The sequence continues at coordinate 265,777,104 of NC_141689.1, read as the reverse complement.
ATGCGTACTGAAATCTGTTCAATTACGAGCGCGAGCTGCATGCTGATTGGCTGTGAACTGTCTGTCAACACTCGAAACCAGGAAGTGTTGGTGGCCATCTTGTGCCTCGCTAGAACCAAGTCACAAGAAAACAGTAAAACAAAGTTGAGAAATAAGGAAAGGGGGTAGTGTAGAGACACTCTGACCCTCTAGGCTTGCTCAGGGGGTTGTACATGGATGTTTAGGCTCTATTTTTTTTTATAGAAAAATCGCGGCATACGCGTTTGGAAATACGTACAATTATGAGCAGGAGCTGCATGCTGATTGGCTGTTAATACTCCAAACCAGGAAGTGTTGGCAGCCATGTTGTTTATCGGGAGAGCAGAGTCAGAAAAAAAACAGTAAAACAAAGTTGAGAAATAAGGAAACGTGGCAGAGTAGAAACATTCTGAGCCTATAGTCTTGGTACGGGGGTGGTACATGGATCTTTAGGCTCAATTTATTTTTTTAAATAACAAATGGCGGGATACTCGTGCAGTACTTTTACTCGGTGGAAAAGGTGAGAAAAAAAAGTAGAAGTCCGTTTTATTCATTAGGCCCCGGGGGGCAAATTACGGGGGCAATTTTTCTGCATAATGGGGGCTTGTAAGGTGCCCCGAGCACTGGGAACGGAACTCCTCTGGTTTTATTTTGAAGTATTCGGGGGGGTTACGGTCCTACTCCCCGCAGTCTCGGTGAGCGGCACCACTCGAGTCTTTAAAAAATATATATGTTTTGAGCTCTCTCTCTCTCTCTCCCAGTACACGTCGCTGGGAACGCCACATTTCTGGGGCTGTGATATGTAAAATGACCTTCCAGCTCCAGGTACCTGCATTGTCTGGAGTTTTTTTTATTAATGTTGGGAGGGTGGGCTTCATAATACGTCCTTGTAAATTCCCAAAGAAGCCTATGTTCTGTTGTTAACATGGGCTTCTATGGGAAATAACAAGGTCGTATTATGAAGCTCATTATCGCCGTTTTATCGGCCGTTTCCTGCCAATAAAAAGGCGATAATTTTAACACCGGTCCTTGATAATATGCACCTAAGTTTACTGGTCAAAAGAAGAGCAATGAGCCATATTATCAACAAAAGGAGATACATTATCGTCGCTTTTATCGGCAGGAAATTGCCAATAAAGCAGCAATAATGGGCTTGATAATATGCCCTTGTGAATACCCATAGGAGCCCAGGTTAACACCAGAACCTGGGCTGCTATGGGAAGTTACAAGGGATTATTATCAAGCACATTATTGCTGCTTTATCGGCAGTTTCCTGTTGATAAAAGCGGCGATAATGTATCGCCTTTTGTTGATAATATGCTCCTTAATTTCTATGATAGTATGAAAAGCTTTCCTTTTTTTTGCTGTAGCAGTTGTACTCTGTTTGCATGCTCAGCGCCGTTTCGAAGCCCACGTTTTCTTTTTCTTCAAGTTCAACAAGCAAACCTTTCTTTATATCAGTTAGGAAATCTGACGCTTTCTTTTCCCGGTTCGTCTGTCATCCGCTGCTGTACTTTTGTACAGTATTAATAGTCAAATTTTCTTATATATTTATTTGAAAGGTAGTGCCGAGGAGCCAAACGTGGATTACGTACTCCACCCACCGCCATTTTAGTAGTTTCTCACCGTTGTTTTTATTATATTTGTTAGTTAGAACTCAGTAGTTTTCAATCCTAGTCTTGACTATCTTACTATAGTATTTCAACATTATTTTTATTGTGGGCCGTCATACCCCTCCTCCACAAATTAAAAGAAATATGTAGTTTTTTTTAATTAACTTTTATTAAAAATTAAATATAAACAAAACTCAATTATAACTATATTAGAACTGGAAAAATAACTTAAACAATGTTATAAACAAATTGTGAAATGGATTCCAAAAGGTGTCCGATCGTTAATCTGCGAAAGAAAAAAGAAAATTAAATGAGCTGAAGCATTACGGGGCATATTATCAAGAACGGGGATAAAATTATCGCCGTTTCATTGTCAGGAAACTGCAGCTAAAGCGGCGATAATGGGCTTGATAATATGCTATTGTGAATTCCCATAGCAGTGCAGGTTCTGTGTTAACCTGGGCTACTATGGGAATTTACAAGGGTATATTATCAAGCCCATTATCGCTGCTTTAGCGGCAGTTTCTTGCAGCTGAAACTGCGATAATTTTATCGCCGTTCTTGATACTATGCCCCTACAAGTTTTGGTAACTCTACGGTTTTATGTGTGCAGTGTGACTCGTACATTCCAGTTCTGTTATAGTGCTGGGTTCAAGTGGTGTCTATATGGTGCCTAGTGCGTTACTGACACCCGTTATGGCGACTTATTTCTAATGCATTCCTGTTAAGGCTTTGTAGATCTAGGCCTATGTGCTTACCATTGTACAAACCTTGCGGCAAAACACATCAGGAAGAATACTTCACAACTTCAATTCAACAATTCTTCTACACGTCCAAGCAGACAGCAGTGTCTAAGTTTGAGAGAAAGGGAAATGATGTCACAGAGAGTGAGAGAGAGAGAAAACATTAAAACTCTGGGCCATAATATCAAGCATGGACGACAAAATTATCGCCACTTTATTGGCAGGAAAGTGTAGCTAAACTGGCGATAATGGGTTTGATAATATGCTCTATGGAATTCCAATCGAAGCTCATGTTAGATGTCCTTCACATCTAACATGAGCTTTGATTGGAATTCCATAGAGCATACTATCAAACCCATTATTGCCACTTTCCTGCCGATAAAGTGGCGATAATTTTGTCGCAGAGGCTTGATAATATGGCCCTCTCTCGTTTCACAAATAAAGCTAACACTACAGTTTTACGAGTGCAGTGTACCTGGTATATTTCAATTGTTATAGTGCCACGTTCAAGTGGTGTCTATATGGAAGTGCCTACTGCTTTACTGAAGCCTGTTATGGCGACTTATTTCTAATGCATTCCTATGAAGGCTTTGTAGATCTAGGCTGCTGTGCTTACCTTGTATAAAGAGTGCGGCCACCGGAGTTCACCACTCCACTTGAACTCTGCTTCTATACGTCAAAGTATATTCAATAAGTTGCAGAGAATTCCATTGCTGTTGCTCGATAGGCCGTGGTTGCTTCTGAACGATGTTTGCTGAAGGAAACAAAAGGACATTTTGATTAGTCATCGTAAACCGAGTTGCGTAACTACTATCAAAAGTGAATTTTAATGTGAGTTCTTAATATTCTGTAGTTAAGACTGTTGCAGCGCCAGCAAACAAAGGATTATCAATAAGTTATTAGAGGCCTGGGGCGGCCTCGTGACGCAGAAAAAAAAATACTATCATGGACGCACAATTAATAATAATAGTAGAGGCCTAAGCACGTGGAGTAGTACAGAAATACGACACAGAAATTTATGCACGCACAATTTTTAAGATTAGAGGTATCGTGACTTATAAAGAAATATTTCAATTATGTAAGTACCATTTAAAACCATTGAGGGGTAGGAAAGCCATATGAAGGATAAAAAAATAGTATTATGCATATACAATTTACAGTGGAGGCTGATGTTGTGACGTCTTCTCTTACCTTTGTTTTGTCTTGAAAGGCTGTGGTTTCGCTGAGTCTGGGGTGTTTTCCTCAGTCTGTGTGTCATAGCAGCAGAGGCAGGCAAAAGAGAGCGTGGTCACATCAGTGCCCGCATTATATGGGAACCGCGGGGGCTGACCAAACCAAGCCCTATGCCGTTATTGGTAGCGTTTTCGGGGTCTGCAAGAATGATGGCCCTGGGGGACATCCCATTAACTAATGTATTGGTTTCCAGGCTAAATGATAGCAAGCATGCTTGGTGGTGGCATGTGTGTAGTGTGGGCAGGCGTGCACAGCGCATGTGCAAGTATGAGTGTGTGCACTAACAATTAACAACAGAGAGAGATGGGGCGGTGTTATAATGTACGCAGAGACAGACCCAGAATCGAATCTGCAATGAGTCAGCACTTCTAATCATTCTCCTTAGCGCGCCCTGAGCTCTGATTTGTCACTGAAAGGTGATCGCACCATAGTTTGTACTGCTTATCATACTCAGAGTGTACCCGCGCATACAGTACAAATATGCTTTGACGTTACGCGTCGCATTAAAGCTTCGATGTGACGTCATGTACGGCGTTCTGTATGCGAAAGGGGGCAATGTTTCTACTTGGTTTAAAACATGTATGTATTTAATGTACATACTAAGGGCAGACATTTGGGATAACTATGAATTTTTTTTAATACTTGTAATAATCATATATTACTTTTAAAAAGAATTACACAAATCGTGGTAGAGCATCATGCCTACTCATATTGAAAGTGTTGAGCAAGCCCATCATAGGCGTATGCAAAGCCATGTGACTTAAAAAGTAGAGATTTGATTGGTTCATAACTTTTCCTATTGCGACTGTTGAAAGTTCCATTCCATTATAATTATTCGACTTTGACTTTCTAAGAAGAAGCATTTGTTCTAAGAATCTTCTCAAATAGACGGAAGATCACAATAGCAATGGAGTCATCTTCCAGCAGTTCTTCAGAGGGAGATTTAATTCCTAAAGAACCTCCAAAGAAGAAGAAAGAAGCTCAAGTTTGGAACTTTTTCACTTTTCCAGAAGGGCAAAAAAAAGGTTAATGCTCCAAAGTAACCTGTAAAATTTGGGAAACAACTCTTTCAAGGGGTGATACATGTAAAAAATACTTCTTTGCCACAGCAAACATGGTGCGACATGTGAACTTTGCTCGAGCTGCAAGATGAAGGTTGCACGACAACCCACCTGCTGCTACACCAAACACATCAACTGCGGCAGCAGGATTTTCAGCAAGCAATACACACCCACATATTGATTCTGACTTTGCTAAAGTTAAAATTCTATGCATTTATTGCTATAAACTTTTGTGTTATGGGGAACAGTCTATAGACTAGATGAAACGCAGGATGCAGGATCATTGCTGTCCTCGACATTAGTTGTTCTTTTTTTCATTCTTTTGTTCCGCTTAGAATTTGTTGAGAAAACATGAAAAAAATACAAAACAAAAAAAACTGTTCTTTTTAGAACTACCTTCACTGGTCAAAGAAAGAACTATATTTCTATGTTAGTGTGTAAAAGTTTGTCAGAATGAAAGTGTAGTTCATAAATGAATGAATGAATATGTTACTAGTGTATGGAGAATGTGAAAGTGCAGAACTATAAGGAACTGCTACAGCATAAATCTAATGGGGGAGATTGAGTGGCAATATATATATATATATATATATATATATATATATATATATATATATATATATATATATATATATATATATATATATATATGTATTACCTACTGGCGGTCGCCAGTATGTAGTTATAGTTAGGATTATTTTGTATAGGGAATTCGCAACATTCTATTGGGAATAACTTTGGCGCCGGTTGAGGAATCTGCCTGAAATTTTCCTCGAATTTGCCTCGCGAAGCTCCGCTCCGCTCCGCTCCTTCCTTGAAAGTTTTGGGGGAATTCGTCAAGCAGGGCCGAGATAAAAGGGGGGGTCCCAAAACGTGTTTTCCCCATGTTAATTTCCATAGGGCAGTCAAACTCACTTTTAGCCCGAACTGCTGAATGGATTTCCACAAAACTTGGCAAAATTGTAGGGACTGGTAGCCCGATGTGCCTTTGCTATGTCTCAAGATATCTGCTCCAGTGGATTTTGAGTAATTTAGGTTTAAAAAAATATATATATCTATAAGCGCGCCCCGGTACTCGCACCGGGGCGCGTACCAGCACGCTACGCGAGTTCGCGCGCGGAAAGCTGATTGGCTCTCGGGTGTCTGTCAACATTCCAAACAGTCCGGAGCGGCCGCCATCTTGTGACTCGGTAGGATCGAGACACAAGAGGTGGCAAAAACAAAGGGGGAAATGACCAAAAGGGGGCAAAGTAGACCCCCCTGACCCCCTAGGTTTGATGTGGGGGCCATAAAAGGGCCCCGTGGGGCAAAACCATTTTTTTTTTTTTCGATTTGCACGGGGGAGCGCCCGGTACGCGCACCGGGGAGCGTACCGGGGAGCATACCATGGGGAAAAAAGAATGACAGAGTTCTAAAAAAATTTTGCTTTTTTTTATAAATTGGAGGAAGTTCTAAAAAGAACTGTTTTTTTTCTTCTTTTTGTTGTTTTATATTTTTTTTATTGTTTTTTTAACATTTTGAACTTTCTTTGGCTTTTATGAACAATTTTATATCTTTTTTGTTATTTTTATGGAGAGAAACAAAAAACAGGGAATTGTAAATGGCTGAACTGGAGCAAAAAAAAAGATCAGGAAAAAATTCAGGTTTTTTGGGGCAATTGTGGTTGTCACCAGCACGGTTGATGAGCTTTATGATTTTCTCACCATAGGTAATTGTTTTACCACAAAATATACAAGTGATTTTGTATTGCCCAAACTGGGGTTGTATGTTTGGGACCATCTCCCTTGTCTCTGGACCCGATGGAGTGGGTTGCTTTCTTTTGGAGGTGCTGGGTGAAGATTGGGGAGGGTTTCTGGCCAGTTCTCGGACCTCTGCCGCAGCATAGTTGTTAGGATGCCGGCGTTGCATGTGGCGAATCATGGTGTTATTGCCAAAAGAGTACTTCTTGTTAGGGTTCCCCCTTGAAAGTTCAGTGCCACAGAATAGGCAAGTAACCCTTGCGCATTAAATTTTTTGAGGTCCTTTGGGATGGAAAAAAACTCCCAGATAATGTGCTGCTTTGGCCTATATGGGGTATTATCTTCTGGCAGGAACGTCCTCCTCCTCCTCCTCCTCCTCTTCCTTCTCTTCTTCATCTCCACCACTTTGGTGTTGTGGTGGTCTTCTTGGTGGTGGTGGTGGTGGTGGCTGAGATGCTCCTGCTGCTGCTGATACTGAAGCCATTTTTCAGTCCAAAAAGGTACAGAGAGGTCTTTCAACAGGTCTTCTTCACTCAAAGTACAAAGTGAGAATGAGGAAAAAAGGTGGGGGCTTTCATCATTAGGGAAAAAAACTGTCCTGAACCAATGAAAAGTGTTATTTTCAGGTCACATGACCAGGGCTTTCATCATTTTGGAAACCAAAACTGTCCTGAACCAATAAAAAGTGTTATTTTTAGGTCAGATGAACCCGATGCGCTTACGCTACACTCAATCTCCCCCCAAACCAAATCACGTGACTAACTTTCTTTTGATTATTACCAACTTAGTAAAGTATAATTTCCGACTATACTACAATGTTTATCATGAATTACAGTATTGCAATGTACATGGAATGTTTAATTTAATTTCTTTACCGAGACGAAAAACACAGTTAAATCCCCTGTGAGGGAGTCTGTCTTCCACATTTATGATCATGTGACTTTTCACTTTATTTACTCTCAGTTTAACATTGTTTATTGCCCGTGATGAAGGAGTGACTACAACTCTGAAATACGTTGGACATTGTGCCTGAATAAACCTTTGCACTGCTATAATTGTGGCCACGGCTCCTTTGTTGGAAACTCCGCGTGAATCCTGTGAGTTCTCACCCTGGTGACAGCGTGTTTGGTATAGAGGGGGTGGCTACCCCAGCCTTGTGCCCGCCGGATCTGAGGCTTGGGTCAGCCAAACTTTGGTGTTCTATTTAATTAAGAAAACCCTTGCCCGCCCCACGACGCCGCATCGGAGAACGCCGTGAGCCGTGCAGAACCTGAATCGGAGCGGAACGAGGAAGTAAGGAGTGTGCTTCGCATATTACTGAAACCTGCAGTACGCCACCGTAAAACGGTAAGCCGGCACACAGGGCTGTTTGAAATTGACGAACGCTGCGAAATACAACGGGGAACGGATTGCACCACTGGATCACATAAACAGGGAATGTGGTGTGTAACCAGTGCCTTTTGAAGCGTCCTTTGAGCTCATGCTGGACAAATACTGTTAGTACCTAGACAGTATTATACTAATAATGTCAGACACGAGAAATGACAAACGGAAGCAAGTAGCTTCCAGGCTGTTTGACAAAACGATGCAGCAATCTACTACAGCCATGACAACGACACGGGTTGCAAAAGTGAGCACCCAAATAGACAAAAAACAACTCTGGGATAACCTTTGGAAAGTGCTAAAAAAAGAACAGTCCAAATGGTGGGAGGCGACAGCTCTGCAACACTACGTGGACTGCAACAGGATACCTAGGGGATTACGCATTTTCATCACCCCAACTTTACAACAACCTGACCCTGAAATGATTCACGAATGGATGGAAAATAACCACATGTGCTCACTCAACATGTTAAAAATTCTTATAAAATATGCTGAAAAAGAGAGTATCAAACTAACAGAAGAAAGTGAGGTCATTATACAAAAACTTAAAGAACTATATACAACTAGTGATTTTGACAGCGAAATGGATAAAATGAACAAAAGACTTGAAAAAACCGAGGAAGAAATTAAAATGAAAAAACTGAGCAAATTCGAAAGAGATGAAATTGATTATACCAATGGACAAATTTTGACCTTTGGGAAAAAGTTTGATAAATTGAGAGACGACAAGACCAACCCCAAAACCACACCAGCAGCAAACGAACAAGCAAGTACCTCAGCCAGTCCTACAGTAACAAATTAATCATTGGCAAATACAGAGTCGCCAGGTCACACGGTTGATGGAAATTCTAGTTCAGTCACAATGGATGATTCAGAAAGGGTAAAAGCCCAAGTTTTAAAGGAGTTCACACTAATGGCCAGAGAACGGGAAAACGCACAGGCTACAAGTGGCAGCCTGGCAAGTGGTCATGGAAAAGGAGGAAGAGGAGGCAACAGAGCAAACTACTCTAATCCAACAGACAGCCCGGTGGGAACACGTACAATGGCCGCTTTGCCAAGAAGCAGTAAACGCCATGACTGTGGTAAACCTTTCGAATTTTTCTTTAAGTAAAGATCAATTTGATGTACTGTCCTTAGGTTTATCCTTTTGCCCTACGTCTGGTTACTTGATAATATATTTAATTTTGTTATTTAATGTTTGAAACCCTGAAATAATTATTTGGGTGTGATTAAGATCGTATATGCAACGTTTGCCTTGTACTTCACGTTTAGAACCAAATCACGTGACTAAGTTTCTTTTGATTATTACCAACTTAGTAATGTATAATTTCTGACTATACTACAATGTTTATCATGAATTACAGTATTGCAATGTACATGGAGTGTTTAATTTAATTTCTTTACTGAGACGATAAACACAGTTAAATCCCCTGTGAGGGAGTCTGTCTTCCACATTTATGATCATGTGACTTTTCACTTTATTTACTCTCACTTTAACATTGTTTATTGCCCGTGATGAAGGAGTGACTACAACTCCGAAACGCGTTGGACATCGTGCCTGAATAAACCTTTGCACTGCTATAATTGTGGCCACGGCTCCTTTGTTGGAAACTCCGCGTGAATCCTGTGAGTTCTCACCCTGGTGACAGCGTGTTTGATATATATATATATATCTATATATATATATAGATATATATATATATATCTATATTTCCTTGGGAAGAGACCTGTGGAATGCTATATGCATAATAAGATGATTTTAGAACTTACTGGTTGGTGTTTGAACAACAATTTCTTTTTATTTGGTAACAACATCTACATAGAAAAACGAGGTGTAGTGATGGGGGCCTGTTTCTCCCCCAGCTATGCGTGTCTGCACGTAGGCTGGTGGGAGGAACAGGTCCTCCTGCGCACCCATGGCGCGATGTACAAAAAACATGTCATACAGTGGATGCGTTTTATAGACAATGTTTTTATTTTGTGGAGAGGAAATTTGGAAAGTGTCAATGATTTCCTAGTATGCATCAATGAAAATCAGGAAAATTTAAGATTCACTTCCAATGTAAGTGCAAATGAAGCTGAATTCTTAGATGTCAAAATATATGTAAATGATGGTCATCTTGTAACCAAACTTCATAGAAAGAACACTGCTGGCAATAACATCTTGCACGCCAGCAGTGCTCATCCTCGACACACCATAGACAATATCCCATTTGGGGAGTTGCTCAGGTTAAAAAGAATCTGCAGTACTGATCATGATTTAGAGGTCTGTACAAACGAAACCCTTGATAGATTTAGATGCAGGGGATACAAAGAGTCTGTCCTTAAAACTGCCATCCAGAAAACTAATGCTAGAACCCGTGAGTCTTTGTTCACCAATAGTGAATCAACATCAACAACTGATTCAAGGGATGAACAAACTCCCAGGTTAATCACCGGGTATGGCAAACAGGCCAGACAAATTAACTCTATCATAAAACAACGCTGGCCTGTTTTAAAACAGACTTAGTTCTGGCCCCCGGCATCCAGACAACCCCGTGGTTACTTATCGGAGAGGACCTCCTTTAAAACCCAGATCAGTCATGAATTCCCTGAGCTTGCCAAACAAGAAGATTGGTTGAAATCCCGGCCGGGATTTAAACGTTGCTCTACTTGTAGAGCTTGTAAATTTGGAAAAAACACCTCCCAATATTCGACTCCATTCAGTCCAGTTGCCAAAGACATCAAGGGTACATTCAACTGTAAAACTGACTTTGCTGTCTATGTCCTGACATGCACCTGTGGCCTCAGATATGTGGGCAGCACGAAGCTACAGGTGCATGCCAGGATACTCCAGCACTTACGTGCCATCGTCAACAACGATGGCGCGTATCCTGTTGCCAGACATTTCAAAGCAAAACATAACAACAACTTACAATGCTTGGAATAATATGTCATTGCCTCTGTAATAAAATCTAGGCGGGGTGGCGACAGGGAGAAGATGCTGAGGAGACTTGAATCTCAATTTATAATTGAATTAGACAGCAGATTTCCTAATGGATTGAATACAACAGAGGATTTACATGTTTTTTTATAACCGATCCTTATTTGATGATCTGTTTATGGGCTATTATCTGCTTTATCTGCCTCATCCTTGCAAATTTCGTTATGAATTTCATCATACACACTGTATACCACCTCTTTTTTTCAGTACTTTATGCACAACTGGTTTTTTCATTATTCACTGGTTTAATGGATTCACATTACTTTCCCCATTTATTTTTGGGACACACACACTAAGATACATTTTTTGGTTTGTTTTCACTTGAGACATTTATGGAGAGCATCATTTGGAAGGTGGTTTGTAGTAGTTGCATTGTTAAACTATACACAACCAAAATATATATTGTGAATCAATGCTGTTTATATTGCAGTCAAACTGCTATTGCATTTATGCAGTAATTTAACAGATTGCGCAAGATGAATAGGCAATATATTTTTGTATGGTCATATGCTTATTATCAAGATCTATTAATCGATGAGCGATTTTAACATGATACTATTTATGAATATTTATATATATATTTATTTATAAGCCATGTTGCACAGAATACCTTGCGTTTTTGCACATTGCATTTGCACCTTATCTGCGCACATTGCACTTTTCAATGACAGATGACCATTAGATACGTTGTGCCTTCTAACATTGCAATCTATCGAATCTGAGCATTTATGCGGGTATAACGTGTCACTTTAATAGGACACTTACAGCATTTGTTTGAAATGAATTTTACATTGTGTCAAATATTGCAACTTAGTATAAAATGTCTGCAAGATTTTTGATAAACAATATGCAAATATTGAAAAAAAAGACTACCTTTTGCTCTACGCTTTTATATAACAACTGTGGTTTGGAAAACAGACTATCTAGGTCAGCCATATGTAGTGTGTCCTCAGTTTTTACTTTCTAATCACATGGTGTTGCAAATGAGAAAAAAATCACCAATTGAATTCGTGCAATGTACCATTTAAAAGGGATGTTTTTTCATTTACCTGACGATCTGTGACCAAGGGCGGACGCCCGAAACGCATCAGATTTGGTGAACTTTCCTTGTTAATAAATCTGCCGAATGAAGATTGGGACTCGCGTGGTTTTTCCTATTTTCTACCTGTCTGGTAGTTTTGTGGTGAGAGACTACTGTTCCTGTATATATCTATATCTATATCTATATATATATATATATATATGTGTATTTTAACAATGCATGGTAAAGTATATGCGTTCTAAAACTTATTTACTTTACTTTGTATTTTTTACCACTCATGTTTTTACTCTATTTATGCCTTTAAAAAGCATGCCTTCACCATGCCTTTAAGGTAAGCTCGGAGGTTGGGGGATCTCCCCCCCAAATACATTATTTATATATATATATAAAACACGTTGTTCCCTGCACCCCTGTACAACAACTTGGTATCTATTACACCCCCTCGCACCACCCACCTGGATCCACAACTAAGGATTCTGGGTCATCAGTTCACCTCCACTCACGTGAATCTACACAGGTGAGCAGACAATTAGTAGGGGGCGGAGCGGGCTTGTAACATGAACAAAAAGGAGGTAGGACTTACCAACAGCTTGCAGCAAAACCTCCTGGACTCGTGGATAATTTGTCACGTCTCACATTGGACCTGGATTTCACTGGCTCTGCTGCTGCAGTTCTTTAGTTTTCCAAGGTGTTGGAAGGTCTGGAGCCAGCCTCGGACATTGAGAAGAGATATGGCGGTTGTGAGATCACTAACCTCATGCTTGGCGGTGTGCACTGTCACTGCAGCTCCTGCCACAAGAAATCCTGGTCTCTGGAGACTGTGAGGGGACCTGAGGAGGCGCTTTGTTTGGGAATTACGAGCAGGAAATTACAATTTGGTTTTAACTGCACACGTCGTTCACTGCATCCCCGCACAACCACTTGGTATCTATTACACCCCTTCGCACCACCTACCTGGATCAACAACTAAGGATTCTGGGTCATGTAGTTCTCCTCCACTCATGTGAATCTACACAGGTGAGCAGCCAATAGGTAGGGGGTGGAGCAGGCTTGTAACATCAACAAAAAGGAGGCATGGCTTACCAACAGCTTGCTGCAAAACCTCCTGGACACTTGGGCGCTGAAGAAGGCTGATGATACGCCAAAATGCATTCGCCAAATCCAATAAAGTGATTCCAATGGTTTCCCCCTGTGTGGCCTCTGCTCTTTTGCAAGAAGGAGTTTCGTGGAGATATATATATATATATATATATATATATATATATATATATATTCACTTAAAAAACCATAGGTTTCAGGCCGTATATAGTTAGGAATTAGTATTTAAAAAAACATTGAAATTGCTCCTATATAGTTAGTTGTACTAACTATATTTCACGCACCCACAATCCACTGCTGATGATGTCACATATTACATCATTCATGATGTAATATGTCCAATACTCCAATAGCTCCAATACTCATTGTGAAGTGCTGGCGGCTTTCTTCCTGGAGAAGGTTCAGACCATATATAGGGCCTTCCCCTCCTCCACGGCACAAACCAGTATGGGGCCTCCCATCCGGTTGGATCAGGTGGTGCTAGACTCTCTCCCCTCTCTCTCTTTGGAGTCTTACACGGCCTTGGCTCTCCAAGTTAAGTCGGGGTCGCCGGACGACCCGCTCAAGCCACCTATGTTCAGAGACCAGGTTTTTGCTCGCCCGGTTTGCGACTTATTCAACACGTCGCTATCATCAGGCCAGGTGCCTTTGAAATGGAAGCATTCGGTTGTAATGCCCATTTTGAAAAAACCATCTCTCGACCCTACAAAATCGGAGAACTACCGCCCGATTTCGCTTCTCCCGTGGCCAGCCAAACTCGCGGAGGCGCATGTCAACACCGCCCTCACTGGTCATCTGTCGCGTGCCAACATTCTGGACGACACCCAGAATGGTTTTCGGGCTGGCCACAGTACGGAGACAGCACTGTTATCTATGGTCGAGCACCTTCGGGTAGTTCTGGATGCAGGTCAAACGGCGGCGCTTGTTTTGTTAGACCTAAGCGCCGCCTTTGACACGGTCTCCCATGACATTCTCCTGCAACGTTTTGAGGAGATAGGGGTGATCGGCACTGCACACCAGTGGTTCCGTTCGTTTCTCAGGGATCGTTCCTTCTGTGTGGCGTCCCCGCCCTACCAGTCCAAATGTCATCCTCTGTCTCTTGGGGTCCCACAGGGTTCCTCACTGAGCCCCACGTTGTTTAACATCTACGTGAGGCCGCTGGCTGAGGTTGTGAAGCTCTGTGGTATGACCATGGTGTCGTACGCAGATGACACCCAGCTAGCGGTCACGATCAGCGGGGACTCTGGGGTGGATGCCCCAAGATTCAGAGAAGGACTCAGGGCGGTGGCTGGTTGGATGACGTCCAACTGTCTCCAACTAAACGCCAAAAAAACGGAGGTGATGATCTTCGGGAGGCGGACGGACCTATGGGGAGATACTTGGTGGCCCTCTGAGCTGGGGCCGACCCCCACTCCGGTTGCGGAGATCAAAAACCTTGGTGTTTGGCTGGACCCTTCCCTCAACTTCGTTGGCCACACCAAAAGGACGGCGGCTTGCTGCTTCGGCATCCTGCGCAATCTGCGCCCTGCCCTTAAATACTTTGATGCCGCAACTCGTCAATTGGTGGTGCAAGCAACGGTTTTGGCGCGGTTGGACTATGCCAGCTCCCTTTTTATAGGATTAAACCAGGCTGAGTTAACCCGACTTCAAAGAGTGCAGAACGCTGCGGCCAGAGCGATCGTAGGTCTTCCTAGGTTTTGCTCGGCCGGTCCATCTTTGCGAGCCTTGCATTGGTTACCCGTTAGGCAGCGGATCCACTTTAAAGTTTTGTGCCTTTCCTTCAAAATTCTGAAAGGCCTATCACCTCCCTTACTGCACCAACTCTTGCGCCCTTACATCCCGGGCCGCACTCTGCGCTCGCTAGACCAAGAATTAGCGGTAGCCCCTCGGTTCAAACTCAGTCGGGTGGGGGGGTCGCTCTTTTAAGGTGCGGGCAGCCGCACTCTGGAACGCTCTCCCTTTGAAACTCCGGACCTTTGGTGACCTGCTCTCCTTCCACAAGGCCGCTAAAACTCATTTATTTTCTGAGCTTTGTTAAATCCTTCACTCCCCATTTTCTTAATAATTATTTCTGTTCCCCAGTTGTGTTGTGTTCGCCACCTTGTCGGTGCGCCGGCACGCTCCTTCGCTGGAGCAGCCATGTGCAATACAAATAGCACTAACATAACATAACATAACATAACATGATCAGTGACATCACTGATGACCTCTCAAATGACATCACTGATGACATCACTGATGACATCTCATTTGACATGCGCACCGTACGCGTACGGTGCGAGTACCCCGCAATTTTTTCAATTTATTTTATTTTTTTTGCCCTTGGGGGTCCTTTTGGGACCCCCTGAGAAGGGCTAGAGGGTTCGGGGGTCTCTACCCTGCCCCCTTCGTGTTTTCCACTCTTGTTTTGGGCTTTCTTGTGCCTCAGTTCTCCTGAAAAACAAGATGGTGGCCAACACTTCCTGGTTTGGACAGTTTGGAATGTTGACAGTCGACTGCCAGCCAATCAGAAACTCGCTCGCGCACATAAGGGTACGCGCACGTACGGTGCCCGTACGGTGAGCGCATATAGATATATATTTTGCTCAAATTCAATTTTCTCAACAACTACTGGAGGGATTTTCACCAAATATAGAAAAGGCACTACTGCATACCTGCCCCTGCCATTTTGCCAAGTTTGGTGTAAATCCGTTCAGCCATTCGGGCTGTAGCCGTGTCTAAAGGTCTCATAGAATATGCCATTTGAAAAAATTCAAATTACATTTTCTCAAGAACTACTGGAGGGATTTTCACCAAAGATAGCAAAGGCACATCTGCATACCAGGCCCTACCATTTTGCCAAGTTTGGTGTAATTCCATTCAGCCATTCGGGCTGTAGCCGTGTCTAAAGGTCCTTATGGAATTTAACATGGGCAAAACACGTTTTGGGACCCCCTTTCGGCCCCCGCTTGACGAATCCCCCCGAAACTTTAAGGGAAGGAGCAGAGCGCAGCTGGCCAAGATTCTGGAAAATTACACACAGATTCCTCAATCAGCGCCAAAGTTATTCCCAATAGAATGTTGAGCGCATATAGATATATAATTTGCTCAAATTCAATTTTCTCAAAAACTACTTGAGGGATTTTCACCAAATATAGAAAAGGCACTACTGCATACCTGTCCCTGCCATTTTGCCAAGTTTGGTGTAATTCCGTTCAGCCATTTGGGCTGTAGCCGTGTCTAAAGGTCCCATATAAAATGCTGTTTGGAAAATTTCAAATTCAATTTTCTCAAGAATTACTGGAGGGATTTTCACCAAACATAGCAAAGGCACATCTGCATACCAGGCCCTACCATTTTGCCACGTTTGGTGTAATTCCATTCAGCCGTTCGGGCTGTAGCCATGTCTAAATGTCCCTATAGAAATTTACATGGGGACTTCACCTCAAAGATGCCATCTTCAATGGTCAGGATGGAGACATCACAAGTACCGCCACCAAGATCAAAGATTAACACGTTCCTTTCTGCGCCAACCTTTTTGTCTAGACCATAAGCCATAGCAGCAGCAGTAGGTTCATTGATGATTCGAAGGACATTGAGGCCTGCAATGGTGCCTGCATCTTTAGTAGCTTGACGCTGGGAGTCGTTAAAGTAAGCTGGAACTGTCACGACGGCATTGGAGACGGTCTTGCCTAAGTATGCCTCTGCAATTTCTTTCATCTTGGTGAGTACCATGGAGGAAACTTCTTCAGGGTAAAACGATTTTGCCTCCCCCTTGTAGTCCACCTGAACCTTGGGCCTCCCGCCATCACTTATTACAGTAAACACAGTGACACTCGTTTGGGAGGGGAAGACTTTGACAACCGAATGGTTAACCACTTTGTGGCCGAGTTCAAGCGCAAGCATAAGAAAGACATCATCGATAACAAGCGAGCAGTTCGACGCTTGCGCACAGCCTGTGAACGTGCTAAGCGCACTCTTTCTTCCAGTACCCAAGCCAGCATTGAAATCGATTCACTATATGAGGGCATTGACTTCTACACCTCCATCACCAGAGCCCGTTTTGAGGAGCTGAATGCTGATTTGTTCAGGGGAACCCTCGATCCCGTTGAGAAGTCCCTCCGTGATGCCAAGCTCGACAAGAGCCAGATTCATGACATTGTCCTGGTCGGAGGATCCACTCGAATTCCGAAGATCCAGAAGTTGCTCCAGGATTTCTTCAATGGCAAAGAGTTGAACAAGAGCATTAATCCTGACGAGGCTGTGGCTTATGGTGCAGCGGTGCAGGCGGCCATCCTTTCTGGAGACAAGTCTGAAAATGTTCAAGATCTGCTGTTGCTCGATGTCACCCCCTTGTCCTTGGGTATTGAGACTGCTGGAGGTGTCATGACCGTGCTGATCAAAAGAAACACCACCATCCCCACCAAGCAGACGCAGACCTTCACCACCTATTCTGACAACCAACCTGGTGTACTGATTCAGGTGTACGAAGGCGAGAGGGCCATGACTAAAGATAACAACTTGTTGGGCAAGTTTGAGTTGACTGGTATTCCGCCAGCTCCTCGAGGCGTTCCTCAGATCGAGGTGACATTTGACATTGATGCCAACGGTATCCTGAATGTATCTGCTGTGGATAAGAGCACCGGAAAGGAGAACAAGATTACCATCACAAACGACAAAGGTCGCCTCAGTAAGGAAGACATTGAGCGAATGGTCCAAGAGGCTGAGAAATACAAAGCGGAGGACGAAAAACAGCGCAACAAGGTGTCGTCCAAAAACTCTCTGGAATCCTATGCATTCAACATGAAGGCAACGGTGGAAGACGAGAAACTGCAAGGGAAAATCAGTGACGAGGACAAACAGAAGATTATGGAGAAATGCAACGAAATAATTGCCTGGCTGGATAAGAATCAGACTGCCGAGAAGGAGGAGTTCGAACATCAGCAGAAGGAGTTGGAGAAGGTGTGTAACCCGATCATCACCAAGCTGTACCAGGGTGCTGGTGGGATGCCCGGCGGCATGCCCGGAGGGTTCCCAGGCGCAGGCGGCGCTCCAGCTGGCAGCGGTGGCTCATCTGGTCCCACTATCGAAGAAGTCGATTAAAAGAGTAATTTGTTCCGCAGGGTTTTGTCGTCAAAGGTGATCCAAGGACACAAATTTGTAACAGTAGCTGTTTGAAAAGCAAACCCGATTTCACATTGAAGCTGCTGTGCACCTACTGGGCATTCAGAGTACTTGAACCTGGGGCGAGAGGAGAGAACAGCATTGCACTTTACTTATCTGTACTGTAACAAACTTTGAGTCCTGACGAATAAAATCTATTTAATTGGCAGTTAAAAAAAAAAAATAAAAAAAAAAGAAATTTACATGGGGAAACATGTTTTGGGACCCCCCTTTTTTCTCGGCCCCCGCTTGACGAATCCCCCTGAAACTTTCAGGGAAGGAGCGGAGCGAGCGAAGCAATTTTAAGGAAAAACGCAGATTCCTCAATCGGAGCCATAGTTATTCCCAATAGAATGTTGGGGATTTCCTATGGTAACTAGGTCCTAACTATATATAACTACTGGCGACCGCCAGTAGGTGATATATATATATATATATATATATATATATATATATATATATATATATATATATATATATATATATATATATATTTGGATACTCGTACCTAAATAAAACTCTGTGCCAAAAGAAACGCTGACTTGCGTGGTTTTCTCTGTCGTCCGTTCGGCGTGTTGAGAGACTGCAGCTGATGGATATATATATATATATATATATATATATATATATATAACGCTCCACTTCCTTCCAGGTATTTCAAATACACAAAAGAAGTACTGCACTCCCGGGGCAGTTGCAGCTCGTTAATTCAGCTCACAGTGACCAGTAAACAATCAACTGACGCGTTTCGGCGAGCAGGTGACACAGATCTCCGCTTGGGGGTGGAGCCAACCAGAACTATTTGAATGGGAGCAGAACTGTTGGGCGGGAAATCTCACTTGGTACACCTGGGGCGCTGAAGAGGCCACACGGCCGAAATGCATACGCCCATGCTCATCTGTTTCAGCCTCAATAAAGAGACTCCATTGCATTCCCCTACAGAGGCTTCTGACTTTCTGTTTGAGAAGGTGTTCGTGGCATAATTCTGCACGGTCAGCCAGCGACGTGCAACAGAAGCCCCTGCACGCAAACTGACCTGGTCATCACTGGCGCCGTACTGTTTTGGCAGAACTTTCTTCAATCCGAGGTATCGGAAGGACCAGGCTCGCCACTACACCCAGGAGGAACAGAAGTGGTGCAACTTTGCACTGGGAGAAGCGCACTGTCGCACCTTTTTCCCCCATGGAAGTTTACCTGTGTGTGGCGGTTGTGCAGATGGGGATGCGAGGAGCTTCAATATTGTGCAAAGACAGTGTGAGACACCGGGTGACAACTGCCTGCAGATTCTGCCCCATACGCACTTTGGCGACAAATCCCGGCAAGAACCACTGCATGCTGGGACATGTAGTTTGCTTCACCCGTTTGCATCGAAGCAGGTAACACAGATCTCCGCTTGGGGGTGGAGCCAACCAGAACTATTTGAATGGGAGCAGAACTGTTGGGCGGGAAATCTCACTTGGTACACCTGGGGCGCTGAAGATGCCACACGGCCGAAATGCATACGCCCATGCTCATCTGTTTCAGCCTCAATAAATAGACTCCATTGCATTCGTCATATTGCAATTAGGTTCCTGTGTGTTGGTTACAGTCCCCAATCTTAAATCCTCAAGAAGCTCTATCATTGGCAGATCACTTCCAATTAGAGCATCAGTAGCAGTTAACCTCATTGTTATTGCCCTATTTCCTATCAAATTAGATCTAGTTTTGAAATACTTTTGGAGTTTTAATTTCCGCACAAAGTTGAACAAATCTATGCGAGTCTGTGTGTACTCCAACTGGTTACTAGGGCAAAATGTAAGTCCCAGAGAAAGTACCTTCAGTACCACATCTGTAAGGGTTCTCTCTGTGAGGTTAACTACTGTTAGATTAAACGCCTCTATTACCTGTTTGGATTCCTTTTGCGGTTCACCCAGCTTGGGGCCTTGCCCCCCTTCCTCTTCCTGTTGGCACCCCCTCTGTGGCTTTTCCTGCGTCTCCTTCCAGGGGTTTGTTTTTTCCTCCACGTATCCACGACTGGTGAATGATTTTGAATTTGTCGTGAAAAGGAGTTGGAACCATCCTCCTTTCCACCGATGCACCTGGCAACTCGTCACTTGATTTGTTTTCAGTTGCCTCTGATTCCGATGTCTCCACTCTTGGAGTGACCTGTTTGGAGCATTGGCTTAGTTCCTTCCTATGTATATATATATATATATATACTGACAAATTAACAATGCATGTATAAGTATATATATATATATATACATATATATACATATATATATATATATATATATATATATATATATATATATATATATATATATATATATATATATATATATATATATATATATATATATATATATATATATATATAATGTGATCAAGTCTGGGTTCCCCGGACGAAACGCGTCATGCTGCTGCCCATTTTGGAATAAAGCACTTTCTTCACTCTTCGTTGTGGTCTGTACCTGTTTTGTGCTGGTGTTCGTTGGAATCCTTGTGCTGCAGGACTGTGGACTTCAATATATATATATTTATATATATATATATATATTAACAATGCATGGTAAAGTATATGCGTTCTAAAAAGAAGATGCGATGTAAATTTATTATTTATTTGTGTATTTTATAGAGCGCACAGCTACCCCGACGGGGCGTCCCGACGCTGAGAACTTTGAGGGTGGAGGGCACAGGGGGATGTTATAGGGAAAACAGGTGGGTCTTCAGTGACTTATGGAATAAGATTTCTGATTGGGAAGAGCGTAGGGCCAGAGGGAGCTTGTTCCAATGCTGGGAGGCACAAACCTCAAAGGTTTTTCCGCCTGCCCGTGAGCGTTTGAAGCGTGGAGTTTCCAAGAGAAGGAGAGAGTTGGACCGTAAAGTCCTGTAGTTGGTATACGGTCGCAAGGTGTTTTTCAAGTGGGCAGATCCCATACCCCTCGAAGCTCGGTGGGCCAGCGTCATAGCTTTGAAAATACACCTTTTGGCCATTGGCAACCAATGCAATTTGCGGAGGTGGGGAGAGATATGGTGTCTGAAAGGTATTCTTTCCACTAACCGGGCGGCGGCATTTTGGACCGTCTGGAGTTTTTGACATTGCCTGCTGTGATGCCTAGGTAGAGGGCATTGGCATAATCAAGATGGGAAATGATCAGTACCTGGATCACAGTCTTACGGCAGTCCACTGGTAGGTAGTTGATGAGACGCTTGATGGTTCTGATCTTGCCAAAACAGGAGGCTGTCACTGTTTGAACCTGGGTATTGAAGCTGAGATGATTATCCCAGCGGACTCCAAGATTTTTTACTGAGTCTTTAGGTGTGGGGGCTTGGCTCAGATCTTCTGGCCACCATAGACTGGAGTCCAGAGGGGATGGTGAATTAAAAAACAGAACTTCCGTTTTTCCAGCATTGAGTCGAAGGGAGTTGGCATCCATCCACTTAGAGAGGCATTAGAAGAATTTCCCTGCGTTGTTCTGTCATCCAAGCAACATGAATAGCATCATTATTAGTTGTGGTGACCTACCATTCACCCTAACTAATAATCCACTTTCTCATACCGGTTTTCAGCAGTGGGATCCAGAACTTGTGTTTAGAAGTACCACTCAGCTATAAGGTTGCAAATCCCTAAATTGAGCTAAAAGCAAAAAGTGATTTTTGTAAATGTTTGCAACTTTTAAACAATAAGGAACATGGAAGTGATTCTAGGTACCTTGAGTACTCTCACAGTGGTGCAGTTGAAAGCCCTATGCAGAGACAGACAATTAAAATTGGGTCTGAATCCCATATTAAAGGACTATGTGAAGGCTCTCATGGCCTTGGAGGAATTCCAACAGCTATGGGTCAACTCAGAGGAGAAGGTGGAAGAGGTTGATGAAACCCCAGAAGGGGTCTAGACAGAGGAAGCAGGAGGTGTGGCTGGATGCCGTGGTGGGATGGGTGCAGCTGCGTGAGTCCCTGGCCTGAGGGAAACGGCAGACCGAGGAGCACTCATGGACACGTTTTCCCTTTAATTGGACTATCTTTCATTGGGGACTCTCTGCTGCCCCTGAAGGTCAGTTTGCAAAGTTTTTCCTTGCATTTCCCATGCCTAAATTGTGGAGGGTCTGCTGCAGAAGAATCACGCCCACTATTTTGTGTGGTATTTTTACCTCTGAGCCTCTTCGTGATAATGCAATTGGTCACCATGTTGCCCCCTGATGCCTACTTTACCTTTTCTGCCATGTTGCACCTCATGTAAAAGCTGTGGTAAAGGCTGTTTTATCCCAATTGCTAGGTTTTACAGTTGCATGTGCTGCGTTTGACCAAGAATAGTCACCAAGATCGTTCTCATATTTTCTACTTCCTCATTGTTGTCAACCTGCTGGCTTGTTAATCACCTTTTGACTGTACCACATAAACAGCTGTGTTTTGATCTCTCTAATGGGAGGGTGCACGATTTTTAAATTACACATGCTTTCTATGCAACCTTCTAAGTCACTTATTGGAATTTGTACTTCCAATTCTTTTGCAGTACTTGGCAATTTGGAGGGAAATATGGGCACCAGTCATGATTTCACTCATCTTCCCCAAATTCTGTTGTTTCTTACTTTTCTGTCATGAACATATCTTCCAAAATACCTTCAACATCCAATATTTCTGTAATTAAAAGAGCCAAAAAGGATCCTCCTTCTCCTACAAAAACCGCTGACACAATTGAAAGGAACTGAGTCTTGAAGAAATAACGGCTCTTAAGACCCAAATGGAGGATACTAATTAACAGCTCCAATTCCTGGCTATCAAATGGAACAGGGTGAGAACAGAATTTCTCAGGTGGAACAAAGGGTGGATGCACTTGAAGATTCTGAACAATCTTTTGACTCATTTCAATCTACTGTGAAAGATTTACAAAAACATGTGGCGGATTGATAAAAATGCAGTAGACATAATAACTTATGAATTTATGGTTTTGTTACAGTAGTGGAAGGCCCAGACCACATTTCTTTCTTCCGGTCATTCCTTCCTAAGGTCCTTAACCTTACTGCTTCACTGACTTTCAATACAGGCGGATCACAGACTGGTCATTCTCCTCGCTAAGCATTGTCTTCTCGAAAACCTAAAGGTGTAATCCTTTATTTCCTGGAATACTTAGATCTACTTACAGTTAGCAAGGCAGCTAAAGTCAAAGGGCACATTACATGGTACCAATCAAATTTGTTTTTCCCTCAAGACTTTGCTAAATCCAAACCTGGCAGATGGAGGAAATTGTTAGATATACTCCCAGCTCTGCATTCACTCAAAGGCCACATTTGGTTGTTCCCATCCGTGCCTGTTCAAGGTGACTTACAATAATAAGACTAATTCTTAAGAGGAACCTTTTCTTCTTCAAATGTTTATTCATGGTTGCAGGGGAACTTCAATGGAGACTACTAGTTCAAATATCACTTCAGATTTTCAGCATTAAGAATTATGTACTGGCTTTAAACAGCTTGTAGTTATTGTATTTCTTAGTTATATGTTGACAATATGTTTTTTCCTTTTTCTTTTAGGTTTGTTTCCTGTGTCTAAGAGATACTATTGATACCCTATATGTGGTTTGGTCCTTCCCCTTTTGTTGCTTTCTTCGGAACACCTGCTGTGTCATCCCCGGATCTATTTGTTTGTCATATAGTTATGTTAGTTTGGTTATTTGTTTTCTGTGTATTATTTTTGTTATTTTTCTTTCTTCTTCTTTTCTCTTGTCTCTCTTTATTTTCATTTCTCTTTTACCTTCTTATCTTTTCACGACTTATATCTACTTCCTAATATCCTTTCCATTTCTTTTTTCATTCCTTATCTATTCAAACCTTTCATGAACAATAAAAGTTTATTAATTGTGTATTGTTTTATGGTGTTGAACATTTTTTTACAATATTTATTGTAATGTAAATGGCTTAAAGAGTTGTTTCTAGAAACATTAAGGGTTTGGGCTCCTCCTATCAAACAACAGAGGGGCATATTCACAAGGAGCTATCGCCGAATTAAGGGCACTTTATCGCAGCCAAAGTTGTGATAAATTTACCTCCCCATACACAAGCAAGTGCAAACAGCCCATAGCACCAGTTTTCCCACGATAGCAGCTGCAAAAAACATCGCCCCTGAGGACCCCCCCAACTATCGCTAATGAAATGCAGAGTAGGCGTTCCTGTGCAAAAACCCGCAACAACACCACACCTCAACCTTTACAACGACCAGACAGATGGGCGAAAAGAACACAAAACATGCCATAAGGCCGTTAGCAGCAGGAAATTTACACCTCCTCTGACCTGGTGTAAAGTCGGATGGCAGCCTGCACCACAATAGGGAGCCCAGCCCAGGGTGTCATCGGAAGGGCAACAGAAGCCATGGAGCAACTGATTATGCCCACCGGACACCCAAGAGGACCACAACACCCACCGCAACCACACCTAGGACACCCCCCGCCACCCTCCCAGGCAAAGACATGCCACATCAGCTACACCTAAACACGTACCAAATAATCCGCCTGATGTCGCACAACCACAACTGGTGACATGCATGTGTCGACACAGAAATGACCATCACACATTCACTATCGAAGCACACATTTAAACTTTATTGAAACAATACAGAAATCAAATTAAGACACATGGCGGCTCCCCTTGACACATTATGTAGGTCACAGCCTGAAAGATAAAAAACATGATGAGAAGGAGTGTCCTGTGCACATGAAAGGAGAGAGGGAGAGTGAAGGAGAGAGAGAGTAGCAGAGAGGGGGAGAGAGAGAGAGAGAAGAACAGAGAGGAAGAGAGAGAGAAGAAGAGAGGGAGCGCGAGAGAGAGCCAATCCTGTGCACCCACGCCACACAGCTCACCTGCTGCCACTGGTGTGTCTCCAATCACTTGCCGGTACGTATAGCAGCCCACCAGGTCCCACATCTGAGACAGAGCCATCATCTGAAGCAGAGTCCAGAGACATGACTGGCACAGTACACACACTTGCATAAGACAACATCACCCGCCTGCCCATGCAGAGGCATCCCAGCCCCTCCCACTGCCCATCGGAGCATGCCCGCCCATGCACACCCGGCCACACTACTCAGCTTTTGCAACCGGTGTGTAAACTGTAGGTCCCACCACCTGCCGCTGCTAGCCACAAGGCCAGGGCCCACGGATATAGCACCCTCCGCACCATGCATCCATGCAGTGCTGGGCACCAGGTAACGCGTCTGGTGCTGGCACTATATTAAACCATGGCTTGGTATGAACCAGGGCACCAGGCAACATCGCAGCCTGCACATCCGCTCAGCCCGATGGGTGCCACTAACTCTGTGACCCCGGAAGCGGGCCACGTTGCGATAGGCCCACGCAGGACAATGGCGCTACCTACACTGTGGCCCAGGAAGGCACACAAATCCTGGGCAGTTTGGACCACCAGGACGGGCCATCATTGCAGGCTGCACACCCGCTCAGCAGCTCCAGGTGCCAATGACTCAGTGCACCCTAGGTCACCGTCCCGTGGTGGGGTGCCTGTGCTGTCCGCAATGCAGGATCTGCCACAAACCTTGTCCAACCCCAGTTGGCACCACGTGGTGGTATGCCCGTGCAGGCCACAATGCAGCATCTGCTACAAACCCTGTCCAACCCCAGTCAGCGTTCTGTGACGGGGTGCCTGTGCAGGCTGCAACGCAGCGACTGCCTGTGCAAACCCAGTCAGTGCCACATGGTGGCAGGCCCATGCCGGCCTCAATGCCTCGGGCAGAGGGGTATGTGACATTGTCGGCCCCTTATATTTGCGGGGTCACATGGCCTGTGATGCCTGTGCAGGGTGGGTGTGGTGTGGGTGCAGACCTGCCCTCTAGGAGTGGCTGTGACATGCTGGCAACTAGACCAGTGACCTGCACACCACCAACGAGTACACCTGCGACGGGTAGCAACAAGGCCCCACCTGGGTGCATGAGCGGAGTGGTCTGGCCTGACATACACCGTAACAGGTTCCACGGCGCGATCGTGCACCGGGACATCTCCTGTCGTTCCATCGAGGACGAAGGCAGGAAGCCACTCAGCTCCACTAATAGCCGCAACCGAGGGTCCCCCATTCCCTTGGACCCCCACCGGCTTCACAGATCCATGCCACCTATTCGAGACGCGCTACATCCCAGGTCAACTTCAAATCCAAGCGGCAACTGCCATAACTATCCCCCCCAGCTGTAGCGCTACCAAGATCCCCGCAGCACTACCCTAATAAATTATTTCCAGATCCCTTTTACTGCGGTGCCGATCCCCTTGCCTCATCCCCTCCAGGGTACTCGGCACAAGCACGCCAGCCTTCCACGGCTAACCGGCTGTAAGCAATTCTACCCCAGCGCGTTTGGACTTATCGTGGCAGCTCTACTTGTCCTAATGCTTTTATTCAGGCAAACAATGATAGTCCTGATGATGATCCACCATTCTTGAATGGATCGAAACGCCGTCGACATGATATGTGGGCTTAACACTAGTTCACTATTATGTGCATAATCTGTTTTGTTCCCCACATATGTGAAGCAAGCACATTGTAGAGTTTCCTTTCTTGCTCCATTTTTGGTTTGTATTGTCTCCTAATTTATGTAAGCGTTGTGGATACAGGACTGTGTCCCACTATTTTATTGCTCCTCAAACTGAGTATTGAATAAATTTGCAAGTCCGGCTGGACTTTTTTGCTGTTATAGCGTACATCATGGCCTATAATTATTACTATTTTCAAATTTGATTTTGTGTTAAGGGCCGTTGTTTTTTGAAAAAATACACCGTAACATGGCAGGGCTTGCCAAAATGACTCGTGGGCACTGGGCGTGGTTCAGTCCATGTCCGGACAAGAAAGTGGCTGATGCGTGTTTCCCTGTTGTGGTGTCCACAGGACCCATGACACAAATTGCCATGTTGCACTCTCTGACTGCCATCCCACAGGATGTGCATCATTGACGCAAGGGAAATCAACCTAGGGGTGTTTCTGTACTGGCTGTGGCACAGGGAGGCACTGACACCTCAGGTGCTGGAGGTGGTCTGTCTGCCGCACTGTGTGGCACTGACACCTCAGGTGCTGGAGTGGTTAGGCTGCCACACAGGGAGGCATGGCCACACCAGGTGGCGGATATGTGGATGGTGTGGGGGTTGCAGCATTCAACATCGCCATGCCTTGTGGCAGCAATGCCATGATGAGGATCTGCAGGGCATGGTAGATCCCAGCTACATTCCGCTGATGTTCAGCAGTGGCTGCCATCCTTTCCAGCTCCATTTGCACCATGTCCTTCATGAGCCTCCACACCTGTGGCAGCTCACGGTTGGCTTCATTAGAGCCACTCTGAGCGGACAGGTGTTCTTCTCTCCACGTCATGACTCCAGCGATGTCAGTCAGGGCTCGCTGAAGACCATGTAGCAGGGATCCACACCCAATGATGGCATCAAGATTGGTTGCCATATTGCCGAAGCCCAACCTCACCTGCTCTGTGGTCTCCCTCTGGCAGTACAGAGTTGTAATGCCATTTGTTGTTCCAGGGAGTCTTGGGGGGTGCAAGGGCTGTGGGTGCCTCCTGCTGGGTGCTTTGGGTAGTGGGTGGGGTCTCCTTGATGCAGCAGACCTGCCCTGATCCTGGAGGTGAGTTGCGGATGAGGTCCATGAAGTCTTGGATGTGTTGGGTGTCGATGCTGGTCTTGTCCTCCTTATCATCAGTGAAAAGTGGCTTGGACTGCTCTGCAGGAGGTGTTGAAGGTCCCCCTGTGATGTGAAGGGGAGATGGTGTATTACGATGTGCTCACATGTATGTAGCCTCATGGCACATGTTGACATTCAGACAGCATGGCATTATGCATTGTGACAGGCTGTAGATCTGGGCGAGGAGCCAGAGCCATTGTGAGTGTGCACTGTGCTCTGCTTGATTGTGCATGTGTACCATTGTGCCCATCTCCACCCGTCTCTCCAGTACATGGTGGTCACTCACCCTGTTGTGGTTGTATTGTGTCTTGTCGAGCAGTGTTTGATTCCCATACTCCTGCCACAGTCTCCACACTGACGACTGTCGACACCAGCTCCTCCATGTCATCCAGCTCGAGATGTGGCAATGGACCCCACCTCCAGTCTGCGTTACTGCCTTTCGGTTGGAGGAGAGTTTCTCCTTGGTCCGCCGCTTGATGTCATTCCATTGCCTCTTGACCTCATCCATTGTCCTCTTGTGCTCCCCGACGGCATTCACCTTGGGAATTTTGGCGCTATTTTCTTTAAAAGATTTAAAAGTCATTGGGCCATATTATCAAGCCCCAGCGATAATTATCGCTAAGCGCACTTGGCGCTAGGATAATTATCGCCGGGTAGCGTGGATTTTTATCACTGAGATAGCGTGCTATTAGCAACGCTTATCTCAGAAGTTACAAAAATCATTGTGCTAACTGCCAAATGAGAGATTATCGCTGGAAAACCAACAATAATCTCTCAAAGTTTGGCGTTAGCTTGATAATAGGGGCTCACAAACTTAGCCATGATATCCACCTTCCATAGGATATCATGGCTAAGTCAGGAAAATACCAGGTGAAAAAAAATGCAGCCCTAACAGCGGTTAGCTCTGCTTTTTTTTAACACTAACAGGGTTAGCAATATCCTTGATATTAGGAGAAATATCGCTTAACAACATTTCTCCTATTATTTTTTTCTGGAACACCCCCTTTTCATCTCATTAGAGATGCAAGGGGAAGCGTAGAGAAAAAGGGTGCTAACATGCGAATTCGCGCGTTAGCACCCTCTTGCTGATAGGGAGATAATTTTATCTCCGCTTTCTTGGCTTTTAAAGCCAAAAAAGCAGAGATAAATCCCTTGATAATATGCCCCATTATCTCTGTGTCTATTGTTTGGATTTTTGTCATTCTGGTCTTCTTTCATTAAAAACTACTCTATATATTTCTAACTCTGTTGTGGGCTCCTGTGTGGAGTGTTTTTACTGCTTTACTTTTGAAATGTAGCACAAATACTTTACACATTGCCTCTAAGTTAAGCCTGACTGCTCTGTGCCAAACTACTAGGGGCTGCTTGACCAGGGTTCACACCCTTAGTCAAACAACAATTTATTTTCCTACAGCAGGTGAAGACCCTTTTGAATCAACAACCACAATCCCTGTCAGGGTAAAGTACAAAAAGTCTCAAAATTAACTTGTGATAAAGCCAATGGGAGCTTGGTGCAAAAGCATACAGGCTTACTTTAGAGGCAATGTGTAAAGTATTTATGCAGCATTCAAACAGCAATAAAGTGAAAACACAGCACAAGCAAAAAATAGATACAATTTGAATAAATAACGACACCAGAACAAAAAAATTCCAATCCGTGGAACGGAAGTTATGAATTTTTAAAATTATTAGTAAATACTAGTGCCAACCACAGGCATCTAGTCATGTAAGACCACAGCATAATCAAAAGGAATGGGTAGGCACAATGGAGAGTAGGAGATGCAGAGAATTAGGCCTAGTGTGGCACACCTTCAGACTTATAAGAAATTTTGTAGAAACATTTCTAGGAAGGTAAAGATGAGCATGGTAAGGCAGCTGGTAGTGTCTGAGGAGGAGGCGTCATCGTTGGGCGCCACTGGATGAAGTCACAGTGAAGATATTTTCTTTTGGAAGTTGAAAATCTCCAATGGGACATGGTTGCAGGCTGTAACAAGGCTGGATACCTCTTCCGTGATGGGCTGCTTAAGAGGATTAGATGCTGTGGAGGAGAACATTGAGGGAGCTACAGCGAAGTCAGGCCGAGCTGCAATACACCTTGGGCAGGTCAGCGAGCACATGGGTCCCGGTCTCCTTTCTGTTCTCAGGCCACATTTTGGTTAAAAAGTCCCAGGTTTTCGGATTTTGGCTGTTTGGGCACCATTAGGACCACTTCCAAGGGTCTAGAACTGGTGGACCCCAGTTAGAGTGCAAAACACACTTCAGGCAGGGTCCAGGTGCGGGTTCAAGGTTGTTGGAGCATGCTGTGTCCCTGTAGCCAGGACCAGAAGGCCAGCCAACTAGCCCTTGAAGTCACTGTGTTAGCCCTGAGCTCAAGCAGCAGGGCATTGCTCTAAGGGTATAAGGCAGGCTTCAAGCAACAGGGCAGTCGTCTGAAGTACAAAGCAGAACTTAAGCAGGGGTGCGCTCCTCTGAAGTACAAGATAATCCTTCTGGGGGCCATCCGCAGGAAGAGAGGGGGGAAATAATTTTTAAAAGGCACATACCTTTTTACCTCCGACGCCTCTTCTTTCTTCGTCCTCCTCTCTGCACGTCAGGAATCGCACAGCCTCCCAGAATCCCCTGGCCAATCACAACGGTGCCTTAGAAGCATTGTGATTGGTCTGAGCACTGTAGTTCGGTGCACAGGCAGGGGCTGGCAGCCTGTGCATGTTCTCTACCAAGGCAGTAATGCTGCCTGGGTGCAGAACATGCACAGTGGGCATGACGGTTTGGCTGGTCCGAGAAGGCTGGCAAAAGCACCATGAGCACTGTAGGTGCTACCACCCATCCTCTTCCTGTGAGCACGGGGAGCCCAGCCCCGCCCACCTGGCTACAGCGGCAAGCAGACTACAAAAAACAAAAATATAATAATGAATGTGCAGCTCAAGCAGTAGGGCGACACTCCTCTGCATTAGTGGAGGAGCTGCCACTGGGGAAGATTGTGAGGTCTAATAGTGATGAATAGTTTGTATGATATACAATTTTTAATTCGGCTAAGGAATTGATGATTACCTATAAATATAGTGAGATTTTGATTTCTGGGCCTTTATATATTGATGAAATAACTTTGGCTGATGGACAAATGGAACAGGGTCAATGAATAAAGATGGTGGATATGTTTCCAGGGATCATTATATTTGAAAATGAGTTTATGCTTGTATGCCTACATGGACTTTAAGTTTGTATACATATTTGTGTATGAGGGGTTGGTTTTAATTTATGCAATGTGTCTACATTTACAGCCCAGATGAAGTCCCGGAAAGGAACAAAATGCGCTGGCTGGGCTGACTTGTCTATTTGCAATGAAGATGAAAAGTTTTCAATAAAGACGATTTCTCGCAATTGAAGAGTGAGACCGTATTTATTTATATGAAAGCTCCTCGGAACATTGATTGAAATTTTATTGTATGAAACTCCTAATGAAAAGCTGACTCGATAGATCATTTTATTGGATTTGGATTTGTGGAAGATTCTGTTCTTGTTCTCTCTCTTTATTACTTTTAGATATATTTAAAATTGTTATTTTTTCATTTCAAAATAAATTTCCACAAGCCTAAAAATCATACTGCATGTATATTAACAATTAATTTCTTCTTATTTAAGGTTGCTGTTATTTTAATGTTGAGCATTAATAGTGGATCGATGGCATTCGCATTTCCTAAATAAAATTGCTTAAATTAGACTAAAGGAACCCTCTCCTCTCAAAAGCGAAAAAGTTCTGTCATGGATAAAAGGACCCAGAGGCCAATGAAAACGGGGAATGCTTCATTTTATGCAAATTATTATTTTCAAGTCCAAATATGCAAATATCCTTAAAATCTGATAATGATATGGCCCCCGCACATCAACATTAAACATACCTGTTTATCAAAATATTAGTCGTAATATCCATTGGTATGCACACCCAGAGCAGTGTCCTTATTTGCAATTTAACAATTAATTCCTATGTCACGCATTATTTTCTTCATCAGAAGTACTTCACACATTAAAATGTAATCAATCAGCAAAATGTCCTTTAATCAGTAATACTCTTTCTAGATCATTCATCTATGAAAATGTTTTCAATTCACCAAAAACGAAATTAAGCTATAATTGAGAGTTGATTGTATTGCTATTCCTCGCTAATTGGGCAGTAATTCTCTTCTATGAGGGCGGCTACCCACTGAGCAAATATTCATTTTGCTGATAGTTTAAAAAAAAATGTCCAGTTGATCGTACACGCATATTCAATTATCGCCCTCAATCATGTTGCAGAATGGAGTTTGTTCAGCAACGTCTGCGTGCAAACACACTCTGGACACTTGCATAGGAGGAGTACATACATTAAATCAAAAAGCATTAATTAGACAGTAAAGGTGCACTTGTGCAAAACATGTGACCTAGTAAATGTTGGGTAATATCACACTTACTGGTTTAGTACACCTGATTGCACCATCTGTGGTGTGTTAGATCAGAAGCACAGCTAATCAGGAGGCGGAGAAGGGTTTGATCTAAATTATAATTGCATGTATATAGCGCTTACTAGCCCTGACCTGACGAGGCTTTGAAAGGGACATTAGCATCTCAGATAACCGAAGGGGCGGAGTTTTTAAAAGCATGGCATGGAGTCATAAATCGCAGTTTCTAAACTAAGCCATGTGTTAGAATGATGGTGTTAATCGTGATCCACCCCTCCCTGAGACATGGTTTCATCCAGAGAAATCCCTATGCCAAATGTGAGAGGGAGCGCTATGACACTATTCACACAGACCTGCAACTTAATATCTCCCAGTCAAACAAAGTGCAATAATTGAGCTCTTCTGTCAGAAAAACATGCATTAATTTAGAGGTTATTTTGTGTTAATATATGTGCTCAAGAAGACCCCAGAGAGAAACAAATTGACCCCATCTGTGCTGGCGCAGTACAGAAAACAGCAAAACACACAAGATGGGCGGAATGTTGCACAATGGCAAAACATTCACCCCCAGTCACAGATCTGGGTTTAATCCATCGTTATTTTGCTCACCAAACAACCCCAGTTCAGACATGGCCATATTCAAATCAGTCTTGACCCTGTGCCTCATGGGAACAGTCCAGCCCGAACTGCCAAGCCATGTCTTTCCTGGACCGGAATCATGCATCCTAGGACCGGTTTCTGGCTATCAGCTGTCTTCAGCCAGGATAGCTTGAATCCAGTGGCTTAGTGAGCAAGGGACCCACGTCTGGGCATACCCTTCCCCCATAGCGTGAACAGTAAAACACACAAGATGATGGACGGAATGTTATTTTGCTCACCAAGCAACCCCAGTTCAGACATGGCCATATGCAAATCAGTCTTGACCCTGTGCCTCATGGGAACAGTCCAGCCCGAACTGCCAAGCCATGTCTTTTCTGTGAATCGGGCCCTCAGACTTCAGAGAGGTTAGATTTACAATTCCTACTGCAGTCAGTGTAACAGTAGGGAAAGTGTATGATTTAGGATTAGTTGAATTTGCTACTCCTACTCCACACAGCACAACAGTAGGAACAGTGTTTGACTTTGGGCTGATTATATTTACTATTCTCCTTCCAAACAATGCAATGGAAGGGAAAGTGTTGGACTTCATAGGGGTAAGATTTACTATTCCCACTCCAGGCTGCAAAAGTAGTGGAAATGCTTATCAAAATAATTAATTATCAATGCAAAATTGCTATTTAATTATTACTTAGCTTCCTACCTATACCCCTGATGTAACGCAGCAGCCAGGTCGGCTGACTCCAGAGTGCAGGGCTCACGGTTCGATCCCCGGTGGCAGATTATCTCAGCACCATGTGACTCTGTGCAATACCTCACTTAATCTACCCAACATCCCTTAGCTCCTTAAGACCCTTAGGGGTGAGTAGTTCTCGCTGTACATAATACCTGATTTAAACCTAGCAGACCCCACCTAAAATAAATATAGCACAATTTACATAATTGATAATGCATTAAATTATTGATTAAAATAAATAATTGCTTCATAATTAATTATGACTTAAGTAACTTCCCACCCTATGCAACCCAGACCTAAAATATTACTAAAATATAAAAATGAGGCAATCCGCATAATTAAAAGCCAATTAAATAAATAAATCAGCAATTAATAATTCATTGGTAAATAATGAATACCTAATTACCTCCCCACCCGATGTCCCTACCAGCCTAGCAACCTGCACTTAAAATATAACTAAAATATATAAGAACTATGCAATATACATCATTTATAATCAATAGAATAATTAAATCAAATATGTAATTAACTGTTACTATGGTACTTTTTAATTACCTTCCCACCCTGTACCCCTACAAACCCAGAAACCCACACCTAAAATACAACTAAAATAAATCAGAATGACATCATTTACATTATTATTATCAATCCTGTAATATATTGAAAATTATTAATTATTTAACAATTAATCATTCATTACCTTTGCCTGTCACCCTACAAACCTACCAATTCTAAATTGATTAAAATTACAAATTACATCAAACAATTTAA
Source organism: Lissotriton vulgaris (assembly GCF_964263255.1). Classification (NCBI taxonomy): domain Eukaryota; kingdom Metazoa; phylum Chordata; class Amphibia; order Caudata; family Salamandridae; genus Lissotriton; species Lissotriton vulgaris. The sequence continues at coordinate 265,742,858 of NC_141689.1, read as the reverse complement.
TAGCAATTATACAAATAATAGTAACACACACAATTAATACATGAACTAAACATATTAACATAATTAAAAACAATTTTTTTTCAAGCATATTACTGAGAACACAATTAATACAATCTTTAAAATGATATTATTTACAGAATAAAAGATATTTGTGATGATATTTTTGCATCCATATATTTTTGTATCGCAAAATTTTATTTATGATATTTCTGTGACCCAACATTTTCAACTTGATATTTTTTCCAAACATCAGTAGAGTTCCTAGAAAGTGTTATAAAAAGAACAAATGGCAGACCAAGGAAAAGCACATCCAGTCCGTAAGTACTATCAATTCAGATGGTGGTGCAATCTCTTCCCAATACCCGCCGTCCAGGGTTGTCAAAATAAATGCCAATTTGAAAACAGAAATTGGAAGGTGCACTCTTTCTTGGAGTCAAAGAAGCAGCGTAAAGAATAATTCCATAATTTAGTCTTTTTATTCAGTAATTTTCTTAAAACTGGCACACAGCCAACGTGTTTGGTTCCCAAAACTTTGCCAGTGGGAACTTCATCAGGGCTGTAACATTATAGATAAGACACAACATTAATACAACATAACTTAAAGTTGACATAATAAATACATGAACCCATATATATCACACAGTTAGTATTGGACGGCCCAAAACTCTACCATTGCCACAAAATATAACAATAAATAACAAATGACTTTGAAATCATATAGACCAAATTATATAAAAAAGTACAAACAATTCACTTCACAATCCTCTTACATTAGTAAAAAGTTGTACTAAAAAAATACGAACAATGCACATGACAATCCTCTAAATCAGAGATGTGTATTACTCAAGAGGGGAACATGTTGCATGACTCACAAAGTAAACATATAAAAAGCAAGTAAAAACATTTAAAAACAAATAAAAGATATACACCAACATATATATTAGTTCACAATTTGGAGAATAAATATTTGACGCTCAATTGCATTATCTATTGATTAGCATAATATCTAGAATCTATTAATCTCTAAAACTACACCATCAGGGGCAATACCATATTAAAGTAACAGTGCTTGCATCGAAGTGAGGGGGGATGGAAAATAAGTCACATATATCTTACCAAACCTATATCTGTTTAAAAGACATGTCAATATTAATATGTCTCTCACCTCCTATATTGCAAGTGTCCAATCACAAATGGCGATTATCAGACCTCAAGGATTGGCATGTACAGTAAACATTTCTAAAAGACATGGAATGGAAGAGAGAGAGAACATAGGGGCCAATTACGATGGCAGGCGGAACACTGCCAGTACCACCATGGCAATGTGAAAAGACCGCCCCTATGGCGCACGGCGGCACCACTGGTCCCATTACGATGCACTGCAGGGAAAATACACCCGCTGCGGTCGGAATCCATGAAACACCGCCGTGCACGTGCAAAAAAGCTGAAACAAAGTACATGGTGGTCCTATTCGCCGCGGCAAGCCTTCAAACCGCTGATACAGCCTGCGTAACGACCACATGTGACCTACCGCCGCAAATGTCAATAATGATCAATGTGAGCCACAGAGACCAGACCACCGTGGTCCGACCACGGCAGTACTTCGGAAATAGTAATGGCGGTCGAAGACTACCACAGCACAAAACCTACTATTGTGGAAGTGCAACTGGCTCAGCCAATAGAAACAAGTAACGCATCCCATTGACAGATGCCCCTGGAACAAATAAACTACAAATCCCAGCTCAACACCGACAATACAACTGACATGAATATTCACCTGAAAACACATAGCTGAGCATAAAAGCAGGCACTGCCTAATCCACATTCCCCATCAAAACTCCAGAAGAGAAGGGCCCTACCTCATCACATAAACAAAAGACAAACCTCAACAAATCACACAATCACAAACACACCCACACCTCATATATCATCATCACCCCCACCCACAACTGCACTCATAACGACTCAGCACATCACACACCATGGCACAGAAAATGCCAAAATTCACTGACGGTGAGTTGTCAGTCATGGTGGATGAGATCATAAGAGTAGAGCCATACATCTTAGGAAGCAAGGTACAACAGACACCTGCAGGCCAAATGTGGCAAAGGATAGTGGTCAGAGTCAATGCTGTAGACAAAGTTCCACGCAACAGGAAGGAGATCAGGGAGAGGTGGAATGACCTCAAGAGCAAGGTCAAGGAGAAGAACAGCAAGAACCATGAGCTGGCCAATCATACTGGCAATGGACCTCCCATCCCACCAATAACATTCTACCCATTGGAGGAGAAGGTGCTGGGTATACTGCATCCAGAGAGTTGTACTGGAATTGAGGGTGGATTGGAGTCTGATAAGTACCAACACAATACTGCCAAAACACTGCAATGTAGCATCTTGCACAACTGTGAAGCAACTGTTCCTATGCCCAAATCTACTCATGTCCCAAACACTCCCCCCAAACAGGTCGCACAGATCACACATCAACTCACTCTCATTCAGCACAAATGTACCCAGCAGTATTTTAGTGGTGGCACATGTACAGGAAGCCTACACTACAACTTCCACCAGACCCCCTTGTCCCACAGCTGAGTAGGATGTAGCAATACCCCAGAAGTATGTGGCAGCCAATGCACAGTTCACCTTCACCTAACAGGTAGGTAGCCATCTTGCCTGGGTGGGCTGTTTGGGTAGAGGGAGGCCTGTCCCAGCACTCCCACCATGGCCCCTGTCCCACAGACTACCAAGTTGGAGCACTCCCTCCCACCCCACCCAGGAGCACCTGGGAACCATTGCACAGTTCACCTTCACCAAACAGGCAGATAGCCACCTTGCCTTGGAGGGCTGTTTGGGTGGAGGGAAGCTTGTCCCAGCACTCTCACTATGGCCCCTGTCCCACAGCCTACCAAGATGGAGCACTCCCTCCCACCCCACCCAGGAGCACCTGGGAGCCATTGCATCACACTCATCAAACTTACAGGTAGGTAGCCATCCTGCCTGGGAGGGCTGTTTGGGAGAGGGAGGCCTGTCCCAGCACTCCCACCATGGCTCCTATCCCACAGCCTACCAAGATGGAGCACTCACTCCCACCCCACCCAGGAGCACTTGGGAGCCACTGCATCACCCTCATCAAACTTACAGGTAGGTTGCCATCTTACCTGGGAGGGCTGTTTGGGGGCGGAGGCCTGTCCCAGAACTCCCACCATGGCCCCTGTCCCACATCCCACCAAGATGGAGCACTCCCTCCCACCCCTCCCAGATGCACCTGGGAGCCATTGCACAGTTCACCTTTGCCAAACAGGTAGGTAGCCATCTTGCCTGGGAGGGCTGTTTGGGTGGAGGGGGACCTGTCCCGGCACTTCCACCATGGCCCCAGGTAGGTAGTCATCTTCACAGACAGGGTGTCTGTGGTTGGGAGGCCTGCACTACTACTCCCAGAATGCCCCCTGTCCCACCCCTAAGATGGATGTAGCACCCTACCCCCTCCAGAAGCACCTGGGAGCTATTGCACATTTCACCTTCACCAAACAGCTAGGTGGCTATCTTGCCTGGGAGGGCTATATAGTGTTGGGAGGCCGGCACTACAAATCCCCCCAGGCCTCCTTGTCCCACAGCTGAGCAGGACGAAGCACACCGCACACCACCAAGCATGGGGAACTTCTCACATTGCTGTAGTGAAACTTACAGGTTGGTAGTAACCATGTGCCGCATGTTCAGCTTTTCAAAATGCATGTTGCCACATTCCCGCAACAGCAATGCAAATCATGTACATCACAATATGTCTGTGTTGTTACACCCTGTGTACAGTGCACCAAGTCAAAATTCACAACAGACATCATGGAGTAGTAAGGTATGTACCTCAACATCATGCCATGGTGCAATGTCTTCTTGCAGATATGCAAAGCCATGTCATTGTCAATCATCTGTTCCATCAAATGTCACAAATATCAGTGTAACATCAGCCTTGTGGCGTGCAACTCAATGTCCATATGACCTCTATCCAACAGGAGAACGACAACAAACCAAACAGGATGATGACAACATGTAGAGCCATTCCCTACCAACACAACGTGAGCACTTAGATGCAGATTCACTCATATTCTCCAACCTGGAATCTGAAGCTGGCCCCTCTGGTGTGCCAGGGAATAACAAGGCTCAAGCCCTCACCGTCACCACCACCACAGCAACAACTGGCTTGACACCTGCCACCACAACTTGTGTGGCATCCACCAACATCCTCTCCACAACTGCAGAAACAGCTGGCCTGGGACCTGCCACCACTCTGTGTGGCACCCACCACCATACTCTCAACCACAGCTGCAACTGTGCTGACCCCTGCCACCACGATATGTGTGGCCTCCAACAACCCCATCACCACTACTTGCTGTTACAATCGTCCTGCCACAGTGGTTACCAACACCACTGCGCATTCACATCATGGCAGGGAGAGTGTACCTGTGCGTCATGGGCCAATGCCACAGTCACATGAGAGGAGGGCATAAGGTAGGAGACATGGTGTAGAGACACAGGAGGACAGTGACCCTGAACCCCTGGCCACCATTGCAAGAGTCCTCGGTTCCTACCAGGAGAATAATGGAGTAATGTGCCAGCTGCAGCAGTCCATGGACACACAGATGGGTCAACTGGTCGGCATTGTTGGACAGCTAGTGGGTGTGCTGAGGGACAGGCTCCCAGGCACAAGTGCAGATCAACCCCCCTCCAGTGGCATGCCTCCCAGGCAGATCAATGAATCAGCCATAGACACAGAGAGGGCTGTACAGGAGGAGGGGGAGTCTTCAGACACCACTGACTCTGGAGTAAGTACAGCCCCTGCCAAACGCACCAGGGGCCATCTGACAATCCTCAGGGGAGGATCTGGTGGCAGGCAACCATACCAACGCCACACACGGAGCCAGCCATGATGCTACCTTGCTATTCCCCCTTGCATGGACTCTGTAGACTCTGTTAGGCCAGGTTGCCAAGTTGATGGCCTGAGTCTGTTGAACTGTGTGACTCCAGCTTTGTGCACACTACTACATTCATCTCATCTACCATGACAGACAAACAATGTATATACTCCTCACAATTGTGTACATATTCACTTCACTTGCACAAATCTTCTCTTTCAATAAACACCCATCACATACCTATGTCTGTGTCATCGCCATGTTTATTTATGTAGGTACAATGACAAATCAGTGTCCACGTAACACCAGCAGTGAATGTGAAGAGGCCTTGACAGTGTGAAAGAACCTGGAAAGACAGTAGAGAATTACATTCAGTACTCAGTTCATGCCATTGCAGCTGAAACACATCAATAGTCATCAATGGTACTTACACAAGCACACATAACAATGCACAACAAACTCCACATACACATGATTTACCTGGAGACAAATACTGTGTGCAACACACATCAGCCATCATCTCAAACGCAACAACAGCCAGCAGTCAAGAACATCAATGCCTTCACACTGACATCCAAACCAACACATGATCTCCCAGTCCCACCAAGTCACTTACATTCAAGGGAAGTAGTTGGCAATTAGCTGTTGACGCAGGTCAACACCTTCCTCTTCACCACTATCATCATCACGGGAAGTGTGTGGGTTTGCAGGAGGGGGTATCTCTGCTCCTCCTTCTTATCCAGGATGAGTGGAATGGCTTTGCGCACTGCAAGGTTGTGGAGGATGCAGCATGCCACTACTATCCGGCACACCTTCTGTGGGGAATACAACAGTGCACCTCCACTTTTGTCCAAGCACCGGAATCGGGACTTCAGCAGGTCGAAGGGGCGCTCAATCACACACGTGTCCTACCATGTGCCTCATTGTAGTTGACTTCACCCAGGGTTCCTGGATTCTTTATTGGGATCAGCAGCCAAGGCATGTTGGGATTTGCTGAGTCACCTAGGTGTGGCATACACAGAGAAAGTTACTGATAGAACAGTGTTAGAGAACAACATGTCACACACAGCACACTACGTGACTAAGTGCCTAAGTCTATTCACCTACAAGCCATGCATGCTCTGGATGCAGTTCTGCCATCAACCGTGGTACCACGCTGCTCCACAGTATGTAGGAGTCATGGGCAGAGCTGGCAAATCTCGCACACACATGGCTGATGATCAAATCAGCTTGGCACGCCACCTGCACATTTATGGAATGGTAGTGCTTCCTGTTCCTATACACCTGCTCATGTGCCCTTGGTGGTACAAGGCCAATGTGTATGCAGTCAATGGACCCCACTACATGAGGAATGCGGCCAAAGGCATAAAAACCAGCCTTCACAGCTGGCAAATTTTGTCTACTTGGGAATCTAATTTAATGGTCCTTGTACAGCATCATTGCCGACAACCTCGCACAGCACCATGCTGAATGTGCATTGCACCATACAACCAGCAATGCCAACCATGTATTGGAAGGTGCACGTAGCAAAAAAATGCAGTGCTGCCATGAGCTTCACTGTTGGGGACAGGGCAGTTGGATATGTCCATTGAGATGTCAGAGGGGGCTCCAACTGTGCACACAGTTCTTGCAGTGTTGTGCGATCAAGACGGTACTTCCTGGTGACGTTCACATCCTCCCTGTATGCCAGCACTGTGAAAGGACGGTGCACATTTGGTTGTCGCCAACATGACAAGGAAGAGGAATAATGTTAACCTGATAACACTATGACATATGTCAAACATATCACATATTGACTTATGCAGAACAAACAATTAAGGCACTTCAACCATCTATGAGTCCACAACTCCAATGCAGGTACACATTGAACACATGTCGGGTTACATCATGTCATGGTGCACATACTGACTAAGTCTAAAACACATTAGGACGTTGAGAATGGCACACCAGTGCATCTTGTGTACCAAGCCCTATGAGTGGGTCACACAGCAGATGTATGATCCAGCTACACTGCTGGCGAACATGTAGCTGTGTTGCCTGCCACGCCTTGCTGATCAACTTGCACAGACCACCAGTGTTCATCACAATGTAAACAGAATATGTAAGCAGACCACATGTATTACAACATTCATATATGTGTGCACATCAACATTCTGGTAGTATTTGTCCATGCAATCATGTGTGTGGATTGATTGTCCCTCTCACACAGTGATTACATGGTAAACATTGTACCATATGACAGGAGCAAGAGATGTACATGCACACACATTTTATGGCTGACAGTAGTAAGTGCATGTCAAGGCCGTTCACGTGTAGGTATCAGTGAGTTTTCTGTCACATAAGCATTCATGTTGAGATACGAGTGCAAGAAGACACTGTGCTGCCATCTTGACCAGGAATAAAGTCACTGACTCACATTGCTAGTGCATACAGTGTCCATATGTGTGGTAGGATTGCACCGCATCCGCGGGTCAGCTCATTAGACATACTTGTAAGATGAAACCATGGGCGTCCGCAGAAATGTTTCCAGGGGGGCAAATTTTTAACTTCATCACCATCCCCCTTGCAACCTTCTCCTCTCTGCCTTGCACCCTTCGCCTCTCTACCTTGCACCCTTCTCCTCTCTCCCTTGTACCCTTCTTCTCTCTACCTTGCACCCTTCTGCCCTCTGCCTTGCATCCTTCTGCCCTCTGTCTTGCACCCTTCTCCTCTCTACCTTGCACCCTTCTCCTCTCTACCTTGCACCCTTCTCCTCTCTACCTTGCACCCTTCTCCTCTCTACCTTGCACATTCTCCTCTCTACCTTGCACCCTTCTGCCCTCTGACTTGCATCTTTCTCCTCTCTGCCATGCACCCTTCTGCCCTCTGCCTTGCACCCTTCTCCTCTCTACCTTGCACCCTTCTCCTCTTTACCTTGCACCATTCTACCCTCTGCTTTGCACCCTTCTCAGCCACCCCCTTGCACCCTTTCCACCAAATGGAGGGAGCTGCCACCTGGAAAAATGGCACCCTTTCATAAGCATGATGGACTAGGGCCTGCCCTGACTGGGCCCATAATGGACGCACTGGCGATCCGGGGGGGGAGGGCGGCGGAGGGGCAAGTGCCCCCTCTTGCCCCCTTGCAGATGCCCATGGATGCAACATAGCAGTACCAACCGCCTGGCCTCCGGGGTGTGACACCGTCAATGCCATTGACGCCAATGGCAGCCACGATCGCGGTGGCGAGATGCAACATTTGAAACCTGCGGTAGGTGTGCACCGCATCCGCGGGTCAGCTCATTGGACATACTTGTAAGATGCGACTTTTGACCCTGTCACCAGGCAGGTCGCTCCCCTCACCGGGTCAGGTGAGGTGTTTTGTGTTGATGTTGACTGTGGATGTGTGTCATTGATGTACCTGCGGCATTGTACATGGCAGCAGAGTCTTTGTTGATGGTGGATCAGGAACAGCAGCTGTAGGGCCTGTAGGGCAGAATCCATAGTGGTAGCGACCGCATGGAGCACTCAGCTGTATTGCTTCCGCCGTGTTTCGATGGGTGGTTTCTCCGTTGTGGTCCGATGATCTATTTGAGGCATTTTAATTGGTACGGCGGTCTCACGTCGGTCCGCCTGGCGGTCTCTCACTATTGGCTACATCCGTCCTTGTCGCGGTACTAAACTACTGGCGGAACTGAATTTTACACGGCGGACGGAAATTGTGCTAAGTCTGCCCATCGTACTGTGGCGGTCGGAGATTCACGGCCGTGGTTTACAAAACTACACCTGCCAGGCCGACGGAAGGCCACACAGGGAACTTGATCTCATAGAGGAATTAGGTATGTAAATTGAAACTCATTCAAAGTGCACCTCATAAGGTCGATGGCTCTATGAACTCACCTCAAAGGCACTTTCATTGTAATGTGCTTTATATAGCACTGCAGTAAAACTCTCTTGTTTTGTCTGGTAGATGAATGATCTGCGAGGGAGGTGAGAGATAAAACATACAAAAGCCGTATTTACTAATGCGAGAAAACTTCTCAATGCCAACAATTACACTAAGCATAATGCTAGGTGCACTCACCTCACAATTCCAATTATAGTGGACGTGAGAAAATCCTAAGACGCAATTGGTATCTCAATGTTTTTTTTATTTCTTTGTACGTAATGAAATGGCAAATAGTAGTCAGAACTGTATAGGAAAATACCTAATATTAGTGTAGGGAGACGTAATGTATCATATGTATAAACGGTAAAAGATCTGATAAAAATACCAGTGAAATAAACCAAGTCCACCTTGAGCCAAGAAGCCAAGCGTGTTATATTTAAAAACAAGAGTCAGATAAACCAGCCTAATATTGAGCAGCACAAGCATACCACAACATACTAATACAGTGATATTATCTTTACGTATTAAACCGGTACCGAGTATAGAACATCTCTATATAAGTGGCCATACGCGAAATCAAGAATATGTGAAAAAGTGGCATTAGTGCAATACAACCAAATATGGCATTAACGAAATATAACCAAATGTATGGGCCCTAAGTGTAAATAAAGTGACTAAATATGCCAAAACAAACCCTTAGGAATATAGGGCCCTTTGTCAACAAAGAGTACTTGATCTGATAAGGGAATTAGGTATGTAAATTGAAACTCGTTCAAAGAGCACCTCATGAGGTCGATGGCTCTATGAACTCACCTCAAAGGCACTTTCATTCGTCATAAGGTGACTATGTTCTTTCTCTCTTCCATTTCATGTTTTTTAGAAATTTTTACTGTGCATACCAATCCTTGAGGTCTAATAATCGCCATTTGTGATTGGATACTTGCAAATTAGGTGGTGAGAGACATATTAATATTGAGATATCATTTAAACAGATATAGGTTTGGTAATATATATGTGTCTTATTTCCATCCCCCCTCTCTTCGATACAAGCACTGTTGCTTTAATATGGTATTGTCCCTGATGGTATAGTTTTAGAGATTAATAGATTCTAGATATTATGCTAATCAATAGATAATGCAATTGAGCGTCAACTATCTATTCTCCAAAATGTGAGCTAATATATATGTTGGTGTATATCTTTTATATGTTTTCAAATGTTTTTACATGTTTTTTATATATTTACTTTGTGTGTCATGTAATATGTTCCCCTCTTGAGTAATACACATCTCTGATTTAGAGGATTGTCATGTGCATTGTTCGTATTTTTGAATAACACTTTTTACTAAGGATTGTCAAGTGAATTGTTTGTAATTTTTTATATAATTTGGTCTATATGATTTCAGAGTCATTTGTTATTTATTGTTATATTTTGTGGCAATGGTAGAGTTTTGGGGCGTCCAATACTAATTGTGTGACAGATGTGTGTCCATGTGTTTATTATGTCAACTTTAAGTTATGTTGTATTGATGTTGTTTCTTGTCTATAATGTTACAGCCCTTACGATGTTCCCACTGGCAAGGTTTTGGAAATGAAACGTGTTGGCTGGGTGCCAGTTTTAGGAACATAACTGAATAAAAAGACTAAATAATGGAATTATCATTTATGCTGCTTCTTTGACTCCAAGAAAGAGTGCACCTTCCAATTTCTGTTTTCGAGTTCCTAGAAAGTACCCAGAGGTCTTGTGAGATTGTGTCTTTTGGATGGTCATCTTAGGTTGAGGACATCTTTGCTGAAAATAGTATATGTGCCCATTCATTTCATAGCTTGACAGTTACTCTAGCACTAACCCACTAAATAATGATGTTGCAGTAAAAATGCTTTTTATAAAAATATTTGTATCTACCAATTTGTAGCGACTTCTTATGGGCTGAGATCTGATGTCTGCCAGAGCAGGGATAAGTCTTCGTGGACCCAAAAATGAATAAATACTTTGAAAACAATACAAGACAAACATTTTTTTCAAAATTCCTCATTACAATTGTGAGCATAATTGTGATCTTACATCCAAATATTATGAAACACCCAAGCAGTCTCTTTCATATATATAGTGAGATGGTTTAGATTTATAGACATGCTTTTTTACCTCATGCTTATAATTCATTATTTCCAGGCAAGTAGATGCAATGCTAGTTAAATCTTTTTTAATGCTTACAGATGTGCTCTTCATTTTCCTGTGAGCAGCTTATTGTCAAAACTACATTTCATGCTGCAAACATAATGTCAACAGATGGCGAGTCAGTTGTGCCTACTATCTTGACAACAGGCTTGAATTTTATTTAAGAACATCACGAGCTAAGAGCTGGCACATTGTGTCATGGTTATCATGTTGCATATAAAGTGGCCATAAAATTAAATCCTGGCATTGATAGGAAACCAAAGAGCAAGATTACATCATTTACATCACAGCTGCCTTTATAGAGTCCATATGGATAGGGTTAGTTGATAATTTCTGGCGAATATGAAAGAGCAATGAAAGTATAAATGTTAATTTTCAACATCTTTAATTATGGTTATTTTGATAAGAATGGATATTACACTATCACCATTGAGCTTAGTTTAAAATCAGGTACATTTCTTTTGATTGCTTCACACACATGGGTAATACACAAGGATTAACATGCAATCCTTTAGATAAAGCTTTAGTACATGTCTCCCTTAATCCTTAGGAATATTGACAAATCTGCAGTAGATAATCTTGTGATCAAATTTCAGAGCACAGGGATGCAGGTAGGATTATTTTCCATAATTTGAAAAGCATGTCTATTAATGGAAATCATCTTGTTAGAAACTATTCACCAACATTTGAAAGTGACCGCTAGGGTGCTAGTAAGGTATTGTATTATTTGTAATCATCTGACACTTCGCACTTATTTTTTAAATGAACAAGAAAAGTCTGGTTAAATTGGACCCAGTTACATTTCTGGCCAGCTGTTGTGGATATGATTTACCAGCAGTACTATTATTCTATATATTACAAAACACCTTAATACCCAATCACTGGCCACTTAAAATGGGGGAACATCATTACATTGCTCACGCTGCAACACCAAATGGCGCCGCAGCGTGCGCAATGCAATTCATTTTATATATTTATTTCTTTACTTACCTCTGTTCGGCCGTATGCCGTAGTTTACTACCCCCACCCTGCCCCTGCCCCAGCCCCGCCCCACAGCACTCACTCGGGGAACCGCTACTGTATAGCACAATTGAGACTAAAATGAAGGCAATGGTCCAAATTGGTAGATGTAAATCTCTGGGCAGAGATTTCCTCACATGGAGATTTTACCTATACCTGCATGTAAATGTCTGCCATCAAGCAATTCAGCAACACTGAGTAGATGCCAATAAGTATATAATTTAGTAAGATTTTGCACCTTGTTTATGTCACAAAAGTGACGCAAATTGATATAAAATCTTTTTTTCCAATTTACTTTCCAACGCAAAACATGTTTTGTGCAGGAAAATGACTAGTAAGTAGTTCTATGGGTGATGCATGGGCGTTTGCATGCAATCACCCAAGGATTTTGACGCAAACCAATATTTAAAAAAAAAAAGCAGACAGGGATTTGCATAAAAAATAGCGCCCTTTTCAAATAGACCCTATCATGGAGAAATGCTTGTATTTCGCTTTTTATTCCAACTTTCAATGTGTGCTGTACTGCACAGTACTCATACAAAGTGGGAACAGTTTTCAAGTTAGTCTAAGCATAGTATTTTGAACTGGAAAGTTAACCTTCCAGTGCAAAAACTATGCTAGACTCACTCAGATACCATTGCACTATAGAACTGCATGAACCTTTAGTAAATCTGGGCCCTATTGTTAGAAGTGATAATATTCATTGTTTGTATTATCTTCAACAATTCATACAATTGTAATTCATTTTATTTCTAATATATTGAATATTTTTTTAACTTTCCAGCAATGTAATTTTCATATGGCTGTCTCCAATGTCCATAGCTATATGACCATATATTTAATCTTATTATATATTATATATTTTAAACTGGTATTAACATTTCTTCAAAGTGGATTATATGAGTGTCGGTAATGTATAGTTATTTGATCGTTTATATACAATTTTATTTCAGTTTTTATTTTTTAACTTCCTGAAACATTTCTTTCTATAAATGTTTGCAATGTTAAAAAAAATTGATTTTATTTTAATTGTCATCATTTTCAAGCTTTATACTGGCTGTGTAATTGTAATGCAAACCAAAGTTAGGGAGCTATTTACAGTGGTCTTGTCATCTTGAAAGACCTAATCACTGGGTACTTTGGGATAGTTTGCAATAAATCAAAGAGAAACTGTTGCAGTGCACAGGGTGAACTCTGGGAATAATCTGGGAATTAGGTTTGACAATGACATCAGTGCTGGAATGTCCATGAGTAGCCATACGCTTTATACATGTCACTTCTATTCTATTCTATTCTACATCAATAACTAGCTCATTGGATATTGTGCAATATAAATCTAGCTTACCACTACCAGATCATCGGAACATAATAGGACTTGGTTAAGTAAAACAAGAAGTAAATCTGGATCTGCATGTGAAGAGCACTGGGGTGTAACCTTCTCGTCATCTACCAAAGAGCTGATATGGCTCTAAAAATGATAGACTTGCAGCACATCTGTAGTCTCAGGCCTAGAAAAGGCAGAGAAGAGAACGTGAGCCCTTTCTGGAGTGAGACTGAGTCTTAGGAGCCTCCCCTGTAGGCTTGGGAGATGTAGGAGTGACAGGGAGGATGTCTTTCAGCATCTGCAAAAAGTTCAGGTTAGGACCTGATTTAAATATTGGAGAGGGAATTATTCTGCAATGGTAATGGAGTTCTGTTACTGCTAACATTATGGTCTTCCCATCTGATTTTGATTCAGGAATATCATTCTTTGACAATAGCAAATACTACCCCATCTCTGCCTTGCTTAAACTTCTGCGATGGCCATACAAATAAGGCCTGCCAGAGATTTGGCTATTTACCCATTGCCCCGAATTTAGATGGGCAGACATATAGCCGTTTATCATTGCCCGCCACAACCCGAAAAAACCTGACGGTAAAGGCACTGAAAAGTGCTCAATGACCCCCTTGCCACAGCCATCCACCAACATTAAAATAGGCCCCTTATTTCCGACCTGAAGCTGACAGACTTAAAATGCCTACTACCCATTATTCTCATAAGTGTTTCTACAAGATAGTTCTGAGTTCAAGAGATGCAGGTTCATGAAAAGAGGCAGCACACAGCTGGTTGGCACAGCAGGACAGTAGTCCAGCTAAGTAGCAGTCCTATCAGCAGCACAGCAGTACTTTTTCCTTTCAGAGTATCCACAGGTACAGAAGTATATTGAAGAGTTCAATCAATCCATCAATCAGGGGAATTGTGACGTGACGATCTCAAGGTGCTGGGGGGTAGGGGGTTAATGTCTGAAGTCCACTATTTATAGCCAGTTGTGCTTTTGAAGTGGGAAGAAGCTTCTAGAGGCATGCCTGTGAAGTATACAGGTGCACTGTATTCCTGGCCCTAGCTCCAGATTCACTATAGGGGCAATGCAGCCCTTTATATGGAGACAGGACACAGCCTATTCTAGTGTAAGTGGGGCTGGCCAGTTATGGCCCATCCACTCCCACCTAAGCTCCCCATTGTGGTTGGCTGTCTAGGAGGAATACACAAATCCCAACTGTCACCCACACCAAGTCATGTGACCCAAAGACAGGCAGCAAATGGCTAAGGCATGACAATGGCGGACTCAAGCGTGCTTGCTTCGTCCAAATAATTCCCTGATTATAATTTCTAAAAGTATCATATTCAGAATTGCAACTTCACCATAAGTTAGGATTTTAAATTATGATTCCACGGTCACCAAACATGAACTGGTTACCTATTTCAGTTAGAAATTACATATATAAAATGTAATAAGCTAACTCCAATGTTATCCTATGGGAGAGGTAGGACTTGCAGCAGTGAAAAACAAATTACCACCAGGACATGTAATACTTAAAAGTGCATGCCCTACTTTTAAATGCATTGTGATTGGGTTGTCCAGGGCCTACCCTATGGGTGACTTATAAAGATTAAAGGAAGGTTTGGGTCTGGCAAAAGGCTACTTTGCCAGGTCAAAATGTCAGTTTAAAACTGCACCCCTACACGCTGCAATGGCAGGCATGAGACGTGTTTAAAGTACTAATTGCGTGGGTGGCATAATCCGCGCTGCAGGCCTACTAGTAGCATTTAATTTACAGGCCCTTGGCATTGGTAGTGCCACTTTACCAGGAGCTTACAAGTAGATTCAATTTGCCAATTGGGGATAGGCCAATCCAACATGCTTTAAGTGGAGAGCACAAGCAATTTACCACTGGTTAGCAGTGATAAAGTGTGCAGAATTCTAAGGCCAGCAAAAACGAAGTCAGCAAAAAAGAAGAGGTCTGAAGGCAAAAAGGTACGGGGAAAACTACGCCAAGGATGCCAGGTCTAACAATGACAGTTTCTTAAGCAGGTAATTTTGGAAAGTTCATAGTATGCTTGGTATGTTAAATTGTGGATATTATGGTATTGCATCACTTTGTGTACTTACGTGGCATTTACCGTAAACATTTAGGGTAAACTCACAATTTGAGGTAAAAACATACAGTGAATAGTGTAAAGCTGGGTAAAGGGTGGTCGATGAAAGTAAAAGAGTAAAACACACAAACAAATCCGATTTAATTTCCGATTTAATTGCTCACTGTGTACTCGGTAACTCCAACAATATAATCCTGGGTGACCTCAATCTAAGATGGAACGAACCAAACAACCCGCTCATCCAAACCTTAAATAACCTACTACTAGAAAACAATCTGACACAACATTGCTCAGAAGAAACCCATCACAGAGGAGCAACCCTCGACGCAATTATTGCTGAAAGCAATGCTGTCTCCATCGAGCACATCCTGACGATAGACTGGTCCGATCACCACTTAGTTCTTTTTCACATCAACCATGCTGGCCTTACTCAACACCCCAAGCAAGACCCCCCAAATGGGTCAGGAACACAGCCCAGATCCCTCGAGCTGACCTAGAAGAAGGAATCAGCTTGCTACTTTCCAACATCTCTGATCATCTCTCAACCACTAATCTCATCTCTCTTTATAACTCAAATATGATGCTCACCCTGGGCCACCTTGCCCCTTTGAAACTAAAAAAATCCAGGGCCATTCCCTCCAGATCATGGTACACCACCGACATCAATGAAGAAAGAAGACACCTAAGGGCCACAGAAAGAATTTGGCGGAACAATCCCTCCATCCTCCACCGAGATCAACTCCAAGTCTTACAAGAAGTACATTAAGGACAAAAAGACTGCTTTCTTTTGCACTGCCCTAGACACTGCAAAAAATCGACCCAAGGAGCTTTTCAGTATCATCAGAAATCAAACCTCCAAGCCCATGACATCATTAATACGTGCACCCAAAGAACAATGTGATAACTTCGCCAGCTTTTTCGATGACAAAATCGCTAAGATAGATCTCTCTCTTGGCTCAAATCTCATCCCTGCTATCGAGAACAATCCGCCTGAAATGCAGGACAACACCTCCTTGATCCCACCTAAACACTGGTCCTCTTTCATTCCCATCCAGGAGGCAGAGATAATCAAATTAATCTCCATTGCTCCAGTGAAGTAGTGTGGCTCACTGGTTAGAGGCGGCAGACCCGAGAGCAGAGGACGGCCCGGGACCAGGGTTCGATTCCCGGCGCGGCAGGTTTCTGGACCAGGGTCAGCGGACTCGATAATTCTCTCTCCTCGGTGCCCACTCTGATCAGCGATCACACTCGGCAACTCTGGGCATTAGCTTGCCTCATCTTCACTAACGGCCCCACCAGACCGCCGGGGATGCCTGGTCTCACCCTGGAGATACCCATTAAGGGACCATCTCTCAGGGAAGCCAGGAAGGGTTTCGCAGCGGTCGAAGCGCCTTGGGACCCTACGGGTAAGTAGTGCGCTATATAAATGCAAATACATACATACATACATACATTGCCAAACTCTCATCACACGCCCTGGATCAGCTACCCCCGCACCTGGCCAAAGACCTAAAGCTTGTCCTGGCATCATTATGGTGCAAGATCATTAACAGCTCACTGAGCTCTGGAATGGTACCGCACTGCTTCAAAGTAGGCCAAGTCACTCCTCTGCTAAAAAAGCATGGGCTAGACACCGAGGATCTAAACAGACCTGTATCAAACCTACCTTTTTCGTCCAAAATCCTGGAAAGATGTGTACTCCCTCAGCTGACCCAACACCTGGATAACATCAATCTCCTATATCCCCATCAATCAGGTTTCAGAAAAGGCTGCAGTCCCAAATCCGCAATCGTAATGTCATTGATGACCTACTCAAGTCACTGGACTCAGATCAATGCTGCCTCCTCATCCTCCTACACTTATCGGCTGCATTCGATACAGTTGACCACAAATTTCTCATCAAGGTGCTACAAGAAAGGGCTGGTCTTCAAGAGACGGTCCTACACTGGTTCTCCTCGTTTCTCCACAACCACTCACAAAAAATAAAAATTAAAAACTTCGAGTCTGACCTCCACCCTGTCATCAGGGTTGTTCCACAAGGATCAGTGCTCTCCCCGCAGCTTTTCAACATCTATATGGAACCCCTTACCTCCCTTCTCAAGAAATCCAACATCCCCTTTCACTTATATGCTGATGACAAGCAGCTTTATCTAGAAACCACCTCCATCGATGACATCCAGAGACTTAACGCCACGCTCAAGGAGGTTCAACACTGGCTCGCAAGTAATCACCTGAAACTGAACCAAGAGAAAACGGAAATTCTCCTCATCTCCAACAAAACCGAAACCCCCCAAATCAAAGAATGACTCAAAGCCATTGACGCCCTCAACTTTAACCTAATCCTGGCAGATTCAGTAAAATCCCTAGGGTTCACCCTAGACCCGAAATTGGATATGACAAAACACATCTCCATATCCGCTAAAAGCACCTTTCTCAACCTGAAATTACATTACAAAATAAAACCCTTCCTCCACCCAAAGACCTTCAACAAGCCACCCAGGCACTAGTGCTCTCCAGGATTGACTATTGGATTGCAGCCCTGACTGGAACAGCAAAATCTCACCTCGCCCCCCTAAAGATAACCCTCAATGCAGCTGCTAGGATGGTCACTGGTACCAAGACATTTGACCACATCTCTGCCGCGCTCAAAGAGCTTAAATGGCTCCCAATTGAGTTGCGAGCCAGCTTCAGAACTGCCTGCCTCACACACAAAGCCCTGCACACAGGTAAACCTGAATACTTAGCCAACAAATTCAAAAGGACCGGCCAGGCCAAAAACCTCTGGAGTTCTAACACTCTGATTTCATTTAGTGTGCAAATAGAAAAGCCATTTCACCAACTGAGGCAAGATTGCATCGGTGTGAGCGGCCATATCAGTCTCGTTTTGTGAGTCCTGAAGCAAAAAGCTAAAAAGCAGCTGATTGTGTCCCAGTATGCCCGGCTCCGTGAGCTTGGAGTTAAGCAGCAGACTTTATTCGTCGGCTGTTATCCTTTTCAACACATGGCCAGAGCTTGGGTAGAAATACATTGATAATGACAACGAACTGAACTGTTACTGTTGCCTTCTATCGTTTACCGGCAAATCTAGGAAGCTCTAGGTGGACAGGGTGGACAGGAGCTAACCCCCTAACCATTATAAAAAACTGCTTTGGAGTGTTGAACGGTCGAAGGGTCGAAGTATTCGACGGCTGTGACATCCCAAGCCACCCTGCCTCGATGCCTCGCTGCCGCGATGCTGCCTCGATGCCATGCTGCACGTGAGTAACCCGGAGCTGCTGCGTTAATCGGAGCTCTGATTGGACTGTGACTGTAATGCAGACTGCGCTGCACTAGATTCTAAATTCAAGCCTGTCAAAAGACTGAATAAAACTGCTATCGGCTATCATCTACCAGCCAGACAGCCGACATCCATCCGTTCTCAACAGCGTTTAGCGCCCTGCATCACGTTTCTCTTTTTGCCCTCTCTTTGCTCACCTTCGCACAGCCTCTACTCAGCCTGCTCGCTACCCACCGGCCAGCACGCCTGCCTACCACGTACTCTTCGGCTGTAACTTTGGTTCACTTACCGCCTTCTCATGGCTTCTTCCGGCTTGCTGCAGGCCTGCTGCTTGCTGCTTGTCGTCCTGCCTCACCTGGACCTCGCGGATCCCGGCATTCATGCCCCTCCGTCATCAGGACACCGGAGGCTTCAAGTTAAAGAACCATGCCTTCAATGGCCGGGGAGAGTCTGAAAACTTCAGGAATCGTCAGGAATGTTAGTGAAATGAACGAAGTGGTGCATCTGGGAACAGCATTGCATAGATGCTCTAACACAGTAGTAACACTCAGTAATTGAATAACGTGGGGGCCAGATTGATGGCGCAGACAGAGACAGACCATGTTTATAGAGATATATATAGAGACAGAGAGAGACGGAGAAAATAGAATTAAGGGAAAAGAGAAGAGAATATAACTGGAACCCCAAGTGAGTTAATCAGTCTAAGCTCAGTTAAGCACATCTAGAAGGCAAGAAGTCAAAACAAAATTTGCAATATTGTGCTGAGGCTTGCCAGGTTGACTAAGGTCTATCACGTTCTATCACGGTCTATCACGGTTTATTGAGACTCGCCGAGGCCTTGAAGCTGGGGGCAGCTACAGAGTCACAGACAGGGGGTGCAGGCTGCATCTCCAAGATCTCAATGCAGGTATATGTGGCAAAGGCAGGATCCTCCTAAAAATACTTGTCCCCTATAGTTTGGCTGTGGAAACCCAGAGAAGAGGTCAAGCTCACGATAAGCCCTCATAAAAAAATGATCAAACTAGACCAGGCAGCATCAAGGACTATTATAAGGATTACTTTAAGGATAACCACACAGGCAAGGGCAAGGGCGACGACAGAGCAGAGGTCACTCGAGCTGGCTATATTAACTAATTCTTCGACAAGCGTTAATATACCACTAATACAGGCAGTAACAACGGCAGAGGTCCAGAAGCAGGAGGGAGCAGATAATCTTAGACTGTGTGAACAAATAATGGATCAAAACTGGACCCAGAGAGAGATACAAGAAAAGCAAGAGGCACAAGAAATCCCGGAGGCTCAGCCAACCGATGAGGAAATACCAGCTACTAGAAATACACTAATAGTACAGAAATATGATAACAGTTCAAGACAACAAGCGGCGTCTACCCTGCAGAAAACAAATAATATTCAGAGATGACCTGAAACCAGAGGGTCGAAGGCCCAGGAAGACAAAGAGGATAAAGAATATAAGACTGGAAACGAGATCAACAAGAAACGTAAAAGTAAAGATAAAAATAAAAGCAAAAACATTAATAGGAATGCTGAAAAGGAGAAAGATAAAGAGAAGGGGAAAATAAAGAGACAGGAGAAGGCAAATGAGCATCTGAGACATTATAATATCGAAGATAATGTTGATGAAAAGGTTGATAGAAAATCGGAGCTAATGGCCAAAAAAGCTAAAAGGCTACAAACTATTAAAAACAACTGGCCAATTAGGAGAGACTCAGCCAAGGATCTCTAATATATTCAGCCCACTGCCCAAGGAAGGCTCGAACAATGATAATATAAATGGGAAACAACAACCGATAGTAACGGATGTACAAAGGAGCCAAATTGGTCAAAATGACCAAATAAACGGGACCAGAATGATTGCATGTATAAGTGCAGAGCCATCCAGCATTGGGACAAAAACAATCAAAGACTCGTCACAACGTAAGGATCTATCCGAAAAAGAAAGATCCTGCACAATGGATACCCAAGAATCCGACCATCTTTCTCCCATGGCACAAACCACCTTCAGAGGTAAAATGCCATAATCGGAGAATGAAGAAACCTCGAAGGGATATAACTCTGATATCTATGAAAATGGAATCTCAATCTCTAGCGAGACAGCACGGACATGTGAAACAAGCGACGATGAAAAAACGGATGTAACAACGCTGGAGGTGTCCGACCATACAGGCATAAAGGAAGCAAACGAACCAGGTCAAGATACAATCCCAAAAAAAAGAGTGGAAAAAGAGAGGTCAAAGCACAGAAGACCACACAAACCGATATATGATGAAACCACGGATCAGGGGAGCAACATGGAGCAAGTAAAGGAAAAAACTAAGCACTTACGGAAAAGCTCAACCCCCAAACCATCAGGAGATCTAGACGGCAAACAGAAGAACAAAGGGGTGATCGAAGGCGGAGCCAACAGATCGTATAGAGATAATGGGAATCCGGGACTGCCCACACAGAGCCATCATTAAGCGAAGTACTTAATTCCATCAAGAATTTTCATACAGACGTGAAAATAGAAAGCCAGAGGAATCACGCAGCAATACAAAAATTGCAAGGCGCTATTCAAAAAGTCGGTAACACTTGTTCAGAGATTGTGGACAGAATGACCGCACCGAAAACCTCGAGTCGGATGTCCCCAACCTCCAAACTCGGGGTAAGGCTCAGGCAGGTATCATCGAAGACTTAATGGCAAAAGTTGAAGACCTAGAAAATAGAGGCAGAAGAAATAACCTGCGCATTCTCGGATTCCCAGAAGGAGTTGAGGGCAATGACCCAAAGGGCTTCATAATCAACCTCTTAAAATCTCCAATCGTGGGAAATGGATCGAGAAGTCCAACGTGCTCATCGCTTCCCTCTAACACTCCCCAAACACGTTCATAAAGCAAATCAATACCTGAGGGCTATATTGGTCTGTTTCGGAAACTTTCTCCTACGAGAGGCATTTACGATATTGCCAGACCAATGAGCAAAAGAGAATATAAAGGATTTACTTTTTTTGCGCGCTCAGACTTTGCACACGCAATGGTGGAACGCCGCAGGAGGATGCGGCAACTCTTTACTCCATTTGAACAAATTGAAGCAACGGTATACCTGCAAAACCCAGCACGCCTAAGAGTCATCTACAAAGGAGTAACCAAAAATCTAAGCGGAAGCTTACTTACAAGAACTCTCAGAGTCAGAAAAACGTGGGAAAAAATATGGGGAAACAGTAACAAACCTCAAAAAGTAAAAGATATGCAATGATCTAAGGGGCACAATCAAGAAAGGTGGTAGGGAAGCAGGATGGGGAAATGACAGTATTTTACACTGTTCAAATATAAGTGTACATAGAAAAGATTAACAAGCTGTGGGGAAATAACAAACATGATTAGTTTCACATCTCACCCATCAGCCTTATCCTATCCACTTCACTTTCATATTCATTGCCAGGCCACTTAGCGTACGGATCACTCGGACGCCCACACCTGGGTGCCCTATGACCCAGGAAGCCTCAAGTAATGGTGAGGGGAGGGGGGGTTTTAGGGGCAGGGGGAGGGGGTGGACATACAGGCAAGGAACCAGGGCAGAAGTTATAGCTTGGTTTATAATTAAGAGAGAAGTCCTAGAATACAAGGTAGATCTTATTTGTACTAATGGCTAACGTAAAAATTTTGACCATCAACATCTCTGGGCTTAACGATGTAAAAAAAGACAAAGAATAGCAATAGGTTTCAACTCAATAGGGGCAGACATCGTTTGTCTCCAAGAAACTAATGTTGAGGGGTCCCAAACACATTTATTGAAAACACTTGGATATAGAGTAGTCACAGCTACAACCCAGACAAATAAAACAAGAGGGGTAGGTATCCTGGCACGGGGTGGAGGGGTCTGATTTACGAGATCTGCAGCCGATAAACTTGGCCGATGGGCCATCTCAGAGTGCCAATATGGTAAGGGAAAAAAACTTATGATTTGCTTAGTATATCGGTGTGTCACTGATGATCCCGATCTCCTGAACTTTCTATCTAACCAACTTGTACACTGGCCAGCCCCTATGATTGTCTATGGCGATATTAATCTAAATTTTCCATCCAATTGGTCATCCGTGCATAACTTTAGCTACCAGGGTAGGAAACCAAAACATATAGAGCCCTTAAGGAGCTCTGCAATACTCATGGGATATCAGACTGTTGGGAGATGAAATTCCCAACTAACCCCGGCTATACCTTTTTTTCCAACCTTACCTCAAATTTGCCAGATTGGATTATATATTTGCATCACATACTATTATAACTAATTGTTCGATAGACTGATTACCGAGGGTTTTATCCGATCACAATCCTCTAATTGTAAGTATAGAAACAGGGAAACTACAAACAGACCGTAGTAATTGGACGTTTGAAAGGGCTTTATTGATTAATGCAAAATACTGTAATCTTATACAAAACTGGATTCCACAATTTTTAGAGCACAATTTGGGTAGTGCTCCGCTGGAAGTGGTCTGGGATACACCTAAGGCGGGAATAAGGGGAGAAATTCTTAGATTCTCAATAAAAAATATTCAAGAAGCAAAACAAAAATTAATAAACTTACAGGATAATCTTGCTAGAAAAGAAGAAGATTTGATGATAGCAGTCCAGGGCAGTACTAACATAGAAGGAGCTGTAAGAGATGTCACTATAGCAAGAAATTTAATAACAGAGGGGCATATTATCAAGGGGGTTTGTCTCCGCTTTTTTGGCTTTAAAAGCCAAGAAAGCGGACATAAAATGATCTCCCTATTACCAAGCTGTCGCTAACACCAGTTAGTGACAGCTAATAGGAGATAGCAACCATCTTGGGCCCCGCTTTGCATGTCAGTGATATTTATCACTAATGACATACAAAGTGGGCGTGCCAAGATGTTAGCGACTGGAAACAGTCCCTAACATCGCTATCTCCTATTACCAACTTTTGGAGATATTCGCGCTAAGCGCGAATATCTCTAAAAGCTAACACCTGCCCTGAGCAGTTCTTAGCCATGTTATCCAATGGGAGGTGGATAACATGGCTAAGAGCATTTGCTCGGTAATGCATGAATATCGCTGACTTTTCAGCGATATTCATGCATTGCGGCCCTTTTTTATCGCTTTTGCGATAACCCTTGCTAATAGCAAGGTTTATCTGCGATAAAAATCGCCGATGTGCAGCGATAATTTTTGTCTCTAAACAAGTTAGAGACAAAAATTATCGCTAGTTGTTGGTAATATGCCCCGCAATCCCTTACCACAAAAGCAATATGTAAAGCCACATTGAATAAGGAGAAAGTTTATGAGCTTAGTGAACAGGTAGCACATAAACTGGCAGTCCGCACAAGACAGCAGAACAGTGACAACACAATTAAAAAGATTAGAGATCCTATCAATGGCCTTAGTTGTGACCCCAAAGAGATCAGGGATGCGTTTCAGAAGTATACTGAGACAGGTAAGAGTCAGTCTAAAATAGACGAATATTTGGATCACGTTACGGGGGCTCAACTACCTCAAACTGATAAAGATACTCTCGCAGAGGCACAGCAATGGGTTGAAATCCTCCTATCTATTAATAGCCTCCCCTCCGGCAAGGCAACTGGTCTAGATGGAATTCCTGTGGAATTTTATGCCAGATTTAATAAACAATTAAAAGAAATTTTAACCAATCTGGTGAATCATGTCTTCCAGGGGGGATGACCACCTGAATCCTGGGCTTGGGCTAAGATCATTGCCTTTCCAAAAAAGAATAAATATCCAACTGAATTAGGGGCTTATCGTCCAATTACATTAACAAATAATGATGCTAAAATATATTCCAAATTACTCGCTAGTAGACTTGCCCCAGTAATTCACAAAATTATTTCAATTAGGCAACATGGATTCGTCCCAGGCAGATCAACCACCGATCCCATCCATAGGGTAATCTCACTCTTTGACATAGCAGACGTAACAGGAGACCCTATGGCACTAATACTTCTAGGCGCCGAAAAAGCCTTCGATAGGGTCTCCTGGCTATATCTATGGACTGCTATGTCAAAGAGTGGGATCGGGGACCTATTTATCAACGCGGTCTGCATGATGTATGCCAATCCAGAAGCAGTGGTCATGATAAATGGGGAAACTTCAGACACCATCAAAGTAACCAGAGGGACCAGGCAGGGTTGCCCCTGCTCCCCTCTGCTATTTGCTATATTTATAGACCCGTTTATCTTTAGGCTAGAAACTAATCCATTTATAACACCAATAAAGACTCCCAATGGAGAAACCAAGTCCCTGGCATACTCCGATGATATTGCAATAGTCACAGCTAATCCAAACGAAACAGTCAACGCAATGGAAGAAGATGCAAAAATTTTTGGAGAAATTTCAGGATCCAAATTAAATCAAAACAAAACACAGATTATATTAACAGCAAATGCAATTATCATGATGAAAGGGTGGCGGATAACGCGATGTATCTAGGCGTTAATATTACCTCAAACCTAAACAATCTGGTCAAACTTAACTTGAACCCACTCTTGAAACAAACGGAAAAAAGCTTAAGAAAGTTGCATAATTTACACTTAACAATTATAGGAAGATGACATTTTTTTCGTACAATTTTCTTAAACTTTGACCCACTGATATTTAGAGAAATAGACTGTATTTTTTCCTGTTTTGGTATGGGAGAACACGCAGAGCTTATAGATTTATCACCCTACCAAAAGATAGAGGAGGTCTCGCGCTTTTTAACTTTAAATCGTATTGGTGGGCGACAATCCACAAATACAGCAGATTGCTGTTAACTTAAAATCAAGATGATATCTCAGAGAGGTCGGTTCCAACTCCACAGGAACTTATTCTTGGTAAAGAAGCGGGGGAACATCCGTAGCGATTGACCTATGATTGTCATTTCAAGAAAGTGTGCTTCAAAACCCTTAAAGGTATCTATATTGCCTGGAATCATGTGTGCAAACATTTAGGGATAGGTAGGTTTTCGTATTACCGACCTTCCATAGCAATAATAACCTTCCAGAGATTGACACGGTGGATCAGGTCGGGTATTTCCCAAATTGACTCTCTCTATGACCCAACTGGCTTTAGTTCATTTGAATCCTTAAAAAATAAATTTGGTCTAGAATATCGAGACTTTTTTAAATATCTACAAGTTAGGGATTTTATAATGAAAAAGGGGGGTGGCAGTGTAGTATTCCAGAAAATTCAGTTAATCGAAACAGTGGTTCATAGTAGCAGAGTCAAAATTGGGGAAATCTATAACAATTTAATCACTGGCTATCCCGACGACCTGGATAAACATACCCATAATTGACAGAACAAACTAGGAACCTCAGTTATCTCAATTCAGAAAGCATTTCCATTCTTTCAGTCGCTATTAATGTCCTCTAAATTGCAAGCCCAATTTTACAAAACGTTTTTTCAATTGTATTACACCCCCTGTAGGATAGCCAAATAGAGTACTGGTAAAGGGACACTATGCCCCAGATGTGCGATGCCCGAAGTAGATCTAATACATATGTTCGCAACATGTCGGACACTTAGCACCATCAGACGAGATATCTCTACTTTTCTATCAGAAATATTTGAGACACAAATAGAGATCTCAAAAGCAGAAATAATATTGGGGGTAGACAGGGATACTCGAACAGACAAAATAAAGGGACTTCTGTTTGTCTCAATGGCAGTGCTCAGAATCTGGCTAGACCCAGACCCACCAACATTTAAGAAATGGCGGGCATGATTGCTAGCAACTTGTAGCCTGGAAATAGCCATATACAGTAGGAAGGGTATGAAACAAGGGTAGGAAGGGTATGAACAAGAAAAAGAAGGGACTAGAAATTTGGTACCCACTTACGCATTGGATAGAATATCCTGATTAGTAATGTCTTTAATTACTCTGATGGAAATATCATTATTGTTTTCTTATAATATTACTTCATTACGTTTAGTAGAACGAATATATCTTTATATTAATATTGCTATTTAAAATTGCCTGTATGGGGGTAGGTGGGGAGGGTGGGGAGGGTTGAACAAATTTTTCAAATAAAATTCTTCAATAAAGAATGGTTAAAAAAAAAAGGAGTTCCAACACTCTGTTACTCATCCCGCTGAAAACTCATAAGCAAAAAACAGCACCCAAATCATTTGCTGGAAACGCCCTCAAAATCTGGAACACCATACCCCCCCCACATAAGAATCACCGACTCGTTTCCAAAATTCAAGAAGCTACTCAAAGCCCTCTACCTCGACCGCTCGCGACTAATCCGATAAGAGAAAAGAAAAATCTGCAGCCAGTGCTCCCCTTACCTCTAACCGGGAGTCTGATGACATTAACTCGGAACTGGTTTGATCATCTCCTTGCTAGAATCCCCTTGTTTACCCCCCCCTGATTATTTGTTTATCTCCTAGCCAGAATCCCCTTGTTCTACCAACTACCTGAATCGCCTATCTGCACATTATTATATATGTTATTAAGCTTGTTCTACCAACTACCTGTATCGACTACCTGTACATTATTGTATATGTTGTGAAGCACTCTGATACCCTCGGGTCCAGCCAGCGCTATATAAAACTCCTCAAAAAAAATATATCCCAAAAATAGTTTACTTCTCAAAAATATGCACTATTTCACTTTATACCACTACAAAAACAAACATGAATGTTGTCTGTCTGTCATACTTACTCTCTGATTTGCTATAAAGATGGCTTTATGTTTAGTGAACATGTTATCTGGTAGATTGTAATCACACTATTGTTTTAATGCACCAACTGTAAGAATTTGGGAACATTATTTGAGGGGCACACCTCAAGTAATAATCATAAACATTGTCATGGTGAACCTGTAAAGTAACAAAATAAAGCTGAACTTAACCCCCTAGTGGCTATGACACAGTGAAGACAGGCTTAACTTAGAGACAATATGTAAAGTATTTATGTAGTCCTAAAACAGTAAACACGAAAATTGCAAACCGGTTTAGGAAAATAGGAAACATTTTTGTAATTAAAACATTTTTAAATCAACAAAAATCCAATAAGGGGAGTTATTAAATTTTTAAGTTTCATCATAAAAAGGTGTCATGCCCGAAACAACAGTCCTCCGGTTGGGCTTGACTGGTACCTAGGTGCACGTTAAGGCTGACTACGATGGAGCAAATGTAAATGTAAATGTCAATGTCATGGTACTTATAGAGCGCACTGTCACCAGACGTCACCTTGCGGTGTCACCTATGCGGCTTCCTGGCGCTGATACTCATACCGCTCTGGAACCCCTCCTGGATTTCCCTGTGAAGTGTCCACTCCTGTGCACCCCCAGGGTGAAGCCAGGCATCCTTAGCGCTGTTGGGGCCGGTGTGGAGGCTAAGCAAGCTGTTGCCCAGAGTTGCAGCGTGGGGCCCATGATTAGAATAGGCACCGAGGCAGAATTAACAGGTCCGAGGAAATTGAGCCTGAGAGCCCGCCGAGGCAGGAATCGAACCCTGGTCCCTGGCCAGAACTCTGCATCAGGGTCTGCAGCTCTAACCATTGAGCCACACTCCTCCGAGGTCAGATATGCAAACTAGTTTCAACCCAGTCAGAAGTTTTGTATTCAGACTTAGTCTCTGAAAGGGAAGTTAAAATTTCTCAGTGGGGATGGCAGTAGGCTGTGGCCAAAGAGGGGTCCATGTCATTGGATAGCCGCTGGACAAGTTTGCAGTGAAGCTATTGACTTTTGGTGGGCAAATTTTGAATTTAGCACCCAAGCATAATCCCTCGCCAGACGGATACATTTCACACCTTCACCAGGAAAGGATTTCTACATTAGGTTTTAGTCACTTTTTTGTAACTCAGTTTCTTCCAGCAGGGCAAGGCTGCAGATTGAAGCCAAAGAGGACTCCAGAAGACCAGATACCTTCATTGTGAGGTATCCCTAAATCTTTGGGCCAGCAGCAACACACCATCATCAGATTGGCTTGGCAGGATGTACCTGATCCACCAGAGGTCCTTGGAGCCAGATTAAAAGTTCCAGGTTTCCGTAGATGACACTAGGAGTATACTTTGACACCACCTGAGGGTCCAGCACTTTGGGGAAGCACTTTGGGTTCAGGGCTCACTTCAGAGGAACCCAGCAGAAGGGTCCAGAACAGGTCCTGTTGCCACTGATCAGCTGGGCTGTTGTAAGAAGGACCTCTTGTAGCCTTTGTGTGAGGGAAAGCAGGTCTGGTTATTTAAGCACTTCTCAGGTCAAAGACAGGAGGTCTACTAGTCCTATCATTTTCTTCCATAGGTACAGAAAATGTTCTGTGGAGTATACTGGATATGCCATATTTATGCATGCCACCAGGTTTCGGGTGAGTTAAATCCACGCCACTAACTAATCAAAAGAGTAAATATTCACAGGAGTAACCCTAGTCATGGTGTACCATTTCATGTGTGCCCTCCTGCCAACAATCCCACAGTGACCCTATCTTCATAAAACTAAGTTTGCATAACATTTGCAGAGCTCTTATGACCACCCTAGGAGTGTGGCCTTGAAAATGAGTGGCTTCTACACTGTGGGCCCGAAGCTAGAGTAGCATTACAAGTTTATTAGCCATGTCAAGACCTTGTGAAAAGGAAAATGAGATTCTAGGCAATAAATGGATTGAGGGGGGTTATTCCAGAGCCTCGATGCAGCCAAAGCAAAGGCTCTCTCTCCCCTCTCCCCATGCCTTTTGAAACATAGGAATGACTAATAGATTTCTTCCAGCAGAACGCAATAGTCTAGAAGAAACATTCAGTTGAAAGAAATGCCTTTCTCCCTCAGGGCCTAAGTTATAAAGTGCCTTATGAACAATGCATAAGGCTTTAAAGGCAATCCTTTTAGCAGCAGGGAGCCAATGCAATTTCCGAACAACAGCAGAGGTAAAGCGCGTTGCAATGTTCCATCTTGGACATTAATCCGTGCTACAACCGCTTGTTTATGTGTGGGGAGAGAAAGAAACTGGAACATCTTCCTTACGGTCTTTATCATCTAAAAACAGGATGACACTGTCCTGGTGACCTTAAGATTAAAAGACAGATGTTTATCCACCAAAATGCCAAGATTTATTGTAGAATCAGCTGGGCTTGGAAATTGCCTTAGCAATTCTGCTCACCAAGAATGGATCCAAATGGATTGTTCATTACCAAAGATCAAGACCTTGGTCCTGTCCCCGGGTGGCCACAGCCTGCATGCAAATGTTAAAATTGGTGGTGGGGGCTTTTATGTCCTTTGTTATAGACACAATTATTTGTTTGTCATCAGCATAGGATAAAGCCTATAGCCCAAAGGAACTAATCAATTTAGCCAGTGGGTAGACATATATATTAAACAGAATTTGACTTAGTGACGAGCCCTGAGGGACTACTCATTTAGTAGCTACGGGTTCAGAGTGGAACTGGTCCACTCACCCATCTGTGTCCGGTCCATCAGGAATGATGACAGAAGCTTCAAGGCTAAATGTGTGACTCCAGTTTCCAGTAGGCAGTCTACCATCCTCGTGAGAGAGATGGTGTTGAAGGATGTGGATAGATCCAGCCTGATCAGTGCCTCAGCCTGTCCAGCATCAACCATGGAGCAGATAGTATTGACTCTAGGTAGAAGTGCTGTCTTGGTCCCATGGTTACTCCTAAATTCATACTGGGAAATGCCCAGCAAATTCTGTTGTTCCACTTAAGCCATAAGCTGGTTTTTTGATGTTTCTCCAGGACCTTGGCAGGGACGGGCAACAAGGGAATGGGTCGATAGTTTTTCAATACTTAGGGGTCCAAATTGGGTTTCTTAAGCAGAGGATTGAAGATCACAGTTTTCCAGCTTTGGGGATAACATCCAGAGGAAATATCCTGATTAAGAATTACTGTGATATGGGGGATATTAATATCCCCTCCCAACTGCATCAGTTTGGGACAGCAGGGTTCAAATGGGGAGCCTGATTTAATCTTCTGAAGAAACTGTTTGGTCAGCTCAAGGGTTGGAAGGGAGAATGCAGAAAGACAATACTCCCTAGTCTTAGTCTGTGGGGGGCTAAGGGCGGTGTAATTATTCTTTTGGACAGAGATGGAGGGCTCAGAGTTGAGACTGTCCAAGGAAGTATAGAGGTCAAAAGTTTTATAATAAAAACATTTTGCTGTATGATTACAGAAGACCTGCGACCTCTCAGTATTGGAGGAAACAGAGAGTGTGGATAGGAGATCCCCAGATGACTTAACTGATGCAATATTCGGATGGCAATGTAGAGATTTCTCTGTCCTAATGGCTGTTTTGTATTCTGCCAGACTAGCCTATAGCTGGCTTTTTCGAGCGGGTAATAGTGTTTATGCCAAACACGTTCTTGTCGGAGACAGGCCTGTTTAAGAATTCTCAGCTTCTCTGAGAACCAGGAAAAGGTGGGCTTCTTCATACCTATATAAGATACTTTAAGGGGAGCAAGAGAGTCAATAGCTGCCGTAAACCATAAAGTATACTCTATAGGTAAAAAGTATACTTTATGGTTTACGGCAGCTATTGACTTGCCATATTATTGTCTTTATGGTCAGTCCAGTTTTGATTGTTTAGAGCTCATAAAAAGGATTCCTTACCTTGTTGATGCCGCTCAAAGCAGTTTTATGTGTATAGGGAAAGGAGAGGGAAAGCGGGACAGCATAATGGTCAGACTAAATGAGAGGTTCTTTAACTCTAAGACAATGGCCATTGGTGAAAATACCATCATGAATGTGTCATGCATCTGAGTAGCTATCCTTACAAATTGTGCAAGAACACAACGCAGCATTGTTTCTTTATAAGCCTGCGAGAGCTTACAAAAATGGCTGTCCAAATGAAAAGGTAAAATCCCTAAAAAGGGTGAGGTTTTGTTTTCCAAGATAGGGGTTGTCGTGTCCCTATTGTAATGAGGACAGACCCAGATCTTATCTCAAGAGCTTTATTCAGTACAACTTGTTCTCACCCTGTCATTACTCTAACTGCCCTTCCTCCGATACGACTCCTCCTCTTCCCCTCACCCTGCTAACTCCACCCACCCCAACTACTAGACTGCTAACAATGCTATATCTCCCCCTTTCTTAACAATAAAGAAAACAGTCTTTAGTCCATCTCTACAATGAGTCTCTTTGGTGGTTTGATATCTCTGCGAGGCCGCAAGGACCTGTCTGCATTCTGATCATCACCCAGCAGTTCGCTTGACTGACTTCTGCTCTCCGGGACACCACGGTCAGACTCCTCGGAGGTCGGCATGTCGGTCATATCTCTCGAGGGTCCACTCATGTCTCGAGGGCACCTTTTGAAGTGTGAAATGTTTCTCGTAATTCGGCGTTGATCCGATTCCGCTGTCAGCATGGTGCCATTCTGTTGGGTAACCAGCAGAGGTTCATTTCGGAATCGACAGTCTGTTTTCCACTGTTGCTCCTGTTTGACAAGGACATAGTCTCCTTCATGTAGGGATGAAGACCGCGCTCTCCTCTTGGTATCTGCATACGACTTCATCTTCTCTTTGTTATGTTTGTCGGTCACTGTTACCTCTTGGTGATTGCGAACTGGCGACACAGCTCGCAGGGCTCCTTCCCAGGTGGGAATGCGAATTCTCATCGGACGTCCTAGAATGAGTGTTGCCGGGCACTTTCCGGTGGTCGAGTGGGGAGTTGTCCTATAGGCTCGGAGGACCTCGTTGAGGGCTACCTGCAGGTCTCTCTTCTCAGCCGTGGCCTGCTGAAATGTCTTTTTGATTGTGGCCATAAATCTTTCAATGGTGCCATTCGCCTGAGGCCAGAGAGGCGTGATCCTCCTGTGATTGAAATCCATGTGTTTCGCAAATGCGCTGAATTCTTGCCCATTGAAGGGGGGTCCATTGTCTGTTTTCACCTTTCTGGGGACGCCCCATTTCGCAAATACCTTATCAAGCACCTTGAGGGTGCTGGCTGCACTGGTTGACGGTACGAATTGCGTATCTAGAGTATTCATCAATTATGGCAACCACATACTTGCCAGAGGATAGTGGCCCATAGAAGTCCATGGCGAGTTCTTGCCACACCACTTTAGGTAGGTCAGTCATTTGCAGGGGGGCTGGCGGGTCTCCTTTGTTGGTCAGCTGACACAGATGACAGTCTTTCAGAGTGGACTCTACCATTTGGTCGAGGAGAGGAAACCATACACGTTCCCTGAGGGCTCGCTTTGTTGCTACTATCCCTCGATAACCTTCGTGTGCAAGATCAATGACACCATGCCGCAATTGTTTGGGAACCACGATCCGTTGGTCTCTTAGTATTATTCCGTCTGCGGTGGCAGATAGTTCGTCACAGACTTGTCGGAATGCTTGCATTTCTTGTTTGCTCGCTAGGTCATTGTCTTCTTCTTGAGGATCATGTCTCCACCGATTGGATTGGATCCTGCGAATCACTTTCTGCAGGATAGCATCTTGTGCCGTGGCTTCTCGGATAGCTTCCAGCGGGATAGCGGGTGGCAATGCTCTGTCAGCCACAAAGTGGATGTACTTCTCGGCAATGGAAGGGCCAGAATCCGAAGATGCATGAGGATGACAAGACATATAGTCGGCCGGGTTTTCAGCCTTCCCGGGTTTGTGGACAATAGTAAAGGTATACTCCTGGAGTCTCAGGCCCCACCTCTCGATCCTCGGAGACATTTTGGATCTGGGGTTGCCGTAGAGCGTCTGGTGATCAGTGATCAAGGTAAAGTGCTTGCCGTAAATGAAAACATGAAAATGTTCACATGCCCATACCACAGCTAAGCTTTCCTTCTCGGGTTGCGAGTATGCCTTTTCAGGATCGGACAAGCTGCAACTGGCATATGCAACGATGCGCCGCTGGTCAGAGTCATCATCATATTGTGCCAAAATAGCCCCCAGCCCCACAGGGCTAGCGTCGACAGTGATTTCCGTCTTCCGTCTCGGGTTGAAGTACGAGAGATTGTTAGCGGACTCCACTGCATGTTTGATCTCCCTGAACGCCTGTTCACACTGGGGGGTCCAGTCAAACGGCTGACCTTGTTTAGTGAGGATGCGAAGGGGATGACTGATGGTCGTGTAATCCCGGAAGTAGCGGGCACAGTAGTTGGCCATCCCTAGGAACGATCTAATTCACTGACATCCTGAGGGCTCTTGGTGTTGTTCAGGGTTGCTATCTTGTCCAGATCAGGCTTCATTCCTGCGCTTGAGAAGATGTGGCCGAAGAATTTTAAAGTGGACTGATGGAACTCACACTTATCTTTGTTTAATGTCAGGTTTGCGTCTAACAGAGCGTGACAAACGCGATCAAGTGCTATATCATGTTCACGGACATCAGAGCCATATACTAGGATGTCATCGCTGTAGTTTAGTGTGTTGGGGATGTGTTGAATAATTTGCCGAATCGCCTCTTGAAAGATTTCTGCAGCCGATGACACCCCAAAGCTCAGTCTCTTGAATCTGAAAAGCCCTAGGTGGGTTGCAAACGTTGTAATATAACGGGACTTGCCATCCAACTCCAGCTGATGGTAGCCTTTGTTTAAATCCAATTTTGAGAACACCCTCGACCCGTTCAGAGCAGAGATCATGTCGCTCAGGTGTGGCCCAGGATGACGTTCTCTCTCGATTGCGGTGTTGGGCAATCGCATGTCCACACACAGTCTCACCTTGCCAGTAGTGCCTTTCTTGGGCACTATGACCACTGGTGAAACCCATGGGGTTGGGCCATCCATCCGTTCGATGATGTCAGCGGACAGGAGGTCATGAAGTTCATCTTCAACGGCTTTCTGGAGATGAAATGGTACCCGTCGAGGGTGTTGGGCTGCTGGCCTGATCTGTTCGTTAATGTGCAGATGTATTTGACAATCCTTCATCTTCCCTAGCCCTTGAAACAATCTGGGAAACTTGTTGACAATGTCTTGATTATCGTTGACTTTGAAGAGGATCTCAACAAGGCGGAGACGCTCTGCTGTTGGTAGGCTGAGTAGACAGTCAGCTTCCGGACCTTTGATGACGTGTATGACTGCTGGTATAGTGATGTCGTCATGTTGTAGTGTCGTTGGGAATTTTCCCAGGCATTGGAGTGGTCTCTTAGACATCCAAGTAAAGACTCGGACTGGGGCATACGTCAGTGGCAGCTTAGGGCTCATCCTCTCGTATTCCGTTACTGGATTATAGTTCAGTGATGCCCCGCTGTCTAGCACGAACTTGGTGTCATGATTCCCTACCTTTATGTCTAGACGTGGATATTTTTTTAGTTGGTCAGGGTCCGCAATCATGTTCACATATTCAATGGTATATACGGAGTCTCTGGACGACGATCTAGAGTCTCGGGATGGTGATCTACGTTCCCATCTGGATCTTCGCGATTCTCGGCTTGAGTGAGATGAGCCTGAGGATACAGTGGATTTTCCTTGAACGGCCTGTATGTGGTGTTTTCTGGTGTCCGAGCGGGACGACCTGGTCGGTTCACCTCGCCTCTCTTTATGATAATCCCCAACATGGCTTCGAAGTGGTTCGTCTGCCCACACTTCCTACATCTCTGACCCATGGCAGGGCAGGCATCCACATGAGGGTAGTCATACCCACATCTGTAGCATTTCCTTGTCTTTTCCGGTCAGCTTTCTCTCCGCCCCGATTCTCGCCTTTTATTCTCCGAGCGTCTTTGATAAGACGATGGTTGCGACCTCCACTGCTTATCTTTTGAGCTTCTTCGACTGTTGCCTTTAGCTTGGACACGACGTACATGTTCATGGCTCACATGGCGCCCAGTTTCAATTGTGGTGGCGTGCTCCTCGGCTTGGTCATATATCCTCGTCATTTCTTCAATCTCATCTATGTTGTGAGGTTTTCTTAGCAGCCGCCTTCTAAGGGTTTCTGAGTGCCACCCGTCTATGATTTGCGATTTTATGGCAGCATCAGTTGAAAAGGTGTCAAATTCGCAATGCCTTGATAGCAATCGCAGTCGAGTGATGAAGGCACTCATCGCCTCATCCTTTCCTTGGCGTGCTTGGTGGAATGCGTG
Organism: Lissotriton vulgaris; assembly: GCF_964263255.1. Taxonomy (NCBI): domain Eukaryota; kingdom Metazoa; phylum Chordata; class Amphibia; order Caudata; family Salamandridae; genus Lissotriton; species Lissotriton vulgaris. Next base: position 265,707,229 of record NC_141689.1, on the reverse strand, counting down.
ACGCTCATAGTCCACATTTCTCTTATGGAGAAATTTCTTGTTCAGCGCTTCACGCACTTTGTCGTAGGTATCGGCGTCCGCAGGAAGAAGGTCCTTAATTATTTTGTCTATTTCTCTACCTGCCAAGTTGCGAAGTGCGATTAGCTTTTCTTTGTCAACGGTCACTTTAGATCCCTCCATATAATTTTCGAAATCTTCAAGCCACTCTTGCCACATAGGGCCCATGCCCCCTCCTGTGGTTAGTGTTAGTGGTTCCGGGGCACGCAGGTGTGACCCTCCTGCCACAATGGGTTTGGCTTCATTGCGCTGTGGAGAATTATCAGAAGTCACCATGTTGGTGGTGCGCGCTTCCCGCCTTTTTATGCCATGGACTAGTCTGCCCACTGGTGCTTGGGAGTGGCGCTCGCAGTCGACTCTTCTCTAGATTCGTTTGGGCTTGCTCGTGCTTATTTATTAGTATTATTGTTCCTTTGTGTTGTCTCACGTTTGATAAAGGTCTCTCTGTAATCCGCGTGTCTCGTTAGACACTCTGCCTGACTTTAAGATGGCCGCCCCACATTGACCAATGAGTCTGTCCTTAAGTCTGCCTGACTTCAAGATGGCCGCCGTAGTTGTCTGCATGCACTACTTTCTCCCTCCTCCCTCGGCCCAACTCCTTCACTTTGGACTCAGCGGCAGTCGTTTTCAGGGGCACCACCTTCCAGATTCGGCTCCCTTCAGTCACTGCTACAATCAGGTGAGGTTGGGGTGGGCTCCCACCTTATTTTGCAGGGTCCCGCGCTCCTTCAGCGGCGGCGTGTCAAAACTCACGCATCGGGCGTATGGTTTTCCGACGTAGGACCTCACTCGGGCTCAGACTTCAACGCACTCAGCAGCGCTTAGCAGCAGACCTTCGTGGGGGCAACAGACCATCGTGGGGGCGATGTCCTCCACACTGAGGCACTCTTCTTTCACTTTTGGGGCTTGGCAGAGTCAGAGTGGGCTCCCAACTTCTGCTCGTGCAGCGCTCACCAGTTCTTGCACGCTTCACGCGTTAGTCGCATTTCGGCGCGAACAGCATCTCTTCTTCGAGCGATTCAGCGCTCGGTGCTTCGGCTCCCTCTTGGGTCCCTCTTGACTGCTGGAGGGATAGGGTCACCTGCTGCTAGCTTCTTTTCTCAGGCAGCAACTTCCTCTCCCTTGGGCAGCTTTCTCTTTGCCTCGAGGCTGCCTGGGACAGGGCGCTCTTGTGAGGTATTGTAATTAGTGGGTTTGCCAGATCCCACCCTCGGCGCCAGTTGTCGTGTCCCTATTGTAATAAGGACAGACACAGATCTTATCTCAAGAGCTTTATTCAGTACAACTTGTTCTCACCCTGTCCCTACTCTAACTGCCCTTCCTCCAGTACGACTCCTCCTCTTCCCCTCACCCTGCTAACTCTGCCCACCCCAACTACTAGACTGCTAACAATGCTATACTATGAGATGAGCGAACTCAAGAATAAAAGAAGACCTAGGTTCCGGCAGCCAATAGGATTCCCGCAAAAGATCTGGTCGGGCCGTCTTTAGAGAATAGAATAGTCCTACACAGGATGATTGATGTATTTCATGAAACTGCTTTTGACAAACCAGGTATTACATGCATTGTTTACTTTGTGGTTTACTCACACATCCCCTTATATTTTGTTTCGAACATCTTGCATGCGTGGAAGCCTGTTTAGCAGAGGGCTACCAGCTTCTTCAGCGACACTATAGTTGATTCTTTGCCAGTCTCCTCTGCTCATCTGGACCACGAGACCCAAATTGCTTTGCTATAATTTGCATGCATGTTTTGTTCATTGGACTATACCACAATTCCCAAACTCCGGGGAGGTCACTTCAATTTGAAACGTTACTTGTCTCTCTTGTTTTGTACTATCACAACCTTTCAAAAAGGAAACACGATTAAGAATAGTTTTGTATTTCAAATACATTTTTGATAATGTTTTCTCATTCCCCAGAAAGACGAAAGTCTCACATCAACCAGGCCGAATCCCTAGAAACCAAAAACTACACTTTTTCAGTGACCAGGGAGCGCCAGGGCAACTCAGGGAGAGGAGGTTGCTGCACCAGGTGAGCTCCTAGCTTTCATCAGTAATATCTTTATACAAATGGCAATCACCCTCATATTTCATTTTCAAAGTGCGTGATTTTTCTATTGCCAATGCTACTAAATACTGTTTGCAATGCCCCCACAGTGCTGCAGATGGTAGCAGTGAGTTTGCAGATCATCATATCTACATATTGCCATATGTAATGTTGACACCACCAGCCATCTCTTCCTTTTCAGCCACCATAATGAAGCATTCTGAAATGTGTCGGTTTCCTTCCAATATCGAAAATGAAAGCTTAAAAACCGCCTATGAAAAGTGCAATTGACTAAAGGCTGATGAATGCATAAAACTTGCCATAAAATGGACTAACAAATTGGGTATTAATATAACATCTAACCAGATTTCTGCCTCTTTTTGCAGTATTAACCCTGTGGTTCAATCCTCTAGTCGTCTAAGACTACAATTATATAGAACTGTGTGTCTTTTGTATTATACTCCGCAAAGAATATCCACGTGGTCATCAAATAATTTAGCAAATGAGCGTTCTAAGTGCCCCAAATGTGATCTTGTGGCAGCGGACTTAGAAACATTGCTTTTCTCTTGCCCGCATTATCGGAGTTCTGGTCCGGAATGGAAAGTATTCTTAATCAGAAGCAGATTATTTTCTCCCCTCTATCAGTTACTATGGTTCTATTAGATATACAATCATTAAATTTCCCACATAAAGATTTAATGACAATATTATTTGCATGTTCTAGATTGATCATTGCAAGGGTTTGGATCCCTCCGAAACCGCCGCATATTATGGAATGGTGGACACTTGTTAATGAAATTTACACTATGGAGTTAGCGTTGGCTAAAGTAACGGGATTACGAGCAACGATGAAGTGTGATAAAATTTGGGGAACGTTTATATAATTTGGGAAAATTTTTATCTTGCTCTTTTGCGTGTTCATTTGGTGATGAAGCTAAACTACTGTTAATTCTATAATTGTACGGACCCTACCATGTTTAATATCATTTTCTTATTTTGCTAAATATTACTCAACTGTTATGAATTATATCTCTGTATGGATTGGTTTATATTGAACTGTTTATCTGGATGGTAAAATTTAATGAATTTAAATGTTTTTCTTTCTTGTCATGTATCTCGTGCTGCCAATAAAAATGTTAAAAAAAAAAAGAAAAGAAAAGTGCAATTGACTGAAACGCCAAGAAGAAGCTAACCTGCTGCGCACCACACAGGGTCATTTCGTGCTCTCTAGAATGTTGCAGAATCTGGGATACGTATAGCCACCATCATAGCTGCCCAGTTCCAGGTTGCCCAGCTCTCCTTTGTTGCTGCATTGCTCTCTCATGCTTTTGCATCATTTTTAGCTGCACTAATATCGATTTCACCTCTCTCGAGATTCTTCTCTTGCACACACACACACACCCACACACAGACATACCTACACACACACACACACTGTCACCCACACGTTCTCCCTTTCACACAGTGCACTTTCCTAAACAGAGATATATATGAACACTTTCTTAAGGTGTCTATCAAGCACATTCTCATGCAGAAAATTTCTCTCAAACATACTCACCCAATTTATACTCTCACACACACATTTCTCTCGCACATACTTCCAGACACCCCTTCTTTCTCTCACACATTTTCACCCTCACAGACACACACTCTCGCTAAAGCTCTCATGCAAACTCTCAGCTTGAGCTATCTGATGCATTCCATCACTGGTGGCCTACAAGATTTTGAACAGGTAAAAGCAAATAATACCTTTTTTATTCTTCATTCTTCACTTAAATATGTTGCATTATGCAACCCCCAACTTTGGGAAGAATTCAATGTTAAAAAACAATAGATGTTGCAGCACCTAGTATAATGTGCTACATGGCGAAATATTTATAATGTCCCAGATGTGGGACCGATTGCATTGGAAATGCTTCTTTACTATTCCAGGGACTAGCCCTCCCATAAGCTATCATTGGAGCTGCACTGTAACAATTTATATGTGTAACTTTCAATTGGGAACAGCTAGAGATATGGAGTTTAGGCTCTCTGATCTCGAAATTAAAAAAACACACCTTTTAGTGGAGGTGGTTTTTAAACTGTGTCTTTTCTTGCCTACCCATCCTGTGTGCTTCTGCCTGTTTGTGTATTCACCATCTGGTTTTGGAGTGACAGAAGCTGGAGATGTGCATTCACTCTAGACAGGGGGGTTGAGGTCGGTCCTGCCTTTCCTGGGTGACTCATAGCCAGGCTGAAAAGAGTTTTCTTCATTTAGAGGGGTGGGAGGAGTTTTCACTGGCACCTGCATAGCCTGTGTCTGCTCTGCACAATGCTGTCTCCACCTCCTGTAGTGAAGATGGGGGAGGGAGGACAGAATTGTTTTTTACTAAGCTCAGAGTCTCCTGAAACAAAGACTAAAAGGAGAAAATGGGGTATAAATATTACACCAAAACCCCAGAACTTATGATTACTTTCGGAATCAAGAGGACTCTCATCCAAGGAAGGAGAGCTGTGATGAGGAGTACCTCCCCTTTGTTGGGTGTTGTTTTGCTGGTCTGGCCTGCGGTTGCTGCTTTTGCTTTGGAGAGGACAAAGACTCGACTTTGCTGTGAAACATACTTGTGAAGAATCTCCAAGTGCTTGTGTGAGCTTGCCTCCTGTTCTGAAGTCCCAGGGACACTTAGGCTTTGCCTAAAACCTTCTTGAACTCCACTGCTGGGAGCTCTGACCTGCCTGCCAGTGCCTATTCTAGTTCTGGGCCCCTGGAGGTTGTTCCTGCCACAGAAAGCTGTGAAGCACTGAAGAAACCAAGAAAATTGATGCTTTCCTCTTCTTGCAGCTGTTTTATTTAACGCTGCACCTCTATACGCGAGACACATCCGATTGACAGCCCTGTGCATCTAGAGAATTGATGCTGTGCCTGTCAGAGACCTGGAAAACTGCTGCAAACCGAGCCCTGTGCACCGATCTATGAAATGCAATATCACCACACCAACTTCAATGCAGGCCCTGCTGTGTGGCTAAAATCACTTCCAGACTCCAAGTTCAACTCACCTCACACAATACAATCTACAGCATGCCCTGTAATCAAAGTTTAAATTTAGAACATAGTCATGCACCGGTATGTCTACCAGTTACGCCTTAAGTCATGCTTTAAATCTGAGAAGCACTTCCATCTGCTCTTGGGTGAGATAAAATATTCTAAGCTACAGTTCTTTAGGTTTATAGTTTATGATTACTCTTGATCATAAACATAACTCAAATAGAGCAGACAACGGTTTGATTCTCTATATTTCTCTAGGCTCAACCTGAATTTAAGAATGGCCTGATATGCAAGTGTAACTTATTCACAAATCGTATGCTTGGCCTGCTAAATAGGTTTACTCATACATAATGTTACCCCTTGCCAGGGAAAGGGAAAGGTCGCTCTGGGGAGGTAATGTCCTGCAATGTTTGGGAACACCCACAAATCTTTGTGGCTCGAGGGTAGGTATTTATTTGTTTCATGCCACTTCTCACAGTGGGAAATGCCTGGATATTTACTCCATTCTCATTTTTTCCTTTTGCAGGATGGGTAGCTGGTTAGGGGGTTGAATTTGCTCACATGGAACAATATTTTTTATATGGGAAAAAAAAAAAAAAAGATCCTTTGTATATGGAGTCATATTTCCCTATTCCCAATCATGCATTATGTGCAGTTCTGCATGGGGGAAAGCCTCAACATATCAATCAATTAGTCAATCAACAGAATGTGTATAGCGCGCTACTCACCCGTTAGGGTCTCAAGGCCCTGAGTGGGGAGGGGGGTCGCTACTGCTCGAACAACCAGGTCTTGAGTTGTTTCCTGAAGGAGAGATGGTCCAGGGTCAGCCGTAGGTGAATGGGGAGGGAGTTTCATGTCTTGGCTGCCAGGTAGGAGAAGGATCTTCCTCCTATGGTGGATTTGTGGATTCGTGGGATGGAGGCGAGGGCGAGGCTGGCGGAATGGAGCTGACGGGTGGGTGTGTAGAATGTGAGTCAGCTGTTGAGGTACTTCGGGCCCGTGTCGTGGAGAGCCTTCTGTGCGTGGGTGAGGAGTCTGAACCTGATCCTCTTGTTGACGGGGAGCCAGTGCAGGTCTTTCAGGTGGGCAGAGAAGTGGCTGTGGTGAGGGATGTCCAGGATTAGTCGTGCTGAGGAGTTCTGGATGCGCTGGAGTCTTTTCTGGAGTTTGGCCATGGTTCCGGCGTAGAGGGTGTTCCCATAGTCCAGCCGGCTGGTGACGAGGGCCTGGGTGACCGTCTTCCTGGTTTCGATGGGGATCCAGTGCAGGTCTTTCAGGTGGGCAGAGATGTGGCTGTGGCAAGGGATGTCCAGGATTAGTCGTGCTGAGGCGTTCTGGATGCGCTGGAGTCTTTTCTGGAGTTTGGCCATGGTTCCGGCGTAGAGGGTGTTCCCATAGTCCAGCCGGCTGGTGATGAGGGCCTGGGTGACCATCTTCCTGGTTTCGATGGGGATCCATTGGAAGATCTTTCGGAGCATGCGCAGGGTGTTGAAGCAGGAAGACGAGACGGCGTTGACTTGCTTGGTCATCGTGACGGAGGAGTCCAGGATGAAGCCCAGGTTGCGTGCGTGGTCCGATGCTAGGGTGCAGTGCCCAGGGCGGGGGGCCACCAGGAGTCGTCCCAGGTGGAGGGAGATGGTCCGAGGATGAGGACTTCCGTCTTGTCTGAGTTCAGTTTCAGATGGCTGATCTTCATTCATTCCGCGACGTCTTTCATTCCTTCCTGGAGGTTGGCTTTAGCGGAGGCGGGGTCTTTGGTGAGGGAGAGGATCAGCTGGGTGTCGTCGGCGTAGGAGATGATGTTGAGGTTGTTTTGGTGTGCGATGGCTGCGAGAGGGCTCATGTAGACATTGAAGAGGGTGGTGCTGAGTGAGGATCTTTGCGAAACGCCGCAGATGACTTCGGTGGCCGAGGAGCGGAACGGGGGAGGTGGATTCTCTGGGTTCTTCCGTCGAGGAACGAGATGATCCACTCCAGGGCCGCTCCTTGGATTCCTGTGTTGCTGAGGCGCTGTATCAGGGTGCGGTGGCATACGGTGTCGAAGGCTGCTGAGAGGTCCAGGAGGATGAGGGTAGCAGTTTCTTCGTTTTCGAGCAGGGACCTGAAGTCGTTGGTGGCTGCGATGAGGGCGGTCTCGGTGCTTTGGTTTGCTCAGAACCTGGACTGTGAGGGGTCGAGGGATCCGTTGGTCTCGAGGAAGGTGGAGAGTTGTCTGTTGACGGTCTTCTCGATGACTTTGGCTGGAAAGGGGAGGAGCGAGATGGGGCGGAAGTTCTTGAGGTCCGTGGGGACCGCGGTGGGTTTCTTCAGGAGGGAGCTCAGCTCGGCATGTTTCCAACTCTCCGGGAAGGTGGCGGATGCGAAGGAGCTGTTGATGATGTTCCGGAGTTGAGGTGCGATGATGGAGTAGGATTTGTTGAAGATCTGGTGTGGGCAGGGGTCGGTAGGGGAGCCAGAGTGTATGGTGTTCATCAGGCGGGTGGTGTCTTTGGTGCTGCCCCTGGTTCAGGTGCGGAGGGTGGTGGTGGGGGGACGTTGGTTTAGTGGTTGGGTCTGTGGTCAACGCGCCAAAGCTGTTGTGTATGTCGGCGATCTTGCGGTGGAAGAACGAGTCGAGCGAGTCGCAGAGGTCTTGCGAGCGTGTGATGTCGTTGTTGCAGGCGCTGGGGTTGGAGAGCTCTTTAACAATGTTGAAGAGTTCCTTGCTGCTGTGGGTGTTGTTATCGAGTTGTTCTTTGAATGTTGTCTACTTGGTGGTGCGGATCAGCTCGTGGTGTTTGCTGGTGGCGTTCTTGAGGGCTGTCATGTTTTCTGTTGTCTGGTGGTGGCGCCAGGCTTTCTCGAGGGTGCGGCATGTTTTCTTGGAGTTCTTGAGTTCGTTGGTAAACCACGAGGCTTTCCTGCTGCCGGGCCTGCTGGGAGGATTCTTCAGTGGTGCTAGTTTGTTGGCGCAGTTGATGAGCCACTGTGTGAGGTTGCGAGCTGCTTCGTTGGGGTCCGTTGTGTTGGTGGGAGGGTTCTGGCTGAGGGCGGTGGTGAGCTGGTCGGCGGTGATCTTGCTCCAGGTTCTGCGGGGAACCTGTTGCGGGTGGTGGTAGGTCGTGTTTCTCCTGAAGTTGAAGTGGATGCAGCTGTGGTCTGTTCAGTGTAGTCCGGTTGAGTGGCTGAAGGAGATGTACTTGGAGAAGATGGGGTCGAGTGTGTGGCCGGCGTAGTGGGTGGGGGTATTTACCAGTTGCTTGAGTCCGAGGTTGGCGAGGTTATCCAACAGCGCGGCGGTGTTGCGGTCCATGTTGTTCTCCAGGTGGAAGTTGAGGTCCCCTAGGAGGATGTAGTCTGTGGAGGTGAGGGCGTGCGGACTGACGAAGTCAGCGATGGCTTCGCTGAATTGTGTGCATGGTCAAGGGGGTCTGTAGATGAGAGTGCCTCTGAGGGTGGTCTTGGGTTCGGTGTGTATCTGGAAGTGAAGGTGCTTGGCGGCGGTGAGGGTGTCGTCGGACTTGGTCGAGATGCGGATGGTGTTTTTGTGGACGATGGCGATGTCTCCTCCAGTTTGGTTGACGCGGTCCCTCCAGGTGATCTTGTAGCCCTCCGGGATGGCTATGACGATGTCTGGGGCTGAGGAGGCGTTAATCCATGTTTCTGTAAGGAAGGCGACGTCTGGTGATGTTGAGTCGAGGAGGTTCCAGAGTTCGACGGCGTGCCTGTGGAAGGAGCGGGTGTTGAGCAGGATGCACTTGAGGTGGTTGTTGCTGGGGCTCGGCTTGGCGGGTGTGGTGCAGGTTCGGAGGCAGGTGACATGGCAGGCTTGGCAGGTGAAGGGTCCGTGGGTGCGTTTCGGGGTGGCTCGGTAGCAGGCGGGGTTCTGGCCAGCATTGAGTGCGTGGAGGGTAGCGGCGTCGTAAGTTCATCGGGTGTGCTTGCATCGACGAGGACCAGGGGTTCTGCCGCTGGGTGCGGTCCAGGCACGGACGGGCGTAGACAGGCTTGCCTTTGGCGCGCCTTTGGTGCGCAATCGGCACACCCGCTGCGCGTACGTGTGGACTCTGCCATGAAGGCGGAGTGGGAGGGAGGCACAGCTGGGAGGCAGGAGCGGGGGGCGAATGGGAAGGGGAGAGGGTATAGAAAGAAGAAAGGGGGTGGGGCCATGGGGGAGCAGCGGCAGGGAGCGGGGTGAACCAGCGGGAAAAAGGCGGTCAGACAAACACAATAGTAGGAGAAAAAACAGGGGCACAACAGTGAGAAAAATGACAAGTATTGGCACAAAGGCAGGAACCAGAACCAAGGGCACCTAATCCGCATGGGCAGCGGTGATCAGGCGGCGGAGGCAAGGGGGACCAGCGCACTCAGGAGGAGCCACGCGGCGGGTGGAGCGACCGGCTCTGACAAGGTCAGGTCAGGTCACCATGTGGCATTGTAATAGAGACATAGTCTCTATTACAATGCCACAAATGTTTTGCAAGACTATGAATAGAAACCAGCAGTGCTGGAGATTGCAGAAAGTATTATTGAAACGCTTTGTAACATCCTAAAAGTTGAAAATCTTGGCACATTCAAAGTTGCAAACTTGCCGGTACAGATTCCTGAAATGTTCTGTAGATCAGTGTCAGAAATGTGGACTTCCTGCATTGTCAACCAGGATTTTTTTATCTTTTTTAATTAACCCTATTTTTGTTAGCTGTTCAACTCTGTGCAATTTATGACCAATGGTAAATTCTTGTAAGCATGGTAAAATTGGCACACACCTAATTGGCACATTTAATCTACTTATAAATCCCTAGGATTTGGCAGTATGAGACCCAGGGCTGGTAAATGAAATGCTGCTAGTGGGCTGCAGCACTCATTGGCAAACCACTACAGTAGCCCTATAAATCTGGTCTCCAGGCTTGCCACAGATAATCTCGGTTTGGAGTCTCAAATTGCATTTTGATCTGGCACAATATCCTTTCGCCAGGCCTAAACATTCCTTTTCAATACCTAGAAGTCACCCGATGGTAGGCCTTAAAAGATCACAGGGCAGGTTGCATGGTACTAAACATTAGTACAAGTATAGTTAATGTTTTGTATGTCCTGACAGTGAAAAACCCTCCAAAGTCTTTTCTCACTGTGGCAAGGCTGTTTCTCCCGTAGGTTAACACTGGTTTACATTTATTAATTTATTTATGCATTTTGTAAAGCGCACAAATACCCGAAGGTGTCTCGCCGCTGCAGACTAACAAAGCAGAGAGGACAGAAGGATCATTGGTTAAAGAGCCAGGTCTTTATCTGTTTCCTGAAAATAAGCAGGGTAGGACTAACCATAAAAAGATGGCCGCCTAGGAGGATGCAACTGGAAGAAGCTCCTGGGCTTGGGATCACCTTCCTGGTAAAAATCCCTGATTATGCCGCCCCCCCTCCACCCCCCTACCAGCTCCTTTAGAAAAATGACTACAGCGGCAACATTATCAACTCAGTCAAGCACTCTAAAATAGTGTTTTACATACAGATTTCCTACCTGGATGCTCTCGACGCGACGACTGTCCCCTAGGACTGCCTCAGAGCCTGAGCTGCCGGCTGAAGTGGACGGATCTGGCCTCATGCCCTGGTGGCGATAACGAAACGGTCCCCATCTGTGGTGGCGCCAATGATCGCTGATCGGATCCTAGGAGACATCGATCTCGGGGTCTGGGTGGATGAGCCCACCTCGATCTGGGAGCTCCGTGCCTCCTGAGCCTGTTGCATAGCACTGAGTCGTTCTGGGGTGAAGGCACTCTCGGGTCCCTGATCTCCGAGCCTCCTGGAGCCTGCTTTTCTGGGGACACAGAGTCTTCTGATGCTGAGTCCCCGGGCGCCGACCCCTGATCTGTTGAGTTGATCTGCGGGCCTTTTCAATGTACCGGAGGTCAGTTTTAGGCGACACTGCCCTTTCCATGAGCCCACTCTGATCTGAGCATATGCTGGAGCGCCGAGGCGTAGCCTTGGGACGTCTTATTAGGGAAAGGGTGCGCTCGGGTGTCTGACCTCCGAGCCTGCTTTCCTGGGGCCACAGAGTCCCGTGGCGGCCTTGGTCCGTGCCTGATCGCGTCGAGTGAGCTGCTTTGCCCCCACCCCTCCGCGTCGGCTGAGACTCCGAGAGCCCCCCCGGAGGATCCATCCAGACGTGGTGTCACACAACAGCCGCTTGCCGGGCCACAGGCATTCTGATGCAGAGCCCGACCGGAGCCATGCTGAGTGCTTCTGTGGGGCAGACCCCTAGTCTATTGAACTGATCTATGGGCCCCTTTCACGAACTGGAGGTCAGTCTCAGGCGACACTGCCTTTTCTCCAGCGCCATTTTACAATGCCGATCGCACCAGCTCCTAAGGATTTGATTACAGCGTTGCCACTACCCCCCAACAGAGTGCCCCATCAAGATAATAAATAGGGTGACCCCTCGACGTCCTGGTGCCAAGAGTGGGTCAAACTTCAGAATCTGTACAGTACAGCTGTTGGTCGGTGGCACTGCAGTTTTATTATAGTTGTAGTTTTATTGCCCCCAGCCATTTTGAACAGGGAATTGCTCCTCCATTCTGCCTCTAGCATATTCCCCACGAAAATGGCAGCAACTGGTAATGGTAATAGAAACAGGATTGTACCAGAAAAGCAAACAAGGGTCTACAGCAGTTCCCTGAGCCAGGCTCAACAAAGTGGCGGCCATCTTGGACAGGCTCTGACCTGGAACAGCAGTCAATGACCGACCTGTTGGATTTTGAAAAAGCAGTGGATCACAATCTACAACAAAGAGGATGTCACTACTACAGGACCACCCCGGAGTAGTACTTTTGAGAAGTTAGCCTGACATATGATATCCACTAGCTCTAGTGGGCACCTTTCACCAGTCTAACCCAACCCTTCTTGATGATGGCTGTAAAGCCAACCCTATAGACAGCTATTCTAGTGTAGCCTAGACCAGCAATCAATAGGCTAAGACTTCTGAGAGCTTGTGAAGCTAGCTGCTTTATTATGTATAATCCCTTGAATACCAAATGAAAAGACACCACACAAGGCTTATATCATATCTATATGTATTTATTCTAAAGACAACCCCTCTGCAGTCTTTATGAGGTCAAGGGTCAAAATACATTGCTGGATTCACAATTACCATACGTTAAGTTGTACAAATACAGCCATGCCCTAGGGGCCACACTAACCATATTTTAAAATAATGGTATAAGAACCATGTCTGGAATAGAAAGCTGACCTAGGGTCTAGGGAATTGCTGGGGCTTCACTATACAACCAAAGGTTTGGAAGTAGGATACCCACAGGTGACATGTGCAGTGTCTAAATACAACAGTGGGATTACCATCAACTTATAATAACGTAACATTAGTGCGAGATCTATGCAGCCTATACTGTATTTCGCTGGTGTTCTATTCTCCTCATCCGACTCACAGCTGACTCACTTCCTTTGCATGGTGCACCCCCATTTCCCAGGAAACACGTGCAGTATCTAAACACAGCAGTGGGTGACCACTGACGTATAATAACGTAACCTTTGCGCGATATCTATGCAGCATTTTACTGTATTTTCGCGGTTGTTTATTCATTCTCTTTTGCCGATTCACATACTTCCCATTCTTAGTTTATTGCACATATATCTCAGTCCTATTATTAATCCTCAAATGCACTTTTTGAATGTATTATATTATTGTTGTTTATTTTTTTCTTATTAGTACGCTGTCTTTTGTTGTTGTTTATTTGATCTGATTATGTTGTCCCCCCATTGGTTGTTCTCTTATTTAGCTCTCCCCCATTTCCTTGTAATATTTGCTTTGGCTTATTGTATCTCTTCCTTAGTTCCGCCTTTCCATTTTCCTGTTATGATTAATCTTATGGTTTAATCTGTGTGCTTCCTCGCCCCCTCCATTTTCTCCCAATCATGCCTCCCCTCTCTCTTTCCCCTTCTTCTTCAGTATCGCCTATCTCGAAAATTGTCCCCAATTCCTGGTCTATCCTCTACCCTTCCCACCTCACCAAACAAGGTAAGAAAAACTTCAAACACAAGCTCCTCAGTCTCCACCCTGAAACCTTTTTGCTGATTACCATAATACACTTAACTCCTCCTTAATCACCAACTACATCTTCTTCTCCAAACGCCCTTCTTAATGGAAAAGCCTATTCCTTCAACACCTCCCTATCAATAACTCTCGAAATATTCCGTACGGTATAAAACTCTCCACCACCCCCTCCTCTTCCTTTCCAGGAGAAATTGATATTTCCATTTTCAAATCTGGTAATATTCTCATCCAAGCATCTGAAAATCACCTCTACATCTTCGAACTCCACTTTAGTGCCTTATCCCAATCCTTCGATCAGTCCCTGAACCCCCCCTTCAACCCCTCCATCCCCTAGTTCCATTATCTCCCCCCTTGCCTCCTACCCCTCTAACTCTTCTCTCTGATCTGCCTAATACCGCTCTCAATAGTGATGTCTACTCCCAACCTACACTGTCTACTCGAACTCTCAATACCGGTTCTAGTTTCGAGACCCTACTCCCCCCAGCCTCACGTTCCCTCCTCTCTGATTCACCCATTCTTCCACCCAGCCCTGTTGCCCTCACTCAACCGCAGGCGTCCCCCCTAGTTGACTGCTTTATCACCAGCTCTGACTCCCTTCACTCACGTTCCCCTGTATCTCTCCTTACTGTCTCCCCACCTCTTCCACTATCCTTGATGTTCTCTCTCAATCACTACTAACCACCCCTACTCCGAACTGTATAAACGGTAATGAAACCCTTATCTACCAATCACCTAATTTTTCTGCCTCTCTCACATCCACCTTCACCAATGATTCTCTCAGCCCCAACCCCCCAATGTCCCTTCTCCACACTCTTTCATCCTTGACTACCAACCCTACTTCCCCACTCCCCAGCACCTCAATCCCCCAGCACCACCCTCTTCCTTCCTTGCACCCCACCCCTATGCCCTGCCTCTGCCTCACTCAATTAAGGTCTACTCCACTCACCTTTCTTAAGCCTTCAAACGTGTTTGATACTCCTGTTACCAGCACACCCTCTCCTGCCTCCCCTACTACCGCACAGTCTTTAAGCTCTACCGAACACTCCACTCCTTCTGATCTCCCACTGAGCAAACCCCCTCCATCCTCCTCTTCTTACAACTCTCCCTCGTCTCCTCCAGCCTCTCTCACGGACCCCCCTATACCCCCTCTTCTCAACAATACACCTTCGTCCATCTACCTCTCTACTTCTGACTCCCGTAACACCCACCCCATGGATCCTCTATATCCTCTCCCCGCGTGTAATCGCCCCCCATTCTCCCACACCAACTCCCACATCTCCTCAGCTGACCACTCTCTCTCACACGCCCTTGATCTCTCCTGCAACCCTCAATACACCTACATCTTCATCCTGTACTATCCCTCCCCCTCATTTAACTAACAATCTTATTAAACCCAATGCCCCACCCACTCCTATCTCCTTGGTCCCCCTCTCCCCAATATGAAACCTCCCACCCATCATAACTCCCTTCTCCTTCCCCCCCTGTTTATCCCCCTTCCTCTCCCTAATCCTAACTCCTACCCCTCACTCCTCCCAAAAACTTTTGATCCACTCCACTCCTCACTTCTTACACTATTACTCCTTAATGTTGAACTTCTCCTTTCGTCCCTTGTTTTAGAACTCTCCTCCCTCAGATCCGATGTCTCACTCCTTACTAAAGCCCATTCTTCTGATCATGCACGCACATCTGACCCTTCATTAAACAGCGTATCATCACACATCAGCTCCCCTCCCACTTCCTCCAGCAACAGCTCCTCTAGTACTGGTAACATTGAGTACTCTTCTCATGGCTCCCTCCTCCCTACAAACTCCCTGACCCCACCCAAACCCATTGATCCTTCCAATGCACCCCACCCTTACACGGCATCCACGACATCCTCTTCTCAACATGTTGCATACCCAATATCCTTGGAGGTTAACTTATCCCCGAACCCCCTCGTCTCCCCCCTTCCCTCCTCGTCCTCTAATCCCCCTTTCACACAGTCTACTATCCCTGTTCTCCTAGGAACGAGTCGACTCCCCCTTTACCCGACATCACCTAGACCCCCTCAACAACTAACTTCTATCCTCCCTGATCCCCCCACTCAATACCTTGACTCCTCACCCCTCTACTGCATGTTGATTAACTGCCGATCCGCATCTTGCCATGCGACTGATATTGCGGAAACCATTCTCAATGAAAACATAGATATTGCATTCCTTACGGAAACCGGGCTCAACCCCCACTCGACTCCTGTCTTTGACTTGCTCATTCCTCCTGGATATTCCTTCATTAGGAAAGACAGGATAAAGCAAATAGGAGGTGGCCTTGCCCTAATTTTTAAAAAGGAACTTAATCTCACGCTAGTTCATCTCCAGGACGCTTCTTCCTTTGAATACCTTTGTGTTTATCTTACTGCTCCTGACTCCCCCACCATTCGTTTACATACCATCTACCATCCCCCCGCAATCCCATCCACTTTACCGAAGAGCTGTTTGATCTTATCACTCAATCTTTGCTCACTCACTCCAAGAATCTCTTTCTTGGCGACTATAACATCCACTGGAATAATAACGACAACCCGTCTGTTATCCTCCTTAAAGATATCATGGACCTTACTGACCTGACACAACTCTGCCAATCCCCGACTCACTCTAAAGGCGCCACCCTTGATGCTCTTATGACGAGCAAGGATCTGGCCTCTCTCTCAACGATTCTTCCAGTCGACTGGTCTGATCATCACCTTATCCTCTTCGCTTTGAATTGTTCTATTACTCTCCCCACCCCTATCGGCACTTTACCCATGAAACATACTCATAATCTTCACCTTATTCCCCCTGGCGAGTTGGAATCCTCTATCAAAACCCGCTTACTCCTCCCCCCCCTCTCACAGCACCAATGACCTAACTGAACATTACAATAATTCTATCCTTCAAGCGCTTGACCAAATTGCCCCAATCAAACTTAAAAAACAAAAAGAAATACCTCCCAAATCCTGGTTTAACTCTGACCTTAATAATGAAAGACGGGCCCTCAGACAGTCTGAACGCTCATGGAGGAATCCCCCCTCCCCTGATAATCTGATACTCCTTAAAAATGCCAGAGCCAAATACAAGAAGCACATCTTCGCTGAAAAAGCCTCCTTCCTCCGTTCACAACTTGACCAAGCTAAAAAACGTCCCAGAGAACTTTAGCATTGTGAAAAAACAAACTTCCTGTGGTCCCCCTAAAATACCAGCCACTGTTGAAAGATGCGAAGAAATTGCTTCTTTTCTAATAAAGTCAACTCGATTGAACTTTCCTTCTCTACTCTTCCCCTCCCATTCCAGCCTACCCTCAGCCAACAGCACCTCCCTAACTTTCCTACTTCACCTTGCTCCTCTGCCCCTCCCTGCCACGACACCTCTCTACCACTCCCCACTCTACCTAACCCTGACTCTATCTTTAAGGACACCCTTACCAAAAACAATGCCTCCTGGAAGGAATTTTGTCCAGTATCCGAATCTACTGTCCTCAACATCATCTCAAAACTAAAACCATCTTCACACACCAATGATCCTCTTCCCGCCCAGTTGGTTCAAGAACTCAAACACATCATTGCCCCTATCTGGACCAATATCATCAATTCCTCCCTTGCCATTGGTTGTGTCACAGCATCCCTTCAACTAGGTCAAATCTCCCCATCCTCAAAAACCCCACCGCTGATCCTAATGACTTTTACAATCTACGTCCTATCTTTAATCTTCCCTTCCTCTCCAAAACCCTTGAAAAATGTGTACTTTCCCAGTTAGACAAACATATCACTTCCTTCAATCTCCTCGACGTTTTCCAATCTGGTTTTAGAAAAGGATGCAGCACTGAAACTACTATGCTCAGTATCACTGATGATATTCATCGCTCTCTTGACAAAGGCGAATCCTCCCTCCTTATCCTCCTTGACCTCTCTGCTGCGTTTGATACTGTCCACCATCCCACCCTTCTTAATACTCTCAAAGATCACTTTGGGTTTGAGGTCACTTTTCACCAATGGTTCACCTCATATCTCAAAAACAGATCCCAACAAATTAAACTCAGTCACTGCCTCTCCAAATCCCAAACTGTCTCACTTGGGATCCCACAAGGCTCTATCCTTTCCCAAACCCTTTTTAATCTATTCATGGAACCACTCACCCTTATTCTAAAACAAGCTAATATCAGTTACCACCTCAATGCTGATGACACACAACTATATTACATGATCGAATCCCACCATGACATTCTTCTCCTCAATGATACCTTGAATAAAGTCCAAGCCTGGTTCCATCTTAATCATCTCAAACTGAATTCCAAAAAAACTGGTCATCCTTTTCTCTCCCAAAAACAGTTCTCTGCCGATTCCACTCTGGTTCAATGATATCAATGCACTCAACTGCTCCCTCTCCACCTCTAACTCTGTCAAATCCTTGGGCATCAGCATTGATAAGAATCTTACTCTAATCCCTCACATTAAAAATGCTGCTAAAGGTGCTCTCTTCTCCCTTCTCCACCTTAAAAAATCAAACCTTTCATTCCTGACGACGACTTCAAAATTGTTGTCCAATCTCTTGTACTTTCCAGAATTGACTATTGCAACGCCACCCTTGTAGGCACCCCAAAAGTCCACCTTGCCCCGATTAAATCGGTCCTCAACCTGGCTGCCTGACTTATCTCTGATTGTAAACAATTTGATCACATTTCTCCTATCCTCAAAAACCTTAACTGGCTCCCAATTGAAGGTAGATCCACCGTCAAGATGGCATTCATTACTCACAAAGCCCTTCACCAAAACACCTCCTCTTACCTATCTGACAAACTAAAAAAAGCTGGCTGCTCCAGGTCCTTGAGAAGCACTAACGCCCTTGTCCTCATCCCCCGAGACTCAAATGTAAAAAGACACAATCACGTGCATTCTCTGGTAATGCCCTAACGATTTGGAACTCTCTCCCCAAAGATCTTCGCTGCAACCCCTCCTACCCTCTCTTCAAAAAAAGACTCAAGGTTCTTCTTCTCAACAACTATTGGGGTACCTAACGTCTCTATATTGATTCAGTCTTCATTTTCATTCTCCGCAACACACCCCTTCTCTCTTCCTTTCCTATTGTCTCCCCCCTCTCCATCTACCCTTTTCTCTCCTATCTTTCAACCGTCCCCATCTCTCTTACTTATCCCTTAATTACTCTCTTTCCTCAATTCCCTCGTCTAACTGAAAGGCCTTATCCCAAAGTTTTTATTCACTCTGTAATTTTGTTTAATTTTGTTTCTAGATGTTTATCTTGTTTATCTGTCTGTAAAGCGCTCTGATACTCCTGGGTCCAGTAACGCAATATAAAACCTTTTAAATAAATAAAATAAATAAATGTTGGAGGGAAGCCTGTTACAAAGTTTGGTGGTGGCGTGTAGGAACGATCTGTCACCCCGGGAAGCCTTTTTTGTTGGTGGAACGATAAGAAGATCCGTGCTGGATGATCGGAGTTGTCTGGGGGAATGTAGGGGCAGAGAGACTGCTTGAGAAAGAAAGTTGGGGCCAGTTGTGTAGATGAATTTATAGGCAATGCAGAGCGCCTTGAACTTAGCTCTGCTTCTAATCAGTAGCCAGTGGAGTTGGTAAACTACTTTGGAAATAGGTTTAAATTTGGGGGTACCTGTCAGGAGTCTGGCTGCCGCGTTTTGAATTAGCTGGAGTTTATTGAGCACTTTTTCTTGTGCATTGACCAAGAGTCCATTGCAGTAGTCTACTTTAGACATTACTTATGTGCTGATCAGAATTTTGGCAGCTGAGGCTGGAAGGTATGAGAGAAGCTTTTTATGATTTTGAATGAAATGAGGATGAAACTACCGAGTTGGTATGGTGCATAAAGGAAAGTTTGGTGTTGAAAATGACTCCTAGATTTCTTACTTTGGTAACTGGGAGAGGGTTCTTCTTAGATCAAGTGGCCACCAAAGCGCTGACCAGGCCGGGGTCGGATTACCAAAAATCATGACCTCTGTCTTACTGGAGTTCAGCCTCAAGGAATTATCTGCCATCAAGGAGCTTATAGAAAGCATTCCTTTGTGAAAGTTGGCTGCAACCCTGGCACCATCGTTGTGTATAGCTAACACAAGTTGGGTGTCGTCAGCATAAGAGGTAATGGCCAGATTGTAGGACGCCAAGTCCAGCACATAGATATTGAATAGAGTTGGACTTAGCGAGGATCCTTTAGGGACCCCACATGGGAATGAGAATGGGGGAGATGTGAAGGTGCCTCGCATAACCGATTGTGAGCGATTGGCCAGAAATTATGCTAGCAGGGCCCTGGCCCTATGTCCGATTCCTAGGGCAGTGACACGGTCGATCAAAGTAGCATGATCGACCGTGTCAAATGCTGCAGAAAGATCAAGCAAAACAAGAACTGCGGCTCCTCCCTTATCCATTATTTTTCTAATCTCATCCAAAGCTTTGATATGGGCGGCTTCTGTATCATGTTTCTTTCTGAAACCGAATTGCGTATCAAGTAAATGATATTGCTCGATGAACTGGGCTAGTTGAATGTTCATCACCAATTTTTGCTGGGAGGGGCAAAGAGGCAATGGGTCTGTAGCTAGCTGTTTCAGCTGGATCCAAGTTTTTTTTTTTTATAAGAGGCTTGATAATTGTCTTTTTCCATACAGTAGGGAAAATTCCAGTCTTGAACATAGAATTGATTATGGTGGCCAGATTGGCTCCAATAATATCCGGGATCATTTTTAGGATAGCAGGGGGGCAAGGATTCTCAGGAGATCCTGAGTTTGATGATGATATGAGGGGTAGGATGATATCGGCGGAAACAGAAGCAAATTCATCAAAAGTCAGGGATTTGGAAAACCGGGGGGTGATATCCTTTTTATAGACAGAAGATGTGCCAGGATCACTAAAATCCACTAAGGATATGGAGGAGGGATTGGTTTTTGCGAAAACATTGTAAATGGAGCATACTTTCTCTTGGAAATATGTTGCAATAGAGTTGCAGAGTCTCTGCGTAGCAATGGTAGGGAGTGTTGAACCATGCCCTGCAAGTTTAGATACCACTTGTTATAGTTGTTTAGTGGAATTTTGGTGACAGTAGAATTGACTTTTAGCTGTAATTAAAAGGTGTTTGTAGATGACAAGAGATTGTTGCAATGAAACACAAGTTGCACACAGGTGAAGTAAGCATAGCAGAAGGTTAAACATAACTCAGGATCCAGAGCGTCCAGGGGTACAGATCCAAAGGGCTGTAGCATGTGCTCACAGTACAGCTACAGCGAGGCCTGGTCTGGAAGGACCACAAATGAAACATCCATTGCAGTATAACAGGAACAGTACTATAATGCTACAAAGTAAGATGAGTACAAGTAGAAACCCCCCAAACATGCTGGAAAAATAGGATTTATGAAAGCATTGATTATTCCAAAAATAATTTGAAAGATGCCACACGGCTGGAGCCATCAAGTTTAAAAAAGTGTTCTAGGCCCATGGATTCACAAGCATTAAATGTAGGGGGAAGATGTGTGTTTAACAATGTGGAGAGGATGTAGCCTTAGGGCTAGAGCAGTCCACCTCGAAGCTAATGAACCAGGTTTGAGTCTCAGCAATGATGCTCAACACCCTGTGATTCTGGGCAAATCACTTAATCTCCCCATGCCCAACAAAAATTAATGTAACTGGTGCTCATGTAAAGTGATCTGATACCTTATATCTTCAGGTCTAGTTTGCGCTATATAAAACTATATTGAAATTAAAAAAAATACTAATGACTGTATTTCACTGGAAGGTCTCGCCACCTGCAATTCGAACATTTCACGAGCTGAAGTGAAAACCACTTCTTGTTGACACAGTAACACTTTGAGTCGGCTTAGCTTATTGAAATCCATTTTCAAAGTTGAAACAGAAGGTCATAATGAAATAATTACACTCCCTTGTGGAGGGGGAAACAGGGCATTGTTGCAGCAAGTGATTAACTGGGAAACCGACACCACATGTGGAATTTCCACCTGCAGATCGTAACAGTTCTGATTATTAAGCAAAAGATAACTTCCATTCGAAAGCAATGTGATAGTGGGAATAATTACAGGAACATGCGCTGCGAGGCCTCCGGGTAGTTACGCGCTATATAAGTGCAATTTTTCATTTCATTTCACTAGGAGTTCCCTTTAAATAACAAGCCAAATTAGGGACAGACACATTACAGGTGCCATGATTCTTTACATATTGACAAACAAGGGAATGACCGGCAGTGGAGTTACATTCTTCCTCTATAAGAAAAACTTCTCTCTCGGCCCATTGACAATGATCCGAAAATGGCAGGGACCACAGCCCATGTATGGTGCTGCTCCCAAGGAGTTTGTACCTACCTACAGGGAAGTGTTTTATGAAGGCAGTGAACTGAAAAGTTGAGATGGCCAACAAAATAACCCAATGTATTAACCAGACTGCTAAGCCCGGGTCCCACATCTGGGCATACCCAGCACACATAGGGCGAGGAAGCGAAAGACATATAATTGATGGATGAGAGGCAGAACAAATCAAAATATTCACCCACAGTCAAGGGATTTCGGTTAAATCCTTCATTCTTTTTCTCACCATGCCACCCCAGTTTAGACATGGCCATATGCATCTCGGTCTTGACCCTGTGCCTCATGGGAACAGTCCAGCCCGAACTGCCAAGCCAGGTTCTCCCTGGACCGAAAACAAGTATCCTATGACCGGTTTCAGGGTATCACCCCTCATCAGCCAGAATAGCTTGAATCCAGTGGCAAAGTGAGCCCGGGATCCACGTATGGGCATGCCAGGCACACCCAGGGCGAGAAAGCAAAAGACACACAATTTATTGAGGGAATGCAGAACAAGTACAAACATTCAACCCCAGTCAAGAGAACTGGGTTAAATCAATCATTCCTTTGCTCACCATGCCACCCCACTTTAGACCTGGCCACATGCAAATCAGTCTTGACCCTGTGCCCCGTGGGATACAATATAGACACACCACTTTGCACAATATCAATGACAAACGATACAATATTGTCTAAACTATGAATATGAGATGATAAAGTAGTAATACTGTTGTCTACTACTGCAAGCCCTATATCCAAATTATCTTGATCAATTGGCTGTAAAGGCACTGCAGCTTCCATTTGTGAAAATTTCCAAATCTCATTATAAGCAGCATAAACAAATCGTTAAGGACAGGGAAATTTTGGACCCAAAAGGAAGTCAGACAGATTCATGTCTTCGGGTAGGTGAGAATGATGTTGTTTCACTGCAGACAATGTGGAATGTTCTAACCGTTGGTGGCATAATTTACCGATGGAGTTAGTAGTAACACTGTTAGGGTGTGTGCAACCCAGATGTGGAGTTTAAATACAGGCATGACAAATATTAATGTCTATCACCTCTACTAACCACCCACCCGGAGCCATAAGTGAGGAATTAAATGATCTGTTTTGCATCGTACTATTTAGTTGGTCTTCAGTCTGACTGATATAAGATTGCCATTCATCTAAGGGGGGAAGGGATAGAATATCTGGAGTTTTCAATTCTTTAATTTTAGCCAATCCCAGACAAGTAGTCTTTTGGACCGTGTCATTTAGAAAACGTATTTGTGTAGGTATGCGACATGCACGGAATAGGGATTCTGTACCTTAACCTTTCAAGGACTTAGTGCCCCAAACTGATTTCAAGTCAATGTTGTTTTTCCAATAATCACAACCTTTTAGGGCTAGATCCTCAATGAAGGAAGCTGTATGGATTAGCTTCATTTGAGTAAGCGTATATCTCCTTGAGGTAGTAGTAACCAATTTAAAATAGTATGGTTTTGGGTTTGAAGCATTATAACTGGTGAAATATGCTTACTTCATCTTTTGGGTTTTTGAGCTACCCTGAGGTGGAGTTTGGCAATGCTCCCTTTGAGTATAATTATGTTGTGGACGCTGTCCCTTTGTTCTATGAAAAAATGATGTCCATAGAGTTGATAACAGAACAATTCAGCATAATTGAGGAATTTAAACATAAATCCTCAGACTCAAAGACAGTGCGATATTGTAGTTCAGAAAACATCAAATTTGCAATATCAACATCCCAATCATCCTTTTGCAAACGAGGCACTATTTCATCACCCACGGAAACTCTAAACACATATGGTATCAGCAGGATCTCCGTAGGACCAAATATATTGAATGGTACTTTATCCCATACAATTCCATCAGTGACAGGGATTGCTGAAATGTTGACAAGGGTTTAGGCCCACATGCATCATTGTAGGAATTTGCGATTCCTAAATTGTAAAAATCAAGGAATCGCAATTTAGGAATCGCAAATTCCTATGCATCAAAAAATCGCAATTTTGTTTGCGATTTCCGAATTTTCCTTACTTGCGATTCCTTAATTGAGAATCGCAAATAAGGAAACACTTTACATTGATTCCTATGGGCCTCAATGGGAAGGCATTCTCATTTTGTGAATTCGCAATTAAGGAATCGCAAAATGAGAATGCAATTTCAAGGGTGCAGGGGGGGGTCCAAAGGACCCCTGGAATGCCATGTAAGTACATTTTACTAACACACATGTCCCAAGGGCATGTGTGTGTGTGTAACAAGTAAGTTTCAAAAATGCATTTTTGTGCATTTTTGAAACTTTTCACAAATTACCATGAAGGTGTACTTCATGGTAATTTTTCCCTTAAAAATTGCGAATTCGCAAAAGTAAATTAATCATGCATAGCATTTGAGAAATCGCAAAATTTGCGATTTCTTAAATGCTATCGCAATTTGAGAAATCGTAAAAAATTGTGATTTCTTAATTGCGAAACATGAAAAATAAATGATGCATCCCAAAAAGTGATTTTGGAATCGCAAACGGCCGAATTTTGCGATTCGCACCGTTTGCGATTCCAAAATCGCTTGATGCATGTGCCCCTCTATTTCTTTGCATTTTATGTAAGGAAGAATGGGGGGGCAACACCTCATCGACTAATTCTGCAGCAGATTGTTCTGGGAGGTAATGGCCATTGATTAAAAGGAAAAAAACTGTCATGAAACCAATCCAAATGAACAAAAATACCATGGAAAACACAATCCAGATAAATATCCATGGGTAAACCAAATATGTGCATTTTAACTATGAGATGAAAACACAATTCCATGCTGGTATTGGTGGCAAAACAAAAGTCAATGAATAACTGTCTGAAAAAAAGTTATCATGAGCGATGTAGCAACCATCTGGACTAAAGGAGGTCGTTATTCTGCATGTAGACTTGTGGCTTGAATTGCAGATGGGGCCTTGACTGGAGGATTATAATAAACAATGTCCATCATGGAGTGTGAAGAAGGTGCAACAGGTACCAGGTCAGCTGAAGACTCGATACCCCCTTAGGCGGTCCGGAACAATCAGCAAGGATGCTACTCACAGCCTGTAAATCAACATTCTGTGTGGGGTCACCTGTTGTAATACTATTTAGAATTGGCCACATGGTGAAACAGGAGCACTGTAGGAGGAACAGAATTCTTTCTTATTCGCCAACTTTTCACTAACCAGATGACAGACTTTAGAAGCAGTCAGAAACAGGAATCTGAACAGCTGCATTGGATGGGAGAGCTGGGGGCAAATGGGTGCTAACCTGAGCATAATTACATTTTTGTAGATCCTGTAAGTCAGCACAGTGATTACCTCTGCCAAAGGTTGTGGCTGCCACCACAACATCTAGACCAACAAGGCTCGGAACAAACATCTTGATAGGTAGTAAAAGAGTTTTCCCTTGGTGGGCAATTTCTGCGCTCATAGCCTTCATTACAGTTAGCGCATAATAAATAACTAATTAGTCCAATGGCACTTCAATTTTTTTTTTCTTTTTTTTTTTTGAAAACCTTTATTGTGCAGTATCAGCAAACAGTTACGGGCCTACAACCACCTGGCCGGCCTCGGCTACGATATGCAGCACATTAGCTAATGTACGGTAACTCAGTAGCACACCAATAAAAACAGCAAGCACGTCAAGTTGCGCTGAAACCAAAGCGACCACTGAGATACAGGAGGAAATAAGGTTCATTTTTAAAATTTATAGAATATAAAGGATCAAATGCTGCACAGTCTGGCAATAAGTACCGAGTGGGCAATGCGTACAACAGGGCATTTAAGCAGCAAATATTTAGGATACTGGTGCTAAAGACTATCAACAGGAGAAACGGCAACCGTACGAGTAACACACCAGTCATCGCCCATCCCAGGAACGTAGGACAACCCTAGTACCCCCCACAGAACCGCAATAAGCGGAGAACAACGAGAGGTACCCCACTGACCTAGCAAATCGATCCAAGGAGAAAGAGAGAAAAGAAAGGAAAGGAAACACAAGAGAAAAAGAGGAAGAAGAAAAAAAGGCCCATAGTAACTAAGGGAAAACAAAACAAGAGCCCAAGCCCCCAACCCCCCACCCTGCACCCCTGCACCCCTGCAGAGGCTACGGCCAACCCCCCCCCCCCTGGCAGCGTGCCTGTCGCCCTCAAAATGAATACCCGAAATTTAGGAAGAAAGACTTAATCAGGAAAAGGCCATAGAGTAAAAAGTATATATGAACCCAGGAGCCCCACCCCCCAACCCCCCACCCTGCCCGTCGAAGAGGCTATGGCCCACCCCCCAACTAACGTGCCTGTCGCCCCAGAAATACCCCAAAGAAAGGGAAGAGACGGGGAGAGTCATTAAAACCAGACCCCTGCCCTCCCCCCCGCTCGCACCAAGTAGCTCAGGCTCGATCACAAATAAACCAACAAATCAACAAGCAATGGTGGCATCGTAGTACAGAGCAGTAAAGCATCCTCATCGCAGTAGCTGGCCGGGCATCCGTCCTTTGATATATGGAAGAAGAATTCATCCCTGACCCACTTTGACCCTTCCATCAATACGTGGCCACTGAAAGTTAGCAATGCAGTACAACCTCAGACGATCAGGGTAACCAGGCAAGCAAGGCAGAGCCAACTCCGTGAGAGACACCAGCATCAAGGGGCTGAAAAACCAGCCCTTCCAGACATGTAGGCGCAACAGCAAGGTTCCGGGCCAACCTCCCAAATCGCGACACAATAAGGGCAAATCAGGTTGGGTGGGCAAAGGAACCGTTCCATGGAAGCAATCTGCCTGCATTGCAGTTTCAGGCCCCAATGCCGCACTCACGCGGTCGGTCGACTTGGACCCGTCTCCAACACTAACCAGGGCCCCCCACGGAACCACCTGTAGATGCATAGCAGTTCCACCCGGTGCCAGTGGAGAGCCGCTTGCGGCACCACTCTTCCTTGGATCGTCGGGGCTCTCATCCATCGGTGGGGCAATAATGGCGTCCAGTCTCCGTCCAAGTTCTCTGGCTCCTCCCACCCAAGCAAGATGGAGGGAGCCCAGAGCAACAATGAGGTCCAGAACCGTGGGTTCCATCCTGCATGTCCGGTCCAAACTCTCTCGCACTCAATGTAGCTTCTTCCCCAACCAGCGCCAGAAGCCCACACAGTTCCACCTAGCCGAAGAGCTAGTAGGAGATCCACCAAACGGGGGCCGTCAACACACTCAGCTGTTACGAGCAATTCGCCATTTCCACCATGGCCGTATACAGGTCACTCAGTCTTTGGACGCCCTATGGGAAGCGCAGGCAGTAGTCGCGCTGTGTGGCACGGGGTCATATTATCAAGGACAGACCCACTAACCGCGTGCAAGATCGCCGACCTCCATGTCGCTGAGGTCCGAGAAAGATAATGCACAGGTCAGCCCCAAGCCCACAAGTGTTTGTAACGTTGCGCCCGATCCAAAATTGTGACCCCCGTCCGTCCAGTCGACCCACACAAGCAGCCTCAAGAACAAAGGAACAGTCTTACTAGCTGGCGGAGTGGAATCTCCAGTATGTGCGTCCGTATCTGGGGCAGCGCTCGTTCACCACGTCCGTCTGAGCAGTTCCGGTGCCGCCTCCCGCAGCTCCGAGCTATGGGCGTCTTGGCCTGCACAGCCGCGTCCTCAAGTAACATCAGCGGCCGGCATCAACCTCCGGCCTCTCAGCCAGCAGCCCGACTCCGCCACGGCCCAGGCGGAAAGGATCAGAGAAAGGGTTGCCGGTCACGTCCAGACTCCAGAGTTGCCGCACGCTATTCCCCAGTTCTTCCGACGCCGCGTCAGGTCGGCCCCGAGCTTGTGCAAGCAGGGGAAGGCAGGATATTAACAGGATTCATGCCGTGGCGAGCGGAGCTCTCGGACTAAGCGGCAATCTCGCTTCTCGCTCGGCCACGCCCCCCGGCACTTCAATTTTATACCAAAAAAAGTCTGAATGCAGTAAAGCTGTGCAAAACAGACAAAGGGGGTGGGAGCTGGCTCATTGTTGACATTGGACCACTTCCGGGTCAATGGTGGTAGAGCAGACAACTCATGGAAACCTGGCAGGGGATTGAAAACCCTTCCAGGTTAAGACCGGCAGTTCAGAGTAAACCAAAAGGGAAAATGCCGAACGCAGCTGCTGTGATTTAGGTAACGAGCTCAGCACTCAATTAGGAGTGAGCAAGAGGGCTTTAAAAAGAACTAGGACAAGGTAGTCAAATTTATTATCGAGTAGAAGAAGGACGCATAGCACGCCAGTCGCATCGCACTCCAGTCGCATCACACGCCAGTGATTTTTCTTAAGTGTTGACAACTTTATAATTGAGTATTTGCAGAAATTGCCCACCAAGGGAAAACTCTTTTACTACCTACTAGTAGCATCCTATTCCCCTGGTTTGGTCAAATTGGTCTCTCTCACTCTTCTTAAACACAAACATCTTGATGCCAAAAAGCATATAGGGTCCACCCAACCGGAGATCTTTCAGGGAGGTTATTAAGCAACATTGAACTCCATTGGGATGAGGTAATAAGTCTCGTACCTAATACCCTTGCCATTAAAGACTGCTTTAAGTCACGGTTCCTCCACTCCACAACAGAATTACCCTCAAGCCTATATGGAGCCAAGAAATACACCTGAACCCTGATGGACATTTTTGACTCATGGTATACCTAAGAGGCAAAAGCCGGACCCTGGTCTGAATGGAAAGCACCACAGGCATAAGTACCGACAAAGACTTGCAAATCTTTAATAACACTTTGAGTGTAATCTGAACACTGTGCCAGACCCAGAGGAACCTGGAGCAATAATCTACTTGTTAGACCTGACATCTTTGGTGTGGTTTCCTCTGACTTTTTGCCTCCTTCTCCTGTATTTTTGACACTGTGCTGGACTTAGTTTTTGCTGGTTTAGATGCTTTGGGCACTTTGCCATTGCTGATCAGTGTAAAAGTGCAAGTGCTCCCTAGGTAAATTGCTATTATGATTGGATATCCATGCTTGGCAGATTTTTTCATCAGTAGGTCCCTAGTAAAGTGCACTGAGTGTGCCAGAGCTGGTGATTCAAATGCTACTAATGGGCCTGCAGCACTGATTGTGCCTCCCACATGAGTAGCCCTAAAAGGGTGTCACAGGCCTGCCACTGCAGTGCCTGTGTGCAGTTGCTAACTGCCATACTCACCTGACCAGTGTCCCCATTGGCCAAGCGTAACCCTTCCCTTTATGTACACACTAGCAGCCCGTCCCAACGTTGACCGGGTATGATTTGCTGCCGGCCAGTAGTATATTGTTTTGTAGGATTTCGTTTTGATAGCATTTCTTATCTGTGACAGGCCTGTGAAACGCTCCGATTTACAGTGAACTGCTGATGCACTTAAGAGTGCGCGTTCAGTAATGTGTGAAATCGAGTTTCCGTACTTTATTTTTCCTTGCAATATTATATAGCGTGAACTTGACAACATGGCATAAGCACAATTTACATTACAGAAGAACACATTCATTTGTGGTAGGCATGGGGAGACAAAGCGATTTGCCTGGAATCACAGGATGTTGAAATAATGCCGAGATTCAAACGTAGCTCCCCAGCTCTAAAGTTTGCAATTCTAGAACTTGTGGCAGGAGGTGTGTCTAAAAGTGTATGTCAGTGCTGGCCATCAATGAGAGAGACCTGTGCATTTTTTAAATGGGTGATGAAAACATATGAGTATGTTGCTGGAGATGTGGGCTGCCGTGCCACCAATGTAAATACCAAGGGAGGGTAAACACCCATTATTCCGAAACTTTCTTTCCGCATACCATCACTCTGCATACTTTTATTACGAAAGTACCATGACTCCGCAATGCCATTATAAAGCATGGCATTACATTTTATATGCTTTTACCACGCAAACATTTACAACAAAATTTGTTGTAAATGCATGAATGGTAAAAGCATGTTTTTTTAAAATGTTTGGATAAAGTATGGTTATAGGGGTATATTCTTTGGGGTACTGATGTGTATGTTTTGGGGTGTCAGGGTATTTTAAGGGTTCAGATATAGTTTTGGAGGGGTATTTTTAGGGTTTAGGGATAGGTATGGGTTTTGGGGTACAGGGGTATTTTTAGGGTTAAGGGCTAGGTTTGGGTTTTGAGGTACAGGGGTACTTTTAGGGTTTAGGGCTAGGTTTGGATTTTGGGGTACAGGGTATATTTATAGAGTTAAGATGGTTTAGTGTTTAAGGGTGTTGGGGTATTTTAAGGAGTAAGGGTGGGTTATGATTATGGGGTGCAGGGGTATTTAAAGGGAGCAGGATGGGATTAGCACACGATATGAGACATGGCATGAAGGGTGGAACGTACCACACGCCCCCAGCATTTGTCATGCCCACAGCATACGCCCACAGCCCAACGTAGACACGCCCACAAGGGACTACTTTGCTGTCACGGTTCTTTTACCTTTTAAATGTATATGGTGGGCGTCTGCATAGCCTATGTCCTACTGCTGCAACTGCCCTTTCCAACGCTGTTTTGGGTGTTGTGATTGGTGCTGTGGTTCCTGAGATTACCCGCCTCAAAAGTTTGGGCTCTCTCATTATTATATTAGTATAGATTGGACACCCCAATTATTATTATTATGGAATTTGGTAAAGCACGCGGCTACCCCCACCGGGGGTGTCCCGGCGCTGAGGACAGGAACTGCAGTGATCAAGGCAACTAGTAGCAGGAGAACAGGTATGTTTTCAATTTGGACCTGAAAAGGGGTTCTGATTCGGTGAGTCTGAGGCCAAGCGGTAGGGAGTTCCACAGCTTAGTAGTAACCACAGCAAAGGCTCTACCACCTCTTCTAGAATGATGAAAGCGGGGAGGTAGTAGGAGACGAAGGTGGTTGGATCTCAGGGAGCGAACTGATTGGACCTGCTTCAATCTGTCTCTGAGATAACCTGGCCCATAACCACTGAGCGCTCTGAAGGCCACGACCAGGACTTTGAACTGTATGCGATGAGAGATCTGGAGCAAATGTAAGTTCTTCAGGTACGAGGAAATGGAGTGCCGATAGGGCACATGACAAATCAGTCTTGCTGCCGCGTTTTGGACAGTCTGCAGTCAGTGGCGTACGTATGCAGGCGCCCCTACGTAAAGACTGTTGGAATAGTCCAGGTGTGAAGTGTTGAGGGCGTGCACAACAGTCCTCATCGAGTCCCAAGACAGATAGGGGGAGATTTTTTTAATCATTTTTAGTTTGCCAAAACAGGCAGATGTAACCTTTTGGATTTGAGTTTTGCATGAGAGTTCATTGTCAAAATACCCTATGGCCCAAGATACCCCCCCTGGCCAGTGTCTGTGAAAGGTAGAGCATGTACTGGTGTGGGTGACATGCTCTGATAGTGAAATACTGCCAATTTTGTTTTTCACTATTGAAAGGCTATCTTACCCATAGGCTAGAATGGGGAATGCAGTGTATAATGTTTACCTGCATATCTTCCCATGGGAGCAAGATTGAAAATTGAAGTTTGGTATCCCTGAACTCAGAAATTAATAACCCACCTTTTAGGAAGGATGGTTTTTAAATCCTTTGTTTGGAAACAGCACTTTGTGTGCTTCTGTCTGTTTGTTATGTTATGTTATGTTATGTTATATGAGTCTTGTATAGCGCAACGGCTACTCCAAAGGAGTGTCCCGGCGCTTTGTGCTCCAGACCCAAAAAAAGACTGGAAAAACATAACAGTAAAAAAGACAGAGGCTAAAAGGGGAAAGCGCTCTAACCAGAGAACAACCAAGTCTTTAGACCCTTCCTAAAGGCAAGCAGATTAGATGTGGCCCGCAGGGACAGCGGTAAGGAGTTCCATAGCTGGGGGGCGAGGAATCTGAAGGACCGACCGCCCAGTCGGGCCCTCTTTATATGTGGCACCACAGCCAGAGCCAGTGACTCCGATCTTAAAGATCGTGCAGGCCGGTAAAAGTCCAGCCTCTTCTGGAGGTATTTTGCACCATTGGCATGCAGGGCTTTATGGGCTAGAGTCATAGCCTTGAACATTATCCTCTTCCGTATAGGAAGCCAATGGAGGGATTGGAGCAGGTTAGAGGCACTAGTACGGCGATGCAGGCCACAAATCGCTCGTGCTGCAGCGTTCTGGGTCACCTGCATGCGCTGTAAAAGATATTCCGGCAGACCCAGATACAAAACATTAGCATAGTCCAATCTGGATCCTATGAGTGCCTGTACAGTTATCCTCCGATGTTCCTCAGAAAGTAGAGGAAAGAACTTTCGAAGCATCCTGAGGATCCCGAAACACGTCCCTGTAAGAGTAGCCACCTGGGATTTGAGCGTGAGCTCGTTGTCAATTTTAACTCTCAGGTTCTTAGCCCATTTAGATGACTGAGCTGGGGGGAACATGTCGGCGGGCCACCAACCATGCCAATCCGGTTCCGATGGGCATCCGAAGAAAAGTATCTCGGATTTATCCGAGTTGCACTTGAGGCTGTTCAGTTGGAACCAGTTAAAAACAGCCCCAAGGCACTCACGGATACTTTCTCCATCGAAATCTTCGCTCTTGCGGCAGGTGAAAAGAAGCTGGGTGTCGTCAGCATATGAGACGATCCGGGCCCCATAGGATTCCGCCAATGTCGCCAGGGGGGTCATGAGGATGTTAAATAGAGTAGGGCTCAATACTGAGCCCTGAGGAACTCCAACTCCCAATGGCGGCATTTCGGCAGATCCAGATGAGACCCAGACCGTCTGTCGGAGGTTGGCTAAGAAGGAGCGAAACCAGTTGAGCACCGTCCCCCCTAGACCGATGTCATGTAGCCTAGTGAGGAGGTCCTCATGGGGGACGGTGTCGAACGCCGCCGACAGGTCTAACATGACTAACATCACCCTGCCTCCGGCATCCAGCACCTCCTTCACAATCTCAGAGACTTCCAAGAGCGCCGTCTCGGTGCTTAGGTTCGATCGAAAGCCCGATTGGGACTCATGGAGTAGCTCATTCGACCCCAGGAAGTTAGAGAGCACGCTATGAATGTGTTTCTCTAAGATTTTGGTGAGTGCTGGGAGGAGCGAGATCGGTCTGTAATTGGACGGGGCTTCTGGGTTCAGGTTGGGCTTCTTAAGAAGAGGAATAACCATAGCCTGTTTCCAGGGGTGTGGCAAAGCTCCCTGACTCAAGGAGAGGTTGAGAATGGGGTTGACAACATCTGCCATTCTCGCTAGAAATTTTGCTGGGCAAGGATCGCGCGGTGAGCCAGATTTAAGGTTCCTCATCAAAGCTAGGGATGAGGATACCGTAAGGGGGGGGAAGTCTAGCAGAGCTGGGCCCAAGGTAGACAGATGAACTGTCTCGTTCGGCAGAGTCAGAGGGTCCGCTGTTGGTCTTGGAGGAAAAGAGTCCTGTATTTGCCTAATTTTGGTGGTAAAAAAATTAGCAATGGTGTTGGCCCAGGTCTCAGCCGGAGCGTCCTGTACTGAGGGTGAACGCGGGGTAGTAAATTCTCGAACAATTGAGAAAATCTCCTTGCAGGAGTTTGCCGCTTCCTCAATTCTTTTGGCAAAGTAGCATTTCTTGCCCTGTAGGATTAGATCATGATAGGATTTCATCATGGATTTATATATCTGTTTAGCCTCAGTATCATAATGGGCTCTCCACGCCCGTTCGGCGACTTTACATTGTCTACGGGAATGGGCCAGTTCCTCCGTAAACCATGGGGCTGAAATCCGTTGGGTAACAGATCTAGGTGGCTGTAATGGGGCTAGCTCATTCAGTCTAGCTAAGAGCCAGGACTGCAGAATGTCAAGGTCATTATCCAGATCACCAGTATAGGATAGAGGGTGGTCCACCAGGGCCTGAGCTAACAGATCTGGTGTCACCCGATGGTACGCCCTTTAGCTACTGCCCTGTAGTCTCATAGCACTGACAGCTGGTTTCTCAGTGGCAGATATTTGGAAATGGACGAGACAATGGTCGCACCATAATACTGGCAGAAGTGTAATAGCCATAATAGGTGAAGTGGAAAAGACCTGGTCAAGCGTATAACCTTTGTCATGGGTCGGGCCGAAGAGATAAGGGGACAGGCCCAAGGCAGATGTTATATCCAGCAGCTTAATGGCATCTTGATCTTGATGATCATCCAAGTGGAAGTTGAAATCTCCAGCCAATAGACACTGCTCAGATCTCAGGACTAGAGCAGACAAAGCCTGCTGGAGATCATCAAAGAACGATCCCACAGGACCCGGAGGCCTGTAAACTACGAGACCCTTTACCGCTTGATGAGGTGATAGGGAAAGGGTAAAGGCGAGAGAGTCGGCACCTGCGATGGTGTCTGTGTGCGTAACCGTGCACGTGAGAGATTTTTTCACAACTAGGGCGACTCCTCCCCCTCTTCCCTTGTCTCTATCTTGTCGATGGATGATATAGTCAGAGGGAATGGCT
Organism: Lissotriton vulgaris; assembly: GCF_964263255.1. NCBI lineage: Eukaryota > Metazoa > Chordata > Amphibia > Caudata > Salamandridae > Lissotriton > Lissotriton vulgaris. The sequence continues at coordinate 265,673,334 of NC_141689.1, read as the reverse complement.
GCCACTATGTCCGGATGGGAGGACTCATTGAGCCAAGTCTCAGTGAGCATCAGACAAGTAGGACTGGTCGTAGAGAGGAGATCGAAGATCTCTTGAGTGTGTCTATGCAGCGACCTCGTATTAAGGAGTCGGCAAAGATGTTTAATGCTGCAGTCCTTAGCGGGACAGGTGGGAGGGAGGTTGCTAGTAGGATGCCATTTACAAACAGGGCACTTATGTTTACCCCTATAACGGCCAGGAAAAACTGAGGGACAGGTGGCGTCCATGGCGCGCAGGGAGTAAAGCTCCTGAGCGGAGTAAGAAAACATAGTGGGGCCAAGAAACGAAAATAACAGCCAAGAGTACCTGCCACGCAGTACGCCTCCGGGACGCTGATGGGCGCAGACGGGCAGGACTCTGGCACGACTCGTGAATTGAATGTCTGGTTTGAGTCAGCACTGGCTGAAAAGCTCCATCTGCATCTTGAGTGGCGGGAGGGGGTAGCACTTGGGCCTGAATAGGGATGTGCCTGCCTTCCACAATACTGGCTCCACCTTCTACTGGGCGGCTGATGACCCTGCCCCTCTCTCTCAAAGGAAGAAGGTGTCCACTGGCAGGAAACACCCAGAACTGGTTTGGACTGGGCTCAGAGCCCTCCTGCACAAAGGGATTAAATACTTTTTGATGTATAACTACAGGGCCCCAAACCCCTGAACTTTAGATCATTCTGGAATCAAGAAGACATGTCTGCCAAGGAGAAAAGCTGGGAAACTGAAGAGGATGGACTGCCCTGCTGTGTGTTTGTAGGCTGACCTCCAGTTGCTATCCTGCCAAGGGGAGGGGAAGTGCTTTGCTGTTGCTGTGTCCCCTGCTTGAAGAGATCTCCAAGGGCCTGAGGATAGCTGTCCTCCTGTTAAGAAGTCCCAGGAACAAAAGGACTTCACCCACAGCTTTCCCCCTGAACCCTGCTGTGTGAGTTCTGACCTGCCTAGAGTGCTTGATCCAGTTGTGAGCCTCTGGAGGCTGTTTTCTGCTGTTGGGTGGGGCTGGAAAAGAAGATCTACAATTTTGCACGCATCGCTCGCTTGCGGATTGCATCTTCAACCTTGCGAGAAGATTTCCATCACCACGAAGATCACTGCAGCACCTGTTGCCGCTGCAAGACCCGCCGCGTCACTCGCTTGCGGAGCGCATAACCCCGAATATCGTCGCAGACCATGTCGTTGCTGTGAGACCCGTCGGACCACTTGCCTGTGCACAACATCCAGTCACTGCGTACATCGTCGCAGAGTCCAGCGCCAACTCATTGAGGGGCCGCGACAGAAAAGGATCAAAGTTGCGCCGCGCATCACTGCTGCACCGAAGATCATCACCGCCCCGAAGATCGTTGCATTATGCCTGTGCGAGACGCTTTCGCTCCCACACAGACCGGATTCGACGCAACCTGCCCGCTGCGTGTAGCGGGGTTGTCGCATCGCATCCCCAGGGTCTCAGGAGTGACGCATTGCTTGTGTTCTGATGCTGCAGTTGTTGCTTGGAACTTTTGTTGCATCTACAGGTACTTTGGGTTAAAAGTGAGGCCACCATGAATTATTTAGTGCAAACTCTTGAAATCTTTTTAAAGACTTATTTTGGAACAAAATATATTGTATTTTGTTCGTTTTGGTCTTGTGTAGTTTAAATACAGATACTTTATTTTTCTAAACTGGTGTGGAGTCCATTTGTGGTGTTTTCTCTGTGTTACTGTTAGTGTTGGTGCAAATACTTACACATTGCCTTTGATAAGCCTGTCTGCTCATGCCCAGCTACCAAGGGGATGAGCAGGGGTTATGCAAAGAGCGTATCCCCCTTTGCCCTGACTAGAAGCAAGGGTCCATATTTGGACATTGGTATCTACCTCTGCCAACTAGAGACCCCCAGATCTAACACTACCTCAAGCAAAATGAATTTGAATGCATTATTTGAAACAAGGAGTCACAATGATCAAGATACATACAGCCAAATGGCTGATTTGAAATATATAGATATGTCTGAGGTGGATGGGACACAGTAGAACACTTAATTTGTTTACAAACGTCACAACATAGGACATACTGGCGATCCTGCTGGTACAAACCCCACCACCAATCAATTTGCTTTAAGAGTAAAACAGTAGCAGCAACTACTGCATGGGCAGAAACAAAACCTTCATGAGCAGCCACTATTAAACAGTGTCTGTGGTCGAGGTTGGGTATCTGACGATCATCAACCTCAGGAATTGCCGCAAAGGGAACTTTGTCAGCAGATAATTGATAAGTATATTTTGAAGGAAATCCTTGAGGAAAGGAAGTACCATCCCGAGATGCGAAGATGGCAACTCAAATGTCCCCATCAATTTTAGTCATAGAATGCATAACAGCGGCTACTTTGGTTGTGGCTACTGCAGATTTGGCTGCTTCATCTGCCATTCAATTAGCAACCGTATGCCCTTTTCATCACGTTGATGGCCCGATGTATGCACAACACTTGTATAAGGTAGGTGATCTTTAAGATTAGGCACCTTAAACCAAAGTGTTTTATACTTCAATGTGCTACCTTTAGAATCCCTAAATGCATTTGTTTGAAAAAATGCAAATCATCATTGAAGGATTGTACGCAATAAAAAGAATCACGGAGGAGGAGCTTCGCGGGCAACCAAGATGGCCGCGTGAGCTCGGAGCTCCGAAGACCTCCCGATCCTCCGCAAAGATCCTGCCACCTATCCTGTCCCACTGCAGTGGATATCAGTTGCTGAGCCGGAGCTGATGCAGCGCCCGTTTCCAGATCGCAAATCCGACATTCCTGGACCGAGTTAGCTCGTCGGGACTTTGGTGGCCCCGCCTGCGTCACTGGCAGACGTCGAGAGATACGAATGGTGGCCCTCCACGGGACGATCGGCCTATGTTCCTTAACCCGGTTGGTGTGACTGAATCACGCGCTCGGGGCTCTACCCTCTCTAGGTGGCCTTCGGGACCTCATCGTGCCTACTGTAGGCGCGCCTCGCGCCCTCTTCACCCCTCTGGACGACATTGCCCGGGTGTGCCAATATGGCGGGCAAGGGGGACTCGGACAAAGGCAAGCCTCCAAGAGTCAGTAGGAAGCCGAATCAGTCCCAATCCACTATTCCTGAACGATTCTCCCATTCTAAGGGATCGCCGGGACTAGCGGGCCGATCTAAGGACCTGTTGAGGGACGAGTCCCCCGAAGATTCTGAATTCACGCTTCGGGACGTGATGGGCGCTATTGCTGGGGTGAAGACGGAGATGCATACTCTTCACGAAGCGCTGTCCGGCAAGGTGGACACCCTAAAGATTGAACTGAATCTTATCAGAGCTGACCTTGGTAAGACAAATGACCGAGTGAAGTCGCTGGACCTCAAAACATTGAGCTTAATTAATGATATGTCTGATGTGCAGACTGAGGTCCGCGACCTGAAAATGGCTAATGGGATGCTGGCACGCCGGCTGGATGATTTCGAGGGCCGTGCGCGACGCCAAAATGTTCGCATCACCGGAGTGCCGGAGAAAGCCGAGGAGGAATCAGTTGAACTTTTTGTTGAGGAACTAGTGGTCAAGAACCTGGCACCGGGAGGGTTGAGCAAGTTTTTTTCAGTTGAAAGGGCCCACAGAATTCCGGGTGGCCCACCGAAGACGGGCGTTTCCCCTCGCCCCATCATTGCGAGACTGTTCAATTACAGGGACCGTGACGCCATTCTACAGGCATCGAGGACCGCTGGCCCGCTCCGCTTTCAGAACTCGGATGTGAACTTCTTTCCTGACTTTACTCAAGCCGTTCAGAAGCGTAGCCAGAGCTTCACTGGGGTAAAGAGGAGACTTAGAGAGTTGGGGATGCGCTACTCTATGCTCTATCCTGCAAAACCTCGGATTGAACATTGTCACCGAACTCTGTTTTTTGACCTTCCGGATGCGGCAGGGGACTGGCTCGATACCCTGCCTCAACAACCGACCGAGCCGGCTGACCAGACGGAGGAGGCTACTGGAGGATCAGGTTCCCAGGAATGAACGAATGGACTTCTGACTTTCTCTGGGGGGGTTTCTGCTAGTGGCTCCGGCTCTAGAAATTGCAGCTCTTGTTTCTGATATTTCTGTTCGTTATATGGAGGATGACGGGGGGGATAGGATGTCTCCTTTCTCCTCTAAGGGACTTCTTGTAGGGTAGTTTTCAGGGGCGACAGGCACACTGCTAGTTGGGGTGGCTATTAGTCTAATGCAGGGGTGCAGGGTGGGGGGTAGTTGGGGTGTGTTCTTTCTGTTTTTTCTATTATTTCTTTCTTTGTTCTGGCTGGGGTCTCACTGTCCTGATGTTTTTGCTACGCGGGCGCTGTTCCAGGGTGGGTTGATGGGGTGGAGCGTCCTCGACGATGGGGGGTAAATCATTGAATTTGTTGAGCTGGAACGTTAACGGGCTGGGGGATCGAATTAAACGGGGTGTTGTGTTGCAAATGCTCAAACGTTGTTCTCCTGATGTTGTTTTCCTGCAGGAAACCCACCTTGTGGGAAATACGTGTACGGCACTGAACAGGAGGGGATTTAAGATGGTGGCTCATTCGGGGTTCTCTACTGGCTCCAGGGGGTGGGTATAATGGTGTGCATGTCCCTTCCACTGGAGGTGGAGTCTACCCTTGTTGACGAGAGAGGCCGTTATGTGGCGGTGGTGGGGAGATGGGAGGGGCGCACCCTGGTTTTGGTTTCGGTCTACATTCCCCCGGGGCTACAAGCGTCTACCTTTCAGGACCTGGGTGGCGCCATTTTGAATCTCCCTGATGGCTTGTTGATCCTGGGGGGTGACTTTAACTCAGTGGTATCGGGGGACCTAGATCGCTTTCCATCCAGAGACCTACGTCCTTCACAGTCCTGGCTCCCGGACTTTATTGCCTCCATGGGACTGATTGACTGCTGGCGCCTTTTGCACCCCGCCCTGCGACAGTATACTTTCCACTCGGGTGCCCATGGTAGCCTTTCCCGCATCGACTATGTCCTGACCCCTGCGGCCCAGGCACAGTCGGTTTCCAATGCTCGCCTGATGGCCAGGGGTATCTCCGACCACTCCCCGGTCTGGGTGTTGTTTGATTTCCAAATTGTCGCGGCATCGAGGATTGCCCCTATCAACCCCTGGTACTTTCGTAATCCCAAGACCCGAGACCTCCTGGCGAAGGCTATAGAGAGGTACTTCACTGAGAACTCTGGCTCGGTTGACTCGGCTGTCTCCCTTTGGGAGGCCTTTAAAACTGTGCTTCGCGGCGAGGCCTTCGCTTTGATTGCGGAAGCGCGTAGGCGACGCGATGAGGACTTGGTTCGGTTGGAGTCTGACATTCTTGATTTGAATTCCCAGCTGGCCTTGGGGCTGACTCCGGACCTGCTCCATGCTCTCTCACTGAAACAAATGGAACTTAGGGCCACTGCCACTGAGGCGGCGAAGGCGCTGAGCAGGGAACAGCAGGGCAGGATATATGACTCTGGGGATAAGGCGGGCAAGCTCCTGGCGTGGCTTGACAAGAGAGAACTTGCCTCCCGAGTGGTTCCGGAGATACTGGGAGAGGACGGCCTGGTCGTCACAGACCCGGCCGCTATTGCTGGGTCGTTTGCGGAATACTTTGAGGCGGTTTACACGTCAGTAATTGTCCTGCCAGAATCTGCTTCGACTTCCTTTTTGGAGGGCGTCGAGCTTCCTTGTTTGTCGGATGTTGAGCGGGACGATATGGACCGGGATATTACTGTCGATGAGGTGGCGCTGGTGATCCGGTCGCTGCGCTCCGGCAAGGCGCCGGGGCCCAACGGCATTCCCGTCGAACTGTACAAGCTTAAGGCCGATACTGTGGCAGCGCCCCTGCTAGATATGTTCCTTGAACTCCCGCTTGACCAACGACTTGCCACCATAGTGGTCATACACAAGGAGGGGAAGCCGCGTGATCTGTGCCGCTCCTACCGGCCCATCTCTCTGCTGAACGCCAAACCAAAAATTCTGGCAAAATTGCTAGCTAATCGTCTGGTGGGGGTGATCTCGGATCTGGTTCATCCGGATCAGTCCGGATTCATACCGCACCGCAACACGGCCCTCAATCTTCGCAGACTCCACGCGGTCATGGCGCGGGCGCACCTGCTTACTGAACCGACGGTGCTTGCTTCGCTTGACGCTACCATGGCGATTGACTCCTTGGAGTGGAACTACCTGTGGGCCGTCCTTGCCAAGTTGGGGCTCGGGCCCGCTTACATCGGCTGGGTCCGGCTTCTCTACTCTGCTCCGCTAGCCAACGTGACGGTGAATGGCCGAGTCTCTGCCTCCTTTGCGCTACGCAGGGGCACCAGACAGGGGTGCCCACTGTCACCACTCCTATTCGCGTTGGCGCTTGAACCGTTGGCAGCGTGGATCCGTGTTCATCCTGATGTTGCAGGGATCACGTGGTCGCCGGGTTTGAGGATAGGATATCGCTATATGCCGACGATATCCTCTTGTATCTCACCTCCCGTGCCGCTCCCTTGTAGTGGTGTTTGGCTTGCTGGGCACTTTCGGTAGCTACTCGGGCCTGGTCATTAATTGGTCCAAGTCCTCTCTCTACACGTTGTGTGGTGACACTCCGCGCCTTCCTCGCGGGTGTACAATACAAATTGCCCAACAGGGCTTTAAGTATCTGGGTATCTATGTATCAAAGGATCCCCGGGCACGATATACACACAATTTGCTTCCTCCTTTGGTGAGGCTGCGCCGAGACGTAGAGGGCTGGAAGAAGTTACCGGTTTCCTTACTGGGCCGGGCGGCGTTGTTTAAAATGATGTCTTTGACGCGGTTCCTCTACGCGCTACAGAACACTCAGGATCCGGTGCCCGCTAAGTATTTTGGGGAGATTGAGAACTTGCAGCGCACCCTGCTGTGGGACGGTAGGCCACGGATATCTCTGACGAAACTGACCATATCGTGGTACGATGGCGGCATTGCTTTACCCGATATGCGTCGTTATTACTGGGCTTCCCAACTGGCGGCGATCAATCACGGACTCTATGGCCCGGCAGTTAGTCCCGGCTATGCCATGGACCGGTGGCTTATGAATGATGGAAACTATTATAGGGCGTTATATTCTAGGTCTCTGTCGGAACTTGACGGGGCCCACCAAGACGGCGGTACGACTGTGGAGGGCGGTGACCAAGACTCTGGGCTGGCAGGGCAAGCTTACCATGGCCACTCCGCTTTATGACTCCGACCTGTTGGGGAAACTGTGGCGCACCAAGGGGTTCGACAGGTGGGATGTCATTGGAATATCGAAGGTGGGGGACGTTATGGCCAGAGGGGAGGTGAAGTCCTTTGAAGCACTACAGACCGAGTTCCAATTGGGCGCATCGGAATACTTCCGGTGTGCACAACTCCGCCACGCTCTCTCGTCCAGTATAACGGTTGGGGAGGCGGTGCCTGAGTCGTCTCCTCTGGAGGATAGAGTGCTGGACGGTCATATGCCAGATAGTGCCATCTCCCTGACCTATAAGAAACTCATCAACGTGCGGACTGACTTGCTTATGAAAGTGAGAGAGCTTTGGGTGAACAATGGGATCGAGGTGGATGATGAAGAATGGCAGTCAGCGGTTTCTTCCCCTAGGGAGGTGGCCATCTCGGCCAGGCTTAGACTCGTTCAACTGAAGGTTCTCCATAGGGTCTATGTCACGGGCTCTAGGCTCATACACATGGGGCTTTCACAGGATGGATTGTGCCGGAGAGGGTGTGGCGAGCTTGCGACTTTCATGCACATTATTTGGGAATGTCCTGGGGTGGCTAGGTATTGGAATCGGGTGCATGAGGTGCTGAGAGAAGTGACTGGTGTGACCTTACCGGCGGAGGCCCGGCGTTGCCTTCTCAACATCTGGGGCCCGAATGATTACAATGTGGCCCAGACCCGCTGGGTCACCCTGGGAAATATGATAGCTAAGAGAGACATTGCTCAGAGGTGGGGTGCGCCTGCTCCCCCCGCGATCGGTCTGTGGAAAACCAACATGGACTGGTGCATGCTCCGCGAGAAAACTGTCTATGTGGCCCGGGGCAAGCCCAGGATGTGGGGATCGGTGTGGGGAGCGTGGAACTCATATAGAGGAGACATCTGTGCACCCCCTGAGGTGGCCACACCCGAAGTCCGTCTGTCTCCATAGAGCCCCCTTCCCGTGGTTCCAAACTTGTTATCCTGTTCTACTACTCCCCATCTGCAAAGTTGTCAATCATTGGATTGTTTGAATGATAGGGTGTGTAACCCCCGATCACTCCCCGCGATATGTGCCCAGAATACGTTGCCAGCCCTCAGCCTAGTTTCTTCTTTCTTGTCCCTTCTTCTCTCGCCTCTCTTCTTTTCCCTCTTCTCTTTAGGTACTTGATTTATTTATTGTTCCTTGATATTTCACTTGAAAATTAAACCTGACCATTCCTGTGTAATGTTTTGTGCACGATTCCGAGTATTGATATAATGCTGCCTGGCCTCCGGGATGTATGGCTGAATAGCGGTGTACTTTTTCGGTAAATAAAGGTTTTCCAAAAAAAATAAAGAAAAAAAAAAAAAAAAAAAAAGAATCACACACCACAAGGGTGAGCAACTCAGGATCAGAATGTTAGAGAGCCAAATGCAAAGCTCTCAACTAGGCCAACTGCACCATACAGTCACCAAGGGACTGAGTATGAATTAAAGTTAAGAATAAAACTCCCACTATTACAGTGCAGACAACAGTAGCACAAGCCACAGAATAAGTCTGCTTAGAAAAGATAACAGGTTGTGCCAGTCTCTCAGTGTAAATGATACATTCATACTGATCAAGTGAAAGAAGCAAAGAAGGCCGAGGATGAACATGTTCATGTTGAAGAAACTCTTGCGTTTGCTAGGATGGGTCAAAAATAAAGGTAACATTAAGAGCAGTCAAGGACATAGCCCATTGAATCCAACGGGGTTGAAGGGCTTTAGAATTAGGAAATCCTGCCTTTGGTACCTCCTCCAAGGCAGGCACAGGTGAATGAACAATGATGCACTTACTTTGATCGAGAGGCAATTCTTTAAGGAATGCAATATGCACTGCTGATAACATTTTCACAGTAGAAGAAAAACGCATTTCCGCAGGAGTGGACAGATAAGATTTATAAGCAATAGGGACGTGTTGCCATCATTAAGTGTTACATTAGCAAAACAAATAGCACCTGGCAAGATCCAGATGACCAAACTGTGGTATTAAGCCTGGTCTGTAAAAACTTCATAGCTTGTATATGCTGACTGCAAATCGCGTAAGATAGCAGTATGTTCGGGAAGCCAGTAGGAAGTGGAAAAAGTGGGGTGTATCAAAGAATATGGAGGTTTAATTCGTGGTGCATAATCAGCAATGTAAGTGTTGTAACTTGAGATAAGTGTTTCCCCTTTCCCTCTCCCGGTTTTCCCCCTCCATTTTGTAGAATGTTGGTATCTCCCATGTGACAGCCAGGCGCTCACTGTGGAATGTTGACACAGTGACCCGAGCTACAAGTTTGACAAGCTGACGGCAGTCTGTGGTATTTCACAAGACAATAAAGAACTCCAGTCAAAGAAATCAGTGTCTCTCTTCACTACATTTCCTGGCGACGAGGAGGAGGAAACTGAGCCAGGGACAGTGACTGCCGTTTCCCTGGACTATGTTAATCGCTTGTCATTAAGGAGAAGAATATCAAGGAGCCTGTGAGTAAAGTTCAACAGGAGTGTGACCGCCATGCAGGAGGACGTGGGAGCTGAGAAAATCAACAAGTAAGGTGACTCTGCAGCGCCGTTTCAGCCGGTTGTATATTTCAAGATTAATGTCCGAGTGTTCAGGCTCAGCTCGGGTGCCTCATCGGGCATCGTATGATTGGCAGTGACAGTGTCACGAGTGTGAGGGCGAAGCGAAGCTGTTGGGGTCAAAAGCTTATCATCACTTTCGGGTGCCTCATCGGGCATCGTGTTCTCCGTTCTGGCAGGGGAATGTGTGTCGCAGCTGAGGAAAGGAGTGCAGCCGCTAGGTCGCGCATGTAACGTGAGGGCAGCGACACGATCGGAGCACTCTAGGCGGCTTTATCAGGAAACATTAAGAGGTCTCTGGACACTCAGCGCAGCAATCCACCCGTTTTCTGTCTGAAGACGAGCGGAGTTTCTCCTCACGGCACCAGCCCCAGCGCGCTCTGTCACAAGCGCTCTAGCATAACGCTGAGGCCGAAACCCAGCAACAGCTCCCTGACTGACAGCGCTCCCGCTGTTTGGCAAACACAAGCAGCGAACTCACCGTCGGTCCTCCTGAAAGGTCGGTGGTGACTCGGCTCTGGGTGCACATACCCTTCCTTGGCGGGAACGTCGGTCAGACAGTCCGGATAGTCGTCTCTTTGAGGTGCAGGTCCAGGAAGCCATAGCCCAGCCGGCAGTTGACATTTTTCTGACAGGAACTACTCTGAGGGAAGCCTCTACACAGGAAGTTCCCGCCAGCCAAGGGAAAGTAGCAGTTCCATTGGATAGTGAAAGTAAACCTGTAGAGGCAGAAAGTGGACTGCACGAACATGGGTTCAATGTGAATTTCATGCATTTTCATGATTTGTGTTTTACACTTGGAAAAAAAAAGTGAAGTTTTTCTATATTTGCATGTGGGTTTACCTCAGTAGCAAAAGCAAGAGAGTAGAGCTGCTTCTGGAAATTCAGGGTTGTAGTTCCATTGGGTAATACACTTACCAATAAGATTTGTGAAGTTTTATGGCCATGGCAGGAGCAGGAATGAGCCAACCTCCCCCCTTCCTCAATGAGTTAGGTGAACCAGTTATTCCCTGGAGAAGGTGGGAAGGAATATTCAAATCTTACTTAATAGCAATTGGAGGTAGCAACTACACTAACAACATATATTGCTACACAATTTAGGCACACATGGAAGGAAAATATACGAAGACATTACAGGAAGATTGATTGAGGATGAGGATGAGGTGGTGGAGGAAGGTGTCAATGTTTATGAAAGCACGCTGAGGGAATTAGCGGCTCACTTTAAGGAGAAAATAAACGTAGTGATGGAAAGGCATAAGTTCTTCAAGAGAGTTCAGAAGAGGGAGGAGAAGGTGAGCAATTATATAGCAGTGTTAAGAGGATTGTCAGCCACATGCGAGTTTGGTCAGCTCACAGACTCTTTAATAAGAGACCAACTAGTGAGGTGCACCAATGACACAAAGATACAAGAGGAATTACTCACTAAGAACCCCAATCTGGAAGAGGCAATAAACATTGCCAAGGGTTTAGAACACACAGCACGCTGCATGAGGGAAATGAAGGTATCAGAGGGCTCTAACAGAGAGAGGGCTGAAGGAAAATCTAGTACAGAGAGTGAAACAGTTTGCAAAGTAGGTGACAAGGGTAAAGAGCTCACTCGCAGCAAGCCCAGTCCTTCAGTGTGCTATAAATGTGGGAGTTCCAACCACTTAGCCAATAACTGGAAATGTCCGGCAAGGAATGTACAGTGCAGAAAGTGCAACCGGTGGGGGCATTTTTCTAAGGTGTGTAAGGCCCCGGGTAAGGCGGTACATGTCATTGAGGAGACACACCAGGAAGAGGAAAGGGAAAAGTCTTATGTTTTTCAAGTGGGGGATGAGGACAATAATGATGATGTTTACCCCAAATGTGATGTTTTACTTGATGGGGTCAAGTTTTGTATGTTCGCAGATTCATGCTCCCCATATACACTAGTAGATAAGAAAGTGTTTGATGACAAATTCGCCAACCACCCTGTAAAATTGCTACCACCAGATATCAGTCCCAAGGGTTACAACGAAGGGAAGATTCCCCTGGAGGGCATGGCGACCATGAGAATCTCTTTTAAGGATAGGCACACAGTAGGGAAGGTATATGTGTCCACGAGAGGTTCGACCCTATTGAGCTGGAGACATCAGAAGCAGTTGGGGATTACCCTTGACCCAAACAATAGAGAGCAGGTGTTGTTGATTGAACCTGAAGGAATATCCGAGGACCTCACCAAAGAGTTCAGAGAAGTGTTCAGTGATAGATTGGGTGTATTCAAGAACTACATGCACAAGATAGTATTAAAGGAGGGAGCTGTGCCAGTAGTGCACAAGACCAGGTCCATACCATTGCGCATGAGGGAGCCCCTCCAGCAGGAACTCAAGAGACTAGTCAGTGAAGGGGTCATCACAGAAATTGAGAGTTCTGCATGGCTAGCACCGATTGTCATCATGGCCAAAGATAAAGGGAACAGCATAAGACTCTGTGTGGACCTAAGAGACTTGAATGCAAACATCCTTGTGGACAGGTTTCCCCTTCCCAGGATAGGGGAGATGCTAAGCACCATAAAGGGGGCCAAGTATTTCAGTGTGCTGGATCTATCATCGGCCTATTATCAAATCAAACTCCATCCGGACTCCCAACTTCTGACTGCATTCACCACCCCATTTGGAAATTTCAAGTTTCAGAGAATGCCATTCGGATTGGCGTCAGCCGCAGCTGCCTTCCAAAGGGTCATGCAACATGCATTAAAAGACTGCAGGAACACCGTCTGTTTCCAAGACGACATACTTATCTATGGAAGTGGTGAAGAAGAACACAACGAAATGGCTAGAAGAGTCTTGAAAAAGTTGAAAGAGGTAGGCTTCACCACGAAACCCTCCAAATGCAAACTGGGAGTAAGCTCGGTAGACTACCTGGGACACACACTATCCGAAGACGGCATCAAGCCAAAACATGACTTAGTGAAGGCAGTGGAGAATGCTCCAGCTCCCAAGAGTAAGGAGGACATATTGTCTTTCCTAGGCCTGGCAGAATATATGGCCAAGTTTATCAAGGACTTTGCGATGGTTTCACAGCCGTTAAGAGACCTGATAAAGAAGGAGAGTGTGTTTGAATGGGGTAAGGAACAAGAGATGTCCATGAAGAGTATTAAGAAAGCCATCATCGAAGCTCCATACATAGGGAAGTTTGATCCCAACGGGGTAACCATCATCTCCACGGATGCGAGCAACAGAGGCATTGGGGCAACTCTGGCACAGAAAGATGGCAGCAAGATAAATGTGATAGCTTTCGCATCAAGAACCCTCACATTGTCAGAGAAGAACTACTCAACCATAGAGAAGGAGGCTCTAGCTGTGTATTGGGCCGTGCGCCACTACAAATTTTTCATTTGGGGTATCCCGTTTGAAATACAGACTGACCACAAACCGTTGGTTTCCCTTTTCACCAAAAAGGACATGGAAAGCATGACGCCAAGGATAGCAAAATGGGCAGTGGGCCTACAAGCCTATAACTTCACCGTATCCTACATTCCGGGGCAACAAAACAGAGTTGCAGACTTCTTGTCGAGAGCACCCACAGAAGGAGAAGAAGAAGAAGAGGAGAAGGGTAGCTCAATCCTGGAGGTGCGAATAGCAGCAGTAGAAAAGGTGTCCTGGGAAACACAAATGGAACGAGATGAAGTTTTGAAGAAGGTGAGGAGATATATTTTGGCAGGATGGCCAAAGAAATGCAAGGATGTGGAGTCAGAGATCCAGCCATATTGGAATGTGAGAGAGGAGCTATCGGTGGAAGGGGATCTCATACTGAAATCAGGAAAATTAGTCCCTCCAGAAGCCTTAAGAAACCAAGTAGTGGAACTGGCCCACGAAGGACATCTTGGAAGAAGCTTGTGCAAGGCCCGACTTCGTGCAGACTACTGGTTTCCAACAATGGACAGAGAGATGGAGGACAAGGTGCGTGATTGTTACGCGTGCGCTCTGAGCGATAAAACGAAGATCACGAGAAGAGCACCACTGGCACCTGTGGAAGTTCCGGAAGTGCCGTGGAGCAAGTTAGGATTTGACATTGCCGGTCCCATCCATGGCAGAGGACCGCAAGACTGTTATTTATTAGTCTTGGTAGACTACTTCTCAAGCTGGATAACCTGCAAGTCAGTCCACAGCGTGAGCACAAAGGTGATTGTAGATTTCCTTAAAGAGGTGTTCACCCTAGAAGGCATACCCTCAACTCTAGTGACCGACAATGGCGTCCAACTGGTGTCAGAAGAGATGAAGGATTTCCTCAAAGACTGCTCCGTGAACCACATTCGCACGCCACTGTATTGTCCCAAAGCTAACGGAAAGGTGGAGAGAGTCAACCGAATGTTGAAGGAATGCATACAGTTGGCCAACCGGGCAGGGGAGAACATAGAGGAAGCCATAAGGGACATGCTGTGGGCATACCACACCAAGCCAAAATCTACCACTGGAAGCACGCCCTTCGAGTTACTGAGGGGAAGAAAAGCAGGCACCAAACTTACTCCAGGTTGGATGGGGAGAAAACAGACAACGGAAATCGAGCACGGAGAAGTCAAGAGGAAGATTGAAGACAGCCAACGAAAATACAAGGAATGGTATGACAAGAAGTGGGGAGTGAAGGAAAGAGAATTTCAGGAAGGTCAAGGAGTCTATGTGAAGAAACCCGAGAGACTATGGAGAGGGGGCGACAAGTTCTATGCCTCCAAGACCATCCGCAGGCCCAATAGAAATTCTGTGGTTCTGGAAGATGGGAGACTATGGAGCCATGATCGAGTGGTTCCGGCAGAAGGGAGAGAACAGAGGACAGTAATAAGAAGGGCAGGAGGTAATGAAGTCAGAGAAAACATAAGACAAGACAGAAGGAGTGATAGATCTAGAACCTCTCCTCAGTGGCACAAACAGTACATAATGAGATAGACACATACAATGCAGGCATAGTCTTTCATTCACTGTAATGTAGATGTCTAGAGCGCATTTGCAATTTCCCTTAAGGGGGATGATGTGTTGTAACTTGAGATAAGTGTTTCCCCTTTCCCTCTCCCGGTTTTCCCCCTCCTTTTTGTAGAATGTTGGTATCTCCCATGTGACAGCCAGGCGCTCACTGTGGAATGTTGACACAGTGACCCGAGCTACAAGTTTGACAAGCTGACGGCAGTCTGTGGTATTTCACAAGACAATAAAGAACTCCAGTCAAAGAAATCAGTGTCTCTCTTCACTACAGTAAGTTTTGACGAAATTTTTAAAACCAAGCAGAGACTGTAATTTCTTGAGGGTAGAAGGGGTTGCAGTTGTGCAGAGTTCTCCCAGCCAAACCCATATCGACTAATTCATAACTAAGAAAAAGCACAGCAAGAAACGCAATGTGAGATTTCGCAAAGTTAAACTTGCAACCAAGTTAAGAGAATCACATGTTAAGGTTATCCAGTCTTGCTAAATGAGGGTTTAGTTCATCATAGGTATGACATATGTCATCGACATACGAGAAAGCATCAGGATCAATGTCATGTAAAAGTGACGCAGTAAGCTATTCTTATACTCCATTGGTAAACATATGTACTGCCTCTGAGAACTGAGGGCGGTAAATGCAGGACACTCATGGCTCTCAGGCACCAGGTTTTGACTGAAAAAACATTAGAAATGTCAAGTGTCGTTTTAAATTGTTTGCGGACAATATTATTAATCAAAGCCGTACAATGGGTATTTTGCACTGCAAAGGTGAGTGTATGACTGTTCAAATGTTTGTAATCTAGGACAATGCAATAAAAACTGTTTAGTTTCAAAACCGGAACAATAGGATTGTTCATAGGAGAGACACAGAGCTCAATTATACCCTGATACTCTAGCTCAGTAAGGATGTCTTTAACGGATGCTTTAGCGTCATGTTTGATCAGATATTGAGGTTGAGACTAAGGGTGGGACAAGTCAGAAAAACATGCAACGGAGTATCCTTATCCTAACCATTCTAGTTGTGGTACCAGGCAGGGGCCAAAGCAAGGGCCCACTCAGAAGCATAAGCATGCTGCATCTCATCAGGGGCGAGATGCAAAAAAGAAGGGAGGATTACATTCTCACCACGAGGACAGGCTAGAACAAAGGCTGGATCGACCTCCACTAGTAAAATTCCATAAGAAGAAGTGAAAATATCCCAGGCAATAGCGTTAATGGTTCGATTAATATCATCTTCAATCTGAATGTCCAAATGATTAAAGTCGATTGGGGTGCAACACGGGTATCTGCAGTCTCAACAGATACAAAGGTGTCAGTTCTCTTGCATCTACAGTGACTTCTGCCATGATATTGAGGAGAGTCACCGCCCAACTCCTGTCCAGGAGAAGGGTTCTCACCATCTTGGGCATATTACACTGTTAAAGCAGCAACCTTCTTCTTTTTGAGGCGGTTCCTGCCTTCTGCTCTAATTGGCAGGGTTTGCCCAGACATGGGTCCCTTGCCTTGCCTTGACATGTAGTGTTATATAATTTACGTAGACATACAAGGTACCCTCTTGATGAACCTTGAGGGGGGACAAACAATGACATGATTAGTTAATCAAGGCATCTTGAATGTCTCAGCCATGGTGCATGATGATTGGCTGGAGAATACTGCAGATCACTTTAAAATCAATAAATATTCATATGTGTGGTAAGAAAATGAATAAGAGGTTTGAAATTGAAAAATATCACAAAAACGGGTATAACCCACACATAAAAATCTGTTATTCAATCAGGCAATTATTCTTATCGATAAGGTAATGATGATGCCAGTAAGTTGGTGTTTTACTCAAAGTGAGGTTCCAACGCGAGGGCAGTGGTGGTGTACCCTCGCAGGTGTACCCCAGCGCATGCTCTCCTGACATCATGTCGTACTGGTTACCAATGAGTGGCCTGTGGACCTCAGCAGTGACTTACCTAGAGAAGTGGGATACTAGCCCCGTCGTTATGGCTAGGACACTTGCACATTGGTGGGATTAGGAGCGTGCAAGGAAAAGCACAATTAAGAATGGTAATATGAGATGGTCCTACAGAATGGCATTGAGCAGGGAGTGCCGTTAGGCAAACCATGTGGAATCCATAAAATATGCCTTTGTCATCCCTATTGTCTGCAATACCACTCGTATGGAGGGCAAGAGAGTGGCCACGGAACCGTTAACTAATAATGAAAGACCTGGTTCTCGGTACAGAAGTAGTGAGTCAAACGGGCGACCCTGATGAGGGCAGTGATTGTGGAACCACAGACTAAAGGCCTGAGGGAGCTCAGGAAGGAAGGGGAGAGCTTTCCCATGGGGGAAAGTCAGTTGAGGCTTGCTCGCTGGGAGGGGAATGCGAACCAAGAGCCCTGGCAGGGTTTTTTAAAGTAAGACAGTACGGGGCTTCTTTTATCAAGCTGCACCACATAGTCATGTGTCAGCAGGGCAGCAAGCTGTTCAAAACATTCTGGATGCCACTCGACCCACCGTATGGGTTGCCGGTGAGTCGATCAAACTTGTGCTCACATCAGGTGATGATTCGTATGGTAGGGAAACTAGCCCGTGTCCTGCCATCATGGAAGGTGAGGAAATCCCAAGTGGATGATTTAATCACGTTCACTGGTGAGCACATGATCATACAAGCTACTGTGGAGACAGGGTGTACAATGTAGTCCACAACCTGGCGTCATGTTATAGTTCCATTTATATAGGCCATGTTAGAGTGGTGATAGGTGAAGTGCTGGGTGCGGTAAAATTCAGAAATCAAGAAATAAACAGAAGCATTTGCTTCCAAAAATGTGCCCGTTCAATGTGTGGGTCACATCTCTACAGGGCCAGATGGTGTGTAAGCCCTATTGGGATGTCATGCATAGAAGCGATCGCTGACAAAGTGGTCAGTAGATTAGAGAAAACATGAGGCCAAGGTAAATTAATTCGATGGTTGCTTGTCTAAAGTGCCAGAAGATGTGGGGATCCTGCACACTTATTAGATATCACTTATTAGGTGGGCATATACAGTAGTGCCCAGTCAGTTGGTTAAAGTGTACTGGAGGCCAGTTGAGGCGGCCTTTCTGGCAACAGAGTTCTCGTTCCCTAGTGGTTTAGGCTACCCGAAGGGAGAGGCGGGAAGGAAGGTATTAGATATATATGGAAAGCTAAGCCGGATGGCAGAAGTCGGATGGCAGGGAGGCCTGCGCTGGATAGGGACGTGTTCATGTGCTGATACCAATATGCCCTTGGGCAGATATCAAGAGATAACAGTTTGTTAATGTTACCCTGACACTCTACTCACGGTATGTTGCCGCTGGGCCCCATGTAGAGTGTCGCAAGATGACAGAACCATTGGTGATCCTTGTTTTAACTGCCCTTGTCATCATAGCTATGTAGCGTTTGCGGCAAGGACATGTAATCATATAGATACAGTTCTTTGTGCTACAATTTGTGAGGTATTTTTGAATCCATAAGTCAGTAGGGCTCAAAAGACTCTCTTTGGAGGGACGAGTCTAGGGGCATACGCTACATAAGCCACAACGGTTGTTTCCTGTTACTGGATGGAAGCTTCAGAGGGATTATTGGGACGCTGATTTGTTAGTAGGTGGTCTTTTGTGCACAATGATGTCCTTAATGTTACTTGTCCGCTTATAGGCAAACCTGTTGTGGCTGGAGACAGCAACCCCAACCCCGTGTGTCGTATGACCCAGTGTTCCTTGATGCTTTTCTGTATGTAGTTTGACTGCTGTGTACATGATGTTACACAGTTAATCACGTAGTTGGTTTCTTACCTATCCGTTTCTAGTAGTCCCTCTCCATTGGTATTCCTGGTTCCCTTATAGACTCTTTGTACCACATGTTGGTGATATTGTCTTGCTACTAGATCTGAGCTCAAGTATTGTGCCTGCTGTTTATAATCATTGATGATGCTGCGGTTGTGGCATTGACGTATGAATTGCCCAAATGGAAGGTTGTCTATAAGATATTTGGGGTGGTGACTGTCATAGCTGAGTAAACTTTTGCTGTCTGTTGGTTTTTTATATGTCGTGGTCTTGAAGGGTCCTTTGCATGAAATCAGTAAATCTAGAAATGGGACTTCTGTGGTTGAGATATTCTTACTAAACCTCAAGTATAGATTAGGAGTATTAATCCACTCACAGAAGTCTTGGCATGTGGCCAAGGGGCCGTGTCATAGGATGAGGATATCATCAATGTACCTCCGTCACACCAAAATGTTAGTGTGGTAGGGATTTGTGTCCAAGAGGATGTGTTTCTTTTCAAAGTTGGCCATATCAAGGCAGGCCAGACTCGGGGCAAATGTGCTGCCCATTGAAGTATTGAAGTGCCCCGTGTCTGATGGTACAATTGGTCCTCAAATTGAAAGAAGTTGTCTTTGAGCGCGGCGGGTTGTGCACTCCATAATAAAGCTCACTGGAATTGGTGAGGTCCAATCCTCTGCCATGAGGATGGTCTCTATTACTTCCAGGGTGGCGTCCTGAGGTATGTTGGTGTACAGGGCCTCTACGTCTAGAGTGACGAGTAGATAGACAGAGGCATTGATGTACACACTCTTCAGTAGGGTCAGGATGTCTGTGTTGTCCTTGAGGAAGGACAGAGATTTTCTCACCAGAGGCCGTAAAAAGTGGTCACAAAATTGGATCAGTGGCTCGACGAGGGACCCAATGCCTGACACTATTTGTCTACCTGGTGGGAGTCTATTATTTTTGTGAATCTTGGGAAGGGTATAGAGATAGGGTATTCTGGGATAGTCATTGATGAGAAAGGGTGATTCTGTTTCACTAATCCAGCCCTGTGACTCTGCTCAATAAAACAGTTTATGCATGTGTTGAGTCCTCTGGTGGGAGCCTCCCTGATGGGAGTGTAATAGTCACGGTTGGTCAATTGACGTTTATATTCCGAGGTGTAGTCATCAGTGTTCATAATTACTATCATTCCTACTTTATCATCTGGTTTGATGGTGATTGTGGTATCAATCCCAAGGGTCCGAAAAGCATCAGTCTCTAGTCTGGACATATTGTGGAAGGGGGATTTATGCAGGCATTTCTCCACATGCCTAAGGGATCCCTGCTTTAATGTTAAGACCTCGTGTGGGATCATCCCTGATGTGGGAGGAAAGGTAGAGGGATTAAGGAGACCTTAGTCTGAGTTATCTGTACTTGGTTTGTCTAGGTAGTAGTTATGCAGGCATATTTTCCTGAAGAAGCGATGTAGCTCTTGTGCTGTCTTGAATTTGTCTTCCTTGGGGGTCGAAACAACACCCAAACCTCTGTGCAGGACACTCTTTTCCACCTCAGACACAGGTCTGTTAAACATGTTGACTATCAGCTCCTCTTGTTGGATGTTTGTCTCCTCATTTGTCTGGAGGTCTCCATTGGTGGTTGTTGCCATTGGACATGTTTCTGTTGAGGGCTGCTTCTTCCTCTTCCTCTGCCCAGACTCTGCCTAAAAGAGGAGGGGGAACAGAAGGGCTGTGAAAAGGTCTGTGGTGGTCCTTGTGGGTACATCTGGTAGGGGTGCCAGGCCAATGGACCACCTTGGTACGGTGGCATCCCATAGCCCATCAGTGGTGGAGGTTGTGGGTTGCGCCACATCTCATCAGTCCCTTTACTAATATGCGGGAGTTGCTACTAAATGATGAGTACTGTCTACGTGATGCTGTGCTATCCTTTGGCGATGAGTCACCTCCACCCATGTAACCTTCTCTGAGGTAGTGGCAAACTTTCACTTTATCAAATTACTTGATGTCTTTCTGCAGTTTTTTATCTTCTGTTTTAGTAGGTGTTTTCATTTGTTCATTTTTGTTTTCATTGATCTATCTGTTGATCTCGGTCAGCTTAGTCTTATAGGCAGTGATCTGGATGTCTGTCTTAAAAGAGTTTTCGGGCATATTGATTCTGATGATCAGGTCATCTGCCAAAACATTTAGCAGTGTTGATCGTTGAGGATAAGCCAATCCCTTGTAAATTTTCTTGCTAACATGGACCACTCTTTCCTAAAGACCATATCCTCCAAGAAAATACCTGGCATATTAGTCACAATCAGGCCACTAGGTACAGTATTGTCCCGTAAATATTCCATCATCAAGAGTCCGTGTAAGGTAACTTTGATAAATAGTCTCTTCATTGTTATCAATGAGGTCCAATCCTCATGTTGACTCCCTATAGAGGCAGTTCTGCCTGCTCCTAAGAGGGATGGTGCTTTGAGGATCTCTGATACCATTTCATCATCAAATGCAAGGCCTTGGTGTCCTTCCATTTTAAAAAAAAATTCTTTATTGCATTTTATCGTTTCCGGTACAGTAGTTTACAAGCATCAATATATTTCACCTTGACGACAACATCACTTGCTCTATAACACTATGCATGTACATCAGGCCATTTCCTTCTCACAGTGTCAGTGTTATTCGTGTTTGTGATGTAAGGTTACTCATGCATTTGTAAGTCACCTTGGGCTCCTGCAGCCCGCACATTCTGTCATCTCCAATTGAGGGCTAGAGTGAAGGTGTTTAGTACGCCTCTCCATAGCTGCGAACAGCAATGCGTGAAAACATCAATGTATACACACCAAGGTCTTGAATTGTATCAAATAACGTTTCATAAGCAAATAGAGTGATATACATGTTAATGCCGAGTCCTTTCATTAGATATTATCTATTATAACAATTCAACCGCATCTAATAACAATAAATAATAAATCAAAACAAAAGAGAAATCAAATGACCGAGTGTATATGTATCTAGTGTTCAGTGTGTCTTCTGGGTACAGTCGCGACCAAGCTAGTGTGCTTGTATGGTGTGTGGGCTGCTACTTCTGCTTCTTATGCTTCTGTATGGTCGTTAAGGTTTGATAGGTGCTATATCCGTGCAGGATCATTGAGGAGTGTATGGGCTTCGCCCAGCCCGACAGCCGCAATTAGAGTGACATGCGGAGACAGCGCATCCTCTGCGTCGAGGTGGCTGATTGGGTGTCATGTCCCTCCCGTTGCACAAGGGGCACTTGGAGTATGGCGTCAGAGCGTGTGAGCGTTCTGAGCATATCGTCCCAGGTCTGTACAATGGGATACTTGCGCAGCCCCACCGTTTCTTCCCTGTGTAGGATGGTGCCCTTCGCCCGTGCTCAGACCTCAAGGGATTTCATCAAATGGTCACCTCTGGTTGGTCCTTGTGTTTCCACCTCTTAGTTATATGTTTTTTCGCTGATATGAAGCCCAGGTCCCAAAACCTGGAGCTTACCTTGTTAGCCTTCGTTCTCTTGTACAACCCCAGGATGCAGACCTCCCACGTAGTAGGTACCTTGGTGTTAGTGTAGTTGGCAAGTGTTTCCGATATTGCACACCAATAGTGTAAAAGCAGGGGACATGAACACAGCATATGTAATAGATCAGCGCCTAGGAAGCGGCATCTTGGGCATTCAGAGGTATTGATGTTAAAATATTTATTGATCTTGTCCGGTGAAAGATACGCCCTGTGCAATATGTTATGAGTTTGAATCGTGAATTTCGCAGTATGCGTGTGGCACCAGCTAAAACGCGTTCATATTCTTTATCATTCCAGGGACAGCCTTTGTCTTCAGTCCAATATGTGCGGAGTTTCTGCAGTGGCTTCAATACATGGACGAGCAGGGCCTGCACCAGCCAATGTTTCACATGGGAGCCCTTCCCCATTACATGCAGGTACTGCAATAACTAATGTGTCGGCAGCTTGTTAGTTATATCGCCCCATGCTAGTGGAAACATTCACGTAATCAATCAATCAATCAATCAATCAATCAGAGTACTTGTAAAGCGCGCTACTTACCCCTGAGGGTCCCACGGCACTGAGGGGAGGGTGGGTGCTGCTACTGCTCGAATAGCCAGGTCTTGAGGAGTCTTCTGAAGGCGAGTAGATCTTGGGTCTGCCATATGTGGGTAGGGAGGGTGTTCCAGGTCTTGGCGGCGAGGTAGGAGAAGGATCTGCCACCGGAGGTCGTTCGTTGGATGCGGGGGACAGCGGCGAGGCTGGCCGAGCGGAGCTGGCGGGTGGAAGTGTGGAAGCTGAGCCTGCTGTTCAGGTAGGCTGTTCCGGCGTTGTAGAGTGCTTTGTGTGCATGGGTGAGGAGCTTGAAGGTGATCCTCCTGTCGACGGGGAGCCAGTGTAAGTCTCTCAGGTGGAGAGTGATGTGGCTGCGGCGGGGATGTTGACGATTAGTCGGGCGGAGGCGTTTTGGATGCGTTGTAGTCGTCATAGGTGTTCGGCTGGGATTCCTGCATAGAGTGCCTTGCCGTAGTCCAGTCTGCTGCTGTCGAGGGCCTGTGTCACCATTCTTCTTGTTTCTGTCGAGATCCACTTGTAGATCCTGCGGAGCATGCCGAGGGTGTTGTAGCAGGAGGAGGAGACGGCGTTGACCTGCAAAGACATGGAGAGGGAGGAGTCAAGGATGAATCCTAGATTGCGTGCACGGTCGGTGGGTGTTGGTGCTGTTCCCAGTGTGGTCGGCCACCAGGAGTCATCCCAGGCTGAGGGGGTGGGTCCGAGGATGAGGACCTTCGTCTTGTCCGAGTTCAGCTTCAGACGGCTGCTCCTCATCCAATCAGCGACGGCCTTCATTCCCTCGTGGAGGTTGGTTTTGGCGGTGTGTGGGTCCATGGTGAGGGAGAGGATGAGCTGGGTGTCGTCAGTGTAGGAGATGATGTAGAGGTCGTGATGGTGGGCCGTTTGTGCGAGGAGGGCCATGTAGATGTTGAACAGCGTTAGGCTGAGGGGGGAGCCCTGGAGGACGCCGCAGATGATGTTGGTGGCTTCGAATTGGAAGGGTGTGAGGTGGACGCTCTGGGTTCTGCCGGAGAGGAAGGATGTGGTCCAGTCAAGAGCCTTCTCTTGGATTCCGGCTTCTAGGAGGCGTGTCTTTAGAGTGCGATGGCAGACCGTGTCGAAGGAGCTGACAGATCCAGGAGGATGAGGGTTAATGTTTCGCCGTTGTCTAGTTGCTGCCTGATGTCATCTGTGACAGCGATGAGGGCTGTCACGGTGCTGTAGTTTCGTCTGAATCCAGACTGGGACGGGTCCAAGATGTTGATGGCTGCGTATAGAAGGAATTGGCCCACCGGCAATCTATTATTAGCTGTTAGTGTTGCAAAAGGCAGTAAGATACCGTCTGCGTACAAGTCCCCCAGTGTCTCCACCCATGCTCAACCCATGGCAACAACGTCACGTCCATTATAGGCTCTCTGCCTCTGGGCTGCCCAAGAAGTGGCAGCACCGGAGCATATGGGACTGTGACTTTTGTAAGGTGAAGGATTTTCCTAAAACACCTATGAGCAAACTGAACATGTATTTGTGTTGGGTGAAAAATTTTCGCTAGTGGATGAAACAGTCTGCATATCTGGGCTTGCGTCCAAGTTGTCATTTCGGTCACCGTGTCCGCCAGTTTCTTCACCACTAAGTCACCTCGAGACCCACTATAATTGAGCAGCTGGGTAATATAGTTACAGATGTGGGACTGACAAGCCACCACTTTCCGGGGGTTGCATATAATTTCTGCAGAGCTATCCTGGGCTGCACCACATTCCAAATCAGTCCAAGGATTAACCCCTGCAATTCTCTAAAGAGCCTCACTGGGACATACACCGGAAGATTCGCAAAATAATACAGTAACCTGGTAGTACTATCATTTTGGTTAAGGTGACCCGGTTCATCACATTGAGCGGTAAGGTCTTCCAGAATTGCACTTGAGGAGATGGCGCTAACCAGATTACCCTCCAGTATATCTGTTGGGGACCTATAAATATATATTTCTAGGTATCTGAACGTGGTCGGATACCAATCAGGTGTCATTCCATTAATGATTATAAAAGTTGCAACTACGTCCTCGCGAAAGCACCTGACTAAGCCCAGTTTACCCGAGGCCCGATATCTCCTCAAATCTACAGAACAGCGCTGATATCTCCGGCAGCACAGCCTGAAGGTCTTGTATATACAACAACAGGTTGTCTGCATATTGGGACACTGTGTGTAGTCCATCGCTCAAATCCGCGCCAGCCTCCTGGAGAAGAGCTGCCATGGTTCCACAGCGAGGAAAAAGAGTAATGGGGACTGGGGGAACCCCTGTCTGGTCCTTCGTCTCACCCTGATTTTGTCAGATAGAAGCTTGCCTGTGTGAGCCCTCACTGTGGGACCCTGATACAACAATTGCACCAGCTGTAAATAATCGTCTCCCAGCTCATATATACTTAAGACTGCTGCAAGAGAAGGCCACTCCAGCGAATCAAAGGCCTTCTCCAGGTCCAATACATGACAGCCAGATCTGGCCAGGCTTCCGTAGCATATTTTTAGATTTTAAATAGCCTTTGAATATTTAGGGAGGTGCTTCTGGTGGCCACAAATCCGTTCTGGTCTGCATGCACCAGAGTCGGCACAAACGGGGCGATACGTTTGGCCAGTGCAGAGGCAAGGATTTTATAGTCTGTGTTAAACAGGACCAGTAAAAGCCCAGGAGGTCAGGGTTCCTGTCCCGTTTCAAAAGGGAAACCAACATTGCCTTGTTTTGTGTGGGGGTGAGCGTTGAACATTCCAGTGCCGCTGCATATACGCGTACTAGCTCTGGTACTAATACATCTGAGTACGCCTTGTAAAATTCAGCCGGCAGTCCATCAGGACCCGGAGTCTTGCCATTCGATAGAGAGTAGATACTGTCCCTTATGTACTCCGGTAACAGAGGAGCATCTACATCTCCCTGTTGACAGTCTGTGAACTGCGGCAATGTTATTGTGGATAGGAAGCCCTGTTTGTCTGCTTCTGTAGCTCTCAAACAAGATCTGTATACTGTGGAGTAGTGTGCCACAAAAGTGTGGTGTATATCATTTTGAGTGTGCATGATCACACCTTGTCTGTTCTGTATCGCTGTCACGGGTGCGGTAGCCATGTCTTGCCGTATCAGCCATGACAGCAACCTACTGGGTTTATCGCCCATATGATGGATGCGCACTGAGTGTGCTGCATAGTTGAATTTACGGAGTTGTTCTAATAATCTGGAGTGTTCTTCCCTAAAGCGTTCCAAAGACCCAGTATTGACCTCCACCGCTTCTCCCTCCCTTCGGAGTAGGTCAGTTTCAAGGCGCGTAAGGTCGGCTTCCATCTGTCGTCGCATGCCTGCTTAAGCATCAAGGCAGTCTACCCTAATCACAACCTTGAGTGCGTCCCACTCCACTAAAGGCGTCGTGGTCGTGCCGGCATTGTCCTCAAAATACTGGAGGATATTGGTAGCTAGTAGGTCACGGAAGGGTGCATCCAATAGCAGATCTGGCTGTAGCAGCCAAGTCAGGATTGACGGATGGGAGCATTCCCATGACAGCCCCAAGACAGTGGGTTATGGTCAGAGTGCGTCCGGCCTAAATAATCGACTGCCGATACATGGGGGAGCAGTGCATCCAAGAGCATGTAACAGTCTAACCGCACGTGTAGGTCATGAGCCCCTGAATATTAAGAACATACTCTGTCAAGGGGATGACGATGTCCCCAGGCATCCCTCAAATGCCATTGTTTTGCCCAATTGGTCAGTGCCTTTATAGTATGGTGCGTGCTTGTACCCGGAAGTGGTGGAAAGGATCGATCCAGTGCCTTGTCAAGGACACTATTGTAATCGCCCTCTAGCAACATGGGGATGTCATGCCATGGCGCAAGAATGTGTGATACCTTGTCGAGGAACGCAGCCTGTTCTGTGTTAGGAGCATATAGCTATGCAAGTCCTATTTGTCGGCGATCTAGTGCACCCCAAATTATCACATACCTCCCCTCTGTGTCTACCAGCGACTGTGTGATTGTGAGTGGAACACCCACCCTCACCCATATTAGCACGCCTCGCTCAAAGGCCGAATACCCTGTGGAAAACAGTTGGCCATGCCAACGGGGGTGTAAGCATTGTATCTCCGATTTGGCCACGTGGGTCACTTGCAGCAGGGCGATTTGTATATGATGTTGCTTTAGGTACGAGTAGATCTGATACCTACGCAAAGGCGAGCGCATGCCCCTCACATTCCATGTACCAATCTTGAATGAAGACATAGGCCCTACGACGTGTCAGGTGAACTTGTGTCTGTGGCAGCCCAACAAACAGATGCATTGAATATAACTTAGCGTTACACATCCATCCTACCTAGCACATTGACTCGTAGCATATGACATTGCATGAATCCACTCATAACAAATGACGTCTCACAAAAAAATAAAAAAAAATAAAAGCAAAGATAATACCAAAAGGGCGAAAATGCAAGCAGCAATTGTCCAATTGTCCAAACTTCCAAATGGAGATAACACTCAAAACGATCCAGGGGGTGGGGGGTGTACTGCGAACTGCTCTACTTTAGTTTACAATCCACATGTCTATCATCTCAGGGGCTCCGCATTCACGGGCAGAACACAGTATAGATAGGGCAAATTACCTACTTCAACTCAGGAGCTTTCTTCAGGTGAGTTACATGTGTAGACATCCATAAAGCAGCAACGAGATATACGTTTGAGTTCCATCACCTCCCACATTTAGTACCATGACGATCCCAGCAATGAGTACATAGTTTAGGGTTATACCAACATGTGTCCCAGATGTCTACTTGGCCAGCAACAGCATGCCCCCACACACACACCCCAATACCTCAATTTGTAGTCCACACAAATACAGGAGCTTGCAATGTTCATGAGATCAAGTCCGCCGTCTGCGGGGTCACATCCGGCTGTTCATTCGAGTCCTGCGAATTCTGTAAACCATATATCTGTTCATCATCTCTAGTCAGGTCACGTTGGCTGAAGTTAGATGCTTCCTCCATTCTCAGTGAGCCGCTGATCTCTGCTATTGCCTGTAGGGCATCTTGTTGCCCGCTGGGGATCAGTTCCGAGTGTGGGCCCATAGGTGCCGTAGGTGGTGGTCCCATACGCGTAGATCTGCGCGCTCTCTGCCTGCTGCAAAACAGGCCTTTCAGTTTCAGTAGTGTTGCAGTCACAGCACTGTCTTGAGGCCCCGCATTGGTGAAGGTATCCAGCCAGTCTTCCGCCTCCTCCGGAATATTAAAGAAGTGCGTTTTGTCGCTGGCAACCACACACAGTTGCGCAGGGAACAGCAGAGAGTATTTCAGGTCATTTTGCCGAATACGCTTCTTTACTGCCATGAATGAAAATCTCTGGTGCTGTACCTGGATAGTGTAGTCCGGAAAGAACATTATTTTGTGGTTGTCAATGTGGATTTCTTGGATCTTCCTGGTTTCCTGTATTATGGAGTCTCAATCCCGGTAGTTACGGATCTGAAGGAGCAGGGGCCGCGGTTTCGATCCCTTGGGGGGAGACCTCATTGGGACCCTATGGGCACGCTCAATGACAAAGTGTGGTGAGAGGGACCCTTCCGGCAGTAGATCTCTAAGTCAAGTCTCCATGTGCAGGGTAGACTCTTTCCCTTCCCATTTTTACGGCACTCTTACTATGCAGACGTTGTTACACCGTGCACTCCCTTCAGCATCCTCGGCTCTGTCTTCTAGAAACTCCACACGGTTCAGCAAGTCTTGTACATGCTTATCTATGCCGTTTGATGTCACGAGGCGTAGAGTCCAAAGCACTGGTACGGTCCACCAGTTTACGATGATCTGAATTCAGGTGAGTGAGGTCAAAAGCCACCTTGTCTATTTTAGATTCCAGGGAGGAACGGGTTTGATTGATGGTTTCGTCCAGGCACTCCATTGCAGCAAGAATTGCGTCCAGCTTGCTTGTGGTCTGATCCACTGACCCCTGCTTCGCCATCTTGTCCAATTTGGGCTTGGACGGCGGCGATATGGCCTGCGCTCTACCCGTTCTGATCCGTGCTTGGGTGCCGCCCGACATCGGGTGCGGAGTTTGTTCACCTATGCTGCCTTTGTGCCCAGGGAGATCTCAGCGCAGCGTCACCAGAACTCGAGCACCACTCTAGTCCCTTCTTCAGCACCAGCAAGCCGCCACACGGTAAGGTGGGCGAGTGCTTACAGCGTCTCATCAGGGGCCAAGGGTCACTCACAACAGCTCCGCATCTAGGACACAGGCCATATTGGAAATCTGGCCACTGCTGCCACACACAGCTCCCCTCTTGTGACGCGGCAGGAGGCAAACAGTTCTGGCCTGGACATACAATGTCGGGTGGGCAGCACAGTGGTGGTACCCTCTCAGCACATCACATACCGGCAGGCGCCAGGACAGTAGCAGCAAACTGAGTCATTAGCTGTCCGTTCCCACCATTCCTCATGGCCTTGTGGGCGGCGGCAGAACCCAGGCTCACGTAGTTGAAGCCATCCTCACCGGGGCTATGTTGCAGGCGACTTCTCCAGTCAGGAGATTTACAGCGGTGTCCAAATTGATATTGTTGCATCAGGATGGCATCTTATGCGTGTTCCGCTTGGTTAATGTCCCCATTAGCGACTGCATTAGGAGATATCAGCCTGTTTAGGGGAGCCTCCTGCAGAGCTCTTCCCGAACATGTCTGCCTCCATTGCAGATGTAGCCACACCCCCCTTGGTGTTCTTCCATGGTCGAGAGGTGGCAGTGGTAGTTTCAGAAGTCAGGGCAAAGTGTCATGCAATGTGTTCAGGAGATAAGGAAGGGGAGGATGAAAGGAGGAGAGACAAAATGTTTGGGGGAAACAGGGAGATCACAGGCAAACTGTCATGTTGGACTCAAGGGCACCTGAATTGTCACACATGAATAAGAGTACCACGGTTGAGCAACTGTACTTAATAGAAACTACAAAGAGAGGGACTGGGGCTTTACACAGGTCCAGCATATGTGCCCATATGTGTCAATGGATAGAACAAAGGTTTGCAGTTCCTAATGGCAGCAACAAGAGGGGGGTGAGGGTGTTTGGTTCCAAGAATCAAAGAAAGAAGGACAGATGGAGAGTTGCTTTTTTAGGAACAAGGGCCCTCACACACCCCCAGGGGTGTGATGCTTTATCATTGGGCAGCTCCTCGTTAGGCTGGCACTGCAATTCCCAATGGGCCCCGCGAAGGAGCTCTTTGCCGGATGTCTTTTCTTTTTGGTTCTCATTGATAACAATGAAGAGACTATTTATCAAAGTTACCTCACACAGATGTTGGAATATTTATGCACCAATACTGCACCTAGTCGCCATGGAACACATCCTTGACGTTGAGTAAGGCTATGCAGTACTTTGCACTGCCTTTCCTTAGTCCATATCTATGAGGTCTTGCATGGACACACAGGGTGACATTGCGTTGCCTCATAGATATGATTGAGAAAACTGCTTCACCAGAGCATCATGTAAATTGTCGCTCCAGCAGCACAGGCCTTTCGTACATGAGGCCCACAGTGGCTTAATAGGTCTTAACATGTGTGACTTGGAGGGTTGCATTGTACATGTACCATGTAGTATGGTGAAAGTATGAGGCCCACACCTTACTCACCCAACATAATTTTGGCTATTTTATCCTACATAATTTACATGAGGAAAGTCATGTATTTGAGATGCAATTACCAACCAGTAGGTCATTCCCATAAGTCTAATTCTGGAAGTGTTCTTTTATAATGAAATATCTGAAGATGTATGCATCATGAGCACTTTCAGGGTACTTTTTACAAAATGAATATTGCAATTGCACTCCTAGTGTACACTGAGTTTATAAACATGAAATTCTTGCAGTCTTTATGATCAAGGTGCCAGTGGGTATCACCTCTTGTTCCTGAGGTGTGTTGGATTAATATGAGAAAGATGTTCTCCAGCGTGGAAAATCGCACCTCACCGGCCCTCCACTAATACGGTGTAAATAATAAATCCTTAACCCCTTGCATGCGATGGCCGGCCCCCAGCTGTCTGATGTCACAGTGGGCGTGTGTGGAGGACGGCTGGGGGCCGATCGATCCCCCCCCCACTCATTAATTCCCCAGCACCGCAGCGGTATTTTGCGCCGCGGTCAAGGGGTTAAATCCAAGTTTTGACCAATTCGTTATTTATTATTGTTTTTATATTTCATTGGCTTTGTGTTTTATAAACTGTAATGTTAACTTCACATTTCTCTGTGTAAAAATCTGTATTTTATTTTCACATCAACCCCAATGCAAGAATACC
Source organism: Lissotriton vulgaris (assembly GCF_964263255.1). Lineage (NCBI taxonomy): Eukaryota > Metazoa > Chordata > Amphibia > Caudata > Salamandridae > Lissotriton > Lissotriton vulgaris. The sequence continues at coordinate 265,642,527 of NC_141689.1, read as the reverse complement.
ACTCTTTGGGACAATCTAAGATGAGGATATCTTCCAATATATGTGTACACATAGTTGACAGTGAACAGAAAGTATGATTTGGCATGTTGCCTTAATACATGGATGGAGTATACAGAAAGTATCTACATAATGTACCCGTGATAAAAAGCATGGAAAACTGTGCAGCTTCAGCGTATGCTAATCTCTTTATGCACCGTTTCTAACTGGATCACATTTTATTACTAACTAATTGGCAAGAAAATATGATCACTTTCCACAGATACCTCAATAACATTTTCTTAATTTAGAAGAGGAATCAATATGATCTAGTTAAAGCCATTACAGCCTTGAATTCTGTGGATGAAAGAATCAGTTTCAATCACCAAATGAGCACAGAAAATATTACGTTCCTGGATGTTGAAATCAGGATAACCAACAATAAATTTACACCTCTGTGTTTACCAAATCCACTGCCTGAAATAATCTTTTCACCAGACGTCACTCAAAAAACACCTTCCGTATTTTCATTTAATCAGACTTAAGAAAACCTCTTCTAGTAAAAAATTGTACAACAAAAGTTGCAACAAAATGATGACTAAATTCAAACAAAGAGCATACCCTACACCCATGATACAAGAGGCGGCAAACAGAGTCCAGACTAAAAACCGAGCATTACTGCTAAAACACAGAGAAAAGAAGAACAATCAAGAAATCAAAGCAAAGGCGATCTTCTTTTAAATTTGCATTTCCCTTTAGTCTGACGACTTAATTCTTGCCCTGCCCTGGGGGTGTGGTCGAATCTTTGACCGTCATCATTGGGGACTAACGGAGCTATTGAAATAGAAAGCGGCCATCTATTGAGGGCTCACACTGCACGTCGCGCTACCGAGTGCATATAACCAGGGAAGGTTCGTGTGCATTTCACTCTGCTTGCACTTACTCCTTAGGCTTGAGCCGGGAGGATCATTTATTTTAAAATTACCTTGCTGCTGTTTTAAATTGTATTACCTTTTCCCCCTGTGTCCTTTCCCTCCCCTTAGCCCCTTAGCGTGTCTCTGTTCGTGCATTGACTGCTTGCCTAATCGGACATCAAAGCAAAGGCGATCTTCTTTTAAATTTGCATTTCCCTTTAGTCTGACGACTTAATTCTTGCCCTGCCCTGGGGGTGTGGTCGAATCTTTGACCGTCATCATTGGGGACTAACGGAGCTATTGAAATAGAAAGCGGCCATCTATTGAGGGCTCACACTGCAAGTCGCGCTACCGAGTGCATATAACCATACGTCAATAGCTCCGCGCAGCGGTCGCGCGCCGGAGTCAAGCCAGAGTCCTGCCCGTCTGCGCCCGTCCGCGATCGACCGGGGCACGGGGCAGGACTCCATGCTCGCACAGAACAAACTTCTGACGCAGATCAGCATAGCATACATTATACCAAAATGGACCTCCTTACTATTGGTAAGAATAATTTTCAAGCTTGCCTCCACACCATAGACCCTGAAGTGCTGCCTGCATACTGCAATATATGTAACATATCACTTCCTACATTAAACAATTCCACTGAACCAATAGTTAAATTGAAGATGACACTGTTAAATTGCAGATCCATGATAAAGCATAAATCGGAAATCCACGACTTATTAATAAACAATGATGTTGACACAATGTTCCTTACTGAAACATGGTTAGAAGAGTCATCCTCCCCCGACATTTTAGAAGCTATACCACCCAACTACTGTCTTCTTAGAATCGACAGATACAAACAACGAGGTGGGGGACTCGCACTCATTTGTAAAAAAGAGTTAGAGTGCACTCTACACACTAAAACTATCACTAACAGTGAATGCAGTGTTTTTTCCATAAAATTAGATGCATCTAATACGATAACAGCTTTACTTATTTATCGACCCCCTGGATCTTTGGGTCCTTTTTGTGATCAACTTATAGAAGCAATGACCCAGCTGGCAATAAGACATAAAAACCTTATGATCTTAGGTGATCTGAATCTTCATTTTGAAGATATTAATGCAAAAGAAGCACAAACACTAAAGATTGCACTCAACTCATTGGGATTAAAATTATTGTCCACTAATCCCACCCACCAACATGGACATCTTCTAGACCCAATATTTGCTAGTAGGGAAGGGATCGACATATTCCCTCCTATTCCGTTAATATGGTCTGACCATTATATGATAAATTTTGAAATCCCTATTAGTCTCACTATGCCTGTACCTCCTAAAACGTACTCTCATAAACGCCGCAATTGGAAGAACTATACCCCGGACCGTTTCAAAAGCTCATTAGATGAACAACCTCTTGTCATGGGGCAATCCTTACAAGAGACATGGAACAATTACGAACTTTGGCAAAGTAAAGCTTTGGACAAAATAGCTCCATGGACCACCAAACCTCCAGTTAGAAGAAGAAAATCTGAGCCGTGGTTCACTGAAAAACTCCAACTTGCTAAAGCACATTGTAAATTAGTGGAGCGCAAATGGAGAAAAAGCTATACTCTGGAACTTAAGAAAGAATACACAACTAAGCTTAAAGAATATCATAAATTGATAAGAGAAGAGAAGAGTGCCTTCTTTAAAAACAGAATTGAGGAGGCAAATAATCCTAGGAAGGAAATGTTCTGTATTTTTAAAGAACTAACAAATTCCTCACGCCTAGATACCCAAGACACTTATTCCTCGGAAATATGCGAACAAATAGCAGATTATTTTGTAGAAAAAGTAGAGAAAATCCATTCAACTTTTACTAAATCTACTAATTTGACTAATACTAATGTACCTATTAAAGCTCCTTGTACACACAATCTCACACTTAACAAATTTATTACACCTGACAGAAAGGATCTACTTAAGATCATAAATGGAATACATTCAGGATCCCCTAATGATGTGTGCCCGCAGAAAAGGAGTAAGGACATTATGGAAAGCACACTTATTAATCATATTAGTCATATGATTACGCTATCCTTTCAGGAATGTCTGGTTCCAGAGGCTTGGAAAATAGCCCAAGTAATTCCTTTAAAGAAAAAACCAAATATCCCCATTTCGCAGCTTAAAAACCTGAGACCTATCTCCCTTCTCCCGTACTGTGCCAAAATTATTGAAAAAATAGTTAATAAACAACTCATGGCATTTCTGGAGGGAGAAACACTACTTCATCCATCCCAATCGGGATTTAGACCAGGTTATTCCACCGAATCCGCAGTCCTGTATTCCACGGAATACATCCGTAAGATGGTGGACGAAGGCGAGACGGCAGCGCTGGTCATGCTCGATCTCAGTGCAGCATTTGACACCGTGCTGCACTCCACGCTGTTGTCTCGCCTCTCGGATTTAGGTGTGACAGGATCTGCCCTTGCCTGGATGGAATCCTTCCTTACTGATAGATCGTTCCAGCTGTATTGCCCACCCTTTAAGTCATCTCCTCGCAGCGTTAACCATGGGGTTCCACAGGGCTCCAGTTTGAGCCCTACTTTATTCAACATCTATATGGAACCCCTGGCACACGTTGTAGAGAATTTTGGCGTGGGCATTGTAAGCTACGCGGACGATACTCAACTAATGTTCAAATTAACACCGGACAGCAAAGACTATGCCGCCAACTTTTCCAACTGTATGGCGGCTGTAGCCGCCTGGATGGACAACAATTGTCTCCGTTTAAATGGCGACAAGACAGAGGTATTGGTGGTAGGGAAGGAAACCTCCATATGGTCTCTTGCATGGTGGCCCAGTGAACTGGGATAATTACCCAGTCCTGTTAAATCGGTAAGAAACCTAGGGATCATGCTAGACTCTGATCTATCTGGCAAATCCCAAGTTAATAAAACTACAGGAATATGCTTCGGCACACTAAAGGTTCTTCGAAAAATTATCGACCTTATTCCCACCAAAGCTAGAAAAGCATTAGTCCATGCTCTCATAACTCCCCACCTGGACTACGAAAATGCTCTCCTGATAGGTCTCAACCAAAAAGGCCTACACCAGCTACAATGCATTCAAAATGCAGCGGCTCGAATAGTGCTAGGCCTCTCGAGAAGAACATCTACCAAAGCAGCCTTAACAAAGCTACATTGGCTTCCTGTAAAGGAAAGAATTAGATTCAAAAGCCTCTGTTATGCCCATCGTATAGCTCATAATAAAGGCCCCACCTACCTTAGAAGTCTTCTGACCATCCATTGTCCGTTAAGAGACTTAAGATCTTCAGGAACGATGCAATTCAAACTCCCTCGCATTACGAGAGCCAAAATGGGAGGTAAATCCTTCCGTTTTTTGGCCACTAAATATTGGAACGCCCTTCCACTTCCTCTTCGGATGGAACCCTCTGAAACACTATTCAGGGCCAAATTGAAAACTCTTCTATTCCCCAAATAATTGCTGTTTTTACTCCCTCAGGTCTCATCCTCCTTTATGAATTGTAAGCAGTTAGCGCGGGGACACACAGTTTTGTGCAGCCAGGCGCTCTATAAATGTTTTTATTATTATTATTATTATTAAGAAGAAAGATCTGTGTTTGGATCCAAGTTTTCCACCAAAAGCACTAAAGTGAAACAAATTATAAGCAAATACTGGCCAGTTTTACAAGCTGAAACTGATTTTAATGGAATTTTTCAAAATTTTCGAATCTTTGCCTACCAACGCTCAAATAATCTCAATCAATTACTCAACAAAAAAGTGATCAAGGGAAAACATTCAAAGGGATAATGCCATGTCTGAACTGCAGTAATTGTAATAATATCATAAGAGGCACTACCACGATGCACCCTACACAAGTCACATCCATCAATTTGAAAGTAACAGCCAGATGTGATACCAGAACGTGGTTCATCTACTGAAGTGTCTGTGCGGCCTTCCGTACGTGGGAAAAACTGAACGAAAAAAAAAAAACATTTGACAGAACACAAAACTAACATAAGAATAAAAAATCAGAAATCTACTGTAACCGTACATTTTCAGAAAGAGAACAACAATATCAGCCAGCTCAGGTTTTTGGTAATACAGCACATGCCAATCATCGAGGGAAGAGACAACAACAAACATTAACTTAAACGAGAAATCTACTGAATAAACCAATTAAATTCCACGAACCCTAATGGTCTCAAAGAACGTTTGAAATTCAGCAGTTTTTTGTAATATGCTCACATGACTAAGTATGAACGCAAAATCCGCTCCGCTCGTGAAATCGGCGAATTTTTGGCAATTTCGCGATCCGCGAGTCTCGCGAAATTGCAAAAAAATTCGCGAATTTGCGAGCGGGCAGATTATTTTTTGGGCCCACAGGAAGCACAGTTAAGGCAGGTGCTTGAGTTGAAGCTAACTTTGTAACCATTTTAGAATGGCGCCGGCAAGCTGCCAGAGTGCTTGCTGGCACCATTCAAAAATGGTTACAAAGTTAACTTCAAATCGGGCACCTGCCTTAACTCTGTAAGTGCTTCCTGTGGGCCAAATATTAAACCTCAACAGGAAGCACTTACAGATATAAATAAAGCAGGTGCCCGAGTTGAAGCTCACATTCAGTAACATTTTAATCAGCCCAAAACATTAGTGAGCACGGTCGAGGCTGGGCAAGTGTGTTATAACCCCATATCTGCCGTCGGAAATTAGCTGTAATAACCGAGTGAGGTCTTTGCATCCCTGAGTTTCTCGAGCGCAATCCCCGTTCCTGTGACCAGGAGGCTGCTTTCTCCTCAACTGCTGCCCTGCTCGCTCTCTGACCCTTTATACACAAGAGGCATGTCAACACAAATAGAAGCCTTGCACCACACACTAGCAGTATCAAACGTGTTCCCGTCCTTTCCCAACTATGATGGACAGCTCACTCAAGGGACCTCGGCACCTTTTGGCGCTGTGGCAAGGTTACAGGCATACATGGTCAGTGGAGACAAATCTTCTGGCCCTTTATGCAGCTGCAGTGCAGGAAAAGCACTATCATTTACCCAAGGAATTAGCACTTACTGGATTAGCCAGTAGAAAATACTACAGTTGAGTAGAGGTATTGCACAAAACGGTGGCATCTTCGTGGATAACTATGCATGGCAGGATTCATTCTGGCACGAGGCTCCTGTCACAAAAATAAACCTTAAAAGGAAGCACTTAAAGATATAAATAAAGCAGGTGCCCGAGTTGAAGCTCAAATTCAATAACATTTTAAGCAGCCCAAAACGTTAGTGAGCACGGTCGAGGCTGGGCAAGTGTGCTTTAACCCCATATCTGCTGTCGAAAATTAGCTGTAAAACTTGAGGGAGGCCTTTGAATCCATGAGTTTCTCGAGCGCAATCGCCGTGTAGTTCCTGTGACCAGGAGGCGGCTTTCTCCTCACCTGCTGCCCTGCTCGCTCTCTGACCCTTTATACACAAAAGAGGCATGTGAACACGCATAGAAGCCCCTCACCACACACTAGCGGTATCAAACGTCTTTTCGCCCTTTCCCAACTATGATGGACAGCTCACTCAAGGGACCTTGGCGCCTTTTGGCGCTGTGGCAATGTTACAGGCACACATGGTCAGTGGAGACAAATCTTCTGGCCCTTTACGCAGCTGTAGTGTAGGAAAAGCACTACACATGTACCCAACGAGGTAGCACTTACTTATTAGTCTGTAGAAAGAACTCCAGTTGAGTAGATGGAAATCGCTCAAAAATCTGCAAATTTGCAGTCTTTTTTGCGATTTTGCACAAATTCGCGGACCGCAAATCCGCAAAATTTGCCCATACTTACACATGACACACCGTGTTCTATAATTCCAATTAGGAATTTGGAGGACTTTATGTTTAATGGTTTGGGGGGGCGTGGCTTCGGCACCGAGGATGATGGCCGCTAGCCGGAGGAGCTCCGTTGTAGTGTGACGCTACGAGAGCCGTTCCAGGTCGCACGATGGTCGTTCAGTCCTCCTGACCGCAACGTTTGCAAGCGGATTGTCGGAAGCGCTAGAAAATGTCATCTCAAAGGCGCAGGATGAGCTGCATTCACGGAATTCTTGCTTTTATAATTCGGCAGTTCGCGTCTGAGGCGCGTCCGTTATTTTAGGTTCTCGGCTGCCTTCAATATGCAATGACTTAATACCTCACCCAGAGTCAGGCTATATGCAGCGTTTTTATCTTCTGAGGAGCGCTTTTGGCACTGTTTTGGCAACATATTTGGCAGCTTGACCGAAGTGAGATGTGGTGGCACAAGTGGATATTGGCAAATTACTTTTCTAATATAGCCGCCATTTTAAAGTGACTTCAGCCCTTTGTCGCCTGTTTTTACCTCACACACCCAATGTCTTATTACCTTTTTTCCTCATACTGCCACATTTTTGGGAGAAAATAATCTCAGATAACTAATAGCTCTTCAGTTTTTTCTGGCTACTGTTTTAATTGTTTTGCCAGCCTGCTGTCCATGTTATTCACTTTTTTTACCTTCTGAGAAGTGCTTTTGGCACTGTTTCGGCAGCATATTTGGCAGTTTGACCAAGGTGAGATGTGGTGGCACAAGTGGATACCGGCAAATATCTTTCCTAACATAGCGGCCATTTTAAAGTGATTGCAGCCCTTTGTCGCTGGTTTTTACCTCACGTACCAAATGTCTTATTACCTTTTTTCCTCATACTGCCTCATTTTTGGGAGAAAATAATTTCAGATCACTATTTGCTCTTCACAGTTTTTTTCTGGCTACTGTTTTAATCGCTTTGCTAGCCTGCTGTCCATGTTATTCTCCTTATACTCACCACAGGCAGTTGTTACTTGACTGAGCAGCATTCATCATCTTTCATTAAGGGGCTAAGATTTTTCACTGTGACAACTATCTCCTGCTGCACTCTCCTAACTTATCATTTTAAGCCTCTTTAACGTCAATCTTTCAATGGCCACTTCACGTGCAAATCGGAATAATGCCCAGCAAAGACTAGTAGTTAATCCGCCTTTGGAAGATGTAAACCATTTCAGTGTTCTGCAAGACACCATGGATGATACACCAACTGACATGCCTATCGTAAAGTGCACCTCCACCCCTTATTCTCATTCAACTTCCAAAACCTCTACCAAAATTTCTTCTTCTGTTTCCACGTCAGGAAAAAGAGTCAAAACAAATTCTCCTTCTCCTACCAATACACCTTCCTCCATCTCCATGGAGCTTCTATTGGAGGAAATTCGTGCTCTCAAGCCCTATATGACGGAAACTAACTCTCGCCTCCAAAGCCTCGAAGTCAATTGGTCCCATACTGAGCAAAGAGTGGATAATCTTGAAAGAGATTTTGCTTCAGCTTGAAAAGGTATCGACCAAGTTCCTGGTGTTCATAAAGAAATTGATGTTCTTAAGCAGCAAGTTGAAAATTTGGAAAACAGAAATAGGCGGAATAACCTACGCATTTATGGACTTGCGGAAGGCCTTGAGGGACCAAACCCTATTTCTTTTTTCCAATCATTTTAGCCCACCCTTCTTGGTCTTCCTCCCTCGCCTCCTTTAAATATCCAACGGGCACATTGTTTGGGCTCAACATCTCGTCCGCTTCATCGTCTTCTTCAGTGAAACCTAGAGGCGTTATTCTGTATTTTTTGGAATACACTGATCTCCTTAAAGTCCTTCATGCTGCCAAACAGAAAGGGAAGATCAATTGGAATGGTTCTAACCTTTTCTTTTCTCAAGATTACGTTAAGGTCACTGCAGATCGCCGCAAGAAATCTTTGGAGATGAGACCGGCTCTACGTTCCTTGAATGTTCGTTTTGGCTTATTCCATCCTTGCCTCTTTAAAGTGACTTATAACAACAGAACAACGCATTATGAGGACCCAGCGTTACTTCAACAATTGCTCAACTCTTGCAGAAATGATTCTATGGACTTTCCTCTTGCATGAGTTTTGGGTGTAATAGTTCTGTGTATTGACGTATTGCCCTATTTATATGGGTGTTTGTTAATCCATTCACCCTGATGTACTCTGTATTTTGTGCTCTATTTTGTCGCCATCCTCGTTATTAACATTATATCTTTTTGGATTCCTTTCAGACGCGGTCTCGTGGACCCTTCATTTTATGTGTCCCTTATGTTTTACCTGGCATTGTGTCTCCCTCCGCCGCGTTCTCACTGAGTCTTTGGTCCGGTGTGCTACCTTCCATTGTGGTTCCTCCAGCCCCAGTCTTATTGTTGGTTTGTGGTATGTCTTTTTGACATCTTTGTTCATTATCAATTGTTTATTTTGTTTTGTCTTCTTGTTTTTCTCCATTTTTTTTATATTTCACAGTGCCTTTCTTTTTTCTCTTTTTCTTTTTTTCTTATCCTAGCGTTTCTTCTATATTCTTATTTCATTGCAAACAAAGTTCCTGAATTATAATGTTTATTTAACAATAGTTTATGTTCTGCTTGATAAATGCTTACTGTACTGCTTTTATAACATTGGCATATGTTTGTTTATAATGGTTTACATTTAGAGCTGTAACATGGAACGTTAAAGGAGTTATTCACCCGATAAAAAGACAACATGTGTTAACCCATTTAGCCAGATTAAAGACTGATATTGCTTTTCTTCAAGAAACTCATCTATCAGACGCTGAGGCAGCCAAATTGAAAAGAGGTTGGGTTGGTCATGTTTTTTCTTCACCTGCTTTAGGAAAGAAAAATGGCCCCTCCATATTGTGTCATAAAAAACATCAAGTTTCAGTAATACATCAAGAATGCGACCCTGACGGTCGTTGGGTAATTGTTAAATTGCTTATTGATCACATACCCTTAGTGTTATTCAACGCTTATGCACCAGTTAATATTGATAATAAGTTTTGGTCTCTTATTTCTGATAAACCTCTTATGTTTGATGAAGATTATGTTATTTTTGGAGGTGATTGTAATCAGATTCTAGACTCTATCTTAGATAGACGTTTCTCTGTGAAGTTTTCCAATACCAAGATGGACTCTCAATTTACCTCTGCCATACAACGCAAAGCTTTAATTGATATTTGGAGGCTTTGTAACCCAGATCTACAGGAATATTCATTTTACTCCCTTCCCCATAACTCTCAATCTAGAATAGACTATCTTGTTCTCAGTAAGCCTTTATCTCAGCTTGTACTCCACGATGAGATTTGTTCCATCCTCATCTCAGATCATGCCCCAGTTTTTGTCGATTTTGATTTGCTGCCATTCTCTCCCAATGCTGGTAGATGGCGTTTTAATAATACTTTATTATCAGATCCCAATTTCACAGGCCAATTCACCTCATTTGCTTCTGAATTCTGTTCTATTAATTCCACCCCAGAATCCTCTCCAGTAATGATTTATGACTCATTTAAGTCCGTAGCTAGGGGCTTTATTATCAATTTTGTTTCGTGCAAGAATACATTTTTTAATCTAAAAATGCTCAGTTATTGGTAAAAATTAAAACACTTGAATATGACTATTATCGCTCAACTTCTGAACTTTCTTGAAAGAATCTTATTGAAGCGAAAGTGTAATTTAATAAATCCTCTACAGAAGCTGCATCCTCATACCTTTTAAAAAGCAGTGCCTGCTATTACCGTGGTCAGAATAAGTTGGGCAAACTTCTTGCCAATTATCTAAAGATTGGTCGAGAACGAACTAAAATTGAATCCATCCGCAATAATACTGGAGATTTGTTCTTTAAAGATAAAGATATTTTAAATGAATTTGATTCTTTCTATAAAAATCTGTATACGCCAGAGCACCAACCATCCTCTGTTGAACTCTACTCTTTCTTTCAATCAATACCTTCTCCTCATACTCATGATACTGATTTTGCCCCACTAGAATTAAATATTACTTTATCCGAAATCAAACATGCTATGTCGGCTTTAAAAAGAGGCAAAGCACCAGGTCCAGATGGTTTTACCATTGAATTTTATTCTCATTTCGCGTCTACACTTCTTCCCTATCTCTTACTACTTTAGAACTTTTTTATGTCGGAAGGATCCTCCTCAGGATTTTTTCAGGATGCCATAATCTGTTTAATTCCCAATCAGAATAAAGATCCCTCTTTTTGTAAAAATTACCGTCCTATTTCCTTAGTTAATTTAGACTACAAGATTTTGCTAAGATTCTTGCTCTTCGTATCAACCCCATTTTACCCAATATTATTGGCCCGAACTGTCAGGTTTTGTCAAAGGTCGCTTATCCTCAGACAATTCTAGAGTTTTCTTTCATATCTTAATTAAAGCTTCTTCCCTCGATTATCCCATTGCTGCGATAGCATTGGATGCTGAGAAGGCTTTTGACAGGATTGGATGGGATTTTATGTTTCAGGCTCTTAAATGGATTGGATTCCCTGCTAAATTGATCTCTCTTATCTCCCTACTGTATTCTGGTCTTAAAGCCTCTATTTTTGTTAATGAGAAAACATCCGATTCTTGTTCTCTTTTCAGAGGGGTCAGTCAAGGTTGTCCCTTATCTCCTCTTCATTTTATTGTTGCTTTAGAACCTTTTTTAATGAAAATTCGATTGGCTAATAGGGTTACTGGGTTTAAAATCGATACTACACATGTGAAAATGTCTGTTTATGCTGATGACATTCTTCTATATTGTTCAAATCCCCCTATCTCTCTTCCAGCTTTTTTTTTTATCTCAAGTTGATACTTTTTCTCAATTATCTGGATATCGTCCTAATTCGAATAAATGTGAAATTCTTCCTTTAAATGTCCTTTGTTTGAAACAAGATGTTATCTTTACTGGTTTCTCTTGGGAATCCTCCAAGATTAAATATTTAGGATTATGGTTCTCGCCCACTATTCCAGACACCATAAAGGAAAACTTTGATGTTCTTTCCCAAACTCTCTCCTGGTGGGGATGCCTAGATTCTATTAAAATGATGCTCTCCCCACTAATTCTTTATCTCCTGTCTCTGATCCCTGTGCACATTCCTGGTTTTTATTTAATAAAAATGATTCCATATTAAACAAATTTCTTTGGAAGAATAAATCTTCTCGCATAGCTCTTAATGCCCTTAAAGAAGATAAATCTTCTGGTGGCCTCAAATTTCCTTATTTCAAAACCTACCATTATACTTTTTCTCTGAGACAATCCTCTAGATGGCTTTCTCCGCATCTAGCAGGTTTAGCCCGATAGGGTCCCCCGTAATCCCTGCAGCATCAAAGAGAGCAATCACCCTCTGAATGTGATCAATTGTGCTCCTACCGGGAAAAAACCCATATTGGGTGGGTAAAACCAGTTTCTTAATCAGGGAGGCTAGCCGGTTTGCCAGAATCTTGGCATAAACCTTTACATCACTTTTGATTAACGTTATAGGCCAATAAGACCCCAGCTCCTTAACCGATTTCCCTTTTTTGGGAAAGACTACTGTCAGACTCCACGCTGCCGGATCCGAGTGATGCACATATAACTCCACCTCCCGATCTCACCAACACGCTCGTACTAACAACACAGCGTGTTTGAGTGATAGGGCGAGGGAAAACAGGAAACAAAACAAGGAGGGGACGGAAGGGGACTGCTGGGAAGGGATAGCTGAAAGACAAGAGAACAAGCATACAGGTTATAGTTGTTCACCAGGAAATCCTACTCTCATTTCATTCTCACTCAGTATACATAAGATTCACCTTTACATAAGAAGAGCGCTCCACCTCCTCCCTGTTTCTTGAATAGCGATAACAGCCACACTAGTCCCTAAGAAACACAAACACCGGTTACTATCAGATGTCTCTCAGAACCAAACTTCAATACTCTCTAATGGTGTTGTTCATACCCTGCCTTGTGTTGAAATGTGCTCAAAAATTAAACGTGTAGTAATCCCACAACCTTAGTGATTTCAAAACAATATTCTTCTGTTTAGAAGTTAGTTCACTTATTTACGAATGTACCAATTCAATCCTATAAGGACACGGTAAGACGTAGCCTCCTACTACTGTCTTCCGCTCTCAAATCCACAACACAGTGTTCTTTGTTTTATCCACTCCAAATACGGAAAGGTGTAGGATCCCCCCCCACTACCTTCCGCTTTGGCACTTACTTGGAAGACACTAGTGACTCACTTCATAACGGTAGTACGCAGTAGGGTTAAGACCGCTGTACTCCGTTCTCACTGTTGTCCACAACCAAAACAATCAATCCGACTGCGAGACTCTTAAGCGCCTTCAACGCCCCTTGCCGGTTTCCCGAATGCCGCTTATGAAGAACGCTTCCGCTCTGCCAAAACAACGCGTTGAAAGTCACGCGCTGCTAGCAAACTCACTGTACTGGAATAGCGTAGTCCCGGTCCTTCTCACTCCGCTCGAATCTTCCTCCAGCCGCGTACACGTTGCGGTTAACAGGAAACTCCAGGAGCAATACCAACAAACAGAAAGCGCATTCCACGCGCTACTGAAGAATTTCCAAAACGTTGCAATCCAAGGCGCGTTTCCTGATCCCTTCGCGCCGGTAACAAACTAGGAAACAGGAACCAAGTCCTCTCTGAATCCCCAGAGAGGAGAACAACACAGCACGTCTCTCTAGTCACTAACAAACACAGTTGTTGCACAAAATCACGAACAAAGTGTAGAGGGTCCACCCTGCCTATATAGTGCCACGCCCCCTCTTTGGTATGCTGGGAGATGTAGTTCAATGTTTAGGTAGGAGCATTTGGTAGAACCTGACAACCACAATGTTTGCCGAGCTCCATGAGTCGAGTGCCATCTGACCAGACTGGGCTTTGAGAGAGACATCAACCATTAGTTCCTGTAAGCCCGTTTTTTATAGAACTCCCCTGGAATAGAATCGGTGCCAGCCGCCTTCCCGTTAGCCAAAGAGCAGATAACACCCACAACTTCTTCAGCCGTAATGGGTACCTCCATTGACTCTTTTTCCTCTCTAGTTAGCTTTTCCCCTGGAAGCTCTGCTAGATAGTCGCTGAATTCTCTACTCACTTCCAGTGATTTCTTCACTATAAAGCAGTTGATAGAAATGCTGGAAGGCAGCCCGAATATCTGAGGCCTCTGAAACTAACCCAACTTGAGGATCATCAATTACAAGAATTGCTCCCTGTGTCTCCCTTTGTCTAGTGCGTACCGCAAGCAAATGTCCCACTCTCTCACTGCATTCATACATTTTGGACATCCTCACTGCAGATTTCCCTGCCGCTTTATTTGTTGAAACTTTTAAAATTTTAGATTTAGCTAATGCTACCCAAGTTTGTATCTGGCCCACCTCTCCCCATTCAAAATAACGTCTACTAATTGTGCCTCTGCCTCAGCTAGAATGTCATAGAGGTCCTCCATATAGAGTTTACCCGCTTTCTGAGACCGCCATCCATACCCTGAGGTTTCCCTCCTTATCCCAGCTTTTAGAGCATCCCATACAATATCCACTGAGTGCTATCCCTATTCTCAGATAGATATAAATCTAGGAATCCATATTCTCATATGTGCGATGTACTCCTGATCATAAAAGAGTGCTCTATCAAACATCTACAGTGGTACCCCCCTCTTTGAGACTTAAAGTGGAATCTCAAGGACTAACGGATTATGGTCAGTCATGACCCGTGGAAATTTAGAGATCCTGCAGTTAATTGAGAGACCCTGGGACACAAATAAATAGTCAAGCCTGGCATGTGTCTGACGTGGGGCTGAAAAAAATGTAAACTCAGAGTCTTGGGGTTCTTGTGAGGCCCAAGCATCAATAAGTCCATGAGCTATACATAAATTCTGCAAAGATTTAAAGACTTTGGGTTTACGACCTCTGTATAGGCTAAGCCCAAGCTTCATAGTGTTAGCTCTCAATTTAAAATTAAAATCACTGCAAATGATTAAAGGCAATGGCCAGCCAACAAGTTCCATATTTAACCAATTAAAAAGGGCGGGATCATTAAAAACTGAGCCATAGACCGAGCAAAGCAAGAAAGAATAATTATCCACATTGCATAAAGCGATAGCCCATCTGCCCAGGTGATCCGCTTTAGAGCGTGGAAAACTAAAAATCTTTCTGCGACCCATAATGGCTACCAATTTTGTGCGTGTGCCTTGGGTTGGGCAGGAAACTAGCTGATAACCTGCTAGTTCTATAACAACAATGGAGGAGTGCCCCCTGGAAAGAAAAATACAAAGAAGGATTTCTTCTGTATCTAGAGCTTAAGGCTCAGGTTAGCACTAAGTGCCCCAGCCCTATACCGGACAGTGTTTGTCCTTGTAGAAGACCCCTCACTCAACAACCTGGTTGGTGACATGCTTCATCATCGGGGTCCCACCCCATAGGCCGAATGCCCATAGGGTGTGCTGCGACACCTGATTACAGTGGAGCGGGTTCTTTTATTATATGTGCAGAAGAAATACTGTGATATGTGTATTAAAAAGGGCCAAGACTACTCACTCCAAGACTTTATTCTTGAGTGCTTAGACCCTATTAAAAACAATGTGGCACCGGTGCCTATTTAGAAAGGCTTCGGTGTTTCGAGAAGTGTGAGATAAATAAAAATAGCGAAGTGTGTTATGTGAGTTAATTAAAAATAGGTCTACATGTTTCAACCATTTTAAAAATGTATTTTTCTTTCCAGGGGGCACTCCTCTTTTGTTGTTATATCCTTTTACGGGGACCAGGAGTTCCCACCACACATAACCTGTGCAATTTCCCTGACTCTCTCTTTTGTTATACACAACCTGCTAGTTCTGCCACCTTTTGGCTCCCAGCTTTGATATGTGTCTCTTGTAGACATAGTATATCCGCATTAAGATGCTGGATGTCTTCGTGGACCCTGCACTTTTTAAGCGGACAGTTTAAACCACATATAATAACAGATGCAATCCTTTGCTTACCCCTTGTCGTATGTTACATTTCCAGTTGTCATAAATGAAAGATTACCTAGCATTCTATGTAATCTCCATGCCATTACGTATACTTCTGCCCAATGGACTAGCCTACCCCCCATAAGGAACCCCCCCTCCCTCTTCCCACCCTACCTTGCGGCAAAAATGGTCCGAAGACCCTTGTGATGCCTCCTGCATGAAACTGCTCACCCTCACAACCCAACAAACTCCCTTACGTACACAACAGAAAATAAATATGATTATTGTCCAAGTACATCAGCGTAGAGGGTCTTTATGAATTGTGGCTTCTGATATCTCCCATAAAAAATCTTGTGCTTGTTTCTCAGTGGAGAAAACCCATATGTTTCCCCGGTAGATGACCTTAAGGTGGTCAGAACTCAACAAATACACCTCACAGCCAGCCTTCTGGAAGGGAGTAATAAGCTGCCGTAGCCTCTACCTCATTTCCACAGTAGTGTGGCAGAAGTCCAGCCTGACGAAAAAGGAATTGCCCTCCGCGAACACCTGGCGCCAGGGCGCGCCTTGTCGAAAATTGCTTAGCATAACAAAAAGTTGCCAAAAAAATGAATATAGCTTGGGGTTTATTATTCCCTTCATTCTGATTCTTCCTTTTTTTCAGATTGAGTGGAAAACTATGCACTCGCTGTACTTCTGTGGCCCAATACCAGTTTGCAAGTTCAAGAAATCTGCCCTTCAGCAATCACAGCACAAACCCTCTGATGTCTTCACCTTCTGCTTTTTCGGGATTACCCAATAGCCTCAGATTGTTACGCCTCCGGTGATTCTCGAAATCTTCAAGCTTTCACATGTCATCCGTCATCCTGGTTTCGTTTGATGTAACTTGTTAGGCGATACTCTCTGTGCAGGTTTTATTTATTTTCCGTATGTCTCCTTGTATCAACTTTGTTGCATGATGAGCCCTCAGTGCTCTTGTTGAGCTTCAGATTGTATCTGCTCAAGAGTGGAGTATATAAGATCCATCGAAGGGGACACCTCAGTTGTAGATTTCGTTAAAGTAAATATATTACTTTTCCCTTGAGCTCTGTCATCTGGTGCCAACCCATCATCAATTTCAAAATTTGTAGTGGAATAGTCCCATTTTATTTGTCCAGATTGACTCTTGTCGGAATCAGTTTGCCTTGCGTACAGCATCTTTTTCCCCCCTTTATTTCTATTCTGCCATATCTGAGTGAGGAGAGGCGTTTGTGTACTGGGTTTAGATAATGAACTATACCAGAATCCTCCAGCATAGATCACTGCCACTAGCATTGGATGGCTCAGAATCCTCATTAAGAGAAAAAAAATTGCCACCTCCTTCAGGAGTCCCTGCAGTCAAATAGTGTATCTGAGAAGGTCTAGGATTGACAGTCAAACCTTCATTAGTGACCTGTTCCTACTCCTTACACCCATGTTTGCCCACCATGATACCAGCCTCCAGGTGCTGTGGCTCCCCCTGCAAAATTTCCCCTTGTTCTAGACATATGGGTGCAAAGGGCACAAGTCGCATACTTACAGTGGTCAGTGGTGGAGGGCCATCACCGCTTATAGCCGACACTGGTTTAACCTCGGTATTGCTTGCCACAGCCTCACTGAGCGTTTCACCTTTCTCCTGTGTCTTCCCACGGCTAGCAAACATTCCAGGAATCACTTGCCGCGTGTTTGGGGCAGAACCCACCTCCACCCCTAGACGCTGAGCCCTTGCATTTGGTTTCCCAGGTGCCGCCTCTGCGCATCCTGTTGCTGCTGCTGGAGTAGCATCTCCTCCCTTCTTCCTGCTCAGTGCTTTTTAAATCACCGGGGGCCGTGCTGGTTCCCGGCCATTCCTGCTCCATTCCCCGCAGCACCACTGTCCCCACGGTCCCGTGGGGTTTGAATAATTTAGGCAGCATATTGACTCATAGAGGGTGACTACCGCTGCTACCTGCGACCGACAGAATCCTTACTGCAGTCCGGGTCAGCAGGTAAGCAAGTTCGCTCGATTTACCTTGCGATCTCCCTAACAGTAGCCTCTAACCAAATGTCGAGCAGTAAATGGCCATTTAATGCATGTTCAGCTGATGTTGACTCAGAGTTTCCCTGGAGTCATTGATGGATGGTGGATTGCAGAATCTCACGCAGCTGCCATCTTGTGTTCTGATCACAAATTTGCATGCCTTTGTGAATCTGCATCAAACTTCCAACACCTTATTAGTTAAAATTGCACAGAGGGCCAGCCCTTTCTATTAGTACTAATTCTATAAGAATATTCACTGAAAATTCTCATTTAAGTCCCATGTTAAGTGTTTTTGGCTGATTCATGAAAAGATGTATGATTATGATCCAAATTTCCAAGTATGGTTGATCCTTATACTATTATGTCCTTGTGTTATAATGCTAGCTCTACATAGAGTTCTACCAGAATGTTTCTTTCTGAGTATTGTAATTTATGAGGCTGATTAATAAAAAACATTATTTATTACAGGAGATAGTACTACAGAAGTACTCTCTTACATATTCTTACATGTTTATAGGAATCACTCTGAAACATCCAGCTCCACAAGGCCTATCGAGAAAACACATTTTAGACATTGAAAATGAGAAAGCTGGTGCATGGAACATTAAGTTTCTGTGGATTGCAAAAGTTCCCAAATTATCTGTAAGCGCCTGGACAGGACTAGAAATAACCACGATGGCAGACTGTTGAACTTTAGGAGTCACAACACACAGCTTTTGATGTGATCTTCTTGCTAAAAATTAAGAATGCTGAATAACCTAAAGTCCCAGAATAACCTACTGCACAGTATGACCAAATTGTGAAAAAAGTAATGATTGGAGTAGAGCTTTATGGAGACATAAAGGCAGCAGTGATACACTGTAACCACAGGATTTATTTTGTGAATATTACATTGGTGATTTACACAATAAACACAGAGACCAAGAAATGACAACAATGAAAAGCTTTGTTTGAGATGTTAGAAACATCTTGGGCATGTAGACTCAAAAAGATCCATTCCTAAAGCCATGTGCCGCCGCTGAAGAAACAAATCACAATTCTTCCAGGGCTGTACTTTATATACGGTGCACTTTCCCTGTTGGGCCACAGCACAACTTTGAAGAGGCCCAAACAAGGGAAAGTGTGCAGTATAATGCGGAACCCCCTGCTCCCAGGGCAGCAGTGATTATGATCTGCCCCCAGGGCAGTGCATTCAAATGGAATATATGGTTGCTGCTTCAAAGCCACTCCATGTTTCACATTGCAGGTGGCATACCACTTGCACTTTCGAGGGGGGCGAGAGATCCCCTTTCCAGACGGGTGTAGTGAGCAGGGGCTGTTCTTTTTTATGGGCGCAGGGACTACACCCCCTTTATCATTTCCCCCAGAAGTGCTTTCTATTTTCCCTAGTATTGCTGATAGTATTTTAAAAACAAAGATAAAATGAGGGCAGCGCTTTAGAAGCACTCACCTCGGTTTACAGTCTCCTGTTCTTGACCTCTTCTTGCTTCTGCAGACTGCCATCAGTTACTAATTTCCGGGCTGATGAGCTCACAGCCCTGAAGCTTGTGAGGTCATCAGCTAGGCAAAATCATTGCTTCCTAGGCTTAAATCCTTCTGGTGAGTAAAAAGTTAGCCCCTGGGAGCCTCTGGCTGAAGCCCTGTAGCACCAGGAGCTGCATGTCCATCAGGGGCTAAAGCCAAGCCACCTCACTTTCATAGGGTGGAATGGGGTCTGCAGCCTCAATTACCCCACCTCAACCTGTGAAGAGCTGTGAAAGGGTGTGATTAGAAGCTACAGGCGGAAAGCTGGACATTGGATTCTGTGCAGCCTGAGTTTTGTATTTCATAAAAAACTTTGGAGACTAAGGGCCAGAAGTAGATAGCCTAATTCCAGTCGGTAATGGCCGAAATTACCGAATTTCGTCCTTTACCGACCGGAATTAGGCTTTTGTGATGTAGTTGGCCAATTTACAGATTCGGTAAATACCGATTCGGTATTTATCGAATCATCATTTACCGATTCGGTATTTACAGAATCGGTAAATGACATGTAGGAAGCACTTTGAAGAGTGCTTCTGTGTATTAAGGAATCCTTATTTACCACCAACTATTAGTTGGTGGTAAATAAGGAATACCTCTGTAAATGCAAATCTGTACATTTACACCAGTGACATGTGGCAGACATACATGCCCTTAGGACATGTATGTCTGCCACATGTGCACACAAGCACTATTCAGGGGTGCAACAGGGTGTCAATATGACACCATGCCACCCTTGACTCTTTCCCCATTTTACCGAATCGGTATTTACCGATTGGGTAATTCACATTCCTCCAGGCCCATAGGAATGAATAGGAATTACCGAATCGGTAAATACTGATTCGGTAATTTTTACCGATTTTTTAGCTACATAGCATTTACCGATTCTAAAATACCGAATCAGTAAGATTCGGTATTTTAGAATCGGTAAATTTCAATTACCTACATCTAGCCCTGAGTTTGCTAAAGCATATTTTCCTCCTGTGTTCTCTCTTATATATGTGCAGGCCTGGGAGAGTCTCTTTTCTGAATTATACCACACATCTTAAATGGAAAAATGTATGTAAATTAAACTAATTGGGAAATGCGCTTTAAAAGTTATGAATGCTGTGACAGGTAATGAACGCATTGCTACTGTTTGTGTGAGCAACCGGAGATAACAGAACGCACTGACAAAATGTGTTTATTTTTATATTGTAATATGCACAGTTTAAAATAGACTGCCAGCAAATGTGCTTAAAATTTCCTGACTAAAGTAAAATGAGAGCTTTCAAAATGTATAGATATTAAAAACTTACAATCACACTATACCTAGTACTAGGGAAACTTTTTTACCATTAGAAAGGAAAAACTCCGGAACTCAGCTTTTAACACCCAGGCTATCAAGAATATTAACTCCAGATACACAGCAAGGTTGCCATTAACTGTGCAGCTGCTGTTGTTTTATTACAAAAAGTATGGGAACTGCTCTTTGTGAGATATAAAAAGCTTGGAAATGTCATTTCCAATAGATCCGTCCCCCTTTAGCCTATAGTATTTCACTACATCTCTCTCTAGAAGCCTGGAGAGGAACACTACAACACATGATGTGCACAATGATGATCGCTTATGATTTTCCCATATTTTGTTCCTCTGGATGAACTAACAGACCTAAAAACATGTCATAAAAAGGACTCTTAGCCCTAAACATTTTGGCCTATTTTCTTCTGTTTCTTAAAGCTAATGTTTTAATCTGCACCAACGATACTAAGCCTAGGAGAAATTTCAAATATGGGGCATGATTTCTAGAATTTCTCTTATGCAAAATGCCTGAAATTAGACCATGTCACTTAATTATGTAGCAATCATGGCAAAAGTATGGCAGTGATACAATTCAAATGACCGAACGGAAGCTACTGTTGATTGCGAATCTTCTGTTCTTAGAGATTCCTTTTTTGGAATGAAATGGGTTATCGCATCCAAAATGGATGCAAATACATTTTGTGCAAAATGCTGGATTTGCATTTTGGCTAATTATTCATAAATTCACCAAATTTTACTAGCATTGGGCATGATTACAGAAAAGAAATCCCTAATCATTACCAGATCAGTCATGTCATTTCAAGTCAAAAATATAGTGTGCTACCATACAAGGGCTAACCTCTCTATTCCTCCAGTTTGCGGAGGTCTCCACAGCCCAGATTAGGAATATTATGTCCTCCATTAAAGCAGGCTCCGCCCTTGACCCATGTCCCTTTAAAGTATTATCTCCAGTCATCGAAGTGGTTCTTCCTGCTATTACCACCATTTGTAACATCATGATTACTACAGGTACTTACCCACTTACCTTGAAAAAAACTCTAATAAGACCTTTGCTGAAAAAACCGAATCTCGACATGGATGAACTTAAGAGCTATCGGCCCATTGCCAGCCTCCCAGTCTTGGCGAAGATTGCCGAAAAGGCTTTGAATTTTCAACTTTCAGCCTTTATAGAGGAACATCACTTATTGGATGATTGCCAGTTTGGCTTTCGTCAATATCATGGGACGGACACGGCCCTGATCAAAGCTGCGGAGGATATTAGAGCTATTCGGGATGCTGGGGGAACAGCAGTCCTTATACTGCTGGACCTGTCAGCAGCATTCGACACGGTCGATCATACCATCTTGATCGACCATGTCGAAAGCATGGGTGTTCAGCAAAAGGCCAAGACTCTCCTGGCCTCCTTCTTGGCAGAAAGGACCCAGGTGGTTACCATAGGAACCTTCCAGTCTTCCACCCTATCACTGCCATGTGGAGTACCCCAAGGCTCATCCCTGAGTCCGACACTTTTTAATATATACGTGTTGGAACTTGCCAATACCATTCAAACCCATGGGATGAGCCTCACATCCTACGCTGACGATACCCACCTGGTCCTTGCCATCAGGAATGACGGCCAAAAAATCGCTGACGAATTCAATCTGGGCATGCAAGCTATATGGAACTGGATGGCCTCCAATTGCCTGAAATTGAATTCTGATAAGTCCGAAGTAGTTATCTTCCGAAACTTGACACCGGAATGGTTCTCCCGCTGGTGGCCCCTGTCATTAGGTCCCGCCCCCCCACACCTGTAAGCAGGGTGAGGAATCTGGGAGTCATGTTTGATGACCGTCTTACTTTCCTCCAGCATGCCAATCAGATCACCTCCTCTGCTTTTTATAAGTTACGACTTATAAAAAAAATTCTCCCCTTCCTTCCGGCTTCAGCAGGCAAAACCCTGATTACGTCCCTGGTATTGTCCACCTTGGACTATTGCAATGCTCTATTCCTGGAAACACAAGAAAGAGTTCTAAATAAAATGCAAGCTATTCAAAATGCAGCTGCTAGGCTTTTGGGAGGTGTCCCCAAATTTCACTCAGTGTCAGGAACCATCAGAGAACTCCATTGGCTTTCTATCAGGAATAGAATAAAATTCAAAACCCTTTGTATTGTTTATAAAGCCTTGCATAACCAGGGACCAGCCTTCCTTATTCAAAATCTTATTCCCTACCATCCCCTCAGATCCTTGCGATCTTCCAACTCACATGAGTTATTGGTACCTCGTACCAAACTGGTGTCATGGGGTGACAGAAGATTCCTCGTGTCAGCACCCAAACTCTGGAATACTCTGCCACCAGCCATTAAAACCAGCCCATCTCTCTGGTCTTTTTCGAAAGCAACTCAAAACCTGGCTTTTTAATCAGTGATCCCCCTCCCCTTTTTGGCTGAACATAGCAGATATCCTAGCGCCGAGATGCCCAAGGGTCTTCGTTCGCGCTCTATAAGTGCTATAAATAAATAAATTATAAATAAATAAATATTCAAAAAGGGTGCTGCCAGCACATGCATCTTTAATCTTTACGTACTCTGAAAAAGTTTTGCTCACTCATTAAAGTAAAATTGGTGGTTTCATTTTACGTGCCAGCACTTTCAAACTTAACAAGCCACCCCTGGTAGTGAGTGACTGCACCCACCTGCAGTGGGATATCAGGGGGGTCCATAAGATTCCCTTTTTCCACTCCAGAGGGCTGCCTTTAGGAGGCACACTGAACTGTGCCACCTTTTTTTGGCATACATTTACTGTGCCTCCTAATTACAAGTTGTCTTTCCGCCCGTGTCAGTAAATTCAACTCGGGTATAGAGGCAAAGTGATTCCCACATTTCCATGGGGCTATGCCCCCATACAAATGAGAGACCCACCCTCTCATGATTGCGCTGTTCTACATGCGGGCCAACACTATCAGTATTAGAGAAAGGGATGCACAAGTGTTTGCAGCCTCTTCTCTAATACCATTGTGCCCCAGGAGGACACAAAGTGGACTAACATGCCGTTGCACCCCCAGGGCACAATGTATAAAATGGCCCCAGAAGAGTAGTGTCTAACTTCCAGCTGAATGGATAGGGGAGTGAGAGGCCAAAAAAACAGCTGAAGACTTTGAACTGACCTGCAAAAAGTCAAGCCAAGGTGACCTGGTAGGCTTGCATAGTTTGTAAAAGTACCGGAAGACAAGGCAGTGACTCTGAAAGAAGTGGAATTCCCCTTTCATTGTCTTCTACAATATTGTACACTTTCTAAGCAGGCACCACGAACCATGAATCCACACTGAGACTCCACAATGTGTTCAATATACTGAAATGAGATCGCAGAGCTGTCAGTGTTTTTACACATTAGTGGCTGTATCAAAGATACAGTGCATTTTTCTTGTTTGTGCCCAGTGCAAACAAGGAAAATGTGCTATATTAGGATGAATGTGTCAGCACCCTTTAGGTGTCACACTGTCAATGTGGCTCCTGACAGCTTCTTTGCCTCTGCGCCCACATCTATAATATGGTGCGGGTGTATAGGCAAAGGAATTCCCTCATTTGAGTGGGACCACACCCCCATGCAAATGAGAGAACACCCTCTGATGATAGCGCTGGCGCTTTATAAGTGTCAGAGTTATTGGTATTACAGAAGGGGATGCACAAGCATCTGCGGACCATTCTGTTTAACCAAAGTGACCCTGGGGATGCTCAAAGCGGGCACCCCCGGGGCACTTCCGTAATATGGCCCCAGCTGATTTATGATTCAGCGTTCATTTTTTTACGTGCTTTGAAGCACAAACCCAACAGCATCAACAAATTCCCATTAACAGGGAGATGTAAAACCGCCTGCCTGAAGACCTGTGAATGACTGAAAATGCAGGAAGAATGAACCCCTACATAGGAATTCAGTGAAGCTATACATATATGTATATATATATATATATATATATATATATATATATATATATATACATTTTCACAAACAGAGTTACCCTGAAGACCTGCCAAGTAAGCTAGTAACTCCACATTCCAGATGAAGGCTGCAGACAGACAGGGTGAATTCAAAACATTGTTTATTACTGCCATACTCGTTTCAGGATAATAGCTCTCGTCTTCAGTGAAATACTCGCTGCTTGAGACAAACGGAAAATGTCTGCATCTCTCTATTCAAGGATCCTGCCCCAGTGGGCATGGCCAACCCGTTCTGGAACCCGTAGTGTGGAATTTCAACTCCAGTGGGTCCGCTCAGTTCAGCCTAGTAGTGAAATTTCTAAAACTCCCAGTAGGGTGACGCTTGATTCACAATCCCGCATGCTGCATCGTTTGTGGCCAGGGTCGGATTGGGATCAGAATTCGGCCCGGGCACGGACGAAAAAAGTGGCCCACATTCAAGAGGCGTGGCCCATATTTAACCCCTCCCCTGCTGATGACGGAACCGCTCCGTCATCAGCTACAGTTGAGCTGTGCTGATGACGGAGCGGTTCTGTCATGGCCCAGCCACCGCCCCTGCGCGGGCGTTCTAATGAGCGGGGCGGGTCATGACGGAACCGCTCCATCACCAGCATAGCTCAGCCGCGGCTGGTGACGGAGCGGTTCTGTCACCAGCATGAGGCCGCCCGCCCCTTTAGCGCTGCGGCGGAATAGCCGCCGCAGCGAAGGGGTTAAGGGGCGTGCCCTTTCATGAAACACTATTTGCACAGACAAGGAATGAAAGTGGGAGGATACTGTTCTTGCACAGGACACAGGGCAAAGGTGCCAATGGCCTACATGCTGAGCAACTAAAAAAAATAGCAAGGCCCCTTTCTGTCACAAAATTATTCCAGCCCTCCAGCACAGGAGCACCTGAAAAGCAGCAAAGCTCCTGCTATTACTAACCTACTTACCCCCCCCCCCCCGGGGCTTCAGCTCAGGAGCACATGAACAGGTAAGGCCCCTGCAATTAGTAAATTAATCAGCCTCCAGGCCTCGCAAAAATGTCCTGGCAGGGGAGCACAAAACACAGCTTTCTGGGTCATCCAAGGTAGCCAGGTAGCCAGGGGGGAGGCTGAGGTGAAGCTGGTGCATGGGAAGTACCTTCCCAGTGTGTTCTGGCAGTTTGAGTGTTTACTATTTACTGTAGTATTACCCTTGTACCTGTGTATGGTACACTTTTGTAACTTGCACACGTCACTTTTCTCTGGTATTACACTGTATGCTACCTCTCACTTTTGTTTGCTTTAGATACTTGCACAAGTGCCACCATTGCCTACGTAACGTTTGTTCTTGTGCTGGAGTGTCTGCCATTTATTGCAGTATTAAACCTCTACTTGTACTTTGTACGCTTTTGTAACCTCCACACATCACTTTTTCCTCCTGTAATGTACCGATTGCTACCTCATGTATTTTGGTTGCTCACTATTTTCACTTTTGATTCATGTAACTTAACGTTTGCTTTTGTAACATGTCCACTTGTAATTTTTCTCCTCATGTATTATTGCTGTTCCTTGTGTGAAGCGCTCTGACACCTTCGGGTAAAGTCCGCACTATTGAAAATCGCATAAATAAATAAATAAAATAAAAAAATTCCAAACATCACCTGGCCCCCACAGCAAGACCCATTCTTCCTCGTCCACTATGCCCTGAATGTGAAGGGCTGTGGGCGAGCACCTCGCCCACAGCCCTAACACCTAACATCTAACACTGTTTCTTGGCTGCATGGGCCCCAGGGGGGCCGAGGTGAAAATGTCTCAAAGGCCTGAGAAACACCTGGCCCCCAGGGAGGCCGATTATTGCAAACAATCACCCCTGCCCAGCCTCAGCTTGATTGCTTGGCAGGGCATGGGTGAAGGAGAGGCCACAGCTGACAATCGCTGTCCGGCCGCACAGCGAGGCTGCTTTCATTTTCTGTGTCTCTGTCTCCGTGCACTCTGTGGGCCGTTTTTTTTCCTCCCCTTTCCTAGTCCACTCTCTGTGGACTGGGACAGGGGAGAAAAAAACGGCCCACACAGGGCACTGAGGCACCGGCCCTTCGGCCCATTCCCGAATGCCCGCCTTGCCAATCCGCCCCTGTTTGTGCCTCGCATCTCCTGGAACTTACTCACGTTTTCTTTGGAGGCATCAGTGGATCTGCCTAGGAGCCTAGGAAACGCATCAGGACATCGCTGAGGTGTGGTTTGCCAACGGACTTTCCCTGATTTGACCGGCTAGCTGTGAGTGCATCCCCCATTGTGGTAAACCCTTTCTCTCATTTATTACGGCCCTGCCAGGTCGTGGGACAACACCACCACTTACATGAGCGGGTCCGCTGCTGTTTCTTGGCAACAGTGGTATATGGAGCAGCGAGTGACTGGTTTCACTGGGGGAAGAGCTTGGGAGGTGAAACCATGGAAATTACAAAACTTTGTCAGTGCGAGAGACCAGCAGCTCACTTGGGCGTTATGTTAAAAGACTTCCATTCCCAGAATGCTTTGCTGTTCTATTCACTTGATTGATATGCAAATAAAAGAGGTCGCATTATTGTGAGCCTTGTATGCTGGTCATTTGCCCTGCAGTCTGCCTATGAGTAAGGGCGTCAGGCCCGAAACCTGTCAGGACAACGCTGAGTTTTGCCAACTGACTTTCCCTGATTTGACTTGCTTGCTGCGAGTGCGTCCCACATTGTGGTAAACCCTTTCTCTTATATATATATATATATATTCACTGAAAAAACCATTGGTTATAGACCATATATAGTTAGGAATTTGCATTTACAAAACCTTGAAAATTCACTGAAAAAACCATAGGTTATAGACCATATATAGTTAGGGATTAGCATTTACAAAACCTTATTTTACTTGCACAAAACCATTTAAATTCCATATATAGTTAGTTGCACTAACTATATATCGCGCACAAGCAATCCACTGCTAATGATGTCACATATTACATCATTCATGACATGGTCAGTGACATCACTGATGACATCACTGATGACATCTCAAATGACATCACTGATGACATCACTGATGACAACACCCAGTGACTGTATGTTTCTGTAAAGTTAAAATATATCTTACATATTGAAGAATGAGTGGATGTATAAGTGTCTGGATGAAGGATTTAGTAGGTGCATGACTGACTGTATGAGAGAATGATTAAATGTGTCTCACTGAGTGCATGGGTTAGTGACTAAACTGTCTTAATTTGTGCATCATTATATATGTTGTTCTGTAAACTGCTGCATGTTTAAATCAGTAGCTAAATGAGTAACTATATGGGTTATTGAATGGTTGCCCAAGTATTTGTATGGGAGACTAAGTATGTGTGTGGGTGGCTGGGAGGTGTATGACTCTGTGAATAGATGTGTGAGCAGTTGATTCACTAAATGTATGGGTTCAAAAGTGCATGTGGAAACAGCTGTATGGACAGTTGACTGTGTGCATGAGTGTATTGGTGAGTGAATGGATATCTCAGTGCTACATGTCAAAGTAAGTACATATGTAAAACACAGTCCATGTGAGAGTTGACATATATAAATAACTGTGCATAAGAGCCAGTGAATGTGTGAGTGGCTGTATGGATCATTGTGAACTTGTATCAGGGATTGTATAAGACAGTAAATATGTGTTAGTATATGTTTGAATAAGTAAGGTGTGTATAACTGTATAGTTGAGGAAATGGAGGTGTGATTGATTTTTTGCATAACTGACTAGGTGTGTGAGTAACTCCATGGATAAGTGACAGTCTGTGAGTGTCTGTTTATACTGATTGTATCTAAGGTTATATTAGAGTCTGAAGATGTTCATTGTATTATCACATAAATGATATCATCAGTGATGTGATCAGTGATGTCATTTGAGATGTCATCAGTGATGTCATCAGTGATGTCATTTGAGATGTCATCAGTGATGTCATCAGTGATGTCACTGACCATGTCATGAATGATGTAATATGTGACATCATTAGCAGTGGATTGCTTGTGCGCGATATATAGTTAGTGCAACTAACTATATATGGAATTTCAATGGTTTTGTGCAAGTAAAATAAGGTTTTGTAAATGCTAATCCCTAACTATATATGGTCTATAACCTATGGTTTTTTCAGTGAATTTTCAAGGTTTTGTAAATGCAAATTCCTAACTATATATGGTCTATAACCTATGGTTTTTTCAGTGAATTTCATTGGTTTTTTAAAAGCTAATATCTATAGCTGTAAAATATATTCTTTATTACGTGACGTATCACATAGCCAGTGAGACAACTCATGACGCATCTCATAACCGTGACGTATCGTCTCTGCAGCGCAAACAAAACCCGTAACGTAAGCGCACCGGAGCACGCTTACAGATATATATATATTTTTTTAACCTTAATTAGACAAAATCCACACGTGCACATATCTTGAGGCCTTGCAAAGGCACATCAAACAAACAGTCCCTACAATTTTGCCAAGTTTGGTGGAAATCTACTCCTTTAAATTTTATTTTATTGTTTCTCTTGATTTTCCCCTTGTTACGCTTACCGGAACGCTACCCGGTATGCAAACAAACGCTCCAAAAACACAATATGTCGGACTCCCGTTACGCTGCCGGTTAGCTGCCCGGTTAACGTACCGGGAAGCGCCTCTACCGCGAAAAATCGCAATTTATTTTTTCTTTTGCCCCGCGGGGAACTTTAATAGCCCCCTCATCAATCCTAGGGGTTCAGGAGGGGTCTACCTTACCCCTTTCCTTCATTTACACCTTTTTTTTTCCACCTCTTGTCTCTCGGTGTGAGAGAGACAAGATGGCGGCCGCTCCGGACTGTTTACAATGTTAACAGCCAATCAGCTTCTTCTCAGACTCCCGTTACGCAGCCGGTTAGCTGCCCAGTTAGCTGCCCGGTTCGCGTACCGGGACGGGCCTCTATGGCGAAAAATCGCATTTTTATTTTTTTTTTTGCCCCGCGGGGCACTTTAATATCCCCCTCATCAATCCTAGGGGGTCAGGAGGGGTCTACCTTGCCCCCTTTCCTTCATTTCCCCCTTCGTTTTTCACCACCTCTTGTCTCTCGATCCTACAGAGAGACAAGATGGCAGCCGCTCCGGACTGTTTACAATGTTGACAGCCAATTAGCTACTCCTCAGACTCCCGTTACGCTGCCGGTTAGCTGCCCGGTTAGCTGCCCGGTTCGCGTACCAAGACGCGTCTCTACGACGAAAAAATCGCAATTTTTTTTTTTTTTTTTTTGCCCCGCGTGGCTCTATAATATCCCCCTCATCAATCCTAGGAGGTCAGAAGGGGTCTACCTTGCCCCCTTTCCTTCATTTCCCCCTTTGTTTTGGCCTCCTCTTGTCTCTCGATCCTACCGAGAGACAAGATGGCGGCCGCTCCGGACTGTTTAGAATGTTGACAGACACCGGAGAGCCAATCAGCTTCGCTTCGCAAAGTTCCGTTACGCGTCAAGTACGCGAACCGGAGCGCTGCCCGGAGCGCTGCCCGGAGCGCTGCCCGGAGCGCTGCCCGGAGCGCTGTCACAGATATATATCTTTTTTTGAACGTTAATTTCTCAAAATCCACTGGAGCACATATATTGAGACCTAGCAAAGGCACATCGGGCTAACAGTCCCTACAATTTTGCCAAGTTTCGTGCAAATCCATTCAGCCGTTCGAGCTAAAAGTGAGGCCAACCGCCCCATGGAAATTAACATGGGAAAAACGCGTTTTGGGACCCCCCTTTTTTCTCGGCCCCCCCTTGACGACCCCCCCCCAAATTTTCAGGGGCTGCTCAGAAATAAAATGTGCCGTTTTCCTGAAAATTTCAGCCAATTCCGTCCACAAACGGCAAAGTTATTAGACATAGAATTTTCAAAAAAATCATAGAGAAAAAATCCTAACTATATATACCTACTGGCGACCGCCAGTAGGTAATATATATATATATATATATATATATATATATATATATATATATATATATATATATATATATATATATATATATCCTGTTTACAATACTATGTGGTATCCTCCGTCCCAAAACCACGTAGAGGAGGGAACAGAGAGGCTTTACTTAGAAGATTAGAAACCAAGTTCATTCTTAACTTCGACAGTAAATGCCCAAATGGACTGAGTGAAACCGAAGATATGTATACGTGTCTTTAAATTGATTATTCTGATTGTTCTATCTAGTTGGGTTAGGTATACCATCTACCACAGAATGTATTGTTGATCTGAATGCAGATATCGTACATTGAGTAGGTTTTTAAATTTGGGGTGTAGGTAAGAAGATTCGGTAGCTTCAGACATATGTTTTATGACAGCTGTCAATTTCTCATCTCACCAACTCACACTATGGATAAGGGGTTGGGCACTATCAGTGTGGGAAAAGTGGTAACCTTGGACATGGTTCAAGGATTCATAACTGACTCCAATATCTGATGTCATTGCCTATTATGTATTTTGTGTCTTGGCCTAGTTTTGGTTGCAAAATGCATCTTTATTTTGTAATCATTTTATTCTGCAGCAAAAATTTTTTTTGCACATGGGAGACCAAGGGAAAAATAAGTATTGCTGCTATGCCCTATATTCTTGTTGCACATTCTTTTTAATCAGAGTCACAAATTAGTTAGTAACTATCTGCATTTATGCAGTTATGATTAACAATTTTATTGCACAGAATAGTGTGTATATGGATTTATCCAGGAATTTAGATTTGTCAAACAGACTCTCTATGAAATAGATTGTATATAATGAAACAATCAAAAAATATTTTTTCAAAATATTTTCTTCACGATATTTAACAATAATCAAAGTTTCCGTTTAAATTAATTCAATAAATGGAATCAATATTATTTTAAAGGGTAATACTTCTAATGTCAATGTGAATATGTAACATTAGAAAAATCACACCCACAGGAGAAAGTCGTCTAGTCTGTTTGTTATGTCCATAACTAACTTGCCGATCATGTGACCTGAGTGGGAAGGGCATATCATTTAAAGGGCTTCAACCTGTTACAGCCTGTATGTGATCAAGGGCGCCTGAGCCCGAAACGCATCATCTGTTGTTTTCTGCTGAAGGTTGGAATAAAATAACATCTTGCCTAACAAATCTGTTGTTTGCTGCTGAAAGTTGGAATAAAATAACATCTTGCCTAACAAAGAAGTGGTTCGCTTCTCCTTCTTCGCCGCCGAGGCTTTGGTGGAAGTGGTTGGAGTTTTGCCTGCGAGATATATATATATATATAGCTAGTTGGCTGCAATGTTATTTTATTTCCATACGAGGTGCAGCAGCAGCCTTGAAGCGTTTAGTCCCTCCAAGGGGACTTGATCACATATATATATATATTTATATATATATACACACTTATGTTTATTTATTTTTTGTTTACATGTTCGCATTGACTCTATAAGACATGACCTGATTCGGAATGCTGTGCCTAAGATTCCATACAGGACCATTGGCCCAGTTGTCATTGGTGTTACGCCTTGTTATAACTTAACTGAGTAAAACTTTGTTCTTCTTTGAAGGTTCGGTTTTGTCTTTCATTGATTTTAAAAATAGCAACAAGGATGCAACTCGGGGTGCCATATCAGATTTTTGTTCCAACTTACCAATTTTCAGTTTGAAACTAGGTGGTGGAGAAGACAGTTTTTGTGGCGGTGAAGCAAGTTTGTGTAATAGGGTGAAGGATCAGAGAACATGGAAAACAAAATTAGCTCAGTGCGTGGAGGAACAGGTATTAGGTAAGTTAGCGGTCAAAATAGATAGAAAAAAAGGAAAAGGTGGTAGACTAGCTGAGAGTTTGATTTGATTTGATTTATGGATTTGTAAAGCGCTTGTATGTCTAAGGGCATCTTGGCGCTGGAATTAGCAGGAATACTGAATTTTAGCAGGAACTGGTGATGTTCAGACCATATATAAGTGGGTCAGTTGGCAAATATCCATGTTTTCAGTAGTCGTCGAAATGAACATGAGCGAGGTGCTGCACTTTTTCGGGATTGGTAGGTTATTCCAGGTTTTCTCTGTCCCTAACAGGAAGCTTCTGCCCCCCTGGGTATAAATAAAAGTTCTGAATGAGCTTAGATTCAGTGGCTCTATGCCCTGTGGGGCATATATGCTAGGCACTGGGATTTATATTGTATCCTCTTTTCCAATGAGAGCCAGTGGAGGTCTCTTAATCTGTGAGAGACTGATTCATATCTGGGGATGTCCAGTATCAATCTTGCTGCTGCATTCTGCGTTTGGTGCAGTTTCAGTAAGAACTGTGACTGTATACCCACATATAGGAACCTGCAAGATTGAGACAAACGGGCTGGAAGTGCTTGGTAGTGGATGTAAAATGAATGTAGTGGAAATAGGACTATCAGCCATGGTGTTCAGTGCACAGACATTTAATTGCACCAAACAGTGGGCTTTCGAGCAAAACTTCAGGGACCAGCACTATGGGGCATATTTGTGAAAATAGTGATGCAGGGCAGCGCTGCGCTGCCCTGTGTTACTGGGAAAGGACAGGAATGTGCCATATTTAACCCCTTCCACACTCATGACGAGCCCAGCTCGTCATGGAGTAGGGCGCTCGCACGCTGATGACGAGCTGGGCTCGTCATGAATAAAGCAAAATGGCAATTCCCAGCACAGCAGGGGAAAACGCCTAGCAGCCATAGTGTTAAGCAATCTTGTGCATTCCTGTCCTTTCCCTCTGCAACAGATGCCATTTCAGCAGTCTAGCACCAACGCCGGCACCCTTGCACCATGGTGCAATGGTGCCTGTGTTGTAGGCAACTCCCTGAATGAAAACAATCCATAGAACGTTTTCCTCTTTCTATGTGTGGTACAGAATACACCACAGGTAAAAAGAGGAAAAAAGTGGAGAAAAAACGGATTTTTCTTTGTTATGCCTCACCTGGGAAGGCGTATCTTTTTGGCACATTTCCAGGCTTACCAGATTTGGTAACTCTGGGAATGCATGCAAAACCATAGTATTTGTGTGGGAACATCCACCGTACACCCATGGAATGCCTCCCTTTCGCAGAGTAAGGCAATGCAGCGATACATGCTGCATTGCCTTACTCCAGAGTTATGTAGTTATTCA
Organism: Lissotriton vulgaris; assembly: GCF_964263255.1. Classification (NCBI taxonomy): domain Eukaryota; kingdom Metazoa; phylum Chordata; class Amphibia; order Caudata; family Salamandridae; genus Lissotriton; species Lissotriton vulgaris. The sequence continues at coordinate 265,608,963 of NC_141689.1, read as the reverse complement.
AAGCCATGTAATGTTGCCGGCTTCATAAGTCTTACTTAAGAGGCTTGTATGTACCACTTTGTGTTTTGCAAACGTGATGCAAGCCTCTTATAAATATGGCTCCCTTCTTTTACAAATTAAGCACTGTTGCAAGCCAATATGTAAATGTGCCCTAGTTATGTGTTTCTGTGCTAGTAGGACTCAGTCAAGGGTGGTTTGCATTTGTTTTTATTCAAGGGTGGTTTGTATAAAAATTACTTACTTGATGGTGTAGTGAGTTTATGTAATAGAGTACTGTCAGTAGAGTGAAGTAGATGCTTTGAAAATGGAGTTGTCCACCAACCAGAACATCTTTCTTACCCCATCTCTCAATTCAGCTGAATGTACTGCTTTGAAGAAAAGTTTACATGTGAGCTAGACTGAGGACCACTTGGACTTTTGGACTTCACCTGAAGTTGTGAGAACACAAGTGATGAGGAAGAGGGATTTGGAGTTAATAATTAAGGTAACAAATGTCTACCTGTTTCAGCACGTCTCCAGTCATGGGTTTCTTTTTTTACCCATCAGCATTGTCAGTTGTGTTAATCATAATGGTTCAGTTGAAGGAAATCAATATAGTGAATCCCAAAATACACTGGGGCTTATTTACAAGCCCATTGCATCACCCTGCATTACTTTTCTTTCCATGGCCCTGTAAATATGGGCCCTTTTCACACATTACCCTGCATAAAAGGGAAATCCATGGGTGTTGCTGTGGGTGATGGAACTTGATGCATTCCCAGATTTACAACATTTTGTAAAACTGGGAATGTGTCAGAATCATATGCCTCACCTAGGGAGGCATACGAATAGCGCATCAAGGACAAATACTTTTCTTTCTCCTCGTTTTTTCCTCTTTCTATGCATGCTGCATTCTACAGCATGCATAGTGAGAGGAAAATATCATTAATGATTGTTTTTATGCCCAATGGTGCCCCGGCACAAAAACAATAATCCCTGCAGTGCAGGCACCTTGGCAAAATGATGCCAGGGTGCCTGCGCTTACAGATGGCAGCCAATTGTGTAACAGCACAAGGGAAAGCACAGGGATGCGTCCTATTGATATTAATACAATGCATTCCGGTGCTTTGAAAATGAGGCAGCGCGGAGCAGCTAAATGGCTTGTGGCGCTGCGCCCTTTTCTTCTAGATGAGGCCCACTGTCTATATAAATGTAAGCTCTGTAATAGAAATCTGCTGTTGTTTTCACTTGGAGCCATTTTCGCACTTTATTAATGACTGTTCTTTAAAATACCACCACCCTTTCGGCTTTATCCATGAGGAAAGTGGAATGCATTCATGAGTACACAAACACAGCAAGAGCAAATGCACAGCAGGGCAGAGTTACAGCAGCTTTTCAGAAACAGGATTACACAATAAAAAGAAATTAAGCTGCCATTTTTAAAATTGCATGAATATGAAGCATGTGTTATTACGTAACTTTGTGAAATATTCTAAATAAATCAAAACCAAAAGGTAATGAGCAAAATACAGACTCTAGGGGCCACATTAGAATGGCGGTCGGAAAACCACAGCGACCGCCTTGGAGGCGGGAAACAACTGCACGCCGGGACCGCAGATTAACCGGCAGTCAAATTAGAAACAACCACTAAAAAAGACTGACCGCAGTGGTAGCGGGCCAACAAAAACCGCCCTATGCGGGCACGGAGGTCCAAAAACCGGCGGTCGGAAATGCAGAGGAAAAGCTACAACCTCCGCAAACAAAGCAGAGACACCGCACGGGAAATTAGTATATCCCCGATGGTCCCGCGGTACGAACCGCTGTTTCTGACCGCCGCCGCAGTCACACACTGCAGTGAATGGGAGAGCCAATGGGAGAGTTGCAGCATGGCCACCACTGCGGACGATCCGCAAAAAACATGGCGGACGTTGCAAAAACACCACAACAAAGGCAAACACTGCACACAAAAAAATAGCCATGCCTCCCAATACACAAAACACTTCCAAATGAAATAAATACATGTCAAACAAAAACATACATTTTCCAGGACAACTCCCACAACACACCTGAAAGCAAAACCCCATTATGACACACCCACACAGCTGAGTATAAAACCAGCCCCTTCACTGACCACTATCCTTTGCAACACTCCAGAAGAGAAGGGCACACACCAGACCTGACAGGAGAGGCAAGACAACACAGAACACCCACCACCACCAGCACCAACAATCCCCCAGCACATAACGCACCTCACACAAAAACACCACACCCATCACCCACACCCCTGCTCTCACAAACACTTCAAACACCACACACCATGGCATCACAGAAAATGCCCAAATTCACAGAGAGTGAGTTGACAGTCATGGTCAATGAGATAGTCAGAGTGGAACCACAACTATTTGGTAGACTGGTCCAACAGACACCATTAGCCACAAGGACACAAATGTGGGAAAGGATAGTACAAAGGGTCAATGCAGCAGGGACCACTCCGCGATCCAAGAAGGAGATCATGAAGCAGTGGCATGATCTCAAGAGGGTTGTCAAATAAAGGAGAAGCAGGTACTGGGAGCTGGCTGACAGGACTGGTGGTGGCCCTCCCATTCCACCAAGAAAATACACACCATGGGAGGAGAAGGTACTTGCCAAACTGCATCCTGAGAGACTCGCAGAAGTATCCGGGGGATTGTAGGCTGGTAAGTGCAAACAAATGTTAAACAACACATTGAGATGTTCTGGATAGCACATCCAAAAACACACACCACACAAGACAAATCACATCCATCTGCACCACACACCCAAAAAAACCTGTCCCACAGATCCAATTGGAACCCACTCCCATTTACCCTAAACCTCTTTTGCAATGTAACCATGTGAGCATGAGCACAGTCAGCCTGCACTATCACACCCACCATGCCCCCTGTCCCACACCCCAGCAGCATGGAGCACCCCCTCCCTCCCAGGAACCCCTGGAAGCCATTGCATCGTCCACCCTCACCTCACAGGTAGGTAGCTGTTAGAACCGGCTGTCTCTAGTTGGCAGAGGTATACACTTCTGACAAATAGGGACACACCTTTTCTAGTCAGGGCTAGGGGATCGCACCCTTTGATAACCCCTGCTCACCCCCTTGGTAGCTTGGCAGAGCAGAACAGGCTTATCTCAGAGGCTGTGCGTTAAGCATTTATGACCACATACAGTAATAAAGTGAATACACTACAAATGGACATGACACAGTAGTAATATAAAAATACGGATTTTTATATAAGGCTTAGCACAAGACCAAATAACGACAAAAATATACACAATCTTAATAAATACTCAGGGAAGGGAAAATATGGTTCAAATGCGGATTCTTCTTTAGGACAAAGTCTTTTCGTATCAAGGCAACTCTTCTTCCTGGAAACACAGTTCTTAGCAACAAGGTAACCCACACAGGAGTTACACGACGTCGAGGCAAAGTTAATCCAAAGGTTCGGCGTCGACCGCGAGGAGCGCTACTTCAAGCCCGGAGTCACACGGACCCCCAACACAGTACCTTAGGAAAGATGAAGCACACGATGATCAGCGGCGTCGAGCAATCCGGCGTCGCGTCGTCGGTGTCGATCAGGCCTCAGTAGTCGTTGATGTGGATGATGAGGTTGCAAAGAGTGAGCAGCGCTCACGGCGTCAAGAGGGCACGAGGGCGATGCGATCAGCAGCGGTGCAGACACGAGGTCCCTTGGAGCTGGAGCCGAACTCACTACTCACTGGCGTTGCTGCTGGCATCGATCGGGCCCGGCGGCCGGCGTCGAGGAAGCGGGACACTGGAGCCGTTACTCACTATGTCGAGCTGGATTCGGCGACATCCGTCGGCGTCGAGATTGCTGGTTCTTTCAGAGGTGCTGGATTCACAGGTTCCAGCAAATAGCACTTTAAGCAGATGAAGTCCTTTAGCCCTGTGACTTCAGCAGGAGACTGGCACTCTTCCAGTCCTTGGAGATTTTCTTAGCAAGCGTGAGAGTACACACACAGTTCCTCTCTCCTGGTTGCTTGGCAAAAATAAAGAAGCACTGCAGGATTCCCCCCAGCAAACAGCACACCGGCAGAAGTGGTAGGCAAGTCCTTAGATCAGCAGGCCTCTTGTCCTTGGTTACAGGGTTCCTTGTCAGAAGTGATCTGATTTCTTAGTTCAGGGGTCCTTCTCTTATACCCCTTTTCGGCTTTGATCCCTTTGTCCATGCAGGGGAATTTCCCAACATCCTGGGTCTGTTGTGGGTGGAGCCAGGCAGAAGCACCTGGCTTATTCACTGAGCAGGGCTGGGTCCTCAGACGCCCAGCAGGAGGTGGAGCCAGCATTGTCACAGGCTGGAGCAGAGCTATCGATCTCCTGGCAGGAGGTGGGGCTAGGATCGTCCATGGCAGGCACAGAGCCATCAGCCGCTTGGCAGGAGGTGGAGCCAGCATTGTATCAGGCAGGGCAGGCTATCAGCAACTACTCTCCCCCTACTCTCAACGCAAATGTCCCACTCATCCCACACTGACTCATCCAGACCTCTGGAGCCACCCAGCTCCTGTCACACACACGCAAGACCAGCAGAAACCAGAAATGGTTAGACAAGAAAATAAGTAATTTAATCAACTGGGAGGGATGAGGAATTTACAGTGTCCGTTTCTTTCCCCAAAAATATTCAGTTTATCATCAACAAAATTGGACACTTGTTACACTGTTAGACTGTTGGTTCAGTGCAAATAAGGAAACCCTCATAGAAGTCAGTGTATGTGTAAGGTAAGCGGTATATTAGCTTCATCCGCCCCACACTGACATTCATGCAGTTATCATCGGGTTATTCCTCTTGGTGTGTACTGCTAGCCTCATCCAGAGGCACCTCCAGTCTCAAGTGCAGTGTCCAGAGACAAAAAGGATTTTCCAAAAGGGTCGAATAAAAATGAAAAAGGTTACCCCCAAAATTTTTTTTTAATGTTGGGCAAACTTCACATTATTAAAAGAATTTGAATACTCTTGCAAAGTCAAGTTACGGGACTATGTGGTATTACTATGGTGGTATCGTCGACATGTTTCAGCTCTATTGGGCCAGGCGGTCTGTAGAGCTTTCGTCAGGACTAACAAGGGGGTAGGTACACAACAAACAAATAAAAGCTACTCACACGAGTTGTGCAGTAATCCCACTACTCAATGCATTGAATAGAGTAATGTTATCTTCTGAATCTGTCGTGATTACGACTTCTACTTCCTACAGGGGTGCCTTTAAACTCCACAGAGCCGCATGGAGTCCTTCCTCCTGCCTTGTGCTGACTCTGCCCCCTTTTGTTGATGATAAACTAGACAAGAAAATAGACACTTTCTAAAAGTACTATTTTCAAACCCAGAGTCCAAAAACCATCCACACCAACGGATGCGTAATTAAACCCCGAGTTCAGGGATACCAAACTCGACATTGCACCATGCTCCCCGAGCCAGCTAGGATCACAGCATTAATAATCCCGGCGGCCCATTCTAACTAATGGAGAGCAGGCTACCTCGCAATAGTGAAGAACGAAGATGGCTGTTGTTCACTATCAGGACATGCCAACTTGGTCAGGCGTGTCCTACCTTATACTTACAACGCACCCTGCCCGTGGGCCTACCATAGGGGTGACTAACATGAAGTTAAGGGAAGGTTTGAGGGACTGGCAAGTAGGTATACTTGCGCAGCCCGCGTGGCAGTACTAGACTGCACGTGGATCTCACAATGACCGACCCGTAGACATTCTTTTACGAGGCCGCTCTTGTGGGTGGCACAACAGGTGCTGCAAGCCCACGAGCGGCATTTGTATTTACAAGCCCGGCACTCCTGGTGCACTAGACTAGGGACTGACAGTAAACCAAATAAGCCAAACATGGAATACAATCGATACATCAATTTAACATCGGGAGCACTTGCGCTGTGGCACTGATCAGCAGTGGCACAGCGCCCAGAACATATACCAGCAAAACATCGTAAAACAGTGGAGGCAAACAGAAAAAATGGAGGAGAGACTCAAGCCAATGATGTCAGGTCTAACAGTAGCCATCTTATCTGGGAGGCCTGTATGTAGGAGGGAGGCCTGCACTACTACTCCCACCATGCCCCTGTCTCACACCCCAGCAAAATGGAGCCCTCCCCCCACACCACCCAGGAGCACATGGAAGCCATTGCATTATTCACCCTTACCTTACAGGTAGGTATCCACCTTGCTTGGGAGGCCTGTATGTGGGAGGGAGGCCTGTACACCTACTTCCACCGTGCCCCCTGTACCACACCCTAGCAGCATGGAGCACCCCCTCCCTCCCAGGAGCTCCTGGAAGCCATTGCAGTACCCCAAACAAACTTACAGGTAGGTAGCCATCTTGCTTGTGAGGCCTGTTTGGGGGAGAAAGGCTTGCACTCCTACTCCCACCATGGCCCCTGCCCCACACCTGAGCAGGATAGAGCCCTCCCCCTCCCAGGAGCACTTGGAAGCCATTGCAGTACACCAAACAAATGTACCGGTAGGTAGCCATCTAGCTTGGGAGGCCTGTATGTGGGAGGAAGGCCTGCACTCATACTCCCACCTTGCCCCCTGTCCCACACCCCAGCAAGATGGAGCCCTCCCTCACACCACCCAGGAGCACATGGAAGCCATTGCATTCTTGACCCTCACCTTACAGGTAGGTAGCCATCTTGCTTGGGAGGCCTGTATGTGGGAGGAAGGCCTGCACTCGTACTCGCACCATGCTCCCTGTCCCACACCTGAGCAGGATAGAGCCCTCCCCCTCCCAGGAGCACTTGGAAGCCATTGCAGTGCACCAAACAAACTTACAGGTAGGTAGCCATCTTTACTGGGCTGGATGTTTGTGGGTGGGAGACCTGTATCTCTACACACATCACCAATTGCATGCAATGCATCGATATCTGACGTACGAGTAAGTGATGTACATGTGCGTCATGTAATGAGGCACAGAATTGCACTTAATAAAAAAGTGAAGATCTCACAATTGTGTAGTGTACAGACAGTGGATGACACACAGCTAACAGAATACTTGCACAGTGCCCAACACTGACCATTCCCCATCTAATCCACAGGTGACAAAGAACTCACTGCTGAGGACAACAATGACGAGCAGAGCCAGTCTCCAACCCCAGTCCATGGACTCTTGGATGTAGAGTCCCAGGATACTTTGGACAATGAGCTCCAGGCCGGCCCATCTTATGTACCAGGGAGCAACAGGTCCCAAGCCCCCATCTTCCCCCCCACCACGTCTGCTGCAACAACAACTGCACAGCAGACCCCTGCAGTCACGGCCTGTGCATCTACTGCCGCCACCTCCGCCACCACCACCACCATCAGTGCCACCTGCAGCACCCTCCCTGTCCCAGGGATGACCAGCCCACACCAACAACTGTGCACAGCAGGCAGAGTGTGCGGAGACCCACAGTGGCAAGGCAACAGGTCTGTGGCAGCAGGGAAGGGGGAAGGGCAAGGGTCACCCCCAGACCTCAGGAGGTTGGCACACCATCCTTGGACCAATTCAACAGAGTCATCAGGGTCTACGAACAGGTCCAGGGACAAAGGGGCCGGTCTGACGGACTGTTACATGAGCTCATCCTGCTGATGAGGTCCATCGGCACAAGCATTGGACAAATGGAGACCTTCATGGGCCAGCAAGTGGCGTTACTGAGAGAAAGGCCTGCGTCCCAAACAACACCTCCGCCCCCCTCTTTTGTGATGCAGGATGACAGTGCACCATCCTCCACTGCGGCCAAAGAGAGGGGTGAGTCCTCAGACGTCGCTGGCCATGCAGCAGGGTCCGCCCCAGCCAAGCGACCAAGGGGGCGTCCAAAGAAGAGCCTGGGAGTCACTGGAGGCAAAGCACCAGCCAAACTCCAGTCACAGAGCCAGCCCTGATGACAACCCTCTTCCCCACAGCATTGACTGTTCTCATACTGCCTTGTCAATGGCACCTGTCTGTTGGACTGGGTCACCACGTCCATGTGGTATCTACTCTTACATCTCATTTACCATGACTGTTAACTCACTGCTCCATCACCACCTTCATGTAAATCTGCCCGCACCCCTCACATGTCAACTTTGTAAATAAAATACCTTACACACTTCAATTGGTGCAGCTTTGTCTTTAGTGCAATATTTAGAGGGTTAAAAATGTCCATAATGTATCCAAAAGATGTACAGTAGGTAAAACTGGATAATTTTGAAGCACCTAGGGAGACACAACAGAACAACAGTCACTGGCCTGAGTGTGGCATCACAGTTATAACATTACACCAACCATCTACATAAGTCAACAGGCAGACAACACAATGTGCAACAAGTGTCAACAAACAGAGTTCCGTATACGTTAACAGGTAAAATGTCATAGCCACATTTCCACACACAAGTGACTCTACATGTGCCTGTCTGTACCATCCGCGCATAGCCCTTCACGACAGCAGCAATCACACCAGACAATGTACAATTTTACCTAGTCACCCACCTTCAAGTGAAGTAGCGGGAGATGAGGTGTTGAAGCATGTCATCTCCTACCTCCTCTCCACTGTCCTCATCACTGGACTCAGGTCCCTGAACAGGCAGGGGCTTTGGGTCCTCACCATCATCCAGGAGCTGGGGAATCCCCTTGTGAATGGCCATGTTGTGGAGCATACAGCATGCCATAACAATCTTGCAGACCTTCCCAGGCGAGTATGACAGTGCACCTGCAATCCTGTCAAGGTAGCAGAATCTTGACTTGAGCCGGCCAAAAGTCCGCTCAATGACACAACGGGTCCTGCCATGGGCCTCATTGTACCTGATGTCAGCCGGGGTCCTGGAATTCCGTAGTGGGCTCAGCAGCCATGGACGGCTGAAATATGCAGAGTCACCTGAGAATGACAAACACACATTGTAATGTTGCACAGGCAGAGGGCAGCAGGTCACACACACAGCACGCCATTTCACTAGGCTTACTCACCCACAATCCAAGCACGCTCGGGAAGCAGATTTGCCATCATCCGGGGCACAATGCTGTTCCTCAGGATGTACGAGTCATGGGCTGAGCCGGGTAATCTGACACACACATGCAATATGGTCATGTCCGCAAGGCACTCCACCTGCACATTGATCGAGTGTTAATGTTTTAGATTCCTAAAAATGTGCTCGCTCGCCTGTGGTGGCACCAGACCAACATGGGTGCAATGGATGGCACCAACAACATAGGGGATGTGCCCAAGGGGGTAGAAGTCTCCCTTCACAACGGCCAATTTTGCTCCCCTGGGGAAATGTATGTGTCTATCCTTATAGACCATCATGGCTGCAAGAACATCCCTCAGCACCAGGCTGAACATGGGTTGCGCCATCCCTGCAGCGCTGGCCACAGTTTCCTGGAAGGAACCAGTTGCAAATGGAGGGCTGCTATCACTTTGTATGTTGGTGTGAAAGCTGTTGGGTAGTGGCGACGAGGCTGCAGGTGGGGCTCAACAGATCACAAAGGATCTTCTGGGTGAGTCTGTTGAGGCAGAATTTGCAAATGATCGCAACATCCTCCATGTCCTCCAGCAGTGTCAAGTGACATAAGGGATTAGGCCTCCTCCTAGTTTAGAAGAAAATGGACACATGTCAATAACAACCATCATGAGATGCCCACAGCACATCCCGTTAAGGATGTCATGGAAAAACAAAGACTGCCATGAGAAATGCGTGACACACCAGGTTACATGGGTGGACATTTGAGACACACAGAGGGCACATCTCTCCATTTACCATACACAAGTGCCTCAAACAAACAATAGGTAAATGTGAATGCACACATACTGAACACCACATTTCACATGTGCACGCCTTGTAGCGTACCATCCAGCCAATGTGTTTAAAATGAACATGACTGTCTCATACTCATCTGCTGTACCTGTCACGCCTCAATGCATCATGCTGACTTGGCACACATCCACAACTCAATGATCACAGTAGGCGGCGAACTGTCAGTTGTGTACATGAGCAGATATGAAAGCACAAGTAAGTAACAACACCATACAGTGAGACAAGCCTTGCCAAGGTCAGCAATGACCCTCAACACATTGATTGGTTACACATTGTTGAGTCCACTACAACACTGTCACGCATCTTAAACTATCAAATGCATAATTGACATGACAGGGACCACAGACCAATGTAAGTCACACATAGCCAACCATGGCACGTGTGTCCACCTGTGGATTACATGGAATAATGGCATTGTGTGCACAATGATGTGCCCTTGACCATGTTGCCGCTGTATACTGTAGAAGTGTTCGCGATAGACATTGCTATTGCATTTGCCCTAAATCGCGGTAGCTACAGCCTTGCACCGGTGGTGTGACACCGGCACCACCCCTTCACAAGTGCGATAGTCTTTGGCATGGAGACATGGGTAGATGGCAGTGGGCATGCTCTGCCACACAAATCGCGGTAGCTAACGCCTGGCCACGGGGGTGTGACACCAGCACCACCCCCTTCACAAGTGCAGTAGTCATTGCATGGAGACATGGGTAGTTGGCGGTGGGCATGCTCCGCCACCCTACATGCGGTAGCTATCGCCTGGCCACGGTGGTGTGACCTCAGCACCACCCCCTACACAAGTGCAAAAGTCATTGGCATGGAGACGTGGGTAGATGGCGGTGGGCATGCTCCGCCACTCAAATTGGGGTAGCTACCGCCTGGCCCCAGCGGTGTGACACCAGCACCACCCCATTCACAAGTGCGGTAGTCATTCGCATGGAGACATGGGTAGATGGCGAAGGGCATGCTCTGCCACCCAAATCTCGGTAGCTACCGCCTGGCAACGGCGGTGGGACACCTCCAAGGGGCAATGCCTACAGCCAATGGGAGCGATGATTGCAGTGGCATGATGCAGTTTTGAAAATCGCGGAAGGCGTGCTCCCCCACCGCGGAGGCGGTCATTGGATGGGTTTGATAGATGCACCATCGCGGTAGCGCACCCCGGGCCCCTGCGGTGCATCACCGCCATGGAGCATTGCCTACAGCCAATGGGAGCGATGATTGCGGTGGCATGATGCAGTTTTGAGAATCGCAGAAGGCGTGCTCCGCCACCGTGGAGGCGGTCATTGGATGTGTTTGAAAGATGCACCATTGCGGTAACGCACCCCTGGCACTGCAGTGCATCACCACCATGGAGCATTGCCTACAGCGAATGGGAGCGAATATTGCAGTGGCATGATGTAGTTTTGAAAATCGCGGAAGGCGTGCTCCGCCATTGTGGAGGCAGTCATTGGATGGGTTTGAAAGTTGCACCATCGCGGTAGCACACCCCGGGCTCCTGCGGTGTCTCACCGTCATGGAGCATTGCCTACAGCCAATGGGAGCGATAATTGCGGTGACATGATGCAGTTTTGAAAATCGCGGAAGGTGTGCTCCGCCACCACGGAAGGCGTGCTCCGCCACCGCGGAAGGCGTGCTCCGGCACCATAGAGGCGGTCATTGAATGGGCTTGAAAGAGGCAGACCTGGACAACCAATTATTGATGCTTGGCATTTAAGAAATGATCCCAGGGGGCTATACATCTGTGGGAGTGAGCCTCACATTTCCACTGCTCGCAGAGCCTGCTGCCTGGGACCCTCTCATGCTTCTGCCTTCAGAGCCTGCTGCCTTGGACCCCTCACCACCCACTTCCACCACAAGTGTTCCATGTCCACTGGGATGGCAAGGACAGAGAAGATCTGTGCCAGTCCATTCACAAGCGAGGAAGTGGAGGTCCTTGTGGACGAGGGGCTGGCACAGTCCCCAAGGCTGCATGGTGCCCCCAATATTGTGGTAAGTCATTGTAAAGGTAGGTGTAGGGCAGAGGGGGTCATACATGTAGTTGTACTGCTGCAGCATATGCCTGAGTGTGTGCGGTTGTGTCATACACTGACAAACATTCTGTCTCCAGGGCGAGGGATTGTGTGTGTTTCAATGTCACGGTTTACCCTGCCTGCAGTTGTATGTCTCAGTGGAGTGTGTTACATTGTCAGCTATACCGAGCCACAGGATGTTGGACATACAGGTGCTAGGACAGTAATTGCTTGGGTGATTGTCTCTGTGTGCCCCTGTTGTCTCACTCAGTGTGAACCCAGAGACTATGCCCAGTGCCCACCCACCCACCAAGACGAGATGACATCACTGCACTTACTGGGTCCTAACGCTTGTTCATTCACACTGAAAAAAAGATATGCACCATCTCAGCCCTGTATAATTGCACACAACCACACGTGTAGATGGCTATTTTGTTGGTGAGCCCATGTGCCCCGATGCCACACACATTACATACACTTTTGTTCACAGGACATGCTCATTGAATGCTGCCCAATCATGCACACAGTGATTCTACACACAGGCACAGGAAGATATGTGATGTATGTAGTGGCCAGACATGCATAGGACTGGAGATGTTTGCAAGCCACTGAGGGCGTTCAGTGCAGTCATCCTGCATGTGTGTTAGATTATCAGGGACCCTGTATGTCCTCATAAATGCATGCAGTCACATCTGTTTGGCCCATGCAGAGTGCCCTTGTGAGGTGTACCCCAGATTGGGATGGAGGAAGATTACAATTGTTAATGAGTCTGTGTCTTGCTACTGTACTGATAGATGTTGGTCCAGGACACTGTGTCACTGATCATTTCCCCTTCTTTTCTCTCATGCCTGTAGCACAAGGTACACCAGTGTAAGGCTGTGTGGAGGGCCATTGCAGCAAAGGTGCGAGCCCTGGGGGTATCTAACCGATGACAAACCCATTGCCACAAGAGGTGGGACATCAGCCGGCTGGCAATGAACGTAGCAGAGATGACATTGGGGCTGCTAACACGCACTGGGCGTTTGGCACGGCACAACAAGACACCACTGATAGGCTGCATATTGGCAGTGACTCATCCTGAGCTGGATGCACGTCTGAAGGAGCATCGGCAGCAAGGCAGGGGTGGGTATTTGGGTAGGGTGACTTTGGCCGGGAGCAGATGCATGTGTACAGGGCCTGTGGCAGCGGTGGCCCACGTGATGATCGTGGGGTGGTGCTGTGCTCTGTCATTTGATTGCCTGCTGGGATGGGTGCCAGTGTCCTGCATTGGCCCAAACTGCCCTTACAAGGGTGAGCCTCCCTGCTGTGCTTTCCCATTGCCAGATGTGTTAGGATCTGCATGGTCATTCCGCATTGGGATAGTGTTGGGAATCTATTAGGGGGTGAACAGCAGTGTCCACTATCTGAGTGTGACTGCATGTATGCCTACTTTGCATGCACCAATGTGGTCACCATGTAGATTTGGGCATCTCCTGTACTGCATTGATTGGTTTGCTTTGTCCTGATGATGACACTAACACAACGCTGCATCTCTCTCTCATGCAGAATCAACAGTGGACACGGAGGAACAGGAGCCAGAAACCAGTGGTGTTGAGGGTAGCACTACAGCTGCACCGGAGGCAAGTGACACAGAGCCCACCAGCGCATCTGAGGGGGACCGGAGTATGCAGGAGGAATCTGTGCCTGAAACACAAAGTACTACATCATATGATGCCAGTGGTGATGCATCCATGTTGGCAGGCACAGGGAATGGGGACTCTGCATCATCCTCTACCACACAGCGGCCAGTGACCGGCCTCCATCCACTTCCTCTGGTGCTGCCCATGTCCATGTCAGTAAGAGGGGACGAGTAAGATTCACACCTGGCACTGCTGAGCCTGCACCTGTCCCCCCTGATGCCCTCAGTGCTGAGTCTGTAGAGCTCCTGCGCCAGCTTTGTGTGGGGCAGAAAGCCCTGCTCAATGGCTTCAGTGACCATGACAAAAAATTAGGCCACGTGGTTGCCTACATGGAGGGCATATACTCTAACGTGGGTGGGCTACACCGTACAGTCCAGGCTTTGTCATCCACAGTGACATCTGCCGTTCAACAGGCACATACTCCCGTTCCTGCTCCATGGCCTTTGTCCACCCCCCAGTCAGTGGCCACATCGGATGATAGTGACCACAGTTCCCAGTCACAATACAGCACAAGAAGCACCCAGCAGAAACAACTCAAGCTGTCCCGCCCACAAACACCATCCCCACAAAAGAGCAGAGCCAGCCCAGAATGCAAAGACAGGAGCCCGTCATGGAAGAGCAAGGCCAAAAAAGCAAGGAAGCAGGCATCAGGCTCCCTTGCCTCAGAGCCTTCACCAGCGAAGGACTCTCCAGGCCTAAAAACGTTATGCAGAGCTAGGCATGCAGTGTCTATGCCCACTGAGGGGATGTTGTCTGGCAAGGGTACACCTAGGAAGGGCTCAGGGCCACATCCCCCCGCCATATCAACTCCAATTCCAATCCCAGTGAAGCAAGTGAAGGAGGGCACTGTAGGGGCTACCCCTGACAAACAGGCAAAGGAGGGCACTGTCGGGGGGACACCTGGCAAACAGAGGAAGTTGGTCCAGGGGCGTAGCCAGACAAAGCGTCCATCAGGATCCAGCACATCACCAGAGGAAGTGCCAGTGTCTGCACCTGAAGAGGCTCTGTTGGTGTGTGTGCCTGTTGTGTCATCACCAGCTCCCATTAACCCCAGTACAGGAAAGCCATTTTGCATTCCCAAGAAGTGGAAAGGCACCCCTCCAACCTCTCCCACCCACACTGTGTCACAGGTCTGCATGACTCCGCCTCCATGTGCCACTACACCACCTGGTCTAAAAAGCCCTCCAGCTTGCCTAGCCACTGAGAGCCCTACATCGCCTGGGCCTCTGTCTCCCCAGTCAAGTGGTCCTGCTTTCCAGGACACACAGCCAGCTCCAAGTCTGCCGGACAGCCACGAGTGAGTGGTAATCCCCCTCATACACCTGTCTCTCATACAGGTGTGCCCACTGGCCTTGTCATTCACTGCTGTTCTGGCCTTGTCTGTGAAGCTTCTCATGTCCTGACTCTGCACTACACCATGCCCACTGGCCTTGTCATTCGCTGCTGTTCTGGCCTTGCCTGTGCAGCTTCTCATTTCCTGACTCTGCACTTTGCCATGCCCACTGGCCTTCCTGTTCTGGCCTTGCTTGTGCAGCTTCTCATGTCCTGACTCTGCACTTCTCCCTGCCCACTGGCCTTGTGCACTGGCCTTGTTGCTCTGCTGTGTTGTACTCTCACCTGTGCCCTGGACACTAGCCTTGTTACTCTGCTGTGTTGCACTCTCACCTGTGCCCTGGACACTGGCCCTGTTGCTCTGCAGTGTTTTACTCTCCCCTGTGCAGCCTCTCATGTACTTGCTGTGCCACCTGCCATGGACACTGGCCCTGTTGCTCTGCTGTGTTGGAGTCTCAACTGTGCCATAGACACTGGCCCTGTTGCTCTGCTGTTTTGTACTCTCGCCTGTGCCCTGGACACTGGACCTGTTGCTCTGCTGTGTTGTACTCTCACCTGTGACCTGGACACTGGCCCTGTTGCTCTGCTGTGCTGTACTCTCACCTGTGCAGCCTCTTATGTACTTGCTGTGCCACCTGCCATGGACACTGGCCCTGTTGCTCTGCTGTGTTGGAGTATCCCCTGTGCAGCGTCTCATGTACTTGCTGTGCCACTTGCCATGGATACTGGCCTTCCTGTTTGTAGTTTGCCTGTGCAGATTATCTTGCATATGATCAGCATTTTGTGCCTTGCTCTTGTCTACTGTTGTTCTACTGTCACATCTGTGCAATATGGGAATAAAGAGAGTTACTCCTGTTGTCTGTTTTGTCAGTGTCCTTGTTTATTAAAGTTATTTTGGTGTGTGCATTTGGTTGCCTGTGCCCCATGCTCTATGTGTCACTTAACATTGCCAAGATCTTTGCCCGCATCGCATTTTTAAACAGGGGTGACAGGGTCTTTGTTGTTTTGCTCACTTATGAGTGTGAAAAGTGTGTGACTTGCGCATGAGTGTTGTGTTTGTTTGATCATCAATGTGTCTTGAGTGTGTTTATGTAGACTGTGTGGCCCTGCTGCTCCACACTGCTATTGTGGTTGTGTTTCTCATGCATTTAATGCACACGGTGCCTTTTCTCTTCCTGTATGGCATGGTGTGTGTGGTGTGATGCCATCTTCTATGTGTGCCACTTTTGCCTACCCATTGTGGGTCTGCACTCCCTCTACTTTTGTATGGTACACCCCTTCCAAGTCTACTACTGACAAGCGAGTTAACTTTGATGTCAGCTGTCCCCTTGGTTTACATGTGTGTGTGCCTCTCCATCACTTTATTTTTGAGACTGTGCTTTGTGGTGCAGTTCTTGGGCCAAGCGTGATGTTCCACTCTGAACAATGGTCCAATGGTTTACGTGTGCTGTTCTTGTGGTATTAACCCCTTGGGTGCGGCTGCAATTCTGCACCTGTGTGGCAGAATCGCGAGTGGGCGGGTTTATGACGGCCCCCAGCTGTCATCAGCACACGCCCACTGTAGTGCATGACGGCTGGGGGCCGTCATCAGCATCAAAGGGGTTAATGAGTCATGATTGTTCATGTGGACTTCAGCTGTGTGTGCTGCCCAGTGCTCTGGTCAAGATGGCTGTGCTCTTGTATCCCAGAGTGGTGCATCTTGTTGTTGTTGTGTTGGATGTATGTGTGTTGGCTGTGGTATTGCTTCACTTCCTGGGTGTGCTGTTGTTTTTGTGCTGTGCTGATTACTATTGTGTGTGTTGAGTTGTGTAAGCCATGTCTGTGTGTGACTGTTCTGCTTGTTTTGCACACACTGCTTGTTGTGCATACAGTGCTGTGTGTATGTGGCCTTGGCATTGCCTGATGTGCATCCCCTCATGTCCTGTGGTGTTTGTTCATTTTTGATTTCATATGCATCTGTGGTTGGTTTCATGTGACAGTGTAGTTCTGTGCTGGTGCACTTCTTGTGTGATGTGTGGTATGTTGTGTGTGTTTTGTTTCTGTGTGATGAGGTTTTGCACTCCTGTCGGGTCTATGCTCCCATTGCCTTTCCACAGTTTGGCTGACAGGGTTTGTCTGTTTCTGATGTGGTTCTGTGTGTGTTCCTGTAGTGTTTGTGTGTTGTTTTTGGGCAGGCATCTGTTCAGGTATCCCTGTGTGTGTGCTTTGTTTATGGCTACACCCAGGGTGTGTGTTTGTTTGTGTGTGTATATGCTGGCAAGTATTGGCAGCCTCCAGTGTGTGAGGTACTGGTGTTGTGTGTTCCTTGTCAGCTACTGCTGCAGTGGCTGTCTCCCTGGTAGTTTGTTGCGTGGTGCAGGATGTGTATTGAGCTTGCTTGTTGCTGTGCTTGTTGCTTGTTGGTGGGCATGGGGGTGCCCAGGATGGGCACCTGGCCTGTGACTTGATGGGGTGTATTGATGTGTGGTTAGAGGGGGTGTATCCCTTTGGTCTCTGTGCCCTGCCAATGCCTTGGACTGGCCCTGCCATCTGCATTGTGCACATGTGTTGACCGCTGCGGTGACGTGACCTGGACCGGGCCGTTGATGCATGTTCGCAGTCGATGTGTGTCCAGGATGCAGTGGGGTAACTTGGTGGCAGGTGGGTCATGTGTAGGTGCCCTTGTGGAAGTGTTGTTGCCCCCAGCAGGGTGTCTGTTTTGGTTTTGGACCCTGTGTCAGCCCATGTGTTGTGTGCTGTATTTGTGAATTTGTATACATGCGGCGGCGGCCGCGGTGGCCCATTAGATGATAGTGCTGTAGCAGGTACAGCACCGGAAACACATGTAGAGCTGGGTCCATGGTGGTCGTGACCGGGTGGTGTGGACCGGATCTCAGATATTGCGCTCCGCAGTCGAGTTTTCTCTGTCTCTGGTTGGCCGGTGTCTCCGCTGCGGTGCGTCTGCTTGTTTGGGCCATCCTAATTTGTGGAGCGGGGCGGATGTCATTCCACACAGCGGTGGGTCTCCTTTAGCTCCCACTGCCGCCATGGCGGGTGCATTTTGATGGCGGTGCATGTCGCCCTGCGGGGGACGGGAACTGACCTATGTTTTGCAATACTAATATGGCGGACGTGTTTCCTGCTGCTCGCGGGCAGAAGAAGGTGTTTTTCACCTGCCAGCACCACGGTGGTGCCACCGCCCGACATCCTAATGGACCCCTAGGTACTAAACACTCTTCCAGACATCTTCTTTTCTCACCTAGCCTATGAGGGACTGTAGGAATTTTCTATATTTAATGAAACATTTCTGTGCTTTCGAGTTTAAACCAGCACAGAACTGTAAGACATAAAAGAATTTCTTGGGGAAGTGAAACATCCTAAGACTAAGAGCTCATTTAGAGAGGAAGCCAGTCAGCAACAAAGCAGCCCATGTTTGGTGAAACCTGTCAAAGGGTGCCCCTGGGATCAGTGGGGACCCTGCTTGTTGTGTCACTTTACCCCCAGCCCAATAAAACACGCACACACTCTCCAGTCGGTATGGGCAGTGGGTCTACATGCAGTCCACCCCCCTTTATTTTATAGCCTGTAGCCACGCATGTTGTGTCATTTCCAAAATGCAGGGATGCATGATATTTACAAAATACGGCACACCCTTGTGTTTTATCTTTAGCCCCTGCTAAAAAAGCTTCCTAGCACCAGCGCATGCACCCTTGCACCATGGTAACTACATTGCAGGGATGATAGTTTATGTACAGGAAGGGAGCACATTATTTATCAGTGATTTGCTCTGTCTATATTGCATCAGAATGCAGCACATGTTAGCAACAGCAAAAAACAAGGAGAAATTAAAGTAATTCTCCTTTTTGCACCATTCTAACCCCACCTTTCAATGGCATTAGTTTTGCCGCAGCCTCAGATTTACCATTTCTTGTAAATCTGGGGAAGTGTCAAAAAGCAATGGGTGTTGTGTGGGAACACCCTCAGCAACACCCATTGTACTCCCTGTTGACGCAGAAAACTGCAGCAAAGGGTGCAATATTTACAAGGTGGCGTTAAGCCACGCAAAGTTTAGCACCACCTTGTAAATATGGAGAAGGGCATTGCGCCACCAGAGCGTCATAAAAAGTGACGCTCCTGTGGTGCAAAGCCCGTGAAAATATGCACCCAAGAGTGATTTTGTTCTCCGTTCTTTCTTATGTCATTTTTGTACAAGTGCATTTCATGCATGACTTCTGCCTTTGTGAACTATAGCACTGGAAATGACCCCCGATGCCCTAAAGACCACTGGAAAATGGGATCAGGTATAGGACTAGACGAAAACTGGATGTTGCTGTGATAAAGGTACCTCCTGCCAGGCAAGAGACAAGAGACCTGCATCCCTGTATATGCTTTGAAGAAAGCGATCACCCTGTTGTTGTAAAGCCGAAGTAATGAGCAATTAGAGCATCTCTGCTTTGCCTTTTCCTGCTCCCTCCTCTTGAGAGGCCTGGGAGCGTGGTTGAAGTGGTCTGGTGAGCATTAATTACCTGGGGGTCCAGAGATAGCGGTTCATCAACACCACACTTCTCCAAGCTGTTTTGTTCGGAGGTGTAAATGAGTGCACGCTACATCTTCGATTCTGCCTTTGGTTCACACTTACAAAGCGACAACATGCTTAAATTACATATTTCTGCTGACCTGAAGAGCAATCGCACAATAAAAGCCCTGTCTATATCCGGATGTGCATACACACAGTCGTTAGCGTTCCAAAGACTTGTGTGCTGAAGTGACTCCGAAAAACCTCTCAACTTGAAAAGAACAGGCAGGTCAGAGACAGCACCATGGAGCTGCGCGAACTAATGGTTTTGGCTCTGGTTTTTATGCCACAGAGCTGAGAATTAAAGTTTCAGGTAGCTCATTAACACACAGCATGACGTTTGCCTTAAAGTGTAAATGTAGATCGTATTACAGGCACACCCACGCTGTACAAACTACCATTTAATTGAAGGCAATTGATGAATTAAATTTGTCCTGATTTTATTTTTGTGGATGTATTTTTCTTTATTTGAGACCTTGACACAGAAAATAGGTGCCTTGCATTTCGGATCTAATAAACCATTGTGTCCTAACTGCACTTTGAATGCACTCTCATATCACAAAAAGCCTGGTGATGTCGGCCAATCAGTGTGGTTTGAGATATCACCCCCACAGTCTAACAGAAAACAAGCCACATCTACATTTCAGCCACAAAAGAACGAGATTGCATATGTTCTAGGATGCTGCATGTTCAGTGACTGAGCATTAATGTATTATTATATTCGAAGGTCTTGAGGCAGAAATCAGACTGCTGTGTTACAGAATGTCTTTGCAAAGGGCTAAGCCCATTGTAAATGTTAGAGAAAGGCAACCTACTATCTTTACTGTGAACCAAGGAAAATCAACAACAGCGGTGACACTTCTAATAACAACCCTGCAAGTTCCTTTGTCGCCTTCACGCTTGCGCAGGTGTTTATTTAAGGCTTCAGCAGATGGTGGAGGGATGATACGTGGGTATTCGCATTTTCTCGCTACAATGCTGCAGTTTAGCATCTGCACGGGTGGGTAGTAAAATCACACATCCATGTCTATTTATAAAGGCAATCTGCACTGTTGATTCTCAAAATAAATAGTTTCGGTAATTAAAAGTCTATTTATTTTCAAAAGTATAAACATTTTTATGGACTATTGTGGTGACTGTGGTTTGTTTAAATGTAATGTAATGTAATGTAATGATGTCTTGTAGCGCACGAATCACCCCACATGGGGTATCTCCACGCTGTAGACCGCTGGTGAACCCGTCCTGGCTTTCTCTGTGAGATGGTCCCTACTGGGTATCTCCAAGGTGAAACCTGGCATCCCCGGAGTATGTGGGGGGCCGTTGTGGAGATGAGGCAAGCTAATGCCCAGAGTTGCCGAGTGTGATCCCAGGTTAGAGTAGGCACCGAAGCGAGAATTATCGAGTCCGCTGACCCTGGTCCATGACCCTGCCGCGTCGGCCGCCTCTAACCAGTGAGCCACACCACTCGACCTTTAAGCTCATATATCATATATCATTGTAGGAATTTAAAAACAAATGGAGTGATTTTGGATATGCAATTCTGAAAAGGGGACGTGCACAAAAGTACAGACTGCAACTTGCCATTTGCATTTACACTTCAGCAAAGTTACTTACTGCGCTGCCCGCCTCAAAATGTGGAACTAAGTGGTATCGCCCCTGACCATTGACGTTCAAATGCAGGTAAACTGGTGCCTATTTCTGCACCATTTACCTTTGCCTTGTAGGAAAGATAAATATGGAGGTAAACCCAATGCGTGTTAAATGATTTGGGGGACGAGCAGAGGCAATATGTTACTCTCTAGCAGTGGTAAAGCACACAAAGTACGAATGCCAGTAAAACGAGACGTGAACAATGGGCAGACCACAACAAAGACAGTATCCATCTGTAAACCTCCCAGTGCTGGGAATGGCCTAAATATGTGCACTAACAAGTAGCCCATCTCTGGGTGCCTCCAACATTTAGCCTCGTGCACGAGTAAAACATTTCTAAGTTTCAGCAGTCCTAAGCCAGTAGTGCAGAATTTTGAATGATTTCCAATTTATTCTGTCCTCTTACTACTCTGGCTATTGATCCTCCTCAAATCATGGACTTAAGAGTGATTTCCAGGTAGAACGTTAGTGAAAAGTGATTGTCTACAGTGGATTGAATAATGTTTAATGTGTTGAATTATCCGCCCCCACATATCCATGATCTCTGCAGCCAGGGATGATCTTCCTTTGTGTAATTTAGTATCACGAGTGTTGTGTAATTTGTGTGTTATTTTGTATGTATGTTTAAGCTTTTGAGGCAGTTTTGGGAAAAAATTGATTTTGCATCTGCGTATTCCATGTACATCCATTATTGGGATGAAGGCACTGGACGTAGACATTTTGAAATGCATATTATAACTCTGCACATGTAATCACATCTTCTTCGATGATGTCTATCAGCCTCTACAAATCTACTATGGGGTCCTTTCTACTGAACATTGGTCTCCGGTCACTACATGAATATCACTGTTTTTATTTAGCATCTTCAGCAGGTTATGTGTTCTGATGCCTATTTTTTAGGACAGTAACATAACATAACATGTGTATTTGTAAAGCGCACTTATCACTCATGGGTCTCAAAGTGCTGAATAACAGATGTTTATTGTTACCCAACACAATGGTACTCATTTTATCTACCTGAGATGGATGAAAGGCTGAGTGGACCCGCCAGGATTTGTACCTGTGACTATGAGGTTAAACACAGGCTCCTGCAGGGGATACATTAGTCCACTAAGCCATCAGACCCGACTAAAGTAGGAAGGTATGACCTTTTCTAACACTGACATTTGTAAGTGGAGGCCTAATATGTGTGCTCTAGGGCCAAAGTGGGAATGCTGCACTATTGGGTGACAGAGGTGCCATCTGTGATAACTGGTAAGTGAGATAATACAGCTTAATATGTGTCAAACCGCAAACTCCTGTCTGTGAGTGGCACTTTGGACCTCATTTACAAGAGGCCTGGCCTCTTGAACGTCACTTTTAAGGACTCTCGGTTGGCGCATGCCTTTCAATCATATCTACAAGGCCACACAAAGCCACCCTTCGGGCTTTCGATGGCCTTGTAGATATGGTGTAAGGCAACACAGTGCAAGATGCTGCATTGCCTCACACTGCACCAGGGAGGCGTGCTACGGGCCATGCGGTGAGTGATTTTAACACATTCCCAGATTTACAGCATAGCATAAATCTGACAATGCGTCAAATCTGTGTGCCTCCCCACGGTATCGTAACAAGGAGAAATAACTGTGGGGCATATTACCAAGGGGGGCGATAGGCAATTATCGCTGATTTAGAGGCCGTTGTCAGTCGCTAAGAGGCGATAATTCTATTGCTCTATTAGCAAGCTGTCGCTAACTGATGTTAGCGACAGCTTTTAGGCGATAGTGAGCGGTTTGGGGCCTGCTTTGCATGTCAGCGATGTTTATTGCTAATGACATGCAAAGTGGGCGTACCCAACCAGTTAGCGACTGAAAGCAGTCGCCAACGTCGCTATCGCCTATTAGCAAGGCAGGCGTAGCATTGGAAATATTCGCGCTAAGCACGAATATCTCCAAATACTAACACCTGCCCAGACCAGTTCTTATCCATGTTATCCAATGGGAGGTAGATACCATGGCTAAGAGCATTTTGTCGCTAATGCGTGAATATCGCTGTATTCTCAGCGATATTCACGCATTTTGCCACTATCGCTGGATATTTTAGCAAAATGGAGAAAAACGTTGCTAATCGCATGTTTTCTCCGCTAACATATCCAGCGATAGGCAGCGATAAAAAAATCGTTGCTAAGCCTATTTAGCTATAAATATCGCTACTTGTTGGTAATATGCCCCTTCGTTTCTTCTAGTATTTTCTTCTTTCTATATGTACTGCATTCTGCAGCACTTATAGGAAGAGGAAAACTCCTCCGTTGATTCTTTTTGAGCATGAAGGTGTCCCTTCCTGCACAAAAGCAATCTTTCCAACAATAAAAGCACTGGTCAAAAGCCACTCCATACACAATTCTTGTTGAATGATGCGAGGGACCCATAACAATCCTCAAATTAATTTCTTGTTGTTTTTTAATCTTTTGGACCTCCTGGTTTTTGGGCCTGTTGTGTTTGGCAGGGCTTTCCTTACAATACATACATGTTACAAACAATCAAGGCCTAATTATAACCCGCAAGGGAAACACTAACTTACTCATGCCTTTTGATGCAAAACCCTATCTACAAACAATTGTAGACAAGATTTAGCACCAAAAGTTAGCATCACTTCAAAATAGGCGTTACCAGGAAAAAAATATATATTTCTCCTTTCTTTTCCGACTTTGCATACATGCTGCACTGTGCAGCACACATACAAAGTTGGAAAATATTTGAACTTGTTTAGGCATAGTGTTTTGTACAGGAAGGTTAACCTTCCATTACAAAATACTATGCTATACTCAGGCATGCACCCTAGTGCAAAGGCGCTAAGAGTTGTACCTGGCGCACAGCAGCTGAAATCAGCCCGGCGCTAGGGAAACGCATCGCAGCACAGCCTCCTTAGGTGCTCTGCTGCATTGCATGTTTTTATTGAAAATCTGGCCCTGAGTCTGCAGGAAGCTGAACTGTTACAGATAAAAGAGAGAGAGACACCTGCCTTTTCTCCATTGTTCACTTTCTTTCTGTGACAAACATATCCCTCAGGGTTAGAGAGATCTACCAGGGTATTCTTCTAGGAAATCAGGAAGTAATGGGATAGAGTCTCTCTAATAGAATCTCAGTCATTATAATCTACAGTTAAAAGGGTTTTTAGCAGAACTCTCAGTACCCACCTGCTATATTAGGTAATGATTTGTGTTCTGGTTAAACATGAACTCTTGTGCATAAGTGTGTATGAGCACATATATAGACTGCACGAATAGTCTGCATTAGCCTAGATTCTGCACATAGGTAGCCCTGTTGCAGACAGAACTGAAATTAAATTGGTTATGTCCTACTAAGCTCAAACGGTGCAGAGACAGAATAGCGAGTAAAAAATATTGAATTGTACAAATATTGTGTCAAAAATATCGTGGGTCAGGAATATCAACAGACAAATTCTTGTAGTCAAGAATATCAATTTTAGGTAAGTAATATCGATTTTTAAAAAAAGAAGAGTTTAATATGGTTTGCAAAAATATAGTTGGTAAAAATATTGATTTTTTATTAATCGTAGGTATTTCAGTATGTATTTTTGTATAAGAATTGTTCGTATGTTAATTAAATGTGTTAAAATATTAGTAGTTATTAATTTTTGTTGTTGTTGAATTTTGCGTTTTTAGTTCCATGGCGGGTTGTGTGTTCATAGGGGAATAGGGTGGGAAGTAATTTAATCATATAAAATGTATTTATTCTGTTTAGTAGTTATTATTTCATTTGAACTTTGCCTTTTTAGATATGTAGCAGGCTGTGGGGTTATAGGGAAATAGGGTGGGAAGTAATTTAATTATATTACATTTTTTTAATAATGTTTCTTTGTTAATTTTTGTTTAATTGAGAAATTATAGTAATAAATGTGTAAATTAATTTGTTAATAATTATTTAATAATTGGTTGTTGATTAATTTCAATTAATTAATTGGCAATTAATTATGGTAATTGTATAATTAAGTTTTGGTGTGTGCTGTGGTGTTTATATGTTTAAATGGTTGCAAGGGTGAAAGTCTCTTTTTAATGAATTAATAATTAGTTGTTAATTGATTTGAAGTAATTCATTAGTAATTCATTATGGTAATTGTGTAATACATTTTAGGTGTGTGTTGTGGATATTATAAAGTTATAAAATGGGTACTCAATGAATTTTTTTTATTATTGATGATATTTTTTCAATTCAATATTAATTATGTTATACATTTATGTTTAAAATAATTTTTTGTTTGTTAATATTTGCTCCTTTAAAATAAATATTGTTTATGAATGTATTTATTAATTTATTTTATACAATACTTGTACCTTAAAATAATTTTTTGTTTGTTAATATTTGCTCCTTTAAAATAAATATTGTTTATGAATGTATTTATTAATTTATTTTATACAGTACTTGTACTTTTTTGTTATATGTAATTACTATTATAATATATGTTCTTTTGTAGGTCTAATATACTTAATTGTATATTTTTAATTGATTTTTATTTAGTTTGAAGATTATTTAATTTTTTTAAATTGTTTAAATGTTATTAGCAATTTTTGTTTCTCTGCTATCCAACACTTTTCCTACTGCTGCACTCACTGGAGTGGGAATAGTAATTTTTACCCCTATGCTATCCAGCACTTTCCCTACTGTTGCACGCATTGGAGTGGGAATAGTAATTTATCCCCTCTGCTATCCAGCACTTTCTCTACTGTTGAACTCACTGGAGTGGGAATAGTACATTTTTACCCCTCCGCTATCCAATACTTTCCCTACTGTTGCACTCTTTGGAGTGGGAACAGTAATTTTTACCCCTTCGCTATCCAGCACTTTCCCTACTGTTGCAATCACTGGAGTGGGAATATTAATTTTCACCCCTCCACTATCCAACACTTTCCCTACTGTTGCATTCTTTGGAGTGAGAAAGGTCATTTTTACCCCTCCGCTATTTAGCACTTACCCTACTGTTGCACTGACTGGAGTAGGAATAGTAATTTTTACCCCTTCGCTATCCAATACTTTCCCCAGTATTGTACTCACTGGAGTGGGAATAGTAATTTTTACCCATTTGCTATCCAGAACTTTCCCTACTGTTGCAAACACTGGAGTGGGAATAGAAATTTATATCCTACGCTGTTTAACACTTTCTCTACTGTTGCACTATTTGGAGGGGGAATAGTAATTTTGGCCCCTCTGCTATCCAACACTTTCCTTACTGTTGCACTCAATGGAGTGGAAATAGTAAATTATATTCCAATGCTATCCAACATTTTCCCTACTGTCCAACTCACTGGATTTGGAATAGTAAGTTTAATTTGTCTGCTATCCAACATTTACCCTACTTTTGAGCTCACTTGAGTGGGAATAGTAAATTTTAAACCTATGCTATCCAACACTTTCACTACTGTTGCACTCCTTGGAGTGGAAATAGTTATTGTTACCCCTCCGCTATCCAACACTTTACGTACTGTTGTATTCACTGGAGTTGGAATAGTACATTTGATTATTCCGCTATCCAACATTTTCCCTAGTGTTGTATTTATTTATTGTATTGCGAAATGTAAGTTTACATTTTTTTAATAGTTAATGTTTTAATCAATGATAGATTTTTTTATTTTAAAGTATTGATGTATATATATTTTATTTGTATATAAATTAAAATTTAACAAATTAAATAAGGATAAAGTTAATAAATTATTGTAAATAAATATATGTACATGTATACATTATTATGTTTGTGTGTTGAGATATTTTTTAATTAAGTTTCTTTTTTTAGATTTAGTTAAAATGTATATTAGATTTAATTTATTTTGTTAAAGATGATATTAATATTTATTTATTTATATATTATTGTATTTATATGTTTATATCGATATTTTTTACATCAATATTTTTTACAGTTATGTTTTTAAGTTCGATATTTTTGATTCAATATTTTTGTACTTACTTGTTTAAGTATGTGGAGTCGATATTTTTGCATTCTAGATTTATTCATCAATATTTTTTTCATCTATATATTTGCTATCAATATTTTGTCAGTGAACCAATTGCATAATGGATGGTAACTGTGTGTGAAAGACTGATGTGAAATTATCGAAATTACTCTGGCATAATTAAAATGTTGCCCAGGTCTACTGGAAGTGTGAATCTGCAGTGTTTCAAATGTATTTACATTTTGGGTGAAAATCCTTAAAATGTAATATGGGATTGACTCAACGAAGAAAGCACACTGATGTGCCTTTTCCAAAGCTTTTTCCTGGATTTCAAATGTGTATTCACTATTGGCGTTGACCAACACGTGTTAATTTCACCATAGGGGTTCCCTTTGAAGTCTTGGAGGGGAAAGGGACCAGTTTTGGCTGTCACAAGCCCAGCTCAGATGAGAGGTTAAAATAACCATCTTTAAAGTTTCCCGAAGTTTGTGCAGGTAAAATGAAGGCTGTTTCTCAGGAGTGTCAGTTACAGGCGGAAGGGTAAACTATTATCTCTCAATTTGGTAGGGTTGCCCGTGTTTAGAACACTCCACCTTCAAACCCCTTAGAAGGGAGTATACTTTACGATGAGTAGATTAATGGAAAATGGACAGACAATTAGCATTGATAAACTCCTGTCTGGAGTGGAAGGAATCTAGACTTGTACTTCTTGGACTCAGTGAGAAATTGGGTTGTTGGTTGAGGAGGGGGAAAGCCTGCTCAGGTAACAGTCACAATCCTTGTCAGGGTGAACCAGCAAACGTCACTAAATTAACCTGTGCTTGACCCTCTGGAAACTTGGCACAAAGGTAGTCAGGCTTAACTCAGAGGCAATGTGTAAAGTATTTATGAAGCACACAAACACCAATAAAGTGAAAACACAAAATATCCTACTCCAAATTAGAAAAATAGAATACATTTTAATCACGTATTTGATACCAAAACAACAAAAATCCAATCAGAAGAACTTGAATAAAGAATGTTTAATGTTTAAGGTAAAAACTAGACCCTGAAAGATCAAAGCACCAACCATGGACCTATAGTAGTGCGAGAATGTGTCAAAGTTGAAAAATATTTAGTTTAAACTATGGGGGTTACGTCCGTTTAAGGGGCCTGGAAGGACGTTCAATACATTTTTTGATAAAGGGTTTCCTGGCCACCAATTTCTGTACAGCTAATTAATTATGCAGATTCCAAATACAACGCCATGAGTC
Source organism: Lissotriton vulgaris (assembly GCF_964263255.1). NCBI lineage: Eukaryota > Metazoa > Chordata > Amphibia > Caudata > Salamandridae > Lissotriton > Lissotriton vulgaris. The sequence continues at coordinate 265,580,751 of NC_141689.1, read as the reverse complement.
TTTGTACTATACTTTCATGATTGTATTGATTCAACTTAATTTGAAACAACAATTCATCATTCTAAGTGCATCAGAGGAATACATATTTCATTCAATGTAGTCTGTATTTCAAAACATTTTAAAGAATATTATAAAATAAATATTTTCATTAATTGATTACAAAAAGAACATTATCGAAAAACATTAGAATCACATCATATAATTACACTAGTCGAAAATTCAATGGATGCCTGCCAGCGATGAGACTATTCTCTCATTTCAATTTTGTGTGATGCTATGACAGGCAGACTGCGGGGAAAACAGTTTTTTGAAATAAAGTTTGCTCTCGGGGTATATTTTGTGCATTCAATTAATCAAAAGAGACTAGCTAGGAATGGGGTTGGCATGATATTTATATTATAAAGATCATAGTGACTCAGTATTGTTTTGTCAATTGGTGGTGGCACCTGTTGGGTGTCTTTTGAAAGCCCTCACCCACCAACCTAGTTGGTGGCATGCTTCATCATCGGGCCCACCCAGTGACACCTAGCGTGTCCCGGGTGTGCTACGACGCCTGATTACAGCGGAGCAGGTATGTCACTGTGTGTGCGGTGAAGGGTGATAAGTTGTGAGTTTAAAACGGCTTGGCGGGGGTCCCAGTACCCAGAGGGTAAATACACTTTATTAAATGGGCCTCCGTCAGCGGTTAAAAATAAGGCTGTGGGACGTTAGAGGCGAGTTACGACCTCCCACGTCCTTAGGTGTGTCAACATGTTTCAGCCAGTGCCTTATCAATATGCTGGCTTTCTTCAGGACAGATAAAAAGGTGTATGTAATTAAAACTAGTGGGTGTGTAGTGCAGGCTATGTGTCTACACGCCCTAAAGTGTATCTAACTGTGAGAGGGGGAATCCCTTCTCAAGATCACGCTAGTTTTAGGTTGTAGTTGCTTCAAGGTTATTGAAGTGGCAAGAGGGTCTCTCTCCCTCTTGATACACGCACTAGCTATCTGGTCCTCTCTCTCCCTCTTGATACACGTGCATATTTTGTGCATTAACACCCTCACTGGAGTCCCATTCGATGTTGGTCCCTCGCAGACAATTTCGACTGGTGTAATTACATGATGTGAATATAATGTTTTATAAAGTTGAAAACTATGGCAGACTGCAATGGAGAGTGATTGGGACATAAAAAATGCGTTAGGCTCTGTCGGCACTTACCTTCATACGTAGAAGAAATTTCATTAAAATGTGTTTTTAAAAGTTAAAAGTTCAGCAAGGCTGCTGGAAGTGCATGAGGAGGAGATGCTGCCGTCATCAGAGAGCAGCTGGTCAAAGCCGGAGAAAGGATTTTTTTAATTAGACTTGGGGGCCCATTAGGATGTAGGGCGGATCGTAGCCCGCCCGCCACCCATTTCCCCCGCCATATTAGTAAGGCGGGGGAGACCACGGTGGACGCTTTTCCGCCCGGTCGACCAGTCAACCATGTGGAAAAGGGTTTCATATGGTGGCGTGTCTTCTAGACACCGCCATCCATATCAGGATTCAGGCGGGAGGGAGCCACGGAAAGGCATGCAGTTTTTGAGTTTGGGGGCTGGTTGCGGGCCCCCAGGATGTTGGGGGTTGGAAGGGGCACATGGGGGGTACCTATGGTACCCCCTATCATGTGCATGCACAGCATGGCTGGCACCGCACAGTGCCTGCCATGTTGTGCATGCACAGCATGCATTTTTGGCATTGCGACCGGCGGTGCTGAAAGCACCACCTGCTACAATGTTAAAAATGCAATATGCGCACCCCAGTGTGGCGGGCGCATCCTAATGTCACTCACAGGACCCCCGCACATATGGCAGGCGGTCCCTTTTACTGTGAGGATGGCGGGCGGACTTTTGTCCGCCCGCCATCCTAATGATGCCCTAAGTCTCTTTCTCCGAAGTCAAAAATCTCCAGTGGGATGAAATTGCAGGCTGCAGTCGATGAGGGTGGCATGAGGCCGAATTCATCTTCTGCAAGGAACCATTGAACAGGATTTACTGCTGTTAAGAAGAAAGTAGCATTAGTCGTCAAGAAGTCATAGCGAAAGGCGATGCACCCTAGGTGTATTGACGAGCAGACAGGTCCCAGTCTCCACCCAGCTACCACAGCACTTTTTGATAAAATATTTTTCAGACACCTGGAAACATGCCACCATCATGACCCTACTCAGGAAACCATCTGCTGACCATGCAAGGATTTCCATTTACAGACCAATCTACCTTGTACCATACCCGGCAAAGGTCTTAGACAATCTAATCAACCGGCATTTCACTGACTACCTCAGCAACCACAACCTCCTTGACGTCACGCAGTCTGGATACAGGCCCAACCACAGTACAGAAACAGCACTCATCGCTGCCACAGCCATTATCCGTGTGATCAACGACAGAGGAGGCTCAGCAGGCCTCATTCTCTTGCATCATTTGTCACAGTTTCACACCCCATTCTCATCAGGGGCCTGCATGAGAATGGCAACCAAGGACCAGCTCTCTGCTGGTTCTATAACATCTAAACAAATAAAACATATGCTATGAGACTGACACCTCACTCCTGAAAAGCCCGCAAACACATCTCTGGCGTGCCTCAAGGCTCATCACTAAGCCCTACCCTTTTCAACTAATACACGATCCCACTTGCCACCGGCATCTGCGCATACAACATAATCATCCTCTCCTATGCAGATGGCATGAACTCATACGCTCCCTCTCAGGCAAGACCCTAGACTCATGAAACAAGTATACTGCCTGATTGACTGATGCCAGTAACTGGGTGAAAGCCAACTGTCTCAAACTCAACACCAACAAGACAGAAGTAGTTATCTTTGGCAAGAACACCTCACCTTTGTACTCCATGTGGCTGGCTGAAAACCCAAACCAGGATTCAAGTACTAATTATACATGGCCTCGGTTACCTTGCCACAACAGAATTAAATCATGTCTTAAATATTTCGCTTGAAAAGCCATTGATCCTTGTCTCTGCCTTGTTCCATAGTCTGACTGGTTTCTGAGACACAGAGAGATGTGGAAAGCACAGCTATTGTTGCTGCAGTTCAATGAGAGCGAGGTCTTCTAACTCTATGAAGTTGTAACATAGGGGCAGATGTATCAAGCCTTTTGCGACTCGCAAAGGCCGAAGGCCGAAATTCACAGAATTTCGGCCTTTGCGAATCGCAAATGGCCTTTCTGCATGTTTTGGAATGTAATAAAAAATCGCAATTTAAGGAATCGCAAAAATTGCGATTCCTTATTTTGCCATAGCATTTAATGAATCGCAATTTGTGCGATTCCTTAAATGCTATGTATGTAGCAATTTCAATTTGCGAATTTTGGTTAAGAAATCGCAAATTAACACCAACTTGTTGTTGATGATAATTTGCGAATTCTTTTAAAAAAGCACAATTTGTCATTTGTTAAGGTGGCATGTGACGCACACACATGCCCATAGGGCATGTATGTGCGTTATATGCACACACATGTACATTTCAGGGGTGCAGCAGGGTGTTTTTGAGACACCCCTGCACCCTTGAAATAATTCTCAAATTGCAATTAGCAAATTGCGAATTCGCAATTTGAGAATTACTTCACAATCATACCTATGGGCCTCCTGGCCCATAGGAATGCATGTGAAATTATTCCTTGTTTGCGAATTAGCAAAATGCGAATTCGCAAATAAAGAATATTAAGGAATCGCTAAAAAATAGCGAATTTTTACATACATTCCATTTTGCGAATTCTAAATAGCGATTCGCAAAAAATCGCTATTTAGGATTCGCAAAATGGAATCTTGATACATCTGCCCCTTAATGCGTTCTTATTATTCCAGAAAGCAGACCTTTAAGTGGTCTCCTAATGATAGAGAACAGGGTACACAGCAAGAGAACTGAAGATAAAGCATCGAGCAATTAAATCTTTGACACAAAACTGCCATTCAATGTCAAAACTGTGTAGAATGAAGAAATATTAGGGTTCAGCTTCCTTCTGGATATTGCTTAGAACTCAGTTACAGGGAACATGCTTTCATTATGATGATGGCTGCTACTCAATGTGTGCTTTTTCCTAACCCTGTACTGTGCACATTCTGGTGTGATGCAGACCGCAAAACACCTTCCTGGCTGCGAGTCCAGAGCCCCCTACTTCTGGGAAGCTGTGAACCAGGAACATGCCCTGCACCTTTTGCCTACTGTCAGGCATTTACTTGCAAACATTCCAGGCTGCATGTCCTCTGAGGTCTGTGGACATGGCAAGCTGTGATGTATTCTGCTATACTCTGGCATGCTGTGCTATGTTGTAGTATGCTGCTGTATTCTGTGTAGTCGTGCTATGATGCACGATGTGCTGTGCTCCAATGAGTTATGGTGCGTCATGCAGGTTTGAGAGTTGAATATAATAAAATGTTTACTAATATGTAAGACCTATCTCAGCTGGAGTAACTAAATAGTGCTGATAGAAGTTGCTGTTATTGCATCAATCAGTGCAAATGTGCCCAAACTTTCGTACAAATAATAGACCTACGGGTGTTTTAATTGTTTTCAAACTGCTGATGAGAGGCTGGAGCAGCCCTATGTGGTGGAAACGTATGACTCTCTGTGTTCTTACAGGCATCTGCACTCTCTGTGTTACTACAGGCCTCTGCAACAGGTGCATGAATCTCAAGACATGAATTAAGGCCTGCTTGGGCTTTAAACACTCCTCATTGAATCACTCTGTGAAACCCTCCCAAGTCTTGAAAGATGTGGTGGGTGCACCATCTTTGATATTGTTATATGAACTAATAAAATCTCAAAGCACAGGCTGCTCCTTTGCCAGGTATAGCATCCATTGTTTATATTTATTGGTGTACTGTTGGGTGTGTACAAACAATGGAATCCTTTTGGCTGCTGATGAACTGTGACGAAGGTGTTAGAGCATAGTGAAGTGAATGCTGGTTTAGAATGTTAATTTTGCAGTTACATGAAGATAAATAAATAAAGATATGTAATTCAAAACTCTGTGTGTGGCATGGTCATTAATGGGTGACCAGGCTGGGGTAGGGAGGACTCTACAACTGATGACGAAATGGGGGATAAGTAACCTGAAAATCAACAGTACTCTCCCAGAGAGTTTGATGTGGTCCAGAAAACTGGTTGTGCTTTCCACATGTGCCTCAATCGAAGTGCAGAATCGAAGTGGGTGTATGTGGAGTCAAAGCACAACTCCAGCTAGTATGAAGCATTTAAAGATAAAGACAGCTTCAACGAGAAGTCTACACAACGTTGGCCAAGAACCTGCTGGGAAGGCCAAAAAAAGAAACACTTCGCAAGTACGCAACCTAAAATAATACATCATACGAAGTGATAATGTTAAAGGAGGATTAACCAGGTTTTGAAAAAGCAGCAACTAGCAACAGCAAATTGCAACATAACGCTGTGATCAGAAGCAGTGCAAGGCAGAGATCAACCAGGTGTCAGACAGTACAAAGAGACACCTAAAAGCAAAGCAATACAAATACAAGTAACAGTCATCTGCTAACCAGAAGTGGTAAATAGAATCATCGTACCACAGAGCTGGTGGAGTGGCCCCAGGAGGAAGTGCCTGGTGTTGTGCTTACAGAGTCATACATGAAGTGAAACACCACCAAAGCTGCCGGGTGGTGGCTTTGAACAACTCCAGAGGTCATAAAAGCAAAGAGCTCCAATGGAGACCAAGAGGGAGGCCAGATTTACACAGACTGTCCAAGATGATCCAGAAGCCAGCGCAGCCCGGGCCTTGGAGATGGAATGGACGAAGCAGATCCTAGTAGACAGCACTGTCAGAGAGAACTCCACTATCCGTGTCAGCCAATCTCACCAATTGTTACAATGCCACCACCTTCCTGAAAACATCAACACCACTTGATACAGCAAAAAAGGCAAACAATGGCGACAGATTTACTGCTTGGGTAGAGACATTTGATGATGTAATTGATACAATAGATGAAGTAGATAACAAGTAAATGATCCAATACCTTCAGACTCTTGCTGGCGAAGGTGTAAAACAAGTCATAACGAAAATGCAGGGAGCTGACAAAATTACATACTATAAAATCAAAGCGTGAATCTCAAGTTCAACCCTATGCCAAATGTAGATTCCATAAGGTACATTTTCAGTTAAGAATGACAAAAGGTTGGTGAAACCACTGTAAAATGTTTTGAGAGACTGGATACACTCATCGAACACTGGAAGTTCAATTCATTTAATGATGAAGAAGCTATAGGTCTAATAGTTGCCTGTCAGATATATTCAGATGTCTACTGCTTAGAAAAACTCTTAGGGGCATATTTACAAGCCCCTTGCACTGCCAGTGCATCACTTTTTGTGACAAACTGGTGTCGTATTTTGCTGTTTCTGATTTAGAGAGAGACCCCTTTGTGAACCAGGGGAGTAGGGTACTTTAACAGTAGAAAAGAGAAGTTTTACCTTGGCACTAAACAAAATGGGGATGTTTTAGTTCCCCAACCTAGACTACTGAGTTCTACACATTTGAGTGCATCCACATGAAATAGTAATTTTTAGTAAAAAATATAGATTTTATTTTTTTATAAAAACAGTATACATTTTAGTACATGTACAAGATAAAAACCAGCGACACTCCATGTGTCCACATTAAAAAAACATATTACACATTTCTAAGCATCATCATCATATTTAAATCAAGAGCAAAATTAATTCAAGATACAGTTACAATTACAAAGAAATCAATTCAACTTTAAAACAATTTTTACAAAAAGGGAGAGACAAACACAGACATTTGCTATTAGTCATTGGCGTATGCACATCTAGGAACCTGGGTTTATACAAAATCAAAACCTGGACTTCTTATTTCTTGTTTAGTCTACAGGATAGCTTTTTGGTCTTTTGATTGTGCAAGTAGTTGCGTCGACGCGTTTCAATGGCTTTTTACAAATATACTACCATCTTTATCAAGACAGATTCATTAGTCTCTCCAATATTCTTGGCACAGGTTGGTTGCCGTTGCGATTATCCTTTCCTGCAGGTAAACATATTACTGTGAGTGTTATTGCTTAGAAACTGCTTCACATTGCATCCAACCTCATGCTATTTGTTCGGACCGGAAATGATTATACATTATGAATTGGAGTCATCCCCTTCCACCCTGATCCCATCCTATTTCTATGGGCGGATAGGAGTCATGTCTTTACCCATCAGGTTGTTGGTTACTCCAGGGCTGTGTACATCATTTACAGTCTAAAAGATAAGACAACTAGCTCCTGCGCTATTATAATTCATTTGGGTGTATGATGGTGATGGTTACATCCCTAAGTTATAGGACTATACCTTATTGCATGGCAGTTCTCATCTCTGCGTGGGTCTGTTTACTTAGTCAGTTTTCCGTTGATTTCTGCACCATATTTGCCTCTAAAGGATGAGTGAGCATTTTGGTTATATTCACTTAGGGGCTCACTATATCATTTTACACTTCTTTGTTATTAATTACCTTTCAGAGACACTTGAGTCTCTTCAAGTACGCCCTTCTCCTTGTTCTTCTGTTTGTCTTTTTGCTAGTCTTAATACAATATAGCCTAAGGGAGAGAGATATAGATTGGATTGTGACATATTATTTGTTTGTTCTTGTTATAAATATTATTTGGTCTACCTTGCCATTGTCTAAAAAGTCTTGTATTGGATGTTACCTGTTTTGGTTTCTTTCACTGGCCTTGGAAGTTCTGGGCGTGCTCTACTCGAGTCTGTCTTATCTATTTCCTGATAGCCTAAAAGATACCATAGGATTTAGATATTTGATCGTTGTGTTCTCGGTGATCTTAACTATAGGTAGTTTTTAAATTAACACGTCTTACCGTGTTTTCCAATTCAGGATCCCAATGCGGGGTGGATAGCCTTGGGGTTCCTAGAGCTGTCAGAATCTGTTTGTATAAAAACAGAGACAGTGTCACCAGCCAGTTTTTAAATCTTTAAAACCATTACCGGGTCCTCAATAGGGCAGTCTCCTTACCTCAACAAATGATTATGCTTGACTCTCCACTCCCACTTGCAGCCGGTACCAGCTCGCAGTTTCTCCGTCAAACACCAGATCCGAAATAATTCGTTCCTGGGTTCTCCCGCTATTTGGGCCGGCAGCGTACCGTTGTGATTGGTTCGCTGCAATTATACACACCTGAGCTCACTTACCTTGTGTGTTAACCGGCACTAGGCGTGTTTCCTATTTCCACGCCTCGATTTCACTCGCAGCGAAAATGAGTTCCAAGCCTCACTTTCGGCCTTGGCTATAATCACGTGGGTGTTTCTGAGTCTCAAGCCTCGGTTTGGTTCTGTCCCCCGTTGTACCTATCAATTTAGTCCCGGGTCCACAACCACTTTGTTCACGGTGCATTAATACAACCATGCCTCATTTTATAGGTATTTGGACCACTATTGCATTGTCAAGATATTATATTCTAAATTGTCATCATTTTTCGTATGTATTCTACCTAATTTTTACAAACCATGGGTTCCTAAATATGTGTTCTAATATCTATTATTTAGTATACTGGGGTACATCAATATTTTTAAACATTGTTTTAATTGTCTTTACTGGCTGTCATTATCTGTATGAGTCCCTAAATAGGCACCTATTATCTACTAGTTGTTCTTAAGCTTTATTTTGGATACATGCATAGTGTGCATTTGAATAAGAGTTGTATTGCAGCATTCCATCCCATCTAATATTGACTAGCTATTATGGTCATCCAGTCCTCCCTTGTATTAAGGCCTCGGTTGATTGTATCTAAGTGGCACATGAACCACTGTTCCCGTGTCTTTCGGCAGGCCTGTAGATTCCCACCACGTCTACTGATGCACACTTTTTCTAAGATGAACCACGAGAACTCATTCCAGTTGTGGCTATTAGTCTTATAGTGGTCTGTCAGTGGTGCATTTTCTTTCTGATTTTTTAAGGCTGACCTATGCTCCAACAGTCTAGTGCGGATTTCCCTCCCAGTCTCACCCACGTAGCCAAGGCCACATGGGCAGACCAGGAGGTAGATCACACTTTTGCTTCTGCAGTTATTCAAGTTTTTACATACTACTGTTTTGCCATTGCAATGTAATGTCTTGCTCTCTATACAGTTGAGACAAATCGAGCATGACCCGCATTTTTAGTTCCCTACTGCTTTCCCATTTCCAGTTAAGGTGGTTTGGTGCATGGTCACCGGGTTCTTATAAGTATGCACTAGTTTATTCCTCAGGGTTTTATTACGCCTAAAGGAAAAAAGGGGCTTTGGCAATGGTGCCGTTACTTCGCTGTTTAAGATCTTCCAGTTGCGATTAACAATATTTTTTATCTGGTTGCTGAGTCCTGAAAACTGATTGACGAACACAATTCTCCCTTGTGTGTTATCTCTTTTTGGACGGTTCATGTCCAATAAAGCGTCTCTGTTGTAGAATCTCGCCCTCTTCATAGATTGTTTTATTAATTTTTTGGGATAACCACGTTCCCGTAGTTTTTTAGCCCATTATCCCTGCATGATGGTAGAAGACATCTAAATTTGTGCAGTTTCTTCTTAGCCTTAAAAATTCCCCAAAGGGGATATTATCTCTTTGTGAGCGAGGATGGTTGCTGTGGTATTGGAGCAGACTATTTTTGTCGGTTGGCTTTGTGAATAATTCTACTTTTAACTTACCCTCTTCCTCCTGTATTTTGATATCTAAGAAGTCTACACTTTTGTCGCTGTAATGTGCGGTGAACCTAAGGTTTTTGTCTCCTAAGTTTAACCATTCCAAAAAGGATAGTAGGTCCTCACTGGCACCGTTCCAAACGAAGATAATATCGTCGATGAAACGGTGCCAGTGGGTGATGTTCTCATAGAACGGGGCTAGTTCATTGTATATATGCCTCTGTTCAAAATGGGCAACATAAAGGCATGCCAGACTGCGGGCACAAGTGGCCCCCATGCTGGTCCCCTTTATTTGCTTATAAAGGTCTTCTCTAAACAAAAAGATGTTATTTTTTAATACTAGTTGCACGCAAGCCAAGATGAATTCCTTGTTGTCACCATTGATATCTACCCCATCTAGAATTGAGGAAATCACTGAAATGGTGTCATCCTGAGGGATGTTGGTGTACAGAGCCTCGATATCCAAGGTGACCAGGAGCTGGGTCACCTTGTCGAAGCACTGTCCCTCAAAAATTGAAATTGTGTGGGCCGTGTCCTTCAAGTATGATTCTTGTGCCTGTACCAATGGACGCAAGAAAAAATCTGCGTATTTGCTCAGGGGTTCCAACAATGACCCCAGGCTGCTTACTATTGGCCTCATTGGTGGGTCAGATGTACTCGTATGGATTTTTGGTAACCCATAGATTGCTGGGATTATTGGGTTTTGGTTGAACAGAAATCTGTACTCATCCTCGCATATGAAGTTATTCTCCCTACCTTGGTTTAAAAATTGTGCTACCTCTTTCTTAAGCTTATCAATCATTTTGAAGGAGGCCGGTGTTTAATGCTCCTCAACATTAAGTAACTGCTGCATCTTATTGTTGTAGTCCGTACTGTTAAATATTACTACCCGCCCCCCCTATCTGCGGGCTTGATTGTAATCTGGTCACAGTTTTGCAGACTATTTAGTGCCCTTCTCTGGTTAATGGTCAGATTGTTGGTATGTCCCTTATGGGCCTCTAACTTTGTTTTGATTTCAATTTCAACAATCCTCTCGAACAGTTCTACATTTTTATCCACCTGAGCTAAAGTTGGTGTAAATATAGACTTGGGTTTGAATCCTGTCGTATTTGGGGCTTGTTCATATTCTCTCTCTGCAAAAAAGTTATTTAGTCTGACTTTCCTAAAAAAACTTTTTATATCCTTCACTAATTCAAATTTGTTTGGTGGAGCACTGGGGGCAAAGCTAAACCCATACCTTAGTACTTCTTCTTCCCCTACTGTTATTACTCTGTCAGAGAGGTTGATGATTGGGAAATCATTCACCTCCAGTACCGTGCATTCCTGGTTTTTAGGAAGTTTGGTGTTCCCTGATTCGGAGGTGGATGGCTCCTCATTGGCTCTTCCCGGGTGTAGTTCCGGTAGCCTTTTTGTCCCCTGTAGGGACTGTTCCCTAAAAAATGTTGGGGTTCCTTTTGATAATTGGCACCAGACATTCCTGTCTGTTCCCCAGTGTGGTCTTCATCTTCGCTTGACCTAGAACTCTCTGAAAAGGTAATTCTTCAATTATTGCCAGCCCTGGAGTAAACCTGTCTCATATTTTGGGTTTTTTCCCACCTCTGCTCTTTGCGTGATGTGTAATAGTCTTTATTCAAGAAAGGGTACACGATCTCTGCACTAAAGCTCTCAATGTCTTTTCTTAGTTTGGTAGATTTACGGTTAGTTAAGTATTCATGGTACCCGTCAATGCTTTGAGCTAGTTCCTCCAATTTCTTTTTAGTGTCCTCCACTACGGTATTTTGTCTAAATGCCGTCTCTAGTTCTTCTATTTGTTGACTTTCAAGGATCATCACTTCCTGTGCTGTTTCGATGATAAGTATTAGCCAGTCCCTACTGCACCTGTTGGCAATATGAGACCATACCTCTAGGAATTTTTTGTTTTCCACAAAAAGCCCTGGTTCATTTCAAATTCGCAATCCCAGGGGTATTACTCCAGCTCTTAGATACCCCATTAGAAATTCAGCGTGGAGCTCGGTTCTCACTAATTTTTTCTTTAATAGTTTGATAAGTTCTTCCTGTCCACTTTTGCTTGTTATGGTTGGTCCCCGCGTGTGTGGGTGTTGGTTCAAAAGTTTACTCAGTTGATCCTCGGTAAACCCGAAGGTTATGAAATTATCCATTCTGAATTAATCTCACCTACTGGGATAAGAAGCAAATTATTCCAAAATGTTGGATCTAGGAATATATAAAATATTTCCAGAGGATCCTTTGGCATTAACTCTCCAGTTCAACCGAACTGTTCCATATATGTTTCTGAGTTAGAGAGAGACCCCTTTGTGAACCAGGGGAGTAGGGTACTTTAACAGTAGAAAAGAGAAGTTTTCCCTTGGCACTAAACAAAATGGGGATGTTTTAGTTCCCCAACCTAGACTACTGAGTTCTACACATTTGGGTGCATCCACATGAAATAGTAATTTTTAGTAAAAAATATAGAGTTTATTTTTTTATAAAAACAATATAAATGTTAGTACATGTACAAGATTAAAACCAGCGAAACTCCATGTGTCCACATTAAAAAAACATATTACACATTTCTAAGCATCATCATCATATTTAAATCAAGAGCAAAATTAATTCAAGATACAGTTACAATTACAAAGAAATCAATTCAACTTTAAAACAATTTTTACAAAAAGGGGAGAGACAAACACAGACATTTGCTATTAGTCATTGGCGTATGCACATCTAGGAACCTGGGTTTATACAAAATCAAAACCTGGACTTCTTATTTCTTGTTTAGTCTACAGGATAGAATTTTGGTCTTTTGATTGTGCAAGTAGTTGCGTCGACGCGTTTCGATGGCTTTTTACAATTATACTACCATCTTTATCAAGACAGATTCATTAGTCTCTCCAATTTTTGCTGCCCCATATTCACAAGGACAAACAAAGCCACCATGCGTGGCATTTCGTGTCCTTTTAAATACGGTCCCTTTTCATGCAGCACCTTGCGTGAAAGGGGCATTCCATGGGTGTTGCGGAGGGTGTGCCCACGCAACACCCATTGAACCGACACATTCACAGATTTATGAGAAATTGTAAACCTGGGAATGCATCAGAAAGCTATGCCTCCCCAGTGGAGGCGTAGGGAAGTGCAACAAGGGGAAACGTTTTCACTTCTCCTAAGTTTTAATTTCTCCCCATTTCTATGTGTGCTGCATGATGTGCACACATGGAAAGAGGAAAACGCTTCTCATGATTGTTCTTGTACAGGATGTTGCCCCTTCCTGCACGAAAACAATCTTCCTGCATCACAGGCACCCATGCACCATGGTGCAAGGGTGCCTGCATTAGTGCATGCAGCCAATTGTTTGCCAGGGATCCTTCATATCGCTGTAGATATGACGCATCCTTGTGTTTTGAAAGTGACTCAGTGAGGTGCAGTAAAATGGCTTGCGGCACCGCGCTTAGTCACTTTCTCGTAAATAAGCCCTGAAGTATGGAGTGAGTGATCCTAGCTGACAGAGTTGAAGAGCATGCTAATCGACAAGCTTCTGACATGGAGGCCAGAGGTACCCATTGGTCATTAATACTCTTGTTTACATTTATAGAAGATCTTTCATCTATCACTCAAGATTGAGTAATCAAAAGATTAGACAGAAGATTCATGAAAGGGGGCGTTCCCGTCATTTTAAAATCTGACAGCGTCCCACCTTTCAACAGTTGAGCATCAAGGGCTAGATGTAGGTAAAATAGATTTACCGATTTTTAATTAGCGAATTTTACCGATTCGGTAATTAAAAATCGGTAAATCTAAGCTGTGGACATGTAGGTATTCCAGATGTGCTGGAATACCGAATTGGAAGTATTTGGTATTTACCGATTCGGTAAACACCGAATCGGTAATGCCCATTCATTCCTATGGGCTTTGAAGCCCATAGGAATGAATGGGCATTACCGAATCGGTATTTACCGAATCGGTAAATACCGATTTTCACAAGGATGCAGGGGGTGTCACTTTGACACCCTCTGGCACCCCCAAAACAGGCTTGGGTGCCATGTGGCAGGCATACATGCCCTAAGGGCAGGTCTGCCTGTCACATGGCATAGGTGTGCATGCACACATGTGTATGCACACCGGAATCGGTATTTTACCATCAAATTGGATTTGGTGGTAAAATACCGATTCTGTAAGGCCTCTGGGACTCAGAAGAGTCCCACCTACATCTGGGAGCCTCAGATTCAGTAAATTTATCGAATTTTTATTTTACTGATTCGGTAAAATTACCGAATCGGTAGTTTTACCGAATCAGTAAAAAAATGCCCCCTACATACCTGTCACCCATTTACCGATCGGTAACGGCCAAAATTGGCCGTTACCGATCGGTAAATGGCCTGAAACGGCCACCTACATCTGGCCCTTAGACACTTCTTCAGTCTGAAGTATCAGAAAAGCACACCTATTTGGCCACAGACCAATGGTCTTGTCGAATGTTGTATGAGTACTCTTAAGAAAGCTGATCAGGGAGCTGCATTGGACAACCTCAACCGTAAAACTGTCAGGCATTAACATGCAAATCAAAAGGCAGAAGGACACAGAGTAGAAAAATAAGTTGTGCTTCAGGTGTGGTTTTTTGTTTCCAAATGAAGGTAAATGTCCTGCTGTTAGGCAGACTCGCAAAGGCTATGGGAAGGAGAACCATTTTGTAGAGGTTTGCAAGGTGAAGGAAAATGTAATGTGTCACAGCCTAACGACAAAGTGGCCACCTGAACATTCCAGAAGAGACGTTAGATGCACGCCTACAAGCGAAGCAACAACCCCAGCTGAGGCAAATCAACACCAAACAAAGTTGCTCGTCTTTTAAATCATTGTCAAAATGTTCTTCAGTATCAATATCAAGTGAAAATGAAGAAGGTGACTATGCAATATCACTGTTTATTTTAGAAAAGCATGTGATTGTTGGACTGGTCTCATGTGAAGAAAAAAACAGGTCAAGGAAAAGTCAACATGAAAAAGCAGCAAAGTCATTCAAACATTGTCCAAAGATTACACTTTAAAGGTAAACTGTTGCTCACTGCCTTTTATCATCGACAGAGGTGAATAGATAAACATTATGCCTAAGGAGAAATAAAGTGAATTATTTCCATTGCCATATCTTACTCATAACTATGATTAAGCACAAGAAAACAATAGTACAAGCACCCATTCACGTACTTCGAGGTATGGCATTAAGTGCCTGTTCACAGAGCTTCAGCACAGCTGCTGATATGGGACTTATATCAGTGAACTATAACATGAATGCTCAACACAAAATATTAAATCAGTTTTCTTTGTTACTTCATGGGCCAGGAAAACTCAAAATTATGAAAGTACGATTACACACTAATTAGGACATCTCTCCTATTGCTTAAAGACACTGAAGGATTGCATTTCATTTACAGGAAGCAGTTGAAACAGAACTTGAATCATTACTCAAACAAGAAAACATTGAGTGTACCACAAGTATGAGGCCATGGGTTTCTCCCATAGTGGCAGTACTCAAAAAGTACATTGATGGAGCTGTACACATCTGTGTTGGCATGCGCCAAGTGAACAAGGCCATTGAAAAAGAATGACATCTGGATAGTCAGAATTGGGAAGCCAAGATGGCGGCAGGCTAGGCTGGGCTGCTGTACTAGCTCAATGGCGTGATCTAGGGCCACCCCCTTGACGAGTATGAACACCCCCCTATGCCAGCCCTTGGGATTGTCGGACTTACGAGAAATGCACTTCTGGACAATAGAGCGGAAAGGATTAATTGCTGTGAAATAGTCGTGGAGGCCACTGGGGGAGTAGCCACCCTTACCTGCTGGCGGACTTGGTGTACTTTGTCCACCGGGTGCTAAGTGGGCCACGAACAGAGTGCCTTGTCGTCGGACGGCCGGAGAGGCAGTGCACAGACAACGCAGTGATGAGGCCGAAGGCCCACGCCAAACCTGGAGTAAAAAGGCTCAGCAGATGATGTCTCCCCTCTGGGCAAGGCGAATAACATATCAGCAAAATCCTCCCGAAAAACGGAGGATGAAGCCGCTGCAGGAGGAGGAACGACGCAACCGGCTGGACGATGCGGGCAGATTTTGACCCAGAAGGACCTCCCGGAGAGAGGAACGCCCCAGCAACTTCCAGCCGGTCCAAGCATCATGGAGATGCTAACGAAGAGCCGAGAGAAGCAGCTAATGTAGGGGGTCCTGGTGAAAAGGAAAATACAGACGATGGGATGCAGGTAGAGCTGGATATTGCGGAAAATGGCCCCTCTAGTCAGGACGTAGTACCTGAGTGTCTCACCCAGATAACATATGCTGTTGAGCTGGTGATGCCCAGAGGGGATGTCTTGGTTATTTCAGGCACTCCGATAGCCCCTACAAAATCGAATAATGTCGTGGTGGAGGACAGCTTGGAGGCTGCAGGAGCCTGGAGGGAGCAAATTGAGGAGGCTGGGGTAAACATTATTGCTGGGGGAGCACTGCAGGAGGGAGGTGACCAGACACCTAAAGAGCAGCAGGCAAAGGGCAAGCAGGGCAAGGGGGCCTTGGGGAACCCAATCAGATAACTTTGACACACCCAAGTAAAAGTAATGGAAGATTAACCCAACCCTTTACTAAAGAAACAAACTTGAGCGTATCTATGCTAAAAAATAAAACAGAGGTAACAGCAAAAATAACGGATGATTCAGCCCATGTGCGATCTAAGCACTTTGCGCAGAAAATCCACCAGGGGAAGGAGACAGACATTGAGACAAGAGACTGCTATTATTCACTCCTTGAGGATGCAGAGTCACTGGTGGGGTCAACAAGTGGTAGTGGCAGTGAAGTGGAGGGAGATAGCGAAAGCCCGCAGGACACCAGCGGCAGGGATTTTGCTACAACGCAAAATAGGTTAGCTAAATCTCTGACAGCCACAACCCAAACAAAGGGGGGAAGGCAAGATTTAAACTGGGACTATTCAGCCACTAGTCATCTGGTAGGGGACAACCCCGGAATACCTCCCAATATGGAGTCAGTGACAGCGGCAACCCTGGATGCAATACTACAGTCCGTTATGGCACACCTGGATGAATCTAAGCAGGATAACTGACGATCCCAGGCTGCTATTGGGAAGATTCAAGGTTCGGTGCGCAAAAATTCGCCAAAGTTTGTACAGACATTTCAGATAGGTTAACAGATCCCGAGACAAGAACAGGTATATTGAGATTGAGATGATGGCAACACAGCAGCAGACTACTTCACATAGGCCAGATATACAATGGAAACTTGAAGACCATGAAAATCGCCAAAGAAGAAATAATCTGAGTTTCCTGGGAATCCCTGAAAATAAAGGAGGGGCGGATATCCGTACCTATGTGGTTGACTTACCAGCCAAAGCCTTTCTCGAGATCGAAGGATGGAACTGGGATCAGGAAGTCCAACGTGCACACCGGGTTCCAATAATTCAGAAACAACCATCTGGCTTCAAGACCTTGAGCCGTGCTGGTGTTCTTTGGAAACTATCTCCTACACCAGATTATTTTTGAAAAAGCCAGACCAGATCTCAAAAGACGGGTGGGGGATGTTACCCTTTTTTACAAGACTGGACTTTTGCCATGTGACTGTCGAGAGATGATGGAGGTTACGGCAGATGATCAATCCCTTTCAGGAAAAGGGAGCACAGGCATTCCTCTTGAATCCCACAGAACTGAAAATTATAATTAGGGATAGGGTCCAGTTTTTTACTTCAGAAATCAAAGCAAAAGAATTTTTGGACGAGCTAAGTAGAAAAAGTAGGATCGGTAGATAAGGTTTAGATTTAGATACTATGTGGTAAGCTAGGGGAATGAGGGAAGGCACAGGGAGTGGTGCGGTATGAATAATGTAAAAAAATAAAAAGAATTATGAGGTGGTAAGAAATATAGACTCCTTTGATGCATGCTGAGGGTTTTATTAGGTTCTTTCTTATGTTTTTGGATATATTGTTTCTTTGATTATTTGATAAATATAGAAATTGGGGGTGACACTAGGATCACGCCAAGAGCTGCAACATCACTACTAGACTAAGGTCTAGTGGCTTTCATGGGTGGGTTGAGGGTTGGGTGGTATGGGAGGGGTGGGCGGGCGAATGGAGGGACAG
Source organism: Lissotriton vulgaris (assembly GCF_964263255.1). Taxonomy (NCBI): domain Eukaryota; kingdom Metazoa; phylum Chordata; class Amphibia; order Caudata; family Salamandridae; genus Lissotriton; species Lissotriton vulgaris. The sequence continues at coordinate 265,562,968 of NC_141689.1, read as the reverse complement.
GAAGAGTTGTGAGGGAAGAAAGGCCATTTCAGGTACATGGAATCGAACAGAACTAGAAATACAGATAACAAAGGAATGAACAAAGGATGGAAGGAAGAAGTATTGAGATGGTATCATTCTATAAGAATAAATTGATAATCTACAGATCTGTTCAGTTAATGTTGCAGGCTTGAATGATAGAATAAAAAGAGGAAAAGTGTTTGAAACTCTAAGATGTTAAGCCCCGGAAATTATCTCCCTACAGGAGACTCATGTTCCATGGCATATTCAGGGTATCCTTCAAATGATAGGATATGATTTAGCAGTATGCTCTTTACAGACCTCAATGATTAGAGGAGAAGCAATATTTGTCAAGTGTCAAGCAGGCAGCATTAAACGGACTATGGCGGATAAATGGGGTAGGTGTGCCATTGTTTTACTAAGTATCGGCGTAACTAAAGTGACTGTTTATGCATCGAACCAAGATGATCCAGAGCTATGGGAAGTGCTGGAGTTTGAGCTTGCTACATGGCCAACCTCAGTATTAGTGTGTGGCGATTTTAATAATCACTCTGAAAGTTACAATGTGGCGGGGTCGAAATTTAAGGGATGAAAGCCGAGGGTCAATCAGGCTATAATTAATTTAAGGATGTATGGGTAGCCAAGAAGGATTCAGATACCGGGTAAACAATTCTTTTCAAACCCACATCAAAAATATTTTCGTTTAGATTACTTCTTTAGTCTCGGCTAACTTATTAGGGGGAGCAGAGATTAATAAATTGACGCAAATCTTTTCGGGTCATAATCCGCTTATGCTCAAAATAGTGGGCCAGGGCCTGGAAAAAGAACCCCGCTCTTGGTCGTTTGACAGGAAATTGCTGAAAGACGAGAAATGTGTAAAATATATTAATTAATGGGCTAGAGGATTCTTTGCAAGTAACCAGTATAGTGCCTCACGTATAACTGTGTGGGAAACATTTAAGGGGTGCTTAGCGGGGAAATAATAAGTTATATGGGTCAACAGCTGAAAATGCAGAGAAAACAGGTCACTTCCCTAATGACCAGGTTAGCACAGTTAGAAACAGAACACACTAAATTATTATCTCAGGGGGAGGGCAACAGATCAATGACAGTTAATAACCAGCTAATAATTGCCAAAGCAGAGATAAATAATGTGTTTCAAACGCAAGTAGCCCAGGCAAACCAAGCGGACTGAAAAGAGATGTACGAATATGGAGAAAAGACAGGAGGACTTTTAGCCCTTTGGACTAGACAAAAAGCCAGCAGAAATAATATAATTGAAATGAAAAACTCAAAGGGGCAAATGGAAACATCTTCTGATAGGATAATGGAGATTTTTAAGCAGTATTATAGTAACCTATACCAGCAGGCTTCTGTGATAATTTGCAAACTACAGAAAGGGAATACACATGGCTTAGTAAATTAGACCCAGATACATGTTCAGAATCAGAAGACAAGATTACATTGGAGGAGACGGTTCTAGCTACAAACTCACTCTCATCAGGGAAGGCCGCTGGCCCAGATACAATTCCGTAAGAGCTATATAAAATACTTCAAGGCGATCTGGCTGTACTCCTTCATGATCTTTTTCTAGACATCCAATATCATGGAAGGAAACAGACATAGGGGTCGATTAGGATCGCGGACGGACTTGCGTCCGTCCGCGACCCCAGAGCAGGAGGGAACCTCCGCATGGCATGCGGAGTTCCCTCCTGTGCAATTAGGATGTGACCGCCACCCTGGCGGTCACATCCTCTATTTTTAACATTGCCGCGGGTGCAGCTTCAAGCTGCACCCGCGGCAATGTTAAAAATGCACACATTGCATTTGCATGCAGAAAGAGGCAGGCACCGCGCGGTGCCTGCCGCTTTCTGCATGCAAATGCAGGGGGGTACCATAGGTACCCCCCATGTGCACCCCCTTCACCTAGGGGGCCCGCAACGGGCCCCCGCAGTGAAGTTCCGTATGCTTTTCCGCAGCGGAAAACCTGCTGCGGAAAAGCATACTTTACTGGCCATCCTAATATGGTGGACGGTGTCTGGAAGACACCATCACCATATTAGAGCTTTTCCGCCGCGGTTGTAATCCGACCGCGGCGGAAAAGCTGCGGACGGAAACCAGGACCCACCAGCCATCCTAATCTGGTGGTGGGTCTTTGGTCAGTCCGCTGCGGATTTTCCGCATCCTCGGGGCCGGCGGTGGCTTCCGCCGGCCCCGAGGATGCGGAAAATCCACTATCATAATGACCCCCATAATCATATTCCAGAAAAAGGGGAAACCTCCGTCAGCACCTGGGTCATATCGACCCTTTTCACTGATGAACTCAGATGCAAAGATGTACTCAAAAGTCTTAGCAACTCAGCTCCAGAGAATCATAGCCAGTTTGGTCTCACCCTGGCAGCATGGATTTGTGCAAGGAAGGGGAACAACGGCTCACACTCGGCGAGTAACATCTCTGCTAGATTTAGCTGCAGGAAGGGGGATGGACTGGCTGTGATTCTTTTGGACGCAGAGAAGGCCTTTGATAGAGTGAAGTGGCAGTATCTGTAGGGGGCTTTAGCAGAGCGAGGGATAGGTCCAAACATGATAACAGCAGTTCAGGCGATGTACCATAAACCGTTTGCTAGACTGCAAATGATGGGAATCGCATCAGACCAGATGGAGGTAGCAAGGGGAACTCTGCAGGGATGTCCATGCTCTCCAATCCTGTTTGCCATATATCTGGATCCATTTATTAGGCAGATAATTGAGAAAGATGAGAACATTGGCAATCCTTTTAATACTTTTTGCATGTGAATGGCGGCGGCGACCCACTTGGGTTCTACTAAACCACCAGTCCCAGAAAGCTTTGCTTCAGGTGTTACACCTGTGTATAATTACTGTGGGTATTTACTGGTGCTTGCAGCTTGCCGTCATGTCACATGGTCTGCCACTGAAGAGGGCGTTGGCCCGAAACTCGTCTGGCAGGAAAAGGACTTTGTTTGTGGCTCGCGCCCTTGCGTTGGCATTAATTCCTACCTGTAAGTGCATTCCCACCTAGGGGCAACTCTTTCTTCCATTTGTTAGCGGCCAGCCCGGTCGCGGGTTTGCACTACCGCGGACAAACTGCGGGTCCACAGCTACCTCATTTGGGCAGCTTACTGTGGTACGGGAGGTGCCTTTTACTTGCGGGGCGCTTGCGGGGACATTGGCAATCCTTTTAATACTTTTTGCATGTGAATGGCGGCGGCAACCTACTTGGGTTCTACTAAACCACCAGTCCCAGAAAGCTTTGCTTCAGGTGTTACACCTGTGTATAATTACTGTGGGTATTTACTGGTGCTTGCAGCTTGCCGTCATGTCGCATGGTCTGCCACTGAAGAGGGCGTTGGCCCGAAACACGTCTGGCAGGAAAAGGACTTTGTTCGAGGCTCGCGCCCTTGCGTTGGCATTAATTCCTACCTGTAAGTGCATTCCCACTTAGGGGCAACTTTTTCTTCCATTTGTTAGCGGCCAGCCCAGTCGCGGGTTTGCACTACCACGGACAAACTGCGGGTCCACAGCTACCTCATTTGGGCAGCTTACTGTGGTACGGGAGGTGCTTTTTACTTGCGGGGACATTGGCAATCCTTTAAATACTTTTTGCATGTGAATGGCGGCGGCGACCAACTTGGGTTCTACTAAACCACCAGTCCCAGAAAGCTTTGCTTCAGGTGCTACACCTGTGTATAATTACAGTGGGTATTTACTGGTGCTTGCAGCTTGCTGTCATGTCACATGTCTACCATTGAAGAGGGCGCTGGCTTGAAACGCGTCTGGCAGGAAAAGGACTTTGTTCGTGGCTCGCACCCTTGCGTTGGCATTAATTCCTACCTGTAAGTGCATTCCCACCTAGGGGCAACTCTTTCTTATATATATATATATATATATATATATATATATATATATATATATATATATATATATATATATATATATATATATATATATATATATATATATATATATCTTTCAGCAAAGACGTTTCAATGAAGAAACACGCCGCACACTACTCCATTTGTTAAGTATTTCGGTTTATTTTCTGTAGGTTCCCCACCTACGCGTTTCGGACATGAAGCTGTCCCTGGTCACAGTACAAACAATAGTCCATCATTACTTTTCAAATTAAATACCTGTGGTCACCACTTGGCAATTATGGTGCATTGTGGGCCCAGTAGTTATATGGAATAAAGTAATTCCAACCCGTGCCGCGCGAGATACCGGATCCAAGCATTCTTGCGACACAATTTAAACTCGGTTATTTATGAAATGATGGTGAATGCCAGGGCGCACAAGTTGGTCAGTTAGATCGTGTAAGATGTAGCTACATAGGCTCACATCGTTTGGCGCGAATTTACACCCTTCAGTAACAGTGTGAAGGACTGAGTGTCCGAGTTGCACATAATGGCTGAGTGCCTTGGAGTTTGATTGTGTCGTTTCCTGCTTTAGATCAAAAGAAAAAGAAAAAAGTCGACATAGGAAGATACATTCTCGCACAATGAGCCACAGCTAGATATTATTGGGCGGGTTGTGGCTCATTGTGCGAGAATGTATCTTCCTATGTCGACTTTTTTCTGGCCCCAATCGTTCCTACACTCAGCTCCTACATCAAGGACACTGGGGATTTCCTCAGGATCATAATGGGAGTTGAATGGCAACCTGAGTACTGGCTAGCAACTATTGATGTTGTCTCGCTATATACATCAATTCAGCGGGACATAGGACTGGTTGCAACCAAATACTTTCTAAGTCAAAGACCCATATCAGAATTACAACACACTAACATGGTAATAGATATGATGACTTTTTGCCTAGAAAACAACATTTTCACTTTTGACAAAAAAAATTCAGATAAACATGCGGATGTGCCATGGGTGTTTCATTCTCTCCAAGCTATGCGAACCTTACCATGGGGTGGTGGGAGAAGAACATAGCTTGGAGAGAAGAAAACAAACCATATACCACGGATGTGGTTATATGGCTCAGATTCATAGATGATCTGTTCCTCCTGTGGAAAGGCTCGAAACAGAAACTGCTGGAATATATTGAAATCCTCAATGACAATTCAGTTGGATTGCAATTCACGTCAAACATTCAAAAAGAAGAAATAGATTTTCTGGACACAAAAATCTATGTCAAAAACAACAAACTCGAAACAACTGTATTCAGAAAGGCAACATCAACAAACAGTGTACTACATGGAACAAGTTTCCACCCTACCTCCCTCAAAAAGAGCATCCTGTATGGGGAATTTTTAAGAATGAAAAGAAATTGCTCAGAAAAGAATGAAATGGAGAACAGATTCAAAGAGACCAAAGACCGCTTCTCCAAACGTGGATACAAACATGCTGATATAATCAAGGGAGAACAGAAAGCAAGAGCCAAGACAAGAGAGGAAACACTAATAACAAGACCAAAACCGATGGCAAACAACACAGAGGTAGAACAACCACGACTAATATTAACATACTCCAAGGAAAGTTACAAAATCCGCCAAGTTCTGTCTAAATACTGGAACGTTCTCAAAAAAGACAATGAGTTAGGCAGTCTAATTGGTGACAATCCTCTGGTGACATATCGCAAAGCTCCATCAATCCGCGACACGTTGGTAAACAGCCACTTCAGGAAAATAAGAACTCAAAGTTGGCTGGAAAAAAGACAACTGGGCTTCAGTAAATGCATGACATGCAAAGCGTGCAACATTGGTCAAAACTTGAAATCAATAATTGATCCCAGGGGAAGAACCTTTGTCATCAAAGACAAAATAATGTGTGATTCACAATTTGTGGTGTATCAAATACAGTCTTTCTGTGGCAAGAAATATATTGGCTCGACAATCTGTCCACTAAAGAAAAGAATTCTTGAACATACAAGAGCAATTCAAAATAATGATCCAACCTATGCAACAGCTAAACACCTGAACTCACATCCAGGAAGAACTTGGAAGGACATGAAATATTCGGGAATAGCATTGGTTGGTGAAAATGAAAGAGGAGGTGATCGAACCATTGCTTTGAGAAGGCTTGAGTCAAAATTAATAATAAGATTCAAAACCAGAAACCCCTGGGGTCTCAACGCCGATGAGGAACTTTACGTACACTTATGATTTTCAGATTATAGTAACAATGAAATTTCTGGAACTTTCTTTTGTTGTTAAGTAAAATGCTAAAAGTACACACCAGCAGCTAAATGACATGCATAATTATGATTGAGCAACATGAATTCAATGTATGTGACATCTAAAGAATATAATTTGATTTTTAATTATCCATGCACTGTGACTACTGTTGATCTAAAGCAGGAAACGACACAATCAAACTCCAAGGCACTCAGCCATTATGTCCAACTCGGACACTCAGTCCTTCACACTGTTACTGAAGGGTGTAAATTCGCGCCAAACGATGTGAGCCTATGTAGCTACATCTTACACGGTCTAACTAACCAACTTGTGCGCCCTGGCATTCACCATCATTTCATAAATAACCGAGTTTAAATTGTGTCGCAAGAATGCTTGGATCCGGTATCTCGCACGGCACGGGTTGGAATTACTTTATTCCATATAACTACTGGGCCCACAATGCACCATAATTGCCAAGTGGTGACCACAGGTATTTAATTTGAAAAGTAATGATGGACTATTGTTTGTACCGTGACCAGGGACAGCTTCATGTCCGAAACGCGTAGGTGGGGAACCTACAGAAAATAAACCGAAATACTTAACAAACGGAGTAGTGTGCGGCGTGTTTCTTCATTGAAACGTCTTTGCTGAAAGGTATTTTGCAAGGGTGTCCCGAACCTTGCCGCCGGCACCAGCTTTGGTTTGCTCCTCTCATTTTGGGACACTTGCTCGTGATATATATATATATATATATATATATATATATACTGAAAAAAGCATAGGTTTCACACCAGTTATAGTTAGCTAGAAATTTTACTGACATAAAACCATTGAATTTCGCACGTTATAGTTAGTTGGACTCACTATAACTTGCGCGCCTGCAATGCACTGCTGATGACTTCACATATTACATCACTCATGACATGGTCAGTGACATCACACATGACATCACTGATGACACCATCCAGTGAATGTGTGTCTTTCTGAAATATCAATATGTTTTATATATGTATTTGTAAAGGTCGATGGACGAATAAATGTTTAAATAAGTGTGTAAATGGATGTTTATTTTTAATAAAATATTAATTGGTTAACTGGCTTATAAAGTGTATCTTAGTGAATACATATATTAGCGAGTAATTTTTAAATATTTTAAATATATATATCAGTGTTTCACTTTGTGTATAAGTGGCTGCATGGGTTGGTGACTGACCCACTGTTTGTATGTGTTTTTAAGACAGCGTATGTGCAGGACTGTATGGGTGGATGAGTGTGAATATGTGGGTGTTAGTGAGTGAATGCCTGGCTCACTAGTGTGTTTATGAGTAACTACATATGTTTTAATCTAGTATATGTGAGTATTGATGTATATAAGTGAGTATATGTGAGAGTGAGAGATTGAAAGATTTCCTGTTTAAATAAGTATGTGTTTCTATAAGTGATTGTTTAAGAGAGTAAGTATGTGCAAGTTTCCTTAGAAGTAATGTACTAGTGTGTGTATAGCTGTATATGCAAATAAATGGATGTTCAATAGTTTATTTGCATGTGTGAGTATGTGGGTGAGTAACTTTTGGATGACTGTCAGTGTGTAACAGGATGTAAATGTGTATCACTACATATGATGAGTGAGTATATGTATGAGTGACTATATAGAACTGTTCTCGAATGAGAGGATGTGTATATAGATGGAGGAATTACTGAATTGGTTGTTATAACTGGTATGGGTATCTCAATTATTTTGAAAATGTTAGTTTCCATTTTTGAATATGTGTTTCAAGGGTTACATTACACCCAAAGGAGGTCTGTCAGTCTGTCACAAGGATGGTGTCATCAGTGATGTCATGAGTGATGTCACTGACCATGTCATGAGTGATGTAATATGTGACGTCATCAGCAGTGCATTGCAGGCGTAAAAGTTATAGTGAGTCCAACCAACTATAACGTGGGAATTTCAATGGTTTTATGTCATGAACATTTCCAGCTAACTATAACTGGTGTGAAACCTATGTTTTTTTCAGTGAATTTAATAGGTTTTTTTAAATGCTAATTCCTAACTATAACTAGTGTGAAACCTATGGTTTTTTTCAGTGAATTTCATAGGTTTTTTAAATGCTAATTCCTAACTATATATAAGGCCCCAAACCTATGTTTTTTTCAGTAAATTTCAAAATTGTGTTAATAGCAAATGTCTATAGCTATGAAATGTAATATTTTCGAAAATGAATGAATCCTATATTATATTTGTATTTAAAACAATTTTTTAATGTATATATATATATTTTTGGGGATTTTTTTTTGCCCTGGAGCGCTCCCGGGGCGCGCCCCGGTGAGCGCCCTGAAAAGCATAGTCTTTTGAAGCGCCCCTGGGCGCGCTCCGGAGAGCGTCCCGTTAGCGCTATTGCCGCGAACGAAAACCACATCGTGACGTATCGCGTAGCCGTGTCCACGTGGTATGCACAGCATAAGCGCACCCGGAAGCACTCGAGCGAATACGATCGCGCAATGTAAACATCTGACGCGCTTATGCGACGAGACCCGGGGTGCGCCTACGGGCGCGACCGGGGGCGCGTCGCGTAAGCGCGTCGGGTCATGTGACCTGAAAATAACACTTTTAATTGGTGCAGAATAGTTTTGGTTTCATAATGATGAAATCCCTAGTCTTGTGACCTGAAAATAACACTTCTCATTGGTTCAGGAATTTTTTTTCCAAATGATGAAAGACCCTACCTTTTTTCCTTATTCTGACTTTGTCCTTTGACTGAGGAAGACCTGTTTTGAAATCTTTTAGGTATATTTTGTACCTTGAAATGCCTACAGTTGCAGCATCAGCTGGAGCATCTCCACCACCACCACCACCACCAAGAGGACCACCACAACATCCCATTGGTGGTCAAGAAGAAGAGGAGGAGGAGGAAGAGGAGGAGGGGACGAGGAGGAGGTGGCTGGAAGAACACAATACCCCATACCAACCCAAGCTACACATTGTATGGGAGTTTTTTTTCATCCCTGAGGGAAAATAGAAAGTGAATGCGGCAAAGGTGACTTGCCTTATCTGTGACACGGAACTCTCAAGGGGTAACCCAAATAAAAAATATTCATTTGGGAACAATACCATGATAAGGCACATGCAGCGCAAGCACCCTAACAACTATGTTGCCGCAGAAATGAGAGAACTGGCCAGCAACCCTCCCCAATCTACACCCAGCACCTCCAAACGAAAACAACCCACTCCACCAGAACCAGAGACAAGGGAGACAATCCCTTGCATTCAACCACGATTTGGAGAATTTAGGGTCACCTGTATTTTTTGCGGTAAGACCATCTCCTATGGTGAGCAGAGCCTAAAGCTCATCCTCCTTGCTGGTGACAACCACAATTGCCCCAAAAAACCCTAATTTTTTCCTGATTATTTTTTGCTCCTGTTTAGCCATTTTCAATTCCCTCTTTTTTGTTTCTCCCCATAAAAATAACTAAAAAAAATACAAAATAGTTCATAAAAGCCAAAAAAGTACAAAATGTTAAAAAAACATTAAAAAAATATAAAACAACAAAAAGAAGAAATAAACAGTTCTTTTTAGAACTATCTCCAATTTCTAAAAAAAGGCTACATTTTTTAAAAACTCTATCATTCATTTTTCCCCATGGCACGCTCCCCGGTCCGCTCCCCGGTGCGCGTACCGGGCGCTCCCCCCGCGCAAATAAAAAAAAATGTTTTTTCACCCGCGGGGCCCTTTTATAGCCCCCACATCAAACCTAGAGGGTCAAGGGGGGTCTACTCTGCCCCCTTATGGTCATTTCCTCCTTTGTTTTTCCCACCTCTTGTGTCTCGATCCTATTGAGACACAAGATGGCGGCCGCTCCGGAATGTTTCGAATGTTTACAGACACCTGAGAGCCAATCAGCTTTCCGTGTGCACCTCGCGTGGCGTGCCCAGAGCGCTTCCCGGAGCGCGTACCGGGGCACTGCCATAGGTATATATATTTTTTTTAACCTAAATTACTCAAAATCCACTGGAGCACATATCTTGAGACATAGCAAAGGCACATCGGGCTACCAGTCCCTACAATTTTGCCAAGTTTGGTGCAAATCCATTCAGCCGTTCGGGCTAAAAGTGAGTTTGACCGCCCTACGGAAATTAACATGGGGAAAACACGTTTTGGGACCCCCTTTTATCTTGTCCCCCGCTTGACAAATCCCCCCCAAACTTTCAGGGAAGGACCGAAGCGCCGCGGGGCAAATTTGAGGAAATTTCCAGGCAGATTCGTCAACCGGCGCCAAAGTTATTCCCAATAGAATGTTGAGATTTTGCATTGAAAAAAATCCTAACTATAACTACCTACTGGCGATCGCCAGTAGGTAATATATATATATATATATATATATATATATATATATATATATATATATATTTTTTTTTTTGAGTATGAAGGAGTGATCAAACGCCGCAAACAAACTAAATTCATCAGGGACGAAGAGGACTACGAATCAGGAAGGATCCTCACGTTTGCTAAAAAATTCGAAGGCCCAAGAAAACTACTGCTGCAGCAAAAGAACCAACTGGTCTAATCAAGAGAAACCTCAGAATCGGAGGTTTCAGGGGACGAACAAACAGTACGCCAGGAGAAGGAGGTGTCTACAAATTTTTTTCAGGAGCAGCAACTCCTGAGACAAGTGCAACATCGACCACCTGCAAGAACCCACCCGCCGGTAAAAGCAAAAGGAGACGGAGAACAAGGCGGGGTAGGAAAGGCAGGAAAACCAAAGACAACAGCAGTGGGATACATGACGAGAAGCAAAAGAGGGGCCAGGAACAAGTAGAGGAGAGCAAACAAACAATTGTGAATTTAACAGATCGAGTACTCACAGACACGGAGAGAAAAGTATTAGAACTGGGGCTCTCTTTTTGTCCAACATCTCAATTTGACTATGCAAATGTACGTATTGACACATACAAATTCATAAGGAGACTGAAATTAATGAAAATCCATGCATTACATCCAAAGCTGCAACAAACAAATATTGCTGAGAGCCAATCTAATGTTGGAGAAAGATTCACAATGGCAGATATGGAGACAGCGCTGCTGCTTAGGGAACTGGAGTATGAGAGCACTCTCCTAAGCCAAGCAGAAATGTCGAAGACATTAGAAGAAGCAGGCATCACACAAGTCGGTGCCGCCAGCAACATCCGGATGAAGTCGAAAACCATCCCTCAAATGGCACATGACTCTATTGACACCTTTCACGACCTAGTTATTGAGGACTTGAAAAAATTACAAGCCAAGGGTCCTAATTTGGAGAAGATGAACACCACAAAATTGGAGTGGGAAGCAATCATGAATCTAAAAAATGATGAAAATTTGATAATCAAGCCCTCTGACAAGGGAGGAAATGTTGTTCTCATGGACAGGAAGCAATATCAAAAAGAAGCCCTGAAGCAACTTTTGGACCAGGAATGTTATACAACTGTAACTAGGCCAGTATATGAAAAGAGTATCGTAGATTTTCATAAACTCATGGACAAGTGGCATCAAAAAGGTATCCTCAGGGACTTGGATTACAAATATATCCAGTGTGAAGTGCCAGAGACTCCAACATTTTATCACTTACCTAAAGTGCACAAATGTCTACGCAATCCACCAGGGAGACCCATTGTCTCCTCATTGAATAGCCTACTAGAAAAAACCTCAATTTACATTGATTGCTTCCTCAGCCCGTGGGTTAGGGCCTTAAGCTCATATGTGAAGGACACTAAAGATTTTTTGAGATTGATTTCCAACATTCAATGGGAATCTGACATGCATTTAGTGACGCTAGACGTCACAAGTCTATACACCAGTATTGAACACGAGAAAGGATTGCATGCCATTAAGTTCTTCTTGAAGCAACGAGAAGCCAAATTTCACGAGCACAACTGTATGTTATTGGAACTAATTGAGTTCTGTCTGCGTAACAATATATTTCTGTTTGCAGGTGAACTGTACAGACAAGAACGTGGGACCTCAATGGGTTCCTGCTTCTCCCCCAGCTACGCAAATCTCTTCGTGGGCTGGTGGGAGAAGCAGGTAGCATGGGCAGGGGAGCATGAGAGGTGGTTGGAGAACATAGTGTTGTGGGCTCGCTACATAGACGACCTCTTTATAATCTGGAAAGGATCGAGGGAGGAATTGGACCACTATGTAGCAGCTCTCAACCACAATGACTGCAATTTGAAGTTCACTGAATGTATCAGTAAAGAGGAGGTAGCGTACTTGGACTTAAAAGTGTATATTGAAGATGGCAGGATTAGCACGACTTTATATCGGAAAGCAACAGCTGGGAACAGCATACTACATGCGTCCAGTTTTCACCCGCAGAGTGTCATCAAGGGGATTCCCTTTGGTGAGATTGTGCGAATGAAAAGGAATTGCACAACTCAAAGCGAATTTTGCAAAGCAAAAGAAGAATCTTTCCAAAGACTAAGACAGCGGGGATACAAGGAGTCAATTCTCATGCAAGCGGAAGCAAAAGGCGAGAAACTAGAGAGAAGTAAGCTAGTAATGGGGGAGACACGTAAACAAGAGACCCCTCAAAATGATAGCATTAGAATAATTACTGACTACTCAGCACAATCGTCTGAAATTTTTCAAATTTTCCGCAGAAATTGGAAGGTCTTGAAATCGGACAACATTATAGGAAAAGATCTTCCGGAACTACCCCTAGTGACTTACAGAAGAGGTCCCACGCTTAGCACACACTTGGTGAGGAGCCACTTTACCAAACATCCCAAAAGGAAAGAAGTAGTCACAGGATATTTTCCATGCATGAACTGCAAAGCGTGCAGAAATGGCCAGAAAGTAAAGGAATTTAAAATTCCGGGCAGGAAAACCCCGCACAAAATCAACAAAATGATGAATTGCAACACAGATTTTGCAATCTATTGTCTTACCTGTCCATGTGGCCTCAACTATGTTGGGAGCACTATTCATCCAGCGAAAAAGCGAGTGCTTGAACATATGAGGGCAATAACCAACCGAGATATGGGGTACCCTGTGGCACGTCATTTCACAGAGGTCCATAAGTCCAACTCCAAACTTCTAAAATATTTTTGTGTCGACTGTGTCCCTAAGAGTGAAAGAGGTGGGGACAGAGTGAAAAAGTTAAGACAATTAGAGTCCAAGTACATAGTGTTAATGCAGTCCAAGAGTCCGACGGGACTCAACAATGAGGAGGAATTATGGTCTCACATTTAGTAAATTAAGTAATGCCCAGGAGTAACAAACAGAGATAAGAACCAGTCAAAAGTAAAATCGAAAAGTAGGGACACCCAGAAAGTAAATATGATAAGCTTTTGGTGGTCACGGTGAAGTACACCAGGATCACTTATGCCCATCCAGGGCTTGAAGAAAACATGATAAGCTTATTGTGGTCACGGTGAAGTACACCAGGATCACTCATGCCCATCCAGGGCTTGAAGAAGTTTGTATCATACATTGATTTAGAGTGGGGGCGATAGTAGAATCATTAAACACACACTTGAGGAATAACATGATTTCCCCTGTACAGATACACACTACAAAATGGCCCCCATGTATTCCATGAATAAATCACAATGGGAATGTCCTACAGCGATTTCCATGAACGTAATACTAATGATGTAGAATGGTTGTGATTGGTTCCTCTCACGTAAAGAGTTTTTTGGATACATTGTATATAATTGTTTGAAAATGTAACCTCCCCGACATTGACAAAGGCGTGTAGCCGAAACGCGTCTGTCGGGCAGTTTTGATTTGTGATCATTAAAACTTTAAAAAATACCCCTTGAGTGCGCCTGAATCTTTGCTTCAGGGGAATAGGAGGAGTATCGCACAGGAATATATATATATATATATATATATATATATATATATATATATATATATATATATATATATATATATATATATATATATATATATATATATATATATGTATATATATATATATATATATATATATATGTATATATATATATATATATATATATATATATATATATATATATATATATATATATATATATATATATATATATATATATATATATATATATATTTATTACCTACAGGCGGTTGCCAGTAGGTAGTTATAGTTAGGGATGAACAACCTTTACAACAAAACTTTTACAACGCAGTACCATTACAACGCAGGCATTACAACGCAAACCATTACAACGCATTGCACTGGAGGGCGCTCTAGAATTGGAAATAGGTTTAATTTTCTATCCAATACCTTCCCTAGTGTCCACGGGGACTGGAGTTGGAATAGAAAATTTAACTTTTCACTATCCAGCACCTCTAAGCGCTATGCGTTGTAAAGGTTTGCGCTGTAAAAACCACGTTTTAAAGGCATGCATGGTAAAAGCATGTGTTGTAACGTCATACATCCATAGTTAGGACCTAGTTACCATAGGAAAATGGCAACATTCTATTCTCAATAACTTTGCAGCCGATTGAGGAATCTTCGCGAAATTCTCGGAACTAATTCTTAGTTAATATCAGCTCCTATGTTGAAAGTTTGGGGGTGATTCGATAAGGGGGGGGGCGAGAAAAAAGGGGGTCCAAAAATGTTTTTCCTCCATGTTAACTTCCATAGGAAACCTTAGACAAGGCTACAGTTCAAACGGGTGAACGGAATTACCACAAATTTGGTAGGGAGAAGAGGTCTAGAAAGCATGCTTTTGTTTATTTGGTGTAAATTCGTTCAGTAGTTTTGGAGAAGTATCAACATTTATAGATTTCGATATTTGGGAATTCTACCATCTGATTGACTGAGGCTTTACGAGCATGAGCCTGCTGCTGATTGGCTGCAAGCGGTGCGAGCGGTTACAACTAGTAAGTGTTGGCCGCCATTTTGTGATTCCATGAAAGCGAGTAAGGAGAAAAAAGGGCAAAAAAAGTAGGAAAGAGAAGGGTAGGAGCACTGTAACCTCTGTGGGGTGTTTAGGGTGTACTATTGAGTGGGTGTGAAGTGAAGTATTCACCCCTACCGGGGTGAAAGTGGTGGGCTACAAAAATTAAGTGAGGAATTGCCTAGAGTCTGATACTGCTAAGGTGAGCTGGTGCGGGACTCAGGGTTTAAAGCATGAGTCCAAATTGTGTGTCTTATCCTGTGCAGTCATGTGCTGTGGCTGCTGCACTACACTTGTGGAAATAGTGTCAGCATGTTTTTAAAACTACAAGGACAAACTACTGACCCATACTGTTCTGAAAGTCCTAGGGTACGGAAAATATGTGAGCTACTGTCTAGAGTCTCATGCTACTAAGCTGAGCTGCTGCCGGACTCGGGGATAAAAGCGTGAGTCCATACTGTGTGTCATATGCTGTGAAGTCATGTGCTCTGGCCGCTGTGCCACATCTGTCCAAGTAGTGTCAGCATGTGGTTATAACTACTTGGATTAACTTTTGTTTCGAACATTGTAGCTTGTGTATGGTGCTTTGAGGTGTTATAGAGGGAGTGTGAAGGTAAATTCATGAGTATGAAAATCAATTCCGTATTTGTGAAGTGCTAACTTCTCACTCCTACGGGTCTGATGGCGCCGGGGGTGTAAACTGAGATTCTGACGGACTCGGGGTAAAGCCGTTGAACTACTGACCCCTACGGTCTGTGCTGGGTACGGAAATTATGTGAGGTATTGCCTCGAGTGTCATGCTGTTAAATTGAGCTGCTGCTGGACTCAGGGATGAAACCGTGAGCCTACACTGTGTGTGCTATGCTGTGAAGTCATGTGCTCTGGGCGCTGTGCCACACATGTTCAACTTGTAAATGGTGCTTAGGTGGTGTTGTATAGGGAGTGCGAAGGTAAATGAATACAGTATTTGTAAAGTGCAAACTAATCACCCTTACGGGTGAGTATAGCTGGCGATCAAAGCGAGAGGTCTGTGCTACAAATTGAGATGGTCTGGCCGCTGCACCACAGCTGTGTGGAGAATACATTTTGGCGAGGGTCCAGGAGTTGCCATTATCTGGCCCTAAAATAGCAGGCCTAAGGTGTAAGTTATAGGGTTGCTCTAAAAATAGCCCTTGTGTTTATTAGTTGGAGCTACATATAAGTGCGGATGCACAGCTCCAAGTTATTCAGTAAAACTCGGTTTCCCTGGTCTGTGAAGTGTACTCCATCACTTCTGTATATATCCGCCATATCAAAACGTATGTTGTTGTTGTATATGGAGCCCATTTTGTGGTCTCTAAGGTATGCAGACACAGCTTTATTGACTTTCTTCAGAGATTTTTCAATCAGAGGACAAAATAGTTTGGACCATTTCCACTTCTGTCTTTGGCATATATTGGAATATACAAAGACAGTTTGAGGCAAAAGTAACATCAATTGTCCAAAGGTGTCCTTCATAAGCATTTCCAAACATACTCCAGTCAATGTGCCTAGATCGTTTCCACCACAGTGCACAATAATGAGGTCAGGGTGTTGGAGATGCAAACAGGTTTTAACCAAAGGCCAAAGGCAACAATTGGTGCCGCTTCAATCCTCGCTGTCTAAACGATTTAATGTTCACATTTTGTAAACCTAGGTCTAAGTCAATACGTCTCTGTTCTACATACCTCTTGCACCAGAAAACATAGCTATGTCCTAAAATCCACACTAGCATTTTGAAGGTATGGCTGGAAGGTATGGAAAGATGCCTGTAGCTCATGCAGTTCCTTCGTAGAATAAGAGATATGTTTAAAGATGAGGAATTAGTTTCTTTTCGAATACAAAACGGTAACTGATTGGGAGATGAAAAGCATTGTTTCTTAAAGGTAGGGTGCACATTCATTTTGTGGAAAAGCATCTCTGTGATTGGTTAAGAAATAGCAGTTTGAATGTGGAGTACATATTATAGGATACAATTTGATCAAGTCAACCACACCTGCTACTTGCATTTGGAATGCAGTGTTCAAACTTAAAACAATCGTGAACTTTTAACCTGCAAGTGCTGTTAAATGTTCATGAAAATTTCGTTAGGTTAAAAAAATGTATGAACTTTTAACCTCCACGTGTTGTAGAATGTTTTAGAAATGTGTTGTTAGAATACGTTGCATTTCTGACTTCTATGTGTACTTGAATATTAACCTCATAGATGCTATTAAACATTCCTCCCCAGTGCTGCGCTGTCCATTGGAACTAGTGCTGAATGGACGTCCAATGGTCGTGCGCAGCACTGGGGAGGTAGTGCTGCCGTCGGCCAATGCACCGAGGCAGCACTTAAGGGGTTAATAAAATTGTTTACATGGAAAATTAGAACAACAGTAATAGAGAGACGTTTTGAAAGTTAAAAGAATAAAGGAACTATTCTAATTTGCTCTGTATTACCAACTGGAGTTCGCCAGTAGGTAGTTGTAGAATTAGGACCAAGTTTCCATAGGAAGAGCATTTTTTGTTTTGAATATAACTTTGGCGTCATTTGATGAATCTTCATGAAATGTTGAAAACTAATTATTTCTTAATATCAGCTCCTAAGTTGAAAGTTTGGGGCTGATTCGTTGAGGGAGGCCGAGATAAAAGGGGGGTCCCAAAACCTGTTCTCTCCATGTTAATTTCCGTAGGAAAGTTCAGACAAGGCTGCAGGTCGAATGGGTGAACGGAATTACCCCAAATTTGGCAGGGAGAAGAGTCTTGGTGTAGAAAGCACGCTTTTGCTTATTTGGTGTAAATCAGTTCAGTAGTTTTTGAGAAATATTGCAATTTATAGATATCGATATTTGGGAATTCTGCCATGTGATTGGCTGAGGCGTTATGAGCCGGAGCTTGCTGCTTATTGGCTGTGATGATGTTGCAACTAGGAAGTGTTGGCCGCATTTTGTGATTCCGTTGAAGCGAGTAAGGGGAAAAAAGGGCAAAAAAAGTAGGAAAGGAGGGTAGGAGCACTGTAAGCTTTGTGGGGGAGTGCTAGATGAAGAAGTCACTGTTACCGGTCTGAAAGTGCAGTGTTGCTCAGAGTGACATGGTGCTGATATGATATGGTGCTACACTCGGGTATGGAACCAAGAGTCTAAACCGTGAGGTCATTGCTGTAAAGTGATGTGGTCTGGTGTTTGTAGCATACATGTACAAGTAGTGTTAGTAGACTTTATACCATACAGGGAGTGGTAAGCAAACTACTGACGGCTACTGTGTGTTGTAGGTATACCGGATGCAGGAAGCAAAGTAGTTATGCCTACCGGTGCGTAGACTTGGGGATGAAACCAAGGTGATTGCTGTAAAAAGATGGGCTTTTGGCGCTGTAGTATACGAGTGCAAGTAGTGTTAGTAGGCGTTTATACCATACAGGGAGTGGAAAGCGAACTACGGACCAGTACCGGGCATTTATACTATACCGGAAGTGGGAAGCGAAGTACTCACACCTACTGGTGTGAAGACTCGGGGATCAAAATGAGCTGATTGCTGTAAAGTGATGACCTCTGGGTGCTGTAGGATACTAGCCGCTGCAGTATAAGTGTGTAAGTAGTGTTAGTATGCGTTTATAGTATATAGAGAGTGGGAAGCGAACTACTCACCCCTACTGGTGTGAAGACTCTGGGATTCAACCGTGAGCCTAAATTGTGAGCTCATTGCTGTATAGTGATGTGCTCTGGGTTCTGTAGCATACCTGTGGAAGTAGTGTTAGTTTGCCTTTATATAGGGAGTGGGGAGCGAAATACTTACCCCTATCGGTCTCAAGACTCGTGGATGAAACCATGAGCTCATTGCTGTAAAGTCATGTGCTCTGTGTAGCATTCCAATGTAAGTTATAGTAGTATGTTAGTATGTAATTCTACTAGAATCTAAGTATGTAATGTTAGAATGTATGGCTATCATGAGGGGAACCTTTGCGGAGTTTGTACACGGTGTTGGAGAAGACGGTTGCCTTGCTGTCTGCTCCTGTTGGTGGCCATTTCAGGTGTCTTGTTTTCCTGTAATAAATCTACTTATTGGATCCACTGCTGTCTGCCTCTTCACTACTTAAATTTGGTGACTAGGGGGAGAAGGTAAAAAGAAAGCACCACTCACCAATATTTCAAAATTGCTTGCATTGTGCTAAAGACCCGTTTTCTTCGTGTAGCTGTTTCTAATCATGCCAGGGTCATCGGCTAATTAAACTATGTCATCCGACTTCTAGGTCGCCAGTAGGTAGTTGTAGTTAGGACCTCGTTTCTATTAAAAAAAAAAAATTCTTATTGCAAATAGCGTTGCGCCCTTTGACGAATCCTTGCGAAATTTTCTAAACGTGTGGTTCACTAAGGTCAGCTCCTGTCTTGAAAATGTTGGGGTGATTCATCAAGTGCATTTTCTATATGTTCATTTCCATAGGTAAACTTTAGACAAAGCTGAAGCCCAAACTGTGGAACGTAATTACACCAAATTCCGCAAAAGGCTAGCTCTTGGTTCAGAAATAGACCTTTTATATTTTTTAAATGTGAAAATCAGTTCAGTAGTTCCTGAAAAATTAGAAAAAAAATATCGATATATGGAGGAGGACTCACGAACCCTCCTGAGCTTCATTTTGATTGGCCATCACCACTTCAAACTAAGAAGTTTAAAACCGAGTCACAAGAAAAAAGGTAACAAAGGATAAAAAACAAGAAAAGGGGGCAGGGTAGAAACACCCTGAAAAAAATGTGCTTTGTTTTATTGAGCCCCTGGGTGGGCCAGTTCTCAGAGTCAATGTGCATAATATATGTGAGGGCCACACAGGCCCCCACAGCCGGGGGATCGCCACCCAAATAAAAAATTGTGTGACGGGGCTCCTGCCTCCACCTCCCAGCCCAGGGGATCGACACCTCCCCTGGGGCGATAATTATAAAATGTGGGGGGGCACATGGCCCCCTGCAGCCCCGGGGACTGCCATCTCCCCGGGGGTTTTCTTTAAATTATAGTGTGGGGGGCACAAGCCCCCCACACTGTCCGGGGGACCACCACCTCCCCAGGAGCACTATTATTTAAATTCAGGGGTGCGTTGCCGGCCCGAGGACCAGCACCTACCAGGCGCTCTTTTCAAGTTGGGAAGGAGGCCACACAGCCCCCCTCCTGGAGCCCTCTTTGGCCCTGGGGACCACCACCACCTAGGGCCGGCTCCCGCATTATCCTGGGGTGCCCATCCCCAGGACATTGCACTTTGCAATGGCAGGGCGGGAGTACCGCTCCTGCCCTACCATTGCAAACTCTGCTTCACTTTATGGAAGCAAGAGCAGGAAACCGTGAAGCAGTATTGCTTTTGGACAAGGGTACCTGCATGTCAGCAGCTCCCATTCTCCAAAAGCAATGCCGGCTCCCGCAGGAGGCATTGGGGCTCCCCCACATTCCCCGTCGTGAGGTCTGGCCCTGGATGGGGTCCCCAGGGCCAGAAGTGGCCCAGGAGGGGGGCCAGCAGCCCCCCTCCAAAACTAATTTTACAAAAACAGGGCAGGCCTCGTGGATGGGGTCCCTGAGGCCAAATGAGGCCCAGGGAAGGGGGACTACATGGCACCCCTCCCGTCGAAACAAAATAACATTTTTAAAAACCAGGCCAGGTTACAGGGGATGGGGTTCCATGGGCCAAAAGTGGCCTAGGGATGGGGAACCACGCAGCCCCCCTCCCGTAAAAAAAAATGAAAATACAAAAAATGAGGCGCAGCCCCGTGGGATGGGTCCTGGGGCCGAAAAGGCCTTGGAAGGGGGTCCATTTCTCATTTTTTACTTTTTTTTTAATGGCTCAGGCCCTGGGAGATGGGGTCCCCAGGGCCCACACAATATTAAGGGGAGGGCCACACAGCCCCCCTTCAAATAAAAAAAAGAAGACACCAGCATCTCGCCGCAGGCCTGCCCCCTCCCTGCACCACTATGCAAACGCACCTCCTGGTGCTTTCTGGATTGGGGAATTAAGTCCACTTGAATCCTAAGGGTCCTTAGGGGCCAACTAGCCCACCAGGTACCTCCATTAAGCCCCACACAGTGGGATTGCTGAGTGGTGGTCCAAGGCCATGCCCCTTTTTACACCACACTGCAAATGAGCCACTTGGCGCACTGCTGGTCGGGCAATGGGGTCCTCTTGTGTCCTGAGGACCTCAGAACTGAAGTGGACTTCATCCCCGAGCAACAGTGCACCAGACGGGGTGTTTGCATAGTGGTGTTAAAGAGGGCGTGGCCTCTGACCACTCTCAGCAATCCAGCTGTGTTGGGCTTACTGGAGGCAACAGTAGGGCTAGTTGGCCCCAAGGCACCCTCAGGAGGCAAGAGGACTGCATCCCCCAACCAAGAGCGTGTCAGGTGGCACATTTGCAGAGTGGTGGAAAAAGGGGGGCTGTGTCCACTTCTCAGCAATACCACTGTTTAGGGCTTACAGGGGGTAACAGTTAGGATAATTGGTCCCTAACCACGCCCAGCATTGAAGGGGACTTTAATCTCCATCAGAGAGCACGCCAGGGAGCGTGTTTGCAGACTGGTGGGCAAAGGGGGCATGGCCGGCTATGAGAACTTACCAATGATGCTGTGTGGGACTTGCTGGAGGTAATAGGAGGGGTAGTTTGCCCTCACGGTTGTCTTTGGGGGCCAATTACCCGAACTGTTAGCTCCAGTAAGTCCAACACAGTGGGATTGCTAAGAGGTCTTCAGCGACCACGCCCCCCTTTCTTCCCCACTCTGCGAACGCGCCCCCTGGCACTCTACATGTTGGGGAATGATGTTCACTTTTTTCCTGAAGGACTTTGGGGGCTAAGAAGGCCTCCTGGTACCTCCTGTTAGTCCTACGCAGCTGAATTCCTGAGCGGTGGTCAGAGGCCCAGCCCCCTTTCTCCACCTCTCTACAAACACCACTACTAGTTAAAGAAGCCTTTGCAATGGAATAGGTTTCATATTTGCAAGATTTAGACCTATTGGTGTTGTAAATGTAAAAGTGTTTTATTAATGTATTAATGCTTCTTGGAGTGGATGTAGTTTGTGTGTAGTAGAATTATGTGGTATGTTGTGCAGTGAAATTATGTGGAGAGAAAGTATATGGTATTGAGTATATAGGAAATATGTACAGTGGGATTATGTGTTATGGAGAGTAATTGTGTGGTATGATAGTCTGTGTTGTGTAGTGGTAACCTCAGGTTTAGTCTTTATCGTTTCCATAGAATCTAAACTATAAACTCAATGAGACAAAAAAAGAGAAGGAACCACTGAGGAGCACATATGGACCTAGTCAGAGGTATGAGCAGGGCCACTGGAATGATACAACTGTTCGGCTGCACTGACTTTTGCACAATTATAAGTTTTTCGCATTTGCAACTTAATCCATTATCAGCTGCATGAACTGCAGATTTGAACAAAAAACCTTGTTTCTAGCTCAAACGGCTCATACCAAAAATGCAGTGACAAGTGTTACAGCGTGGTGGAAGGCCCTTTGCAAACCTAGATTGATCACTGGTTACTTATTGCTAAATGCGGATATTAAATTGGTACTAAGGGTGTGCAAACCACTCTTGCTTCTTTCTGTGCCTCTTTTTCCTCTTTCTGCATATCTGTTGCTTCTTTCTTCATCTTTATTTTTTCTGCACTTCTTTTGCCTCTTTCTGCTCATCTCCTCCACTTCATGTGTCTCTCTTGCCTCTTTCTGCACCTCTGTTGCCTCTTACTGCACCTCACTTGCTTCTTTCTGTACCCCTCTTGTCTCTTTCTGCACCCTTCTTCCTTATTTCTGTACCTATTTTGCCTCTTTCTGTACCTCGTTCCCTCTTTCTGCACCTCTGCTGCCTGTTTCTGTACCTCCAGTTCCCCTTTCTGCACTTCTCTTGCCTCTCTCTGCACCTCTGTTTGCTTTTTTCTGCACTTCTGTAGCCTCTTTCTGTATCCTTCTTGCTTATTTCTGCACCTCTGTTGTTTCTTTCTGCACTTGAATTGCATATGCGGGCAACAATTCACAAGGACCGCTCCAATGCCATAGCCAAACATATGGAACAATCCCACCAAGGAGATTGGCAACAATTGAAATTTTATGGCATACAGACAATCCCAAAAGGAGAACGCGGTGGTGATCGCGAGAGAAAACTGAGGAAAGTGGAATCGAGATTCATTTTAAACCGGAGAACGCTGCATCCGAATGGATTAAATCAGTCGGAGGAATTATACGTGCACCTATAAACAATAACTGACCTTGGAAATTAATGTATACAAGAATGAGAAAAAGTACATACAAAAAGGATTTGAAATAATTACAATGAACGAAGCCTATTGGAAGGCAGAACAATTAAAAAATAAGGATAAATAAAAGGACAGGGTCAGATGGAAATAATGTGCCAGGATGGCAATAATATTATATCTGCACGAACATCCTACTTGGGTCAAATAACCTTGAGCTACAAGGAACAGAATCCTTGTTAACATGTGAGAGGAAATAGAAAAAAAGACTTTTAAATTCACATGGGGTGGGGCAACCCGTTGATCGTGAGCAAGGTGGCGATACACTGAAACGCATAGATCTATTGCGCTACATGCCCTGTAATCAAGGAAAATAAAGGAGATTGCAAGCACTACAACTGGTTGTGAGACCCATTTTTCCCCTTTCGGGGGAAGTTGGTGAATATATATATATATTTGACGAAAAGACCACTCATTGCTCAGTGATCCAAGGACACAGCAGGGATTGTTGAAGGAGCCCTTTATTCACTGAAGGTTGTGCAGCATAATGCATTTCGGCGTTTCCGCCTTCCTCAGACGCCGCTCACAACTGGTAAGGTGCCTTCTACCTCCTTGAAAGTTCTACGGTGCTCCCTATGTAGAAAGCACAGCTGACCCTGCTTGATTGGATACAGCTGCAGTCAGGTCTGAGACCACAGCTCCCAAAATGCAGTATCCTGGCAAGTACAGAGGCAGGGTTCACATTGGGCGCTGTGAATACCGTGTCAAGGGGGGCCATGTAGCGGCAGGCATCTTCCAATAATTACAATGTCCGGGTTCCCTCAAGTCCCCACACGCCCCATCCACGATTGCAGGACACGTCGGGCCATAGAGAAATCTGTGTTCAGTCTTCTCCCCCGTGTAGTTCACGGTCCGCACCCGGCAGAAATACCCTGTGTGTCCCGGTCTCATGGAGGTCCTGGGTATTCAATACCTTGAAAAAATAGAGTTTGGTGCCAGACAGCTCCCAGGGCACTTGAAAAGGGCGGGTCCTAGTACCGCGTTCTTCTGGCTTCACGTGGAATTTATGACGAAAAGACCACTCATTGCTCAGTGATCCAAGGACACAGCAGGGATTGTTGAAGGAGCCCTTTATTCACTGGAGGATGCGCAGTATAATGCATTTCGGTGTTTCCGCCTTCCTCAGACGCCGCTCACAACTGGTAAGGTGCCTTCTACCTCCTTGAAAGTTCTACGGTGCTCCCTATGTAGAAAGCACAGCTGACCCTGCTTGATTGGATACAGCTGCAGTCAGGTCTGAGACCACAGCTCCCAAAATGCAGTATCCTGGCAAGTACAGAGGCAGGGTTCACATTGGGCGCTATGAATACCGTGTCAAGGGGGGCCATGTAGCGGCAGGCATCTTCCAATAATTACAATGTCCGGGTTCCCTCAAGTCCCCACATGCCCCATCCACGATTGCAGGACACGTCGGGCCATAGAGAAATCTGTGTTCAGTCTTCTCCCCCGTGTAGTTCACGGTCCGAACCCGGCAGAAAGACCCTGTTTGTCCCGGTCTCATGGAGGTCCTGGGTATTCAATACCTTGAAAAAATAGAGTTTGGTGCCAGACAGCTCCCAGGGCACTCGAAAAGGGCGGGTCCTAGTACCGCGTTCTTCTGGCTTAACGCGGAATTTATGACGAAAAGACCACTCATTGCTCAGTGATCCAAGGACACAGCAGGGATTGTTGAAGGAGCCCTTTATTCACTGAAGGTTGTGCAGCATAATGCATTTCGGCGTTTCCGCCTTCCTCAGACGCCGCTCACAACTGGTAAGGTGCCTTCTACCTCCTTGAAAGTTCTACGGTGCTCCCTATGTAGAAAGCACAGCTGACCCTGCTTGATTGGATACAGCTGCAGTCAGGTCTGAGACCACAGCTCCCAAAATGCAGTATCCTGGCAAGTACAGAGGCAGGGTTCACATTGGGCGCTGTGAATACCGTGTCAAGGGGGGCCATGTAGCGGCAGGCATCTTCCAATATTTACAATGTCCGGGTTCCCTCAAGTCCCCACACGCCCCATCCACGATTGCAGGACACGTCGGGCCATAGAGAAATCTGTGTTCAGTCTTCTCCCCCGTGTAGTTCACAGTCCGCACCCGGCAGAAATACCCTGTGTGTCCCGGTCTCATGGAGGTCCTGGGTATTCAATACCTTGAAAAAATAGAGTTTGGTGCCAGACAGCTCCCAGGGCACTTGAAAAGGGCGGGTCCTAGTACCGCGTTCTTCTGGCTTCATGTGGAATTTATGACGAAAAGACCACTCATTGCTCAGTGATCCAAGGACACAGCAAGGATTGTTGAAGGAGCCCTTTATTCACTGGAGGATGCGCAGTATAATGCATTTCGGTGTTTCCGCCTTCCTCAGACGCCGCTCACAACTGGTAAGGTGCCTTCTACCTCCTTGAAAGTTCTACGGTGCTCCCTATGTAGAAAGCACAGCTGACCCTGCTTGATTGGATACAGCTGCAGTCAGGTCTGAGACCACAGCTCCCAAAATGCAGTATCCTGGCAAGTACAGAGGCAGGGTTCACATTGGGCGCTATGAATACCGTGTCAAGGGGGGCCAGGTAGCGGCAGGCATCTTCCAATAATTACAATGTCCGGGTTCCCTCAAGTCCCCACATGCCCCATCCACGATTGCAGGACACGTCGGGCCATAGAGAAATCTGTGTTCAGTCTTCTCCCCCGTGTAGTTCACGGTCCGCACCCGGCAGAAAGACCCTGTTTGTCCCGGTCTCATGGAGGTCCTGGGTATTCAATACCTTGAAAAAATAGAGTTTGGTGCCAGACAGCTCCCAGGGCACTTGAAAAGGGCGGGTCCTAGTACCGCGTTCTTCTGGCTTCACGCGGAATTTATGACGAAAAGACCACTCATTGCTCAGTGATCCAAGGACACAGCAGGGATTGTTGAAGGAGCCCTTTATTCACTGAAGGTTGCGCAGCATAATGCATTTCGGCATTTCCGCCTTCCTCAGACGCCGCTCACAACTGGTAAGGTGCCTTCTACCTCCTTGAAAGTTCTACGGTGCTCCCTATGTAGAAAGCACAGCTGACCCTGCTTGGTTGGATACAGCTGCAGTCAGGTCTGAGACCACAGCTCCCAAAATGCAGTATCCTGGCAAGTACAGAGGCAGGGTTCACATTGGGCGCTGTGAATACCGTGTCAAGGGGGGCCATGTAGCGGCAGGCATCTTCCAATAATTACAATGTCCGGGTTCCCTCAAGTCCCCACATGCCCCATCCACGATTGCAGGACACGTCGGGCCATAGAGAAATCTGTGTTCAGTCTTCTCCCCCGTGTAGTTCACGGTCCGCACCCGGCAGAAAGACCCTGTGTGTCCCGGTCTCATGGAGGTCCTGGGTATTCAATACCTTGAAAAAATAGAGTTTGGTGCCAGACAGCTCCCAGGGCACTTGAAAAGGGCGGGTCCTAGTACCGCAGGAAATAGAAAAAAATACTTTTAAATTCACATGGGGTGGGGCAACCCGTTGATCGTGAGCAAGGTGGCGATACACCGAAATGCGTAGATCTATTGCGCTACATGCCCTGTGATCAAGGAAAATAAAGGAGATTGCAAGCACTACAACTGGTTGTGCGACCCGTTTTTCCCCTTTCGGGGGAAGTTGGTGAATATATATATATATATATATATATATATATATATATATATATATATATATATATATATATATATATATATATATATTTTCACTGAAAAAAACATTGGTTATAGACCATATATAGTTAGGGATTAGCCTTTTCAAAACCTTATTTTACTCACACAAAACCATTGAAATTTCATATATAGTTAGTTGCACTAACTATATATCGCGCACCCGCAATCCACTGCTGATGATGTCACATATTACATCATTCATGACATGGTTAGTGACATCACTGATGACATCACTGATGACATCTCAAATGACATCACTGATGACATCTCAAATGACAACATCTAGTGACTGTATGTTTCTGTAAAGTTAAAATATGTCTTACATATTGAAGAATGAGTGGATGTATAAGTGTCTGGATGAAGGATTTAGTAGGTGCATGACTGACTGTATGAGTGAGTGATTAAATGTGTCTCACTGAGTGCATGGGTTAGTGACTAAACTGTTTTAATTTGTGCATCATTATATCTGTTGTTCTACAAACTGCTGCATATGTTGATCAGTAGCTATATGAGTAACTGTATGGGTTATTGATTGGTTGCCCAAGTATTTGTATGGGAAACTGAGTGTGTGTGTATGGGTGGCTGGGAGGTGTGTGACTCTGTACATAGATGTGTGAGTAGTTGATTCACTATATGTATGGGTTCAAAAGTGCATGTGGAAACAGCTGTATGTGCGGTTGACTGTGCATGAGTGTATTAGTGAGTGAATGGATATCTCAGTGCTACATGTCAAAGTAAGTACATATGTAAAACACAGTACATGTGAGAGTTGACATATATAAATAACTGTGCATAAGAGCCAGTGAATGTGTGAGTGGCTGTATGGATCATTGTGAACATGTATCAGAGATTGTATAAGAGAGTAAATATGTGTTAGTATATGTTTGAATAAGTAAGGTGTGTATAACTGTATAATTGAGAAAATGGAGGTGTGATTGATTTTTTGCATAACTGACTAGGTGTGTGAGTAACTCCATGGATGAGTGACAGTCTGTGACTGTCTGTTTACACTGATTGTATCTAAGGTTATATTAGAGTCTGAAGAGGTTCATGGTATTATCACATGAATGATATCATCAGTGATGTGATCAGTCATGTCAAATGAGATGTTATCAGTGATTTTATCAGTGATGTCATTTGAGATGTCATCAGTGATGTCATTTGAGATGTCATCAGTGATGTCATCAGTGATGTCACTAACCATGTCATGAATGATGTAATATGTGACATCATCAGCAGTGGATTGCGGGTGCGCGATATATAGTTAGTGCAACTAACTATATATGAAATTTCAATGGTTTTGTGTGAGTAAAATAAGGTTTTGAAAAGGCTAATCCCTAACTATATATGGTCTATAACCAATGGTTTTTTCAGTGAATTTTCAAGGTTTTGTAAATGCAAATTCCTAACTATATATGGTCTATAACCTATGTTTTTTTCTGTGAATTTCAATGGTTTTTTAATAGCAAATATCAAAAGCTGTCAAATGTCAAGTACGTGATAGGTAAAAACTTTTTCGTGTTTATGCACGCTGATGTGCTTTGAACGCTGCTCTTTTCTCTTAGTAGTACTCTCTCTTTGCAGATAGTGAAGAGTAGTTAACGCAGGCCTTTACCCCCGTTGTAATCCGTCGTGCCGCTTGTCTCTCCATTTGATTGATTGTTATCCAAGCATTTACTGTTTTACAATTGATTCTCTTTGGTTCATTCTCTATTTACAAACAAGCACAAAGTCGCAATACTCTGTTTAGTCTTTGCAGATAGTGAAAAATCGTGTAAAAAAATTAAATTAATCGAGCAAAATCAGTAGGCCACTAATTGGATGTCTTTTTGACCTCGCTAAAATAGAAATATTAGGAACAACCCTTCATGAGAAATACGAAAATAGTGAGATGAACTGAGCTCCACACCATGAGGGCTGCAAGACAGCTCGGCTCCGTCACCCACCCCGCCCAAAATAACGACAAACCCTATGCAAATATTAAAAATATATACAACACACCAGCAAAGAAACAGGGTAAAACATTTTATTAAATAACTATTTACATAACTATTTTATACTTTTTATTGCCCGATCCGGCTAGCTCAATCGATCGAGCATGATGATTCTATGCAGACCAAAACTGGTTTTCAGTTTGTACATTTTTCTAGATTTTTCCATCCGAGGTTGGTTGAGTTTGTAGAACGATGGCGTCAGATTTTCAACATACGGTGTGGTGGCGCGGACTGGGAGGGGGCGGTTTGCTCCTGCCCCCTCCCCAAGTAAGATTTTCATACGTGAAAGTACGTTAATGGTTTTAGTCCCTGAGTTGCTTCGATGTCACTGCCATTCTCAAATGGCATAAGTTCTGGATGTTGGGTGCCATAGTTCAGAGTTCTGAGCAGCGCTTGTAACACTGTCTGAAGCTTATTTCCACCTACTGCAGCTTCACTATTCTCAAAGTAAGTGAGGGTCATTTGTGGACCTGACTGCATTTGAAAACAATGTGATATGGTACCTCCCTAAACCGCTTGACGGAGGCCCCCGAGGGGCGGTGTGATGGCACGGACTTGGAGAAGACGCTTGGCTCCGACCCCCTCCCCAAGTCTTATAGCACCGGTTTAGCCTGAGATCGCGCCCGACATAGGCGGCCGGCTCCCGGGGTCCGGCGGAACTTTTTGCCTTTTGATGACTCTTCTATTCTGGACCTTGTCCCACAATCCGTTTGACCTGAAGACACGCTGTAGTGGGGCGCCCCTTTACCGTTTTAGTTGCCATTCCGCCCGCTTTTGCTACACTGTGCCTCTTCCGCCATTCAGCTGTTTACCGCCCGCTCTTGCGACTACAGCGTCTCGCTCACCATGTAGTTGAGTTGCTCCCGCTCTTGCGATGCAACGATAAGCGACTGCCACAGGACTCTCAAAATGGCGGCCGGCTCTTCAGATTTGGGCGTGGTCCACTAAAATGGCCCTGGGACACCTTGGAACTCGGACGCTTCCCTGATAGGGCTTGGGTCCCATTCTCGAAAGCGTCCCCTCAGCCGTGAAGATTCTACAAAAGTCTTGGGGGCCCCCGACTCCCGCAGGCTTCTGGTGGGGAGCGGCTGCCATGTTTGCTCGTGGAATGGCCACGACGGAGCTACGAGATGGTGGTGCTCTCATGCTGACGCCAGCTTTAGTCTGAAACATCCAGAAACACTGTAAACTACCAATTCGATCAGTTCCGGTATAGCCCCAACATGACCCGGTAGAGAAGAACTTGCCCTCCCCTCTTTGACTGATGGTTCTTGTTGCCTGTCCCCTCTGTTGTCATTTAACAGAACTTTTTGGACTGCTGACAGGGGTTATGTTCCGAACGCTGGTTGGTGGAGACATTTTGACTATATTCTTGACCTACGTTGTCGCGTAATGCGTTATATGACACGCCGCGTTAGCGCACCCGGAAGTGATCCGGGGCGCAGCGCGTAACGTAAGCATAACAGGTCATGTGACGTGTTAGTAAAACTTTTTATTGGTTCATTTTACTTTTGTTATTTTAATAATGAAAAGCTTGGTCATATGACCTAAAAAATACGCTTTTTATTGATTTCGAACTTTTTTTTTAAACATATATGTTATAATATTCCAGGCTAATGTACTTTCCTGGAAAATTTACAACTGTCCTGCATGTAAAATATATTCCTTTTTCGAGAAAAAGGGCGTTTCTTCGTTCCATGACGGAGCCGTTGAGTAAAAGAGACTCGGCCTGCTGTCTTAGTCGCCGATACGCCTGATTATCAGATTCTTATCGATCACTTTATGTTGCAGGAGTGGAAAACACAACTGCCCTTGACCATTTATCTTTACTGCGTTCCTACGTATTATACCTTTCATCCGTCATGTAATTGGACTGCTTTATTTCACTTGCCTTTTACTGATTCGAAAACAGTGACTAAAAGTAAAAACTTTACCAATGTAAATACTACTACCATGTTTTGTTTTAAAAACCTTTATTGTGAAAATGTCAGTATACAAATACGGGCCTATAACCACGTGGGCCGGCCACGGAGCAAACTGAAATCGTATATGATGAGGAGACATTTACATTATAGAGGAACGTAACGAGCGGGCCATTAGGTTGCAAGAACTAAGGTGTCTAACAGTTGCGGAATCGGTGGACGTACATTTTGTAATTAAATTACGACAGGGCCACTTACAAAAAAATCATCTAGATATACATTTGCGGGCAAGTACCATGGGTGACGTTAATTCAAACTTTCAATACTACAGTAATCAATAACACTTCAGAACTTAATATCAATAGGGATGTCAAAATATTCAATCAATTCTCGTCCCCGCCCGCCATGAGCATCAAAACTGCATTCATATCTCGTGATATGAAAGTTGTTCAACCAGTACACAACAAGGAGTTACGAGTCCCATTAATACCGGCGCCATTTTGGGCGAGGCCGGGCAGGTCCAAGATATAGTCAAAATGTCTCCACCAACCATCGGCCAGACCAGAACCCATTTCGGCCCTTTATGCTACAAGATGGTGTCTTCCATTCAGAAAATATTGTTGGCAGCTTTTTGAAAGGAAAGATAAACAGCCGTTCTCCTAGTGAGTCTCACATTGTTACATTTAGGAAGAATGTTGAAGAGTAGTATGTGGAAAATCTGAAGCCATTTTTCTACAAACTCTCAATCAGCCTTGGATGGAAAAAAAAATCCTGAAGAATGTACAAACTGAAAACCAATTTTTGTCTGTATAGCATCAACAGCAACGCTTGAGTCAGCTTTGTGTGAAGCCGCCATTTTGATTCAATCAATAACGTCCCCCTGCACACATTCAGGGACCTGGTCGTGTCTTCAGTTGAAACGGATTGTGGGACAAGAAGCAAAAAGGAAAAGGAAAAAAGTTCCGCCGGACCTCGGGAGCCGGTCGCCTATGTCATGTGCGATCTTTGGCCACACCAGGGCAATAGTGAAGCTGCAGCAAGTGCAAATAAGCTTCAGACAGTCTTACAAGCACTGCTCAGAACTCTCAACTATGGCACTCAACATCCAGGACTTGCCATTCGGATCTTGGCTCCTTGTGCTGGTTCCGACCTATTCACACATCGGTCCACTACTGACATCACCTCATAAGCCAACGGGGCACCCCACGCCGACTTTCGGCGCAGCATTGTAGGATGGCCACACCAATGCAGCAACTTGCTGGACACCACCTCGGTGCCATCCGGATCTCGGCGCGTTCGAGTCACTGTACCGCAAGAGCGGGAGAAACTCAGCTGGACACGCCGTCTTTCGGCGCAGCATTGTAGGATGGCCACACCAGTGCGGCAATTTGCTGGACACCACCTCGGTGCCATCCGGATCTCTGCGCGTTCGAGTCACTGTACCGCAAGAGTGACCGCAACTCAGCTGGACACGCCGTCTTTCGGCGCAGCATTGTAGGATGGCCACACCAGTGCGGCAATTTGCTGGACACCACCTCGTGCCATCCGGATCTCGGCGCGTAGTGCTGCCTTCGGCCTACTGTAGCCGCAAGTGCGGACGCAACTCAGTTGGACGGCGAGTGAAACGCTAAGGGGCGCTCCACTGCAGCCGAGGAGCCTCCATCTTGGGGGAGACGCACAGCCCCACTGACTGACGCGACCTCACAGGCCAATGGGGCGCCCCACGCCGACTTTCGGCGCAGCATTGTAGGATAGCCACACCAGTACAGCAACTTGCTGGACACTAACTCGGTGCCATCCGGATCTCGGCGCGTTGTGCTGCCTTCGGCCTATTCGCACATCGGTCCGCTACTGACGCCGCCTCACGTGCCAACGGATTTTCTACGCTTTTTGTAGCCCTATGCCGCATAACAGGTCATGTGACTTGTTTATAAAACTTTTCATTGGTTCATTTTACTTTTGGTTTCCTAAAGATGGAAGGCTTTTCATTGGTTTAGAACATTTTTTTTTCCCAAACGATGAAAGCCCCACCTTGTTTCTGGATGATTCAGACTGAAGCTGGCGTCAGCATGAGAGCACCACCATCTCGTGGCTCCGTCGTGGTCATTCCGCGAGCAATCATGGCAGCCGCTCCGCACCGGAAGCCTGCAGGAGTCGAGGGCCCCCAAGACTTTTGTAGAATCTTCACGGCTGAGGGGACGCTTTCGAGAATGGAGCCCAAGCCCTAGCAGGCAAGCGTCCGAGTTCCAAGGTGTCCCAGGGCCATTTTAGTGGACCAGGCCCAAAACCGAAGAGCCGTCCGCCATTTTAAGAGTCCTGTGGCAGCCGCCTATCGCTGCACTGCAAGAGTGGGCGGAAGTCAACTACATGGTGAGCGAGACGCTGTAGCCGCAAGAGCGGGCGCAACTCAGCTGGATGGCCGCCACCTGGGGAGGCCCATTCACGCCGCCTCCCCCACGCCCACCCCGGGCCACCCCACGCCAATTTTCGGAGCAGCATTGTAGGATACCAAAACCAGTGCGGCAGTTTACTGGACATCACCTGGGTGCCATCCACATCTCAGCGCGTTCTGCTGCCTTGGGACTATTCGCACAACAGACCGCTACTGACGAGGCCTCCCCCTGCACCACCCAGGACGCCCCACGCTGTTTTTCTGAGCTGCATTGTAGGAAACAAAAAAACCAGTGCGGCACCCAGGTGACATCACCTGGGTGCCGTCCAGAACTCAGCACGTTGTGCTGCCTTGGGACTATTCGCACAAAAGACAGCTTCTGACCATTGTTGCTTTTTTTAATCAAAAAATATTTAAATGTATTTACAGTTTTTGTTGCGTTCGTTATATTTAAAAGTTAATAACGTTTTATAATCCTACTTTGTTGGAGTGCTATATATTTTTAAAAAATCGGGTGAATGGGGCCTTGAATCGGGTTATTGTCATGTGTGGGCTTTGCAAGTGTACTGCTACAGGATCGGACATTTCAAACTCAAATGCACGTTATTTTTCTTACCTTTCCGAAGCATGGAGCGCAATAGCAGGCAGAGAAAGGGTGATGCAAGTGTTGAACACTGCCTGGCCTGGCAAGTTGCTGGCAGTGCCCCCCCCCCGCCCGCTCCTGAAAGAGGACACACACACACTGCCGCCCCGAGTACTTCACAGATCTTTAAAAGACCATGCGCTTGTTCATGAGGCTTAAATGGTTTATCACCCCTTCTAGAACCCCTGCATCGACCCTCTGACGTTTCCTGGAAGAATTACCACGTAACACAATACCAAGCCCTGTCACCTGAAACCCCCGAGGAATCGTGGGGCATATTATCAAGGGGGTTTATCTCCGCTTTTTTGGCTTTAAAAGCCAAGAAAGCGGAGATAAAATTATCTCCCTATTACCAAGCTGTCGCTAACACCAGTTAGTGACAGCTAAAAGGAGATAGCGACCATCTTGGGCCCCGCTTTGCATGTCAGTGATATTTATCACTAATGACATGCAAAGTGGGCGTGCCAAGATGTTAGCGACTGGAAACAGTCCCTAACATCGCTATCTCCTATTACCAACTTTTGGAGATATTCGCGCTAAGCGCGAATATCTCCAAAAGCTAACACCTGCCCTGAGCAGTTCTTAGCCATGTTATCCAATGGGAGGTGGATAACATGGCTAAGAGCATTTGCTCGATAATGCATGAATATCGCTGACTTTTCAGCGATATTCATGCATTGCGGCCGTTTTTTATCGCATTGCGATAAACCTTGCTAATAGCAAGGTTTATCTGCGATAAAAATCGCCGATGTGCGGCGATAATTTTGGTCTCTAAACAAGTTAGAGACAAAAATTATCGCTAGTTGTTGGTAATATGCCCCCGGGTTTTTGCTTGCAGAAATCGGGAGGCGGGAGACTAGCACTGAAATCAGTAGTCTCACGCCTGAATCGGGAGGGTTGGCATGTCTGGATTCTCTACAGCTGGGGCCATAAACTACATCCGCAGGGCTAGGTGATAGCCTGGGACCGGCCTGGCATCTAAAATGGCTGCCGTGCACGACAAAATTGTGGCATTGGAAAAAAGGCAAGATGGCGCAGACAATGTTTATCAATAAGGATTCATTTATAACAAAATATTTTATCGCACTGACAAATTGGCGGTCAACACTTCCTGATTTCCATCGAATCGAACGTTAACAGACGTCACGCAGCAAAAAAAAAAAGCTCACGCACAGCCGCTGGAAAACATGTATCAACATATATGAGCCTCCTCAGCCACCCTCAGAAAACATAAGGGATCAGGATACGTCTCCCGCACCCCCTTATACCTAGTAATTTAATTAAAACAAAACACAAAATGGCGAATTCCCGTTTCGCTACCAGTCTGCGGCCCGGGAAGCGCTTCTACCGTGAAAAATCAATTTTTTTTTCCCCACGGGACCCTTTAATAACCCCAACATCATTCCTAGGGGGTCAAGAGGGGAATACCTTGCCCCCTTTCATTAAATTCCCCCTTCGTTTTTCACCTCTTCTTCTCTCTCGATCCTACCGAGAGACAAGATGGCGCACGCACAGCCGCTGGAAGACATATATCAACATATATGAGCCTCCTCAGCCACCCTCAGAAAACATAAGGGATTAGGATACGTCTCCCGCACCCCCTTATACCTAGTAATTTAATAAAAACGAAGCACAAAATGGCGAATTCCCGTTTCGCTACCAGTTTGCGGCCCAGTTCACGGCCCGGGAAGCGCTTCTACCGTGAAAAATCAATATTTTTTTTATTTTCCCCACGGGACCCTTTAATAACCCCAACAACATTCCTAGGGGGTCAAGAGGGGTATACCTTGCCCCCTTTCATTAAATTCCCCCTTCGTTTTTCACCTCTTCTTCTCTCTCGATCCCACCGAGAGACAAGATGGCGGCCGCTCTGGACTGTTTAGAATGTTGACAGACACCGGGGAGCCAATCAGCTTCGCATCGCAAAGTTCCGTTTCGCGAAAAGTAAGCGGACCGGAGCGCAGTCCGGAGCGCTGTTACAGATATATATCTTGTTTTGAACGTTAATTTCTCAAAATCCACTGGAGCACATATATTGAGACCTAGCAAAGGCACATCGGGCTAACAGTCCCTACAATTTTACCAAGTTTCGTGCAAATCCATTCAGCCGTTCGAACTAAAAGTGAGGCCAACCGCCCTATGGAAATTAACATGGGGAAAACGCGTTTTGGGACCCCCCTTTTTTCTCGGCCCCCCCTTGAGGAAACCCCCCCAAATTTTCAGGGGCTGCTCAGAAACAAAATGTGCCATTTTCCTGAAAATTTCAGCCGATTCCGTCCACAAACGCCAAAGTTATTAGACATAGAATTTTCAAAAATCCCATAGGGAAAAAATCCTAACTATATATACCTACTGGCGACACGCCAGTAGGTAATATATATATATATATATATATATATATATATATATATATATAGTTATATATATATAATATGCCAAGGTGTATTGAAGAATGAGTGGGTGTATGAGTGTCTGAATGGATGATTTAGTAGGTGCGTGACTGACTGTATAAGTGCGTGATTAAACATGTCTTCCTGAATGCATGGGTTAGCGACCAAACTGTGTGAATGTCTGTTTCAGTCTGTCATTTGGTGTGTATTAGGCCTGGGCGGGTAATTCCGTTCCGCTGGCGTAATTTGCAGAATTTGGGTAATTTCGCGTTACGCGAAGGACGCAAAATTGCCGAAAATTCTACAAATCGCGACTTAGCGAAATTTTTTGCTTCTTCGCGTTCTCAAATGCCTGTTCGCGAGATATTTCCCCCCGAGCACGCAAACAGTGATTTCAAGCAGTAAAAAAGAATTGCAAACAAGCAATTCCCGTGTTTGCGGAATTTCTGCTTGTTTGCAGAGATTTGCGTAACACAATTACGAAAATTCCGCCCACCCCTAGTGTGTAAGTGGCTGCATGGGTTGGTGAGTAGCTGGTGAGTAGCTACATGAGTGTCTACATGGGTTATTGATTGGTTGTCCGAGTGTCTGTGTGGTTGGGTGGGATATGTGTGACTCTGCATAGATGTGTTAGTGGGTGATTCACTGGATGTATGGGTTTAAAAGTGCATCTATGAAGGGCTGTATGGGTGGGTGTGTGTTTATGGGTGTGTTGGTGAGTGAATGGATGTCTCAGTGGTACATGTGTGAGTAACTACATATGTGGAAGGCAGTATATCTGAGTGTTGTACTGTATAAATGACTATATGTTAGAGTGAGTGATTGTTAGAGTGGCTGAATGGATAAGAGTGTGCTTGTGTCAGTGATTGTATAAGAAAGTAAGTATGTTTTAGTATCTATATGAATAAGTGAGGTGGTGTGTGTATAACTGTATATGTGAGTAAATGGGAGTGTGATTGATTATTTGCATGACTGACTAGGTGTGTGAGTAACTCTATGGGTGGGTGGCAGTGTTTGAATGTCTGTATAGGTGTATGAGTACATATGATAGTGCTGTATTGATGAGTGACGGCATGTATAACTGACTGTATGGGTTAATGAGGGGATGTGTGTGTAGCCCTAGGAATCAGTAAATGGGTATGTAGTAATTGGTATTGGTGTGTCTATGATGTTAAAAATTGTAGTCTGTATTTTAGAGTGGGTGTATCACAGTTTATATTAGGGTGTGAGAAGGAGCATCAGATTATCATGCGGATGATGTCATCAGTGATGTCATAAGTGATGTCATTTGAGATGTCATCAATGATGTCACTGACCATGTCATGAGTGATGTAATATGAGATTTCATCAGCAGTGCAATGCAGGGGCGTGAGTTATAGTTAGCTCAATTAACTATAATGGACACATTTCTCTGATTTTGTACTAGTGAAATGTCCAACTAACTATGATGTCCCTCACACCTGTGTTTTTTTCAGTGAAAAAATATATTTATTTGTATATCATCACTCATTTAAATTAAGAAGACAGAACTACAAAACTTCCATTCTCTCCGCTAATGCACATCTGTATATCTGCTCTCTCAAACCTCTCCAAAAATAGACCAATGGTGTTGTTCCAAAGCATCCAAATACAAACTACCTACTCCTCTCCTTGAATATACTTCCCTTGGTTGGGCCTTGTGGATCTTTAATAATAGTAATAAATGCTGAGAGGAACTCAGTTACTTTAATAAAACTCAAATGCGATACCAGACATTTCTTCATTTGAAGGCAGTGCCACCCACACGTTCCTCCTACTTTCATCAAGGAACAGAACCCTATTCAGAAAGTCTTTTCTGAGTTCTACCTTTGAAAACGGCACTGCAAACAAGATAGAGGCCAGTGACAAAAAGGCCTGCAGATCTAACGCATACTCAATGCATTTACAAACAAATATTGTTAGCTCTATATGAAGGGGTCATTTCATTGTTAGCATGGTAATATGAAGCAGTAAACACAGATTTTACACCCATATATCTGCAGTGCTCTCTGGCCAGTAATTATTCTGAATGGATTTTCATTGCAGCTCAGATTATGTTGGTGACTGAAGGCTCTGTTTGCCAACTGAAATTGTTGATAAACTAACTAACCTATAAGGGAAAATGTATTCAGACATTAACTGCTATAGAACAGTGTCATTATTATTCAGATCAGTAAGCTATTCTGCAGTCTCCTGCTGATTACTCAGACAATGATGCAGAGAAAGGAAGTGCCTGTCAGATTTCTCATGAGCAGTAACTTCCTTTATGATAAATTCATAGCACACATTTACTGTTGGACAAAGTTGCATAAGAAATTACAATTATATTATTTGGACAAGTTTGCCTGACTGTGCATTAGAATTTATGACCATATTTTCCATCCCAAAAGACACATGAAGTTCTCACCAAAAATGTGCTGGAGAAAAGAACAATAACACAGAAAAATTAAAACAATGCAGGAATCATTTTATATATAAGAAATAGCAGTTGAATGATGAAAATACATTTCAGAAATCCACCTAAGCATTATTGGCAGTCTTTAGATCTACAATGCATTTTAGACACTGATGAAAACAGTCTGCATTTTGGTGTAGCTTTAATAATACAACAATAGTACTAAAAACGTGCAGCAAAATGCTATTCTCAAACTTACATGCTGAGTTTACACCTCCACCTCTTCTATCTGCTTCTAGATCTTCATCCAGACTGCGGAGTCTCTGCACAGTAGTAAATGTGCGCTGGGAATCAGAGAATATCTACTACTTAACATGAAGGGATTGAATAGAAGTATGGGGGGTTTAGGTAGTGACATGCACCCACCCACAAAAGAATAAGCCCACTGTTGTTGTTGGAATTTAAAAATGTCTGTCGTAACTTGAGAAGTCCATTTCGCAACAGAAATTCAGCTTCCTAATTTGTGGGTAGGAGAATGTCCCTCCCTAAATCCCTCTTTAAAGCTCCCTAATCCTATTCTGTTCATTATTAAATATTTGAACAGCAAATACGTACACACAATACATCATAAAGGTTAATTCAGATAATGGAACACCACAGGCAAGGGTGACAACATCTGCACTTAAATCGCAACGCTGGGTGGTGAAACAATTAGCTATTAGATGTTTCCGCTTTGGAGAGACTGTGAGTGGAATGGAAGCATTTTTCAGACAAAGATAATTGTTAAGGCATTTGATGTATGGCAATTGGAAAGGGGCGACCATTCGGTCCCCCCGAACGTATGGTGGAGTACCTCGATCCCCCCGGGAGGCCATCTTGGGCGGGAGGCGAGTCTCGGCTGGTATGCCCGAAGCGGCGTAGCCGGGGCGCGCCTTTTTCCCGCCCTGGAGTGGGTTGTCCTAGACACTGACGCGGCCGGCCACGCCCAGGGAGGCAGGCGGAGGCGGGTTTACGCCCGCCCGAAGACGGATAAAAGGAGCAACAAGCCAAGAAAGCACCCTCTTGTTCCTGTGCTCTGAAGCTGCACCTCCCCGCTGCACGTGAGCTCGAGACGGAACGAAGAGCCAATTTTGAGCGTTGTAATTTTTTGTCTTTGTTTTACAGAGATCTTCGTTCGAGAATGCCGGGCAAGAAGGTCGGAAAGCGGGTCGGGACCGATCAGATGCTCCGCATGCTCATAAAGGAGGTAGCCGAGTTGAAGAAGCAGATGGCGGTAAAGAATGGAGAGGGAGGACCGAAGCGAATCGTCGGACCAGCATTGCCGGGAGTAGTCCCTAGCGGGAGAGGCAAGAGGTCCAAGAGGGGGGCACCTGGGGGGGAGGCCCCGGTTCCCGATACACCGATAGAGGAGCCCACCCCGGTTCCGAAGGGGGGGCATCCGATCCCCGTGGTAGTCACCCCCGTGAACGGAGAGGATATGCCTCCCGAGTTGGCGGCACAACTGGCAGCGTGGTTGGGAAAAGATAGTGAGGGCACCACGGCTGACGACGCCAGGGCAGTAATGAGACAACTGCGGGAATCTAGAGAGGCTGCGAAGGCACCATCTTCTGTTCCCCCACAGGTTCCGGTGGCTGAGATTGCAGCGGGCGCGAGTTCGGCAGCAAGTACAGCACCTAGTTCAGGTAAGCGGCTACTGCCGATTGCGGGGGAGGGGTCTGTACCCTCACGAAGGGAGAAAGTGGCCCAGCATGTTCCACTTGAAATTAAGGAAAAGATTTGGGCCGATAAGTATGTGAACATGTTTTCTTTGCTTACTGACCATTACGAGATGGAGCATGTGAAGGGCCAAAAAGAGCTTATGCATCCGAGTGTTTGGCGCGCAAAAATGGCCGCCTTTAAGGTCGACGAAAACATAGGTACTTGGGGCAGAGCGTTTGGCATTTTTACCTCCATTATGGGTGAGCGAAGGCCCGAATTGTTGACGGAGTTGCCTATTTACCAGACACGTATCATGGAGTATTCTCTAGCATACGAGGGCAATCAGTGGTTTTGTTATGACAATCTTTTTAGGAAGGCTAAGGAGCACGACCCAGCTCTAACATGGGATTGTTATGACTCCATTTCTTGGCAAAAAATGGAGAATTCAGGCATGTTAAAAGTACCATTGTCGGGGAGTAACGGGGGTGAGGCTTCCCGCCAATCCTCTGGGACACCCTTTCGGACGGGTGCAGGTAACGAGCACCACTCGAAGTCGAGTGGCAACGCAGGTAAAAGGGGGATTTGTTGGAATTTTAACAGGGGAAAATGTACGAGGCCCCAAGGGTCATGCAAGTTTAGACATGAATGTGGGGGGTGTGGACAGTCCTCCCATCCTGAGACCATGTGCAGAGCCAAAACGGGTGATAACGGTGGTAGGGGAAGCGCCAAACAGGTCTGAAATAGTCCGAGGGGCGCCTTTACCTACCCCGATTGATACCATGGCAATGATTCCTTGGCTCAACGAATACCCGGACCATGTCTCCGCTGGGGTGTTGCGAGACGGTTTTTCATGTGGTTTCCGCATTCCAGTGGGGGATTTTCGGGGTGAAGCAAGTTGTAAGAACCAACTGTCGGTCCTGCAGCATACGGCAGTGGTACGGGTAAAGATTGGGAAAGAGGTGACTCGAGGGCGGGTTGCCGGTCCATTCGATTTTCCACCAGTTGCTAACTTTGTTTGTTCCCCATTAGGGGTGGTCCCCAAGAAGGACCCGGGTGAGTTTAGGCTAATACATAACTTGTCAGCCCCACGAGGTCTTTCCGTGAATGATGCGATAGACCCGGAAGTGTGTTCGGTGCGGTACGCATCTTTCGATGAGGCCGTCCCCATGTTGAATCGCCTGGGGCCCGGGGCGCTGATGGCAAAATCAGACATCGAGTCAGCGTTCCGGTTGCTCCCGGTACACCCAGACGATCAGCGTCTTCTTGGTTTCATGTTTCAGGGTCGCTATTATATGGATAGATGTATGCCAATGGGATGCTCTATATCTTGTGCTTACTTTGAAAAGTTCAGTTGTTTTCTACAATGGGTATTCACAAGAAAGACGGGTTTTCAGCATGTTATGCATTATCTCGATGACTTTCTGTTCCTGGGGGCAGCCGGGGATCCAGAATGTGGACAGGCTTTAAACGAATTTTGTGTCTTAATGAATCATTTTGGTGTGCCATTGGCACCAGGTAAGACTGTTGGTCCCTCGACTTCACTCGAGTTTCTGGGGATCGAGCTCGACTCGGAGGAAGGTTGTTTCCGGTTACCCAAAGAAAAAGTGTTAAAATTCAGGGCATCCCTTGAAACATGTATTCGAGTGTCTAAGGTAAACCTGCATCAATTGCAACAAACGGTGGGCCAGTTGAATTTTGCCCTCAGAGTAATGCCAATGGCCCGCCCCTTTTCCCGCTCGATTGCACAAGCCATGGTCGGCCTGAAGGAGGGACACCACCGCACGAGGCTCTCGGCAGAGATTCGCCAGGACATGCGCATTTGGCTGGCATTCTTGGCGGATTTCAATGGTCGAATTGTCTGGAACAAACCGGCGGTGTCCTCCGAGGAGCTGGGGCTGTGGACAGACTCGGCGGGGAGTATAGGTTTTGGCGCCATATTCGGTACGCAATGGTCGGCTCAAAAATGGCCGTCATGGTGGCGCGAGTGCGGGCTGACGAGTAACATTGCTTTTCTCGAACTCTTCCCTATTCTTGTGGCCCTGAAAACATGGCCTGAGGGGTTCCGGGATCACTCTGTGGTGTTCTGGTCTGATAACATGACCGTGGTTGAGTGTATCAATAGTCAGGCAGCACGTTGCAAATGGATTCTGAGACTGCTCAAGGAAATTGTGTTATTGTGTATGCAGTTGAATGTGCTCTTTAGGGCGCGACATGTCCCGGGGGTGTTGAATCAAGCGGCTGATGCACTTTCTCGTTTCCGTATGCAGGCCTTCTGGGGTTTTCTGCCCACAGCGGACCGGGTGGCGGCACCCTTTCCCGAAGCTCTCTGGTCTCTCGGTGCCCCGAACTACAAAACCTCGTGGGAGAGAGTTTAGCACCCAGGACAAGGAAGGCATATGAAGGGGCGTTTCGTTCCTATTGGTCCTTTTTGGGTTCTGCTAGGGGGGAGCTTTGGGGCCAGGAAGAGCTTGTCGTAAAATTTTTGCTGTCTCCACATCGGGCAGGCAAATCAGTAGCTACGGCCCAGAGGCATCGGGCCGCCATTTCCTTTATGGCAAGGGCTCATGGGATCCGGGACCCGACAGCGTCTTTTGTGGTGCAGAAAGCGCTACGTGGGTGGCAACGCCTGGAGGGTCGCAGAGTAGATCGGAGACACCCGATAGGCCTGGATAGGTTGGCCCTGTTATTTGCTGTACTCCCTGCGACATGTTCATCCCAGTATGAAACAGTGTTATTCCGAGCCGCTTTTGCGCTAGCATTCCATGGGGCTATGCGGGTAAGCGAACTGGTGGCGAAGAACAAGCAGGATACGGTGGGGGGACTGTGCCGAGAGCACATTCAGGTTAAGGGGGAGACGATGACTGTCTCGTTTGTCAGGTCCAAGACCGATCAGGGTGCGATTGGGGACTGCATAGTCATACATAAGATTCCCGGGTCTCCCATGTGCCCTGTTGTTTGCGTAGAGGAATATTTGGCGCAGAGGGTGGCATCATGGGGGGGGACCTTGTTGAGACACGCTGACGCCACCCCACTGACGAGGTTTCAGTTCCAGCGGGTGCTTGCGATGTCAATTTCGGCCGCGGGCTTGAACCCCGGCGAGTTCGGGACCCATTCCTTTCGGATAGGGGCTGCTACTGAGGCTACAGCCAGGGGTCTGAGTGTGGAAAAAGTGAAACGTTTGGGGCGTTGGTCCTCGAATTGTTACAGAAAGTATGTGCGGTTGTACATGTTGTGAAGCTGTAATGATGTACTCACGCTTCTTGTTTTTGTTTGGTTTACAGTTTCGCAAGCTCACGAGGCGGGGCGGACTGTGCAGTCGACCCGACACCTGGGAACCAGCGGTCAGACATCACCGGCTGCGGAAAAAGTGGTGTGGGTCGTGGGCCACTCATACGTGAGGCGTGCCGCGGACGTATTCAATGCAGGTGACATGATTCACATGGCTGGGGAATACGGGTACAGGGTGACCTTCTACGGAAGGGGCGGGCTCTGTATTGACCAGTTTCAATCCTTTTTCGAGGGTTTGTTAGGGCGGACAAGGTCACCGCCGTCTATAATCATAGTCCATCTTGGGGGCAACGATTTGGTGGCCACTGGTAGACGACTTCTTCTCGAGGCAATGCTCTCCACAGTAAGTTGGTTGGCGAGAAGAGTTCCAGGGTGCACAATTGCATGGTCCCATATGATTCCACGGAAAGTGTGGCGGGGGGCGAATTCGGTTTCTGCTCTGAATCACTCAGTGAAGAAAGTAAATAACAAATTGGGTAGATTGTTTCATTCAAGTACACTGCATTCTATTCCACACGGTTGTATTAAGGGGGACAGTATGTACCTGGGTGATGGGGTCCATTTGTCCCGGGTGGGGAATGAGTTACTCATAGGAGACCTCATAGCTTGGCTAAAGAGTTTAAAACATGACCTTTAGGCAGGAGTTGTTGTGGGGGGTCCGGAGAGCCGGTCAACTATCCGGCCTGTGGCGGTAAGGTCATGATCGGTGAGCAGTAATTGGAAGATCCCTATGGGGGGGCGTCACCCATTACGGATGGGAGCGCTCGGGGGAGGTGGCCATTGGCCCCTCAACGGGGAGGCGGTCCCTTCTAAGGATGGGCCGCCGGAAGGAAAGGAAAGGCGGTCAAGGCCCCTTCCTGGATAGGAGGGGCTACGGGCCCCTCCTGGGGAATTTCCCGGGGCCAGGACACCTGCGACGGCAGATGTGGTAAGTTGTGTGGGGTGGGGAGGGGGTTTACGCTACCTTCTAGACACCACACACGAGTCCTCGGACGACCTTTAAATGGCGTCGAGTTCATTGGGGCCCCCGTCAAGTCAAGGGAAATTGGTAGATGCACTTGAGGTACGCCTCTGTGCGGTCGCTCCTCACAAGTGGGGGAGGTATTTCTGGTTTAGGGATCTGACACCGGTTACGACCTTGCCGTTAGCCCTTAAAAGTTAGGATGTACA
The DNA here is from genome assembly GCF_964263255.1 of Lissotriton vulgaris. Taxonomy (NCBI): domain Eukaryota; kingdom Metazoa; phylum Chordata; class Amphibia; order Caudata; family Salamandridae; genus Lissotriton; species Lissotriton vulgaris. Next base: position 265,518,118 of record NC_141689.1, on the reverse strand, counting down.
ATTTCAAGTTAAATGTTTTGTAGGATGTTAGTTCGGCTAGGAGAACCTTTGTATTAGAAATATGTTAAGGTTAGCCAAACATCGTGATGTGGAAAAGAAATTGTACATAATATTAAACTGTTATTTTTATGCTTTGATTTTGTTTCATATTTTAATAAATACGGCCGGGAGGGTCACTCCCTCCCGCCTTCCAAAAGTTCAGAACCGTTTCCGGTTTCCCATCCTTGGGGATTGTGTCGAGAGGGGGTGGCGGGTATCTCAGCCATATGGAAAGGGGCGACCATTCGGTCCCCCCGAACGTATGGTGGAGTACCTCGATCCCCCCGGGAGGCCATCTTGGGCGGGAGGCGAGTCTCGGCTGGTATGCCCGAAGCGGCGTAGCCGGGGCGCGCCTTTTTCCCGCCCTGGAGTGGGTTGTCCTAGACACTGACGCGGCCGGCCACGCCCAGGGAGGCAGGCGGAGGCGGGTTTACGCCCGCCCGAAGACGGATAAAAGGAGCAACAAGCCAAGAAAGCATCCTCTTGTTCCTGTGCTCTGAAGCTGCACCTCCCCGCTGCACGTGAGCTCGAGACGGAACGAAGAGCCAATTTTGACCCACCCACCAGCCCCTGAGGACAGCCAGTTGTTTTAAATAAAGTTTTGATGTGGTAGCTCTATTTCTTACAGGTTGTGATGATTGTCGTGTTATTTTGAGTATGCAATAAAGAATGGTCATTTGCAGTATGTTTTTGCCAATAAAATGATTTTGCACTAGTGTTGATCGGTAATCATACGTGAAATAGTTATCGTTGTTTTGTAATTAGTAATTTTAGTTAAATTGTCGTATTTATTTTGGTCGGGCGGTAAGGTCATGATCGGTGAGCAGTAATTGGAAGATCCCTATGGGGGGGCGTCACCCATTACGGATGGGAGCGCTCGGGGGAGGTGGCCATTGGCCCCTCAACGGGGAGGCGGTCCCTTCTAAGGATGGGCCGCCGGAAGGAAAGGAAAGGCGGTCAAGGCCCCTTCCTGGATAGGAGGGGCTACGGGCCCCTCCTGGGGAATTTCCCGGGGCCAGGACACCTGCGACGGCAGATGTGGTAAGTTGTGTGGGGTGGGGAGGGGGTTTACGCTACCTTCTAGACACCTCACACGAGTCCTCGGACGACCTTTAAATGGCGTCGAGTTCATTGGGGCCCCCGTCAAGTCAAGGGAAATTGGTAGATGCACTTGAGGTACGCCTCTATGCGGTCGCCCCTCACAAGTGGGGGAGGTATTTCTGGTTTAGGGATCTGACACCGGTTACGACCTTGCCGTTGGCCCTTAAAAGTTAGGATGTACAATTTCAAGTTAAATGTTTTGTAGGATGTTAGTTCGGCTAGGAGAACCTTTGTATTAGAAATATGTTAAGGTTAGCCAAACATCGTGATGTGGAAAAGAAATTGTACATAATATGAAACTGTTATTTTTATGCTTTGATTTTGTTTCATATTTTAATAAATACGGCCGGGAGGGTCACTCCCTCCCGCCTACCAAAAGTTCAGAACCGTTTCCGGTTTCCCATCCTTGGGGATTGTGTCGAGAGGGGGTGGCGGGTATCTCAGCCATATAACCATAGGAAAAGAATAGGATATTTTGTAAAAACAATTGAAAATTGTGTGATATATACACCCCGTAGGGTAGACAACAAAAAGTGTTCTACGCACAATATATTCTTTGCCTTGTGGGGCAGGTATTGTTGATTTAAGTGATTTATGAGTGGAGGGCTACCCGTACCCCCTATACAGACCCTCTGGGCTCCTTGTTGATGGATGACATCATCTGCAAACAGAACAATGGATTCTTGAAAACTGCAGGGCTGTCCTGAAGAATGCATAACACAACTAAATAATACATGAGCAGTAATATATATAATATATACCTGTGATGTTTATAAAAAGTGTATACTAGTATTTATGTCATATACGTAGCATAGCAATATTCTCCATTTTGCAGGAACTCCCATTGGTTCCTCCCACCTTTACTACTAAGGGGGCGATTATGATCTCGCTAGGAAAGCCCTTCGTACGACTCAGATCCAGAGAGCTTTGAGCCAGACTGATTCTGACAATGCACATGAGATCTTCGCATTGTAATTGGTTGTTCAATCCGAAGATTTGGTCTGAAATATGGGCTCCGAATCTGATTTGCTCATTCCGGAACCCTTCTGGAGGCCTTCCTAACGAGATCGTATTCAGTCACTAACATGTTTTCTTACATGTGCAGAGACTCTATGTCAGGGCAGAGATCTCCATATCAAAACGGCTCCCACACTGATTATCTTCAGAAAAAAACTCAAAACATGGTTGTTCTCAATATAACATTTTTTATTTACTACAATGAGAGTTCTGTTATCTCAGCGCCGAGACACCCATCTGGGTATTTGCGCGCTTTAAAAATCGCATAAAATAAATAAATATATCGCCACATAAAGTAGAGGAGGAGGTATAAACTCCTCATGCAAATTTGTAAATAGGATTTCGTAGTACTATTTTACTACTACTGTAGTATTGCTAAACGTATTACTAAATGAACTTTGTGAATATGACTCGTATTTTTCCATTTTACTGCATTCAAACCCCTAAATGGAACATACACTTTAACTGCTTTGCTATTAAATTTGATGAAACATGAAGTTCTATACGCTGAGTTACACCACGGTAATCTCTTTGTGCATGTTCAACACACCATAGTGCCGGTGAAGGTAACAGTCTGTGCAAGTCCTGCAATGTGTCAGCTGAAAAGCTTGAAACACTTTTGAAACTGAACGCTTACATGTTTTCACTTTTCTTATCTTAATTACGCTTCCAGTTAGCACTGATAGTCTGATCTCGCTTTGATATTACTGACAGAACCCATGAAAACATGTCTACTGAGAGATGGGTATTTCCCTTCTTCCTTTATGCTCGCATTATAAAAAGTCAGCACATTGATGCTCATTTTATTTCCTCATTCCTTTAAAGCTGCCAGGTGTACAATAACGAGCTGCATAGCCCCTTTTATCCATTTGAATGCAATAACATGAAAGAAGCTGTCTCGTTGCAGCAGCCAGTGTCTGCAGTGACTTCTTTCAATTTAATTTCAAACATGAGCAAAACGAGACAGGGTGTGGTGGCATGCAACTTACTATTTCGATGGATCTCTTTAAGAATTCCTTATTAAAGTGCAATAATTGCCCTTTTATCAATATCAGTCAGTCAGTGTTTACTTTATTTTGATTAGCATCAGCAATCATAAAAGTGCAATAAAACATCAATAAATTCATGACTATAACATTAAATTCAATAGAAATTCAATATTATACATGAGCAACATACACCCCCAGCTACAAATCTAGATAAATAGCAACATACATGCATACTGTCAAAAAATTGCACTTATAAAAGAGATGACCTTGCTTGCTAACAATTCAAAGGCATGAGTGATGGACAAATATATTTACTTTGCAGATCAGCCATTTAGGGCAAATTAAAAGAATGTGTAAAGTGTCTAGAGCAGAGGTCCTATCACATTTGCAAATGGGGGTTCTGTTGGCTTAGGCCATTCTACTAGCAATTGAGGGAACATATTCAGACGAATATGTAAAAAACCTTTTGTGCATAACGAGCATGTCCAATGTTAGGTAAATGTACGATTTGTTCCACAGATTTCACCATAACATGATGTGTATAGCAATGTGTGTGCTGTGAGTCTAAGGTTCTGGCTTCTTGGGTATATATCTTAAATGTGCACTTTACCCATGCAATATCTGATTTAGAAATTAGCACTGGTGAATTATAATGATGTGGTTGCCCACGTTTTTTAGTGTCATTTTCATATAAATCAACCAAGGTATGAGCAGGCTATAATCCATATTCAGACAATCTCTCAATATCAATCTGTTAAATTCGTACTTGTTTTTGACCCATATCAAAAACCATAAAAGTATAGGGTGCAAATATATGCAGTCAGCAATAAAGCCTGCACTTATCTCATTGTGCACTATTTCTGCAGGTACATTCTGAAGAATTTGTAACAGTGTTCTAAAACATTTATTTTCAGCCGCTTGTATAGTGATGAAGGACTTGTAACCCCAGATCTCTGCTGTCATGTCTTCCTCGTAATAACGACAGACTACTTCTTTATGTATCTAAGAGCTTTATTCAACAGGTGCTCTCAGGTCCCCGTCCCTACTCTAACTGACTAGCCCATCCCCTCGATCCTCCTCTTCCCCCAGCCCACTAACTCCGCCCACCCAGCTACTAGAACGTTTACAATACCACATCTCCACCTTTCTTGACAAAACGGAATAACAAGTTAATTCACAGTTCCTCAATTAGTCGTTTAGGCCGATGAACAGCTCGCCGGGGCCGTTGGGAGCCTCCTCCACCGGCAATCTCACTCTTAGACTGGGTGTCCGTATGAGTAGGGTTAATGTTCAGAACAAAACTCTCACTGCATTCACCATTGGATGGCTCAACTGTTGTCGCGAGGGCATCTCTCAGGACTGGGGCACACTCGAGTGCATGCGACATGCTGTTGGGGATTCTCGAGCCGGCAGGTGCTGTGGTCACTAGGGCGCCCTTCTGACATGTGGTAATCAAAGGATCGTCCCAGAATCAATCGACAGTCTGCCTCCGCTGATTGTTCTTGCTTTTTCACCACAGGGTAATCCGTTTCTGGTTGTTGCTCTTGCTTTATCACTATAGTGTCCCCTGCCGGCAGGGAGGAGTGTCTCATCTTCCGGCGGTGATCGACACGCAATTTAATTTCTTCAGTCTTGGCCTTCTGGGCAGTGCTTACTTCCGAAACACAGCCAGTCGTTGACACATGTCTCAGTGCACCTTCCCTTGTGGACATTCTTGTCAGGAGGGGTCGACTTAACATTAATGTTGCTGGGCACTTGCCCGTGGTCAAGTTTATGGAGTTGATCGACGAGTGCACAGCTATAGTGGTGTTTTTTTCAAACTAAAGTTCATGTGTTTGAGGTAGGTGCTCCCAGGTGTCGTCCTCTGCCCTTTGGACGAGTAGAATCAAAGTTATGAAGTGCCGTCAAAAAACTGATTATTTCAAAACTGAATGCCAATACTGCCAAGTAAGTTCACAGCACTTATTTCATACTCTGCAAATGATCAAAACTATATGCATGAAGGAATTTTATCTCAAACTTAATCAATTCAAATTTGCATTTTATTTGCACAATTCTTCTTTTTGTATTTTTTCAAAACATTTTTCTGTTTCAATGAAACTTTTTGAAGCACATTACAAATAAACAATACAAACAATAAACATGTCACTACTTACTTTTATACACCATTCATACCAAAAAACATTGCAGTCATACTGTAAACACATTCACACTACTAACAATATAAAAGAGGATACATTTTTCATACAATTAGATACAATTCATGGGAAAGAAACCATAGATATGCGTTTTTTTGAATCTGAATCACTTTGATCAAAAGAATAGTTCAATTCTCTTATGGTTTCCACGTGAGAAACGTGATATAAAGGGGGTCTACGCGTTTCAAACTCCTGGGTTTGGAGTTCTCGTCAGGACCAATAGCTGTGAATGACAAGAAAACGGGGACCTGTGTTAATATATGAACTCTATCTGCGTGTGCCGCTATGGGTTCAACACCCACTTCTCTGCTTCTTACCTCTCTAAGTAGAGTAAGATGTGCCTCAAATATTCATCAAGTTCGCGGAGCGGGACCACCTATGTGATAAATATACACGTTGTTGGTATGAACTTTCTAATGTCAACATTCCATGACAGGCATGCTCAACCTCATACTTACTTCTGGCGTGATATCTTTTTCTCCAGTTCTATATAGGGGAAAGGACAGGGATTCTGTCAGTGGCTTGAATTTAAAAGGCTTGTGTTTAAAATGGAGCATGAATTCACAATCATATCGTGGCGCGTCTTACCAGTTAGTTGGGTGGTAAACGCCGTAATTTTTGCTCTGTGCTGGGTCGAGTAGTGGTCACAGGGCGTCTGTAGGGGCCGAGAGGCAATAAATGTCTTAATATTTTTATGCGCAAACACATAACTTTCATGCACGTTGGAGAATTTAACTGTGCTTCATGAAAAGTCTTACCGGTTAATGCATTACTGCATGCCGTAATCTGTAACTGATCGAGCGGGGAATCGTGTCGCGTCTGTGAAGTCAAAAGCAAGATTAGTTCAGTATTTGCTTGCGCATTAGTAAAACGTTTAGGGGTCCCCTGTACAGGTTTGCAAACATACCTTCAATTTGCGATGAGCTCCGTTAGGGTCCCGTCTTCCGATCTAGTAGTGAAGACACCCGATGGTGATTTAACTTCCTGGTTTGAGCGTCACATGACTTACTCATGTATTGCGGTCGCCATGTGTGTGTTGTCAATTTTCAATGTCGGTAAATGACATTTATATCTATGGAGCATTGACTAGGTATTCCTTGGAGTTTTAGGCTGGTCATGTGTAAATTTCAGACATTACTGAAGAAACGTGTTTAATTTCGTGGTCAATCCGGTGGTGTCTCCGTAGGGGGCCATCTTGGATAGGGGACCAATGTCATGGATGCCAATGTGTTCTTATAACTTAAACATTTCAGACAATTCGTTTAATCCATTGGTAGCTGTATTAAATTTGACAATCAGTGATGCCTCTCTTTTGGACAGTTTAGTGTCTATATCTCCTCCTCTAGGGTCTTGTTCCACCTTAATCAATACAGTCCATCGGAAATCATTGTCCTCATGATTTTTTAATTGCCAATGACTGACTAATGGGGCGTTGGGTACCTTCCATTTTATCCTGGATTTGTGTTGTTGGATGCAGGAACAAACCTCCTGATTGGTTTTCCCAATATATAGGAGGTTACATGGGCATTTGATCCCATAAATCACATATTTTGTTTTGCAATTCGTAAATTGCTCATGCTTCCACGACAATCCTTTATGTTTGAACACTGTTCCTTCTTCAGTTGAATCGCAACAGTTACATCCTCCACATTTGTGGTGACCCATCACTGGGGGTAAGCCCATCATGCTTCTTAAATTGGAGGGTGGTTTAGTTGGTAATGCGGCTCTCACCAATTTATTGGCCAAATTTGACTCTGTCAACAAACTGATAGCATCCCTTAGGGCACACTGTCTGGCGATTCTTGCCTTCAAAGTTTAAGAAAACATGGTAAAACATGGTAAGTCAAATCTTCTTGAAAAGAGTTGTTTTTATTATTCCGTAGTGTTCAAATCGGTATATGTTAATTCACATATTCATTGCAACAGTAATCTCTGCTTATTTGCATTATTGCTCCAATGCATTTCGGACGATTGTCCTTCGTCGGGGAGCATCTGAAAAAACGACATATACACAGTATAAGATAATTGCTAATAAACTATGCGAACAAAATGATAAAGAGGCATGCTCAGCACCGTGACTGTGTGGTTAAAAATGAAAAATAAAAGCGAGTGAAAAGTAGTTTGTGAGGTAGTTTAACCAAACGGTGACTAAGTGTCGAATCATGAACAAACGCGAGATGAGAGTTGTGCTGTAAACGGGCATGCTTTAAACAGTGAACGCTAAGAGAGATCAAAAAGTCCTAGAAAATCAGCGAGAAAGTGCTCAAAGTAACAGCGGCATTCCGAACTGCAGAGTGAAACAGCTGGTTTAATGCTACGGGTTTTAAAATAAAGAGTGCTCGATAAACTTACCAAAGTATTCGAAAGGGTACGCGCTGGTTAGAAAACTCCACGGTAGATTTACACGAGTGACACAGAAGTGTATGGTTAAATCAACAGGGTGAGTCACGTGATAGAGTAAAGCTAAACAAAAGACTAGCGGGTGAATTAAACGCTGTCAGGTGAATAGAAGAGGTGGTTAAGCAACGTGATGAAAGTTACAAAAAGTGTAAAGAATAACAAAGTGGCTACAAACGAGGGAGGGTGTAGATATGAAAATACAATCAACAATCACATTAATAAATCGAAAATGACCTGCAAATGATAATGCGAACTAAAATAAAAATATAACAAAACCATAGTCTTGACACAGGTAAAAAAGAATGCATAGCTAAACAACAAGGAGACTGTTCAGAACTGGTGGTCCCAAAATCGGGGAGTCTGTAATCATAGTCTAAAGGTAACATGAGAACTCAATGCGTTCATTCAGACCAAAAGGTCTCATCGACTGTAGTCTATATATCCAATAATTTTCCCTTTGGAGTAAATGTTTGTTATTGTCTCTTCCTTCCACTTTGTTGATGACTTCCAAAACGGTGTATTTTAACTGGGAAACAGTGTGTTTCATTTCATTGAAATGAATGGCTACTGTGGATTTTTGGTTCGAAGTACGAATGTTGGACTTGTGCTCATTTAAGCGAGTTTTTATCTTGCGCTCAGTTTTTCCAACGTATGTTTTTCCACACGGGCATTTTAAAAGGTAAATGCAGTTGCTGGTATCACAGGTGGCAGTTACTTGTAGATGGATTTTGTGACCTTTCATGGGATGTGTTATATCTGTGCCGGATATTATGTTATGACAATTATTGCAGCTATTGCATGGTCTTGTTCCACAAGATTGAAGATCAGGACTTTTGGGTTGTTTGAGGATTTCTCCTAGGTTTTTACCCTTGGTGTAGGCAAACAATGGTAAGGATTTGAATATGTTATTGAAATCTGTCTTCAATTGTAAAACTGGCCAATGTTTGAGCACTATGTTTAGCGTCACCTTCCTGTTCACGTCGGTGATCTCCACACATAGCTTCAAAATGATTCTGGCGCCCACACTTCCGACACTGCTGGCCCATCGCTGTATGTGGAAAGTCATAGCCACATCTATAGCATTTCTTGGCACGATCCACCCTTTGGTCGTGCCAACTGATTTCATGACGCCAGCGTCTGGCTGGTTGGTGCCGCGAGGATGGCCTGGTTCTTCTGGGCCTTTCGCTGGAACGCCGGCGGGATTGGACATTCTGAACCCGGTTGGCCTGTTCTCTTTTTCCTACATGCCCTGACTCCATTTTCTTGGCGTGCTCCTCGGCCTGATCGTGCACTCTTGTCATCTCTTCGATTTCGTCAAGATTGTGACTTATCTTTAGCAGCTTCCGTCTAAGTGCTTTAGACTGACACCCGTCAATGATTCGAAGCCGTATGGCATCTTCAGTGGAAAATGTGTCAAAGTCGCAGTATCGGGATAACCGACGAAGTCGTGTTATGTACGTGCTCATCAGCTCTTCTGGGTCCTCACGAGCCTGGTGAAACATTACGCTTGTTGCGGAACTTTTTGTTTAGGGCCTCACGACCTTTGGCATACGTCCCGGTTTCAGCCTGGGGCAGTTCTTTTATCACTTTGCTAATGTCTTTTCCAACTAAATTACCCAATGCATTCAACTGATCTTTATCCACCGTCACCTTGGACCCTTTGATGTAGTCCTCGAAGTTTTCAACCCATGCTTCCAACAGCTATCAGAGTCAATGGCTCTGGGGGCCTCAGGTGGGTCATGCCCACCAGGATAGGCTTGGCTTCTCTTTGTGGTGAGTTGTGCGTTGACACGATGAATGATTTATCTAACGTTCCTGTTTCCTGTAACACTCTATCTCTCTTGACCACGTGTGGTCATTTGGATTGTCTTGTGCTTGTTCAAGAACTCTGTCGCTGCCTCTGGGCAGTCGTGCGATTCACTGTTCACAGTTTCAAGTGATGCCCTTATTCACGCTGAGCAATCATCTCATGTTATTCATGTTTTCATCAGTTCATTACAGTGTGGCTGGAATGTCTCGGGCTTGTCTTCATTCAACAGGGTCACCTCATTCATGTGACTTGTCGGTACACTGTGCTCGTGACACTTTATGTCTGCAATTCTGTGCAACACTACAAACGCTCGTGTCCTTCTTTGTTTTGCCTCTTGGGGTGATGCGCTCATGGTACAGTCCGTTATTTGATCATTACTGTGCTCAAATTTCTTTAACTGAATGGTGCGCACTGATGACTGACTCCAAGATGGTCGCTTCACTATTGACCAGGGAGGTCCTTCCCATCTTGCCTGACTTCAAAATGGCCGCTTGACTGACGGCTTTCACTCTGCGATGTCCAACGACATGCACTCTTCACTCGCACGAGGCGTTGCAACAGCGACTCACCGGCCGCCACCACACTGCTGGCACAACGATCTCTCCAATCGTCTGCTTGTCTCTCGCCGGCCACTCCGCTTCACCAGGTACGCTTGGGCCGCAATTCAAACTTCGGCTTTTCGCGCGCATGCCACTTTGCACGCTTTTGGAGTGAGGTTCTCTCGTGGCAGGCTATCTCATCTGTTCAGTACTTTTCCACGCATTCATCCTGATCTCACACTTCTTACGATTTCGTTGCGCAGTGGTACTGGGTGACTTCAGAGCTTGTCAGTAGGCCTCACACCATGCCGAGCCTCTTAGCTTCTCCCGCTTCAAGCGCGAACCAGCGCCAAATTCAAAACTTCACCAATGCTCGACTGCGCTTCTTCACTGGGGCTCTACGCGATCTCCCGATCACGGAGCAGATACGAACTGCTGGCCTCTCTTCTCTGGGCGGCAATTCTTCTTGGGGCACCTGCGTCGCAACAGCGACTTCCTTCCCAAATTCTAGGAACGGGACCGAATGTCATTTGCAGGTTCAGGGACAGCAAGCTGTGCATCCCACCCTCCTCGCCAGTTGTCGTGTCTTCCTCGTAATAACGACAGACTACTTCTTTATGTACCACATCTGCTACAGAGGATACAGTTGGAACACACTTTGCATAGTAGAGGTGTAACTTTATATGCATGTAGCCTAGTCTCATGGAAAAGCCATCAGTACTGAAGGGGACCCTATTAACAGATTGAATGTGTGATTTTAATAAAGTATCCCAGGACAATGTATCATCCAACAAGATGCCTAAGTAGCAGAACTTGTCCACCTTACCTATATCATGATCCTTTATTACAGAAGTTTTACTTATGGTATTTCTGTTATCATAGTATATCATTTGAAGAAATTGTTTTTTGGCCCAGATTCTCCATGAAATTGTCTGTATGAGAGATAAGAACAGAATCATCCGCGTTTAGCAAGGCAGGGACCATTCTATTTCCTAACTTTGGTACATCTTTACAGTGTTCCCTTAAAAACTGATCTAATTGATTAATATATGTAAAAAAAGCATAGGCACTAAAATACAGCCCTAACTGATAGTGCACTGTGCTGCATTCCCTCAGTGGGATGTATCTTACTGAGCCTTCAAGCCCTGTGAGCAAATCCTGCAACAACGCCACTGGGGCCTCATCCGCCCCCATGCCCCTCAGCACAGACCACAGTTTTTTGTGGAGGTCCATGAAGGCTAGATATATACTTTTCCTTTCATCCACTGAGTATTTATTTACTAAAAGATATAAATTCCAGTTTTGATCTACAGTGCCTCTACCTGGCCTAAAACCGTATTGAATTTCTGACAAAATATTCCAATTATTAGCCCACTATGTTAATCGCCTCAGAAAGACCCTACCCAAAACTTTTACTTTCACGTCTATCAAGAGCTCAGGTTCCCATTTTTAAAAATAGGTGCTATAACTGTTTGCTTTCATGATGGGAGAATATGGCTTTGTGCAGCCGCATTCAGATGTTGGGTGATTAATGGGGACAACAGATATGCACATGATTTAGAAAAGTTGCCTGGTACCCCATCTGGGCCTAGAGCCTTCCCAGCTGTCAATTCCATTGTGACTTCCCTCGCTTCTTCTAGCTAAAAATAGAATTTTGTTTTGACCAGAGGTGCAATAAGATTGGAATCACTGTCACCCGTTTCCATCGCAACATCCTTTTCCTTTACATCTCATGTCATTACAATGCAGCCATTACATTGCATGTCACGAAAATGCATGTCATTATAATGCATGTCACTATAACGCAGGCATTACATTGCTAGTATTACAACGCATACCATTACAACGCATAGAACCCTTACACTATCTGACACTTGCCCTACTGTTGCACTCACTGGAGTTAGAATAGTAATTATTACCCCTATACAATACAATACTTACCTTAAATGCAATCTAATGGTATGCATTGTAATGGTATGCATTGTAAAGGTATAATGCGATATAATGGAATGCATTGTATAGGTTGTTTCTGAAAATACAATGTAATGGCATGCTATGTAATAGATTGCATTGTAAAGGATGTTGCGATTTAAAAACTGCGTTGTAAAGGCATGCATTGTAAATGCATGTGTTGTAATGTCATACATTCATTCAGATCCGGTACTGTTCTCTTATTAAATAATGGCTGGTTTCCAGAAGGCTGCACTGTTTCTAGTACCACAAGCCTCCTTAAGCTTATCCCAAAGCTTCTCTCCTCATGTCTCTTATTGTATTCCTGCGAGCAAACAAGTGTCCTCCGAGCCACTTTTACGGTGCATGTAGACCTTGGTTTTGATTTAAGGGCTGCCGTTAGGTTTTTTAAAGTTGTTGTGCAGGTCTTATCAAACCCTTTAAATCCTGAACTAATTGTCTTAGTGTTCTGTCTAGTCTGTGCTTGCTGGACCTAAGTACAAATAGTAGATAATGAGTCCACAATGGCTCGATCATGCACAACAGAATTCAAAGACACCTCAAATTCCCAGCAACACTTCTGGACAAAATTCCTCAGAAAGCCCTCTGTGATGATCTTACCCGAGCTATTATGCCTCCCTTGTGTTTTAAGTGTAAGCTGATCGTTATAGATGATGGAAGTGTGAGCCACAAGATCAAACCGCCCAAATTCTTCTGTGATTGGATTATGGTCCCTGAAGATACTCCATTCTATTCTAAATCCCACCTGAAACTAAATCAAGTGAGCAGATGCAAAAATATAATCAATAGTTGTATTATTACCTCTACCCTTAAAAGTTGAGACTTCCCTAGGAGAGTCGTACTCTTCTTTGGATAAAAGAATGATACGGTTGAAATTCTGAAACCATAAGGTTAAAATTATCTCCCTGACCTGAGTGCCTAAAAGGAATCCACTCTGAGACCTAACTATGTTCCTGATCCCTCCTTTTCTCATCACGTCTCGCAAGGATGTAAGTTAAAATGCCCCAGCAGCAGGACTATTGGTGAGAAGGACCACTCTAGCAAAGTTATTTTACAAAATCTTCTAAGCTCTATGTCCAGTGCTATCTCTGTAGATGGTGAATTATAGATATCGATTATCAGCACCCTAAAATTATGGGAAAAACATAGAAACACACCCAACATAATTCCAAAGTCAAATACTATTTTCTCTGTGGTGCAATCTAATCTTAAACTTATAAACGCTGCCAGCCCCCCCTTTGCTCGACTATACGTGGAGCTCTCAGAATTAGTCCGGAAGGCAATAAACCCATACAAAAACAAAATCCACTCTACATCCTAAGTTTCTTAAAAACACACTATCGCATACGTTTTGCATAGGTCAATCCCCTTATGCGCTTAACCCTGCAATGTTCCAACTAAGTATGGTCAAGATACTTATTGAAGTTTCCAAAGCGCTCCTTCTCAAGATGTCCTCCCTGTTATATTTGTAACACACAAATTTGCCTCCTCTCTGGGATCACACTTTGGGGACCATTCTCTTCTCTGAGAAGTCAATCTACATCTGCAAGGGCATCAAATCGGTTGTATGTAGGTATATCAGGAAAACTAGACAGGCTCACCGGGCCCCCAACTGTTGCTGTTGAGTCTGTATATATACTGCCCCTAGATGCATTAGGTGCCCTAATAGGAGCCCAGATTGCTTGATCATTTGGTTTATAAAAATACCCCAAAGGCTATGGAACAATGTTACTCGATTCCACCTGGGTACTCAACCTCCCAAGTAATACGCTTTTAGACACATGTTTAGTATTAAAATTTACAATAGTGCAATCTCCTTGCATATCCGCCCTCCCGGTGCCAATCCACTGCACCCGCCTTAGCATCAACATTTTATTGGCCAATCTAGGAGGAAAACGTCTGTAGCGGCCCAACCATTTAACAGTCTTCTTGAATAACTACTCCTTTTGCCCCCTCCTTAGGTCAGGAACATTAGCAAGCATGGGCACATATGGGCAAGAGGTTGGGGACCATCCTATAACTGGGTATTATTCCACTCTAACTTCTTCTCTATCTTAATTTTCTTTGCTTTCTTGACCTCTCAGTACCATGGGGGCAGATTCATCAGACTGGGTTTTATTCTTAAGAGATATGGTGCCCCTCTGGGTATAAGGATTTGTAAGGGTGTTAGGGTGATTCCTGTCTATTTTAGAGGCTCCAGGGTAGAAATCTGTGATATCGGCTGGAACTGAGGTGACAGAATCTTTTGAGAATAATTCTCAAGCCTACCTAACGGAGCTTTGGTGCCTGCCCTTCCATTATCCATCTTATCGCGTTCAGGCGTCTATCCTGGTCCGTCTGAACTATTGCAATGCTCTCCTCCTCGGGTCTAGCAAATCGGTGATGAGGCGTTTGCTACAAGTCCAGAACGCGGCTGCGCTTGCTATCTTTGCTCTACCGAAGTTCAGTCATGCCTACAACCTTCTCCATCGCCTTCACTGGTTACCGATTGAACAGCGGATACGCTTTAAGACACTCAGGGCTAGATGTAGGTAATTTTTATTTTACCACTTCTTAAATACCGAATTTTACCGATTCAGTATTTAAGAAGTGGTAAAATAGAGCGGGGGGATGTAGGTATTACAGAATCTGTAAATACCGAATTGTTAAGATTCGGTATTTACCGATTCTGTAAATACCGATTCGGTAAGGCCCATTGATTCCTATGGGCATTGAAGCCCATAGGAATCAATGGGCATTACCGAATCGGTATTTACCGATTCAGTAAATACTGATTCCAGCAAGGGTGCAGGGGGTGTCACTTTGACACCCTCTAGCACCCCAAATACAGGCATGTGTGCCATGTGGCACACAGACATGCCCTAATTGGATGTCTGTCTGTCACATGGCATAGGTGTGCATGCACAAATGTGCATGCACACCTGGATTCAGTATTTTACCACCCAATTGGATTGGGTGGTAAAAAACGAATCTGAAAGGCCTTTGGGACTCAGAAGAGTCCCACCTACATCTGAAAGTTACCGATTCTGTAAAATTGTCCCCCTACATCCCAAAAACCCATTGACCGGTCAGTAACGGCTGAAATCGTCTGTTACCGGCCGGTAAATGGCCACCTACATCGGGCCCTCAGTATCATGCACAAGATACTGATAGGCATAGCCCAAGATATTCTCAACGGCCTGTGCATCTTGTATGCACCAGGGCGAGCACTGCGCTCTGCAAACCAGTGTCTTGCACACACTCCACGTATACACAAGGCCAGATCTGGTGGTTGGTCTATCAGATGCCTGGCACCTAAACTATGGAACTCCCTCCCTTTTTACATTTGTGCTTAACCCGACCATAACATCTTCAGATGGCACGTAAAAACATGGCTATTTTCTCATACTTAGTTCTCTCCAAAATTCTCCTAAATTCTCCACGATGATCTGCTCTCAGCGCTGGGACGCCTTTTTGTCGAGGCAGCCATGCGCTCTTTAAATACTCTAATCTAATCACAAAGAGGACGTGGTTGCTCCTGGTTGCCCACTGACTTCTTAATATCCAGTATAGCATTATTTAAAACATCCAGTTTTGTAAATTTTGGCAGTATCAGTCTGTAGAAGCGATGTAATTTTAGCCAAGACCTCACCCTCCAATGACGAGTCTCCCTTTTCAAGGCTACTTCCGGGAGTAGCAGGGGAGGATCGTCCTCTATGTAAACTGAGACAACATTAAGTAACTTTAAAGGTAAGGAACGTGGAGTAACATTTTTATTGACCTTAGATTTAGGTATTCGCTTTTATCGCTTACCCTGCCTGCAACAACCTGGACTATCAGGAGAAATTTCTCTTAGTTGCATTGATAAAGCGCTTGGTTCTTGTGCCACTGTGTGCAAAAATATTTGCTCTTGAGTAATTGGTAAGGAAATAGAGCCGTATGAACCCGTAGAACTATTAGGAATGTCAACCACTGCAGCAGTAAGGGGCAGATTTCTCTCCATATGATTAATCTCATTGTCAATTGTCGTCATAGCAGGCTGTAGCATTCTCTTCAATGTGGTGGGTGTTCAGCAGTATTCAGCCCCCTCCCAATTTCCTCTTAATCATCTTTTTTGGGTGCTTGTTGGGTCGTAGAGTTGGTGAGCCTCCTTTAGATAAAAAATAGACCAGACGCCAGGACCAACCGCCCAGCCTGGCCTCTTCAGGGCTCTGATGGGCACAGATGGGCCTGCCCTTGGCCCGGGCTTAGCCTGGGCATGGCCCGTGCTGCAGGACAGGAGAGGTGCCTTTACGGCAGTGGGAGGGCTATCCTCGCCGCACAGAATGCTGGGGGACCGACTCCCAGCCCAGTCAGCCACCACAGGATCAAGTATGTTCGATGAGTGGCCACAGACATCCCGGTTTACAGAGCCCATGCTGCAGGCCAGGAGAGGCACTTTTACAACAGCCGTGGTCTGTCACAGCCTCCCACGTCACACAGAATGCTGGCAGACGGAGTCCCAACCCAGCCAGTCACCACAGGAGCATGTAAGTTTGATGAAGGGCCTCAGGCGGCCGGGTTTGCAGAGGATTGATTATCACAATTTGGCAATGAGCTGTCACTACTACTCAAGTTTCCCACGTATGTGCTATTTACTGAAAAGATCAGACATTTCCTTTGAAAGAGAAGAGGATTTTTGTCAAGCGAGTGAAAAAAATCTCATGATGCAATGTAGCGTAGGAATTTTTATTTTTAAACCGAAAACATGTTAATATGTGAGTAGTTCAACTGATGGTGATGTTGTACTCCACCTTCACAGAAGGTACGTGGTGCATGCTTTTGATAATACTAACCAATCGGATATCTAGAAAAATATTTTTGCATTCCGAACCATGGTACTCATGGTGTAGCAATATTTTTGAACCCTGTAAAATGGCTGGTCATTTGAATGGGCAAGTAGGCTGTATATATTTCTTAATGAATGATGACGTTTTAATAATTTGTTTTAAAAAAATTATCTTGTAACATGTCTGTCTGCATCAATGGGAACTCAGTGTGGTCTTACAATTCTATGTCAGGACTGGAGGCGAGGATTATTCCTTCTTTCTCCACTTTTATTAACAGCAGACTAATTTTAAAAGTTCAAAAACTACATTTCCCAGAACCCTTGGGAAATATGTAGCTTTTTATGTAGCTTTTTAATTGAAGCAGTGGCCCTCCTGAATAAAATTGTCTCTGGTACCACTAGCTTTATTTTACTTCACATAGTTACATCTACCCTGAATCCTGGCCCCATACCCGCACTTCATCTACACGGCAGTTGGAAAAAGATCTCCGCCAAAGAGCCCCTCTATGAGGTGTTGCCCGTTGGGTATTGCACCGCCGACCCAACGAGGAGCAAGCCCAAATGATGAAGCATGACACCTGAAAGGGTGTGTGAGGGCATTAAATCCAACAAAATGGATTCCCAGGGTGACCACCAGGTTACCCTGTTCTAATCCGCTTGCATTACAGACTGCACTAACTCCTTCCCTTTCATTAGGAACACCGCGACAATCTCTTGCATTCCATGTCTGGATTAACTCCCAGAACTGCCGTATATTTTTGGCTTCGATTGCTTCTAATAGTTTGCCCCAGCACTTTTCTTTATAGGTCCTTTTAGCATTACGGATTAGAGTGGTATATTCCTTCTTTATTTTTATTAGGTTTTCTGCCCTGGTTTGCACAAATTTTTTCCGTAGGCTACGTTCTTCTCGCCTAACTTCTCTTTTCTTTAGTAAACATTCCTGATTGAACCAAGTTTCTCGCTTTGCTTGTGACCTTCCGTTATTCTTATTGGCGCTTACGTCATACTTTAACTCTACGCTTATGCTTTCCACTACTTGAGTTATTTTCTCAACATACCAAGGTAAATTTTGGCCACACAAGTGCCCTAATTGCACCTTTTGTTGCAGCTTAGTCAACCTGGCGATATATTTTTAAGTTAAACGAGTGGTTATCCGCTTTGGATAATCCGTCTCTTGGGGGATAACTATATCACATGCTAAATGTTGGGTGATTACAAGCTCTAGTTTTAACATTTTATGATCACTACATTCCGCAGGGGCAATCCTGAAATCTTTTATCAATTCAAAATTCCAAGCCAACATAAAAATATAATCTATCGGGCATATTTGCGTCCAATAATTAAGAGTTTTCTTTGCGGGACAATCCTGCGTTATCCTCCCATTTAGACAGAATAAACTTTTTGTCGCCAAGAAGTTGCCCAAGTTGGCCGCATCAGTTGTTATTTTAGTTTCCAGGAATTCTGCTTTTTTCACATCACAAGCATCTAGAATTTCAATATACAACTGATCAATCAGTTTTGGGTTTAATTTATGATTGAAATCTCCCATTAACAACATTAAATCATTTCCATACTTATCACACAGCATATCCATTTCATTTTTAAAATGTAACAGTTCATCCCCATATTCCTTCCTTGAGCTCCACTGCATATACACATTTAGGATCAACATGCATTCATATTTTTTATCGGCAAATGATGTTTGTATTCTGCAAGCCAAAAGCCACTTAGATGTCACAGGTATCTGTAAAGCCGTTTTTAGTATACATGTTGAGATCAGAGTCAGCAAGCCCCCGGCAGGGCGACCAGATGTAGATTTTTCTGCTGGGCGGTAAATTTGTTTAAACCCTTCCACTATTGGGGGTCCCCCACTGAGCCAGGTCTCTTGAATACAAATGTTATGTTATGTTATGTTATGTTAATAACTTTTATTAGGCGCACAGCTGCCCCAGCGAAGGGGCGTCCTGGCGCCTGATCAGGTACACAACACAACAGGTCAAAGCTGAAGAGAAGAGAAATCAATTAGCAGAGGCAAACAGGTGGGTTTTAATGGCGCGTCTTAAAAGAGTCAGGCTATCTAGGGCGCGAATATATAAAAGAAGGGAATTCCATAGATCAGCCGCCAGAACACGGAAGGAGCGTCCTCCCATCCTACTCAGCTTGAACCTAGGCTTAATCGCCAGATGGTGAGATTCAGACCTGAGGGACCGCGTGGGGACGTATGAAGAAATAAGGCCCGCCAAAGCAGGGGGAGAGGAGATCTTCAGAATCTTAAATGTCAGACAGAGAGCCTTAAATTTGATTCTCTGTCTGACCGGAAGCCAGTGAAGGGAGGTCAGAACAGCAGAGACAGAACATCGTCTTGGAAGGCCAACAATGGCCCGTGCAGCAGCGTTCTGCACCCTCTGAAGCCTAGTAGCCTCAGCCTGGTTGACTCCAAGCAGCAAGGCACTCCCGTAGTCCAGCCGGGAAAGGATAGAGGCCTGAACCACCAGTTGCCGAGTGGGAGGGTCAAAGAATTTGAGGACTGGCCTCAGTCCTCGCAGAATACCAAAGCAGGTAGCTGCTGTCTTCTTTGTATGGCTGGTATAAGAAAGGTTAGAATCCAGCCAAACCCCCAGATTTTTTACTTCGGCCACTGGGATGGGGGACACCCCCAGTTCGGAAGGCCACCACTGGTCTCCCCAGAGTTCCTCCTGCTTCCCTACAATCAGGACCTCGGTTTTCTTAGCATTGAGCTGTAAGCAGTTGCTACGCATCCAGCTAGCCACAGCTATAAGTCCTGCACGGAACCTGGGCGCAGTCACCTCAGGGTCCCCACTGAGTGTCACCGCCAGCTGCGTGTCATGGGCATACGATGTCATGGTAAGGCCACATTGCCTGACGACAGCAGCCAGCGGTTTCACATACAAGTTGAACAATGTGGGGCTTAAAGCAGAGCCCTGAGGGACTCCCAGTTCCAAAGAATGGAAAGAGGACTGGCCAGGTGGAATGGCTACTTTGAAAAACCGGGCCGAGAGGAAGGAGCGGAACCACTGAAGAGCCTTCCCCCCAATACCCACTTCCTCCAAGCGCCGCATCAAAATGTCATGAGACACCGTGTCAAACGCGGCGCTCAGGTCTAACAGTAGGAGCGCCGCAGTCTGCCCCGCATCCAGCACTGACCGCAGATGCTCGGTCATAAAGAGCAAGGCAGTTTCAGTGCTGTGTTGAGCGCGGAACCCATTTTGACTCTCGTCAAGAATGTTATTATGAGAGAGGTGGGCAGACAGGATGGAATTCACGTGTGCCTCAGTGACCTTGGCGGTCCAAGGCAGGAGGGAGATGGGCCGGTAATTCTCCGGGAGCAAGGGGTCAGAATTGGGTTTCTTCAGAATAGGGCTGACCACAGCTTGCTTCCAGGATGGTGGTACCACGCCCTCACTGAGGGAGAGATTAATCAAGTCCAAAATGATTCCTGTTTTACTTGGGTACCCATTCCATTTATATTCCAAGAGACCATATTTGTGCTCCGTGGTTGCCCCCTTTCCTATTCTACATCGCTTAGGGGATCATTAATCTCTGATTCTTCGCTATAGCTTTGTGAGGGGCCTGCCGGGCTTTCAATATTACTCCAATTTTTCCAGGACTCTACTAGGTCCGAATTATTTATCACTATATTGATATTTTCCCGCCCTTGTTCCATTTCTCTTCCAGGTAATTTCACTTGTCTCTTTCCTAGCCCTGCATGGTACTTTAAGAAGGTTCTCTGTTGGGACACCATCCGACCTAGTCCTAGCTCTTCTTTGGGCACTAGTCTAACCCCCTCTTTTTGAATCTCCTGTTCTGCGTTTATTATTGCTATTACAGCCAGAGCGGAATAGAACTGTACCTTAGTAACCTCCTTGCCATCGCCATTTGCTTGAAAACCCACCTGTTTCAAGTCTTCTGTACCTATACTTTTTAGGTTTGGGCAAAGTGCGAACATATTAAGAAGGTAGGACCTATTTAAAGGAGCGCACTTTTTTGCTTTTTTTCCGCCCCTTCCCAATTTCACTCGTTCGAAATAGAGTAGCTTATTCCCTTTATTCATCTCCTCTCCAAATTTACCTTCACCCTGGTGTAGTTTTGTATTAATTCTACAACCTTCCTCTAGGCTGGTTTCCCAGTATACCTTCTTTTTCGCTGTGGCCTTCCGGGCGGGTGTAGTCACTTGCTCTAAAGCCATCTGTCTCTTATCTTTTATCACTTTTTCCTGGAGGGTTTGCTTTCTACAACTGCTTTCTTCATCCACTAGGCCCCTGTCCCGATTCTCAGGTCTTAATCTCATTGATCTAGATACACTCCCATCTTGTGCGGCTGGGGCTTAGGGTCATGCACTACTACTTCTATTGACTCACGCCTTTCTTTGTGGGTTTTTATTGCTCTTTTACTTAGCTTCGCTTTCACCCTCCTTCTTGCCACTCTGACTCTCTTTAGTATACCGTGACTCTTAAATTCGCTTCTTCTTTTTACCAGCATTGGCCATCTTGACACATAAACTTGGTTTTCCCCGGAAGGGGCTATGTCAGTCTGGCTTGCTGATCGGGGTTTAGTTGTTCCACCTTCCTCTTCCCCTTCTTGACTCATCATCACCGAGTCTGCGACGGGTCTTAACATTGAGGGCATTTGTACCCTAATCCCGTGTAATTCTCCCTCAATTTTAGACAAGTGCATTTTTTGACTTTTCAAAATGTCATGATTTAACATTGTTACTTCTAGCAGACCTTGTAACGATTTTTGCACCATTAACATCAATTCCAAGATTGAAGATGCTGGGGATTCCGACGACTCCAAGTTTATCTCAGGATGCTGGTTTTCCCCATTTGTGTCACCATTTTTAACCAAGCCCACAGGGTCATTGCTGCTTGGAAATGCCATTTTTCCTGAGCCATTAAAACTTCCATCTATGTTTGGGGTTTTTTCATCACTGTGCCTCGAACTCAGGCTAACTACATCCTCCAACGTCTGTCGTACGAATCGCGGAGAGGAAGAAAGTCGCGGTGAGGAAGAAAGTCGCGGTGACATTATTGTCCCCTTTTGGCCTGGCAGGGACTGTACTGATCGGTCAACTAGATCTATTGAGTCTACCAATCGGTCATCAAAGATTAGTGACGTGCCTCCTTTCCATGGTTCCTCTTCAGTAGCATTAGTCTTAGCCGGTGAAAAAACCATTTTGAAGTGTTTTCCCACGAATTCTTTAATTGTATGGGTTGCTACATTCCCCTTACTTCCTCCCTGTTGGATATTATTGGGAGTTTTCTCTTTGTTCTTTTGGGGACGTTTTGTTTTTTCCTTGACCACAGGTAATCTCGGGCTCTCTTGGTCATCTTGTCTATTTTCGCTGCTAGGCTTTGCTTTCCTAGATGTTCCTAGTGTGCTCTTATTTCTTCGTGGGGCCATTTTAATCCTAAATCACTTCCCTTTCGTGCTTCAATTAAAAAAATTATTTAATTGAAATAAATGAAAATTGATGAAAATTCTTTCCACTTACCTCTGTTGTGCCTTGCCCTTGCGCTCGTGACCCGTGGCTTTCTCCACTTTTTCTTTAAAATAATATATGTCTGGGCTAAGCAGGTTATTCTGCCAAGTAGTCCAAGTTTTTCTATCACGTCCTCACTTACGGAGGATGTAGCAAGATTGAGTTTGTGGGGCTTAATTTTCCACTCCTGGCCACCCGGTTTTGGCCCGGGGCTCTGGGATCAGTACTCCGAGGGTGGGGGGCGAGGGCTGGAGCACAGCCTGGACACACGGGTCCCAAAGGCTCCTCGCGCTCTGAAACACACGTCACGTCACGCGTCGGGTCACGGGGTCACAGGGTCACGGCTCGCAGCGGCAATACGGCACAACAGAGTAAAGATTTGAATTGCGGTTTGAATGGCGCGCCGTAGTATCCTCGTGAGCACCGGCCTGGACGGACACCTCTCGGAGGTTGTATGTGATCGAGCCGTGAAGTTATTCGGCCGATCTGACTGAATTGCGCTTCTCTGCATTCTGGCACTTTCTGCAAGCAGAGTTTATATTTTGTTATTATCACACCCTCTGGGGTCTGTACTAAGGCTTCCAAGCCTTTTTGGGCACCTGTTCCCAAGCCGGTTGTTGCTTTTTATTTCACTGCACCAGACCTTCTGTGCCCAGCGCTTGGCCCTATAATACCTGCGACTGTCCCTCGCATTTTGAATCCCAGCCCCCACCAAATTAAAGCAACTGATACCCAGTCCTGACTTAATACCTGACACTTAAGTGCTGGATGCTTCCCTTTTGTCCAAGTATAGAAATGGACTACTAGGAAGACTTTCAGGGGGAAGAGCACACCCTAGCTGACCTCCCTTGGGAGGATGACTTTTATGATGCTGTGGATGCATCAATCAACAAAGCAGTGGGGGAAGCCATGGCCCCCTTCGAGGACATACTGTCTCGTAAGATTGACCAAGCTCTCTGAAGCCTCACTAACCTCCCTTTGGCCCAAACTGAACTCCCTGCTCCTACCCTGACCAATGATCTTGCCCCCCTCCTACCAAACGTGCCCGCGATACTGGGGCGGACAACTCTGCCTTTGACAGGCTAAACTAGTCCTGAAGCGAATTCAGAATGCGCTACCCTTCACTTGCGGGTAAAGAGGCAAGAAGGCACGCCTCCTTGTCCCTTCGTAGAGCATCTTACTGGCTAACTTAGAGCCTTGCTAGAGACTCCACACCACAGGAGGACCTGGCTCCCGTTCTAATTCACCCTATCCTTTTTTTTAGATAAGGATGCCAAGCCCTCCAGCGATTCACCTTGCCTCCAATACCGACCAAGTCTGTCCACGAGCACTCATGGGTAAGCTAACAGTGAGATAGGATCCCTCTCCCCGTGACAGGTATTCCTAGTGTGCACAACCATGACACCTTGTTAATCTACCCCCAGTTATGTGACCCTGCCATATCACCGGTACCCAGGTTTCTCACACCGTTCTGAAAAAGACCCGCAGGCTGAGGTCCCAACTCACCCGTGAGCCCCAAAGTCGGGTCGAAACATTGACGCCTTTTCATATAAACATCTGGACCACCTTCCGTTTAATTATCTCAAATGTGTCACTCAGGAATTTATTTATGGACTATATAAATGTAAATCAATGATATTAAACTGATATTTTGAACCAACATGGCCAGGTGCCAATATAGGTGTGACTGTATGACCAGCCCTTTTTTTCAAATTGTCGAAATACCTTCTTCTTTGTCACTAATCTTTAAATCTTTACTTCACCCTTTTAATCACCCAAGCACGCTCCTTCTTTGCTTGCTCTTAGAAGTACCACGCTCCTTTGTACCGCTAAATATATTTTGAGAAATCAATACAAATTGTTTAATACGATGGAGTGATTTCATAACCCCCATCTGCCAAATACTTGCTTTTGTTCGGTTGTTGCACATGTTGTGAAATAATCAAGTGGATTGATAAAGAGAGCCAGCAAGTTTAGAGGCTTAAAGTTGGACACATGATGATTATAAGTATATGTTTTATTCATGCATAATCTTTAGTCTTGGATCATCGTTTTTCATACTATATGTAACCCAGGTCCACGACCTTTGGGTCACCCCATTTTTGATAATGTTAAACTCAGAAATAGCTGTCAGCTAAATTGTTGATGCTGCTTTGTCTTATTTCCTATAGACGTGTTTCAGATGTAAGAGCTTTAGATGTAATATCTAAAAGGTTCTCGCCAACTGGAGTCCCTTTTACCCTCCATAGAAGGACGAAGTGTCACACAAGAGTAATCTCTTACCCAGAATTTCTGGATACTCCGAAGTTGTGCGTGGTTCACTGCCTGAAGGCATATGAGGAGATGACAGAGGAGTACCGTCCTCTGGGAGAACATCAACTTCTTATTTGCTCTACACAAACCCTCTAGGCTGTATCTTCTCCCACCATAGCTAGATAGGTCAGGTGGGTAATGCAGGAAGCAGGCATTAGCCTTAGGATAATTGGGGCTTACTCAGCACGAGGTGCTATGGCTTTGAAAGCATTTGGCTTGGGTGCCCGTTTAGAGGACATCCTCAACGTGGCTGATTGATCTTTGGACTCTACCTTTAAATAGTTTTACTTCAAGCCACTGCTGGATATGGCTCACCTCGTGGTGAACAAGCTTTGAACTAGCATAATCCTCACCTCCAGTCTTGACATAGGATGAAACATTTCCTAGCTATCATAACGGAAAGTTTAAATTCTATTAAGGAGTCGGAGGCAAGGATTATCCCCTCCAGGGCTCTGTATGGCGAGTTCCCACCCCGTTTTGGAGTAAGTAGCTCATTTTGGGAAAGTTTATCATTATAAATGCGTTCTGTGACAATTTGATTTGTGTTCATTTCTAAAGTCTGCCTCACTAATTTTGAAGTTCTAGGTTTAACATATACCTGGCTCAGTATGAAAATATACCTTTGTCCTCGTAGGTTCTGATGCGAACAAACAAGACGCATGAATATTAGAACATTGGAATGTTGGGAGATCCATTGAAAACAATGGAGTGCTCTGGGCTTATAATGGCTGGTATAAGCCTGGAGCTACAACATTCCAATGTTTCTTTGTTCACAACTCTGGCTGTGAACACAGGCTTTAGGGAGCCTGAGGAGATTCCAATCCCCTCACGCTTCCAAAAGGCTTTGTTTTTTTGTTAGAACATTCTGTCCTCTAGTGGCAGAATGTTCTAATAGCCTTATAGCCCTTCGTAGATGGGCTATACCGCTATTAAAGTCCCTCTCCCTTGTTAAAGGCCCTCGCCTTCGGCTTGGGGCCTTTAACGCTGGAGAGGGCCTTTAATAGCCGGTATAGCCCTCTACGGCAGGCTATAAGGCTATATTATCTAACGGCTGACTTTGAGCGACGAAAGAGGATGAAGAGCGAGTAAGGGCAGACTACATTGAGGAAGCTGTGTCCTTATTGGAGAGAGCACAACTGTTGCGGATTGGACAGTGTTGTTTCTGTTTCTCTAAATCTACATTTTTCCCAAGGGTTCTGGGAAATGTAGTTTTTGCACTTTTAAAATACTGTTTTAAAAAATGTGGCTGCTGTTAATAAAAGTAGAGAAAAAAGGCATAATCTTCGCCTCCGAGTCTTTAATAGAATTGAAACTTTCTGTTACAATAGCTAGGAAATGTTTCATTCTTTTTCTTTCTTGCTACAGTTTTCCAGTCCAGCAAGAGGTGGTCATTGAAGGCCCCTACCCCGCAACTCTCCTGAGTTATGGTCACTCATCTGCTCCCACTGTGGGATGCCACCACTCTTCGCGCCAGGAGTTAGGGCCTTCATCACAATTAGCTTCTTCCTCCATTTGTTCCACAAGCTTGGATGCCATCCTCCTTTCTGGATCAGATTCCCTTTCCTTCACAACTTCTGTGTGGTACATCAATTTTATATTCCAAAGTTTGGGAAAATATTTCTGAGATTCTGTAATTGCCGTTCTTCACTAGAAATACTAATTCTTCTTTAAAGAGAAGATTGCTGATAATGTAGACAATTCTTTTGTGGACCATCCCCAGGCCTATCTTTTACATAATGTAAATGTAAATGTGGTATACTTGTAAAGCGCACAGCTGCCCATCACTGGGGTGTCCCGGCGCTGTATACCGCTGGGGAACCCATCCTGGCTTTCCCTGTGAGATGGTCCCTCTTGGGCACCCCCAAGGTGAGACCAGGGATCCCCGGCGTTGAAGGGGCCGTTGTGAAGATTAAGCAAGCTATTGCCCTGAGTTGCAGAGTGGAGCCCAAGGTTAGAGTAGGCGCTGAGGCGAGAATTATCGAGTCCGCGGACATTGACCCAAGACCCTGCAGCGTTGGGAATTGAACCCTGGTCCCGGGCCGATCTCAGCTTCCAGGTCTGCCGCCTCTAACCACTGAGCCACACTTCTCCACTGTCCATCAATATCATGAAAATGTTTACCGAAAAAATACAATCACTGACTTGTTTAATTGTGAATAGAAACCATGACTGGGTGACGGTTCTCATAAATGTAAAAACACATATACATGGCATGAACTATTTCCAAGGGTTTATTCCAGAATTTCTCAATTGCACTGCTTCCTCGAGACCTGTTATCATGCTCTGTAAACCAAACTATTTTAATTATCATTTGCATTGTTATTTTGGGACTATTTGAGGAAGTTGAAAGAAGAATGGTTGAGCATGGTTTAGCTGAGCTCTGACAATATCATACATACAGCAAGTGATGGTTGTACTATTGCACATCAACCACAAAAATATTGAAATATAACAATATCTGTATCAGTATCGATAACTACTTAAGTAGCATTTATGTGAAATACAAGATAACTGCAACGGTATACACCCGTTACAACGCATCTTTTACTCCGCACTACCATTACAACGCGACTTTTACTCCGCATACCATTACAACGCATTGCGCTGGGGGGCGCTCTAGGATAGGGAATAAGTATAATTTACTATCCAACACCTTCCCTAGGGTCCACGGGGACTGGAGTTAGAATAGTAAATTATACTTACCATTATCCAGCACCTCAAAGCGCTATGCGTTGTAATGGTATGCGTTGTAAAAGTCGCGTTGTAACGGTATGCGGAGTAAAAGTATGCAGAGTAACGTCATACATCCAACTGCAACACCACTTTATTCATTCTGGATATCGACTTGAATACAATATTGAAGCTCATAGACCAACTATCAGAATTACACAAAAGCACAAAAATATCAAAATGTAAAATATTGAGGGAAAAAATATTGATAAAATAGCAAACATTTATGTACAAATCATTAAATTAATCCTTAGAAAGGGTTATACAAAAAAATGGAAAAAGAGAGAAAAACTTTAATTCATCCAGCTAAATTAGCATTTTGAATATAATGAAGACACCAACAAATAGTAAATATACATTACAACTGTGAAAATAATAATTCTGTTCTGTGAAAACATACAATAGGAGGAAAAATTCTATTTAAAAAAATTAGTGCACTATGCTTTCAAATTTTTTAATGAGCATTTATATTTAAATGTAAAACAAAATCAATATTTATATTTTTGGAATACATTAAAAAATAAAAAAATATGTGAATTCTCAAATGAACCAATATAAAAAAAAATCATTTTTCTTCGTATTGCTGCTCACTTTATTCCTCTGTAAAACTCACAACCTATAAGAAATATAAACCCAAACATTAATTAATTATTATAGTTATTATTATAATAATATAAAATATATTTATGAAAATTACACCATTTATTGGAAAATGAAAGCTTCTAAAATGTTTGTTTTTTTAAATAGAGCCCCCCCCCTGAAAATCCATAACAAATAACTTGTTATACATTATTTTGAAATTATTAAAATATATATAACCTTAAATATAAAACAAAAAAAACTATTACTAAATAACATTATATTTAAGTAATGATATTTCCCATTTTAATTTGTAGGTAAAAATTAACAATACGCTTCCCCCAATAGTAACTACAATTACAAAGGACCACTGATTTTCTGACCTCATTATTTAGGATCTGCACTTCTTAGAGTCGATCCACAGGTCCACTGCAGGTAGACCTATTCTATCTTGTGTTGCATATATGTTCAAGCTCTGGAAGTGAAATGAGCAGAACTCGTTTTAAGTCAGCTCTAGTCCAGGCTTCCTAAGGTACATTCTGGTAAAGTTACCTTTCCACTCTAGTTATAAAAGAAAATATAATGTAACATTAAATCATATTTTGAAAATTAACTAGGAAACAACTTTCAATGACTATGCTTGCTTTTTCTCATGTGAAGATATTGCGTTTTTCTCACACTCATGCTGGTCTTATTGAAAATGTAGTTGAGCCTGCACAGTAAACTAACTTTTAGGTCAAGTGTCAGGGCGAAGGCATTCTTTTTAAACATATTGCGCATGATTCATAAACTGCACTTTGTAGAACATGTTGTAGGCGGCAGTATTCTACAAAACATACCTCAAAGTGCTATACACAAACTGCACTTTTGTAGAAAAATACACTTTTGAGTAAATGTACTACTTTTCAGTATTCTCAAACTGCACATGTGTAGCAAATTACATTTTTGTAAAAAACTTACACTTTTGTAGTAAGTCCCTACTTCCAGTAATTTCTAAGGTAGGGTGTTACAGTGCCAGAGGTTGGCCATGTGTAATGCTGGAGCTATCTATGTGTTACTTCCGTGCCTTTAAACTGTATCTTAGCCAGAGCACTGTGGTGCTACTAGTAGATATATACTTTTGCCATATATGTAGCTGGTGTAAATGCACATTGTAGTCCACATAAATTTAGCTTTCCATGCCATAGATGCCTTTTAGGCTCCATCTACGATGGACATATGAGGAAGTTAAAAAGGCCTAAGAATGTTTTGAAAATCTATTCAGGGAGCTCAGAGAGATTATTTCTCTTCTGAAAATTGTGATGGCTTCAAATGCTTCATGCGAAATATCTAAAATTGTCCACATTGCATGAACTATATAATAATATCAGCATGTTTTTCACACATTCATTCAGAATATATATGCAACTTTCCCTACAGGTACTCATCTGAGACACAGGTAGATACTGTACTACCCAACGTCACCTACTCCATAACTTTCTCCTGATTCCAGCGGAAGCATCTCTGAAGGAACTTATGAAATGTAAATCAGGATCCTCAGCAGACCGTTGCCCACTTCAATAATAAGGATGATCTTCTCCACCATTAAATCTGTGCTCAATAACATTTTGAACACTTCTATAGAAGTGGGTAGTTTTCCTACCGGAAACAAGCTTTTCTTCTGCCCCTACTTAAGAAACCTAATGCAGACCCCACTATACTGAACAATTTAAAACCCATCTCCCTTCTGCTGGTGGCAAGTAAAATCCTGGAGAAACTGGTAAACTGACAGTTATCCCCTTTCGTAGAATCGAACAGCCTGCCTCATGACTCACAGTCTGGCTTTCAATCTGACTTTAGTACTAAATCTGTCTTATTGGAGGTTCAGAATACTACAAAGAGAACTCAGTCATTCAGCAATAGTGGCTCTGCTTGACCTATCTGCCATGTCTGGCACAGTCTTGGATGCCAACCTATTAGGTAGATTTAAGTTAGCAGGCATTAAAGGTATGGCCTTGTCATGGCTTAATTTTTTTCTGGAGGATAGATCGGTGAATGGTCATCTCCATCCTTCTTTTTGCCCCTTCCTAAATATGGAGTCCCTCAGGGCTCAACTTTGAGTCCTATCCTTTTTAATTTGTATCTAGCACCAGTGGCCCAGCTGATTGAATCTTGGGTGGTGCAAGTGGTGTCCTATGTGGACATTCCATTCAAGGGGTAGGATACAGGACGGTCCTGTGAATTGCAAGTAGGCAGATGTGTGGCTATTCACAAACTCCTCACATTTTCTTTTACACCTGCGTTTTTTTCAGTAAAGTGCTGGCATACATTTATTTCAAGGTGTATCTTACTCCATTGTCCGATGCTTGCAAAAGAACACCCACTAAATGCACTCCAATATATGCAAGCACATTTGGGTCTGATTTAGAGTTTGCTAGACAGATTTCTCCATCACAAATGTGACAAATATGTTGTCTGCCTAATTAGAAGTGGCATAAGATATATAATGTATAAAGTTCCCTTGGCCGTACAATATAAGGATATTGAAAAGTCACAGAGGAGATAAATTACCATATAGAGGAATGAGTCAAAAGACCGAGTTCCTTTATAAGGCAATGGAACTCAGAGGTGACTTGCAATATCCTTATCATGTATGTCAGGGCTATTTTATCCCATATAATGCATGGTCACGCCATACCCTTTCCCACAAACCACTTAAAACCTCATAATGTATCTCTTTCATATGAAAGAGAGAGCATACTTGCAAACATGAAAAATAAAAATAGAATGTCTAGTGTAAAATGAAACACACCTAATCCATATTAGACATTTGTTGTAAAAAGATAATAAAACAGTTCAATAAAGTCCTTTTCTTATTTAAAAATAAAAAACTACAGGAGCTCAGAATGTGTAAAAACAAGTAGAAAGATTCTAACAGTTCTATAAATATCGTACAATGACTAGCTAAGGAGTGCAAAAAGTTAACCTTCTTTCTGATTGTCACTGTAAGCTAAAAAAAATGGAGCAGAAGAAAGAAAAGCAATGTTTCATTTGTGTTGCTTTAAACAGCTGCTCCATGATTTGGCCTGTTTTTTACCTTGGTTGATGGCAGCAGGCATTGTATAATCAGAAGTAGACTGTAATATTATTATTATTATTATTATTGCATTTATTGAGCGCACAGCTACCCGGAGGTTTCCCGGCGCTTGCCTTGGGAACCCGTCCTGGCTTTTCCCTGTGAGATAGCCCCTACAGGGCATCCCCAAGGTGAAAGCCAGGCATCCCGCCGCAGGGGGGCCGTTGTGGAGATTAAGCAAGCTTAATGCCCAGAGTTGCAGAGTGAGAACCCATGATTAGAGCAGGCACTGAAGCGAGAATTATCGAGTCCGTGGACATTTGAGCTCAAGACCCTGCCGCGTCGGGAATTGAACCCTGGTCCCGGGTCTGACCTCAGTTTCTGGGTCTGCCTGCTCTACACCGTGAGCCACACTTCCCCACTTATCTTATTACAGTTGAAGTCTGATGTATTTTCTTTAGAATCTACGACTTGGTGCATCACATTCATACAAGGATTACAGAATCCCATGTATTGTAATGCACGTGTATTGAGTCAGATGGGATATCTATCATATTTATGATGTATCCATTAAAAAAAAAATTGAGCCATTCATGCAAGTCCTGATTCATAAAAGAAATCTCGTTACATGGAGGGGATGAGCTGCAGATGTAACTTCTACACTGCCATTCCTCCATCAGTTGGCCTTCTTATTCCGTTTTATGTGAATTTATTTTATGTGCCCTGTTAGAAGATGTACTTGGGCAGTTTCATGTCAGTAGCCTCCCACTTCTACATCCATGTGAAGGGGGCAGAAAGTATTTTCCAGCACCAGCCAAGAATTGCCCATGCAGGGAATGTAACAAGATTTAAGGATATAGATTAAATTCTGTTCAAAAATGTTTTTGCCATGCATGCGTGTTGTAGATTTAGGGGCATATAATAGGGCAGGGATTTCAATCAATCAATCAATCATAACACTTGTATAGCGCACTACTCACCCGAATTTGTGATGTGCCAGCATTGTAACCCTCCCTGCATGAGTTCTGCACCAGGTCGCATAAAGGAAGGGGATCTGCTATGGATGCAGAATGTGTGTATCACTGTGAAGGGGCATTGTCCACAGTTCTGCATCTGTTACAACCGTGGCATGCCCTCAACATCAACAATTGCAGAGCTTGGGGGCACTAGGTGGTGCACGACTAAGATGGCCCCACGCCCCTGAGGCTCTATAATTTGTCTTTTATCCTGGGTTAAACTGCCATAACAGCCTCCCACTGCATCGGGGAGGTCTCCTGATTATAGCAGCTGCCTGCCGCTGTAATCTCATCCCCTGACAGTGCCAACCATTACAGATATATGCTGAAGACATCCGCCGGGGGAAGCGTGGAACCCTGGAATGACTCGCGGGCGGGTGGCTGGCTGGGTAAGGGCCGCGGATCCCACATGGCGACTAGGCCACGTGGCCTACATTAACACACTCCCACTGGTCCCCATTGTTGCTCGAAGCCCTAAACGGTGGACGCTCACCAGTACTCTCAGCTAACATTGCTGACATTGTGGACCCTGCAGTGGAGCAAACCGGACCTTCAGCCTCCACATAAAGCTTTTTTTTACGGTGAGCAACTGGGGTCAATGCATGCGGCTTAGCGCTGAACCCCCTCAGCTGCCCCGGTGCTCATAACACCAGCTCCCCAGCTACTCCAGTGAGCGTTGCAACTACAGACATTTTCCCCATCCACATGCTTGCCGGCCCGTTTACACTGGAGCTGCTTCAAACAGCCGAGGATCGAGGGGCAAGCATTGCGCTCACACTGCAAGGCAATCCATCTGCCCCCGCCGAGACCCGTCACACTGCCTGACGCTTTCAGCTGTGGGGGGCTTCCGACATCAATACGCCGTGCTACGAGGGTACCGTTCCCCCTGCCCCGCTGTTCAGAGCCTTGACATGGACTAGTGGCACACGTCCTCAACATTATCTTCCCCAACCAGTGCCACTTGCGTGGAACCCACAGACCCTCCTTCAGATTCCACTACTTCACTGCTGCACAGTCCTCGCTGCACTTAGGATAAGGGCTGTGACGGAATACTTTGCAGGAGCAAACTACACTGCACTTTCCTGTGAAGGGCTGCCTCGGTCGGCTCACTGCGGTGCCTGCATCTGTGCTGTTCAATGTACTGGCTGCGAGTCTCCTCCTGATTGCTGTCTTGCTGGGCTGCTGTGACTGGGGCCCCTTGATTCCCCCCTGATGGCCTCTGCTGCTTCTGGCCCCCGCACGTTTATGCTCTGCTCCGCGCCATTACCCCTGCTTCTACCTGAATGGAGTCACTGTGGAATTCTCCTGCAGTACTGTTCTATTAGTGCTGCCCCTGCATTGGAATTGCATATTTACCCCTCACCAAATCACTCTCTCCAAAGCGCCTTCAACATGGGCAAATCTGAAGGCCGCCTAACTAAACTCCCTTTGACACTAAGAGAGCTGTCACCCGCTCCAATCCTGAGGAAGCAGACCCGCCGGCCAACATGTCATCCTCTCATCCTCCACCCGCCCCAGCAGATGAGGTCAAATCTATCCTATTGGCAATGCAAAATAGTTGGACTGACCTCTCAAACAAAATAGACTTCGTGAGCAATCGCATGGACTGCATCGTCTTGAAGACGAAGAAGCATGATGAACAACTTAAGGAGGCGGAGAGGCATATATCCGACACGGAGGATGCCACCTCACAGATGACCCACCAAGTTGCTCAGATGGATAAGCTTCTTAAGAGAATCGCAGAGAAAAACAAAGATTTGAAAGCTAGGAGCCAACACAACAACATCTGCGTTACCGAAATTCCTGAAAGCGCAAAAACATGCCGTAGTTGAGAAAAGCGCAAGATCGTTCACACTAAAGTCGATAACGGTATGTCAACAGGAGAATAACTTCGGGAGTTTGGGGCGTTCACAAAAAGATCGGGTAGGTTGAATGACACACCAGTTCGTATGTCAACATTGCTGAGCAAAGGTAGCAACACGATAGATTAAAATTAAGGTTATTGTTTAGGTAACTTTTAAGTTACGGTTGCAGAGGGAAAATGCTTTTTTTGACTAGGTGTAATTGACGACATGGAGGAAAAATGTTCTGATGCCACAGCTTTTAACTTAAAGCATTATGTGCATGTTTTTAAGGTTTGAGTGATGCAATTTACTGATATATGTTCTTCCACTTCCACTTATAGTGAAACCCCTGAAGAAGAGCTTCTACAAGCTCCAAATGCATTGGGTAACATATGATTCACTGTGGAAGAAGAAGTTTGTCTTTTGAAATTTCATGCCCAGAAAAAGGCTTGGATTAGCATATCTGAGGCACAAGAAGCTGTTCAAAGACTTATTTTCACAAGTGCAATGTATTAACTGAAAAATAAATGAAGTTATAAGAAGATTTTGGAGTACTGTGATCAATTAAGCATTTAAAAAATTGAAAAACAGTACTTACTATTAATTTGAAGTTGTTCGCCCGTGAAAGAATCACAAATAGTTTCCGATTGTTCTAAGATATCACCCGAAGATGCCTGTCCTCCAGGAAAATGTATTTAAGAAAACTCAAGCCAAATATGGGATTAAGACTTGGGGGGGACCTCTAACTCCATGGTAAATCCCAAACCTCGCAACAACTCTTCTCCACACAGCCTCCTTCCCCTATGGACAAATTTCTTTATGTATGCGGTTGCGTCAAGGATTGAAGGAGGATCCTTCCGTCCTTCCCCCGAGAGCCTCAGGAGGTTCCCATTTTGCGCCTAACATTAGCCAGAGATGCAGCACCTCACTTGGTTTCTTCCCTCTACCATACTCTGTGCACCACTCAGAACATCACACCAAAACTGGTTCTTACTGAGGAGCAGTGGACCTACTGTTGCAGGCAAACAAAGCAGAGCATGCCTAGTTGCCGCCTCCGGATTCTTCATGACAAATTTCTAAATCGCACATACTATACACCAGCTAGAGTCCATCGCTTCAAGCTGCGGGACAATGACAGATGTTACAGATGTAGGGCTGTGGGGCGGACTTCCTTCACTTGGTCTGGGAGGATTACACCACAGTGATGGAATACTGACTCCTAGTGTTTGAAGCTCTGGAACAGATGACACTGTTACACCTTCCACATACTCCCCTCTTCGGCCTCCTAGGTTACACTGAAACCATAGCAGTGAAACACAGAAAATTCCTTTCATTCAGTCTCCTCCTTACCAAACGGCACATAGTATGCCGGTGGGATCAGGGAAGAGCACCTAAATTAAAGGATTAGATTCAGGATAGGGTATGGTATGCATTTGCCGAATTGCTCCCCCTAACCGCCCGTCCTTGGGACAACTGGGGACCCCTCACTACATACCTGCTTTCACACCCTGTTGTTGGACCCGATAACACACAGACTGATAATGTGGGACCCACCTAGCTCCTCCTGCATGTTGCAAGCTCCTGTACGACCTCACTCTCCCCCCCTTGCATGACCTTGTCCTAGGACTATATACTACCATTATGTGTAATCTCTGGTTCCCCTCCTACTATTGCCTCTGATGTTATTTTTTCTTATGTACTGATCACTTGCTCATTGTGCTTCATTGGTCTGAAGATCTACCTCGACAATTTATTGTATTTTTCCACCTGTATATTTGTCATGATATATTGTCTGTACTTATGTCTGCTTATTTTGTTCTCGAAAATGCATAAATAAATAATAATATTTAAAAAAAACAATTGCAGAGCTTGGAAATGTATGTGCATCAGGTCAGTCTGTGCACACATATTTTACTTGGTGTAAGGACACATTTTCATGGTAAATTTCCCTGTGTGCACAGAGTCCTTTATTGTCAATCTGCACAAGCTGCATAAAACAGGCAATTTCATTCTGACACTCGCTATTAGCAGAATGTATGCACCACTTTGCTTTGTAGGCCCAATAGAATGAAAATGAGAGTAAAAAATATAAGTTGTTGTAGTAATCCTTTTTGCGCTGATAACCCCCAATTTTTGCCTGATAATTGTGGTTACTGACTCTGAATGTGCCCTGGGCTCACCTGCTAGGCCTAGAGCCGCTGCTCTGCCAATGGTAATTGCCATATTTGTAAGTGGCAAAGAAAACCTACCTGTAATTCCATAGTATCTGGTAGGGAATGAAGATTTATAAATCCCAGTGAGCATAATGCACTTACGTGTGCACTGCTGTGGTGTCTGATGTCATTTTAAAGCCAGACCTGCACTGCAGGCTGTTTTTAAATTAAGACTCTATCCAAATATGACTTTAGTATCAAAAGTACTTCCAAAGTCCAAAACTACCTTTTTATGATTTATAAGTCACCATTAAAATATGCCCTTGATGACTTGTTATGAAAAGAAGGGACAATATCAAATATGTTTTATATGCTCTGGTTGTCACAATCACAGGAACTCCTCAGGATCTGGGCGATGCACAAAGGGGTCCAGCTCTTGACATCCACAACTCTGACGAGTGTGCACAGAGTATTGAGTGGATCAAGTGAGGGATAGGAATTAGGGTAGGAGCTGCGGGGGAACGGGATACCTGCAAAAAAAATTGCAGGGTTAATAATGTACTACAAAACTGGCTACTCTCAAAGAGTCTCACTAGATGAACCAGTACCTGTATCCAACTCCAGTAGCTACGTGGGCATCTTCCTAACTAGATAAGATACCTCTCTTATCTGTAAGAATTACTACCTACAAACAAAACAGGGTAGTTACAAATCCACTCACCCATGTTGTCCTTCTACCATAAGGAACAAAACAGCCTCATACATTCCCTTCTTTCATTCCAATAAACCAAGGAAAGAAGTTGAAAAGAAATGAAAGGATAATGTCTCCGTTGGTAGTTACATGTGTAACCACCTATACCAATTGAATAGTCTTGTGTCTCAAAAAGGAAGGCTGAACCCAAAAGAGCCAAAGGAACTGTGGCCCCAATCCTTTTACCTTAAAAATATAATCCTGAAAGCTAAATGAGGCATAAAATACTGAATGTAAAAAAGGTTGCCTTCCTCACCGGCAATATTCCAATGTCAAAGTACTTTCTGCCAAAATACAGCTTTTGTGCAGCCAAATGTTTTGCCTCTCACTGCATGAGGAATCAAATGTCATGCAGTGAGAAATGTCTGCCTCCCAGTCAGGACGCCACCCAAACAATAAAGCAAACCTGCATACCCAGAAAAACCAGCTGACTGCGAACTCTTTTGCCTGTAGTGAAGGGAAGATGTCTTCACCAGCCAACGAGGAACTCCTGCGTCTTTCCTCCCACAGCCACGGGACAGGAAAGACGACTCACGCTACACCTGCTCCTCTGAGCGAGCCTAACCAGCTCAGGAGAATCCTGGAAACATATACACTGACCTTTAATGGAAGGACCGCCACCAAATCCCAGCATGCGTTCGAAGTCCTGAACACTTAGGAGTACCAAGAACAGAGCAGCTGCCCTGACGGAGAAACGTCCAATACTCCAATGGTATTACGTACAGCGTTCCGTGTGCTTGCTGTTCATTTACACATACTCGGCTCCACCCAGAAGAATGGCCTTCTGAGATCAGTAGTCCTGCTGTCGTCACCTCCAACCAAGTATAAGGTGGGCACATTGGTTCATAGCCTGACAGTACACCCTCTTCCTGTGCGCCTCGTAGATCTAGGCTTCCTGGGATTGTGGGAATGGAAAAGCCGGACCACACAAGGGCTTGCATATTGGTGCATGGTTCTCAGGAGTCATCTTCTGAGGGATATCCATTCCAGGATATGAGATACCACAGCTTCCCTCTTCGAAGTTTTGATTCTAGTATGCGTCATACTTCGTATTCCAGTTGACCATCCTTAACCACAGGTGGTACGGCTCTGCGTCTGGCACCCACTGCTGGCTTCAACAGACTATAGTGGAAAACCGGGTGGATCCTAAGAGAAGCTGACAGCTTCAGTTTGTCCGCGGCGGGATTGATTCTGCATAGAACGGTATACAGGCCTATGAATCTGGGATGGAATATACTGCGCATTCTAAAGTTGATGTTCTTGGTATAGAGCTATACCCCATCCCCTGGCTGATAGGTAAATCCCTCTTGCCGATGTCGATCTTTCCATTTCTTATAGGACTGTTTGGCTTGGTTCAAGTTGGGCTGTACCCTCCTGTGCATGTTTTGAAGGCTCTTCATTTGTGCCATAACAGTAGGGCGGTTCATTACCTCCCTAGGAATAGACAGAGGCAGTGTAGTGGCATGGCATCCCATGTTGGCTCGGAAAGGGGTTTCTTTTATGGAGCTATGCCAGGCATTGTTGTACAATAGTTTGGCCAGCCACACAAAGGACACCCATGATTCTGTTGCTTCTTTTGAATAACACCGCAGATATTTCTTCAGGGTCTGATTCAGTTGCTCTGTTTGCCCATCGGTTGGGAAGAAGTGTGGCTCACTTGTTAGAGCGGCAGACTCTGAAGCAGAGATCGAGCCCGGGACCAGGGTTCAAGACTCGACGCGGCAGGGTCTAGGCTCAATGTCCACTGACTCGATAATTCTCGCCTCAGCGCCTACTCTAATCATGGGTCCCACGCTGCAACTCTGGGCAATAGCTTGCTTAATCTCCACAATTGCCCCTACAACACTGGGATGCCTGGCTTCACCTTGGGGGTGCCCAGGAGGGGCATCTCACAGGGAGAGCCAGGAAGGGTTCCACAGCGTTATACGGCACCAGGAACCCCGTTGGGGCAGCTGTGCGCTTTACAAAAGACACTACATTTACATTTACATGCACCAGAATCTACAATGAATTGGGGTCCTCTGTCTGATACAATGACTCTTGGGAGTCCATGCAAATGAACCACATGAGACAGTAACAATTGAGCAATTTGTCCTGCTGTGGGAAGGTTCTTGCACAGTATAAAATGACCCCTCTTGGTGGGAATATCTATGACAACAAGAATCCCTGATCCAACGGTAATCCTAGGACAATGCTGACTGTTTGCCATGGTTGAGATGGCATGGGCAGTGGCATCAGTTTGCCCTTAACCTTGGCATGTTCCCCTTTTGCACGAACACATACCTCACATTGCGACACCCATTGAACGGCATAATTTGCCAACTTTTCCCACCAGAAATGTTGTTGCACTGGGTGTTAGGATTTCTTATATCCTGGGTGGCCAGCAAGTACAGCTTCATAATACCAGTTGAATGCCTTTCATTGGAGTGTGTGCGTTGGTAAGTACAATCTGTTTTTGTATAACAGTACCCCATGTTTGAGGGTTTGATGAGTACTCTGTTCTGCTCATCTCTGCCACAGGACAAGGGAATGGTGTTTGATGACGTGTTCAAGAAAATGTTCCACTGTTACAATGCAGAGTACCCTATTGGGGCAAACAATCGCCTCCGTGAGTTCCTGCAGAGGCTTAATGACCTCTTCTTGCCTAGACAAAGAGTCCGCCTTTTTATTTTCTGACCCTGGGCGAAACCATGAAGTCGTATTCTGCGAAGAATAACATCCACTGGATCCAGCTGTCCAGTATGTTTATCCCATTGAGACAACACCGCTCCAACTGCTATACCTGATGCATAGGCCTCCAGTATAAAAAGACCGTCAGTGTGAGGATAATGGAGGAGGGTGCAGTACAGAAAGTCTTTTTCAGAAGGATGAATGCCTCCATGGCTTCGGTGTTCCAGAGAAAAGGCACTCCTTTTTTTAACAAGCAGGTTATCGGGGAGACCAATGAGAAGCACGAGAGATAAATCTCCAGTAGTAGTTGGAGAAACTCAGAAAACATTGCAAGTCTCTCATGCTTTTGGTAACAGGCCACTCCTTAACTGCCTTTACTCCCCTCTCAGCCATACTGAAACCCTGTGGACTCAATATGACTCCCAAAAACTCAACTTCAGTCATGCTAAACTCACACTTATTTAACTTACAAAACAAACTATGTTCCTGCAGGCTTTTGAGTCCCAAAAAGGAAGGCTGAACCCAAAAGAGCCAAAGGAACTGTTGTTCCGATCCTTCCGCCATCAAAATATAATCCTGAAAGCTAAATGAGGCATAAAATATTAAATGCAAAAAAAGTTGCCTACCTCACCGGCAATATTCCAAAGTCAAAGTACTTTGTGCCAAAATCCAGATTTTGTGCAGCCAAATGTTTTGCCTCTCACTGCATGAGGAATGAAATGTTAAGCACCGAGAAATGTCTGCCTCCCAGTCAAAACGCCAACCAAACAAAAAGCAAACATGCACTCCCAGGGAAACCAGCCGACTGCGAGCTCTTCCACCTGTAGTGAAGAGAAGACGTCTTCGCCAGCCAACGAGGAACTCCTGCGTCTTTTCTCCCACAGCCGCGGGACAGGAAAGGCGACTCAAGCTACACCTGCACTGCCGAGCGAGCCTAACCAGCTCAGGAGAATCCCGGGAAACAGATGCCCGACCCTTAACAGAAGGACTGGCACCAAATACAGGGTTGCGTTCGAAGTCCTGCACACTTAGGAGTACTAAGAACAGAGCAGCTGCCTGACGGAGAAACGTCCAATATTCCAATGGAATTACGCACAACATTCCGTGCGCTTGCTGTTCATTTACACAAACTCAGCTCCTCCCAGAAGGACGGCCTTCTGGGAGCTGTAGTCCTGCTGTCATCACCTCCAGCCAAAAATAAGGTAGGCGCATCGGATCAAAGCCTGACACTGGTAGGGCAAAACAGCAAACATCATTTTTCCCTATCATAGTGCTGCTAGCCCTAAAGGGTAACATGGGAATGATTTATTAAACTTAATAAAGTTTAACTTTTGATTTGAGATAGCTAGAACATCATTCAAAATATCAAAATAATGGCTCTAGTACATACAGTAACTTGCCATGGTCAGATTTATTCTACTACAGAAAAGTGGTGGTAGAACTTACTATCCTGAAGTTACCTAAAGCAGTCCTGTAGCAGCCTCTTTTGATTGGTCAGTCTTTCATAGCCTGAGCCAAGCTGCTACCTAGGTAGGTAGGAAGAGGCCTGGGGCTACAAAAAGGCAAACAACAGATGGAGGAGTACTCCCAGGAGGAACCTCAATGCCTCCATCAAAGATATATAGAGGTGCACATACTGCTTCAAAGGACATATCTATCCTTTGTTAGAAGACCCTCACTCACCAACCTAGTTGATGACATGCTTCATCATCGGGATCCCAGCCGGATAGCTGAGTGCAATCCGGGTGTGCTGGGACACCTGACTACAGTGGAGCGGGTTAGTTTTTTTGGGTGTTGACGTGAAAAAATGTAAGTGATTTAAAGTTGTCTAGTTGACTACTAACTGTCAAATCTTTATTCTGAAGTGACTGGGCAACATTAAAACTTCTTAGTTGGACACCGTGCCAGATTAGGTTGCTTTATGGTGTCAAGGATTTTGTTGTGATATAAACATTGGCCTACATGTTTCAACCATTTGTATAAATCTAGGGTTTTTGTCAGGACCAGTAGCCAGGGTGGTATACACTTGCTAAGGTGTACCCTGCACTTGACTACGTGAAAAAACCACTAACAACTCGCAGTGGTTAAAAAAAAAAATGTCTCCAGTGTTCCTAGAAAAGAAGCCTGCAAAGGAAGAAAAAAGGGGGACTAACACACAATACATTAAACATAAAGCGTGTTTAAGTTGCTCCTCATATTCAACATCCAACGTGAAGATGAAATACAGTGGAAATTTAATTCATGGCTCACATGTGATCATGTCAGAGTGCCATTTGGATAAAAAAGGCACTGTTGGGCTTCAAGATAGGCCTGTGAATGTATATAACAAGCCCACTGAGTGTGGTGTGTCTCTGTACTCATAAACCTCACTGGTTCAAATCGTGAGTAAAATGGAGTGCAGCTTGTAGGGAAGAAAAATCACTCCCTGATTCACACAAACGTATTTTCAGTTAGTGGGTGTCAATGCTCATATAGATCGAGTTTGATTAAAATTGTAAAGCGGCATAAGGACATACAATCCAACAAACGGGCAAACAACCAAGCGCACATATACCCACAGTGAGGAAAACTTGACGAATACTTGAAGCGCTATGATAGCAAGCTTAATGGGCGTCGGAGTTGCAAAGACTAGATCCTGCCACGATCTAGGTCCGAAAAAAATGGGAGGAAAAGGTTAGGACTGCATGCG
This sequence comes from Lissotriton vulgaris, assembly GCF_964263255.1. Taxonomy (NCBI): domain Eukaryota; kingdom Metazoa; phylum Chordata; class Amphibia; order Caudata; family Salamandridae; genus Lissotriton; species Lissotriton vulgaris. The sequence goes on along the minus strand of NC_141689.1, from coordinate 265,475,947 downwards.
TCATCTACACGATGCCTACCCGCTATAGTGAGGTACGCAATGTCTGGCTGAGACTTACTTGTGGAGAATCAGCAAGCGGCTGCTTTGCCTAAAGTGCAAACCTCCTCGGCGCCCCGCGGATGAGAAACGAGGGCTCAAACGAGACATTAAAAGCCGGCACTTCCTGGTGCGGCATTTTTGATAGAAGATTTGCTTCCTGGATATTCCAGGGAGAGGATGGGGGCTGAAGAGATAAGCCTGGACTTCAAAGGCAGGGGAACAAATGTAATAGGACCCAGTTTAGCCCCCACTTTCTTGATCCTCAGCCGGATGGGAGCACCCCAAATTAGTTAGGGAAAGGGTCTGGTAGGGGATTGTAGGCAGATGCTAGCCATAACTCTGTGCTGGTTTAGACAGACACACAACAAGGAAATCATTTTTCCATTTGGATTTTTGGGAGAACAGTGCATTCTGGATAAAAATATGCCACACTTTGCACTAAGTACTCACAGCACAGGAAGGTAGCTTTACCCCTAGAGGTTAAGATATTCCCACTCCTTCCAGCCTAGAATGGTAGATAAATATGGGAGAGCTGGAGGAGCTCCTCAGATCACTGCCTGGAATATCAGAAGAAGGGGACATGGAACTGATAAGATCTCAAAGTTTGAAAACTTTCAGCAAAGTTTTACTGAAAAGCTACAGGAGGATACCGGCTAAAGGTCGAGAGTCAAGCCTCCATCGCCGACTTGCGAAACAACCTGACCACCCTGGTTTGTCCCACTGAAAGCTCTGGAGCTCTGCTCTGTTGAATTTGAGGACAAAGACTCTCAGAGACTGACATAGGCATCATGCTGCAGCAGGACTTGATTGTCGAATTGGGCACTCGATCCAAGTAACCAGAGAACTCGTCATTGAGGGAAAAGCTCCAAGAAAAAGACTAAGTCCATAGGTAGACTTTTGACTGAGACCTACCTTCTGCTATTCATACCCACGCTCCATCATGGTCAGCTTAAAACGTTTCCTTTGTCCTGATCCAGAGCAACCAGATAGTAGCGATTGGCGCATTAAACCTTTTGGTTCTAGAATGCACACTTTTTTTTATTTCATCTTCAGAAATTGATATCTCTGGTTCTCTACATTGGATTATGGTCACAATGGTGTCATTTTAAAGATAACATTTTTTCTATTTTTATGAATGGGTGTTGGATTTTTATTGTGTTGTGCCTTTTACTTATTTACTGTTTTGGTGATATTAAATTCTTTACACATACCTGTCTCCTAAATTAAGACTGACTGTTCGGTTTGCCAAGCTACCAAGGTTTGAGCACGGATTAATTTATTGAGACTTGGCTGCAATTACTAGTGATTGTGGTATTATTACCTCACCGACTAATAATCCACTTTCCTACTGTTGTCTTTTACAATATTTATTCTATAGGTATCCCTAGTCCACGTCCATGTTCCCACCTTCTGCAAAAGTACAATTAGGGTTTGATTTAGAGTTTGCCAAATAGGGTACTGTGCCACTAATGTGTTGGAGTACCCTGGCCATAAAACTGATTGTATGCCCACTCTTTTTAGTTTAACAGACCATCATGTTTCCTCTGATGAATCGTCTACATTCCCCCCAGTGGAGACATTACAATACAGGCCTAATTTATTTGGAGCTTTTGGTGTAACTTCATCAGACGTCCTATACTATTTAACGCAGAAGGTCTGATGTATTAGGTCCTCGATGGCACTGAAGAGAAAAGAAATCACCCTCACACATTTGGAAACAAATTCCCAGGGTGTGAAGGTCATTAGTTTATTTTTGTACAGGAACAAACTCCTTACTTGAGAGTTTGGTTTTGTAAAGCAAAAAAAATTGCTGAGCGATAGCATGAAACAAACTGACTACAGAGGATTGGATGTGGTAGTGACTCCTTGGAAGGCACAGAGATCTCCATAAAGCCAGTGGAGAACCTGAAATATGGTGAGCGATAGGCCACCAAACAGGGAGGTATTACCTCCACTCTCTTGTTGCAAGGTGGGCCACACACCTAACTCAAAATAAGGCCCTTGGTTATTATCTTACATCATGCCCAATTTCCTGCCTTTGGATTTTACACGAGAATTGTCACTAAATGTGGAGTGAAGATTAGATAATGGGGTCCTAGAACTAACATTGTTGGTTTAAAATCACTGAGGTTTAGGCCGTTGTGGTCTATCCCAGATTAAGCCAATTTGTGACATTGACAAATTGTGGCATTATACTGAGTTTGAAGGAATATGGGATACCAGGAAGTCTTGAGATTCTCCAAATGTTATCATTTGTTGCTTTAAATTAGTGCCACTTTTTCTCCTATCTGTACCAGTGGCAGTAACATGCAGTCATGGGAAGGAAAAACTTAAAAAGTAGAAAATAGCAAGTCAATCTTTTACATCTTGTTTGAAAATGTGTAAACTAATACAGAACTCAATGGCAAAACATAAAAACTCCCTCTGACATCATAGAATAGAAAAGAGCAAATCTTGGCAAACCAGACGTACAGCATGAAGAACTTCCAACTGAAGAAATATAAAATCAAGACCAAAAATATTTGGAAGAAGTGAATGGGAACAAACACATATGTATATGCAATCTTAAATATTATTCAAACAGCACATGACATTACTGGAAAATATTGTACTTCATCTTGATTGGCAACTTTAGATAGAATTCGCTGGACAGAAGAATATCTTGGATATAGCAATTTGTAAGGCTTGTACAGGTCTTTTTCCTGAAACACTTGGCTTTGTTATTTCACTCAGTGGAAGCCAACAGTTTCACACCTTTTGCCCATCATTGACGTCTGGAGTCCCACTGGCACTCTTCTCACCAAGTGTAGCACTTTGACTCACATATCACCCCTTAAGGTGCGTGGAATTGCGGTGCAGCCACAGCACCAAATACTCTTAACCACGCGCTGACCATGACATTCAGCATGCTATTTTAGTATTTTAAAATGTAATAATAAACTTCATGTAAAATTAAATTAAATGAAAATGTAGCCCTTTTGTTAAAGTAACTTCTTGCCTGGCTGTGCAAGGAGCTCCCCATCTTCACCCAAGGAACTCTAAAAACGGTAGCATAAATAGGAGATGCTCCAATATCAATGGGAAGCCCTTCTGCGTAGTCCTCAAAAAAGACCCGTGATGGTACAGAAGCCTCCTGCGCTGGGCCTGAAGCAAATGGTGCATCATCGAAGGTTTGAACTATTTCTCCTAAACTCTTTTAGGAATGTTATTTTTAATAGCTGGATCCACATCAATGACAAATCTACTAATATCAATATCCAACAGTGCTGAAGAAGTTGAAGCTTTCCCTTCTTGCATTCTCAAAGTTCTTGGCAAAAGACACAAATGACAATGAGTATTGCATATGGAAGAGCCAATGTAAGGGAGCCATTTGCCTCTTCTCTTTGTGAAAGGCTGGGTGTTTACTCGGGTGATTCTGAGGATGTGTAAGAGATACCTGTACCATGCATCTAGTGTCATTAAAGTAAAGGTATTAACAAAACTTTCACCTATGCACCTGTTCGGTCTCTGTCAATGGGTCAGGAACTTTTGCTCTGCACATAACTTCTTTCTGAGACCAAAACATCCAAAAGTCCCTGGTCAAATAAGAGAGAAAGTTCTGGTAGTAATAGGAAAAACTCTCTGCATCTCTTTCCTTCCTTGTGCTTTCCTGCATTTAATTAACAGCTAAACTAATATGTTCAAGAACAAAGTAGGACGGTAAACACCAATGCATGAACGTATCCCAAGTGTCTTCACTGCCACAATCCCGGTCCCGCAGCCATATGTAGGCTCGTGCAGATCTCTCCTCAATGTACCCGGTTTAGGGAGGATAAGTAATTCAGCCGTTGGAGCCCCTCTAAAGAGCGGCCATCTCGCTGCTCGGCCAAGCTCTGCCCCCTGATTATCCACATTCGGACTAACTTGAGCACTAATGGTTACTGTGTATGCATTTTTCGAAGATGCCTCATTTCTTTGTCAACAAATTCTGGACCCTATTCACAAAGGTAAATTTAGACATGTAGATTTACTCATGAGTGTGCTATTTTAGTGGAGCTATTTTAGTGGAGCTCCTGCAAGAGTCTCGTGAGCACAACTTAAAAACAAATTGGCTATAGCACAATACCAATTGGTCGAGGGAGCCATCTGGCCCTTGCAGGAGTGAGGATCCAGCAGGAGCCAATGTTCTGATTGGCTGAATGCACCATAACATTTTTTGGGGAGGTGGCCATTACAGGACATGGACTCTTAGTCCCCTATCATGAAAATGTATAAAAAGCTCAACATTAGCTGGTAGGATAGAAATACCCTGCCATTTAGCCTTCTAAGGGGGGGTCCCTCTGTGCAAAAATAAAAAAGAAAATTCTTGCCCTGATCCAATGATACTCCAGTGGGCTCACAGTAAAAATGATATGGTGGATGTCATTGATTTATTAATTTAAATGACCCCCGGGAGGGCCAGTACTTGGCCCTCAAAAAATATTAATATTTGTTGAGGAGGGGCATGTGTGAGGGCCCCTTCCTTGAGCTGATTTTGCTCCTACAGAAACCATCCTCCTGCGCCTGCCATACAGTTGTAAGGACAGGGGAGCATGCAGCCCTTCTTCCTGAGCCTCCTCAAGCCCAAGAGACCGATTCACCTGGGGTCCTGTTTTTTTAAATAGGAAGAAGGTAAACGGTCCCGCTCCCTAAGTCTGTGGGGCACCCTGGGACCAAATGTATTTTAAACCCCATCTTACAGGGCCAAAAACATAGCAGTGTCCTGAGAAGCCGCCCCTGGACAGTATGGTTCCCTGTTAGGGAGAGTAAGGCTATATATCTGCCCACACTCTCCCAGGCAGGGATCATAAATCATGTACTGCCCAGCTGGAGCAGTTAAAAAAAGCCTGCTCCTGACCAAGCGGCAATAAAGGAAAGGTGCAGACTGGGGAGCTGGCTGGGGCCACAGGAGCCCAATGGTCCCAGCAGTGTGGGTGCCCCAGGTGGACACCAAGACACCCACCAGAAATGTTTCAAAAAGGCCTGCTCCTGCCAGGGGAGCTGGCTGGTTTTCCAGGAGCCCTGGGACACCCCTTAAAGCACCCCAATAACTGGAACTATATGTGCCCCAGGAAGGTATTGGAACACCCACTTAAGGAAAAAATATAATCTCCCACCGGTACCCACTAAGGGTACTGACTCGGGCACTAGGATCCCCCTACAGCCTCTAAACAAACGTTGGATGTCCCAGGTAGGCATCTGGACACCCACAAAAATATTTTTATTTTAAAAAGTGAATGATGAATGAGTGGCAGGAGCCACTCATTTATTATTCACTATTTCTCAAAGGAGAGCCCCATACTATCCTAAAAGGGCCCTTTATAGCAGGGGCACTAACGAGCATTTGTATTAATTTTTGGGGAGCGTTTAGGGAGTGTAGGAGCCCATATTAAAAGAAAGAAAACCTGCAATTCTCCAGGGTCATTTAAACTATGACCAGCGGAGAACTTACCATATTTTTCAAAAACAGTACAAGCTGGATCTCAGTACTCTTCAGCAGGAGTGCAAGTCTCTGTAACAGTGAGCCCATGATTCCCAAGAGTTGGCTCTCCATGGCATTGTACCTTAGGTGGCTCCAGAGTGCTCTCGTCTGGACACAAAGAAGAAATCCTTAGGCCTGAGGCTCTTGATGACTGGGAACAGGCCAGTTCACATCCAGATATCACTTTTCTATGAACGCCAAAGCGTAGCTCCAGTTGACCAAACTCTTTGTGCTACTGCCACTGTCAGCGACGACTGGCAACATGAGATCTGACCTTCGTGCTTTAGCATCAACAGTCTGTGGGGACCACCAAAATGAAGCTCCAGTAAAGAACGGCAGTGATGCTAGACAGAACCTTTGTTCTACAGCAACGACTGTCTGCAGTGCATGGCCTGCTCTTCATGCTACAGAGGTAATCATCTGTGAAGCTCTCCCTGCTTCTTGCAGCCTTTTCCACCGCAAACTTGACTCTTCGTGCCGGCCTTTGAGAGGCAACTTCTTCAGCGGGATGAACTTGGCCCCTGTATGTTGCCTGCACTCCATCACCATTGGCCTAAAGTTGTGACTTTCCCCCGGACTAGTATGACCAGATGATCACAAGTGTTATTTTGTGCTTTCAGTTGATATATTCACCTAAATCTTTTAAACTACATATCTACACTTATACTTATTGTATTTTTGGTTTCAAATATTTTTTTATATATTACTTTATTTTCCTAAGTTAATGTGGGATTTTGCTTGTGTTGTGTTTTCACTTTATTATTGTTCATGTGCTACATACATATTTTACACATTAAGTGTAAGTTAAACATGAAAGCCAATCTACTAGTGGTTCAGGTTCAGAAACAAGTTTATTTAGACATTTGTCCATAAAACATTCTAAAGAAAAAAGCACACTAGGCAATTAAAACAGTTAAAAACATTTAAAAAGAGCCCCCTTTTAGCTACCCGACACCCCCTTCAACACACTACAATTCATGATTAAAACTTTGTTTTACAGAACGTAAAAATTGAGCAATTCCAACTGTCACATCGAGATGACGCATTTCAGACAATACCTCCACAGATTCATTCTTATAGAGCGGATCGTATTTGAAAAACAAAGGTCTTAAAAACTTGATTCAATTTGCAAAATAAAAGACACAGTCCATAAGAATATGCATAAGGGCGCTTTTAACTTTCAGAGGGCAAGGACAGAGACCACTATTATTCTGTACCCTGATCCTATGTGAGTAGATCAGATTACATCTAACCCTGGCCCATAATATTTCATACCTCAATCCTTGGTCTGGTAGCTGTGATAGATAGGGAAAAACAGTATCCTGGCCCAATATATCAATCGAGAATCTAATGGATAATCTCTTCTTTAGATACAGCAGGTCAATAGATACTGACACCATAGAAGTTGATTCCCTCAATGCTCATTTGCCTGGAAACGGGAGACAAGATGTGACTGTACCACTATTTACATGAAGGTTCCTTAGTGCAATTATTCTGGTTCTTACGGCCTTTGCCCACATCCTCTCAATGCTTTGGATCTCTTCCCAACACAATTTGGAGACTTTGATCACCACATCATCCTCCGACAATGTGTTAAAATATCTTAGTGCCCGGGTAGTGGCCACCATACTCCATGAGAGCAAATTGCACTCTCTCTTTATGGCCTGGAACATTGTGCTTTGGGGGAGTGGTACAAGTTTTTGAGCTCCGCCCTTTCTAGTCTCTCCCGTTCATAAGTTGGGTCGAGGGAAATAACCTCTCACCATATAGGCCTAACAGGGGTAACTTCCCTTCATAAGCCTTCAGTAATAGGATATGAGATAGCCCCCCCAAACATACCATTAAATCTTGACACACAACTGGCCTGCAATAGGGCCTTCTGTGCTCCCCAATCTAAATGCCTCCTAAAAATTAAACCCAGGTATTTATATTGATCGGCTTGCACCACCCCGTGCGTACCAAAATGCCAAGAAAAATTCTTAACTTTTTTTCCACAGATCATAATCTTGGTCTTTTCCAGTTTGCTTCAGAGCTGGTACTGCTTGCTATAGTTTGCCAGGGCATTTAGTTTCCTCTGAAAACTTATTGGGGCATAATCAAAGAACTCCAAATTGTCTGCATAGAGCAGACAAGCAATATGCTAGTTCGCTATTTTTGGTGAAAAGGTCTCAGATTGAGAAATAAATGTCGGGAGGTTGGCCAGAAATAAGCTAAAAAGCAAGGGTGCTAAAACACACCCCAGGAGCAGGCAATTGTCAATAGAAAGTATTTGTGATATGCAACCCAACTTATCAAACTCCACCTGAGCCCATTTGCAAGATTGCAAAGATTGAAGTACCCCAAGAAGATTTGGTGGAAGGTTCCAGGAGTCAAGTTTTTCCCACAAGATATCCCTATCCACAGAATCAAAGGCTGTCCGGAAATCTACAAAGCAACGGCACAGCCTTTGATTTTCCTCAAGAGCCTTCAAATAATGGCCCACAGAGCAAAACAGTGCTCTATTAGTGGGTTAGACACAGGTTACTTTATTGACTTTTTGTGATTAGGTCAGGATTTTAACGTTTGTATAGTATTTGTTTCGGCAGGGCTCAGGCGCAGCTCTCCCTGTTAACTTTCTGTACATATGATGTGCTCATGGCCACTGGGGTCGTATATTTTCACAATATGCTTGCACAGTGCTTCAACAAAGTTTAGCGCGTTCGGTTGTATTTCAAAGTTCAAACATCCATGCTTGCTAAAGTTTTCAGCATTTTGAAAGCAGTATGCTGTCTATGTCTATGATGCATGGGGTTTTAAACAGCAGTTAATTTTGTCAATGCACTGATTAAGAATGGCTGAGTGCAGCAGAAACGCGTCTCAGTGTTCTGTGCTGGTTTTGAAGACTACACGCCTCATTAAAACAGCCAGTTTGAAGAATTCTCGTGTACGTGCCCCTTTTCCGTGTGTGAAGTTTGGATTTGGATTGATATCTATGAGTGGCAGCGGAGACACTTTGCATGTAAAACCAACATATTATGGGATTGCTAATTTTACAGCAAATCAGGAGTGCAACAGGGGATCGTATTTGGCAAGCCCCCTGGGTCCTTCTGGAAGGAGTAAGATGAGTTGAAGTCTCTTGTGGGAAGTAGGACGGAGCAAGAGAATATCCTGGAGATTTTCAGCGTGGAGTTCTCACTTTCGCTGCAAGCTTACCCCCTCACTCATAATTTTTTTCGAAGTGGGACCTTGGTGCTGGGCACCGCGCAACATTGTTGTGTTATGGTGAGGATTCCAGGCATTATTTTCACGGTGAGAGGTCTCCATTCCCGGCTCCACGATTTGACTTTTAGCACTTTCTTCCTGATTGGCTCACATGCCTTGCACAATTGCTTGTGCACAATTTTTTTTTAATAATGAGCGTTTTTGGTGTCTCTTGTGACTAAATAATATTCACATGAATGAAATCTATGGACATCGGAACTACTAATCCTCCATCCAGATATTTATATTTATATATCCACTAATTCTTCAATGCAGATTGCTATATATAATACATATTTAAATAACAAACCAAACCACATTCACTGGATGATGTCATCAGTGATCTCATTTGAGATGTCATCAGAGATGTCATCAGTGATGTCACTGACCATGTCATGAATGATGTAATATGTGACATCATCAGCAGTGGATTGCAGACGCAAGTTATAGTTAGCAGAACTAACTATAATGGAGGAATTTCATTGGTTTTGTACGAGTGAAATGTCCAGCTAACTATAATACCCCTAAAATCTATGTTTTTTTCAGTGAATTTCTAAGGTTTTTTAAATGCTAGTTCCAAACTATAACATGTCTGAAACCTAGGGTTTTTTCAGTGAATTTGAAAGAATTTTTAAATGTTAATTCCTAACTATAAGATGTCTGAAACCTATGTTTTTTTCTGTGAATTTCAACGGTTTTTGTAAATGACAATTTTTAAATGTATTAATTGATACAATTATTTTTTATACCGATTTACTACACTTTTTTAAACTATTTTTTTTTTTTTAATTACATAATAATTACATTATACATAACAATGTATACTTTCTCAGAATGAATTGCTTTAGTTGAAATACTTTGCAAATAGGCAATAGACTTTTAAGTACAGTAGTTACAGTTGTTGCAATGGGCAACACAATTTCAAACACAATGCAACATTGAGCTCAATGGAAATTTCTAGGTAAATGCAATTAGTTACTTTATGAATTGCTTTTCTAACAAGAGCACTGGATCCTAAATTCAGTCCTGGGACATCTCCTGTAAACAGTTGAGTAAAAGCGTTTTGGTTACAGTAGTTATTTTTAAGGAATATTATTGTATTTTAAAAGTTGACACTTGTTAACTTTTTCACATCGAATCACCAATGTTATCCTATGGGAGGAAATTCACTTAGGAGGTAAGTAGTGTTATTGTTACTTTTTCTTACTCAGTGGTGGATCATGGATCTAGTACTGGTGCATCTCCTGTGAAGAGTTAAAGAATGTGTTTAAGTTATACAGGAGATTTTTAAGGAATAATCTTAGAAACTTTCTGGTGAAAACCAGACAATGGATTCCTACGGAAGGAAATACAAGATCCTGGTAAGTACGCTTTGAATTACTTTTAAGGATCAGTGCTGGGCTAAAAGATGCAGCACTGGGTTCTCTCCGGATAACAGGTGAGTAAATCAGAATTCGTTGTTCGAATGATTTTAGGTGAATATTTTGAAATTCGAAAACTCCACACTTAGAAGAATTTCTGGTAAGTACGGTTAGAATTACTTTTGAGGATCAGTACTGGGCTCTAAGATGCAGCAATGAGGTATCTCCAGATTACAGGTGAATAAATCGGAATTCGTGGTTCGACTGATTTTAGAGGGTCCCTAGGATCAAACTAGCCCACTACGTACCTCCAATAAGTGCCACAGAGCTGTGTTGTAGAGGGGTGTAAAAAGGGGAGTGGCCTCTGAACACCTGTCTGCAGTGCAGCTCCCTGGTGCATACTAGAGATACCTGTTGGGCTATTTGGCCCTCAGTGACCCTCAGTATTGAAAGAGAATTAATTCCCAACTTAAAACCCGCAGCGGGGCACAGTGGTGAAGGAAGGGGACATGGCCTGAGGTGACATGTCTGCAAACACGCCAAGTGGCGTGTTTTAAGTTAGAGAATTACCTCAATCTTGTGGGTGCCTGGGAGCCAACTAGCCCACCAGGTACCTCCAGAGTTCAGAGATGTGGCAATCAACTGTGTATAAATGAAAGGAACTCGCACATTAACAATAATGCATTTATTTTAATGCTCAAAGGAATAAAAAAATCGAATTGCACCTTTTAATAAAAATAGGGATAATAGGGGTTTTGGGCGGAGAAGTGTGTTAAAATTGTGCACAGAAACTGTACACAGTAACCAATGAATGTACTTGTTTTAAAAAATAATTACAAAGGTATTCATTTTAATACTCGTATAATAAAAGAGAGAAAGAATTAAAAGAAAAAGAGCGAATATGTATGAGGATATAAAATGAAACTTAAACTGTTTAACAAGTTTCATGTTTACAAAAACACGTGCGCAAGTTAAACAGTGGAAATGTGAGCACGTGTCTACTGAAAAACGTGACAGAAAAATAGGAGGTGCCTAAATTGGTTCCATAGTAACTTGAATAACCAATACATATATAAACCAATTCTGTGATTTAATTACTGGTGACCAAACTATGAGCAAGATAAACTTTACGATCGTCTGATTCATCTTCAGTTTATCGTCCATTTCTTCAGAAGGAACATAAAGTTAATGTATATATTGTAATATATAAAACATTATGCTTCCTCCAGAGGAGTTGGATGGATGTCGACGGAAGGAGGAAAGAATTTTAAAGTGAGGTAAATTATTAGTATAAGTTTATGCTTTATATATTTTTCTAATACAAATATATTATTATGATTTCTAAATGTAGTGTGTAAAAGTATAATTGTACTTTAGAAACAAAATGACGTAAGAACAGTTCATGTATTATCGTCTACGAAGACGCAGAAAAAAGAAGGTTTTATATATGTACAAATAAAAAAAATGCTCAAGTAATTCTCTTTTTCTTCTAGAGTGAACATGGGTTTATCAGTATGTATATTGGGTAGTACTGTGATGTATTTTCACTCATGAGGAACTGGAGGTTTATCGTTGCAAGCAGTAAACATGAAAAAAATATTAATGTCAATTAACAAATAATAGAATAATCCTTTATAACAGTCACAATGTTTTCATAAAGATTAATTGAAAAGAGTGAGGGAGTGTTTGTAGTAGCACTTCTATTCTACTTTATCTGAAAGTGAATCATGCCCTCTTATATTAATAAGAATTTGGGGCAACACTTTAAAAAAGATTTGTATAGAAAATAATGTTTGTTGAGAAAAAAGGGAGTGTGTGCATATTTATATAGCGCATATTCGACCCAAAACTATATCAGCAATTTACATGAGCACCGTATTTACAGTACATTTTCAGGCAGGCGTAGATTACGTAATTTCTCTTCAATAACAGGATGTGGACGCGACTCAGAGGCTCGAACACTGATTTCCAGCACCAAGTTCGACAGTGTACCTGAATGACCACATATGTATTTATATTAGCTGCCCTTCATGTGCCAAAAACTGCATCCTAAAGCTTTCATGGCCCTGTATTACTACAGCTACAACACTCTACTGAATGTACAACAAACATTCATATTCGCAGAAATATGTCATGCCCACCATCTTTTATGTGTGCAACTATGGATGAATATAGGGTCAGTAATATCTTGCAAATTCCATATCGGTCATGCTTTGATACTTTACAGATATAATGACACATTTGCGTTTAAGACCCGGGTGACGTCAGCACTACAACATGGACATCCAAATCAGTTGATTTCTCAAATAGCTCACGACGGAACCACGCCCAAAGCTCCGGAATCATGGTCCACAGCCTCACGCAGCACTGGCATATGTCAGTCCAGCCCACTCCGCTTACGCTTCCAAGAAACCACAAAAAATTTACACTTTCCTAACGCTAAAGCAACGATAATTTTTACGCTGTCCTTGTAAATATGCCCCAATATCACGAGAAATACAGGGAAAATTCATGTACGCAAGTGAAAACCTTGTTAATATAAAACTGTGCACTTAACATATCAATCCACCTTGCATATTAAGCATGCTTATGTCTACTTCTGTTCGGGCTGGGCTGTTCCCATGAGGCACAGGGTCAGACTGATTTGCATATAGCCATGTCTGAACTGGGGTGGCAGAGTGGGCTAAAGAACGGTGATGGATTAAACCCAGATCTCTTGACTGGGTGTGAGTGTTTGATTGGTTCAGATGCTCCGTCTATTACCACCCCCTTTTGTACCGCTTTTGGCCGCCATAAGTGTGGCAGGGTATGCTCAGATGTGAGTCCCTTGCTCACTTTGCCACTGGATTCAAGCAAGCCGGGATGAAGACGGCTGGAATCCCAGAAACCGGTCCTCAGAAGCTTGTTTCCGGTCCAGGGAAGGCATGGCTTGGCAGTTCGGGCTGGACTGTTCCCATGAGGCACAGGGTCAGACTGATTTGCATATAGCCATGTCTGAACTGGGGTGGCAGAGTGGGCTAAAGAACGGTGATGGATTAAACCCAGATCTTTTTACTGGGTGTGAGTGTTTGATTGGTTCAGATGCTCCGTCCATTACCACCCCCTTTTGTACCGCTTTTGGCCGCCATAAGTGTGGCAGGGTATGCTCAGACGTGAGTACCTTGCTTACTTTGCCACTGGATTCAAGCAAGCCGGGCTGAAGACGGCTGGAATGCCAGAAACCGGTCCTCGGAAGCTTGTTTCCGGTCCAGGAAAGGCATGGCTTGGCAGTTCGGGCTGGACTGTTCCCATGAGGCACAGGGTCAGACTGATTTGCATATAGCCATGTCTGAACTGGGGTGGCAGAGTGGGGTAAAGAACGGTGATGGATTAAACCCAGATATTTTGACTGGGTGTGAGTGTTTGATTGGTTCAGATGCTCCGTCCATTACCACCCCCTTTTGTACCGCTTTTGGCCGCCATAAGTGTGGCAGGGTATGCTCAGACGTGAGTCCCTTGCTCACTTTGCCACTGCATTCAAGCAAGCCGGGCTGAAGACGGCTAAAATGCCAGAATCCGGTCCTCGGAAACTTGTTTCCGGTCCAGGGAAGGCATGGCTTGGCAATTCGGGCTGGACTGTTCCCATGAGGCACAGGGTCAGACTGATTTGCATATAGCCATGTCTGAACTGGGGTGGCAAAGTGGGCTAAAGAACGGTGATGGATTAAACCCAGATCTTTTGACTGGGTGTGAGTGTTTAATTGGTTCAGATGCTCCGCCCATTACCACCCCTGTTTGTACCGCTTTTGGCCGCCATAAGTGTGGCAGGGTATGCTCAGATGTGAGTCCCTTGCTCACTTTGCCACTGGATTCAAGCAAGCCGGGCTGAAGACGGCTGGAATGCCATAAACCGGTCCTCGGAAGCTTGTTTTCGGTCCATGGAAGGCATGGCTTGGCAGTTCGGGCTGGACTGTTCCCATGAGGAACAGGGTCAACCTGATTTGCATATAGCCATGGCTCAACTGGGGTGGCAGAGTGGGGTAAAGAACGGTGATGGATTAAACCCAGATATTTTGACTGGGTGTGAGTGTTTGATTGGTTCAGATGCTCCGTCCATTACCACCCCCTTTTGTACCGCTTTTGGCCGCCATAAGTGTGGCAGGGTATGCTCAGACGTGAGTCCCTTGCTCACTTTGCCACTGCATTCAAGCAAGCCGGGCTGAAGACGGCTAAAATGCCAGAATCCGGTCCTCGGAAACTTGTTTCCGGTCCAGGGAAGGCATGGCTTGGCAATTCGGGCTGGACTGTTCCCATGAGGCACAGGGTCAGACTGATTTGCATATAGCCATGTCTGAACTGGGGTGGCAAAGTGGGCTAAAGAACGGTGATGGATTAAACCCAGATATTTTGACTGGGTGTGAGTGTTTGATTGGTTCAGATGCTCCGTCCATTACCACCCCCTTTTGTACCGCTTTTGGCCGCCATAAGTGTGGCAGGGTATTCTCAGACGTGAGTCCCTTGCTCACTTTCACTTTGTCACTGGATTCAAGCAAGCCGGGCTGAAGACGGCTGGAATGCCAGAAACAGCTCCTTGGAAGCTTGTTTCCGGTCCAGGGAAGGCATGGCTTGGCAGTTCGGGCTGGACTGTTCCCATGAGGCACAGGATCAGACTGATTTGCATATAGCCATGTCTGAACTGGGGTGGCAGAGTGGGCTAAAGAACAGTGATGGATTAAACCCAGATCTTTTGACTGGGTGTGAGTGTTTGATTGGTTCAGATGCTCCGTCCATTACCACCCCCTTTTGTACCGCTTTTGGCCGCCATAAGTGTGGCAGGGTATGCTCAGACGTGAGTCCCTTGCTCACTTTGCCACTGGATTCAAGCAAGCCGGGCTGAAGACGGCTGGAATGCCAGAAACCGGTCCTCGGAAGCTTGTTTCCGGTCCAGGGAAGGCATGGCTTAGCAGTTCGGGCTGGACTGTTCCCATGAGGCACAGGGTCAGACTAATTTGCATATAGCCATGTCTGAACTGGGGTGGCAGAGTGGACTAAAGAACGGTGATCGATTAAACCCAGATCTTTTGACTGGGTGTGAGTGTTTGATTGGTTCAGATGCTCCGTCCATTACCACCCCCTTCTGTACCGCTTTTGGCCGCCATAAGTGTGGCAGGGTATGCTCAGACGTGAGTCCCTTGCTCACTTTGCCACTGGATTCAAGCAAACCGGGCTGAAGATGGCTGGAATGCCAGAAACCGGTCCTCGGAAGCTTGTTTCCGGTCCAGGGAAGGCATGGCTTGGCAGTTCGGGCTGGACTGTTCCCATGAGGCACATGGTCAGACTGATTTGCATATAGCCATGTCTGAACTGGGGTGGCAGAGTTGGCAAATGAACGGTAATGGATTAAACCCAGATCTTTTGACTGGGTGTGAGTGTTTGATTGGTTCAGATGCTCCGTCCATTACCAGCCCCTTTTATACCACTTTTGGCCGCCATAAGTTTGGCAGGGTATGCTCAGACTTAGTCCCTTGCTCACTTTGCCACTGGATTCAAGCAAGCCGGGCTGAAGACGGCTGGAATGCCATAAACCGCTCCTCGGAAGCTTGTTTCCAGTCCAGGGAAGGCATGGCTTGGCAGTTCGGGCTGGACTGTTCCCATGAGGCGCAGGGTCAGACTGATTTGCATATAGCAATGTCTGAACTGGGGTGGCAGAGTGGGCTAAAGAACGGTGATGGAATTAAACCCAGATCTCTTGACTGGGTGTGAGTGTTTGATTGGTTCAGATGCTCCGTCCATTACCACCCCCTTTTGTACCGCTTTTGGCCGCCATAAGTGTGGCAGGGTATGCTCAGACGTGAGTCCCTTGCTCACTTTGCCATTGGATTCAAGCAAGCCGGGCTGAAGACGGCTGGAATGCCAGAAACCGGTCCTCGGAAGCTTGTTTCCGGTCCAGGGAAGGCATGGCTTGGCAGTTCGGGCTGGACTGTTCCCATGAGGCACAGGGTCAGACTGATTTGCATGTAGCCATGTCTGAACTGGGGTGGCAGAGTGGGCTAAAGAACGGTGATGGATTAAACCCAGATCTTTTTACTTGGTGTGAGTGTTTGATTGGTTCAGATGCTCCGTCCATTACCACCCCCTTTTGAACCGCTTTTGGCCGCCATAAGTGGGGCAGGGTATGCTCAGACGTGAGTCCCTTGCTCACTTTGCCACTGGATTCAAGCAAGCCGGGCTGAAGACGGCTGGAATGCCAGAATCCGGTCCTCGGAAGCTTGTTTCCGGTCCAGGGAAGGCATGGCTTGGCAATTCGGGCTGGACTGTTCCCATGAGGCACAGGGTCAGACTGATTTGCATATAGCCATGTCTGAACTGGGGTGGCAGAGTGGGCTAAAGAACGGTAATGGATTAAACCCAGATCTTTTGACTGGGTGTGAGTGTTTGATTGGTTCAGATGCTCCGTCCATTACCACCCCTGTTTGTACCGCTTTTGGCCGCCATAAGTGTGACAGGGTATGCTCAGACGTGAGTCCCTTGCTCACTTTGCCACTGGATTCAAGCAAGCCGGGCTGAAGATGGCTGGAATGCCATAAACCGGTCCTCGGAAGCTTGTTTCCGGTCCAGGGAAGGCATGGCTTGGCAGTTCGGGCTGGACTGTTCCCATGAGGAACAGGGTCAACCTGATTTGCATATAGCCATGACTGAACTGGGGTGGCAGAGTTGGCTAATGAACGGTAATGGATTAAACCCAGATCTTTTGACTGGGTGTGAGTGTTTGATTGGTTCAGATGCTCCGTCCATTACCAGCCCCTTTTGTACCGCTTTTGGCCGCCATAAGTGTGGCAGGGTATGCTCAGACTTAGTCCCTTGCTCACTTTGCCACTGGATTCAAGCAAGCCGGGCTGAAGACGGCTGGAATGCCATAAACCGGTCCTCGGAAGCTTGTTTCCGGTCCAGGGAAGGCATGGCTTGGCAGTTCGGGCTGGACTGTTCCCATGAGGCACAGGGTCAACCTGATTTGCATATAGCCATGTCTGAACTGGGGTGGCAGAGTGGGCTAAAGAACGGTGATGGATTAAACCCAGATCTTTTGACTGGGTGTGAGTGTTTGATTGGTTCAGATGCTCCGTCCATTACCATACCCTTTTGTACCGCTTTTGGCCGCCATAAGTGTGGCAGGGTATGCTCAGACGTGAGTCCCTTGCTCACTTTGCCACTGGATTCAAGCAAGCCAGGCTGAAAACGGCTGGAATGCCAGAACCCTGTCCTCTGAAGCTTGTTTCCGGTCCAGGGAAGGCATGGCTTGACAGTTCGGGCTGGACTGTTCCCATGAGGCACAGGGTCAGACTGATTTGCATATAGCCATGTCTGAACTGGGGTGGAAGAGTGGGCTAAAGAACGGTGATGGATTAAACCCAGATCTTTTGACTGGGTGTGAGTGTTTGATTGGTTCTGATGCTCCGTCCAATACCACCCCCTTTTGCACCGCTTATGTCTACTTCTGAACAGATGTTAGTATCCAACATAAACCGCAATTAGCAAGAGTTTTGCTATCGCTCCTCAAATCCAGGGCCCCCTTGTAAATACAATGCTGTTGTCCTACCTCCCTCTTCCATGTTATATTGTCATAGGAACTCCTACCTTGCCTCTGGTAATGCCTGCATTGCAACTCATTGGAGATACGAGGCGAGCCCTTAGCAAACCGGCTGCTAACATGCATTAATGCATTTCTAGCGTTACCTAGTAAATAGGGCGATATAATTTTCACCAAATTTTTGGCTTTTTTAAAAGAATTGCTGCAAAAAGGCACTTGTTAATATGCCCTCAAGCTTGCTAATACAGAATGGGAACCTCAACTCCCGCTCTGCTATAGCAAACAGCAGTGTACCGGGGGTAGATACCACAAGACACAGTAGGAGCCGCTCCCAGGGGGTGGTGTTCCCCAAGGCTTTCGACTGCTCCAAAAGGGAAACCACGCCGCCCCCCTCCAGCAATATAAAAAAGCCCTGAAGGGTAGTAATCCCTGGGGCTTAGACGGACCTTTGAGCTCCCCTACCCAGTTATTTTGTAGCACCGAGCAATGATGGTCCCTGGGCTACAGGGCCCCTCTGGACCACCATCAAATGTAATATTTTAAAGCCTGGGATTTGACCATCCCAGGTAGCGAATTTTTAAACAAGCACAGGAGCCCGCGCTTCGTTTTTATTTTTTTCACGGCGGATCCATGCACCCAGGGCATATTTCTCAGTTTTTTCAAAAAATAAATACATTTGCAAGGGCCCTAGGGAGCAGGTCTAGAGGGTCAAAATATTTTTCATCTGCCCCCTTACGTCTGTAAAACCTATGTTTTTTTCAGTGAATGTCCCGCGGAACTTCATATACGTATGAGGTCGCGCCAGGTGCTACTTTGGTATCCGACGGGTACACAGTACCAAACCGTCCGTTACATCATGTACGTATGAGATCACGCCTGCTGCGCATGGCATATGCGATGAGTGCACGCTGCTAGGCCCTATGTTATGTCATAGACGTATGGTGTCACACCAGGTACGCCATTCCCTCGTTTTCTTTTTTGATTATATCTCAAAACTAAATCTAAATAACTTTAAACTGTACATGAGAGCAAGCGATAGTTTAAAATATTTTAAATATTTATATATTTCTAACTGTAATAAACGTATATTATGATAAATATATTTTCTCAAAATCGCACCAGGTGCGGCCTCCTTGCCCCCTCGTTAAGTGATTGCCACGTGACCTTAAAAAAAGCATTTGATTTGTTCATAACATTTCCCATTGTAACAGTTGGAGGACCCCACCCATGTTAGTCATTCTCTCTATAGCGTTTGATGACACACACCCCTTCTAAAAGTTTGCACCGGGACATCGGTGGACACACCAATGGTGGCAGGTAAGCAGTGAATACTCAGTGCACAGGAGCTACAATTGAGCACGGTGCGGGGGGAGGGGCTAGGGTGCAACAGCCTTGGTGCACAGGTGCGAACAAGCGATGTTGAGCACAGTGCAGGGGAAGGGGCTGAGGTGCAGCAGCCTGGGTGCACAGGTGCAGGCAAGCGATGTTCCTGTAGCTAATAATATAATCTCTGGCTTCATTGATACCTGTTTCATTTTAAGGACTTGCTGGACCGCATTCTTTCTCGTGGACCTCAGCGTCCTAGACACATGGGTGACGGGAGGTAAACAGTGAGTGCTGGGTGCAGTAGACCGATGCTCTGTCTCCTCCTCCCTCTGTTCTTTTGAACCATCCGGTCCGCTTTATTGAAGCGATACAAGGTTTTGCTCCACTCGCTTCAAGAAGACAAACAAGGATTTGCTATCCCAGGGTGGAAGCCATGCTCTGGCCCTGTAATAGCAAATATACATGTCCCACGGATGCAAACCCTGGGACATTGTCTGAGCTGCGCCTGTGACGTGGCGCTCCCTAGGGCCATTTTGCATTGGTTACTGCATAACTACAGAATTAGTATACAAGCATACTAACACTACTTGCACACATGTAGTACAGCGACCAGAGTGTCCTGAAGAGGCAGAGGAAGCCCAAAATCTAAAAATATAAATCCTACCAGAGGTCGGATGACATTGTTCAATGAGCCGACGAACCTGAGATGAGTAAAAACAGCTTCACGAAGAAAGCCGGTCTTCAGCACAACGCAAGCACGCTCCAAATATTGGTGAGTGCTGCTTTCTTTTTACCTTCTCCCGCTCGTTGCCCAATTTATGTACTGAAGAGGCAAACAGCATTGGATCCGATAAGTAGATTTATTGTAGGAAAAAAAGACAGCTTAAACAGCCAGCAACAGGACCAGACAGCAAGACAACCATCTTCTCCAGCACCATGTACAAACTCCCCAAGATTCCCCTCATGACAGCCCTACAATCTAACATTACATACTTACATTCTAGTAGCATTACATACTAACATTCTACTACGACTCACTTTACAGCAATGAACTCATGGTTTCATCCACGAGTCTTGAGACCAGTAGGGGTGAGTAGTTCGCTTCCCACTGTTGTATAAACGCAAACTAACACTACTTCCACCGGTACACCACCCAGAACACATCACTTTACAGTAATGGGCTCACGATTTAGGCTCTCAGTTTCATACCCGAGTGTAACAGCGTCTCACCTCCGCACCATGTCACTCTGAGCAACACCGCACTTTTAGACCGGTAGGAGTGACTACTTCGCTTTACACTCTCCCACAGAGGTTACAGTGCTCCTATCCCCCTCTTTTCTACTCTTTATGCCCTTTTTTCCCCTTACTCGCTTCAACTGAATCACAAAATGACAGCCAGCACTTCCTAGTTGCAACCGCTCGCACCGCTCGTAGCCAATAAGCACCAAGCTTGTGCTCTTAAGGCCCCAGCCAATCAGATGGTAGAAGTCCCAAATATCAATATCTGTAAATTTAGATATTTCTCCAAAACTACTGAACGAATTTACACCAATTAAACAAAAGCATGCTTTCTAGACCAAGCCCTTTCTCCCTGCCAAATTGGGGGTAATTCCGTTCACCCGTTCGACCTGTAGCCTTGTCTAAAGTTTTCTATAGAAATGAACATGGAGAAAACACTTTTTGGGACACCCCTTTTATCTCAGCCCCCTCTTGTGGATTCACCTCCAAACTTTTAACATAGGAGATGATATGAACAAAGAATTAGTTTGGGAAATTTCATGAAGATTCATCAAACGACGCCAAAGTAAGCAAAACAAAAAATGCTCTTCCTATGGAAAGTTGGTCCTAACTATAACTACCTACCTACCTATATATATCCAAAAATGTTAACATCAGTACAACACCATGCCGCCATGACGCGTTTCGGCTGATTACCGGCCTTGATCACAGGACAGCACCTGGGGGTAGATGCTCCCTTGTTGCGGGGATTCTGCTCATGCATAGAACTATGCACTGGGAACCAGGACCTCAGTGAATTGTGGTACACCAAAAACTCACCTCAGTACCCAGAACCGCTATCCGACTAGCATCAGTGTCTTATTAGTTCTCTGTCCTACCGCAAAGCTACAAATGATTAGCCAACCCAGAACAAGCAACTTAGAATACTCTTGGGAATGCTGGGAATCAAGAACACTCTTTAGTTCATATGAATTAAATGAAATGAAAAGATCATTTGTATAGCGCGATTGCTACCCCTAGGCATCCTAGCGCTGCAGACAAACGTGTGTGGATGAACAGTCGAGACCTAGTCTGATTTTTTTAACAGCAGGGTTTTTAGCTTTTTTCGGAAAAAGAGTCGATTGGGCTCTGATCACAGGTGGAGGGGAAGAGAGTTCCAGAGTTTGGCCGAGTTATAGGAGAACGAACGGCCCCCACATCTGGCTCTCCTAATCCTGGGTACTGTGACAAAGAAGAAAGAAGCTGATCTGAGCTGTCTGTTCGGGTGTTAAGAGGTGATCAGAGAATGATTAATGGTGGTGCCAGTTTTCCAGAATGATCCGTGGGTGATACATAGGCCCTTGAATTCAATTCTTTCCCTGACCAGGAGCCAATGAAGATTCTTAAGTTCAGTTTTGACAGGGAGGTGACAAGGGATCTGAAGGAGGATCATGCTGCACAGTTCTGGGTGACCTGGAGCTTGCTTAGTGTGGCCTGGAGGGCCCCTAGGTAGAGGGCATTACCAAAGTCCAAGCATGACAGAATGAGACCCTGAATCATAATCTGCTTAGCCTTGAAGGGTAGTAAGGGAAGAATTTTCCGGATAAACCTAAGTATACCGAAGCAGGTGGCTGAAAGTTTAGCTGCTTGGTAGTTAAAATTAAAAGACTTATCCAGCCAGATGCTCAGGCTCTTTAATTGTGTCCTGATGTATGGGGACGGGTCCAAGACAGGTAGGCCACAGGGGGTCAATAGTGAGATTGGGGGAGTTACCTAGGATCATCAGCTAGGTCTTGTCTCTGTTTAGTTTGAGACAAGACAATGTCATCCATGAGGTCACCACTGCTAGGCAATCCCCCAGGTTGTCGGGCTCAGTGTGAAGTTGATTTAGGGCCACTACTAGCTGGGTATCCTCCGCATAGGTGATGATTTTTAACCCATAGGGGCGGACAATCTCAGCTAGGGGGCTCATGTAAATATTAAAGAGCGTAGGGCTCAAAGAAGAGCCCCGTGGAACTCCGCAGCCAAGAGGTTTACTGAGGAAGGTGATTTCTCCCTCAAAGACTTGGAAGGAGCGATCAGACAAGAAAGACTCAAACCATGTGATTGCTTTCATTGAGACTCCTAGATTGGTAAGTCTTTGCAGTAAGATGTTATGATTTACAGTGTCGAAGGCGGCACTTAGGTCAAGGAGGATGATAGCTGTGGTTCCTCCTTGATCCATGATCTTCCTTGCCTCCTCTGTTACAGCAACAAGGGCAGTCTCAGTCCCATGCATGTGTTGGAATCCTGTCTGGGAGGGGTCGAGCAGGTGGTTGAGCTCTTGGAACTTCGTCAGTGTCTTATTGACGTGTTTCTCAACGATCTTACTTAGCCAGGGTAGGAGAGAGATTGGTCGGTCATTCCCTGGGTTGTTTAGATCTAAGTTGTTTTTTTTAAGTAGGGCTTTGACCATGGCTCGTTTCCAGGGGGGGATGGTCCCGGTGGCTCGAGAGGTATTGACCAAATCAACAATGGTGGGTATGATGTGCGTGGTAACTGTCATCAAAAAGCACGGGGGTGCTGGGTCATTAGGGAGCCGGATTTTACCTGAAGCATAATGGATTATAGTGAGGTAGAGTCAGAGGGGGAAGGTTTTTGACTGTTACCGAGGGGTGGAACCCTAGCTCAGGTGGTTTGATGGGTGAAGTGGGGATCTGAGTGTGGGAAAAGGTGGTTTAGATGGTTTGTATTTTATTGTAAAAGAACTCTGCCAGGTCATTACAACAGGGTTGGTCATTAAGAGGGTTTTGAGGTTTTTCTGGGAGTTTAAGAAGGGTTTTTGCAATTTGATATATATCCTTGGGCCTGGAGGCAGCTGCATTGATCTTATTTCCGAAAAAGGCCACTTGTGAGATTCTGATTTCATTTTTATAGGTTTTTATCGCAGCTCTATATGCGTGTTTTCTGGGAGGTGAATAGTCCAGATGCCACTTCCTCTCCAGTTTTTTGCAATGGCGTTTTCGTTCTTTTAAATCCTGTGAGTACCACAGAGCAGTCCTTGTACTGCACTTGGATTCAGTGCGTTTTATGGGGAGTACAGAATATAGTGAATTTGAGATCCATCTATTGTAGTTTTCATTGGCTAAGGTGGGGTCAGAGTTGCAGAGTGGTCTACAAGTTGGTGCCCATTCAGCCTGGGGGAGTTTTGACCAGTTGCGTTCCCTCCGAGTAACTATAGTGGTGGAAGAGTGGGTATGTGGGGTAACCCAGGAGACAGGGATCAGGAAGTGGTCCGTCCATGGTATGGGGGATGGATTACCCAATAGGAGATCTGCACAATTGCTGATAATGGGATCAAGGAGATGACCCTTGGAGTGGGTCGGTTTCAGCACTAGTTGTTGAAATTGTAGCGTGGCGAGGATGGTGGTAATTTCTAGGGCAATGTGGTAATTGGTATTATCAAAATGGATATTAAAATCCCCTAGAAGTTTAAAATTTGATGGCTGCATGCTAGGTTGGCTATAGTGGAGGGCATGGAGTTGAGAAATTGTCCTAGGGTCCCGGGTGGGCGATATATAAGCATCCCGAGAAGTTGCTGCGCCGTCCTCCCCGCTAGCCCGTAAGTGATTGATGTGCCACGCCTCCCTACACAACATCGGGAATAATTCCTCTGGGTTTCCGGGGAGAATGAGGGGTGCCGGGTGTCAAAGGGTGCAGGAGAGCAAGTGAGACTTACTTGTGTTTAAAAATGTGATTTTCTTCAGGGTTCTGTTCTAAAAATAATTACGGCGATTTTTGTAAAAGCACATTGGATTCAGGAAGGTACAAGTACACAAGATGAGTAATCAGAGACACGGTAAAGTTTAAAATGCTTATTTTAACTAGGTTCTCTAAGATGCAGTATTTTAGCTAACTTAAGCAGGCATATGATTAGAAATAAAATAATCAGCATTGTTATAATTCCATAAAATACAAAGGGAGAAATCATTTTATAATGATAGTGGAAACAGGTCCTATAGCACCTTGTGTACCACCCTCACCTGGCTAATAGCTAGGTTTTATAATATTAGAAGGTCTGTAGGCTTGAATGGAGAACCCCATACCTCCAAGATCAGCTGAGGTGAATCACATCATAGGATCAGCAAGCTCTCTGTAGATGGAACGGATTTTCTCCAAGTGCCTGAAAACATGCATGCAGTGTAATATTAATGGCACGTGAGTTTCAGCTATTCGCAGCTGGGTGCAATGGGTCGATCAACCTGAATCAACAACATACATTGGTATTTAACCTTGGAGCCTACAGCACAAAGTGAACAGACTGAGGTCACCATGTAAGTCTAGGGAAGTGGAAAGCAGACCATTCTCATGTGAAGAAAATCAAGCAGTTTATCTTACAACAACAGATACATGTAGTGTCATGTGTAAAATCAGCAAAGTAGCAAAACAGTGTTTAAACTTCTAATACGCTTATGCTAACATAGCAATGTGGGCAGGCAGAACATGGTTTTCACTACACCCTCCACTGATCGGACCACGAACAAAAAGGGAAGCAAGTTTTGGAACGCAGAGTTCAAGTTTGAGTGAGACAGAACCAAGTTCCTAATTTGCCAAACCGCAGAATTGGAAGTGATAAGTTCGATGTAGTGAGGAAAAAAAAGAAAAAAAATATTAAAAGTAAAAAAAATGTGAATCCAGTCTGTGCTCTCAGCTGGACAATTGCCTATTCAGTCCATCAGCGTGTAGGCACAGTAAGTTGCAACAGCCTCCAAAAGGAAGTAATTGTTCTCATCAGCAAAGAGTTCAGCCATCAAATTAAATAAAGGGAATGAACGAAAATACATGTTCTTCGAAAACTGAAGCCTCTAGCACCATCAGAGGACAACCAGTGTGTTCCTCGAGGTAACTTTGTGACAGGAAGTCATGTGCCACCTCACATCTGTTCTAATTACCTAGAACTCCATGCGCCGATGAACAGGCCATAATCCCGATACCAGAGCAGTCCAACTCGTGAGCCACTAAGGGACTCATCAGTTGATCAAAATCAGGGACAGGAGATGCTGTATTTGAGAGTCACAAATCCAAGACCATTCAAAGGAACAATCCAGGCAATGATACACAGGTTGAACACAGGTAAATTATGCGAACCGGAAGGATAATCCATAAGCCACACTCAAAGTTGCCAGAGGTAGTGTTTCATAGAATTCAAGCATCCGGTTGTGAAGCTGGAACAGGTGGAGCAGGGTGTCTCGTTACAAAGATAGTGCAGCCATTTCGGAGCAAGCAAATCAACAGCAGTACATCGGCAGCCAAGGCGGGAATTAAAGGTATCCCGCTGAAGACGTTGGAAACAATAGAATAAAAAAATGCTGGTATCACAACTAAATATTGTTTGGAACGAGCTCACAAAGCCATAGCCCACAACTTTTAAAAAGTGTGCCAAGCCAGTTGTCGTAGAGGCATTGATTATGGTGTCGATCATGGCGCCGAAATGAAGTGGGAGATCAGTATTTAAAATAGCATGCACCTCTGTACGGGTGTTAGCTACATGAAGGACACATGTTTCATGAGAAGAAGTAAGGGCAACTTCTTTTTGGGCCTTATTCTGCTCATCTTGTTGAACTCTGCTTTCAAGGGTGGAATGGAAGTCCAGATGGATACATCGAGTCACCCATGCGGTGGCGGCAAAAGCATGTTTTTGCAGCAAACTACATGTTGGGGGATGGTTACAATGTATGGAATCCCTGCTAGCATCCCACAGCACGCCTCATTATTTAAAAGTAAATAACTACTGTTAGCTAATATTGTAAAATCTGGTGTTATTGCCAATACTGGGGTACCTTTTAAACCTCAAGCTAAAGTAGGGGCTTCTGTGTTACACTCTCTGTGCAATTGTAAATTTGTGCACACCAGTGAGTGATCAAGTGTGGAAACACGTCTAGCCTTTAAAATCAACTTCTTTACCATCTCGCATGCATCTATTTGTAAATGGCAGAGACCAAACTTAATGGAGAAAAACACTACCCAGTGGTTCATATCTGCCTAGGGCATAATGTTTTTCTTATACATGAACTAAATTTAAACAAGGGGAAAGCTAGTGTTATTAACCCATGAATAAGCCATACAGAAGAATTAAATTCAGCGACAGAAAATGATAAGGGTTCCAATGTTTCTATATGAAAAAGTGAGGATGTTGCATCCTTCATGGACATGAACTGATATTCTCAGTTAAATTATACGGTATAAACAAAGATGACGTGTTCATGTAGTACCAATGAACTTTCTCAGACTTTAAGGTTTGCAAAGTCCTAGAAATTGCATTATCGATCACAATTGATACTGACCGTGGAACAAAACAGAAACATCATCTTGCACAATATCCACAACAGATGAAACAATATTATTGAAGGTGTAAATTCTGGAAGAAAGAGTATTAATGCTATTATCAATTACTGCATGCGCCTTTTCTAAATTAGCTTGATCAATAGCCCTTAATCTAGAAACAGCTTCAATTTGAGACAATTTCCAAACTTCATTGTAAATAGCATAAATCCAGCTTTTGTACCTGCCTCCAGCAGGGCATATAATATGGAAATTCAAATCAATATCGTCAGTGAAGTGTGATAAGTGTTGGTTAACTGACGCTAAGGTGGAAAGTTTAAGTCAATTTTTACATAATGTGCCTCCAGAATAGGTAGTAACAGAATGGAAGTTATAAAAACAGGGGTCCACCCTAACTTGCGTATAGCCCCGGGTCAAACCCAGAAAACGATGTTAGCATGAATCAGAACTTGTTTCCCATATTAACCACCCTTGGGGACCCAAGCTGGAGATATTGAAGGAGGTATTAGTAAGTAGGGACTGTAATTCTTCAATCGCCATGTCTGTGTGATTGTACAAATTAGGGTAAACATACAGAGTAGGAGTTTTAGGGGTAATCATTTGTTTTGAAGTGGCCAAACCAAGACAAGTTATTTGTGAGATAGTTGAATTTCAAAACAACATGTGGGCTGGAATTAGGCATGCGCGATGTAAGGATTCTGTGCCTTGTACCTGCCAGGTTTTAGAACCCCAAACAGTTTAAGGTCAATGGTATCTTTCCACAGCTCATAGCCACATCTAGCTAATTGATGAAGGATTTTGTGTACAATAATTTAGTGTGAGTGAGTTTAACTTTGGAAGAGGACTTAGTAGCTGTTTTAAAATAAAAGGCTTCTGCATTCGATTGATTAAAATCGGTGAAATATGTAACATTTTTCAAAAGAGCTTTCGAACTGCCTTCAATGGTGGCTAGACAATGTTCCCATTCTGTATAATTAACCACATCCCTAAATATATTTGCTTTATGCAGGAAATGATTGCCATAGTGTTGATAACAAAACAACTCTGCATAATTTGCGGAGTCCAAATACAAATCTTCAGCATCAGAAGCAGCGTGATATTTCAAATCAGAAAAAAGAGCCTCAACGTCTTGGACATCCCAATCATCAAACATGTTTTGTTTCACAACATCTCCCCTTGAAACATGAAGTACATTGGGAACATTTATCACCTCTGTGGGGCCATGAATTTGAGTTTTTACAGCATCCCATACAATCCCATCTTAAACGGGCCAAGCAGTTATATTAACAAAAGTCTGGTCCCTTTTCATTCTGTGTGATGAGGAGTGGGGTGCCAAAGTTCCATTAATACATCTAATTGCAGATCTTTCGTTAGGAAAGGTCCATTAATTAAACGAAAGAAACCAGAAATCCAATCGACATGAACAAAAAAATTGAGACGAGCACCAACCAGATGTAAGTCCAAGGAGAAACCAAAAAATGTCTTTTAAACCAATTGACAAAAATAGAAACCTCGATGGTACACTCAAGGTTATAGAGTCAGAGTCAAATGAAACACCTGACTGGTCAGCTGGACTTGTCTGCACACCAGGCAACTACACATCAGTGGGATAGGTATACTCAGTCTCTGCATTGGGATTAACAGTTGGTGGGTTCAATAATGATTTAGTAACTGTCTTAATGGCAATGTCAGGCCTGTTCGTATTTGCCAGGGCCAAAACAGAATCCCTCAGCATTGCTGGACAAGAGACCGCTGGAGTCATACTAAGAAGAATCTGCCACTCGCTGTGGTTTGACATTGTCAATGGAGATGTCCCTGTTATCCTTGCAAACAGGAAGTGGAGGCAAAATGACTGTTCTTGTACCCTGCATGCCAAGCACTGGAATTGCAGCACGATAAGTGGGGCCGAATTCTTTCTTGTTCTCCACCTTCTCACGGAACACGTCTGTGACTGGAGGTAGCCAGCCAACTACCAGAATCTGTAGTGCAGCATCATTTGTGGAGGGCAAATGTTCCTTTGCAAGACTGTCACAAGTCTCTTGTAGGTTCTGTAACACAGCAGAATGATTATCTACGTCAAAGGGACAGTTGACGCCGCCATGTCTAGACATCAAGGTCCGGGACAAACATTTTTATGTCATAGAGCATTCGCATGGGGTCCACCCACCCAGAGACCTTCTAGGGAGATTGTTAAGTGCATGGTGTACGCTAAACAAATGGACAAACCAGTTCCTGCCAGTGCCTAAAACCCTAGCTGTCAAGGATTGCTTTAAGTCACGGTTCATCCGCTCAACAACAGAATTGCCCTCAGGCCTGTATGGAGATGAAAATTTGACTTGTACCTCCAAAGACCACAATGCTTCCTTGTACTCCTTAGAGGCGAACGCTGGAACTTAGTCAGAATGGAAGTTACCACATGCAAAAATTCCCACAAAGACACGCAAATCCCTGATGATGGTACGAGCATCAGCGCTGCTTTGTTGCAAGACCCATAGAAAGTGTGGGCACGAATCCACTGCAACTAAGATGAACTTATACGCAGTATCAGAGGAGAAGGGACCGCAGTGATACAAACAAACACAAGCAAGTGGCTTATTAGAAATGTACAACTGTGTTTGTGGTAAATATTAAAGGCACTCGACTTTCAGCTATTCGCAGCAGGGTGCATGTTGTGTCTAGATTGTGGGCCGATCAATCTGAATCATCAGCATACATTGTTATTTGACCTTGGAGCCTGCAGCACAAAGTGTACAGACTGAGGTCGCCGTGTAAGTCTAGGGATGTGGAAAGCAGACCGTTCTCATGTGAAGAAATTCAAGCAGTTTATCTTACAACAACAGATACATGTAGTGTTGTGTGCAAAAGAGGCAAAATAGCAAAATGGTGTTTAACCTTTTAATACGCTCGTGCTAACATAGCATTGTGTGCAGGCAGAACCCAGTCTTCACTACATCCCTTTTAATTAATTGACAGTGCAAAATAACTGCAATGATGAACATAGAAAACATACTACATTGTTTTCTGCAATGTATTCTTAAATCCATAAGTATTGTCCAATGTTAATACATAATATTGGCTTGGTTAAAACAATACTTAGTCAACATGGCTGAAATCACTTATTTATGAAATAATACCTGTATAAATACATAAAATAATGAATTACCTCATTGACTGGTATTGTAGCCATTGTTCAAACATTTACTATGCTATTGTTGTAATAAAGTGACTAGTGCGTGAGTACCCCCTATCTAACTGCAAGTCTATAAAACTATCTGTGTACAAAACGTGCAATTTATGTGCAATTGCAGTTTTTTAAGGGTTTAGCAGCCATTTACTGTTATAGGTTTGACTAATGCAACTATATTTATCATATATGAGACAATCTTTTTGCAATCATGGCAGAGAAGAATACCAAAGCCATTAAATCAAAGTACATATCTGTTATATACAGTTGATTCCCACAAATGAGGATATACAATATAATACATTATATAAAATAATTTCAACCGGATAAAAACAGATAAAAATTGCTGAAATATGATAAATAAGAATCTTGTTTGGAAAATGTTAAGAAAAATTCATTATTATTTAAGACTCAACCCAACTTTTGCAACTTAAAAATGTAGAAGAAGAAATTCATAATATATGCAGTATAGAGATTTGAATATACAGACTCAATGTCGCTCTGTGGACATCTATAAATATGTATGCATGTACTCGCTCGTGTTAAGCCCCCTCACATGTTTTGTATACAGCTCAAGTATGTATATTGTTTCTAGTTGTCTAAGTTTTGCCTCCCTGTTGCCTCCTTGTTTGTGTGGTGGCACTGCGTCTAAAACAAAGTAATTATAATGTTTCAGACTGCTATTATGTATTTCTTTAAAATGCCTGGCAACAGGGTAACTAGTTCAGTGTAAATTGGTTCAGTAGTTTTGGTGATATCAGGCTTCAAAAATGTTTGCACATCTGGATGTTGGGCTAGAGGGATTCTTGCTAGTCCCTCAAACCCAATTTTAAAAAATAGAGCTCCAACTTTTCAGACACACTGGAGCAGCTTCTCTTGCTTCCTTCGACAGAACTCAAGAGCAAGGACTAGCTCCAGTAGAGGCAATCCCCTGGGTTTAGTCCAGGTACAGTTATCACTGCTCAGTTGGTAACTCCAGGAAAAGGGCATCTTCAAGCGTGTTGTGTCTCTGTAACGTCCCATGAGGTTAGCCAACTACTCCTTGGAGATTACCTCTCAGTTTTGTTTTGCATACAAGTGAGAGCAAGTATGGTCCCTTAGGTCTCCACACAGGTCATAGACACCATGTTCACTCCTCTTATATTTTCCACAGGTCCAGTAAGTATTCGGATGAGCTGTGAGTAAAGTGCAATTTGAATAGTATTCAGTAGAGAGTTGGCAAGGGTGCCTCCTGGACATTCCATAACCAATAAGTAAAAAGGTGTCAGTGGCAAACCTCCTTATGTTTGAAGCAGATATTTTTTGTTTACTGCAAACTATCTCACAGTCCACTATTCTGAGTAAAACCCAAAATGTCAACACTCATCTCCCCTTGGAGGTTTCTGGTGTCCAAGCCACAGATGTGTGCTGGAAAGGAGCAATCCACTCCTCAACCCCACCAAACTGGTTCTGGGACCAAATCTCTTTCCCACTAGGCTGGTGCCAAGTTGGCCAAAGAAAGAAAATTCTTCTCTTTCTCAGGTCTCCATTTACACTTAATATTAACGCACAGACCTCACCTTGGTCCCTCTCTAGTTAATTCAGTTCCTGAACCCTCCCTAGTTGCACTTCCTGAACCATTGCTTCTGTTTTGGAAGCAATTATCATTTCATTAAGCACTGGCAGGGGTCAGGCTGGTGTCAGGCTAATGATAATTAGCCTTTTGGAGGTCCAGGCAAACAAAGTCCAACTTTTTATATTTTAAGTAGTTTTTATTAAGTAAGCAATAGGATCAATACAGTACACCCACCTACAACCACTGGACGGTGGGGAATCATCAATCAAATCAAAACTTTTATTGATAGAAAAGAAGAACGGATGGGAGCATTCCCAATAAAAGCAATATTAAGAAGAGAAAGACAGAAAAGAAAAGAAAGGAGTACCACCGAGAGAGTATGACAGATTCGGCAGGGATTTAGGAGTGAGGAGCTGGCATTCGGCAGTCTACGCAGCGACCCTACATACATGCCTATTCCCTGCTGATGAGAGGTAACAACCTCAAAACACGTGTCCAGGGATGGCAAACGCGACAGTGATTTTTGCTCAAAACTTTGGCAGAGGCACACCCGCTGATGCTTACTTCGTGGACCACAATGCTTTGGGGTAACACGCTGGTAGGACGAGCAGAGTGCAACCAATTGGACTTTTGTTTATATTCAGGCTTCCTTGAGCTGGTGGGGCTGACGAGCACATGGTTATGCACCTGCGTGCCACGAGCGGTACCGGACCTGAGAAAATTTTTCCTGCAGCCTACGCAGCGACCCTACATACATGCCTATTCCCTGCTGATGAGAGGTAACAACCTCAAAACACGTGTCCAGGGATGGCCAACGCGACAGTGATTTTTGCTCAAGACTCTGGCAGAGGCGCACCCGCTGATGGTTACTTCATGGACCACAATGTTTTGGGGTAACACGCTGGTAGGACGAGCAGTGTGCGACCAATTGGACTTTTGTTTATATTCAGGCTCCCTTGAGCTGGTGGGGCTGATGAGCTCATGGTTACGCACCTGCGTGCCACGAGCGGTACCAGACCTGAGAACATTTTTCGGCAGCCTATGCAGCGACCCTACATACATGCCTATTCCCTGCTGATGAGAGGTAACAACCTCGAAACACGTGTCCAGGGATGGCCAACGCGACAGTGATTTTTGCTCAAGACTCTGGCAGAGGCGCACCCGCTGATGGTTACTTCATGGACCACAACGCTTTGGGGTAACAGGCTGGTAGGACGAGCAGTGTGCGACCAATTGGACATTTGTTTATATTCAGGCTCCCTTGAGCGGGTGGGGCTGAAGAGCTCATGATTACGCACCTGCGTGCCATGAGCGGTACCGGACCTGAGAACATTTTTCGGCAGCCTACGCAGCGACCCTACATACATGCCTATTCCCTGCTGATGAGAAGTAACAACCTCGAAACACGTGTTCAGGGATGGCCAACGCGCCAGTGATTTTTGCTCAAGACTCTGGCAGAGGCGCACCTGCTGATGGTTACTTCATGGACCACAATGTTTTGGGGTAACACGCTGGTAGGACGAGCAGTGTGCGACCAATTGGACTTTTGTTTATATTCGGGCTCCCTTGAGCCGGTGGGGCTGATGAGCTCATGGTTACGCACCTGCGTGCCACGAGCGGTACCGGACCTGAGAACATTTTTCGGCAGCCTACGCAGTGACCCTACATACATGCCTATTCCCTCCTGATCAGAGGTAACAACCTCGAAACACGTGTCCAGGGATGGCCAACGCGTCAGTGATTTGTGCTCAAGACTCTAGCAGAGGCGCACCCGCTGATGCTTACTTCATGGACCACAATGCTTTGGGGTAACACGCTGGTAGGACGAGTAGTTTGCGACCAATTGGACTTTTGTTTGTATTCAGGTTCCCTTGAGCCGGTGGGGCTGACGAGCTCATGGTTACGCACCTGCGTGCCACAAGCGGTACCGGACCTGAGAACTTTTTTCGGCAGCCTACGCAGCGACCCTTCATACATGCCTATTCCCTGCTGATGAGAGGTAACAACCTCGAAACACGTGTCCAGGGATGGCAAACGCGACAGTGATTTTTGCTCAAGACTCTGGCAGAGGCGCACCCGCTGATGCTTACTTCATGGACCACAATGCTGTGGGGTAACATGCTGGTAGGACGAGCAGTGTGCGACCAATTGGCCTTTTTTTTATATTCAGGCTCCCTTGAGCCGGTGGGGCTGATGAGCTCATGGTTACGCACCTGCATGCCACGAGCGGTACCGGACCTGAGAAAAATTTTCGGCAGCCTACGCAGCGACCCTCTATACATGCCTATTCCCTGCTGATGAGAGGTAACAACCTCGAAGCACGTGTCCAGGGATGGCCAACGCAACAGTGATTTTTGCTCAAGATTCTGGCAGAGGCGCACCCGCTGATGCTTACTTCATGGACCACAATGCTGTGGGGTAACATGCTGGTAGGACGAGCAGTGTGCGACCAATTGGCCTTTTGTTTATATTCAGGCTCCCTTGAGCCGGTGGGGCTGATGAGCTCATGGTTACGCACCTGCGTGCCACGAGCGGTACCGGACATGAGAAAAATTTTCGGCAGCCTACGCAGCGACCCTACATACATGCCTATTCCCTGCTGATGAGAGGTAACAACCTCGAAACACGTGTCCAGGGATGGACAACGCAACAGTGATTTTTGCTCAAGGCCCTGTCAGAGGCGCACCCGCTGATGCGGACTTCATGGACCACAATGCTTTAGGGTAACACGCTGGTAGGATGAGCAGTGAGCGACCAATTGGACTTTTGTTTATATTCAGGCTCCCTTGAGCCGGTGGGGCTGACAAGCTCATGGTTACGCACCTGTGTGCCACAAGCGGTACCGGATCTGAGAACATTTTTCGGCCGCCTACGCAGCGACCCTACATACATGCCTATTCCCTGCTGATGAGAGGTAACAACCTCGAAACACGTGTCCAGGAATGTCCAACACGATAGTGATTTTTGCTCAAGACTCTGGCAGAGGCGCACCCGCTGATGCTTACTTCATGGACCACAAAGCTTTGGGGTAACACGCTGGTTGGACGAGCAGTGTGCGACCAATTGGACCTTTAATTTCTACATGTTTCTCTACACAACCAGAAAAAGTGCGGTATTCCACAGACAAGCCTAAGGGATATCCGAGAAATTAGTTATATTGTTACCATCATAACTAAGTTTTATTGTGATGCATTGCTAGAGCAATCATTGAATTAAGAGTCACAATCGTTACCACTTAAAGGGTTGGCACGGAGCATTCTATATCTAATAAGGCTCCTGGTGGGAGACAAATCTCTTGCAAAATGGTTTTCAAGAAATATTCTTCTCCAAGCTAAGTTGGGTGAAGTTTGCACACTTGTGTAACTTTGCCAGCTGGGCGAGATTACATTTTTGCACCTTTGCCCAAATTCAAGTGTGAACTTTAGCTATCAGAACATTAGGAAATATTATACAATGACAATGGGATAGAGTGAGGTGCAATATTTGACAAACATATATTACATCCATTGCACTCAACTCGAGTGACAACAGAAATGTACCAGCTGCCCTGGGGAGGAAACTCCAGATGATCCTCCAACAATGTAGAGGACTCAGGTTCAATGACACAGGTATCATATCACAGTTTTCTGCGTGAAAGGTGCACATATTTATAAGCGCATGAAAAGCCAAGTAACGTGGCTTTACATGGCCTTATAAATATGCCTGTGGCACATTGCATCACCGGAACGTCAAAAAAGTGACATTAAGTAGGCACAATAGGGCTAGTAGGGCCCAAAGACTCTCCAGCAACCAGTGCTCTGCTGAGTCCCAGATAGTTTTGTTCTATACTAATTGAATGCTCTAATGTGTGCTCATGATTGCAGGTGATGAGCCGTAATATTAATTTCTGCAGGACTTATTTTGTATGGTCAGGCACTGGGCTAGAGCTAGAGGGAAAGGCAGAAAGTAGGAGGAAGAGGAAGATAGGAAAAGAGTGAGAAAAGGGAAAAGGTGGGTAGAAGCAAGATTGATAGGTATCCAGCGGAGTTGGATGTGTCAGTGGTAGGTTCTTCCAAGTCACAAGATCCAACCCTCCTCCCTCAACTTTAAGTCGATCCATTATCAGACTTTCACAAACATCACCAGTGCACCATATAGAATGGAAGTGCTTGAACAATATACGGCACTATAACATAGCATATTAGCTCAACTCAGTGTTGAAATAATGTAGCCAGAACATATAAAATATTTTCAATTACATGTAGTAAAAAGAATTATGAACGTGAGTTCTTCCTACATATTTGTGGGTGTATTTTGTGAATATAATGCAGTTGAAAAACAACTGCAACGTCTGTGGTAAAGGTTAATACTTCTGCAATTGAAAGGTGATTGCTGCTTTCAAAAGTCTTTAGCTCAGTTCACTATGCTGCCACCCTAAATTGGCAGGCATGAGGCATCACGCCACAGAAAGTTAACAAATATAAGCCGGGTGAACAAGTCGCGCTGCATTCAGCTCCAGTCTGTCTCGGATGATTCCTGACATTTGATTACAACTCTTATCTTTTCCAAAAGCCATTTCAACTGAGAACATGAGCAGAGTTCATTTTACAGATGATTGCTTGCTGACGAAGGTGCTGGGCAGCGCAGAGATATGTCAGATCAAGCCACATGGCCGAACCAAGACCTAAAGTGACATGACATACAGATGATGCAGGAAAAAAGCTATAGTTTTGTAAATGACATAAGTCCACGTTAAGGTTAGCAGCAAAAGTAATTAATAACTAGCAAGGTCATTTTATTGAATTTCTTTAAGTAAATTCGCTCGCTTTTATCAGAATTAATTTTACCAGAAAGATGCAGATTTGGCAGTACGTGAATATTAATCATTTAACTGAAGTTTACAGACTGGATCAATCAATCAATGAAGTAGGATTTATAAAGCGTGGCTAATCACCCGTGAGGGTATCCAGGCGCTGATTAGGTTGTTTACTCCTCCATTCCAATGTTCAACAAACTTTGCACAAATTTACCTTTATTTCATTGGTTGCTTTCTGCATTTTACTTAACATTTTTAATTTCCCCTAAGATAGTATGTGAGTTTTTTCCCTGCGTGTATTAAAGTTCAGGTTATACACATTTTCTCAATTTCAGACATAATTTTTAGTGCTGAAGAATAGTGTGTTGGTTGGAATACAAATACTTTTGACCCTCAACGCCTCCTCTGCAGCATCACACTGAGGGCCATATTATCAAGCAAGGGCGATACATTATCGCCGCTTTTATCGGCAGGACACTGCAGCTAAAGCGGCGATAATGGGCTTGATAATATGCCCTTGTGAATTCCCATAGAAGCCCAGGTTAACACCAGAACCTTGGCTTCTATGGGAATTCACAAGGGCATATTATCAAGCCCATTATCGCTGCTTTAGCGGCAGTTTCCTGCAGATAAAAGCAGCGATAATGTTTCACCCTTGCTTGATAATATGGCTCTGATTGTGGGCAGCAAAAACAAAAATCAGCCAAAGTGCAAGCACTGTATTCCCTCTAGCGATTTCAAAATGTATATAGCACAGATTAAAGAATTTTAATGACATTGTTAACAAATGTGTTATCATTACTAATCTGTGCTATGTAATGCCTTGCTACGGTAAACTGAATATTATATGTTCTGCTGTGATTTTTCATCTTTGTCTTGCTCTGTGTGCCGATTTCAAATCGCAGAAAAAAAATCGGTTTTTCTGGAAAATATTTCTTCTCCCTTCTAAAGGAATTATAGCAAGTCAAACGCTCCCTGTGCACTAGTTTGATTATTTGTTTATTCGTTTTTTTCTGTACTGATAAACTGATTTTAAAAGGTTGATAGTCAATATGAAGTTAACTGCATTATAACAGAGGGCAGTGTGCAAAAATGTCTTGTGGAGAATATATCCTCAATTAAGACAGAAAACAAATTTACCAGAGTACACAAACCGTGGAGACTAAGTATCAGGCGGAAAGTGTAACAGCAGCTATGACCTGGCGGGCTATGGGGTGTTCAATCGGGATATCTAGCATAAGTTGGGGTTTTCATTTGAATTATGCATTAAATAAGTTATTTTAGTATGTTGTATCTATTGAAACGCTGTGTATCTACAAACCTGTCCCAATAAAGTGGCCTTTTCTGCTCCAACAGGATTGTGGGTGTGTTATTTTATTGCACAAAGTCGTTTTTGCCTCCTTATAAACTTCCAGCTTCCACTCCTTTACCATCATGTTCAGCGACTGATTTGCAAGTTTTACTCAAACCTTTGAGAGCGTAAAATGGTGAGACATTAGACACTATAACCGTGTCTCTTAGCATACCATCTGAAGAAGCTAAGAGCACCTCGAAAGACTTTAGAAGTAGCACAACTCAGAGCGTGCGCCGGTAGCAACCAAGGTGGCAGCCCACTAACTTTCCTTCCCAGGAGCAGAGGAATCTCTGCTGCATTGTCTGGTGGTTTCTGCACCAATTATCATTTCAGTGGCATTATTAGCTGTGAGAAAGGGCAGGGAGCGGTCCGATAATATTTAAAGCTTATTAAATGATAATTTTCAGAAGCTTTGCCTGCCGATCCTGTCCTGTCAGGACTATAGCTGCAATTTTGTTTTTGGATGTCCCTCAGCCTGCCTCAAATATCACAATGGCTTGTTTTCTGCTTATAAAGAATATCTTTTTTCTTTGCTAAGTGGCATATTTATCTATTTTTCAGTTTTTTCCTGGGAGATAGTCTGACTTCTTATTTTCTGCGAATCTCTGATTGCCTGGCCATTATTGTCGGTCTGCTCCAGTACTGGTCGCATATTGTTAGCTGATCAATCAATCCAGCCAGGAATGGTCAACACCACCAAGCTTCATTATGGATAAAGCACTTTCCTCCAAAACTGTGGCTTCTCCTGTCACTGGCACTCGCAAGGAGTCTGTAGGCGGTGCAAATAGAAGAGTAAAGAATATATCCTTCTTCACCTACGAAATCTCCATTTATTATGACTCTGGAGGATGTTATGGATGAGTTAAAAATATGTAGCCTTTCATGGTAGAGACCAGTGCAACTTTACAATGAATTGAAGACAAGTGGTCAATTCTGGATTCAAGGCCCAATGAGGTGGAACAACAGGTTAGTGAAGCCCAAGATGTGACGGCCAAGTTTTCCAATTTATCCGAGGAGGTTATACAACTCAAAAGACTGGCTGAGGATTTGGAAAATCGTGACAGTTGCAATAACGTATGAATGTTTGTTATCCCGGAGGGATCAGAAGGCCAAGATATTATTACATTTCTCAAGTTGCATATCCCCAAAAGTGTGGGGCTGAAATCCTCAGTGGAATTGAACATTAAAGTAGCTCATAGAATTGGTCCATCCCCTTCAGCATCTTCTAATACAGCTTGAGGAACTATTGCTCTGTTTTAACAATATTCAGATCTTGAAGAAGTCTATTACGATGGCTAAACAATTTAAGCAAAGGCTCTGGTCGGGGCACAAAGTATTTTTCAGTCAGGATGTAGGCAAGGTCACTGCAGCGAGGAGAAAAGAGTTATTGGACTTGAGATGGGCTTCTTCACCCATGCTTCTTCAAAGTCACCTCCATGGACAGGACAAAAACCTTTGAAGACCCGAAGAAGCTCAAATAAGTTATACATGAACACAAAGGAGAAGTAATGCAACTGAGTAAAACTTGACTTGTGCGATTCATTTTCCTGGTTTTCACATAGTCTCTTGTTGTTGTTCTGTACAGGTGCTGCGTTTCTCTAGTCTGTTTGATCGTGCTGTGATGGTTGTTGTCATCTTCCCAACTCCAGTCTTCATGTTTTCATGTATATTGTATCAAGCTTCTCATCTCATGGTAGGTATGTCCAGTGTTTCTTAGTCTATGTGTTTGTGTTATATTTTATCCTGCATCAAGTCTCCGTTCCTGATTTCATATAGCTATTTTATATTTTCCTTGTGACTTCCCTTCGGGTTGGACTTCTTTTCTTGCCCCCTTGCTCCCAACTAATATCCCTTCGTTCCTCATTCCTTCGGATAAAATAACTGAAGTCCTTTGGTTGTTTGTCATCTTTCCACTTTTCTTTATACAGGGGAGTTATTTTCCTCACTCCTCACTGTCCTATGTTTCTTTTCTATCTCTATTTCTTGTTTAGCTTTCTATTCTCTCTTCTTTCTTTATACCCATAAATTGTGACTCTACATTAGCTTACACTCACCACTCTACATTTCTGCTTATTCTATAAGTCTATGATTTTTACTACTCATTTGGGGGCCGATTCCGATTCGGGAAACAAATCCGTACGCTGATTCGTATTCGTAGCTGTTTCCGTACGAATCGTACAAATCCATCCGAATCGCGTAGTACGATCCGTAGGAAAAGAATACCTACGAATGTGTGTACACCTACGCACTGTACCCCTGCAATCATGGGGTGCACTCGTGTACCCGGGGGGCCCATTTCGCACGCGGTTTGAGTCAAAATATGCTTTTACAGATGTTTTAAACTCCTGTAGAAAAAGAGTTGTACGGAGTGTTGTCGTAACAAATCGTACTTGCTGGTCCCTAAAAAGCTGCTTCAATCCATTCGGACGTCACGTACTGCGTGCTTCGAATGCGATTTGTACGTATTTTTAAGTCGTATGGTCTTTCGTACGATTCGTACGGAGATCTGCTTTGGATTCGGATCGTACTTCATTGTATGTACGCGGACATTGAAGGTGTACGATTCGTATGGGAAAAATGCTCTGTAGGGCGGATCGTAGGGGATTTTACTGATTCGGAATCGAACCCTGGGTGTCAGTTTTATTGCTTTAATGCTCATTTCTTGCCTCTCTTGCTAATCATTACTGTATTTCTTATTTATGGCTCAGTTGCGTTTTGTTTTCTGGAATATAAAAGGACTTCGCAATCCTGTTAAAAAGCAAAGGGCGTTATCTCACCTTTCCAAGTTGAATTGCCAGATTGCTTTTTTGCAGGAGTCACATCTTAAAGATATTGACATTAATTGTATGCGCAGGCAATGGGTAGGTGCAGTTTACAGTTCTTCCACTGTTAACAATAAGAATGGTGTTTTAATTTTACTCATAAGTCTCTGCACATTCAGGTGATTAAGGAAACCAAAGATGATGCTGTGCGGTGGTTGCTACTGTCTGTCAAGATTCATGGTAATCTTTACTCATTTTGTAATATTTGTGGCCCTACAGGTAAGGATTTTAATTTTTGGGAACGTTTCTCTACTATTCTATCCGAATGTTCTTCAGACAATTTTAGAGTGGGGGAGACTGTAAACAATTACCGGATCCCTTTATAGACCTGCGTTCTCGAATTAGATATATCCCCAATAAAATGCAAAAATCCTTCCATAGGGTTATTTCCTCTCGAGGTTTAGTTGACACCTGGCAAACGGGTCACCCTAACTTGTTGGTTGGTACATATATTTCTCCTGCATATGCCTCACAACCCAGAATAGATTGTTTGTTTGTCACAGAAAATATTCTTCAATCAATTTTGCATGTTGAAATTGGCTCCGTTCTGATGATTTCAGATCACGCCCTTGTTATTTTAGACCTAGATGTCCCCAATAACAATAATAGGTATTATTGTAAGAGAAACAGTTTACTGATGCATTTGCGGATTTTACAACCAATTTCTTTGCTATAAATCTTCCAATTGATTCACAGACGAATTAGGCAGGAACAAGGAAAAAGGACTAACAAACTTTTGAAGGGGCAGGAAGGAAGGAGCTAACAGATGATGAAAATAGAAAATGGACAAAGGCAAGAGTAGAAAGAAAGAAAGGGTGCAGCTCACGAAATATACATCTAAATTGGCGGACATCATGAAATGGAGCAAGCTGGTCACTCAGCATGATGAGAGCACACTCTAATGAACGCAAATGAATCCACAGAGAAGAGAAAGCAAAAGAGAAAAACCGATCGACAACAGGAATATATATTGGATTACTACAATCACCACAAGCATTAAGATAACCCTATCTGGCATAACATCTGATATAATAATGATATATTACTGGTGAAATAATATTGGATACATTACTAGGATTACTACTAGCCTGTAATTAAGGGTAATTAAGGGGAAAAGTCAACTACAACACCAACTGAAGTAGGAATCCACGCAATCAAATAAGGAAGAGACATCACAAGATCATCGAAGAGAAGCAATCCTGGACGAAAACTACACAGAATCTGCCGGCCTGAATGCCCAGACCATAAAATATCCAACTAATTTGTCAAAAAATGCTGCAAAAAAAATTCAAACATAACTTCCTGAGAAATAACCCAGACACACTGATCTCCGACCCTTACTTTAGCACAGACAAGGGCGCTATTGTGAACGACCTGATATTCTTCACAAATAAAACAGCCAAATGGAGCGATACCTTCACAAGTTTGCTTAACACTAAAGATATAAAGAGCATCCCATATGGCACAAAAATGATAATCTCTCTGTCAAAAAGATGCAAAGCGGATCTATGCATCACCATGTATAAAACTGGAATAGTGCTGATACAAGCAGCCAACAGCGAGCTAGATAAGTTCAATAACGTATTTTCGACCTTAAAGGAATCATTATTAGAGGGCGCAAGATGTCAACTACACCGGACCCCACCGGAAGATAATCCTGACAACGATAATACTAACAAAGTATCTCCGACCTTAAATAAATCATTAGAGGTTGCAAGACTTCAACGAGACCAGATCCCCTTAGAAGACAACCCTGACATTAACTTTACTAATAACAGAGACGTCAATCGAAATGGAGGACATCAGGCTCAAGCTTCAAGATTAGGAAGAAAAACTGAAATTAAATTAGGAAGGACAACATCTGGGAATGGGACAGAAAGATCAGAGAAGCCTACAATTGATAGGAATAATGAACAACACCATATCCAAAAAGAAGAGTCGATGCCGCTCCCAAATGAAGAGCTACCTGTAGAGGGACTAAGATATCAACCACATCGGTCCCCACCAGAAGACAATACTAGAGTGGTTACACGAAATGGAGAACAGTAGGATCAAGCTACAAGAACAGGTGATAAAAATGAAACGGGAGCGACATTATCCGAGAAGAAGAAA
Organism: Lissotriton vulgaris; assembly: GCF_964263255.1. Classification (NCBI taxonomy): domain Eukaryota; kingdom Metazoa; phylum Chordata; class Amphibia; order Caudata; family Salamandridae; genus Lissotriton; species Lissotriton vulgaris. Next base: position 265,433,553 of record NC_141689.1, on the reverse strand, counting down.
ATAAGGTTAAAGAAGCCTACAAGACATTGGAACTATAAACAGGACCAACTCCAAAGGGAGGAACTGACGCCGCTCCCAAATGAAGAGACACCTCACTCAACGCAGACATCTCCTTCAAGTAAACAACATAACGATGATCGGGAATTAAATAAAGTAGAAGATATCAACCACTCTTTACCTGTCTCTAGCTCAACACAAGAGACACCCAGAACCACACCCACTAATGATTTCTTATCATCACTAAATACAGAAAACATACCCCACTTGGTGAACAGAATCGGATCTATCAGCCATACTGAGGATATAAAGAAAAGGATTTCAGCTAAAAGAATTTTTCCGAAACATAGAAAAGACATAGGAAAACATAAGTCCTCCATCCTTAAGAGATCTCTCCATAATCAGAAAGATATCAAAGCGCTTCAGAAACTAATTGGCAGCATGGCACAAGACACACTTAATACTCGACTAACGATGGAAAAAATAATGGAAATGATGACAAGCACTCACTCCAAGGTAACGCATATCCAAAATCTGGTACACGACTCACAAAGAAAGAGCAACGAGACGGCTATGCCACTATCAAATAGACACAACCGACCAGCTAGGACCAGCTCCTGGTCGAAGGAGGAGACCCTTGCCTTGCTTCGCTCATATGAACCTTCGAACCGAAAGGGAGAAGAGAGAATCAAAACAGTGCCGATTGACCCCAATAAAACATCTAAACAGAATGGAAGAATATCCAACCACAGTAACTTACAACAAGTTCAGCTAACTGCTGAAGCAAAAAATCTGAACCCCAGTATTCCAGGGAAACCTATGATATGCCTTTTACTCAACTGTCGCTCAGCAACCAAACACGCATCAGACATAGCAGACCTCATCATCAACAAGGAAATCGATTTGGCAATACTTACAGAAACGTGGCTTTCGGAGTCTTCATCTCCGACCATCGATCTTTTAGTACCTCCACAGTATAACATTGTAAGACTAGACAGACCAAAGAAGATAGGAGGAGGCTTAGCCTGCATTCACCGATCAGATATTGAGGTCAACCAAATACAATCCGACCCACTAGAATCATGTGAATACCTAGGTCTTAATATAAGATCTGCAGCCAAACAGAGATGTAACCTGCATGCGTTGTACCACCCACCAGGAGAGAACGCCAAGTTCATCGATCAGTTAATGGAGATCATAATGGCCAACTCTAACACCAACGCCAATAACATTTACCTAGACGATTTCAACTTACACTGGGATGACTGCAATGACAAATCAATCAACGCGCTCAAAGACTTCCTAACGGAACTAAATCTCACACAAGCATGCACGCAACCGACACACCTGAAAGGAGCAACGTTAGACTGGATAATATCAAGAAACGAAGACACATCAATACTCTCAATTAACCCATGTGACTGGTCAGACCATCATGCAATAACATTTTTGATACCCACGTTGAAAAAGAGCGAGACCTCGCAACCTATCAAGATCAAAAAATGAATTAGAGACACAAAAGAGGAGAATATTGAACTACTAGTAGAATGCTGTGAGAGAGACCTAAAGCTTCCTAGCAACTAGCAGAATGTAAACGATCTGGCAGATCACTACATAACATCAGTCTCGGAAATCCTCAACAACACCATGCCACTAAAGCTGAAAAGAGTCACTGAGAAGATAAAAAATCCATGGTTTAATGGGTCACTGAACGAAGAAAGGCGTTAACTGAGAGTGGCTGAAAGAAAATGGAGACAACACCCTTCATCCCCCGAACTGAAATCCACCAGAAAAGCCAGAAACCAATATAACAAAAAGATAATCAACTCAAAAAAGGAATACATAAGATCAGAACTTTGATAAGGCCAAAACTAGACCATGGAAATTATTCGAAATCTTAAAGGATCAATCAAATAAACACCACTAAGCTGTGAAGAATTCGCTGCATTTTTCACGGAGAAGGCCAATTCGCTTGAGAAAGAGCTCAAAAGCGTGGCGGATAACCTACCCACCCAACCAGTATCCATGATCGACTCCAGCCTGGAAACAGATTGTAATAAAGCCAAAAACAAAGCAGAGTGGAGCACCTTTAAATTATATGACCAGAATACCGTCACCAAAATGCTCTTGGATATCAAACCTAACAACCACTATAACGACCCTTTACCCGCGAAATGCCTAAAAGAAATCAGCCATATTGTGGTTCCAATCTGGACCAAAATAATAAATGCTTCGCTATCTCAAGGGATCCTCCCAGACTGCCTAAAAACAGGACAAGTCGTCCCCATAATCAAAAAACCCACAGCGGATGCTACAGACCCGAATAATTTTCGCCCAGTGACCAACATCCCTTTACTTGCCAAACTAATTGAGAAATGCGTGCAAGGTCAACTGAGTCAACACATCACCAACTTCTCCCTACTAGACGATTACCAATCAGGATTCAGAGCTGGACATAGCACGGAAACAGCGATCCTCCATATTGTTGACGATGCACTACAAGCCCTAGATCAAAATCAAGCATGCCTACTGATTCTCCTGGACCTATCTTCTGCGTTTGACACAGTAAACCACGAAGCATTACTGACCAGGCTGCAGGATAGGATGGGTATTTCTGGCATTGTGTTGAAATGGTTCGAATCATTCCTGCAAAACAGATCACAGAGATTCCTGGTTAACCAGTCACTCTCACCATATTGCCCTAACTCAATTGGAGTCCCTCAAGGATCAACATTATCCCCTGATCTGTTTAACTTGTATGTCGAACCTCTTACAGAAATTCTCCGTAATTCACAGATCTCGTATCACATGTACGCAGACGACACGCAAATATACATAAAGATCGCGTCCCTGGAAGACATCGAACTAATGAATGAGACGTTAAAAATGACACTGCAATGGCTAACAAACAATCACCTGAAGCTAAATACTCACAAAACTGAGTTCCTATTAATTGCTCCACCAAAGAACCAAACGGAAATGAAGGAATGGCACAAGCTAGTGACAGCGCTAAATTGCACCCCTACCCTAGTCTACTCAGCGAAATCGCTAGGAATCACATTAGATGAGAACCTCGACATGCAAGCCCACATTAAATCCATGGATAAAAGTGCCCGTTTCCACTTGAACTATATAAGAAAACTGAAACCATTCATCTCAGAGGTGGATCTGAAACTGTCAATCTAATCCTTAGTTATCTCAAGAATTGAATATGGGTGCACCACCTTAGCCGGCCTACCAAAAACGTCCACAGCACCACTAAAAGCATGCCTTAACGCAGCGGCAAGACTTATCTCTGGATTGAGGAAATTCGACCATATCTCTCAGCACCTGAAAGCATTAAACTGGCTACCATATGAAGCCAGAATTCAAATAAAAATGGCGTGCACCACCCACAAAGCGCTCCACTACAACACACCTAGATACCTAGCCGGGAAAATTTAACTATCAGGAGGAAACAGACCAGCCAGGAGTGCCAAGGAACTGCTGTTGCGGCCAGCCATCTTCCGGAAGAAAAAGACTTATGACCGAGCATTCTCGGGAGCAGCCCCCAGAATCTGGAATTCACTCCCTCCAAACATTAGAAAGATTCAAAATACAGTAGCATTTAAGAGGGAAGTGAAAAGCTTCCTGATGAGCAAATACCTCACATAGTGATGACGGCTGATCATAGATAGGATCTATTGTTGCCCTAAGACAGAGCACCGATGTCGCTAGTAAGGAATATCGCTAACTTTGAACCAAGATAAACCCTGAACTATGATGCGGAGCAGGAGCCTCTCCTGTGACCTAGTGGTATACTTACTACTACCTCATGTTTTACTTGATTTATTTCTACGTCCTCACCTCCTGAATGTCTTATATTAATCTACCTCATAATTGTTTTGCTGTTTAAGCCGTGTTTCAGATATGTTAATCTTTAATCTAACTCATATCGTAAATGCTCATATTATGTAAACATAGTTATATACTCACCTCCAAAAGCCATATAATTATCTACCTCATATCTGTTGTTTTAAATTGTAACTACTTATGTTAATCTTTAACCGACCTCCTAATGTCAAGCGCTCTGATACCCACGGGTCTTGTCCGCGCTATACAAAACACTATAATAAATAAATAAATAAATAAATATAAAGAGACTGCCACAGGATTTATTATTGATTATGTCGCAGCGAAGAAGATGGAATCACATAAGGAGTCTGCACAATCACTTAAACAGATCAAACCACTGGAACAGGATTATTTTTCCTTTAAAAAAGCTGACACAAGTTACTACAAGAAAACAAAGTTCAAGGTGGTTATAGCAATGTTTACAGTTTGGCGTAAAGTCCGGCGCAAATGGTCTATTCCTAATCTTAATTACTACACCCCTTTGGACGCAGCTAGACTCTTACCTCAGATATTTCAGGATCATGTCACATTCAACTGGATGACGAAGGGAATAATGGGAGACTTAGGGTCTGATGGGTCTATGGCTACTTTTTTATTTCTAAAGGATAGATTTTTTTTGAATACTCACACATTTTTTAAATATCTATAAATTTGAAGCTTTGTGGATAAGTTGAAGGTGCAAAAATCTAGTTTATTTTGCAAGAATTTATTGATGGAATTGATTTTGAAGCGTTCAAGAATAGGTATTTTGTATCAGCATTTACTCTCAGGCCTTCCGGATGACCTTTCTACTCAGAATGCTAAGTGGGAGATAAAGTTGGGTAAGGTAGGGCTGGATATTTCCCAGGCTTTGGAACTATCAAGTAGTGTTTTAATATCAGGGAGCTTACGTTCTCAATGTTATATGGCACTGTTTGATCTCTACGACACACCGGCCAAAAATTTTTAAATGGGGAGGGAGAGGGGGTCATTGTGGTCCAAGGTGTGGCTTGGTAGCGGCTAACGATGTACACATGTTTTTTGAATGCCTTACTCTTACCACATTTCTTCAGGAGGTAGAACTGTTTATCAATTCCAGATTGAAAATTACGGCTGCTCTCTCCCCCGAGCTTGTTATTTTTGGGTGTGAGAGCAATTGTGCATTTGAGAGATCAAGAAATGCATCTGCCCTTCTCTGTATCTCTATTTCCCTAGTAAGACTCTGTATAACATCGGAATGGATTAGTCCGGATTCTGGCTCTACATAATTTAGAGTCAGCAGTTTTTCAGAGGTGGGGCAGAAGGAGGCGGGAACAGGGCTGGAAAATCTGGGCTCTGTTGGAGGAGTGGCTTGGTGCTTAGCGGAATGGATCTTGATGGTCGATGCAATTCTCTTGATTTTCTGTAGTTTATAGTTTAAAGACTGCTCTCCTTATGTTTCCCTCTTGGCCTTTCTTAAAATTGGCTTTTCCTCCCCCTTTTCTTTATAGCCACAGTGTGTAATTTTTTGTTTTACCAATATGGGCTGGATACCCGTCACCCCCTCCCAACAAAATCCCCAAGAATGGGAAGACGGAAACAGTTCTTGAGCTTTTGGAAGGCGGGAGGGAGTTACCCTCCCGGCCGTATTTATTAAAATATGAAACAAAATGAAAACATTAAAATAATCAGTTTCATATCATGTACAATTTCATTTTTACATTACGATGTTTCTTGGCTAACCTTAACATATCTCTAATACAAAGGTTCTCCTAGCCGATTCTAAAACATCCTGTAAATGCATTTCTCAAAATTCAAATTGTACATCCTAACATTACGGGCCAACGGCAAGGTCGTAACCGGTGTCAGATCCCTAATACCAGAACTCCCCCCCCTTACTTGTGAGGGGCGGGCGCACAGAGGACTGTACCTCTGTGCCAACTTCCAATTTCCCTTGTCTTAACGGGGGCCCCATATTTACTCGACGCCATCTTGGTGGTCGTCCGAGGACTCGTGTGAGGTGTCTAGAAGGTAGCGTAGACCCCCCTCCCACCCCACACTGCTTACCACATCCGCCGTCGCGGATGTCCTGGCCCCGGGAAATTCCAAGGAGGGGCCCGTAGCCCCTCCTCCCCAGGGAGGGGCCTTGACCGCCTTCCCTTTCGGCGTTCCCATCCTTAGAAGGGTACCGCCTCCCCGTGTGAGGGGCCAATGGCCGCCTCCCCCCGGGCGCTCCCATCCATAATAGGTGGCGCCCCACCTCTAGGGATCTTCCAATTACTGCTCACCGATCATGACCTTACCGCCCGACCAAAAAATAAATACGACAATGTTTTAATCTAATGAGAATGAAATAAACAGTTATACTAGGCATTTCCAGTATAAACTTCTACCTCTACAATACACCTCTTTCAACACAGCTGTGATACTCGCCTGAGTTCATGCTAAAAGAGCAACCATTTATTGTACATCAAAACAGACCAAACTTTATTAGAAACAACCTGAAAAAGAGATAATATCCTCGTTAATCAACTTTATTGCAATACAAATCGCTGTCATCAGGGGCTGGTGGGTGGGTCAAAATTGGCTCTTGTTCCGTCACGGGCTCACGTGCAACGAAGAGGTGCAGCTTCCAAGCACAGGAACAAGAGGATGCTTCCTTGGATTGTTGCTCCTTTTATTCTTCTCTGGGAGGGCGTGGACCCTCCTCCAACCGCCTACAGGGCGTGGCCAATGGTGTAGGTGTCTAAGACAACCCCTCCTGGGCGGGAAAAGGCGTGCCCCGGCTACGCCGCTTCGGGCATACCAGCCGTGACACGCCTCCCGCCCAAAATGGTTTCCCGGGGGATCGGGGCACCCGACCATACGTTCGGGGGGACCGAGTGGTCGCCCCTTTCCATATGGCCTGGATACCCGTCACCCCCTCCCAACAAAATCCCCAAGAATGGGAAGACGGAAACAGTTCTTGAGCTTTTGGAAGGCGGGAGGGAGTTACCCTCCCGGCCGTATTTATTAAAATATGAAACAAAATGAAAACATTAAAATAATCAGTTTCATATCATGTACAATTTCATTTATACATTATGATGTTTCTTTGCTAACCTTAACATATCTCTAATACAAAGGTTCTCCTAGCCGATTCTAAAACATCCTGTAAATGCATTTCTCAAAATTCAAATTGTACATCCTAACATTACGGGCCAACGGCAAGGTCGTAACCGGTGTCAGATCCCTAATACCAGAACTCCCCCCCTTACTTGTGAGGGGCGGGCGCACAGAGGACTGTACCTCTGTGCCAACTTCCAATTTCCCTTGACTTAACGGGGGCCCCATATTTACTCGACGCCATCTTGGTGGTCGTCCGAGGACTCGTGTGAGGTGTCTAGATGTTTGCTTACCACATCTGCCGTCGCGGATGTCCTGGCCCCGAGAAATTCCAAGGAGGGGCCCGTAGCCCCTCCTCCCCAGGGAGGGGCCTTGACCGCCTTCCCTTTCGGCGGTCCCATCCTTAGAAGGGTACCGCCTCCCCGTGTGAGGGGCCAATGGCCGCCTCCCCCCGGGCGTTCCCATCCATAATGGGTGGCGCCCCACCTCTAGGGATCTTCCAATTACTGCTCACCGATCATGACCTTACCGCCACAGGCCGGATAGTTGACCGGCTATCCGGACCCCCCACAAAGCTCCTACTAAAGGTCATGGTTACGTAAACTTTTTAAACAAGCTAAGAAGTCTCCTATGAGTAAGACATTTCCCTCCCGGCACAAATGGACCCCATCCTCCAAATACATATGGTCCCCCCGGATACATCCGTGTGGAATACAATGCAGTTTACCTGTACGAAACAACCTACTCATTTTGTTATTAACCTTTTTTACCGACTGGTTCAAAGCTGACACAGAGAGGGCCCCCCGCCACACCTTCCGAGGAATCATGTGTGACCATGCAATTGTGCACCCCGGAACCCTTCTCGCCAACCAACTTACTGTGGACAAAATTAACTCGAGAAGTACTCGTCGACCAATGGTCACCAAATCATTGCCCCCAAGATGCACTATGATTACAGATGGCGGTGACCTCGTCCGCCCTAACAGTCCCTCAATGCAACTTTGAAACTGGTCAATACAGAGCCCGCCCCTTCCATGGAAGGTCACCCTGTACCCGTATTCCCCAGCCACGTGAATCATGTCACCTGCTTTGAATACGTCCGCGGCGCGCCTCACGTATGAGTGGCCAACGACCCACACCACTCTTTCCTCAGCCGGTGATCTTTGACCGCTGGTCCCCAGGTGTTGGGTCAACTGCACAGTCCGCCCCGCAAAGCCTGCTCGCGAAACTGTAAACCAAACAGAAAACAAGAAGCGTGAGTGCATGACATTAGCTTCACAACATGTGCAACCGCACATACCTTTTATAACAGTTCGAGGACCAACGCCCCAACTGTTTCACTTTTTCAACACTCAGACCCCTGGCTGTAGCCTCTGTAGCAGCCCCTATCCAGAAGGAATGGGTCCCGAAATCGCTCGGGTTCAAGCCCGCCGCCGCGATTGCCATTGCTAACACCCGCTGAAACTGAAACCTAGTCAGTGGGGTGGCGTCGGTGTGCCTCAGCAAGCTTCCCCCCCATGATGCCGCCCTCTGCGCTAAATACTACTCAACGCATTTTACCGGGCACATGGGAGATCCCGGAATCCGCTGGACTACCACACTGTCCCCGATCGCTCCCTGATCGGTCTTGGACCTGGCTATTGAGACTACCATTGTCTCCCCCTTAATTTGAATGTGTTCTCGACACAGACCTCCCCCCGTATCCTGCTTGTTCCTCGCTACCAGTTCGCTTACCCGCATAGCCCCATGGAATGCTAATGCAAAAGCGGCCCGGAACAGCACTGTCTCTTATTGAGATGAACATGTCGCAGGGAGTACGGACATTAACAGAGACAACCTTTCTAAACCTATCGGGTGCCTCTCATCCACTCTACGACCCTCAAGGCGTTGCCACCCACGCAATGCCTTCTGCACGAGAAATGACGATGTGGGGTCCTGGATGCCATGAGCCCACGCCATGAAGGAAATGGCGGCCCGGTGCCTATTGGCCGTAGCCACTGATCTGCCTGCCTGATGTAATGATACCAGAAATTTCAGGACGTACTCCTCCTGCCCCCAATGCTCCCCCCTAGCTGAACCCAAAAAGGACCAACAGGAACGGAACGCCCCTTCATATGCCTTCCTTGTCCTGGGTGCTAGACTCTCTCCCACGAGGTTTTGTAATCCGGGGCACCGAGAGACCAGAGAGCTTCGGGAAATGGTGCCGCCACCGAGTCCGCTGAGGGCAGAAAACCCCGGAAGGCCTGCATATGGGAACGAGAGAGTGCATCAGCTGCCTGGTTCAGTACCCCCGGCACGTGTCTTGCCCTAAAGTGGACGTTTAGTCTCATACATAGCAAGACAATTTCCTTCAGCAATCTCAGAATCCATTTGCAGCATGCTGCCTGATGATTGATACATTCAACAACAGTCATGTTATCAGACCAGAACACCACAGAGCGATCACGAAACCCCTCTGGCCATGTTTTCAAGGCCACCAGAATGGGGAACAGCTCCAGAAACCCAATGTTACCTGTGAGCCCATCATCGTGCCACCACCCTGGCCAGGTTCGCGCCGACCAGTGATTACCAAATATGGCGCCAAAACCTACACTCCCTGCCGATCGGTCCACAACCCCAGCTCTTCAGAGGAAACTGGCGGTTTGTTCCACACGACGCGACCGTTGAAATCTGCCAGAAATGCCAGCCATAGGCGCATATCCTGGCGAACCTCTGCTGACAGTCTTGTGCGGTGGTGCCCTTCCTTGAGGCCAACCATGGCTTGTGCGATAGAGCGGGAAAAGGGGCGAGCCATCGGTATCACTCTAAGGGCAAAGTTAAGCTGACCCACAGCCTGTTGCAACTGATGGAGAGTTACTTTTCTCTCGCCGAGGCATATTTCGAGCAAGGCCTTAAATTTCATTACCTTCTCTTTGGGTAAGCGGAAGCACCCCTCTACAGAATCGAGCTCAATTCCCAGAAACTCGAGTGTAGTAGATGGCCCTACCGTCTTGCCTGGTGCCAGTGGCACGCCAAATTCTTTCATAAGATTACAGAATTCTCTCAAAGCCTGTGCACATTCTGTGTCCCCGGCTGCCCCCAGAAACAGAAAATCATCATGGTAATGCATGACCAGTGTAAAGCCCGTGGCTCTGGTGAAAGCCCATTGTAAAAAAGTACTGAACTTCTCAAAATACGCACAAGAGATGGAGCAACCCATTGGCATACATTTATCCATGTAGTAGCGTCCTTGAAACATAAAACCTAGGAGACGCTGATCGTCTGGGTGTACCGGGAGCAGCCGGAACGCTGACTCGATATCTGATTTAGCCATCAGCGCTCCGGGCCCCAGGCGATTCAAAATGGCGACGGCCTCATCAAAGGATGCGTACCGCACCGAACAAACTCCCGGGTCAATCGCATCGTTCACCGAAAGACCCCTAGGAGCGGACAAGTTGTGGATTAACCTAAACTCACCTGGGTCCTTCTTGGGGACCACTCCCAACGGTGAACAAACAAAGTCGACAACTGGTGGCATGCCATATGGTCCCGCAACCCGACCTCGGGCCACTTCCTTCGCAATCTTTGCCTGTACCACCGCCGTATGTTGTTGAACCGATAGTTGGTTCTTACATTGTGCTTCCCCCCGAAAATCCCCCGCCGGGATGCGGAAACCATATGAGAAACCGTCTCGCAACAACCCGGCGGAGATATGATCAGGGTATTCGTTCAGCCAAGGGATCATTGCCATGATATCAACGGGAGTAGGTAATGGTGCCCCTCGGTCGACTTTAGACCTGTTTGGCGCCTCCTCTACCCCCTGTATCACCAGTCTTGGCTCTGCACGAACTCTCGGGATGTGAGGACTGTCCGCACCCTGCACACTCATGCCTGAACTTGCATGTCCCCTGTGGCCTAGTGCACTTGCCTCTGTTAAAGCTCCAACAGACCCCTTTCCTACCTGAGGTCCCATTACTCTTTGAGTTCTGATCACTGCTTGTGCCCGCCCGAAAGGGCGCCCCCAAAGAATGGCGGGAAGGCTCAGCCCCGTTCCCGCCCAAAGAAGGCGACTTTGCCGTGTTCGACCCCACCAGTTTCTGCCAGGAAATGGAGTCGAAACAATCCCACGTCAGGGATGGGTCGTGCTCCTTGGCCTTACGAAATGTGCTATCATAACCAAACCATTGATTGCCTCCGTACGATTCATAGAATTCCATAATACGTGTCTGGTAAACAGCTAGTTCCAACAATACTTCGGGCCTACGTTCCCCCATAATTGCAGTGAACATTCCAAACGCCCTGGCCCAATTGGCGATCGTTTCATCTACTCTGAACCCCGCCATCTTTGCACGCCATACACTAGGATGCAACAACTCCTTCTGATTTCTCACATGCTCTATCTCATAGTGATCGGTCAACAATGAAAACATGTTCACATATTTATCTGCCCAAATCCTTTCTTTCACATCCATGGGGATATGTTGAACCACTTTTTCCCTCCTTGAGGGTAACGGTCCCTCCCCCGCCATTGGCAATGGCTGCTTACCCGAACAAGTAGCTGGGACTGTTGTCGCTGCCGTTCCAACGCTCGCAACTGGTTGTTCCACGGGAACCTGCGGGGAAACAAGAGGACAAGGTGCCTTCGCAGCATCTTTCGATTGCCGCAACTGCTTCATTATCGACCTGGCCTCCTCGGCCGTGGCCCCCTCGTTATCCCTGCCCAACCATGCCGCCAACTGGGCAGCCAGCTCAGGAGGCATATCTCCTTCGTTCACAGGAGTGACCACTACAGGGATCGGTTGTCCCGCTTTCGGGACCGGAACTGGGGCCTCCACCGGACTGACCGGGCTCGCTGGAGGTGATTCGGGAACCGGAGCCTCCCCTCCTGTCGCCCCATTCCTGGCCCTTCTACCTCTCCCGGTAGGGACTACTCCCGGCAATGCTGGTCCAATGACTCTTTTCGGTCTACCTGCCCCATTCATTGCCGCCATCTGCTTCTTCATGTTCGCCATGTCCTTCACCAGCATACGAAGCATCTGTTCGGTTCCAACCTTCTTTCCGACCTTCTTGCCAGGCATCGTTCACGGATATTCGACTCGAGATCCTGGATCAAAGCTTCAAAATCGCAGAAAGAAGAAACACAAAATTACAAGTTCTCAAAATTGGCTCTTGTTCCGTCACGGGCTCACGTGCAACGAAGAGGTGCAGCTTCCAAGCACAGGAACAAGAGGATGCTTCCTTGGATTGTTGCTCCTTTTATTCTTCTCTGGGAGGACGTGGACCCTCCTCCGACCGCCTACAGGGCGTGGCCAACGGTGTAGGTGTCTGGGACAACCCCTCCTGGGCGGGAAAAGGCGCGCCCCGGCTACGCCGCTTCGGGCATACCAGCCGTGACACGCCTCCCGCCCAAAATGGTTTCCCGGGGGGATCGGGGCACCCGACCATACGTTCGGGGGGACCGAGTGGTCGCCCCTTTCCATATGTTGATGTTTCTTTTTCAAGCTTCAATGAAAACATTTTTAAAAAAAAGCTGACACAAATATGTTTGGAGGCCATAATAAAGCTGGTAAAATGTTGGCCAATTATTTGAAAATTAAAAAACAAAAATCTAAAATACATGTCATCACAGTCAAAGACTGATTTTCTCACACTAAAGACAAAGACATTCTAGAATGTTTTTTACAGTATTACACTAACCTATACTCATAAGAACTGCTCCCACAAATGAACTGGACTTTTTTTTTCAATCGATCCCCAAATCGACGGTCAGTGCATTAGATCTCTCTGTTTTAGATGCTGATATTACTGCGGCGGAGTTAAAAAATGCTGTTCTTCAACTCCCCAAAGATAAGGTTCCTGGTCCAGAAGGTTTTACTGTTCAATTTTACTCCCATTTTGCTCATCTCCTATTTCCAAAATGAATCTTTTTAATTTCCTATTTTGTCACTCAGAAATGGACACAAGGAACTTTTTAACAGGCGATGCTTTGCCTACTTGCCAAGAAAGATAAGGATTTATCCTAAGTATGAGAATTATAGGCCTGTTTCTGTTATTAATACGGATTGCAAAATATTCTCGAAGGCACTTGCGATACACAATAAACAAGCATTCTTGATTTAATTGACATTCATCAATCAGGATTTGTGACAGGGCATTTTATCTCAGACAACTCTCGAACTTCCCTCAAAATAACCCATATGGACTCTAAATCTGAAATACCTTAAGTGGCTATAACTTTAGATGCTGAAAAAGCCTTTGATCGTGTTATTTGGGATTTTTAATGTTTAATGCACTAAAATGGCATGGTTTCATCACTCATGTTCTTATATATATTCATCTTCTATATTTTTAGCCTTCCGATTCAATGTTTGTTAATGGCATTCAATCCATATATTTCCCTCTTTTCCGTGGTACTAGACAAGGTTGTACTCTGTCTCCTCTTCTTTTTATTCTTTCTTTGGAACCGTTCTTAGAGAAAATTCATAGATCACTGACTTTTTCTGGATTTAAATATAAGCAATTCGAAATCAAATTCACAGCTTATTCTGATGATGTGCTACTATATGGGTCTAATCCCCTAAATACCTTTCCTGCCTTTTTCCGTTTAATAAACAAGTATTCCCTGGTACCTTGATATAAACTAAAAATAAAAAAATGTGAGAAATTGCCTTTAAATAAATACGGTCTCCCCGATATTTTTAAAGCACTAGTTTTACATGGACTTCTAAACCCTTTAAATGTTTAGACACATGATACTCTAATACTATTAAAGAAACCATTCAAATTAATTTAGAACAAGTAAAGCTGAAGATTTCTAACATTTTGCTTGCTTGGTCCCCTCTTTTCTTATCTTGGTGGGGAGATTAGCTACGAATAAAATGATGATGTTACCAATAATTAATTTTTAATTGTCCATGCTTACTGTCAAACTCCCTCTTAGCTTTTTCTAGTCAGTTAATCGCCCACTTTTACCTTTTTTATGGAGAAAGCGTAATTCAACAATATCTTTATTAAGGCTTCAACAGGCCAGGAATAATGGAGGGGTCACTGTTCCTGTGAGCAGCCATTATCACTCCGCTTTTTCTCTCAAACAAATCTGGTCCTTTCTTTCAGTTCCCTCTATTAATGAACACACAGTCTGGGCCCAACTGGAATATGCACTGTGAGAAAGTGCCCTCTTTCTTGCATGGTATGCCTCACTTTCTGCTGAATTGCTGATGTTCTATGACTGAGTGTGCCCTGGGCTCCTGCTAATCAGGTACCCAGCGCCTATGTTCTTTCCCTAAAAATGCATTGAAGCCTTAACCCAATTGGCATCTCTGGCCACATGTCAGCCCCTGGTAAATGGTACCATAGGTACCCAGGGCACTGTAACCAGAGAAGGCCTCTAAGGACTGCAGCACTTATTGTGCCACGCTTAGAGGCCATGTACCCTGACACCCACACCACCTTTGCAGGCTGCATGTCTTGGTGCAAAACAAAGTGAAGAGTCGACATAGCACACATCCCTGTGTGCCATGCCCACAAACCACTGTCCTGGCATACATCAGTCACCCCTTTAGCTGTGTGCCCTATGCCAGTGGTGAGGGTACAGGTGCATGATACGGTCTCCCATCCCATTCTGATTAACACTTTAAAAACATCTGGCATCTCTCACTCTGCCCTTGAATGGCTCATTAGTTTTTTGTCTGATCGGACATTTCAAGTCTTTTCGGCTACATCTATGTCAAAAATTCACACATCTGCATATGGTGTCCCACAAGGCTCCATCCTAAGCCCCCTTCTCTTTAATTTATATGTTCGACCCTTAGCGGATATTGCAGAGCAGGCAGGGCTCTCTATATTCTCATATGCAGATGACACACAGATTATTTTTTCCCTCTCCACCAGTCATCTTTCCACCACATCGTCCCTCTGTCACGGACTTAATAATATTGCCTCTTGGATGTACAATAATAAGTTAAAACTGAATGGAGGGAAAACGGAACTCCTCCTATTTGGCAACAATCCTGCCTTATGGGGACCCTCCCACTGGCCTGTTCAAATGGGCACTTCTCCCAACCCTTCGAAAACTGCTCGTAACCTGGGAATAATATTCGATGATCAGCTGTCCATGAGACAACATGCCGTGAGAGTCTCCTCCATTTGTACAACCATCCTCAAATGGTTGAGGAAAATCACCTGGATGCTCCCTCTTGAAACCCATAAAACCGTAGTCCAGGCGCTAATAACATCTCGCTTTGACTATGGCAATGTTCTCTTTCTGGGTGCGGGCAAAGAGGTCATTCGGAAACTACAAACAGTTCAGAACATGGCAGTCCGTCTCCTATGTAACCTACCCTACAAATCTTCCACTTCCTTGCACCGTCGTAGTCTTCACTGGCTAAACATTGACAATCGATGCAAATTCAAGGCTCTTTGTTTTTTACACAAAATTAACACTGGCAAAGCCCCCCAGTATTTGAAATCTCTTATTCATCCGTACCTTCCTTCCCGCACTCTCCGTTCATCTAGCCAACATAAACTTCTGATCCCCAGGACGAAAAGAGCTAGAATGGGAGGTCGATCTTTTGCTTTTCTGGCACCATCCCTGTGGAATTCTCTTCCTCTATCCATTCGGATGGAATCCAACTATCTAAAATTCAGAAAGGATGTCAAAACGTGGCTCTTTGATCTTTAGTTCTGCTACTGTACATTCTCCTTATTGGTTTAGCGCCGGGAAACCTCAGGGTAGCTGTGCGCTCTATAAAATTAAATATAATAATATAATAATAATAATAATAATGAGCTCTGTGCCCCTGCAGTACCCAGGTCCATTCCTGGGCACTGTAAGTGCAGTGCTGCCATTAAGAGTATATGGTGCTGGGAGTTTGTCATTACGAACTCCACAGCACCATAATGGCTACACTGAAGACTGTGAAGTTTGTTATCAAACTTCTCAACACATTAAACACACACTGATGCCAGTGTGGGATTAATATAAAATGCACAACAGAGGGCATATTAGAGATGCCCTCAGTAACTCGACCAACTCCTAGTGACCTGACTGAGTGGCTGCTTAGGCTGCCACCACCAGACATGTTTCTGGACCCCTTGGTCGAGAGCTTGCTGCTCTCGGGGGCCTGAAACAATGCACATCCTGGGACGAGGTGCCAAGCCTCCTCCCACAGGATGGCAGGGTTCACGAAGGAGAAGCTTCAAAGGCATGCCGCCTTTGTGTGCCTCTCCAGACCATTTGCTGCTTTCAGCAACTGGTCCCCCCTGGTCACATCCCCCACTTTGGGTGGGAGAACCAGTGGGAAAAACAAGTGAGGAAGAGAAGTGCTGCAACCTCTGCCAACTCCACCCCTAAGGTGGGGAAGGCGAGGTGAATCACAACCTTGAGTCCCTGTCATCTTGAGGATAGGGGAACCCAGCCAACCAGAAACAGGCTCCTGCCCCCCTCCCACTAGAGAGTGGCAAAATAAGGGGTGTACCCACCCCAGGGAAGGGACCCATTGGTCCCTGCCCTTTACCTTCAGGTGCCAGCAAGAAACCGCAAATCCAGCCCACTCTGCACCCACCGAACTCGGCCCGAGCTTGACTGCAAAAACACCAAGAGGAGGTCCCCGCGGCGATCCTGACCTGAGATCCGGTGAAACCTGACCTGCTCAAACCTCCTGACAATGCCTGCAGCCTCAATCCAGAAGACCCCCTACCGCAACCAGAGCTGGTAAGAAAATCTAACGTCCAAAGGCACCCCTGCACCCGACGCCCCACGGCCTGGTGTGCTCAAACCAACAGTGCCTAACCAACCCCCAACATCCCAACTTACCCCTCGAAGTGGTGGTCGCACCTGGAAGATCCTCGTCCCTGAGCCTGCAGTGTTTCTTTGTCCCAGAGGTTCTCCTTTGAAAACAACAGGGCACCCGACCTCAAAGCAGCACCCTGCACCCGGCCATCCTAGTGCCGCTGAGGGTGCACCTTTGGTGCTACTTTGTTCCCCAACGTGCCCTGAGCTTAAGCCTAGGAGCTTTTCTCCCACAATCCAGTGTCCTGCTTGCCAGCAGCCACCAACCGAAGGCCCCCTAGCCCCCATTGGATAACAATGGGCCTGAACACTATGCACCCGGCCGCCCTAGTGCAGCTGAGGGTGCAACAACAGTGCATCACTGACCCTGCGAGACCCCTGAGTGTAACCCCAGAACCTTAACTTCCACAGTCGTTTACATACCTGCAAACCGATAACCTGTTTTTCCTTCATAGGATAACATTGACAATTTTCCCTCCAAAAAATGACTGTGTGGAGTTTTGAAAACTAAAGATATTCCTTACAAATCGTACAAATAACCAAAACGTGTTTTCTCACCTGTTTGCAGGACATGTCCCAGTGCTGAATCTAGGCATTGTCTATAACTGGAGGGGTTTTGTCCTACGGGTCCTGGCTGGACAACGTACGTTAATCAAGAAACAAGAGTGCAAGGGCTCGGTTTCAAATCACAACAGCTTGTTTATTCAGTTGGTGTGCACCTTCCTTTCATTATTTCATGAAGGTATACATTTGTCATTATTTCAGATTTTCCAAAACATATTTACATTTTATGCAATCTACAGAGGATTAAACATTCCTTTTGCTGTGGAAACAATACAAACAAAATTTCATACATTGCAATACTTTCTGTATGTTCAGACAAAACAAATAAGAAAAAATTCACGTATGGTTACACTTTCACTATTTCAATATAAAACAAACATTGAATCATATACACCTAAAATTATTCAGGTACTGATCCTATGGGTAAGTAATCATTGTTAAATGGACCAGACACATTTGTCAACTTGATTTTAAATGCATCGCCCTATGCTTTTGTGCTAACCCCTAACATTCGGGTTGCCTCTTTAGAACAGCCGAATAGCCGACGCGTTTCCAAACCCTTCTTTTAGTCAATAGGGTTCTTCTTCAGGGCTGAGCTGTGTACCTGTGGTGTAAAATTGAGGGACATTTAGTATCTCCTTTTCTCTAAACTCTTTAGTTTGCATATTGTGCAGGTAAAACCTTTGGAGGATTTTTACCTTTTCTCACGGTGTTGTTGGCTGCTGTTTTCAAAAGCGGGGCATCAAATTAACCTGGATTTTCACCATTGCCTAAATGAGATTAAAGGATGGTGGTTTTGTGAGTATGTGAAGTTCTAGCACTTATTCGCACATTTAGTGTCCAAGTTTGTGGTGCGCTATCACTTACTTGTTTTGTCTGCTTCTAATCAATCATTGACTCGATGTGACCGTTTGAAGGAGTCTATTGGGTGTTCCGCGATGATATCATTCTATGTGAATGAAAGTTAGAATCAGTCCTCGGATGGAAAAAATGCTCGAGTTTTGCACGCGTTTAAACTCTATCATGCTTACTTGTGTGAGGCGCGGCGAGGGACCCAGGCACTGCTACACTCTTGTTGTTTGTTTGGACGGTTGTATTTCAAGACCGGTTCAAAGTTCTGTAAAATGAACACAAGGGTGGCTACCATTACTTAGCGGTCATGCCTCTGTTCAGACTGCGCTTCGGTCTGTTCACCGCAGGCTTCTTACCTCTGTCTATGTGTCTCTGAAGCTGTGCTCAGGGTTCTGTGGGGCCGCGTGACTGTCACTCCTTACACTGCTATTCAAGTCAGGTTTCAACACCCAGTGGAGCTCGGTTTCCTGTTTAAATATGCTGCTAGGCATTGTGGGACTTGTAGTGTTCTTCATGTTGGCATGTATTCGCATGATCATGTATTCAGTTTTTAACTGAATAGCAAAGTGTATAGCGCAATAGCTGACATCTCATTAATTAGTGCTTCTTGGCAAGAGATGGGTTCACAGGGGGCTCAATAATTGGATCTTTGTAGTTCTGACATTTCGTTCAAGCCATCCATCACACAATTAAATTTGAGAATTAAGTAAGCTTCTTTTTTCAGTAGCATGGCATCGATGTTTCCTCCTCTGGGAGGAACTTTCATAGCTTGTAGTATTGTCCATTTAAATTCTGTCTCATTGTGTTGGTGTTCCACAAAGTGCTGTACCATGGGCGCAGACAGCACTTTGTGTCTAATTCTGGATCTATGTTGAGCTATTCGCTGGTTAGCTTTTTGGGTGGTTTTCCCAATGTATAGCTTGGGACAAGGGCACATGATTGCGTATACTACGTTATTTGTTTTACAATTTGAGAATCCTTTGTGTGTCCATTTTATTGTATTGAATTGAAATTCCTCCCCTTCTATCGTGTTGGGGCAGGAAGCACACGAGCCACATTTGTGATGGCCTATTATGGGTGGTAATTTCCACAGCGTGCGTAAGTCAGTTTTGGCTTGGCTGACTCCCAGGTCAGCTCTTACAATGTACTGTGCTATGCTTCTGTTTTTTTTTAGAGCGAACAACGGCTTCTCCATTGGAACTTCCGAGTTCATGATCAAATGCCAATTTTTTAAAATGATGGACTTCAGCTTGTTGGTGTATGGCCCAAATGTGGTAACACATACAGGCCTTTCAAGGGGTTTGGTGTCTTTTTTTGTTCTCATTAGTTCTTCTCGTGGGGTGTGCCATGCCCGTGTGGTTGAGTGTTTCAATAATTTAGGAGGATAGCCTCTTTGTTGAAGTTGATCACTGAGTATTTGAGAGTTGGTCAAAAAATCTTCCTTTCTGGAACAGTTCCGTCGGATTCTCAACATTTGTCCATACGGCAAATTGGATTTTAGACTTTTGGGGTGGTAGCTTGCGTAGTGCAAGATTGTATTCTTGTCCGTGTTTTTACGATGTAAAGTGGTTGTCAATTTATTTTCATGGGGAAAAACCACCACATCAGGAAAAGTGAGCGATGTTCTGCTGGATGTCATTGTGAATTTTATGTCTGGATGTCTGGTGTTGAGCCACTGATGGAATTGGGCAAGCATTTCTTCAGACCCTTTCCATTGGCACCAGATATCATCAATGAAGCGATACCATTTGGTTATGTTTTGTTGAAATGGGTTGTTATGGTAGATGAAGCGCTCCTCATACAGGGCCATGAAGAGAACCGCCATTTCTGGGGCATAAGGACACCCCATGGCGGTCCCCTTCACCTGCACGCAGAACGCATCCATGAACCGGAAATAATTTCTTTTGAGTGCTTTTCTCGCTAAGTCAATGATAAATCCGTGGGGACTCTTTGTGGTCGGGGTCGTGTGTCAAGGTAGTACTCCATTGCTTCTAGTCCCTCCTCCTGAGGGATTTGGGTGTATAGAGAGGTGACATCGAAGGATACCATCAACTCTTGAATTCCATCAAATGGGATCCCTTCGATCTTATTGATGAAATCCCTAGTGTCTTTGAGATATGATGTTACTTCAGGCAAAAAAGGTTTTAGGAGCACATCCACATACTTTGCCAATGGTTCCAATAATGAATCACACCCGGAGACTATAGGCCTTCCGGGTGGTTCAGTTATGCTCTTATGTATTTTCGGTAGAAAATAGATAACTGGAATACGTGGACTCTTTTTGTCTAGGTATTGGAACTCCTTCGTTCCTAATATCCCCTTTTCACGGCCCTCTACAAGTTTTGTCTGAATCTCAGCTTTTATTTGTGGAGTCGGATCCTCTTTGACTTCTCTGTACCAATCGGTATTCTTGATTTGACTATTGGCTTCAGCAATGTATTTATCTCTGGCCCAGACCACCAGTGCGCCCCCTTTGTCAGCGGGTTTTAACACTATAGAATCATCATTGCGTAAGTTGTTCAGTGCCTTTTCTTGTTCTCTACTGATGTTCCTCTTGAGGAACATTTTTTGTTTGCTTAATTGTGTGATGGAGGATAGAACGATCTGTTCAAAGGCTATTATTTCCTTTGGGATTGTATACGTTGGGGGAACGAATGTGGATTTGTTGGATAGATTAGAGGGTTCTGTGACTCTAGTGTCTTCTCTATTGTGGAAAAATGCCTTTAGTCTCAGTTTACGACAGAACTCTAGTGCTTCAATTTTTAAATTCGTCAAATCGGTGTTGGTTGTTGGCACAAATTTGAGTCCTAATTCCAAAACTGATTTTTCATGTACAGTTAATTCTTTATTTGATATGTTCACTATGGAGGTGAGGTCTATGTCTTGTACTGGGTTCTTCGTGTTCTTATTTCCCATGGTTGGGGATGCGGTTTGAATCTGACTCTTCCTCTGCCTTCGCCCTTCTCTAAAAAAGGATTTCGTTTGGAAGATCCCTCCCTAGGGTCTGAATCATTAACAGATTCTGATGATGAGCTCTCTGAAAAAGTTACAAATCTGTTTTTAGACCTCCCTTGATATTGTGATAACACTTGTCGGGATTCTGTTTGGGTGTAGTAGTCCTCCTTTAGGTATGGGTAAACTGACTCTATTTTAAAGGCCTTAACGTCTTTATCAAATTTATTAGACCTAAAATTGATGGTGTTGTCACTAAATGTAGCAATTTCCTTGTTAATCTTTTCGAGTAAAGCTTTTGCTTCGTCTACAGTGTGGTTGTCCTCTATAGCTTTGATCAACGCCTCTATTTCTTCCTGTTCTTTTTCGCAAATTCTCTTGGCTGTTTCAACAGTGTGGACCATAAGGTCTCTGCTGCACTTTGTCGCTATATAGCTGAAGCCCTTTTTGTATAGAGGGTCCTCTGTGAACACCACTGCTACGTTTTTTACTTGAAGGCCCCAAGGTATAGTGCCTGCCTTGAGGTGTTCAAGCAAAAAGTGCCCGTGCAATTCTGTGCGTGTGTTTCTTGTGCAATCTTAATAATTTGTCACTTTCATTTTGTTGTTGTGCATTTGTGCTAAGTTTTATTGAGGAGAATGGAAAAGGTCCCGAAATCAAATTTTTGATGTGTGCCTCAGAAAAGGAAAGGGTTTCCTCCTCTGACATGTTCCAACAGGTTATGTTCTATAACCCGTTGTAGTAATTACTTGAAAGTTCTTATGGCTTTTATGCCTGAAAACCCACGCAGGCTTGTGCCTGCTCTTTCTACGTCTATAACTGGAGGGGTTTTGTCCTACGGGTCCTGGCTGGACAACGTACGTTAATCAAGAAACAAGAGTGCCAGGGCTCGGTTTCAAATCACAACAGCTTGTTTATTCAGTTGGTGTGCACCTTCCTTTCATTATTTCATGAAGGTATACATTTGTCATTATTTCAGATTTTCCAAAACATATTTACATTTTATGCAATCTACAGAGGATTAAACATTCCTTTTGCTGTGGAAACAATACAAACAAAATGTCATACATTGCAATACTTTCTGTATGTTCAGACAAAACAAATAAGAAAAAATTCACGTATGGTTACACTTTCACTATTTCAATATAAAACAAACATTGAATCATATACACCTAAAATTATTCAGGTACTGATCCTATGGGTAAGTAATCATTGTTAAATGGACCAGACACATTGGGCAACTTGATTTTAAATGCATCGCCCTATGCTTTTGTGCTAACCCCTAACATTGGGGTTGCCTCTTTAGAACAGCCGAATAGCCGACGCGTTTCCAAACCCTTCTTTTAGTCAATAGGGTTCTTCTTCAGGGCTGAGCTGTGTACCTGTGGTGTAAAATTGAGGGACATTTAGTATCTCCTTTTCTCTAAACTCTTTAGTTTGCATATTGTGTAGGTAAAACCTTTGGAGGATTTTTACCTTTTCTCACGGTGTTGTTGGCTGGTGTTTTCAAAAGCAGGGCATCAAATTAACCTGGATTTTCACCATTGCCTAAATGAGATTAAAGGATGGTGGTTTTGTTAGTATGTGAAGTTCTAGCACTTATTCGCACATTTATTGTCCAAGTTTGTGGTGCGCTATCACTTACTTGTTTTGTCTGCTTCTAATCAATCATTGACTCGATGTGACCGTTTGAAGGAGTCTATTGGGTGTTCCGCGATGATATCATTCTGTGTGAATGAAAGTTAGAATCAGTCCGCGGATGGAAAAAATGCTCGAGTTTTGCACGCGTTTAAACTCTATCATGCTTACTTGTGTGAGGCGCGGTGAGGGACCCAGGCCCTGCTACACTTTTGTTGTTTGTTTGGACGGTTGTATTTCAAGACCGGTTCAAAGTTCTGTAAAATGAACACAACGTTGGCTACCATTACTTAGCGGTCATGCCTCTGTTCAGACTGCGCTTCGGTCTGTTCACCGCAGGCTTCTTACCTCTGTCTATGTGTCTCTGAAGCTGTGCTCAGGGTTCTGTGGGGCCGCGTGACTGTCACTCCTTACACTGCTATTCAAGTCAGGTTTCAACACCCAGTGGAGCTCGGTTTCCTGTTTAAATATGCTGCTAGGCATTGTGGGACTTGTAGTGTTCTACATGTTGGCATGTATTCGCATGATCATGTATTCAGTTTTTAACTGAATAGCAAAGTGTATAGCGCAATAGCTGACATCTCATTAATTAGTGCTTCTTGGCAAGAGATGGGTTCACAGGGGGCTCAATAATTGGATCTTTGTAGTTCTGACATTTCGTTCAAGCCATCCATCACACAATTAAATTTGAGAATTAAGTAAGCTTCTTTTTTCAGTAGCATGGCATCGATGTTTCTTCCTCTGAGAGGAACTTTCATAGATTGTAGTATTGTCCATTTAAATTCAGTCTCATTGTGTTGGTGTTCCACAAAGTGCTGTACCATGGGCGCAGACAGCACTTTGTGTCTAATTCTGGATCTATGTTGAATCTAGGCATCCAGCACTGAGTTAGGAAACAAAATATAACAGTAACTTACCTGCAATTTGTTGACAATGCTATTCATTTTAATGTACAGCTCCAACAAGTTTTAAAGTGTGGAGTTTCAAAATCTGAAAATATTCTTTAAAAGTCGCACGAATAACAAAAACGCATTTACTCACCTATTTACAGGAAATGTCCCAGTGCTGAATCTAGGCATCCAGCACTGTGTTATAAAAAGTAACATTAAAGTAACTTACCTGCAATTTACTGAAAAAGCCTATTCATTCCAATGTACTGTATTTGCTAAGTGTTGCATTCTACTGCTCCACTGTAAATCAAACAAAGTACAATTTCTATTGCATTTTTAAACTGTTCTATATCCAGTAACTTATTACTGAAAAGTATTTAATGCTTACCTGTACCAAGCTTGCTTGGTTCTAAAAATAAAGAACAGTATATTTTTTATACAACAACAATTGGTCTAGAGTTCTGTCCTTGAGTTTGTGAATTCATTTGCTGACTCAGTGGGAACATCACATGCTTAACACTGTCCTCTGATACTGCCTTATTGCTCAACCGAGCTCCCCCTTTAGAGAGTAAGGTTCTATCTCACTTTAACCTCTGCCTACCTCTGGAGGAGAAAGCAGGAATTGCACCGAAATTGACAATTTCAAAACTCAATCCAATGATCTAAAAAAGAAGCTACAAAGGAGGAACTATCCAAAAAGGATCATCAATCAAGCATATAAAAGAGCCAGGAACAACTGCAGAGAGAGCCTACTCGAAGAGAAAGTAAAAAAAGTGGATATACAGAGACCAATATGTATCCCTACATATAACACCAACTCTGACCAAATCTCTAAAATCATCAACAAGAATTGGAAAATTCTGAACAGTGGTGGCCTCGATATTCCTAAACCCATGTTCTCTCATAAAAGAGCTCAAAGTGTTAGAGACATACTGGTACATACTAGACCCAAGGAGGCTAAGACATCAGGCAACTCCAGCATGGTACAAGGACACTATCCCTGTGGTGGTTGCAAGGTATGCTGTCTTACTAAAAAAAGCAAGAAACTGACTTTCAAAAATGGAACTACATGGGAGCAGAGAAGTTTCAGCAATTGTAACAGTTCGAATGTCGTCTACATGATCACCTGCCCTTGCAGTCTCGAGTATATCGGCATGACAAGCAGGGCTGTAAAAATAAGAATAGGCGAACACAAAAGCACTATCAAGTGCAAAAAGTCAAGCACTAAACTAACCAACCACTTCCTTGAAAGTGGGCACAAACCTGAGGATATAGCGTGGACAGTGATTGAGCAGATTGATCACGAGAGATACCTACTGGAGAAGGAACAAAGATGGGTTTTTCGTGTTCAGTCAAACAAACATGGGCTCAACGATGAAATACCGTGGGGTCAGCTGTAGACAATCTTAATTCCCTGTCGCCCAACACCAAAGAACCATAACCCCCAAACCCACCCCCACTCCAGGGCAACTCACACTATCTGTATCCACCCTATAGAGATTCATGGGGGACAGAATTGTCTGGCTTTCACGAAACTCTAACTGCCAATGACAGAGTCCTATTTGGTGATATCACTTGATACCCGGTATGGAGCCGTTAATGTGACTCAGTGGTCACTAAACTAATAAAAATAATTTCAAGATAAATTGTGAAATATTCAGGATCAATGCCACCAAGAAGGATCCCTGTGCATCTCAGGACGTTTAACAGCAGTCAATTTGTCTATAACGGTCCCTGGGCGAGCCCTCTCGCATTATCAGCAATAAGGGTCCATTAATATAAAACCACCGGGCAGGACCTCTTGGCTTCGATTTATAATCATTATAAATATTGTTGATTCTGTTAAAATATCGAAGGGGCAACGAAATAGACATGGAAAAAATACTTCCGTTATTTGCACACCCCGTGTTCCATCGGGGGCGGCCATTTTGGGTTAGCGCGCTAGTCTCCAAATGCGTGCCCGGCGCCCAGTGATGCTTAAATACTCACCGGTCTCCAGACGCGAGCACTCTTCAGAGCGGCAGGACGGATAGAAGTAAGGTAGTATCCTTACGCAGCCACTGTAAGTACTAGACCCCGCCAGACGTCTCTAAATACCTGGCCCAAGAGACAGGGATAACATTGCAATGTGTGTGTGTGTTCTGACGCTATGGGCGCGGTTTTCTCCCCTTCCAGATTACCGCGTTGACACACCTATCGACTGTCAGCTCATGGGGCACACCAAAACGTCCTCAGCAGTATGTATGGCAATCTATATAACAATCTATGTGTGCGTCATGGGTTTTTAAAGATTATCGGGTATGACATTGAACTAGAAGGCAATATTACCCGTTGTAATATCAAATAACAAAAAACAAATAACGGATTCCTCTTTTTAACCCTGTGTGTGTGCCGATGGGTGCATCGAGTTATGAATGTGCATGTGTGTTACTATGAATCCGCCCTTAATTTTATGGGGCAATAATATGTTCGGAACACAAACGAACGTGCAGGGGATGGCAGATTGAACCATCACTCTGTCCATAAAGCTTTAATTACATTCTTTATGAAATGGGCATAATGTGAATGACCCGTGGGACATGTGGCGCTACTTATATGTTGTGTCTATAGATGAATCACAGTTACAATGGTAAAATTTGTGCTCTCTTTTTTTTCCCCTTTTTTCCTTACAGAGACCTATTTAGGTCATCATTTTTGAGTTTTTACGCTTCCCCTGGGCCAGCTCATGCCCTGAAGCATAAAACTAACAGTTGATTTTTACTGCTAGTTTTTAGGACGACAGGCTTACTATACTTAGCAACTGAGCTATTTCTTTGTAGGGGCCACTAGAAGGTCCTGATGAGTAAGCAGTAGGGGACTGCTTACGAAACATGTTGACCAGGTAGTAGCTAATCGCTCTACCCCAAAACCCCCTTTTTAACGTCCCCAGCTAGGGAAGTGAATAAATTGGTTTTTTTCCACTAGCCAGAGGATTTTTAGCTTTTGCTTTTATTTCACATATTATTAGGTCCCTACACTTCACTGACACTTACCACCCTGCACTATCACATAGCCTTATCACATCACTAGTGCTCCCGCGTAGTTCGTCAGGTCGTAGCACGCCCCGCCCCGTAGAGGGACGGGAAGACCCCAATGATGAAGCATGACACTATTGGATTTTTTTAGTGTGTGAGGGGTATTTTAACAAGCACATTGTGCTCTCATCTTTACCACCCTAAGAGAGAGTCAATCATCCTACTATTCACAGAACCACAATATAAAAATAAAAATAAAAAAATAAATCTCTAGCGAACACACATTGATAGAATCCTTTTGTTTGTGCATATCTGATTGGAGGGTGATTCTATCAACACCTCTCTACTTCCTCCTGTGTTTTGGCATTCTACTGCTCCACTGTAAATCAAACAAAGTACAATTTCTATTGCATTTTTAAACTGTTCTATATCCAGTAACTTATTACTGAAAAGTATTTAATGCTTACCTGTACCAAGCTTGCTTGGTTCTAAAAATAAAGAACAGTATATTTTTTATACAACAACAATTGGTCTAGAGTTCTGTCCTTGAGTTTGTGAATTCATTTGCTGACTCAGTGGGAACATCACATGCTTAACACTGTCCTCTGATACTGCCTTATTGCTCAACCGAGCTCCCCCTTTAGAGAGTAAGGTTCTATCTCACTTTAACCTCTGCCTACCTCTGGAGACCCTTGGACTCTATACACACTGTACCTCACTTTGGTGCAGTATATACAGAGCCAGTTTCTTACATTGGTGGATCAGCGGTGGGATACATAACTTGCATTTGTTGGACTACTTGGTTACCACCTGATCACATGCCAGAACTCTTAAATTGGCTTTAGAATTCTGAGTTTTTCAAATTTGCATATTTACCAAACTACTAAAAGACTTGTTAGGGCCTTGCTTAAGTCCCAGTAGAATTTTAGAAAATAAAAAGTCACTATAGTCAAGGGTAGAGGGGTTAGACCTTTTTGTTAGAATGTCTCAAAAACAGAACCCAACTATTCGTGAAGATAACAATGATTACATACAGGACGAGGTTGAGGAGCTCGACCTCACCACTTATCTTCACTTGTCTTTCAAGGAGATAAGGTCCTTATGTAAAATCAAAAATATAACAGGGCTAGGGAAACTGTCCCAATTCCAAATACCTATCGCTGGGGGTGATATGTCCAAACTGACTCCCATAACAGAGGAGAGTGCTAATACGTTACGTGGGGGGGTGATGCATGTCTGAGAGGTGGGTCCACGCAGGGGCTTTTGCAGGATCAGTGTTCGTTGTCTAGGCTGTGAACAATCGGGTACATGCTATCTGTATAGTGTGGGTATGTTTGACAGTGCAAGGCTGCAAGGGGTTGCCGGCAGGACAGCTTCATTCCGGGAGGTTACGAGTGCCTTCATCAGTTCATCAAATCATGGTGTCAGCAGTCTGGGCGCTAACCAGGGACGGTGTGATTGAGTCCACCGGTGAAGGAGTCCATTCACTGTCGCCACTTCCATCCGAAGAGAAGCGCCGGGGATCAGTCTATGTCTTCTGTGGGTGGTGAGGCCTGCAGGTCCACCACCACCTGCAAGGCCTTACTCTGCTCCTGCATGATTAGTTTCAGATCAGGGGATTTTGTGGTGTGAATCGCTGCTGTTGTGTCCCCCCAGCTGCGTCGCTGCTTTGATCTATGCCTCCTGGGCATAGATACGATCTTGTGTGGTCTGGGGAGTTGTACGCAGTGCTGATTTGAATTTGAATTTGAATTTAAAATTATTTATTTAGAGCGCTTTTACCAAGCGGTTTCATGGCGCTTTTAGGTTACGACCAACAACAGCAGCAAGGGGAAATTAGGCAGCAAAAGCACGGGAAAAAAGAAAGGTTTTAAGGTTCTTTCGGAACTCTATATAGGAGGGTGAAGTGCGAAGTCGCACAGGAAGAGAGTTCCAAAAGGCTGGAGCGAGGACTGCAAATTTTGCTCCACCAGCTTTTTTCTTTTTGAAACGGGAGGTGACCAGAAGTGCCATATGGGTGGAGCGAAGATCTCTGCCCGGCAAGTAAGGCTTGATGGCTGAGCATATGAACGCAGGAGCGGTGCCCATTCTGGCCTGAAAAGTGAGGCAGCCAAGTTTGAATAAGGCTCGCTCTCTCACAGGCAGCCAGTGTGATGCCTGCAGCAAAGGAGTAGCACGATGAAATTTGGGCAGGCCATAGATCAGGCGAGCAGCCTGGTTCTGCACTAGTTGTAGGCGGTGAATGGCATAGGCCGGCGCGCCATTGTAGATTATGTTACCATAATCGAGGCGCGAGAGCACCATTGCCATAACGATGACTTTTAAAGCCGGGAAAGAGAAGAAGCGGGAGATCTTCCTAATTGTCCTAAGGGAAAAGAAACAAGAGGACACCACGGAACTAACTTGGGAGTGAACAGAAAGTTGTGAATTAAGAAGAATCCCGAGGGTTTTAACTTTAGGGACCGGGAGTGGTGGAGCACCAAGTGATGGGGGCCAATAAGAGGGAGACCAGGGACTGCAACCACCTCCGGTCAAGACCAACTCTGTCTTATCCGGGTTGAGTTTGAGGTGGTTGCAGTTCATCCAGTCCTGAATGAACAGCATAACTGTTTGAACATTCAGGACGGATGAAGGGGAGTGGGAGAGGTTGAAAATTAGCTGGAGGTCATCGGCGTAATTAAACACCGTGACCTCGAGCTGCTGCAACATAAAAATGAGGGGATAGATATATAAATTAAACAAAAGAGGGGAAGTGAAGAGCCCTGGGGAACCCCACACTCTACCTTGCGGGAGGCAGCAGTGAAACCGGCGAGATGGACCGCCTGGGCCCTCTCGCTCAGGAAGGACTCGAGCCAAGAGAAGGCTAGGCTCTCTACGCCCGCCGCCCTGACACGGGTAAGGAGGATGGAGTGGTCCACCGTGTCAAAAGCGGCGGACAGATCTAAAAGGATGAGGGCTTGCGAGAGGTTGGTGTCGATGCCTTCACGTAGCCCATCCATCACTGAGATCACCACCTTCTCCGTAGAGTGGAGGGGCCGAAAACCCGCCTGGCAAGGGGAGAGGCAGTGATTTGTCTCCACGTGAGTGCTCAGGGTACTGGTGACATGTGTTTCTAAAACCTTTCCCAGGTAAGGCAAGAGGGAGATGGGGTGATAGTTGGAAGGGGATGAGGGATCGGCGCCAGCCTTTTTCAGAATTGGGATGACAACCGCAGACTTGTGAAAATTAGGAACAACACCATTACTGAGTGAGTCATTAAGGAGTGTGAGGGGCGGGATAGGACAGGCTAGAAAGATTTCTCTAAGAATGTGAGCAGGACCGAAATCCAGGGGGGAACCTGACTTCACCCGTTGGAGCAGTGGGAGGAGTGTGGCCTTAGTTAAGAGGGGAAAATTGGTTAATTTGGAAATGGTGGAAGGGGGAGAGGGATTAATAAATGTGGGTGATGGGAGAGGGATGTTGGTTTTGATCTTTGAGACCTTCTCAATGAAGAACGCGTTGAGCGAGTCGCATAAAGATTGGGAGGGAGGAATCGTGGCCCTAGCTCTGTCGGATGAGGCAAGTTCATGCACAATGGCAAAAATTTCTTTAGATTGGGACTCCGCTGTCAGAATCCTATTAGAATAGAACTCAGTTTTAGTGTCAAGAATGCCTTTTTTATAGATCCGAAGAACAGATAGGTAGGTGGTTTTAAGCACTGGACAATATGCTTTTCTCCGCACTCGCTCGGCTCTCCGTGCAGCCAACTTCTTCTCCTTAAGATCTGAGGTGAACCATCGGTTGGCTGCATGGGCTCGCTTGACGGTAATTACTCTCAGAGGAGCGAATCCATCGCCCGCTTGAGTCAGCCAGTTGTTGATGGAAGCCAGCTGAGCCGGGGCTGCAAGATCTGAAAGATCAGGGCTGGTTTTGGCCAGAGACGAGCAGAGGGACGGCATATCGGCTTTGCCCCATTTCCTAATCCAGATGTTCTTAGGGAGCAAGGGTTTGGCCTCAGGGGCAAGGGCAAGGGCAAATGAAATAAACGAATGGTCTGACCAAGGGCAGGGAGAAATAGTGGGGGGTGTGGTGGGAATGTTCAGCCCAATCATTTGCCTCTTCAGCGTCTTTAAAGAAGATGGCGGAGCCGTTATTTATAATTGTGAGTCTGGCTGGAAACATCAGGGGTATTGTATATTGATAGCATGTAAGCGATGTTTTACTGCTAGAAACAATGATGTATGCTTTCGCACTGCTCATGCATAGTCAGGGAAAATCATGATCTGTTTGTTTTCAAACCAAATTGGGCCTGATTGTCTGGTGGTCATCAGCACCGCAACGCGATCTCGGAAGTGTATAAATTTCACCAGCATCCGTCGGGGTGGTGCTCCTGGCGGAGGTTTATGGGCTGGGACCCGGTGGGCGCGTTCAACAGAGAAATAGGCCGTGCGTTCTATCGTTGGAATGAAGGATTTCACCCATGTTTCCATGTGCTCTACTGGATTCGTACCCTCAATTCCCTCCAGAAGTCCCAGCACACGAATGCTGCAGCGCCTCGCGCACCCCTCAAGATCGTCCACGTGCTCCTCCATGGTGGTTAGACGGCCCAAGATGGTCTAGAAGGTTTTTTAATGGGCGTTAATGGTTGGTTGCATATCTGTCATGGTCTTCTCTCCATCTTTTACTCTGTCGACCAGTTTGCCATGGTCATCTCGGAGACTTATGTCCATCATTAGAGTGCCGAGGCATTCCTCCATGGACATCCTAGAGAGTTCAATAGCGGCAAGTACTTGGTCAAGTTTATCCGATATGAATTGATCCCACTGTGGCATGGTTGTCTTGGTCAATGTACGAGTACTCGGATGATTCTCAGGCACCATCTCAGGGATGGTCCTGTTCTGCGTGACTTTGGGTTTCACCATTGCGCTGGCTAGAGTGGCTCTTTGCGTGCCTAGTGTTGCCTCCGTCTGGGATGTGTGTGGTAGAGCCTCCGTGTAAGAAGTGTCCTGGTCTTGTTCATGGTTGTCTTGTGTTCGCACCCAGTTCCTTTGCAGGGCCACTCGGGCAGCTGTTGTCAGGGGTGCACAGTCGGCAGTGAGGTCTGCCAGGAGGCGGCTCGTCCGATTGCTGGTGCTGGGCTTCCTCTCCGGGCTGTAGCCGCCAAGACAGGTGTCAGGAGACCTCAGGTGCGCACCACTGGTGTTAAAGAGGAGGAAGGTGGGATCCTTAGCGTTATTGCAGTGCGTAGGTTCAGTCCACCATGTTAGGGTAAGGCAGCGACTGTCTACGCTATGTCAGGCCAGCACGAGTAGCAATAGGGGGCAGCCACATGAGTAATACTGGGTGGTTCGAAGGAGTCAGCTGCCTACCTCCTCCCGTCCACCGCTGTATTCCGTCATCGGATTCTGCCTCCCCTCGCCATTAATGACAGTTGGTGCACTCCTCGGGTGCCATTTTGAAACCAGGCAACCCCGGCGAAGCGTGGCGTACAAAACCCACAGCGGAAGGCAGGGAGGGGGAGTGGGCCACCTCACCTCCGCAAGGCCACAGATGCCGGATTGATTCCCCTCAATGAGTCACAGGCACCTTCTGATCGCTGCCACGGTCTCCGGCACCTTCCTTGATCCTACACTGCTGGTCAATTGCCTCTATCGTTGGGCCAATCTTGTTTACTCGACCCTTAGAACACACAGCTGGAGCCAGTCCTCAGGTACAGGCTCGTTGGGATTAGGTACGGGCGGGCGCCATCTTGTTGCTTTGTGCTGGGGGTCAATAATGTTGCATTTTCTTATAAAAATCAGCGCGATGGTTGAATGTAACGTTCACCGATTGGTGCTCCTCATGGCCCGATTGTCTGGTTGTCAGTTGATTGGCAAGATTTGATGCAATGAAGTGGGTGATATGTCAGCCCAAGTATGGAGCCTCAGCAGAAAACATCCGCCATGGCAGCCTGCTTGGCCAAGCCCCCTCGGCAGAACAGACAGAAATGATACATATCTTGTAGATACAGTGCATTCCTGTTCTTTCCTTTTGATGTAGGGTAACAAAGCTAGAAGGTTTGCCAACATATTATCAAAATGCCCATGAGCCTTCCCTTAATGTCTTTGATCACCAGAGATGAGCCAGCATCCTACCCTTTCTCCTGCAGACTGGGCTGCAAACCACTCGGACATAACAGTCTGCTCTACATGAGATTACATAGTGCCCCACATTGCCCCTTGTTGCCACGTACCCTATTAATGTTGTAGTTCGTCATAGCCAGTAATGTTCTGTCCCAAATTCCAACCTTGCAGATGACAGCAGACACCTGCTCCTCCAAGGGAACCAACTCCTTCTGGGATGATGGACTACCATCTCCGGTCTGCAATGCTGCCTTGAGGTTGGTTGCCCGTTTCGCCCTTTGTTTTGTGCTTATAATCGTGCCAGCACTTCTTACAGTCTGTCACTCTCCTCTTGACTTCGGTAACACTGTTCACTGTCTCCACTATGGTCTGCTATATGGTCTTTTTCCTCCTCAATGGCACTTTGGAGCTGACGAAGTGCTGGTGTTGGTGCTCCATTACCTCCTTGATCAAAATCTTATTCTCCTCACTGAACTTGACCTTCCTCTTACCCTGGGACTCTGGTTGGAATTGGGGTTTCTGGAGTTGTTGTCATGGCCTGTGCTCACTCGTGGCTGCTCCATTGCTCATTTCTGGTAAATGTAACAATTTTTGTCACTTAGCTGCGTTTCTGTACAAAAGATACGCTAGGGCGGCTAGCGTTTGGTTGTCTGGCCGCTAATCGGCTGAACACATTTTCTACATTAACGTGCCTATTTTTACTGACTCAATGATGACATCAAAGTCAGTTTTCTTGATGCTGGCCACCTCCTAAAGCAATGGAGCAACATATTGTAAATACAACGCTAGCATGGTGTTAGGAACTGTCGTAGCGTGGCAGTAACATTTTTGATGTTCTGCTGTAGCAAAAAAGCGGAGCGCTATGTTTTGTAAATATGCCTCTAAGACTTTTAAGATTACAGGTGGCCCATGTAGGGTAAGTAACCCAAAGATGGAAGCAGGCACATGTTCCAGCTCTTCTTCCCCTATTCAAAGGAATGTTTGGCCCAGCTGCTGTGCACTTGTCCCTTGAGTGGGAATGAAGAATCTGGTTAAGACCCCCTATTTAAAGAACTGAACATTCATTTACACTAGAAGGCAATCCAGGGCAAAGACTGCTTCCAGGGCAAAGACTGCAAGCTCATTGTGAGATTTATGAAGTTCATAGACAAGTCGCTGTGAGACTTGCCCAACAGGTAAAGCCTGAAAGCATCTAATGTGCACCATAATCATTAACTTACGTTCATTGCACTTAGCACGTTAATCACGAATGCTCCTGGCGTTAAAGTTATTTACTTAAATTCCTCTGGTGTTCACTGGAGGTAATAGTCCCCCTTCATTTGGCGCCTTTTTTTAAATGTTACCGGTATATTCATTTCTGCTGTACAGTTTAAACAACATTTGAATAGCTTTAATTAACTATCAAATAAAGATGTATACATGCCTCGGACAGTCCAGTCGTGTGAGAGCAGGCGTACAAGTGTGCCCTGCGCGAGCGCGCACGCTCATGACACTGCCCGAGGTGCCCGTGAAGTGCCAACAGCGCTGGTCCACTTCAGGTCACTTTGAGGCCGAGGGCAATGTGTACGTAGGACATTTTGCTTCGAGTGACTTACCATTTTTTTCTTGATGGAAACTTACCTCTATTGAAAAGCATTTTCATTTTTAAATAACATTCAGCATACAGCACACTTAACTTCTCAAAGTGCATTTTATAGACACGCACAAGTTTCGAGAGTATTTAAATTGTAATTACATTGGATGGACTCCACTGTGAATTATGAATTAGAACCGTTCATGCGATGACGTTATATTTTAGCTCCCAAAAACCAATAATGTATGTAAATGTGAGAGCGCGCACAGGTCGCTGCTTGCTTTTCCATCCACATGTCAGATCATTCTTCTGAAGAAACCAAACATAATGTGGCAGGGTGGATTGCTGTCTATTTGCTTTTAAATCACTGAACTTTTTACTGGCACTTTTTGATTTTCATTTGACTCAAGCAAACAGCAGTGGGCCATTTCTTGAGTCCGATAGGAAGACAGTTTTAAGAGTTTGATTGAAGAAAAATTACAGATCAGAATTTAAGCAGCCCCTTAATGCTTTCACTTAGCATTTTAGAATCTTTGCCCTACGCACTTAATTATATTGTTGAATGCCAACAGCGCTGTTGGGAATAACTTTAGCACAGGCTGCCATCATACAAATTGCTGCTACCAACAAAGAAAACACTGATTTGATCTGAAGCAAAACATGATTTTTATTGGCTTCAGTACAGAAAGTGCCATTTTGAAATGACATGGTACAAACATGCCATTGAGATACGCTTAAGGAGATTATTATGATTAAGTGACTCAAATATAAAGTATCTATTTAGGAAGGGGAAAATTAAGCGATAATTCTGTGTATTTACATCTATGGCCCTGCATTATTCGTCAGTGTCTCTTTTTTTTGCCTTGTCTATGATTTCATTTTTTAAATAATTACTGGAGAAGGTAACACGTTTCAAACCATCAGTTACCACCTGACAGCTGTGTTCCCGTTCCGCAGGCAATGCTGATGCGGGTTGCAAACGGATCAGCTGGTTGGTAGTGCTGTGCCAGAGAGGGTGGATTAAAAGTAATATCCCTCCACCAGGCGGGTATTGGAAAGGGATGAGCGGGCTCATGTACTGCTAAGACGCCCAGTAGTACTGCCCTGAGTTCTTACCGACACTAGCGTGGCAAAATAGGTGATCTTTCCTGCACAT
The DNA here is from genome assembly GCF_964263255.1 of Lissotriton vulgaris. Taxonomy (NCBI): domain Eukaryota; kingdom Metazoa; phylum Chordata; class Amphibia; order Caudata; family Salamandridae; genus Lissotriton; species Lissotriton vulgaris. The sequence continues at coordinate 265,398,090 of NC_141689.1, read as the reverse complement.
ATTTATGATTAGCATACCCAGCCTTGTGCCACCCACAGGCTGTGAATGATGGAAAACAGCTTCCACCTGGTAGTATTCCGGCTGAAGCTGCAGCCTACGAATGTAAGGAGGAACATGACGTCAAAATTTGATACTTCCTGTTCAGTTTCATTCACAAATTTTTATGAGCCTCACGCAGATAGTGACAAATGTCATTTTATATTCAGTTAGCTGCCATTCTATAGGAGAACATATGTCACCAATACTTTCCATTATTGGTAATATGCTAATTTTGCCGGATTTACTCTTAAAAGGGAAACCTGTCGATGGTGCAAGGTTTCATACGTTCAGAAACTTGCTTGGACTCAGCCCTCTCAAACTAACACATAATTATTTAATCATCATGTTTTGTTTACTAATATTTGCATTAACCCCTTGGCTGCTGGGGTAATTTTCCTGCTGTGCTGGGGGGTGGGTGGGGGAGCGTGCACAGCAACCCGTTACTCATGACGAGCTCAGCGCATCATGAGCTAGAGTGCTCCTGTGCTCATGACGAGCTGAGCTCATCACGGCCACACCCGTTTCAATAGAACATTCAGCACAGCAGGGCAATTATCCCAGCGTGCGAGCGTTCTAATGGCCATGACGAGCTCAGCTCATCATGAGTACCGGAGCACAGTAGCTCATGACGAGCTGAGCTCGTCAGGAGCATGCAAGGGGTTAAACAACATATTTAGTATCTAGAGGAAGCTTGACTATGTGCTTTTACTAACAGTAACCTGAAGTACCAAACATTATACACCATAGACCTATACTTACCAATAGCCCATATACCTGATTTATCATAAATAAGTCAGGCGGCAATGGAGAAGGTTCAATCCTTTATTTTGCAAAAGCGCCCTATATAGGGGAGCCTCACTCTCGACACAACCCTCAGAGGTAGGCAGAGGAGAATCCTGGATTATATTCAAGACAGTGCATATATACTTTCGGCATACCTCATGGAAACCCCGTACATGGAAAAGTACCATTTCGCATGAAGCCAGCAGGAAAACCCATATAAGGCACAACTGATTGATTCGAAACTCAGCTCAAGTTATTCCGGGGGTAGGTCAGTAAAGGTGCCTCCCTTTCCCTTTCCCTTCCTCTCCCTTACTGGAGAAGGTAACACGTTTCAAACCATCAGTTACCACCTGACAGCTGTGTTCCCCTTCCGTAGGCTCTGCTGATGCGGGTTGCAAACGGATCAGCTGGTTGGTAGTGCTGTGGCAGAGAGGGCGGATTAAAAGTAATATCCCTCCACCAGGCGGGTATTGAAAAGGGATGAGCGGGCTCATGTACTGCTAAGACGCCCAGTAGTACTGTCCTGAGTTCTTACCGACACTAGGGTGGCAAAATAGGTGACGTTCCTGTACATATTTATGGCTAGCATACCCAGCCTTGTGCCACCCACAGGCTGTGAATGATGGAAAACAGCTTCCACCTGGTAGTATTCCGGCTGAAGCTGCAGCCTACGGATGTAAGGAGGAACATGACGTCATAATTTGATACTTCCTGTTCTGTTTCATTCACAAATTATTATGAGCCTCACGCAGATAGTGACAAATGTCATTTTATATTCAGTTAGCTGCCATTCTATAGGAGAACATATGTCACCAATACTTTCCATTATTGGTAATATGCTAATTTAGCCGGATTTACTCTTAAAAGGGAAACATGTCGATGGAGCAAGGTTTCATACGTTCAGAAACTTGCTTGGACTCAGCCCTCTCAAACTAACACATAATTATTTAATCATCATGTTTTGTTTACTAATATTTGCATTAACCCCTTGGCTGCTGGGGTAATTTTCCTGCTGTGCTGGGGGTGGGTGGGGGAGCGTGCACAGCGCCCCGTTACTCATGACGAGCTCAGCTCGTCATGAGCTAGAGTGCTCCTGTGCTCATGACGAGCTCAGCTCGTCACGGCCACACCCGTTTCAATAGAACATTCAGCACAGTAGGGCAATTATCCCAGCGTGCGAGCGTTCTAATGGCCATAACGAGCTCAGCTCGTCATGAGTACCGGAGCACAGTAGCTCATGACGAGCTGAGCTCGTCATGAGCATGCAAGGGGTTAAACAACATACTTAGCATCTAGAGGAAGCTTGACTATGTGCTTTTACTAACAGTAACCTGAAGTACCAAACATTATGCACCATAGAGCTATACTTACCAATTTTCCATATATCTGATTTATCATAAATAAGTCAGGCGGCAATGGAGAAGGTTCAATCCTTTATTTTGCAAAAGCGCCCTATATAGGGCAGCCTCACTCTCGACACAACCATCAGAGGTGGGCAGAGGAGAATCCTGGATTATATTCAAGACAGTGCATATATACTTTCGGCATACCTCATGGAAACCCCGTAAATGGAAAAGTACCATTTCGCATGAAGCCAGCAGGAAAACCCATATAAGGCACAACTGATTGATTTGAAACTCAGCTCAAGTTATTCCGGGGGTAGGTCAGTAAAGGTGCCTCCCTTTCCCTCTGGGGCACGGGAGTACATGCATAGCGCCTACAAGAATGTGCTCATCCTACAAGAAAGACAGATGCGACCTGGAGTTTCCTAAGTTAGAATCAATGGTCCTTTCATAGCCCAGTCCGGCCTCTCGGGCCTTCTATACAGTAACAGATCATGTGCCTTCCTAACTAACGAAAGAGACCCCAGGAAATGAAACCAAAATGGCGTCTGTTCAGTCTAGGCCTGATTCTTAGGATATGTATGGGTCAAGTGTATTTACAAGGGGTTTTCCTCAGGTTTGCATTGACATATTGGATACATTAAGCCAACATTATATTATATCAATTTTATTTTCCTTCAGACCGCCCTTTTGGCGTGATGTAGCCAATATATAATACAACCGGTCTGCTAATCTAAGAACACACCTTCATCTATCTGCATGAGGTCAGTAACCTCCTTCTGCACTAATTGCTTCTCAATTTTCGCCTGTCATGAAACGGTCGATGAGGAAGAAGGCTTGGTAGCACAATAGGAGCAGCATGCCGGCGCACAATGAAGGCACAGGCAACAAAAAAAATACCACCCCAAGTGCTCCAGCAAGAATTATGAACATTTTCCAACCCCAAGTGGACAGGAGGTTCCAGAACCACCCGGTTAAGGACCAAGTACCAGTATCAGCATGAACTTCAGGAGCTAAGCCATGTAGCTTCTGAATGGCCAAGTGTATAGTTCTAGCAGAATCAGGAATATATACACAGCAGGAGCTGCCGATCACGCAGCATGCTCCTCCTTGATCAGCTAGGATGACGTCAAGCACCATCCGATTTTAAAACTAAACGAGTCTCGTAGCCTGAAGTTCTACCGTCAAATTAGTTAAAATCCCAGCAGTGGGTTGAACTACATTTTCCACTATTCTGGAGAGACGTATGACATCTCTGTTGGTAAAAATAGGACCCCATAAAGGAAAGAGGCCCTTTGCTATGTCTACAAACTGCTGTGAAGCAGTGTCAGTCTGGTCAGTGCCATCAGTATCAATACGTCTACTAACTCGGTAAGGATCTGAATTTCGTTCGGTCAGCTGGTGTGTCTTGTGGTAATTAGAAGGGGCTATATATACTGGAGGATAAAGGAAAGACAGGTAACACTGTTTAGTGGAGAAGTGTGGCTCAATGGTTAGAGCGGCAGACCCTGATGCAGAGGTCTAGCCCGGGACCAGGGTTCAATTCCCCGCCTCGGCGGGTCTTGGGCTCAAAATTCCACGGACCTGAAAATTCTTGCCTCGGTGCCTATTCCAATCATGGAGACCCACTCTGCAACTCTGGGCAATAGCTAGCTTAATCTCCACAACGGACCCCACAACGCTAAGGATGCCTGGCCTCCACCTTGGGGGTGCCCAGGAGTGGACGCCTCACAGGGAAAGCCAGGATGGGCTCCTCAGCGGTATTCGTACAAGCGCCTTGAGCCCCTTGCGGGTGAGTAGGGCGCTATACAAGTATCAATTTACATTTACATTTTAACACTGCCCTGCCCATCCTCGGGGAAGCCAAGTGTAAGCATTCTCACCGCAGACAAAATACACATTAGGTGGAGTTATCAAGGGCGGAGTGCTGACGGTATGCAAAGCTTAGGTGTAATTACATCTACTGTCTCCTACCTTGACATGACCTCTCCCTTGTATACAAAAGGAAGCAGTACTATTCAAAATGGGAACTGGCATTGCTTTGTCTTCGGTAACATTACGGTTTGGAAATGCAGGAAATATTGTGTGGAGTTAAAGTGTTCAAAGTCTAACATTTCTTCTTTCAACCAGGTAGCATTTTCATAAGTGGTATACATATTCATGCAGGCATCTGGATCTAAAGATCCCTCTCCTTGGTTTCCCTGAGCATCAAATCCCTGATGTTGTTCTATATACTTTAAAACAGCTTCATATTCTTTGTCAGTATATCTTTTTGGATCAGATACATAATGCAGATACATAAGAGATAGCAACTGAAACCAGGCCTCACAGCTCGCTAAGTGTGATAGGGGCAAAGAAATGAATAAATCACGGCGATGCATTACAGATGTCAAAAGGCCACACACCCAACAGTTTGTCTTGTTTGTAGGGCTATGAGCTTCATGCAACATTTCAATGAACACATTTTTAGCATATCTTTCTCGATGTCTCTCTTTGTGGGGAGGAAGGTATAAAAGAAATGCCCAGTTGGGGCTGCTGTAGTACCTAATACCTTATGCATAGGGTATTGAAATTCTAAATACATAAACACACTCATTAATATTATCATAATCACTGCAATAGTTATTACAAAGGCTATCTTTACTCTGGTAGCCCAACCGTAAATCATGGAAACAGCTTCAGGAAAAGGTCGGGGAGCTAGTGGTTGTTCGTCATCAAGGGCAAATCGGGCAAAGGGGTACATCCTAACTAAAAGTCCAAACTAGGCTTGGAAAAAATGCCAGCCAACTGCCAGAGGGTTTCTTCTCCCTGTGTCCATTTAGAGCCTCACAGGCAGGGTCTTATTATTCATCCAAAGAAACAATCTTCACTGTAATTCCACTGTTGCAATTTTAGGCCCTCAACGTAACACAGTCTTTCTTTCTGAACAGAGTAATTGTGACAGTTCCAAGCTCTCAACAGGTTTAGTCCAGTGTCTTGCTCAGTACCCCAGTAAAGAGCTATCTCGTACCCTACAGCTCAAGTCTTTCCCTATCTCCTAAAATACTAAACTTGGGTACCGCGTTATTTTCGGGGCCGTAAATTGTAAAGAAGATGGCCAGGTTGTTCCTGGTCATGAAACAACACAGCAGCAGGGACATTCGGTGCAACAAGGTTTTCAGAAGCCTCTGAGGAATCAGCCTTATCACGAGATTCAGAAACTGGGGCTGATTCGTCTCCTTGCAGTGTCAACAATCCTTCCTCTTGCCCAATTTCGAGGGCATCCGAGAAAGGCACAAAACTCAACCTCCGCTCTCCCTCTTGTGTTAGAACTCCGTCTCGGTTCTGCTGATCAAAAGGGAGCGTAAGAGGCAATTTCTTCACATGTGACACATGTATCCAGTGCTTCTTCCCATCCACTTTTACTGCTTTTCGTGATGCCAAAAGAATCTGGTAGGGACGGCTCCACCTGGGTTCCAAACTCAATTTCCGTTGATAATTTCGAATGCGGACCCACTGTCCTGGCTCCAAGCGATGTCCTGGACCCTCCGGCAGCTGCTGCAGCACTGCTGACACCTGTTGATGAATGGAACGCAAATCTTTAGTCAAAGGCCACAAATAATCTTTCCTCATGGGATAATCAAGATCTCGGAAGGACCTAGGTCTCGGGACACCCCACACATTGGCTGCTCGACCAAAAACGACCTCATAAGGTGACAGCCCAGCCCGAGAATGAGAGGTTACTCTTAATGACATTAATGCGAGGCGCAGCGCATCAGGCCAGCTCAAGCCCGTGCTCTCCTGAATCTTTGCCATCTTTAATTTCAGTATGCCATTATATTTTTCAACCAGTCCTGCAGACAGCAGGTGTCGTGCTGCATGAAATTTCTGTTTTATCTGTAACCCATTGCAAATATGTTTGACAAGTTCTGCATTAAAGTGTACCCCGTTATCTGTCCAAATAATTCGGGGCAAACCAAATCGAGGCAGAAACTCTTTATTCAGGGCTTTTGCAGTGGCCAAAGCAGTATTATCCTTAGTGGGGTGTGCTTCAACCCATTTACTAAAAGCACAAACCACCACCAGCACGTACTTAAGATTATTTACCCTTTAGAATTGAATATAGTCCATTTGTAATACTTCAAACGGTAGGGAAGGAGATGCAAAATTTCCTCTAAGAACTGTCTCCCTCCCTCCAGGATTATGCTGTAAACAGACCATGCAGTATTTAACCACATGGGTAGCAGTCTTTGGGATATCTGAGTTATTCCACACAGGGTCCAATAATGCACAAATACCTTGCGCACCAATGTGAGCGGGACCATGGGCCATTACAACTACTGCGTACACCAGTGCATTGGGCAAAAGCCATCTCTGTTTTTCAATCAAATCAGTCCAACAATTATTTTTATCCAACCGCCCTATTTCTTGTTCCCATTTCAATAGTTCATCAGGAGTGTCTTCTTTCTGCAATTCTCTAACACTTTCAATAGTATTGTCAAATACTGTGGTCTCCGCCACCCATCTGGCTGATACACTGGGGAACATAGCAGACGTTTTAGTTTGCGCTGTATTTTTTGCTACTTAATCAGCAAAGGCATTTCCCTCCCCGTAGTATCAATAATTTTCTTGTGGGCACTACACTTAATGATGGCCACCTTCTCTGGTAAGGTTAACGCTTTCAACAGTCTTTTGATCAAAGGGCCATGTTGTATTATTTGACCATGGGAGGTAAGAAATCCTCGTTCCCTCCACAGCCGCCCAAAACTATGGGCCACGCCAAAGGCTCTCTGAAAAAAATAATTTACTCTTAAACCTTCACTCAGTTCACATGCTCTTAATATTGCTTAATATTGCTTGGTCTCCACTATTGCTCTTAGAGTAGTTATAGCATAGGCAGCTGTTGTTGTGCCATCTGGTAACTTGAAACAGGAGCCATCCACATACAACTCCCCTTGGGGTTCAGATAATAGGGTATCAGTGGGATCTACACGTCCCTTCGTTTCTTCTTCAGTCCGAAATATACAATCATGGACATCGTCCTTGTGATTACTCGAAGGGAGGGGTAGTAACGTGGCTGGATTCAGAGTGGCACATCGTTTAATAGTGATGTGAGGTGCAAATAAAGTTTATTCGTAACCAGTCAATCGTGCACTCGTAAGGTGCTGAGTTTTTGTTCGATTCAATAATATGTCCATAGCATGTGGTACCATCACTGTGAGGTCAGTATTCAAAACAATCCCCTCCGACTGTCGAATGGCCACCGCCACAGCAGCAGTGGCCCTTAAACAGCTAGGAAGGGCTCTGGCAACATTATCCAATATTGCCAAAAAATATGCACAAGGCCTTTGCTTTCTGCCGAAACCTTGTGGCAACACTGAAAGTGAACAACCGTCCACCTCATGCACGTAGAGTACAAAACGTTTTCGGTAGTCCGGAGTACGGGTGCGGAGCAAAGAGCAGATTTCAAAGAATCAAAAGCATCCTGACATTCATCCGTCCAGGGCAAGGGTTCATGTACATCTTTGGTAGTCAAACGCAACAAGGGTTTAGCCAGAAGAGAAAAATTAGGGATCCATTGGTGACAGTAAGAGTTTATGCCCAGAAAAGCACGAACATCACGCTGAGTACGGGGCACATACATATTAGTAATAACAGATATCCGTTCAGGAGTTAATCTTCTCCCCGCTTTCGACAGTAAATGACCAAGATAGGTCACTTCCTGTCGACAATATTGAAATTTGGATATGGATACTTTATTTCCGTTAGCTGCTAAATGGGTCAATAATTTACCAGTAGCCTCTTTTCAACCTTCCGCCGTGTCCAACGCCACAAGGATGTCATCCACATATTGGACGAGAACATTACCAGGAGGTAGGACTAATTCATCCAGCACTGCTTTTAGTGCTAGGCTGTAAATACTAGGACTCTCAGTATAGCCTTGAGGTGCACGACAAAATCTAAAACTGCGGCCAGATAATGAGAATCCAAAAATATGTCGGCTGTCAGGATGGATTGGGATGCTAAAGAAAGCATTTTTCAAATCTATTACTGAGAAATGCTGTGCAGTAGGGGAAATCATTGTAAGGATTGCAGTGTTATCCGGAACCACAGTGTATTGAGGAATCACTATTTTTTTAACCTCTCTGAGGTCAAATACAAAATGGTAGGTATCTTTATAACAGGGTCACCGTCTAGTGGGGCCTTTTTCAGAATCGGTAAAATGGGGCTATTACAAATATTAGCAGCTGTTTCTTCTACCACTCCTTTCTTAATTAAATCACGGATGACGTGCAATAAAGCTTGTTAACCTTCTGGTGAAATTCAATATTGGGGAATACGTGGCAAATGTGCATTCGGTTTTAATGTAATTGATACAGTGGGTATTTTTAACAATCCTACATCTGTGTCCCCTCTAGCCCAAAGAGTCTGGGGAATTTCAGAAATCTCTGAAAAAGGATGGGGAGGTTGATTTTTGACCAAACATTGAGACGTACTTTCAGTAGGAGGCTGTATGGTTAAATAAACACCGTCAGGAGAACAATAAATACGAGCATGCACATTCTTAATCCAATCCTAACAAATTCTCACCACAACTGGAAGTAAGCAAGAATGGTGAGTCCACAGTAACAGGGCCGATAGTAAATGGAAGCGGCTTATAAATGGGGCTTACCACAGGAATTCCTGAGAAACCCACTGATACGTTATTTTGCCCAGACAGAGCAGCCCCCGGGACCAGTGAATGAGCAACCGAACTATTCATTGCTCCAGTATCCACCAAACACTTTTCAGATGTCCCCATCAATTGCCCCGGTACATAAGGCCCATGTTGGTCAACTGGTACTGATATGTGGCCCCTGCTCTGTCCGTGGCTGTCTCATGGATAACTGTTTCCGTCATAGCCATCTTCCCGACAGTCCTCATTATAGTATTGTCTTCCTTGAAGATCATCAAAATATTTCCTTCCCGTCTCGCCACTATCCCCATGTCTCATACTATTCCAATCAGTACCGCCTCGTCCCCGTCCCCTGTTAAAAGCTCCTCGTCCACATATTAATGGACACTGAGCTCGCCAGTGGCCCGCTTGTCTACAATTGGAACACTGATTCAGATTTATCCCTATACTTGGGATCGGACCCATTCCTCCACCTCGACCCATCATAGCCCTTCTTGGGAACTAACCTCTTCCTCTAACTCCAGCAGTTTGTTCTCTACTAACCTGTTGCAACAGTACTCGAGTCTTTAACTCCTTAACCTTTTAATCAGACCTGTCTTTGCTCTCATTTTCTCGATGTTCATAATACTGGGCCATGCTAAGAATAACTGAAGGGGTCGAGGTGGTCCAAGTACTCTCAGCAGCCTGTAATCGGGCCATTACTTCAGGCAACAAGTTAGTGACAAACCTATTCACAAATAATCGTATTCCACTTTCCGTGGACAGGTCTTGCCCACTAAAGTCGATAAATACTTTCTCAAACCTAGTGAAAAAATCAGATACACTTTCGTCCTTTATCTGTTTACAAGCTGTTAATTTATCCCAATCCACCTTGCGCGGGGGAATAAGAGTTTGCATATACGTTATGATCCGAGCGGGTATAGCTAAAACCTCATCTTTAGGCTTATCACCCGGTTTCCGATCTTTGTCCTGTGCTTTAATCTGATCCCAGGTCCCTCCAAGTTCTGCAGCATGGTCCGAATCATGTACCTGTCTCCATATATCTACTGGGATCAGGAGGCCAAAAAATAACTCTATGTCGGTTAAAGTCATAACGGCTGAGTTTGCAGCATCTGGTAATTCTTTGTAATAGGCCGTAGGGTTTTTACAAGGGTCAGGAAGTTGGGCTTTTGAAGAAAGAACCTCACTTTGCTTCCAAGTGGTATAAACCCACTGCTCTTGGAAACATGCCTCTACACGATTTCGGGTCACTTGGCCAACTCCGTCTACTAGATCGGGAATCTCTGGATGGAAAAGAGGGTGCACTTCCCTCATGGGATACGGTGCCCCCAAATCTGGACATTTCCTATTCATTCGGTCCCGGTATTGTATCAAGGTTTCAACATTCTGAAACACTTCTTTGACCTGTAGTTCGAACTTAAAGGCTCACTCCCTGATATCACATAATATCTGAGGGGCCAGCCCTTCCTGAAAACATTGCTCCCATGAGGAAATCAATCGGATTGCCATGTGTTCTAATGCTAATTGGTGCGTAAGTGATTCAAAATCTTTCATAGTACTCCAAATGTCTTCCAAAGTATAAATCGGATTCCGCATCCATTGGGATGCCTGAATCAGTATGGCCCGTCTTTCTTCAGTTCCTAAAGATGATCGGGTACAAACTCGTCGACCTTCCAACCCTCCTACGGGGCATCGTGGAGTAACATCTGAAGAGCAAACCAATTTAGGAAGGAGTGTAATCGTAGTATAATGCAAGTACAATAACTTCAATTCACAATTCACAATGATATATGTTCACAAGAAAGTGTCTTCAATGATGTCTTTATTTTTCAAGTTCCGTGGTTTTTCATATGAATACAATACACACTCAACAGCCAACACGTTTCGTCCCACATGGGACGTCCTCAGGGCTGTGAAAAAGAGAATATAAAAAAACAAAAAGATATCACTAGCATGTTCATCTCCAACACAATAAAGAGCTGTACAACTCCGTTATATCCATGTATTAATCACCATGAGTAACGTAAGCAGAATACATAAACATTTCAGTATACTGGATAAATAAATAAAGAACCGTGTCAATTGCAAATTCAGTAAGCGTTTCCTTAACACGTTATATCATGTTACTGCCTGCCGAATACAACAATTATTACTGCCTATTGAACATTCTAGACCATACTTTCAATTGTTCTCTTCCCCATGTAAGACCTCATGAGCCTTCAATTTAATAAGAGTTATCTTTCCGATGTCCCATCTATAAATTAAGTAGTGGCTCACCTTCAATACGTGTGATTACAGCCAATATTTTCACTGTTGTCAAAAAATCCTATCTCTTCGCAGGTATTCCAAAGGCGACTCAGAATATTTTGTGAAGCAAATCTAAAATGCAGAAACCAGTAATCAATGGGCTTGACATGCATATCAGGTGCTTCCCTGGAAACCTATCCTTTCATCACAATCTTGACCCTTGTTGCCTCAAAATTAATCCTCCCTCCAAAACATACCTGGAGAAAAGGAACACTAGATCCAGCTTCTAGATCACTTATTAATTCCTAAGACCACCACTGTATTGAAACGTGCCCAATATTTTCACCACAATCGCTTCCTTATCCCAACCAGTTCATAACTCTTTATCAACAACCAAACCCTGTAACTTACTGTCGTGTTTGTGGGTTCCTCCAAGTATACCAATATAGATCCACTAATTATCCCCAACACGACAGCAATGCTCCTGCACATAATAAAAAAAAACAAAAAAAAGTGTAAGGGTCACCCTAACCTGAAATCTTTCACATTGATTTCTTACCAGGGAACTACTTCTCACCTAGTTTCTGGTTCTCTGTGCTTAGTCTTCTTAATGAAAATCACCCATTTCCTGCTGAATTGCCAATCTCTAATCCCAATATCGCCACTGAAAAATCAATAAAACGACAGAGAGCTAAGTTACACTGCTGACTGCCAATTCTACCATTCCCCCTTATTTCGGTCCCTTCAGGATTCCGTGCTTACCTCTGAATTCTGTACCAGTCGCCTTGTTCTTCTTCCTTGCACAAACCCGATTCATTCTGTATCGACAATTAGTCTCTATTACCCACACGTGTGCCGACTGTGTTTCCCTCTACAGTCCGCATCCACTTCAACACTTATTTCCCCATCCATGCTCTGGGAAGATGCCTGTTCTACCCTGATAGGTTGGATTCCGTAGAACAGCTATCCTATTGGCTAAAAACTCCACCAATGCCAACACAGCGTAACACCATTAGTATTGCACTACATTGCCTAGAAAGTGCGACCATTGGGTTTCCCCTTTATCGCCAATTCCGGATTTGTAAAAAAATGACATCTGAAGAGGCAGCGTTCATTCCCTTAGGGGTGACCGTTGTTCCTCCAGCTGAGGGCGGTAGAAATACCTGGGACAAGGGAGAAGCAGCCACCGGCCCAGGTAATAAAGTAATCAATTCTGAGGTAGTTGGATGAAGGGTAGGAGGAGCAGACAATGGAGCCGGAGGGTGCACAGCTACCGGTGCGGTAGCAACTAAGGGCACTGCTGCTGGAGATGGGGCTCTAGCCCTTCCCGTCCCATCCACTGGGACCGCCGGATACAAACCCTGGGGAGCATATGGAGGTGGCAACGGATTTCTAATAATTCCTCTATTTCATCCTCTGCCTCAGTCCGTGTCACATAACTCTTGTCTGCCTGTACTCGAAACTGCCTATCCGTTTGTTTAATATTTTTTTCTACCCTTTCCTTTTCATATGCCACTGCCTTTTGAGTAACTGTCTGTCCTGCTTTAATTTTTCCCAATTTTTCTTCTCGTATTCGCCGTCATTTCGCCTCATTTAACCATAGGTTCAGGGAGTCGAACATAGTTTGATGGCTCCTCTTTAAAAGCAATTTGTTCTGTAAATGATTCATTTTTCTTTCATCAAAAGACCCCGTTAAAGGCCATTGTAATTCTGAGTTATCTTTAGTATATTTGTTCCATAGTGTATTGAACAAAATGGGAGAAATACCATGTTTAACATACATATCAAAACTAGGACTGCCTGCCGGAGGAGCAGGCTGTCTTTCTTCCAGCCGTCCACTCCGCCGACGGCAGCATCTAAAACACAATTTACTAAAACACGACATATTTATGAATTGAATAACTCATACCATTTCAGCCAGACTTACTCATATGGACGTGTCTACTCACCTCATACCCTTTCACTCCTGACTCAAATAATTCCACTCACTTAACATACATAAAGTGCATAAGTTTCGATCGATAAAAATACTTCGGTCATGAATTCAAAATACCAAATGACATGTCTTATACTCGAACAGAGCCCGTCGACTCCTGTTCGGGGAATCGATCACACCGGATTCCAGACCAACAGAGATTCACAAAAGAGACAGTCCAAAGACTGCCTTGAGATCACCAGACAGGCGAACCACGAACCCTCTTACAGACCATTGTCGTAATTTGACGATGGCTGGTTAGCGCTTAGCTTTGCTACACGTTATTCCCCTTAACTTGGCCTTATTCAAAACGCCATTTTGTATGTTACGGTGGCCATTTTAGAAAATGAACTGCCTCGTGGTCAGCATGCCCTTTAGTCCTTTGTCCGTACCACTGACCACTTGAGTTTGCCCAGCAACAGGCTATTTTTAGTAACGGTCAAGCCTGTACATGCGCAGTTCCGACTGACCAGTCACCCCTTAGGAATGTTCCGCCAAACTCACCAGTGGAGTTGTAACCCCTCCCATGAGTTGGCTGTGCTCCAAAAATGACCATATATGTACCTAAACTCTGTAACCATGTACCGCCTACCTTTCTCTTGTTTGAAAACTGTATAAAAGAGGGACTCACACCGAAGTTCGGTGTGATACTTCTTGCATTGCCGAAGGGTGCTGTAGGAATGTACCACCACCCCATGGGGTCTTAATAAACTTGTCTTTTGTACTTTTCAGTTTCCGTGCCAACAGTTCTTTTGGTGTAAGTGGGTATTCTGCGGAGCTTGTAGGCCCTGGGAACCCAATACCACAAATTGGCGACCACGAAGGGACTCATCGGCGACTCGGATGCCCGAAGGAGAGGTCGTGACGAAGGATTGGAAACTCGCCATGGACACGTACGCTGCCACTGAGTGACCCGAGTCTTGGCACCCACGGTGTTTTCTTCCCTTCCTTCTGATCTGACCTTCCAGGTGGCGCCGGTCCCCGACTGAGATTCTGCTCGTCTGTGTTGCTGTACAGTGCCCGTTTGGCTGATTCGGTCAAAGACATTGGCAGTTGGAATCTGGATATTTGAGATTTGGGTAAGATTTGTGATCGGTAAGGTAGTCTGCGGACACTTACTGAAGTTCTATGACTGTGATTATGATTTGAGTTAGCTAACATTTTGACTTTGTGAATTTTGAATATATATGTGTAGTGCACTTCACATAGGCAGGCATGTAGAGATGTTTCTCTAACTTTGTTTGTATTTTGAGCGGCACATTTGTGTGAAGTATTGTAAGTGCCATTTTTACGGTATCACGCTTTTGTGGTACTTTTTGAACATGCCTGTTTTAAGCACACTCCGAGGGATGTGCTGTCTTGGAAATGGTACCAAATACAGGTTAAATTAATCTCAGCTGGCTCCCCCAGAGGGAACACCTAATCGTGATATGTATGTTAAATTTGGCCTTCCCCCTATACTGTACAGTAAATTATGGCATAAATACACTAGAACCGATCCCGAGTTGCAATGGCCACTACATGGGTTGTTTGATTTGCGAAAGGTTCAGTTCGTGGAGCAATGTTTGTTTCAGCGCAGGTCTAGACAGGACATGTTTGATTGTGTGCGAATGTGGGAGAAAGCAGTGCGTGAACGTATGAAGCGTGAGGTTGCCTTGGCGGACAAAGAGCAGCGCAAGGCTGCTCGAGATAAAGCTTTACAGCTTGAGGAAAAGGAGGCGCAGGAGAAGAAAGAGAGGGAGGCACGGGAATGTAATTTGCAAACGACCGGTCAATTTCCTATTCGACGTCCGCTTTATCCTGTCCTTAATATTGAAGTTGATGATTTTTCGTTATTAGATCGATCTCCGCCTCCGTATGTTCAGCCTACGGCCCCGACTGAGGATTCCGGTGATGAAGGTCGAGATAAGTCGAGTACCAGGTTAACTGCTGAGAGAGCCGCGGAATTGCGTAGTTTTGCTAGGAAACTGAATCTGAATAACATAACTATGTCAGAACTTAATGCTGAACGGAATAAGTGGTCAGAACGAGAACAGATGTGTTTTTTAAGTACTTTTGCAGATGAAGTTGTTGCCCGATTTCGTAAAAATGCAGAGGAATTAGAATCTAAGGACATATCAGTTCATCATGAGCATATGCGTAAAGGTCTATTTGATATTTCAGATGCAGATACCTTTTTCCTATGATTGGTCCAGCTACGAGATGAGGCGTCCTCCAGATTGCAGGAAGCACGAAAAGCAGAAAAACAGTCCGTGCCGGGGTCGACGGAACAGTCCAAACAGTGTTTTATCCTGGGTTCAGATAATAAATCTAAAGTGCATGTTATGCCTATGCGTGAAGCTGCACCTCTGTATGTTCCCCCTAAAGGGGACGGTACAGATGAAGATAAAATGTCGGCAAATGCAAAGGGGTATTTTATATATAATTGGGTGTATATGCCTTGGAACAGAGCAGATGTTATGGCATTGAAAAATGCTTTACCTGATCTGCGTAAGAATCCGGCAGCATTCTATGAAGGGGTGGAGGGGGCCATTTCCTCTTGTGTTATGACTCTTGTTGATATAGATCTTTTCTTTGGATTAATACTTCCCCCCGATATGTGGAGATCGATTCGTAAGACTAATGATCAAACGATGTTTGGGGCAACTTGGAAGGAGATAGGTCAGGCTGACTTAGACAGGGAACCTGCATGCAAACCATGTGATTTAATTTTAGACCTTCCAACGGCTATTTTGAACAAACTAAAAACGCTTGTTACTCCTAAAAAGATCGATTGGACTATGCTAGCTTCATGCAAACAGAAGCCAGACGAATCGGTATCTGATTTCTTTACACGTTTCGAAGAAGCGTTTCATGATTACAGTGGTCAATCATTAACAGATGATACGGGTAGGCATCTGTTTGTTGATAAGTATGTGGCTAATCTCATACCGGAGAATGCAAAACGGTTGAAAACAAGTGAAAGTTCCTGGACCACGGCGACCCCTGCGTCTTTGTTAACTATGGCTCAGTATTATGAGCGGCAGGATTTAGAGGCTAAAGAAAGTGTTGATAAGAAAACGAAGGAATTGAAAACGAAGGTGATGTTGGCACAGGTTCGCGGTGCGCAATCTAGAGGAAATGATAGAGGCAGGCGAGGAGGGGGTAATGCGTCGTACGGTCGTACCGATATTGCTGAGGACCAATGTGCATATTGTAAAGAGTTTGGGCATTGGGCTGAAGATTGTCCGGTGCTTCATGAGCAACGTAGCCAGCGTGGTCGAGGAGGTGGAAGGTCGAGGAATAGTTATTCAGGAGCGAGAGGTGGCGGAAGTGATCGTGGTAGGTTTGAAGCGAGGGGTCGTGGTCAGGATGAACGAAATACCTTTGATAGACGGAACCAGTATCAGATATCGGAGGGTGAGAATGTGGAGCATCAGGATTATGTGCATGCATAGGATTGCGTAGGATGGGGTGTGGAATCGGTTGAAGTGCCAGTAGATCAAAGAGGTCCATATGTGTCAGCGGGCATTTTGGGTTCTACTGATCAGTTTTTAGTTGACACAGGAGCTACTCGTAGTGCTTTGTCTAAAAACTTGGTTCCAAGGGCTTCCCTGTCTTGCGAAACGATAACATGTATAGGGTTTGATGGCACGCCCTCTCCTAGCCCATTATCACAACCTCTTGCACTTTGTAATGACAAATTTTTCAGCTTTTGCCCATTTTTGTTGTCGCCTCACACTCCAGATAACATTATGGGCATTAATTTGCTCAAATATTTTCGAGCAACGATACGCTGCGCTCCTGAAAGAGTGCGGGTTATTTTGAACGACAATTACCCAGATTCAGACAGATTTTGTACAATGAAGGAAATTGAAGCATTAGCCTCTCTCCCACACACGTTATGGGCGACATCAGATACGGATGTGGGACAGATGCTCATTCCGCCTATTCGAATTACTGTCAAGGAGGGAGTACTTTTGCCACGTGTACCGCAGTACAAGATCTCTAGGGAAGGTGAAATTGCCCTGACGCACATCGTTCAGGATTTGATCATTGCAGGAGTAGTGGAGGAAGTTCCTTACAATGTCTGTAACAGCCCTATTCTTCCGATCCTTAAGAAAGACACTGACGACAAAGTCTATCGATTTATTATTGATTTGAGAGAAATTAACAAAATTGTCATTCCCCAATATCCGGTGGTGTCTGATATCACGACATTGCTTACATTGGTACCCCCAACTGCAACGACCTTTACTGTTATTGACCTTAAAAACACGTTCTTTTGCATCCCCATTCATCCTGACAGCAGATACTTATTTGGCTTTACGTTAAATAATAAATCGTACAGATTTTGTTGTGTTCCCCAAGGATACACAGAGAGTCCTAGCATCTATAGCCAGGCTTTAAAAATACAGCTTGACTCTTTTGAATTGCAATACGGAGTAGCACTTATACAGTATGTTGATGATCTCCTGTTGGCTGCAGACACCTATGCACAATGTGAGGAGAGTACACTTGCTTTGCTTTCCTTTTTGGCTCAGAACATCATAAAGTCTCTAAGAAAAAGCTACAATACTGTAGACCCAAGGTGACCTACCTCGGTCATCTTTTGTCTAAGGAGGGGCGTGCATTAACATCAGATCGAATTCAAGCTATTTTAGATATGCCAGTTCCCCGCACTCAGAGAGATGTACGCGCCTTCATAGGACTAACGTCCTTTTTTAGACAGTGGATCATGGGGTTTTCGCACATTATCAAACCTTTGTTAGCGTTATTGTCCAAAACTACACCAATGCCACTTGAATGGACAAATGAATGTCAAAATGCTTTTGAACAATTGAGACAGGCCCTTTGCTCTGCACCCGTGTTAGGTACACCAGATTACACAAAGATTTTCACGTTGTACGTGCACGAGAAAGATGGGTGCGCATTATCAGTGTTAGTGCAGGCACACGGGGATAAGCAGAGGCCATGTGCGTATTTCTCAGCCATCCTTGATCCTGTAGCGCGAGGGTTACCTGGGTGTTTCCGAGCAGTTGCAGCAACAGCAGTAGCTATACGGCAGAGTGAGGGAATAGTTTTGTCGCACAAATTGTTGGTGCTAGTTCCCCATGCAGTAGATGCCCTGTTAAATCAAACGAAGACGCAGTATCTCACGAGCGCACGTTTAACAGGATATGAGCTCACACTTCTGGCGCCACATATCACGCTGAAAAGATGCGCTACCCTGAACCCTGCCACTTTATTGCCATATCCGGTTGAAGAGGGCCAGGAGGAAAAACACCATGATTGTGTTTTCCTGACCGAGGAACAAACAAAGGGTCGGGTTGACTTACAGGATATGCCACTTCCAGATTTGGATGGGGAACTGTGGGTTGATGGATCGTGTTTGAGGCTGCCAGATGGCACAGCTTCTGCGGCATATGCGATCACGACACTTAAGACAGTGGTAGAAACAGCACGAATACCCCAGAAATCAGCCCAAGCAGCGGAGCTGATAGCTTTGACAAGAGCCTGCGAATTGAGTGCTGGCTTATGTGTGAACATCTACACAGACAGCCGGTACGCCTTCGGAGTAGCGCATGACTTCGGCCTACTCTGGAGAGAGTGTGGGTTTTTGACTTCGCATGGAGTACACATTATGCACGGAGAACTAGTGCGTGATCTCCTAAACGCGTTGCTTTGTCCAAAGAAAGTGACGATAATCAAATGCAGTGCACACAAAAAGGTCACTGACAAAGTGGGACAAGGCAATGCCTTTGCAGACAGTATAGCAAGACAAACAGTTATGTCACGAAACGACTCTCCCATGTATGTAGTGAAGTCGCAGGCCAAGCGATGGCATGATGCTAGAGCAGAGATACTGGACATCCAGAAATCAGCGACTGAAGCAGAACTTGTAACGTGGGCAGCAGAGGGGGTGCTGGGTGATGAGGGTTGTTGGAGGAGCAAGGATATGGAACGATGGAAATTGCCTGCAGCTTACTTGCAAGCGATGGTCCAGATGACACATGGGTTGGCACATGTTGGAGCTCTTGCAATCACTCGACTGTTAACACGAGTTTGGGAGCATCCTGAGATTGCCAACACTGCCAAGAGAGTAGTGCAGACTTGTTTGATATGCATCCAGCACAATCCTGCAAAAGGGACGCATACTCCGAAAGGAGGGTTCGTTCCACCTTCTGCACCATTCGAGGTACTTCAGATGGATTATATCCAGCTTGAGCATTGCAATAACCTTAAGTATGTCTTAGTGGTGGTATGTGCTTTTAGCAAATGGGTTGAGGGCTTCCCCACGAAAGATAATACGGTTTTGACAACGGCTAAGGTTTTGCTCAAAGAGTACTTTCCTCGATATGGAGTTTGCAAATTTTTGTGGAGCGATAATGGTCCTCATTTTGTTGGGAAAATTGTGGAATATGTGCTGAAGGGATTGGGGATTCAGCAAAAGTTTCATGCTGTGTTCCATCCTCAATCAGCAGGTCTTGTCGAACAGTACAATGCCACGTTGAAACTAAAACTGGCTAAGATTGTGGCGTCCACGTCTTTGAAATGGCCAGAAGCCTTGCCGTTAGCATTACTCTCTATTAGATCAGTGCCCCACTCTCGAACTGGCCTCACACCTTATGAAGTGGTGTTTGGAAGGCCAATGAATATATGGGGAGTTCCTAAGCCGCGATTGTTACATGATGTGCCTTGTATAATGATGAACACGATTAACAAATGATTTACTTTCTATTCACCAACAGGTTCGAGAAGCGCTCCCTGACAATTCCATTGGAGAGGCTCACAATCTTCGTCCTGGTGATTTTGTTATGGTAAAATTGTTTGAGAGAGCGAACAGCTTGGAACCGAGGTGGCGTGGCCCCGAGCAAGTCCTGCTTGCAACTCGAACGGCTGTGCGAGTGACCAACAGGAAGCGGTGGGTGCATTCAACTCACTGCCGTCGCGTCTCTCCGGACCTGGTGAATCCTACTGTGCTGTCTGACTACAGAGACATCTTGGACGAGGAAAAGAGCCCAGCTGCGACGTTGGCCGAATCTGAGGGAGCCTTCCCGGACCACACCGTTTCTGGACAACAGTGTTATAATCTGCGGCCACGATAGGAAGAAGATTTTTTTTTTTTTGGTGCGAGACTGGTTGAGTTACCGCTCTGGGGTTTGTTAAATGGAAGCCGGGAATCTCAAGGGGGGGATCAGTTCTGCCAAGAGTAGAGACACCCGTCTTGACCCCGGAGAAGAAAACAACGGCTACCTCGGAGCTCAGCACTCACATTTTTATTTTTTAGTTGTATATTCGAGACATTGTGAACTCTTTTGAACTATGGCGCCTTCTGCATCACGAGACAAAAGAATTCTTGGTGCTATATTGTTTGTATTGACAATTGTGGTAATAGCTGTGATAGCCTGGGTAGTAGAACTTGTGGTGCCTGTACGAGAACATTTGCTGCCGACTACCCCGGCTCCATCTGAACATTTTCATTTCACCTTACCCTACCATGAAGAACGGCACCGACAGACTTATTTGAACAATAGCTTCATTCAAATCTTGCATCATACTCACAATATGACGAACACTTCTAACTGTTGGGTGTGTGGAATGTTGCCTGGGCACCAGAAGAAAGGAGGCACACCACTTATCCCACTCCCGTTTTCCCACAATGGTTCCTGCAATGCTTGGTATACTCTTCTATTCACTTTGCGCTGGCCAACAAAAGGGGGGGGGTGCTTTTCCTTTTAAACAAGATATGTTATCATGATCGGGACGGCTATCCACAAGCTGAGGGTACTCGATTTGAATGGCAAGAGTACCGCCCCGACAATATGTCTGCACCCCGAATCTACAGTAATCAACGGAACATCAATATGTCCGGCTCTCATGTTATTAATGTTATACATACTAAAGCTGATCTCTGTATACGAAATAAAGGTACAATCCCTGTTGGAAAAAGTGAATGTAACATCACACTTACATTTGACAGTCCGAATGGCATATAATTTGTGGCATCTAGAAATACATATTTTATCTGTGGCAATAAAGGATACCATCGTCTCCCGTTAGGGTGGTTAGGTACATGTTATATCTCTTTTGTATTGCCCCCTGTATTCATTGCCCCACCAATGTACCATAATAACTATATTTTATATCATGACTTTGTGTTAAATAGAGTCAAACGTGCTGTAGTCCTTGAAGATATTGATCAGACCGATACTGCACTACAACAATATGTGGATTCTAATTTGGGTTTGTTTTCCTTTGTGGGAGCTGCTCTGAACAGTCGAAAGATACGACGACTGACCCGTGTGGTTGAGGCTGTAGCTAATGATACCGCTTTTGCATTGGGGAATGTAACTGAAGAGCTTCAAATATCTAGAATTGTTATGCTACAGAACCGGATGGTTCTAGATGTAGTTCTAGCCGATCGGGGGGGGGTCATGTAGAATTATCGGAAGTAGCTGTTGTGTTTACGTTCCTGACAACTCACCATCTGTATATGATGCCATATCTAAATTGCATAAAATTGCTGCTGAAATACATCCGGACAATGGTACATGGACCCTTTCGGGGTGGTTCTGGTCAATGCTTAGTACATGGGGCTGGAAGCTACTGACAATCTTATGTATCATAGTTGGGATATTCTTCTTCTTGTGTTTATGTATACAATGTGGCCCTGCATTATGTTCCATGTGTTTATCAGCTTGTATTCCATCTAGACGAGCTCTTGCCCAAAATGAATTGATGCTTCATAAAGAAGTGGCTCAAATTATGTCAATTGATATAGAAGATGAGTATCCTGACTATGTCCATTATGAGGTAGCTTCAGCTAAACGCTAAAAGGGTCGTCTGTTGTAATTTGACGATGGCTGGGTTAGCGCTTAGCTTTGCTACACGTTATTCCCCTTAACTTGGCCTTATTCGAAAACGCCATTTTGTATGTTACGGCGGCCATTTTAAAGAATGAACTGCCTCGTGGTCAGCATGCCCTTTTGTCCTTTGTCCGTACCACTGACCACTTGAGTTTGCCCAGCAACAGGCTATTTTTAGTAACGGTCAAGCCTGTACATGCGCAGTTCCGACTGACCAGTCACCCCTTAGGAATGTTCCGCCAAACTGACCAGTGGAGTTGTAACCCCTCCCATGAGTTGGCTGTGCTCCAAAAATGACCATATATGTACCTAAACTCTGTAACCATGTACCGCCTACCTTTCTCTTGTTTGAAAACTGTATAAAAGAGGGACTCACACCGAAGTTCGGTGTGATACTTCTTGCATTGCCGAAGGGTGCTGTAGGAATGTACCACCACCCCATGGGGTCTTAATAAACTTGTCTTTTGTACTTTTCAGTTTCCGTGCCAACAGTTCTTTTGGTGTAAGTGGGTATTCTGCGGAGCATGTAGGCCTTGGGAACCCAATACCACACCATCCCATAGTCCTGTGCTGGTTGGGCCGGGCATCTGGGCGCATAGCTCCAGAACCCAAGCTTACCCAGTTGCTCCGAGGGCTTTTCTGAAGGGGATTCGGCCGAGTGAGCACCCCGTGCAACACTAAGGCGTCTGATGTTGGCTCAAATAGTCACCAAACAAGTCTGTGGGGCATCCACCCGTGCAGTTACTCCACTGCCACGCCAGACCCCCAGATTCCCTGTGGTTCACTAACCACCAAATTCCATACTCAGTTAACTGTTCCTTTGAGCCACTTCTTCACAGTGCTCATTTCCAAAGTCAACAAAGGACTTACAATACAATTCACTCACCTGGTGCACTCAGGTCTGACTGTCCGATCTCCACTGCGGACTCCTTTATAGACCAACACGGTCAGCTGTTCCGAGTTAACCCCAAAGGACTCCGGCGAAGGGTTTTTTAGCAGCTGGGAAGGTCACTGTGCTCAAGAGTGGAATTTCCTTTTCTACCACAAACTGGTTTCTCAAATAGGATCCTCTTCAGTCCACCCACTCAACCAGAACCCCTCCCTGTCCCTCTTCTCCTGTTTACAGGAGGGGACAACCCTATCGCGGAGTCCCGGCGGAGTCGCCAACTGAAGTACCAAAAATGATATACCATAGAGCTATACTTACCAATAGCCCATATACCTGATTTATCATAAATAAGTCAGTCTGCAATGGAGAAGGTTCAATCGTTTATTTTGCAAAAGCGCCCTATATAGTGGAGCCTCACTCTCGACACAACCCTCAGAGGTGCGCAGAGGAGACTCCTGGATTACATTCAGGACAGTGCATATATACTTTCAGCATACCTCATGAAAACCCTGTACATGGAAAAGTACCATTTCGAATGAAGCCAGCAGGAAAACCCAAGGCACAACTGATTGATTCGAAACTCAGGTCAAGTTATTCCGAGGGTAGGTCAGTAAAGGTGCTTCCCTTTCGCTCTGGGGCACAGGAGTACAGGCATGGCGCCTACAAGAATGTGCTCATCCTACAAGAAAGACAGATGCGACCTTGAGTTTCCTAAGTTAGAATCAATGGTCCTTTCATTGCCCAGACCGGCCTCTCGGGCCTTCTACACAGTAACAGGTCATGTGCCTTCCTAACTAACGAAAGAGACCCCGGGAAATGAAACCAAAATGGAATCTGTTCAGTCTAGGCCTGATTCTTAGGATATGTATGGGTCGAGTGTATTTACAAGGGGTTTTCCTCAGATTTGCATTGATATATTGGAAACATTAAGCCAACATTATATTATATCAATTTTATTTTCCTTCAAACCCGAATGTTCTAAAATGGCCGCTGAGAATGCTGGAATTTTTCTGCGTATACATCCGCCACATCTACATGGTGTGACGTCTTTAGCTTTGGTGGGAAATTTCTTGCTTCTGTGCACTAGTGCCAAGATGGCAGCTTCATGCTTACTCATACTAACGCACATGCTGCTGCTTGTACTAAACTTTGTTTGTTCTGCTTAACTATTAAAGCTATACTATAAATAAAGTAATGGGATTAGAGTAGAGATAAGTGGTATAAATGGTATTCATTTATTTTTGTATTCTAATACGTCTTTCTTTTGACTTGGTTATTAGCTCGTATTTGGGCCTGAGAGTGACACAAACTCCATATTGAAAGAGCTGCGCCTGCGCAGATGATCCCAAAAATCTCTGAAGTCACTGTCATTGAATGCCTGCCAAGACCCATCTTACCCACGATGTTCCCTGGAACCTGAACATTTGACCTCAGGAGAGGAATAAAAATGAACTGTATCAAATACAAGGTATTCAAAATGAAACCAATATTGCTGGGTGGAATATAAGTGCATGGGAAAGTAAATTATGGGCTGGAACTTCATCAATATAATTCAATGCAAAATTACTTCATCTTAGTATAGTGTGATTACCTCTCCTCGTCTTTCTGACCAATCACTGAAGGGGAGCACATAGATTTGCAACATTTAGGGGCGGTACATTGCCCTGGTAATGCTATAACTAAGGTAGGCTTAGTTAGAGAAATTGTCTGACTTGTCCGATTACCTGACCTGTCACTGACCCAACGCATACTATAGGAGATCCAGAGCAGAGGTGCTGGCAGAGCACTCTGTCAGAAGAATAGAGAATTTGCTGAGGGAGAATTATCGATTACCCAATCATGGTATCTGAATTTGGCCTAGAGAGAGGGGTGCGAGGCTGGCGTTGCACTAGTGAAGGTTACCTGTCCTGATCTGCATCTGTCCTGTCCTGTTGGCACCTGATTAGTCAGGAGCCCAATCTTTTCCCCAGCCCATGTCAAGGATTGGTCCTTGCACCATTCTAGGTGTATATAATCCATGTGGTATGTCCTTGTGCTATCTCCCTTTCTCACCCTTCCTAGGTACTAATGTCTAAAGGTGCTACTGTGATTTCTTGCAAACGTTATGTCCTATTAATCATTTTCTTGCTTGTAAATTTTATGGTCACTGTTTTGTTGCCACTGACTCAGAAAACCTTGTATAGATAAAGTGTTTAAAACTTCTCCTGAGTGTGTGATTATTTCAGGAAAGGTAAATTAATAGATTAACTACCCATTATGCTAACTCTCTTTTCGATCCCTAGGACTTACAACATAGGTGACAAGGATTGGTAAGTCATGGTATACAAAGATAAGTCCTGAAACATAAAATTCTGATGGTTAGGAAATAGAAGCAGGATTGCCTGTCCAAAGGTATGAATGTTTTTGGGCCCAGTTGAGTATGATTTATTGAGCTGGTAATCCCGCACACCTTCATACATTTTTTCTGGGAGCAGAGCGACAGTTAGGGTTTAGTTAAAGATAGGTAGTTAGTTGCTTATTGATTATTGATTTTTGATTTATGTACTAACCGTTTGTATTGTTAAATGTTGTTTGGAATATCCCAGGATACTGAATAGCGGGTGGTAAATGGAATCCACACTGCAGTGGGGTTACTTGCCTTGATGGAATAGGTGCGGAAAGTTAAGTAAAACCTAAAGAACTAGTTAGGGATTTTTTTCTTGTTTAAAAGTGAGAGTGATTGATAGTAAAGAGGTTTGCTGGTAAAACTTTGGTCTTATATCACCTAGAAAGGGTCAGTCTGAAGGAGTAACAGGTTCTTTTTGCTTGAGAGAAGAGTAAGCGGAAAGTTGTTTTACTCGGAGTGTATGAAGGGTAGACGGAAATAGGTTTACTCAATGTGAAAGAAATGATCTGTTCTACTGAATTTAGTCAATCAGACACAGTAGCGAATGTTTTCATGTTGTTAATTAATGACATGAGTAATAAGAATTCAAAGAAATTGAATTCTCGAATTACCGCAAAGGAGGGAGTCAGTCGGGGGTGCTGCACTGACGTCATAGAGAGCCACGCTGGGATTGGTAGAAAATTGTAAAGGAGGGGTGAGTGCAGAGAGTGAGACTCACGTCACAGAAAAACTGTGCAAGCATTGGTTAATGCAGATTGTAAACCAAATATTTATTGGTCATTGAATTTAAGAGACATGCTGGTATTGGAGAAATATTTATGCAACGTAAACAAATTGATTAGAATGTTGTAGAAATCTTAGACAACGATACATGTGGCATTTAGATCCAGCAATCATAGGAAATCATCCAGATAGAAAATATTTAGGTTTTGCCCGAGAGCAGAGTATTAGAGGAAGACCGTACAACTTGTACGGAGAAAAGAGAAAAATGTTATTAATGCAGAAAATCAAGAATTATTTTAAAAAGATAAACCAGTGAAAACAAGAGAAGGAATTATTATTCCACCACCAAAAATGCCTGTATAATACATGAAGGTAGAAAGAGGCTACCACACTTGCGTGTGGTTACACAATTGGATAGAGAATACCAAAGACAATGGCATATTGGCTTTCCCAGAACATGGTACATTTAATGGTAGAGTGTTGCATAATTTGCAAACTTGCATGAATGTATTAGACCCCAGGCCAAGATTAATGCCATATGACGTTCTAGAAGAAAGTGAGACAGAGGCTTTTGAACAAGATAGATCTCGAGGTGACAGAAATTTTAGCAGGTTTTATCCCAGGTTTCCAAAAGAAAGTTGAGATAAACAGATGAAACAATGGAAACAGTCTATGCTAGAGGAAGGATTAAATCCTGTTTTTACCACAGAAGACCCGACTGGAAGTAAAAGTACTGTGAAAACAAAACATTTAATGACTGGTTGTGGTGACTCAGATGATGATTATTTAGAGGATTTATTAATGAAAAATCCACCACCTTACCAGGAAGAAACCAATAGAACTATCCCTAGCGCTCTGTTTTTGCAACCACCGTTGGTTCCGCAGATTATACACGAAACCTCATTTGAAAAGGTACTACGAGAGAAAGAAAAGAAAGCCTTAAATAAACAGTGTAGTGAGTTAATACAGAAAATAACCCAATTAAATATGAGTCCTGAAGTCTTGACAATACCAGTAACTGTAGGTCCTGTAGTTCGTTTATATGGAGATAAGCAACCCAGTCCTAAAACTCCTGTTCTGACTACACCCATAGTACAGCCCAGGAAGGAAAACCTCACAGTTGATAACCAAGCAAGTGATTGTGAGTCAGTAATTTCCTTAATGGATTTACCTATATGAGAACCAGAGAGTGACTCAATCAGGAAAATTATTCCTAGATGCTTAAAGGAAGTACAGATCGAGACATCCACAGGAACGAGGAGTGCAACTGTAGAGAGCCCTGATGAGTTAGAAAGATCGACCCGAGATGGAGAAAAGCCAGAATCACTGCCAAAAGTATTGGACATAATCAAATTAAGGGTAGAATTAGAAGAAATGGTAGCTGGAAATGTAGGATTAGAAAGGTTTTGATGAAAAAGAATTGTTGATTACATGTAGAAGTATTACTCGAAATACGAAAATATGCCATGAGAAATTGATGAATTTGGCTTCTGAAATGGGAATTGATATTGGGAAATCAAAGGTGTTACAGAAACCATATAGACCTGAATTTTCTGACAAAGATTTAGAAAACATGAATGTGTCAGGACAAAAATTGCAAATGAAGGAGTTGTTGTCATTATTGCAGAAATGGGGAGATTTAGATAAATTGAAAGCCAGATGGACAAAGAAAAAGGAAGAAGCACAGGCAAATAAAACTACATCACAGTACTTATTAAAATAATCAGAAAAGGCTGAAAGGTTGTGTCCGATGAGGGAAGTGCCAGGAGGAGGTTATGTGCATGTCCCATGGTCTCGACAGGATATTTTATCATTTACTAATGATTTCCCAAAGCCTAGAGAAAAACCTGTTGAATGGTACCAGCATGTTGAAAGGTTTGTGAAAGTTTTGAAGGTACTGTTAAAAGATTTGGATGGTTTATTTGACATTGTTGTTCCAGCTGATTTATGGACCAAGTGTAAAATTACAGCAGATTGGCCAAATGATGAATACCCTAGAGATCCAAAGACAGGAGCCCCGTCAGAGAGGTAATGAAAAAGTATAATCAGGTAATAACCTATTTAAAGCGAAAGATTCCGCCTAAAAAAATAGACTGGACTAAAATAGTCAGAACCACTCAAAATAAAGACAAATCTTTACATGCATATTATGAACGCCTATTGAAGGTATTTAAACAGTACAGTGATTTAGAAAACATTGATAATAAGGACATGACTCATTTTATATATCGTTTTGTGTCCAGACTAAAACCAGAAATCTTCCAAACGATCAAAGAACATAAACTGTGTTGTGCAGGCGAAGTCTGTCGATGAGATTCTCAAGTATGCAAAATACTGTGAGGATGAAATTGATAATAAGCAAAATAAATTAGAAGAAAAAGTAATGTGGCCTCAAGTAAAAATGGCAAAACAGCAGGAACTTCAGTTAAGTCAGCAGGCAAATAATCAGAAAAAGGGGGAAGGCCAAGGTGAAAGTAGTGGGAGAAAGCCCAGAGGAAAAATGAGTAAAGAAGAGGCAAAAAAAAGTTTCTCTGTCATGGGTGCGGAAAATTGGGGCAATGTAGAAACAAATGTAAATTAATACAGAATATTAATGTCCAAAACCAAAATTTTGATCCACAGACGCAGAATGAGGTTTCAATAAGACAGCCGCAACTGGTAATACAGAATCAGTTACCTCCTCTCCCTATGTCTGATTTTGTGAGTCAAGCCAAATACAGTGTGGACACCGGATTTCAGGAGGGAAGTGGTAAGAAAAATATGGTAACACCACAGTTTCTTTTACAGGACACATTTTTTGAAGACAAGGCTTATTGACGGTGCCTGAGATGGAGAGAAGAGGAATGCGTATTTGGCACATCCTTACCGGTAGATCAGTCAGGTCTTTACATTGAGGGAAAATTGGAGGGAAAAGATGTTACCTTATTGTTGGACACTGGTGCTACCCTTTCTACTGTAAGAATAGCAGACACCCCAAACCTACCCCTCTCGGGAGAAGCGATCGAAGTTGCGGGTCTTTCTAATAAACAAATTAGGACCCCTGTCACAGAACCAATGGAAGTCTTTATCTGTAATTTTAGAGAGATGAACAAGTTTGTAGTGTGCAACTCTAGTCCTGTAAACATGTTAGGAAGGGATCTAGTGTGCAAAATGAATTGCACAATCTTTTGCACACCAAATGGTGTTGAAATTCAGATTCCAGATGAAGACGGAGTGTACAGAATTATGCTAGCCAGACAAGAAACAGAAGTTAAAAAGATGTGCCTAGAAGATTTACTAGAAGAACTAAAAACCTTTGTGAATCCTGATGTGTGGGAATTTTCTGGAAAAGAAACAGGTTTGATGGCAGATGTCGATCTCATAGAAGTGACTGCTAAGAATGATGGAGACTGCACTGAGTATTTGAGATAGCTCACACGCATTAATTTAGATAAAAATTTAAACTTTCCTTAGTCTGGGGTTATTTAGATTGATTAAAGAACAGACAGTTTTATGTCATTTTCACCATTAACTAGTTCAACTAATGGCCCATCGACCAGAGGAAAGAACTTTTTGATCAGTGAAAGGATAATTAGGAATATTAAGTAACTAATCCTGAATACTGTTGAAATTATAAACCTGAACCCAGCGGTTTTAAATACTTGTGAGTTCATGGGCCCAGGTGAGTATATAGTAGTTGAGTATCTGTTGTTGAACCGCTGGATCAGTTTTCTGGTAGCAAAGTTATGGTTAATATTGACTAGTTTGGTGATAAACATTGATTATTGACTATTGATTTAGGTTTAAAAGAAAGAGTTAGCATCTTGTTTTATGTTGTCTGGAAATCCCGGGAGAATGAATAGTGGGTGGTGACAGAAGCCACAATGCAGTGAGGTTACTCATCTGTTGGAATAATACTGACAAGCTATGTAGGATTAGCAGTATTAAACTAGGGTCTATTTTGTACAAAAATAGAGTGTGAATGATAGCAGAGGGTTCGCTGGTGAAACTTTGATCTTATTTCCCAGTAGGGGTAACACTGAAGAAATAATAGGTTCTCCCAAGCTTGAATGAAGAGTAAACAGGGGTTTTACTTGTAGTGAAAAGGAGCGAGATTGAAATCTATCCTTTGTCTAGTGGAACAGACAGAGTAGCAAATGTTTTTATGTTGTTACTAACGGATTGTATTTCAATAAAAGTAAAGAAATACGTTTTCGTATTACCTTGTGAAGGGAGGGTTAGTGGCAGAGTTGTGCTGGTGTCACAGAGTGCCATGCTGGGATTTGTTAAAACCGCGGCGGTGAGGAAGAAGCAGATTTTAAAGGAGGGGTCAGTAGTGAGGAGCAATTGTGATGTCACAAAAGTCCGTGCTGGCATTGGTCAGATCACAGGCGTGACCCTGAGTTGAGTCTGATTGGCTAATAGATAGACGCTGCATCAGGATTGGCTGAAAAGGAATGGTATGTTGAATTCTGATTTGACTGCTGATGTGACTTGCGCCAATAGCAGAGTTTAAGGGTTTACGGAATATTCTTTCATATATCGTTCATCCAGAATGTATGGAGAAAAGAGAAAAATGTCATTAATGAAGAAAATAAAGAATTTCTTTAAGAAAGATAAGCCTGTGTTGACTAGAGAGGGAATTCATATTCTGCCACCAAAAACACTTGCCTCCTTTATGATGATGGAAAGAGGATATCATACTTGTGTATGGTTCGAGAATTGGATAGAATATTCAAAAGGTGATGGAGTTCTAGCTTTTCCAGAACATGGTACGTTTAATGGAAGAATTCTTCAGAATTTGAGGATGAGAATGAATGATTTGGAACCAAGACCTAGGTTAACTCTGTATGAGGCTTTGGAAGAATTGGAGACTGAGTCATTTGAACGAGAGAAATGCAGAGGTGGTAAGACATATAGAAGATTTTTTTCCCAGATATTTGTGTAAGTCACGCGAAGGTCAGATGAAGCAATGGAGAAAATCTATGGTATCAGAAGGTTTATACCCAGTGTTAATGGCTGAGGAATAGTCAGGAAGTAAGTGTAAGGAAGAAAAAAAACACATTCACGTGAGAGGATATGGTGAATTAGATGACGAATTATTGGAGGAAATTTTTAACTGAAAATCCTCCACCGTATCAAAAAGGACCTAGTAGGATCACCCCAAGTGCACAGGTTATGGAAAAACCCTTCATTCCTCCAATTTTACATGAAACGTCAGTTAATAGGGTGCTACAAGATAATGGGAGAGAAGCCTTAAGTAAAAGTTGGGAGGAAGTAGTACAGAAAATAAGGTAATTGAATTTAAATACTGAAGCTTTGACAGTACCAGTGACTATAGGTCCTATTATCCTGTTATATGGAGATAAAATAGGTTGCCCAAAACCTCAAGTAACAAATCCTTTGATTAATCCCAGAAAAAAGGTAATAATATCTGATGATCGGGCCAGTGAGTGCGATTCAGTCATTTTATTAATGGACTTTCCAATAAGGGAACCTTTAACTGAAACTCCGGAAAGAGTTATACCCGGAAATCTGAAAGAAAAAGGGTCTATGGTACCTTTTGGAACTAGAGGCTTGACAGCAGTCACTCCAGAAGATTTAGAAAGATGTGCACAAGAAATAGAAAAACAAAGCTCAACACCAAAGATCTTAGATGTTTACCTATTGAAAGTGGAGTTGGTAGTGATGATATCTGGAAATGTGGGAATAGAAGTTTGAACCTTTACAATGATGAAGAGTTGTATGTAGGAGTATAACCAGAAATGCAAAATTGTTTCATGAGAGATTGACAGAAATTGCATCAGAGATTGGAAAAGATATAGGGAGATCAGCGAATGGTGGTAAAGTAAAAGGACAAATGAATAGAGAGGAAGTGAAGAAGTTTCCTTGTCATGCGTGCAGAAAGCTTGGACATTGTAAGAACGAGTATAAGAACGTTCAGAAATATAATGGGCCAAATCAAAATTTTAATCCACAGATGCAGAATGAAGTGGTTATGAATCAGCCGCAGCAGGTAGTTACTCCACAATAACAGGTGCCACCAGCTCCTCTGTCAAACTGTGAACACTCAAAAATACAGTGCAAATGTCAGATTTCAAGGAGAAAGGATAAGAAAAATTCTGTGGTCACACAATATGTTTTACGGAATGATAATGACAGGATTGACTTTGCGCCCTGACGGTTGCTTAGGGGGGAGGAAGAGGACTGTGTTCTTGGCAGATCCTTGCCGGTAGATCGGTCAGGTTCATTTTTTTGATGGGAAAGTTGAATGTAGTGATATCACTTTTCTATTGGATACTGGTGCTACCCGGTCTACTGTGAGAAGAGCAGACATCCCAAACCTGCCCCTCTCGGCAGAATCCATCCAAGTTGTAGGAGTTGTAAATCAACAGATTAGAACCCCGATCACAAAACCAATGGAGATACATATTGGGAATTTTAAAGACATGCATCGGTTTGTAGTTTCGCTTCCAGTCGAGTAAATCTGTTGGGAAGTGATCTATTGTGAAAAATGAATTGCACAATCTACTGTACACCAGATGGTGTCGCTTTTCAAACCCCTGATTAAGATGTTATATACAAAAAGATGCTTGCTAAACTAGGTACTGAAGTAGATGAGATGGTTTCATTAATGACTGAAAGTGAATTACCAAAAGAGTTGAGAACCACAGTGAACCCAGAAGTGTGGGATTTTACAGGAAAAGTTTTTCGGCTGATGTCAAATGTAGATCCAGTGAAAGTGACGGTGAAGGAAGGTGCAGTTTATCCAAACACACAACAGTACAAAATGAGTGCAGAAGTGAAAGCAGGAGTTGCTCTAGAAATTGGATGATCAAACAAGGCATTTTAAAAGAAATAATCGGTAGTCCTTGTAATTCGCCAATCATGGGACTTAAAAAGCTTAGTGGAAAATACAGGATAGTGCAGTATTTGGAAAACATCAACAAAACTGTAGCGCCTTGTTGCTCAATAGTGCCAAATCCAGCAGATACCTTGGAATGCAGGTTAGTTTACAGTAAATAATTTATGCCAATCCTTTTTCTCTATTCCTTTGCACCCTGACAGTCAGTGTTTGTTCGCCTTTAGGTTCGAAGACCATGTCTTGGCATGGTGCTGTGTTTCTCAAGGGTGTACAGAGCCCTACAATGTTTAATCAAATCCTGAAAAAGTGCTAGAAACATTGGTCATGCACAGAAATGTAGTCCTGGTTCAGTACATTTGATGACCTACTGGTGGTATCAAAATTACAAGAAGATTGTATCACTGACACAATTGCATTACTGAACCATTTGGCCGAAGTAGGACACAAGGTGTCTCCAGAAAAATTGCAGACTTTGGGTATTCACAGAAGGCATTTAGGAGTCCTAACTTTACTACTGCTAAATTGTGAAAAATCCTAATTTGAAGACTTTCGGTATTCACAGAAGGCATTTAGGAGTCCTAAAGTTAGGAATTCTAACTTCTGTGAATACCGAAATGAGTAAGTGCCTTCTGTGAATACCAAAATGAGTAAGTGGCTTCTGTGAATACCAAAATGGTAGTAAGTTTTGGATTTTGTCTTAAGTTAGTTCTGTGAATCGGGCCCTGAGATACTATCTGAGAAAAACAAACGAAAGACCAGAGCAAGTGAATGAGGTTACTAGTCAAACTCTGTCTAAACAGTCAACTGTGAGAGCCAAACGAAGAAGCCCAAGATTGAGCATTTTTAACACTAAATACAAGGCCCCTGAATGGACATATGTAATATTAGAAGAATTTGAGAATTTAGATTTAAGTAAGGAATCAGAAGAAGTAGATGCTACACAGATTGAAGAAAGAACATTGAGACCACATCAAAAACAAAAGCTTGAGTTTTCAAGTGAAGAAAGAAAGAGGAGAAAATATCTTCCCTGATTAAAATGGCAAGAAATAACATCACAGATCAACCAAAACAAAGTTTAACACAAAGATGTTGTAGAGCTTGCATATGTAGCATTTTATTAGTGATCTCGGAATGGTTATTTCTAACAGTGGCAGTACCTTATTTGATGTTGACAAATAAAAAGAATGATACAGTTACTAATGAGAAAACAGCTACAATAAAGGGAGACAGAGTAGAATTAGAAGCAGCAGATGAGACAGATTTTCAGAACTCAGTATTAGATAATGACACGTCTTTAAATGTTTTTACTAAATTGTTATTTCAATATGTAGATACAATGGAGATTAGTGACTGTTATGTCTGTATGAAATTACCAGCGTCAGTATCAGAGGGAATTATCTATCACCATTTATCCTTAACATATGATATATCATGTAGTGTTCTAGCAAGTCTGTTTTATTCTACAGGAAAACTTCAGTATTATTATTCAAATTTAGATGTAGTATTTTCAGAGCTTCCTATTTAAAAAATATGAATCCAGTACTTAGTAGTCAAGATGCACAGTTCATGGGTGAGTTTTTCTAAATGATGACATTAATAGATATAGTCAAGGCACACAAGAATAATTAACATGTATCTTCCGTGAAGAAGAGAAAGCGTTTTTGAATTTAGTTGAGGGAAGGAGACAGGATTTCTAAAAGAAAGCTGCTGAACAGAAAACCCATGTACCACCATGGGCTGAGAAAGAGTTAATTTATGAAACTGGCAAAGCTCATGCTGTGATGTCTCTGGACTTTGTGAAGAAGGGGAAAACCCTCCTCCATAGGTTAAAGACAGTTCATAATAACGTATTTATTGTTCCAGTGAATGTCAACATAACTTTTTCATTTTGGGAGGTTGGGGCCTAAAAGGGGGAACTGATCCAGTATTTACTGTGGTTTACTACGTGTTTGAGAATAATGCTTATCATAAGTTGCCTGCACGTGGTATGGAAGCTGTTACTTTGGGATAGTATTTCCGAAAATGTATCATGTAAAAAGAGTCACTGGAAACAATGAAACACTAATGAACTAGCACGGAGAAAGAGAGCTAGTTTTTCAGAAATAGTAGGTGATATATTCGGTGTATTGATACTCTCAGTGGGCGTCATTCTGAATTCACATAGAAGTTGTAACTTGTCAACAGTAGTTGATCTTCTCTCGACTTATACTGCTGGAGGCTTCTTGATGATACACACAGAAATGGTTGCAATTAGGTCAACAGTTTTACAAAATCAACTTCCTCTTGATATTTGATTGGCAAAAGAGGGCGAAGTCTGTAGAATGCTTAAAGTCCAACATTGTTGCACTAACAATCCTGATAAGAGTGAGGAAATTAGAGGGTATATTAAGAATATGACAAAACTTCAAGACAATTTGAAACCACCGGAAGTTGACAGTGTATGGGAAAGACTAACAAAGAATATTTCTTCTATAGGGACTTGGTTTTCTAACTTAGGGAAAAGTATTTTAGGTCAAAATATTCTTCCAATAGTGGGTATAACAATAATAATTTTAGTAATAATGATTAGTGCAAATTTTATAGAAACAAAAGAAAAAGAAGAAGATATGAAGTGAATGGGAAAGGAAATAAAAGAAAGAGGACATACGAATATATACAAATAGAGGACATGAAAGGAAGGATTTATAAAAAGATGAAAGATTAAGAAAGCAAAGATACAATTTGGAAAGAAAAAGAGGAGAATAAGAATGAGAAATGCTGTAAGTTGGCATCTGGTTAGGAAGGGCAATTTTGTGATGGCTTAAAATTCCATCAGAGAGGGGATTGATGGAGCAAGGACTCATTGGAAAGAGACTTGCTTGGAAGCAATCTGCTCCTTTAACTAACTAACTAACTAACTAACAAGTTATTAAATTTGTTTTGTGTCAAACTAATACGCGGGTTAGTGAAGCTTGCTTACATGTTTACTAATGAGAATAATATGAACAAAGGACTAAAACTGCTCTAAACGCGGAAATCTTTACAGCAAATGCGTCAACTGCATCTACGCAGTGTGACGAGCTATCGCTTGAAGGGAAATTCTTGCGCATGAGAAGAAGACACTAAAATGGAGTCCTGAAGACTCGTGTGCATGGCATCTGCTTGTTTGAACTAAGTCAAATGGTTTTTACTAAAGCTAACATGGGGATAACTCTAATAAATAAACTGGGAGAGAGTAGAGGCGGGTGGTATACAGTGCGACCATTTTATTTGTCAAAGTAACATCTGTCTTTTTACTTTATCACTAGTGCTTATTTGGGCCTCTCATGTATAACTGAAGTAAGCTGAGTGAGAGAAAGACTGCGCATGTCCACTGGAAGTTAACCCAGAATGATGACATAGATATTGAACGGAAGCCAAAGTCGCACAATATTATACCCTGGTAATGGATGGTGAAAAGTTCAAAGACGTGGAATTGCATTAAGACTGTTAAAATAATGTTGCAAATAAAATGTGAATGCGGGTGTGAAATAAAATTATGAATAAAAATTAAGGGGATTGGTTTGTGAACAATGGTCGAACTGATTTATATGACATGTAAGCATGGTGTGATGATCTTCCTCCCCTTGCCTGACCAATTAGATTTTGTATTTTTACGATATTGAAACTTTAGTGGGTGGAACATGAAGAATGAAAGGTATAATTGAGATAGCTTTAGTTAGTTAGTTAGTCGAGATGCTGTGAGTTGTCGATGCGTAGAGGCTGCTGGGAGACATGCTGTGAAATGCTGATGAAGAATCGAATGCAGAACCTGAAGCAGAACTTTCTATCCTAATTTAATTGGGTTAGA
Source organism: Lissotriton vulgaris (assembly GCF_964263255.1). Lineage (NCBI taxonomy): Eukaryota > Metazoa > Chordata > Amphibia > Caudata > Salamandridae > Lissotriton > Lissotriton vulgaris. The sequence continues at coordinate 265,361,528 of NC_141689.1, read as the reverse complement.
TCAGAAGATTTGAGGAAGAATCTTGAGGAGGAAGAGAGTATCAGAGAGTGGTGTGACGCAATTGTTTGTATTTTAGAGAGGTCATCTATCCTGTCCTGATTCCTGCCCTGAAGTCTTTGTCGCCTGATCTATCCCGGGGGACCTCTACCAGCCCTTTGGCCAGGTAAATATATGTTCACGCTATTTGCAGATGTTCTTTTCTCTCTGTCCTCTCCCTTTCTTAGCATTGATCATTGCATGAGTCCAAAGTATGTGCTTGATGATCAATTAATTGAATTTTCACTCCTAAGAATGATGGTGACTAAGCTGTTTATTTGCGATGGTTCACATGCATTAATTTAGATAAAGATGTAAAACGTTCCTGAGTCTGTGGTTATTTACATTGATTAAATAACAGATAGTTTTATGTCATGTTCACCATCAACTAGTTCAACTAATGGTCCATCGACCAGAGGAAAGAACTTTTTGATCAGTGAAAGGATAGTTAGGAATAATAAGTAACTAATCCTGAACACTGTGGAAATTATAAACCTGAACTGAGCGGTTTTAACTACTTGTGAGTTTATGGGCCCAGGTGAGTATATGGTAGTGGAGTATCTGTAGTTGTTGAACCGCTGGATCAAGGCTTTTGTCACTCATAATACTGAGTCAGCTCTCCCTGCAGCCACCGACAACATCAGAATGGTGTTAGACCATGGTGGCTCTGCCACTCTGATCTCACTGGACCTGTCAGCCGTGTTCTTTGGATTTGAGACCTGCAAGCAAGCTTCTTTTGACAACCTCGTCTAAATGCCCTTTCCCTAAATGATATGTATTGCCAATGCTTCCCAACTCAGATCTGTAGCTTTGGCTTTGAAACTGTGTTGTATGCGGACGACATGATGAATATCATAACACTATCTGATAATCCATTTATCGCACAATTGCTGCATGTCCCCAGTATTGTTCCGTCAAGGGCTCACGGGCAACGAGTGGTGCAGCCTTCAGAGCACTGGAACAAGAGGACGCTTCTTTGGATTCCCGCTTTTTTATCCATCTGCGGAGGGCGGGGGCCCTCCACAGGTACGCCCACGGGGCGCGGTCTTCCGGGTGGGTGTCTAGGACAACCCCTTCTGGGCGGGAAGGGCGTGCTCCGGCTACACCGCTTTGGGCATACCAGCCGAACCATGCCCCCTGCCCAAAATGGTTTCCCAGGGGGATAGGGGCACCCATCCATACGTTCGGGGGGACCGAGTGGTCTTCCCTTTCCAGTATTTGCCTTGATGAGATAAAATTGGTCAAAGCTCAAAGCAAAGAAAATAGAGGTAATTGTTTCTGGTAAAACATCTTTACCTTTGTCACCTAATTGGGTACCTCCTGAACTATGAGACATCTATACTCCTGTTAGCTCAGGCACCAATCTTGGCTTTGTCATTAATGATCACCTATCTTTTGTGAAACTAATTTCTTCTCTTTCATCAGGCTGCCTGCCTTTCTCAGAGCCTTCAGGAAAATGTTCTTTCTGTGCCCTACATGGTTTTGGTAAACTGATGTCCAATCTCTGATATTTTCCCGCGTGGACTGCGCCAATTCTCTGCATTTCGGCTAGCCAGTGTTACGCAAGGTTCTTTCCACTAGACTGCTACCACATATGCTAAGACTGGCTCATGCAGGCTAGAATGATTTTATATGTGGGCGTAACAGATGATCACACATTAGGCACCTATTTCAAGTAATAGAAAGTTCTTCACAAACATGCCCATATTTTGCCATACCCACTGGGATACAGAGAAGGCCTTTGATGCCTTATGTTGGAAATACTTTTTCTGCACACTATACACATTTATCATTAGTAACCATATGTTCCAATGGATTTAATTGGTATACTCACGTCCCAAAGCTAGACTCAAAATAAGCAGTTCCAATATAACAGTGAAAGAGAGAAACAGCGAGAATAGGCAAGAGAATGAGAATAGGCAAGATGGCCGCTGACAGGCCGTAAGGAGTAGTTGCACTCCTACCTCTCTCCCAAAGGTTACAGGCTATAGCTGTCACTGCCGGCTGCTGCTGAGAGAATGCCTAGTGAACTTCTCCCCTAAATTCTGCGTGAACAAATCACCGGTGCCTGCTACTGAGATAACGCTGAGAGAATGATGGTCTATTCTCGGATTATCTTGAAAAGCTGTTCTTCATGAAAATTATTTTAAGAGAACTATGCTCTGGGTGCTTGATTGGATACTGCAGCTACCGTGGCGTTCTGCCCCGACTAAAGTGAGGCAAGCTCGTGTTTCACGGATTGTTGAGTCTATTGGCGGGGGAGACAGGCAGTGCTGGTCGAATCTAGTACGAGCCATGGCGCCGAAGACACAGAAAGCAGCAATGGAGCAAAAGGGGCTAAAGGAGCAAAGGGAGCAAAGAGAAAAAGAGAAAGCTGCCTTTAGTGATCCGGGATCTCCAGCAGCTAACTTAAGGACAAAGATACAATCCCGGAAACTTATTGGGGTAAAAAAATGCTCAAAAAGATGTCGATGAACCTAAGCTAATTGGCAGCAATGGATAGGCAAAAGAAAAAAAGGAGAAGGAAAAGGAGAAAGGTACCGGAGGAAAAAAATCCAATAAGGCTCTACGGAATGGTGAGCATGATACTAGAGAAGCTACATTAAGACAGCCTACATTGATGGAATCCTTTGCCCCAGTGGTCGCTCTGTGTTCACCAAGTCCACGGCTAACTCTGCATCCTTCCACCACAGAGACGGCGGAGGTGCGCACACTCAGCGAGAGGTGAGCAGCGGTGAGAATCAGCAAAGCCCGGCTGATCGAGTTACGGGGACGCAGGCCACAGTGGGAGATACTGATCGACGGATTGTAGAGGCTGCCGTGGCTGGGTCAGAGGCACTCATCATTCATCGTCAAGCGGCAGAACATTGCCAAGAATTTGTATCTCTGCATGCACCAGTTCTACAAGCGATACAAGTATCATAGTCTACTGTGAGTCAGCAGGTATGGGGAGAGAGTGTGGCAGATTCAGCTTTTTTACCTCCTATAATCCCTAATGATACTACAAGCAGACTTGAAGGAGGTGGTAGGACTGGTCCAGGGGCACAGAATTTGTCTCTATCTCTAATCACTGCCCTGAATAGGGATGAACAAGGGCAGAGAGCTGAACAGGGAATGGGTGAGCAGCCATTAGACCCCCTGAAATTGCCTCCTAATACTGGGTCCATCATAGAAGGTCTTGATACTGCCTCCCTAATACCGGGTTCACCCAGCGACGATTGTTTTTTCTCTCTTAACGATGGAGAGGGTGAGGAGGAGGATGAAGAAGGCTCCGAAATAGGATCACTCTCCTCAGACGCAGAGAGCAGCACAGTGCCCTCAGGACTGGAATCAGACACTTCAGAGGTAGAAGGGGACACATTACACAAGCCTTCCCCGCGTTGGAAAATGAAATCCAGTATGAACAGACTGCGAAATAGATTGAAAAACTCAGTAAGTCCTTCACCCCCAGAAGTAGTAAAGAGATTGGACTGGGACTACTCGGCTACTTCTCTGCTATACCAGAAGGGAACAGGGGTTAACCCCTCACAGGCACATCCGCAGAGCCAAGTGCAGTCCTCTAGTCTTGACCTCGTATATACAACTCTGAGGCAGATGCAGGGGGGGGCCAGGTCAGAGAGCCGTAGAGCTAGGCAGGCAAATAAAAAAATACAGGGGTCCCTCCGAAAAGTAAATAAATTGTACTCAGACCTAGTGGGCAGGGTCACGGAAGTTGAAGAAAGAACTGGGAAACTGGAGGATGAAGTTGTGAAATGGCAAGAGTTTAGGCAGGATCAAGGAAGACAACATCAGATGTATTGTGGAAGCTTGAGATTTCAAGAATCGTCAAAGAAGAAACAACATAAGACTCTTGGGTGTGGCAGAAGGGAAAGAAGGGCAAGACGTGCAGGCCTACGTTATTGAACTGCTTAGAGGGGCACTCCCGGAGATAACCGGGTGGGTCTGGGAAAATGAAATCCAGCGTGCTCATAGATTTCCTCTGTCTCAGAGAAAGGCTTACACTATAGATAAACCAAGAGCGATTTTGGTTTATGTAGGGAATTATTTGTTGAGAGAAAAAATCATGAGCAAAGCTAAGCCCGAGGCTAAACATCATCATGAAGACACGTTTTTTGTGAGGCCTGATTTCTGCCACACTACTGTGGAAAGAAGATGGCGGATGAGGCAATTAATAACACCATTTCAGAACCTAGGGTGTGAGGCCTATTTAATGTTCCCCAGTCGCCTTAAAGTAGAGGAAAACGGGCAGTTCAGGATATTCTACTCAGAAATTAAGGCTCAAGAATACCTTACTTGGGTCGAAGAAAATAGAGGCCAGACCAGCAGGACGGGCGTGGTGATGCAAAGAAATCGAAAGTTTCAACAATAGAAGGATTTGAAATTTAAATGAGGGGCTGGATCTCAGATTGGAGATTTCAGTAGTAGAGAAAAGCAGTGGCAGCAGTATAATGAGGGGAAAGATGGCAGAGGGAGGGGGAGCGACAATCCAGGGTCACAGCTGTCACATATAGGTCAGGATTGTCCTATTTGCCAGTAAAGGGGGGTATGTCAGGGGGGTTCCCAGGGGACGGGGGGTGGAAAGGGGGAGGGTACAGGGCACGGCACATGGGCACAACACATGGGGTTCTTGGGAGTTGGAGTAAGATGGCTGAACATAAAATGCAATAAAGTACAAAGGAGAGAATTGAGCAAAAAATTTAATAAAAAAGATATGATTAAAGAATGTAGGTTTATGTGGTTAGGAAAATCACCAGATGTATTTGAATGGGTACCCGAATTGTGACATGGAATGTTTGTGGGTTAAATGAGCGACAGAAGAGGCAAACGGTCTCTATATTATTAAAAAGTATGAGGGTGGATTTTTTGCTCCTGCAGGAAACACGTATCATGGGGTCGCAAGGGTACCTTTTGGATCAGCTAGGGTTCTATGTATTGGCATGTTCCCGACAGGGCTCCAGCAACAGAGGAGTGGCAATACTATCTAGGCGGAGGGACATTATAACTAGAAAGAAGCTGGAAAATAAATGGGGGAGATGGGCCCTAGTGGAGTGCCTTATTAATGGGCAATGGAATACTCTTGGCTCAATCTATGGATCAACTGAGGATGACCCTGAAAATTTAGAATTTTTAGATATGGAATTAGCTACTTGGGCCCCTTGTATTGTCCTTGCTGAGGATTTTAACATCAATGGGGCGGATGGTTTAGAGTTAGGATCTCAGGGTAGGTATCAAGGTAGAAAGAGGAGGGTTTGTCAAGCAGTTCTTAGTCTTGCAAGAAACAATGCATTATTAGACGTTTGGGGCAGTTTACAGCCGGGGGAGAAGGGATTTACATTCCATTCGGCTCCACATAGGGTATGTGTACGATTAGATTATTTTCTCATCTCTAGTGCCCTCCTTTCTGTATCAGAAATTGAGAGACTATCTCGTATACTCTCTGACCACAATCCCCTGATCTTGAACTTATCCTTGGCAACAATTACCAGAAGTGAGAGGGTATGGACCTTTGAGAGAGGGCTGTTGGATGATGACAACTATGTGCAGCATATGACACATGTGAAGCATTTCTTGAAATAAATAGGGGTAGCACGGCAACGGGTTTTGTTTGGGATGGCTTTAAGGCCGGAGTCCGGGGGGAGACCTTAGGCTTTAACACTAATAAACGAAAGCAAGAGCAGCTGAGAAATCTGGGATTAAATAATGCACTATTGGAGGCCGAGGATGAATTCACTAGAGGTGTTTTATCAGGTATACCGCTTGAACAGGCCCTCATTAAAGTGGCAACAGCAAAAATGGAGGCTGAAGAGGATGTAGCAAGCAAGGCTGCCAAGATCCATATGGCAAACAGGGAAAAATGCTATGAGGCCAGTGAAACAGTGGGCTGTACTCTAGCGGTACCGGCGAGGCAAAAGGTGGCGATAGGAGAGATAAGGGAAATCAAGGATAGCTCAGGAAAGTTAATTACAGATCGGCGAGGGGTTCGGGAAGTATTCAGGCAATTCTATGCAACGCTATACGATGGACAAGGAAAGGACCCTGAAGAAATAAAAGCATACCTACAAGATATATCGCTGGCAATTTTAGGGGAACAGGATAGTGAGAGATTAGATGCCCCTTCAGAGACATAGGAGATAAAATAAGCTATGATGAGCCTCCCATCGGGAAAGGCAGCGGGCCTGATCAAATACCACTGGAATTTTTTAAGATATTTTGGAATATATTGGGCAATGACATGATAAATGTGATAAAACAAGCCCAGATAGTGGAGTTGGAGGCTTTGAATTTCGGTAAAGTGTCAGGCTATTCATTAAATACCTCGAAGACGCAAATAATAAAGAATCAAAAGGTGGCCTTGATCAGCGGGTGGTGCAGTCGGGTATATATTTAGGGATCATGATCACCTTAGATTTAGATAATTTTGTAGAAGCAAATATAACCCCTATAATTGCTAAAGTGAGAAAGGGCTTAGACAGGCTGCATAATTTACATTTATCTATAGTTAATCGTACCAACATTGTAAAAATGCTGATATTGCCGCGGTTTTTGTACATTTTTAGGGCAGTCCCGTTGCTTTTTGAAAATAAATGGTTCAAGATTTTAGAGTATATGATTAATAGGTTTATTTGGGCCAAGGGAAAAACTAGAAGGGCATTACGATTTATGGCACTCCCAAGGGACAGTGGAGGCTGGGCGCTCCCGGACGCTGGGCGCTCCCGGACTTAAAACTATACTATTGGGCAGCAGCCCTTCAGTATATGACGTGGTTGTTAGGGGGAGCAGAGGCAGAAGGGTAGGATGAGTTGGGTACCATAGCAATATATGCCTTGCTGCTGGGGGACGAGGTTGAGAATGTGCTTCTTAAACAGTTTGATTCAAGTTATTTCAAGAGAACTCGATTCAAGACTATAATGGCAGCGCATAGTGTTTGGAAGGCTTTTAGTAAGAGATTTGGCCTAGGGAAATACGAGAATGATTAACAATCCTACATTTCCTCAAGATATCTTTGCTGATTCAGTGTTTAAATAGTGGAGTAGAAAGGGAATTACAAAGATTGGGGATGACATGGGCACACAGGGAATGATGCAATTCTCAGAGATTCAGCTGAAATATGGAGTAGATCCAAGACAATTTTTTTAATTCTTACAAGTGAGAAGCTTTTTAGCAAATAAAACAGGAGGGCCGGCAGGATTTGGAAAAAACTCAATCATGGAGATTGTCCAGGGCGGGGTAGATTGCACAATTAAGAAATGTTATTTTGAATTATTAGAAAGTAAACAGGATGATTTGGAGAAGTGGGGGGATAAGTGGGCTCAGAAGTTAGAGGTGGGAAAGGAGTGTTTTAAATTGTCATTAGATATGGGACAGAATATTTTGTGCTCCGCAGCCCTTCAGGCGCAGCATCATTAAACATTGTATCGGTTATACTATACGACAGCAAGAATTGCACAATGGGGGGGTCTAACGGGTATCAACTGTCCAAGATGCGGAAGTATGGAGGCAGACATTGTGCACGTATTTGCGACATGTACCCACCTTCGTACAATACTAAAAGATATTGAGACATTTTTTCACAGATCATCAGCAATACAGATTACTTTAGCGCCTTCAATAATATTGCTGGGAGTAAATGTTGATGGTAGTCAGATGGAAGGTGGATATTTTATTTTCGTAGCAATGGCAGTATTAAGGTTATGCATTGCCACAGCATGGCTCAACCCACTACCACCGACATATCATCAATGGTTAGCTAGACTATTGATGATTTATAATCTAGAGAAGGCAATTTATGCAAGAAAAGGAAAGAATGGAAGGAAATTGGGATTGAAAATTTGGGAACCTATAAATAGATGGAAGGAGGAGAATAACGATGTTTAGACTTTAATTTAAGATGCTCAATTCGTATGTTATAACATGTATTAGAACTACCTGTGTGAAAATACAAATGTAAATGTAATGTATTATATATTGGTTTCTCCTTATGTTGGACTTTGGCGTGCTGTGCCCTGTACTTATAAACGGGGAAAAACCTTTAATAAAAAAAAATGTAAAAAACTAAGAGAAAAACAGCAAGGTTGTCCACTATGACCTATCTTATTTGAGGTGACAGTGGAGCCGTTTGCCAAAACTTTGATGTTGGCTGGTGCAGACCGGGGTTGCCCTCTGAGTGATGGAACCCACTCTGTCTCTTTGTATGTGGATGACATCATCCTCTTTATCAAGAAAGTAAGAGGGAGTGTAGATTACATCTTTGAGATACCACACAAAAAGTGAACTGGTTCAAATCCTGCACATACCCTGCATTAGAGGAACTCATCCACTTCACCTCATTCATTAGCAAGCTAACATAACATGGGAACCACATACATTGAGATGCCTCGGGATCAGAGGGTCCATGAAGGAATTGGGGGGCACCATGGCAGATACAATTGCTTCTCTTAGACGACAAGTGGCCTTTTAGAAGAGACTGCCACTTGACTCAATGGGCCATGTGGCTATCGCAAAGATGGTGGTGCTCCCAAAAATGTGTTAATTTACTAGTGCTGGTGCCCTCAAGTAACTTTTGGAGGATTGGACAGCCTTTTGGGCCATGTCTGCATGCAACACTGCTGCGAAAAATTCCTGAAAGTAGCATTACACTGATGGAGACCGGTTAAGCATAAGGCATGGAAAGAAATCCATTGTGCTCCTGCTGTAGCCCTAATAGGCCTTCTTAGGGCAATGGGTTACTTCCATAATAAAGACCTGTAGTATTTGGACAACGTAGATATATTTACAATTGGCAGCCTGTTTAAGAATGCTCAGCTGCTGTCGTTTGACTCAATTATAAGCTTTGGGTTCCACAGGGTCAATTTCAAACTTACAATTCCCTCGCTAACACACTTAAAAACAGACTGCAAGAATAAAGATATTGAAACGGCCACCCTTGAGTACATACAGACCATCTACATCAGTGATGCTCAAAGTACAGCCTGGCGGCTAAATCTGGCCCTCCTGACCTTTACATGCAGCCCCCTGGTCAACAGCAGGACTGGGCTGCTATTTATTTGACTCAGAACTAGGATTAAAAATATGTTAAATACACAGACAAACCTTTATTTGTTAATGTTAATGTGAACTAGTATTTATATAGCGCCTAATCACCGGCAGGTCTCTTAGCGCTTAGAGGAGGGTGGGCAGAAGCTACTAGACGGAATCAAGAACAATCAAGAACATTAATTGAAGTTAAATAAGTTAAGTAACTAGGATGCCCTGCACTGCTTAACCTTAGGAACTCCTTTATTTTTAAAGACCTATTGCCACTGAAGCAACAAAATATATGTTCTCTTCGAAAATCAAAAAGTGTATTTCATTAACATGAAGAACCATTTCACCTTAGCCCATCAGATTATATCAGTGCATTGAGATGTATTTTCTTTTAAAGTGAGAGTTTTCAAACATAAATTCAGAAACATTCATTCTTCCCCTTACCCTGAAAACAAAGCCAATAGTGAACTTAGAGGCAAGTCAGGTATGTGCACACTTTGGGTGGCCTGGGTGTCATTTAAACATGAACAACATTATAGTTTATTAAATCAAATACAGGAGAAGGTTTTGCACAGCAGAAGTCATCCATTTTGAGATTCTCTTATAAGTAATAATGGAAAAAGGAGGGAATGTGAAATAAAACAGTTGCCAGGATCACACACATTGGTTAAGTGGGGAAGCCGGGATTAATCCCAGGTTATCTTGTTTCACATTGTGCAATTCATTCACTAGATGTATATGCGTTGCTTCCCCTACACCCACCATGCTGCCAAACCCACAGCAAAATGCCCCCTTCATGACTGCAGCTTTCGGTCACATCACAAACCAATCTATTTGGCCCCTGGGAAAATATTTGCATGTACCCATGATCTACATGATGGGACAATGAGACATTTAGTATTTTGTCATACCGAACCCTACAGAAAGTTTGGAGCTATCATACGTGCTAAATTAGAGATACATGGAATACTGATCCAGGAAGCTGTGTCGGTGACAAAGATTGAAATTAAATAATAGCGTACCCCAACTGTCTCTCACAATGCCCATTTTCAATATATTCAATGTTATTCATATTTCATACTTAGCGCCTGGCACGCTTCAAAAGATGTACCCTACTGCCACATCAAAGTACCCGAGATGGTCACATAATGAGGCTAGCTGCTGAAATGTGCTTTGGGAATGCCAAGTTAGAGTTGTATACTGGATGCAAGTCACACATATGCTGACATAAATTAAAGTACATGCAAACATATATAATCCTGAATGCTGGCCTTTGGGACAGTTTCCTCGACCATGCTCAGAAATGGCCGCCTCCAGGTTTCTACGCTTTGCTCCTTTACAAGCGAAGTGCATAACAACTGTGAATTCGCAAGCCATTTATTTATTTATTCATGTATCAAGTTTTTTAAGGGATAGCAACTTGAACTCCATAAATGAACAGAAGCCCGAATTATTTTGCTACAGCTAGAACAAATTAAGGACTTTAGCAAGGTAGCAGAGCCACAACAATGGGACAAACTATTGGCCAAAGTGAGTGAGCTGAATCAGGATGATCCAATGCCACACTGAACAACTTGGGCTGCCCGCACGCACTATAGTATGCTGCATTAGTGAAATTGTGTGCGTCAACTCAAAGAGACATGCGTAATAAAGATGGGCCCAACTATTAAAATGCCCTGTAAGTGAAATATTGTAAGTCAGTGTGCTTTGGTATCACAAGTACTATGTAGCCCAAACCTGCACTATTATTGTGTTTTCCTTGTGCACACACTTACTTGACAGAAGTGCTATCTTTTATTTATTTATTTAAGTATTTATTTGAAATCCAGAATAGGTTGACCAATCAATTCATACATATTCATAAATATTGTTCATGCAGTGATCATCAATAAATGCACATCAGTACATCCCAGGTTAATAACAAGAATAGGGTAAGCTTAAAAAACATGAAATTGATCATTCTAGCACCCCAAGAAGAAAAGCAATTTCAAAATACATAAAGTGCTTCAATACTTGAAATGTGCAAAATAGCAAAATAGTAATCAGGCCCTCTACTCTGACCTTAGTCTTTACATAAAGAATGATCCCCATACTTTATCAAACTTCTTAGTTCCGCCATTTTTATTGCATATAGCCATTCACTGTCTCTAACTTGCTTCATTTTTCGCACCCGGTCCCCTAATATTGGAACTAATCGTGAGAAAGAGATGTTGCCACTGTCATTGCAACATAAACTAATTTTGTCCATTTATTAATCAAGCCAAGGGATGGATGATATCCTAGGACTTTCAACCAAGCACAAGGGACCAGTCTACTTTGCCATTCAGTCTCCAAATAATGTAATATGTCATTCCAAAACTCATGTATAAATGGACACTGATCAATAGTATGAACCCAGTTGGATGGAGGACCATCTAAGCATCTAAAAAGGTGATTTAGCAGAATATGGTAAACTTGGGACAGAAATTGCGGGTTCTGAATAACTGCCATTTACTGAAAAATAACATCCAATGCCAATTGGTTCAGGTTGACACACTAAAATTAAGTGTATTGACTTCACCCCATATCCTAGCTGTTAATTCCAGACTTTCATATTTTTCCCATTTCTCAATTGCTGTTTGAGTGAGATCCTGATTTCTTTTTAGAAGTAAGCAATTGTATCCATTCCCCAGGATTTTTATCTTTGTATGCTTCGAAAAGTGCAGAAACTGTGAGGCATATTATCAAGACTGGGAGACAAAATTATTGCTGTTTTATCAGCAGGAAACTGCTGCAAAAGTGGCGATAATAGACTTGATAATATGCCCTACAGAATTCCCATAGAAGTCCAGGTTAGATGTCTAACCTGGGTTTCTATGGGAATTAACAAAGGCATATTATCAAGCTCATTATCGCCACTTTAGGTGCAGTTTCCTGCCGATAAAGCGGCAATAATTTTATCGCCCAGTCTTGATAATATGACCCTGTGTTTTTACTACAATTTATCTGCCCCATTTCCAAATTACTAAAAACATTATACAGCATTCTGTATGAACCAAGAAGGAGAAAATCATTTTGGGTTTGACTCATGAATTTCTAAAACTATTTCAGATGGCAATTTAATCCCTGATTCCAAAACAAGTTCTGACAGGGGTATCGAAGCATTAATAACGGGGTCATCATGCCTCCTAAAAAAAATAAAAAAATCTCTACACATAACAGATTTGTTACTTTGAGTTGAAAATACAAATCTCTGAGTTGGACTACAAAATACATGGAGAAAGAATAGCATGTCTGTATTGTAAGTCTAATTATTAAAATAACAATATAAGTTACCTTACCAAAATTCTCTACATGATAGTCGTGTTAGGAAAATGTGGATGGAAAAAGTAAGATATTGTAATGATAATACATGCTGAAAAAAAGTCCGTCTATGTCATATTGCTGTAAAATGCCAAGAAACATGAATTTAAAATAAAATCTCGATGTGCCAGACTACTTTGTGCACTGCCTTCAGGCTATCCAAAAAGCAGTAGCACATTTAATCCTGGAAGTTCCATTAAGAACGTCTATCACATTACATCAGCAGGACTTACACTGGCTGCCCATTGAGCGATGCACCATCTTTAAAACTTTATGCCAGACTCACATAGCAGCACAAAGAGCAGGACTGATTTACCTTGGAGAAAGGTTTCCTTGGTACTGCCCATCGTTCATCATTCACTCCTCAACATCTTCTCAGGTTGTCATCCCATGGATTAAAGGCAGCAGGGCTGGTAGAAATGCCTTTCTTATCTCTGGGATGCTCTACCAGACTTTTATCTTGTACGCACAGATTAAGGGAAAGTTTCCTCCTCTTGTTTTGCTCCACTGCAGCTATCTCTGTGTTATGATGATCCATAGTGCAAGGATGTCACTGACTCACGCAGTTTTCACACACCCACACAACTACTCTTACATCCATACAGCCACTCACACATCCTCTCACACTCTCAAAACTACCCACACTGCCACTCACAGATCTTTTTCTACAACACTTCCACATGCAGTCACACACCAACCACACACTCACACACCCACTTACATATCCACAGAACCACTCACACACTCAGGTTGCAGGGATGTTATAGTTAAGAAATAGCATTAAACTAAAAATTGAAATTCACTGAAAAAAGTAAAAGGACGTGATAGTTAGGAAATAACATTTAAACCTCTTTGTAGTCTCAGGATCATCTGTATAGATTTCTAGATAAAGAGGCAGAATGAACAATCACATTGCCGAAATACACAAGGTCACTGGAAACATTTCCTTGTGGTCCATTACACAGATATATTATAGAATATGCCTTGGGCATTTTCCCAACAAGTTTGCAGTCACTAATTAATCAGAAGAAAGTACTCCACTTGAGTAGATATTTTGTGCAAAACTTTGACTCCTGTTGGATAAAGGGGCAGGTGCGGTTGTGTTGCGGCCCAGTTTCTCACACAGCTACTGACACAGCCACACCCACACCGACACAGGCCCCCCTCCATTGGGCTCATTGAGCCTGGGGTCCACCAACCTCCCATGGCTTTATTTAATAAAGGAGGGGGGCCGCGTGCCCCCCTTTTGTGGCTTTAATAGGCCCTGGGGACCGCCACCTCCCCAGGGCTTAGATATTTTAATGGGGGGAGGGGGGGATGTGGACCCTTTGGGACCCTGGAGACTACCACCTCCCTGGGACCAGTAATTTAAATTGGAGTGGGAGGGGGCCTCGTTGGCCCCTCCAGTGCCAGGCCATATACGCCCCAGGGACCACCACTTCCATGGGGCCCGCCATTGAAAAATAGAGGAGGGGAGCCACGCAGCCCCCCTGGAGCCCTGAGGACCACCACCCCTCAGGGCTGGCTTCCCATGTTGCAGCATGCTTACCCTGGGACATAGCTGTGGCACACTTCCACCAAGCAAGAGAAAATGTTAACTCTGCTACCAGCCACCAGGAGCCGTTAAACTGCTCCTGTTTTCTAGGAGCAGAATTTTCATCAGATTCCCTGCCTGCTGTCATGTGGGCAGGGAAACAGATGGAAGAATTGCTCCCACACACAGGGAGCTGCATATTTAGCAGCATACTGTGTGTGGGAGCAATGTCTGCTCTCGTAGTTGTCAGGGAGCCAGCTGGGATCTTGAAGGCATTAAGGCTCTCCTGGGGTTCCCATCAAAGCACACTATGTGACCTGGGTGGGGCATGAGACCCAAGTAGATGGGAACGGGCCCCTGGGGAAAATAGGCCTGGGGAGGGGGCGGTGCAGCCCCCATTAAATTGAGGCCAGGCTTTGGCTGGAAGAGGGAAGAAATGAGCAGAAAAAGGCAAAACAGAGCAGGAGAGAACAAACAGAGGGCAGTACAATGAGCAGAAAAGGCAAAATGGAAGGCAGGAAATGTAGCCAAATAAGAGGCAAGAAAAGCAAGTTGACAATGCAAAACAGAGTGCAGTAAAATGAGAAGAAAATACCCCAAAAAGTGCAGAAAAAGAGCAGAATAGGCGAAATAGAGCAGAAGAGGGCAAGACAGAGAGCAGAAGAGTGAGCAGTAAAGTAAAAAAGAGGGCAGAAAAACTAGCAGAAAATGTAAAACATGGCTGAAGAGGGCAAAAAACAAGCAGAAATGGCAAAACTGATGGCAGAAAAATGGGTAGAAAAAAGGCAAACCAGAGGGCAGAAATAAGAGCAGATATGTCAAAGCAGGGGGCCGAAAAACGAGCAGGAAAGGCAAAACAGAGCAGGAGAGAACAAATAGAGGGCAGTACAATGAGCAGAAAAAGGCAAAATGGAGGGCAGGAAAAGTAGCCAAATAAGAAAGACCAAAGGGCAGAAAAACGAGCAGGAAAGGCAAAACAGAGCCCAAAAAGATCAGGCACAAACAGGGCAGCAGGTAGACAGGCAGCAGAGGGTAGTGGGCTGTGGGCAAGCCAGACACGAGAACTGTCCAAGAAAGAGCTGGCATGACTTCCTGGTGGTGCTACATTTAAATATGGGAGGGCAGCCACGGGGACCCCCCTCGATTGGGCTCATTGAGCCCTAGGGACCACCACCTCTCTGGGGCTTTTTAACATTAGCATATGTGATACTGGTGGGAGGCCATGCTGCCCCCTTCAGGGCCATATACTGCACTGGGGACCACCACCTTCCCGGGCCAGCCCATCATGCAAACAAAATAAGGGGTGCAGTGTAGCCCCTGTTCTGGAGCCAGTTTTCACCCTGGGGATCGCCAGGCCCCAGGGCTGGTTCCTGCTATCTAGCGAGGTGCCCACCCTCAGGAGACGGCTGTACACTTTTGCTTGGCGGTAGCTGGAACAGCTCCCGCCAAGCAAGAGCAAACTCTAACTCGTTCCATCAAGTGGGAGCTGTCAAATTAGTCCCAGTTGCTGGGAGCGGAGTTTTCATCTGCTTCCCTGTCCGATGTCATACAGGCAGAGAAACAGATGAATAGGATTCCTGCATGCAGGAACAATGCTGTAGGAGGCAGGGAGCTGGCTGGGGCCACAGGTGCATTAATGCTACCCCCCTCCCCCCCCCCCAGTGCCCATCAAAGCACACTGGGAGTCCAGGAATTGGCCACGGCACCCAAGTAGATGTGGTAGCATGTGGCTAAAATCGACCTGAGAGGGGAGTTTTGGCCCTCCTCCCCCCTTGAATTTTGGCCAGCCTTGGTTGGAAGGCAAAACAGAGGGAAAATAAGAGAGCAGAACATGCCAAACAGAGGGCAGAAAAACGAGCAGAAAAGGCAAAATGAAGGAAAGAAAAATTATTAGAAGAGGCAACACAGATGACAGAAAACGAGCGGGAAAGGAAAAACAGAGGCCACAAAAATAGGCAGAAAAGGCAAAACAGAGCAAGAAACGAGAAGAGAAGGCAGCAGGGAGACAGGAATCAGACAATAACGGAATGAAGCAATTTGGACAGGAGAACTGTCGCAGGGGGAGCTGGCACGAGGACCTGATTAATTTGTACAGAAATTAAACCTTAACAGGAAACACATACATATATAAACATAGCAGATGCTCAAATTGAATCTCCACTTCTGTAAAGGGCAAATGATCGTAATCACCTGGGATTGACAAAGGCAAAGCAAGTGTTATTCCTCGACAATTCCACAGTGAAAGATGATCTGAAATGTTTTGTGGAGGTGAATGCATTGGTGATCTATTGGTGCACAATTGTGTAGTGGCAGTGAAGAGTCCTTACTTTGTGAGAGTAGAGTCCATAGTTCTCCCTTTAAATGACCCCGATTATACAAATGTGCAAAATCACTGGAAAATTGCCTGCCCCATCCACCTTAGTAAGATTGCAGTGGCTATGTCATGAGTGATGTAATGGTCATATGGGGGACTGAGGCGGTCGCATATAAGTAGGGCTCCCGGCTGGTGGCTTTGGCAGACCTGGCACATCATTACTTTTTTAAGCCCATCCGCCCAGGTGATCCATGGAAAATCAAACGGGACAGAATCCCCTTTTGTGAGCTGTGTCACTTCTGCTGAGCTGTCCCCAACATGAAAACCCAGTCAAAGAAATGGCGGATCATCAGGCCCCAATACCAATCAGCAGTCTAAGAAAAAGGTGTGGCAGCATTGGTGGATTGGACACATCCCAAGGCATAGCCAAGGCAGACATTCCAGAGCCTGACACCAGCACCAGCGAGGCGCCGGACTGGACTGCAGGGTGCCTGCTACGGCCGAGCAGACTACAAGTACAATCCTAAGTAAGACGGGGACAGGTGCAGCCCTGCAAAGGTTGTGGTGGCCCGGCGGCCTAGCTCTGGGATGGATCTGCATGTGCACTGCTGAAGAGTTCAGCTTGCAGTGCGCCTACGGCATTCATTGGATGTTACTGCGTGAGCCCCTGGGAAGCCCTGAGCCCGGTGACACTCAAACTGGGGCAACTGAAGCAGAGGCAACCAGGGACCGACCTGCAGCATGCCCTGGGAGCAGAAAGAAATATATGCACAATTGGCACTGTGGGAGTCCTGAACAGGTTCACCAGGACTAGAAGGGTTGGTGCGCGGCCTGCAGCAGGGACAAGCTCACTGTCCTGTGTAGAGTCCAGCGAGGTGCGCTCACCCCAGAATATGGAGCTGGGCTCAGGACGGCAAGGGTGGGAAACATTACAAGGTACTGTGTATAATAGAACAAGCATTGCATCACCAGCTGCATAGGGGTGTTGGTCCACTCTGGGGGGCAGGTCCAAACTAAACAGTGTGGTCCCTGCCAGTACTACAAGAAAATACGCAGGCTGCAGTGAGTGGGAGGCCAAAACTCGGAACACGTGCTGACCGCAGTTGCCCCTGAGCACACGGCTTGTGGGGCCTGCCGCTTCAAGGGCCCATCTACACTACCCTAGTTCTGTGACCTGTGCCATAAGGATCGATCCGATGTTCTCCTGCAGGTCTCTCCCACAAGCATGCAGGTGAATTTATTTATTTAATTACTTGGTAAGCGCGGCTGCCACCCAAAGGGTATCCTGGCACTGAGACTGTGTCTGTCCTGCGGGCATGCTACCAATTACATTGCTCTAGGGAACAAAAAGGTCTTAAGATCCTTTTTAAAAGGGATAAAATCTTGTCTACCCCACAGTGTCAACGGGAGGGTGTTCCAGAGAGTGGCGGCCGTAAAGCTAAAAGCACGCCCACCCATCCTCACTCTATTGATCCTGGGGACCGTCACCAGAAACGCGGAGGAGGATCTTAGGGGTCTGGCAGCGCGATACCAGGAGAAAAGGTTTTGGAGCGGTATCGGCCCCTGTCCGTGCAAGGCCTTAAAGACGAGACAGAGCGCCTTGAAGGAGATTCTGTCTTGGATGGGTAACCAATGAAGGTCTGCTAATGCGCCAGAGGAAGAGGCAGATCGAGGACGGGATAGGGCCAATTTCGCCGCTATATTTTGGATCCTCTGAAGCTTTAGAATCAAGGTTTTTGGTGCTCCCTGAAGTAGTGCGTTGCAGTAATCTAATCGACTAAGAATAGAACCGCTCACTACCTCTGCCCTTGCCTCCTTGGGGAGAAGCGGTAGGATCTTGCGTAGGGCACGAAGTACGCCCATACAGCCCGCTACGGTTCTGTTCACAGAGGCCTCAAGCTGCAGATTGGATTCAAACAAAACTCCCAAATTGCGGGCCGACTCAGCAGCCTCTACCGTACCTGGAATAGATGTAGGCCAAAAATCGTCCGGAAGCGGACGAGGGGTGCGGTCTAAGGAGCAATGGAGAACCTCCGTTTTGGATCCATTAAATTGAAGCGAGTTGGCTCGCAGCCACTCTGCTGTGGCCGCCATGCAGCCGTGGAAGGTGTCTCTCGATATTGCCCTGGTACCCTCAAATGAAAAAATCAATTGAGTGTCATCGGCATAATTGATGACAGATATGCCGAATGACTTTATCAGGGCAACCAGAGGCCGCAAGTACAAATTAAACAAGATTGGGCTGATCGCCGACCCCTGGGGGACACCCTGACCCACTTGCTGCATGGCAGAGCGAAAAGGTGGTAATGCCACTGCCTGCTGTCTGTCACTGGGATAAGATGTTATAAAACTCAAGGCCAGGCCAGTTACTCCTATGCTCCGGAGACGGTCCAGTAGTACTGCATGGTCCACCATGTCGAACGCGGCCGACATGTCAAGCAGCACTAAGAATGTGAAGGTGTGCAGAGGTCAGTGGTTGCTACCCAACCATCGTATCGCACCCTAAAACCTAGTGTTTGATCAGGCTCCTCTGGGCTACTGGCCCTCGCGACTTGGTGTGCACCAAAGGAAGGCATGCTGACACGGGAAACTGGGAGAGTGAAGAACAGCAGAGTGGGTAGCTTCCTGGTGGGAACCGCAGAAGACTCAGTGCCCCCACCACAACATGCCCCTCACAGGAGAAACTCAATGTTATATTGAGGGAGATGAGGGAGTCTCGTGCATTGTTAGAACAACAGTTGGGGTCCCTCATAACAGATGTTGGCCTCTTTATAGCGGACCACAAGAAACCTACTGACAGAGTTAACGCCAACATAACCACACTGCAGGAGCTGGCCCCCTGGTGAAAAGACCAAGCAGAGACCATTGCAATGCTTCAAATTCAGGTCTCTGTATTACAAGACCGAGTGGAGGATGTTGAAGGGCGATCAAGTCAGAACAATGTTTGAATAATCGGACTGGGGCCCCAACGCTACTCTGGCTGCCTGAGTTAGCGGCTCTGGAGGGGCATACATAGATGTTGTGTGAATGAATGAATACAATTTTATTTGTGTGGTCACTCAAAACCATTACAATAAAAAAGAAGAGCACTACATTTTAAAAGATAGACAGTGTAATTAAAATCTAAAGGTCTAAAATTCAAAGATCTTTAAAACCAAGATAACTCTTTGTACTCAGCAAAAAGTTGTACATGCTCCAGATGTTGTGTGTGGAGAGGTCAGTACGCCTCGCCTAGGTGGAAAAAGCTAGTCCTACTTAGTGTTGGCACCGACTGTTGCACTCACAATTGCCCCACAAGCAAGGTCAAAACATATAAAGCAGTCTTTATGTCATTATGTTGTATATGTTTGGTCAAACTATGTTCTTCAGTTGGACCTTGTACTGGGGTTTGTTTGTCGGCATATGATGAGTGCTACTTCCATATTGGAACACCAAAATAGGCCTGGCTCAGGCATTTGCACAGGCACTACACTGTATATAAGATGCGCTCATGAAAGCAACTCAACACTATAATCTTACAACTTGGAATGTCAGAGGGATAGGTTCCATTCATAAACATCATAACATTCACACGCAACTATATAGGTGGAAAGCAAGAATAGCATTTCTACAGGAAACCCACTTGTCGGCCTCAGAAGCTCTTAAACTCCAGAAAAAAATCAGGGGACTACCCTTTTATCCAACATACTTTGCATTTGTACGGGAGTGCAGTCTGGATAAGGGCAGGAATCCTCTGTGAAGCACAAGACACACAAATTGGCACTAATGATAAATACAGTTTGATCCGCAGCACCCTAGAAGATGCACCAGTGGTTCTTGGCAGCCTCTACACCCCAAACAAGGACCAAGATGCTTTTCTGGCCAAGGTGTGTATGGTGCTGGAAGATTGGGCCATGTATCCTTGGATTTTAGGCGGGTATTATAATGCAGCCTTAGGCACCGATCACACCCCCCATTGCCAGGGGCAGCATCAATCAGCAGGCCAAATCCTTTCAAACTTGGTCCTAGGAATGGTCACTGATAGATGCATGGAACAGCTGAAACACAGGAATGCCCAAATACTCCTATTATTCCCCAATGCCAGTGTTGCACACACAGATTGATTGCATATTCCGTAACCCTTCCCTCCTTACACAAATCACACAAATGACTTATCTCAGAAAATCACTCTCCGATCATAATCCATTGGAGTTATACTATCTTGGGGATGGGTACCCACCCCAATCCTCACCTCGAGGCTGGATCCCTATGTCCTTGAAGATGGAGTAATCCACAACGCTATGTTCTCAACTATTGAAGCCTACTTCACAAACAACACAGACACAGCGCCTCCTCACCAAAGAGGGTAGAAGACAGTTTAGCTGCGCTCAAACGTAGTGCGGTATCAAATGCACTAAAAGTGAAAGAGCTCCAAACTGCATGCATTAACTATGCAGAACTATTAGAACAGTGTGAGTCATAGACCACTCTGCATATACTCAAAAGTTAGATACGGAGGCAGACAGATTGGGTACACTGCTAGCACAGTTGATTAAAATGCTCCTCTTTCCACACCCATATTCGAAAATATCACCCCAGCCTAAAAATGTGTAACAACACAGAAAGGAATCAATTAAGCATTCCACGACTATTATAAATCTTTATTCTCGTACCCTCTCAGGGTGAGACCGCAGGTGATTTAACACTTGATAGATACTGTGCTGATAGATTGCTTGCTGCACCAATTACTGTTGCTAAAATCCACACCGCTATCACGGAGCTCCGCTGCAATAGGACCCCAGGCCTAGACGGCCTCCCGGTGGAGTTTTACGCCAACTTTATTTCACAACTGTCCCCCCAACTAGAGTGGTTCTACTGTGCTTCCCTATCAGAGGGGACGCTGCCTCCTACTATAGTGCAGGCTTTGATGGCCTCACTGCCTAAGCCTGGTAGGGACCACACATAATTTACCACCTTTTAAATATCCTTAGGTCTGTCTGACGAGACGAGTAGAGGATGCGGGAGGAAAAATAAGCAGCTTTTGTGGAGAGAATGGCCTTCATGTAATCTTTCCTAGTCGTGATAAATCTGGATTTTAGGTCAGGGGAATAGCTGTGACGCCACTGTCGCTCCAGTTGGCGCAAGGACAGTTTCTTTGCTTTTAATTCTTGCGAAAACCATCGTTGGGCGTCTGCGCGCCGAGCCAACTTGATTTCCTTATAAGGTACGTGAATGTCGCTAGCTGCTTGAAGCCAACCAGCAAGGTTGGATTCGGATGAATTGATGTCAGGGTGAGGAAGTGGGATAGTGTTAGCTAATGTATTTAGAAACTCTGATTTGTCTAATGTATTCCATTTCCTTGCTCTATTTCCAGCTAGAGTAGCAGTTGACTTAATGGGGAAGCAGGTAAGCTTAAATTTGAGAAGGAGGTGGTCCGACCAAAGGCAAGGAATAGTTGCCGGAATTGTGGCTAAGGAAAAGTTGGACCAAATCTGATCCAAAATATGTCCTTCACAATGGGTTGGCGAGAGCACTTGTGAGAAGTTCAGGTTTGTGAGAAGCTCAGTAAGCTGACCAAGGGGTCATTAAACCAGTAATTGAAATCACCTACCAGAAAGATCCTGGCATGTTCCATAGCTAAGTTAGCAATTTGCTCACTAAACATTAAAGGGAAGGGTGGCATGGAGTTAGGGGGTCTGTACAGAAGTACACAAGAAATGGTAGTATTTAGGGTTTCGAGTTTTAAGACTAAGTTATCCCTGTCCGGCAAATTGAGGCAGGTGAGGGTGGTAACTTTTAAGGTAGAATGAACAATTGCTGCCACCACCCGCCAGATTTACCTGAAACACGGTCTGCGTGTATAATGTGGTAATTCGGGGGAAGTGCTGCTATTATATCAGGGGCAGAGTCTGGGGTCAGCCAGGTCTCAGTTAATAAAAGGATATCAGGGTGCTCAGTAATCAACAGTAGAAAAATGTCCTGCTTATGTTTCATGAGAGAGCGGGTGTTTAAATAAATTGATGGTCAAGGAGCAAGGATTGGAAGCAGACTCAACCTGACTGTAGGGGCCAATGCACAGTGTAGTGGGGATTTCTCCGAGGGAAGTGCAATCTGCTAGGATCCCTAGTCTCTTTGCCTTGCTGTACGTATTCATTGATATGTGGCCATGGCCTTTGTTGTAATTCAAAAGGTCATGGCGTGGATATGGGATCAAACGGGCAGCATTCCTGGCCCCGGGTCCCGTTTGGTCGCAAACAGTCGCAGACGGGCTTGCCTTTGGCGCGCCACCGGCGCGCCCTCTGCGCTCGTCCGCTGCGCTTCCGAAAAGGGGGAACCATTTTATGCCTGTGAGGGCGGGAGGGGCCGAGCACTAGACCGCTCGCCTGCTCCTCACCTCACCTAAGACGGCGCCTGAAATGATAAACCCCAAGCAGCACCTAATCGGCTGCAATGGGAAACAACACACTTCAAGGTGGGCAGTTTAAGATTTACAGAGGGTAATGCCAGCGCAGGGAGAGCGATAATCCAATTTTTAAAATTCAGCAAGTAGTGCTAAATACGATCGCTAGTGCAAGTGCAATTAAAATAACAATGAGAATGTCGCAAGCTCAACACACGCTCACATGCAGGTCCCGGCTTCCGCCTCAGGACATCCATGTTCACACTGTCAATCGGTGAACGCAGTAACTGTCAGGGTTTTTACGCCTGTGAGGGCGGGAGGGTCCGAGCACTAGACCGCTCGCCTGCTCCTCATCTCACCCAAGATGGCGCCTGAAATGATAAACCCCAAGCAGCACCTAATCGGCTGCAATGGGGAAAAACACACTTTAAGGTGGGCAGTTTAAGATTTACAGCGGGTAATGCAAGCGCAGGGAGCGCAATAACCCAATTTTTAAAAATTCAGCAAGTAGTGCTAAATACGATCGCTAGTGCAAGTGCAATTAAAATAACAATGAGAATGTCGCAAGCTCAACACACGCTCACATGCAGGTCCCGGCTTCTGCCTCAGGACATCGACGTTCACACTGTCAATTGGTGAACGCGGTAACTGTCAGGGTTTTTATGCCTGTGAGGGCGGGAGGGGCTGAGCACTAGACCGCTCGCCTGCTCCTCACCTCACCCAAGATTGCGCCTGAAATGATAAACCCCGAGCAGCACCTAATCGGCTGCAATGGGGAAAAAACACACTTCAAGGTGGGCAGTTTAAGATTTACAGCGGGTAATGCCAGCGCAGGGACGGCGATAACCCAATTTTTAAAATTCAACAAGTAGTGCTAAATACGATCGCTAGTGCAAGTGCAATTTAAATAACAATGAGAATGTCACAAGCTCAACACACGCTCACATGCAGGTCCCGGCTTCCGCCTCAGGACATCCACGTTCACACTGTCAGGTTATACTGAGGCATTCGCACACACCAACTCTTACCTCTGTTGCTGCTGTGTAAAAAGTGGGGGGAGATGTAAGCAGAGAACTTCTAGATAAAGAATGTAACACTATACTGGAATACCCCGGACAGGTATCCCATAACTCACGCTTTAAATTCATACAATACATGATAGTGCAACAAGCTTACCTAACACCGCACAGGATACACTCAATATTCCCTCATACCATGACATGTATGAGATTCCCCGAGCAGGACACTGATTTGTTGCCTATGCTGCGGGCCTGCACTGCCCTATTCACCTACTGAATGCAGGTTACCACAGCCCTGCGTGAGATAGTCCGAGGTAACCTAATGACACCTTTCCCATCAGCCTCGGTGCTCAGGGGGCTAAGATAACCCCCTGAGCACTGAGGCAGTGAAACTGAAATGAGCCCATAGGCTCATTTCAGTTTCGGTTCTCTGAAATGAAGTCAGCATGACGTGCACACTGATTGTCATTTCAGAGAAACAGAACAGCATCAGGAGCTTGGGAAATAAAATCCATCTGGTGCCTGCACCAGAGGGATTTCCTGTGCCAGGTGCACAGATGGCCGGGAGCTGTCCGACGCACATGAGAACTGTTGCATCGGATGTCTCCCAGCCGCCCGACACACCGAATGGGTTAAATATAATGAAGTAACCCCTATGTATTGCTTGTAGCCCACTGGCCAGGGTACATGGTATTTAAAAGTGGGACAGATGGAAAATTAATATTACCATGTTCCTACAGTGACAATACCCTACAAGCTAGTTTTACTATGGCAAGCCTAGCTTTCATATGTAAGAATTTAGAGTACAGATTAAAAAATGACTTCTGTATTCTGGGAATGCGACCAGGTAGAAAAATAAATAAACAATTTTTTAAAGCTAACATAAATTAAACTAAATGGTGATGTTGGACATGTAATAAATCTTAAGGAAAAGCCAATTTTAAAACGTTACTTTTTCCCTGCCTAAAGTTCATGGAGGTAACTTTCATTTAACTCTCCAACAAATCTCAGCCTGTGCTCCGGACCGAAAGAGGTGTGAAATTACTCCCAGGCGCACACAATAGGCTGGCCTGAATGGGTAAAGATAACTCATGGGCGTTTTGTTGACACCACACTTTCTTTGAGGTCTGTTGAGTAATATGTGCTACTTGAAAGGGAGAGAACAGGTTGCCAAAACTATCCTTGTGTATCGCCAGTCTGATTTCTGAAGAGCCATACTTTGGTCCTACCAGACTACTCTCTCTGGGTTTGTTGTGGGTACAGTGACTGCTTCAAACTGGTGTTTGGTGTTAGTGATGGTTGGACACTAGGGATTTTCCACTACCATAGTCGACTCCCATACACACCCTCAGAGCCGAATTTTAGTTTGATTGAATGCATACGCCATCTTGAAAATGTCTTCACACATGGTATTTTAGGCCAATTTGAAGTAAGGCTAACAGGAACAATTGAAAAAGTGGGTTAGGTTGCCCCGGGAACTTTTACCCCATTGGTTAATGAGTGCCAAGTGTTAACTTTGATCACAAGCAGATTTTAGAATAATTTAATGAACAAAATGAGATCAAAATGAAAAACATCCAAAAAGGGGAACCAGAGATATGAAATTTTAAAGATTTACATGAAAATAGTACCAAAATAGTGCAAATGATAGTCTACGATCATCGTAGACCAAGAACTAGGCACGATTTCAGCCCAAACGCAAGGTAGCACAGGTTGCATATACACACCAGAATCAACTGGACACAGATTTTACCTTGGGAATTACGTTTTTTTTCAAAAGTTAAAATCCTTAAGTAGGACAAGGAAGCATGCTGAATCGAGAATACTCATGAAGTTGGATAGACGTTAGACTAGGTATTCCTGAGGCAGTGGTTGTGTTTGGAAAATCTTCGCGCAAGAGAATTTCAAATTTCATAACCAGGGAAGTTCTCTTGCTGGTTAATACTTTTGGCATTTTCACTCAGTCTAAATTTGTATCTTTGAATTCAGTCTCTTTTTTGAAGCTAGAAATCTTTCCCAGGGCAATGCTGCGGGTGTATCAGATGATAAGTAGCACAAGGTTGGATTCCTTCCCACCAAGGAACCTATGAACGAGTTTGCTGCTTCAGAACAGCTTTGAGCTGGAGAAACCCAGATAGGGTCAATATAGGGGCAAATAGGCAGAAGAGGTTTGTCCCAGTCCAACAGAGATCTGGAATTTTCTAAGAACCTGTTAGGGAGCGGTAAGAGAAGTACAGTGAGATACAGCCAAGCGATCCAGGCCATTAAGTACAGCACTTAGGGGTAATGAATAAATCCAACCCTGCCATGCATAGCCTTGTCATCAATAATGCCATTTTAAATGATGCAGTCATGTTGTCAATGATGTCATGAATCATACGATGAGTGATGTAAAATATGGCTTAAATAGCAGGGCATGGTGAAGGCATGAGTTATAGTTTCTTTAGGACACGAGTTATAGTTAATTGAGAGATCTATAACTGGTGAGTTTCAGTGGGATTTTTAGGTTAAAATGTTATTTGTCACTGAAAGTTTCACCTAACTATAATGGTAATTTAACTTTTTGTTTTTTTCCAATTTATTTGTAAGGCTTTTTAAATGTAAAATAAGATACATTGCAATTCCCAACTATACCATCACTTTCACCTTTGTGTTTTTGCGTTGAAATTCTATGTTCTTTTAAAATAAAGTCATTGTTATATTGACTTATGTAATGCCAACCCCATGCAGCCCATGGCGTTCAGCAGTGCATGGTATTGGCTGCAAAGCCTGGCCTGCACCCATACCCTGCAGCCAACCCTTGGGGTTACCCCCTGGCCATGCACAGTGTTAAGTTGGCTTCAGGGCCCGGCCTGAGACTATGCCCTGAGTCCAAATTGTCATGGACAGCAACCCTATGTGGGTCCTTCGGTCGTGCACAGCATGGGGTTAGCCACCGGGCCTCAGCTATGGCCAGGCCCTGCACCCATCCCGCAGCAAGTGTGCTACCTCATGCAGCACACCACTGTCTGGTATGCAGAGCATGCAGTTAGTCTCAGAGGTCCTGGCAGACTTACTGAGCTTATCAAAGAGTCACAACACCAAAATATAAAAAGTGGGCCCACTGGCTTTTTCAAAGGTTGAGCGTATCAATAAGTATAAAGAAAATCTACCATGGGGGCGTGGCTTGGATGCCGAGGAGGTAGGCAGCGTGAGCTCGGAGCTCCGTGCCCGATCCCGGAAAATATCCTGAAAATTCATTCGAACCCCGAGATAAAGGACATTATCCGGTACTGGACGGTACTGCGGAGGGTCCGGGACCCGCGGAGGACGACGCTGAGCCTTCCCGCAGCAGTATCTTAACTTTGAAAGCTGAACTCGGCCGAGAAGTCGCGGACCCCAAAATGGCGGCGATGGCATGAGATCGCTTGTGACGGAGACATCTGCCCGGAAACCCACTGAAGACCGCTCCCGGACACGCTAGAGGTGCTGGCGGCCGCGTCGCGCCTCTCCCCAGGTGCTGGAAGAACTTTGGGCGCGCCCTTGGGCGGTGGTTGAGGACCGTCTCCTGATTGGGGCGACTACGGTGCGACAGTGACTCGGAGACGAGGACCCCGGATCTCAGGCGCAACTGGCGCTGGCCGGGCCACGACCGCTCGGTGCTTCCTGCCTCTTGGTGACATTTCTGGACCTGAGAACCCGGCCGGAGGACGGTGCCCGGCGACGCTCGGAGGGCGACCAGGAACACATTTGAGGATCACCGCCCATCCCGGCCCAGATGGGGAAGCCGAAGGGGAAGGGAGATGGCGCGACCGACACTGAGGCGGCGGAAGGAGCGGAGAGAGACCAAGCGGCGTTACAGCGGATGCAGGATCGTATCCTGGAAGCCATCGCCACCACAAAGGATGCCCTGCAGCAAGATATAGCTCAGGTGGCAACGGGCTTGGGCCTCCTGAAGGCCGACCACGATAAACTTAAGGACAGGGTGAAATCCGTGGAGACCACGGTTAAGGACTTAGCCCCGGCCCAGGCAACGGTGAAGGCCCAGATGGCCGACGTGATGGACCGTCTGAAGGTACTGGAAAGGAGGGCCGAGGATGCAGAAAACAGGAACAGGCGCAACAACGTACGCCTAGTGGGTCTGCCGGAGAAAATTGAAGGCGACGACATGGTGGGCTACTTGGATAACTGGCTGCGGACGGAGGTGGCACCTGAAGGTCTGTCCCCCTTCTTCTCCCTGGAGCGGGCACATAGAGTTCCGGCGCGTCCGCCTGCCTTGGGCCTTCCTCCTCGCCCGGTGGTGTTCAAGTTGCTCCATTACCGGGACAGAGACTGGCTTTTACAGAGGGCGAGAGAGGCAGGGCCCTTTCAAGTGGAAAACAACAGAGTCACCATGTTCCCGGACTACACGTTTGAGACTCAGCGACTTCGGGCAAACTTCTTGTCCCTCAAGCGAGAGCTCCGCCAGGAAGGCATCAAGTACTCTCTGTTGTTTCCTGCCAAGCTAAGAGTGGTGGTGGACGAAAAGTCTTTATTCTTCACGACTTCCGCGGATGCATGGGACTGGTGGGACACTTATAAGGCAGGAACGGACGGTGCTAAGGCCAGGGAGGAAGAGGCCAAGGTGGAAAAGCCGATCAGGCAGTCCCAACGGATCAGAAAGAATCGCAGGAGGACCGGGAAACCCTCGATGTCGCAGACGGAGGCGGAGAGGCAGGCGGCCCTACAGGCGGTGGTGGACTTATCTAGAGCCGCCAGGACTCAGTCTGGGAAGGGCACGGATTCGGAGGCCCCGGGTACGGGCTCAGAGACAGGTCAATCGGAATTTGGTGGAGCCCGGGGCCCTATTGTGACGCCGCAGACCTCGGGAGAGATACTGGAGGCGTGTTGAACTGGTTTGGCGGAATGGACTCGCTGGTTGGACACCGGGGCGATGGACCCACAGCAGTGGAAAGATATTGATTGAGGTTTTGGGGATCTGTAATGTGGGGATTGTGGGGTGGAGCGCGCGGGGCTGATTTGTTGGAGGTCTTATAGCATTGAGCCGCGCCTTACTGGCCCCTAAGGTCATCGCAGTGGGGACTGCGAATATTGCCACCTTTCCTTGAGGGGTGGTCGGGAGTGTTGGTTTGGATGGGGGTACTTCCAGTTGCGGGGGGGCCTGTCCTGGGGGGGTGGGAGTTGCGAGCAGTTGGGGTTGCTCAAGGGGTTGTAGTTGTTGGAGGGGTTTGGCTTCCTGTTTGGAGAGGGTGGGGGGGAGGGCCCGTGGTCGCGGGACTTAGGCGAACACTGTTCTTTGCTGTATGGTCCGGTTGTGTAGGGGGGAATGGCTAGTACTGGAGCGTTGAAATGTGTGACCTGGAATGTGCGGGGCATGCAGTCCATGACGCGCAGACATAAGGTTCAGGCGTACCTCAAGCGTAGGGGGGTTCACATAGCGTTCCTGCAGGAGACGCACCTAAATAAGCAGGAAGGGGCGGCTCTACAAAGGCGCTGGAGGGGGCAGTTATTCTACACGACATTTTCAGCATTTGCGAGGGGGACATTGATTTGGATACGGACGGGGGTCCCCTTCCAGGTCTCGAAGTCGTCGATAGACCCAGAGGGCAGATATGTGGCGGTGGAAGGAAGGCTGAGAGGCAGGATGATATCGCTCTGCAATGTGTATGCTCCTAATGTAGACCTGCCCGCTTTCTTGTCTAACGTCTCGGGCAAATTGGCGGGTTACTTGGCAGGACCGGTCCTCCTGGGGGGGGACTTCAACTCGGTTGAGGATGTGCTACTAGATAGGTCCCATCCCCCGCTACGCGCGTCCCCAGCACATAGGATCGCCAAGCGTAGATTAGAATGGCAGGAGAGCTGGGCCCTCACGGATGCATGGAGGGCATTGCACCCCACCACTAGGGACTACTCCTTTCACTCGCACCTGCATGATTTACATGTGAGGCTGGATGCGTTTCTTTGTTCGGAATGTGTGCTCCCTGCGGTGGGAGGGGCGGAATACTTGGCAAGGACGATATCGGACCACAACCCCTTGTTGATGTCTCTGGAATGGATGGTGACTGTTAACTGCGTGCCAACATGGCGCCTGCAACCTGACACCCTGGACGACTTGTTGTTCAGGGAGGCCCTGAGTGAACGTATCGAGAGGTATTTTGAGGAGAACAGTGGCTCGGCTTCCACGAGGGCGGTTGAATGGGATGCTTTCAAGGTGGTGGTGCGGGGACACTGTATTGGGCACACGGCAGGGGCACGGAAGACTTTGTTGGATGACTTAGATAAGGCTGAGATACGGCTGAGGGATCTTGAGAAGAGGCGCCCGAATCACCCAGAACTGCAGGAGGGGCTTAGCGGGGCGCGGGAGGGGCTGGCGGTAGAACTAGAGCGGCTGCGTAGCTTCGACCACAAGGCGTACGTGACGAGGGCGCATGCGGAAGGTGATAAGGCGGGGGCGATGTTGGCTTGGCTTGCTAACCCTATCCGGGGGGGAGGGCCGATTATGAGGATCCAGGAGCCAGGGGAGGAGCCTTGCCACTCCCAACCCGGGATCCTGAACAAGTTCCGAGCTTATTATGAAGGGCTCTATCTGAGTGGTGATACGGGAGGGACGGAGGAGCTTGAGGAGTTCTTGGACGGGCTAGAGTTGCCGCGAGTGGAGGACTCGGAGGCAGAAGAGTTAGGGCGGCCCATCTCCCTCGGAGAAATAGGTTGCGCTGTAAAACAGATGGCTAGAAACAAGACCCCGGGCCTTGACGGTCTACCGATCGAATTTTATGGCAAATACCTAGAGCATCTTGCTCCGCGGCTGCGCGAGGTATACAATGAGGCGCAGGAGAAGGGCCGACTCCCGGGCTCTATGTGCGAGGCCCTTATGATCCCACTCTTGAAGCCGGGCAGAGAGGGTGCGGCGCTGTCCTCGTACCGTCCGTTATCTATGTTGACGACGGATTATAAAATCCTCAGTAAAATTCTGGCCAACAGATTGCTAGTGCATATGACGAGCCTGGTTCATGGTGACCAGTGCGGTTTCATACCGACACGCAACACCACTCATAACATCCGCAGACTCACGAGACTGATGGGTGTGGACTGGCCAGACACCGTCTCCCCATTTGTCCTGTCCATCGACATTGAGAAAGCATTTGACAGCCTCGAATGGGGATACCTGTATGAGGTGATGCGTCGCTTCGGGTTGGGAGACGGATATATACAGTGGACCAAGGTCCTCTATACTGAGGCGGTAGCGAGGGTCCGGGTGGGTGCGTTGATCTCGAGACAATACCCGATCAGGCGTGGCACTAGACAGGGTTGTTCCCTATCCCCGCTACTGTTTGCGTTAGCAATGGAACCCTTCGCTGCGGTAGCCAGACTGGGCCGCCTCTACGCAGGTTTGCCTTTTAGGGGGAGGCCGCACCTCATCTCCCTTTATGCGGAGGACTTGTTGATGTTTTTGGCCAATGCCGGCGCCGAACTTCAGGGGGCGCGGAGGCTACTGGAGCAGTTCGGTAGGTTATCGGGCCTGAGGGTCAACTGGCCTAAATCCTGTCTGTTCCCCCTGAGGCCGGGAGAGCCGTGCCCACTCACTGCTCAGGAACTCCGGTGGGAGCCGCGCTGCCTCCATTATCTAGGGGTCTATGTTTACCACACACCGTCCGACCTGCTGGATGGCAACGTAACTCGCTGTATTAACGCCCTGCGTGGATCTATGGACTTCTGGGCGACTCTACCGCTCTCTCTGGCTGGTAGAATTTCCCTGCTTAAAATGATAGCCCTGCCCAGGCTTTTGTACTATTTTAGGACACTGCCGGTATGGATCCCGAGTTCGGTTTTCAAACGCCTGAGGTCACTGATCATAGCGTTCCTGTGGGGCACGGGTAGGAGACGCATAGCGCTCGACACGCTGTTACGCCCCAAAGATGAGGGAGGTATGGCAGTGCCGGACTTCGAGGGATATTACCTCGCTGCCCAGCTGCAGACTTTTACTCAGGAGGTGGCGAGAGTATATAGAGGTCCCGAGGACGCGAGAGTCGAAGGCACCCCGCGACACGTTCTGGCTTATATCACGCTGCACCAGAAACTCCGAGTGGGAGACCTGACGGTCGAGGAGCAGACTTTCCGTCTATGTTGGGACCGGGCCCGTAAGCGGGCGGGTGTCCGCCTTATGTACGCCCCCGAAATACCGCTGGGAATGGTCACTGCCCTCCCACATGGAGGTGACTGGTCACGCTTGCTAGGGTGGGAGGAGGCGGGAGTACACGTGCTGGGTGACCTCTACGAAGATGGGGTGTTGCTGCCGTTTCGGGACCTGCAAGAGAGATTTGACCTACCGAGGGGTGACTATCTGCTGCACGCGGCAGTCACAGGCGCCATGCGAGCCCACTGGGGGGAAGGGCTGCAGGAACCAGGTACCTCGATGGCCTGCCAGTACGCCATGATGGCGGCGGGAACCTTTAAGGCCGTCACATGCCTGTACTCGAGGATGCAGCGGGAGGCCTTGCAACCTTTGGCGGCCCTGAAGGCCAAGTGGGAGCTGGACCTCCAGGTGGAGATACCAGACACGACCTGGGGCCAACTGCTGAGGAGGGCGCGGAAGAGTTCGAGGAATGCCAGGTTCCAATTGATCCACTTTTATGTTATCCACAGGGCATACCTCACGCCCGGGAAAATCCAACAGTACTTTGGGGCGACCGACGCTGCTTGCCCCAGATGTAATACAGCGGGGGCGGATCTATGTCATATGCTGTGGGATTGCCCCTCTTTAGGCGACTATTGGCAGGAAGTTGGGCGGGCCCTTAACGGTGCGACGGACAGGGATATCCAGTATACTAAAGCAGTTGGCATCCTTCACTGGTTCCCGCACACACCTAGAAATACGATGTCGAGTAAATTTATAGACTTAGGGCTTATCTTGGCCAAGCGGGAGATCACACGAAATTGGAAGTCCAGAGTGGGGCCCACGTATAAAAGATGGTATGGGGAGTGTCTGAGATGGGCCGCGTGTGATAGTACCCTACGATACCAGATGGCCTGGAGGTCGAATGACGAGAAAGCACTGGAAAGGGCGACAGCATGGGAGGTGATGGTGCAGGCGCTCAGGGATGTGGACGATGAGGGGCAGGAAGGCGAGAGCGAACTAGCCGGAGCAGACCCTAACACTATACAGGAGAACACACCTTAGCGATTGTATGCTTCCTCCTGCAACACACCAGGCACTGATACGTGGTTACTCAAGCGCAGCGCGGCCACGGGGGAGGGAGGGTAGGAAGCTGGTTTGGAGGGATGTTGGGGTACCGAAATTGGGGGAGGGGGAGGGGCGTAAACCATAAAAGCATTCCAGGGTTATGTGCAAAATGAAGCGGTCAGACAATGTAAGAAGTACGAGACCAAGACGGAGATGAAGCTACCCGCATCACGAGTGGGGGAGGCCCCCCGGACGAAACACGAATGTCATCAATTGAACTGGTCCATGTCATACTAATTTTGCTGAATATCTTGTCTGTACATTTATATTGGTGATGCAATAAAAATGATGTAAAAAAAAAAATAAAGAAAATCTACCATCTTTGTCCCAAAATAACCAATATTTTAAACAAATGAATAGTTTAGCAATTCACAGGATACAATGATAATAGCCCTGGGCCTAATACTACGCTAACGGAGCATGCAAAGTTTGTACTAATTCGCACTTTGCCAATTGCACGTAGAACAGTACCAAAACCATGCTTAATCACGTAGCGTAGCAACTAAATCAACAACATCCTCAGATGCTTAGAACAAGCAATTTCATGTGGTTTAAAGCATATAACCAATTCACAAAAGTGAGCTTTTACAATTAAAACATTAGGCAATGAGAGAGCTGATGATTTTGGGGTCCGCCCCTAACCTAGGGGGAGGACCAAGCAGATGCCTTGAACACAAAGAGCATGAACAAAAAGCACATTTTGTTGAACTTCAGTGGTGGTCCCACCCTCTTATGACCACCCCAAGCACCGTTATTGGCAAAAAAACAATCCCAACCAAAGGCCATGCAAAGCATTATGGGACGAGATTAGCAGTGGGCAGTGAATATTATAGTATCCAATATCAAAATAATTCTACAAAGAGCTGCAGTTCACCTCGTCGTTACTAGATGTCCTTCACGAGTCAAATGCAAAGCATTGAAATTATTCTTAGATCAAGCTGCAGTTCCACTAGTCGTTACTATATGTCCCTCAAAAGTCAAATGCAAAACCATTGAAATACTTTCATCAAGCATTCGCATTTGACTCGTGAGGGACATCTAGTAACGACCAGTTGAACTGCAGCTCTTTGTAGAATTATTTTGATATTGGATACTATATAATATTCACTGCCCACTGCTAATCTTGAAGTACCATAAAAATAACACAAAGGGCTATACCTACCAATAGCCCCAATCCAATTTACCAAATAATCAATCAGTTGGCAGTGACGAAAGTTCAATCATTTATTAAGCAAAAATACTCTATAGAAGAGCCCTAACCCTCACCCATCAGGTGCGCGGAGAAGACTGTTGGCTTGTATTCAAACATGAGGTTATATACTTTTCGGTTCAACACATATAATCACAGTAAAGGAAAAACACCAGTTGGCCCTCGAGCTCCAGGGAAGGACCATATGTGGCGCACATGTTTAGTTCAAAGTCTAACTATTTATTATTGGCAAGGTCAGGAGGGGTGACTCCCTTTTGTCTTGTTTTTGCTGTCCGGGAGTGTAGCCACGGCGCCTCCAGGAATGCGCTTATCACACCCAAAGCCAGAAGCGGCCTTGAGTCTCAGGACAGTCGAATAGACAGCCTACGTTCAGCTTCTCCCAGTAATTCAGATGAACTGGGGCTTGACAACTGCCGGAGCATAACAAGTGATCACAGCCCGTGATCAAGCATATGTTCGGAAAATGGCGTCTGTATGGTTCTCGGTCTACTCTGTTAGGAATAGATACGCAAGGAGCGAGTAAACATTTCTTTCCCCTGCAAGAGCATATAGACACATATATATTTTTTAAGAGAGTATGTATAGATGCATCATGCTAACATAATATAGGTATGATACTCCTTATGCATGGGAAATCTATTTTGTATCCCTCAGAACGGCCCTTTTAGCATGATGTAGCTAACTAAAACAGCACAATCTTCAAATATTCCCCCATCAATCATCATTAAATCTTTGAGCTCCTGCTTAACTAATTGAGCGTTTACTGCTGCTGGGGATGGACTGGCCACTGAGGAGGTGAGTTTAGCTGTGCAATAAGAGCAACATGCAGGTCCACATTGTACACAAACGCAGCACGTGAATATGATACCGGCTATACATGCCAGCACTATCAGAATTTTCAATCCCCAAGAAGACAACAGACCCCAGAACCAACC
The DNA here is from genome assembly GCF_964263255.1 of Lissotriton vulgaris. NCBI lineage: Eukaryota > Metazoa > Chordata > Amphibia > Caudata > Salamandridae > Lissotriton > Lissotriton vulgaris. The sequence continues at coordinate 265,326,515 of NC_141689.1, read as the reverse complement.
AGAGAGGGACCATGTACCAGTCTCTACATGTATTTTGGAAGCCAAATGATGTAGCTTCTGGATAGCCAAATGAATGGAGGGGGCGGAGTCAGGGATATAAACACTAATTAAACAACAGGGGGTGGTGATGGACAGAGTTTCTGAATTAAACAGAATACTCTCACCCAGGCAAGAGATCAGGGCTTAATCCAACACCGTTTTTTAGCTCACTGCACCATCCCAGCTACAGAACCTGGCCATATGCAAATTAGTCTGTCCCTGGCCCAGTGCATCATGGGAACAGGGCAAACTAAACTACCAAGCCAATTCTTTCACTGGGAATGAAACAAGCTACCGGGGACCGGTTTCTGGCCTGTTCCCATGATGCACTGGGCCAGGGACAGACTAATTTGCATATAGCCAGGTTCTGAGCTGGGATGGTGCAGTGAGCTAAAAAACGGTGTTGGATCAAGCCCTGATCTCTTGACTGGGTGAGAGTATTCTGCTTAATTCAGAAACTCTGTCCATCACCACCCCCTGTTGTTTAATTATTTAGGGATATAAACACAGCAAGAACTGCAGATCACACAGCATGCTCTGCCAAGATAACGTCTAAAACCATATGATTCTGAAGCGAAACGAGTCTGGTCGCTTGTATCTCTACGGTTATATTAGTCAAAATTCCTGCAGTAGTGTTTTTTTACACCTTCAACTACTCTGGACAGTTGCCATACTTCTTTGCTAGTTAATATAGGCCCCCAAGTGGGAAACACTCCTTTTATAATGTCGGTAAAATGCTGCAGTGGAGTATCTGTCTGATCTATATCGGTAGTATCTATCTCTCTTTTATTCCTCTTTCTAAGCACACTTTGTTTATCTAGGTGGTGATCCTTGTGATAATTAGAATGGGCAATATAGACTGGTGGGGACAGGAAGGACAGGTAGCAACGTCCAGCCCACCCTCGTGGAAGCCAAGCATAGGCATTTTCTCCACAAACAAAATACACATTGGGAGGGGTTAACAAGGGGGGGGCTGCTAAAAGTACGCAACTGATAAATGGAAGTACATCGGCTTTCTCCTACTGATATGTACCCTACTCCCTAAACACAGAACGCAGAGGTACTATTTCGTATAGGCACTGGAATAGCCCTATCTTCAGTAATATTACGGTCTTGAAAATGGTAAAAATACTGTGACTTAATACTTAAACTCACCAAAATCCAAAATCGAATTTTTCAACAAAGTGGTATTCTCATGCCTTGTATACATATTCATACATGCATTCGGATCAAAGGTTCCCTTTCCATTATTCCATTTGGGGTGGAATCCTTGATAAACCTCGATGTATGCTAAAATCATTCCATAATACTTTTCCGAAAAACTAAAATAAAATCAAAACAAGCTTCCCACGTTGGAGTTATGTTCTCACACAAGCCTTGAAGATAACACAACCAGGGCCTCTTTAAACAAGAAATTCAGGTTTTTTTTTCTGAACATAGCAAGCAAATGTTTAAAGCGTGTTCAGTCCAGTGTCTTCATCAGTACCCCAGAAGCGCATCTAACAGACATTCGTGGAACAGGTCTGTACCCTATCACTCAAATCTTTCCCTACCTCCTACCATATTCACCTGGGGTACCGCGTTGTTTTCTGGGCCGCAGGTTGTATCGAGCATGGCCAGGCACTTCTTGTTCAGAGAACAATACAGAGGAAGATGAATCCGGTGAAACAAGGGTACTGCGGGCCTCTCGTTCCACTGTAGGGGCATCAGAATCTGGGGCAATCACTTGGGCTGATGAGAAAGCCCCTTCCGAGCCTCGAACACCTTCTCCTTGCCCTTCTCCAATCACCTGGGCGTCAGAAAAAGGGACAAAACGAGGAACTCGCTCACTTTCCTGGGTCAGAACCCCTTCCTGGATTCGCTGATCATAGGGAAGCGGGAGGGGTCGTTTTTTTCAGATGTGACACATGGATCCAGTGTCGCTTGCCATTCACCTTTACTGCCATCCTTGTGGCCAGCAAGACTTGAAACGGTTCAGACCAACGGGGATCCAAGCTGGATTTTCACTGATAATTACGGACCGGAACCCACTGTCCTGGCTCCAAGCGATGTCCGGGACCCTCCGGCAGGGGCTGCAATACTGCTGAGACCTGTTGATAAATGGAATGGAGATCTTTAGTCAAAGCATACAGATAGTCTGTCAACATAGGATACTCTATGCTCTGGGTCTCGGGACATCCCAAACATTAGCAGGGTGCCCAAAAACGACCTCTTACAGAGATAAGCCAGAACGGGAATGTGGGGTAACCCACATTGACATTAATGCCAGTTTTAGAGCATCTGGCCACTTCAATCCGGTACTTTCTTGGATTTTTGCCAAGTTGAGCTTCAGAATCCCATTATACTTCTCGACTCACCCAGCGGACTGGGGGTGTCGAGCTGCATGGAATTTCTGTTAAATCTGTAGTCCATTACAAATGTGACTAATGAATTCTGCATTAAAGTGTCCCCCGTTATCACTCCGGATCACCTGAGGCAATCCATAGCGTGGGAAGTATTCCTTTACCAACGCCTTTGCCGTGGCCAAAGCAGTATTTTCTTTGGTCGGGTAGGTTTCCACCCACCTACTGAAAGCGCACACCACGACCAGGACATACTTCAAATTATTTACGTGCTCCAGCTGGATATAATCCATTTGGAGCACCTCAAAAGGCAAAGATGGTGGTGCAAAGTTTTCACTCAGAACAGGCTCCCTGCTCCCAGGATTATGTCGTAAGCAAACCATGCAATAATTGTACAGTGACTTCCTTACAACCCTCCTCAGTATCAAAGGTCACTAACAGATCATCAACATATTGCAAAAGCACATTACCAGGGGGTAGGACCAAATCATCCAATAATGTCATTAAAGCTTGACTATAAATACTAGGACTCTCGGTGTACCCCTGGGAAGCGCGACAAAACCGGAAGCAGCGACCAGATAATGAGAAGCCGAAAATATGACGGCTATCAGGATGTATCGGAATGCTAAAGAAAGCATTCTTTAAGTCGATCACAGAGAAATTTTAGCAGTGGGAGGAATCATAGTGAGAATAGTAGTGATGTCAGAAACCACAGGGTATTGAGGCACCACTATTTTATTAAGTTCACGCAAATCAATCACAAAACAACAAGTATCAACATAGTCAGGATCACTTCCAACAGCGGCCTTTTTTAAGATCGGTAAAATGGGGCTGTTGCATACATTAGCAGCTGTCTCCTCCACCACACCCTTTTTGATCAAATCTTGTATGATGGAGAGCAAAGCTTTCTCACCTGCTGGAGAGATTTTGTACTGGGATATACGTGGAAGCTGAGCATTTTTCTTCAAAGTAATAGAAACGGGTGGAATCCTTAATAATCCTACATCTGGGTCTCCAGTGGCCCACAGTTTCTCTGGGATAGCAGCAAACTCAGGAGGGAGGGGTTCATTTTTAGTGAAACACTGCAAAGTATGCTTGCCAAGGGGATTGATAGGCAAATAAACACCATCAAGTGAACAATGAATTTTTGCATGTCATTTCTTTAACAAATCCAAGCCCAATACATTTTCCCCACAATGGGAAGTCAAAAGAAACGGGTAGTCTACAGTTACTTGACCAATTGTAAACGGAATAGGTTTGGAAATGGGGCTCACTACGGAATTCCCGAGAATCCCACCAAAACATTATTGTGCCCGGACAGAGAAGCCACTGGGACCAGTGAACGAGAAATAGAACTATTCATCACACCCGTATCAACTAAAAACTTTTCAGGTGTCCCCATCAAATGCACCTTTACATAAGGACCTTGCTGATCAACGGGTGCTGACACCTGGCCCCCACTCTGTCCTTGGCTGTCCTATGCATAGGCATACCCTTCGGTTACATCCATCGAACAGTTTTCATTATAATATTGCCTACCTTTTGGATTATCAAAATAATTATTTATTTTCTCATCCGACGTGCGTCGCCTCCTCTCGACGCATATCACTGTGATCGACACCACCTCGACCTCTTCCTCTCATAGCCCCATTCTGAGCTAGCAACAATAGAAACTGAAATCGCAAATGCCTTCCTCCTTACAGTAAGCACACTGGTTTATTCCCAAAACAACAACCGGCCCTCCCCCTCATCCGGTTCCCGCCCCCCTCGGAACTAACCCTCTACCACCTCTCTCTCTGGCTCGGCCTCGAACAACTAGTTGTAACAACACCTGTGTCTTAAGATCTTTTGTTTTCTTTTCCGTCTTATCCTTACTCTCATTTTCTCTATGTTCGTAATATTGGGCCATACTCAATATTACCGAGGGCGTAGACGTGGTTCAAGTACTTTCAACGGCTTGTAGCCGTGCAGAAACGTTCGGTAATAAATTGGTCACAAAACGATTAACAAATAATCGTATACCGCCTTCCAATGATAAATCCTGTCCACTAAAATCAAAAAACACGCCTTCAAATCTAGTGAAAAAATCGGAAACACTTTCGTCTTTCTTCTGCTTATATGCTGTCAATTTATCCCAATCCAACTTACCAGGCGGAATTAAGGAATGCATGTAAGTAATAATACGTCCAGGTAACGCCAATAGTTTGCGTTTTGGTTTATCACCAGGCTTACGTTCCTTATCCTAATCTTTTATCTGATCCCATGTTCCGCCTAACTCCTGAACATGGTACTGATCATGCACCTGACGCCATACATCAACAGGGACTAACAACACATAAAATAGCTCTATGTCAGCTAGGGTCATAACGGCTGAGGAAGCCGCTTCTGTGAGTTCTTTATAATAAGCCGTGGGATTCTTATGGGGGTCAGGTAATTGGGATTTTAGCGAGAAGACTTCACTCCTCTTCCAGGGGGTGTAAACCCATTGTTCCTGCACTCGTGCCTCTACACGAGGTCTAGTCACCTCATCCAGCTCATTCTTTAATTCCGGTATTTCAGGATGAAAGATAGGGTAGACCTCTCGCATAGTGTGCTGAGAGTCCCATATGGAACATTTTTGGTGCATCCGCCCTCGATAACTTAATAAAACCTCAACATTTTGTACACTTCCTCTGGTCTAAGTTCAGACTTATGAGCCCTGTCCTGAATATCATACATCACTTGGGGGGTCATCACTCCTGCGAAACACTGTTCCCATAAAGTAAGAAGACATGTGTCCATGTGTTTCAGAGCATATTGCTGCATAACAGGGTCAAACACTCGAAGCTTGCTCCATATATCAGTTATAGTATAAATAGGCTGTCGCATCAACTGAGATGACTGATTTTCAATAATCTGTTTCTCGTTTAGTCCTATAGTCAAACGAGTAAACAACTTTCGTGTGTCGAAATCCCCCGGAACACAAGCTGGAGTTGAAACTGCTAAGGATATATACGTTGTGGCGCATAAGGTGGAGGTGGACGAGTTTCCAATAAATCCTCCATTTCATCCTCTACTTCAGTCCTAGCCACATAGGTCTTATCCACTTGCAATCTAAATTGCCTATCTGCACAATCAATTCCCTGTTCGGTTTGAGCTTTATCATAAGCAATGGCTTTCTGTGTAATCGTCTGACCCCCCCTTCCTTCTGTATACTTTCTCCTCCCGTATACATCTACGCTTTGCTTCCTTCTGCCATAGGTTTAGGGAATCAAACATTGGCTGTCGACTACGTTTAGAAAACAATCGATCCTACAGAAAATGTATCTTTTTCTCATCAAAAGACCCGGTTAAGGGCCATTGTAACTCTACATTATTCTTAGTATATTTATGCCATAGTGTATTAAACAAGAGAGGTGTAATACCATGCTTTACATACACATTGTAACTCTGGCTGCCCTCAGGCGGGGCAGGTTGTCTTTCAGCCAAAGCGCGTATCATTAGGGAGGCAACAACATCCAAAACAAATCAATTTACTAACATGCGGCATAATGGTTGTTGTCACGTATTCCTCATTCGATCATAAAAACATACTTCCAAACATGGCCATGTTCAAATATTCACAACATATTCAACCTAACTCTTATTCAAACATACACAGAACAATAATATATGTATATACAAATATATTCAAAATGACATGTCTTTTTTCTATCTTTTCAAACAAAGAACAGAGCCCGTCGACTCCTGTTCATGGAGAATCAATCAATTCAGATTCCAGACCAACAGAATATACTTCCAAACATGGCCATGTTCAAATATTCACAACATATTCAACCTCACTCTTATTCAAACATACACAGAACAATAATATATGTATATACAAAGATATTTAAAATGACATGTCTCTCTTCTGTCTTTTCAAACAAAGAACAGAGCCCGTCGACTCCTGTTCAATCGAGAATCAATCAATTCAGATTCCAAACCAACAGATACCAAAATCAAGCAGTCCAAAGACTACCAAGAGACCGTCGGACAGTTATAACCACAGACTGTCCTACAGGGCTTCCTGCAGTCTTCCTGGTTCACCCGTGGGACTATTCTGACTAAGCCCGCTGTCTTAGCATCTCTTCAGATATGTCCGCAAGGCTACCTAGGTACAAGCACAGGCCTTTCCGAGACCAGTCCGGCCAGGTGCGCACCACACGAGACACACCAGGGCATCCGATCAGCGTCTCTATTGTTCACAAAACAAGTCCGTGGAGCGTCTACCCATGCAGCCACAATGCTGCCCCATCAGACACCCAAATTTCTCCGTGGTACACTGACCACCAAATCCTACACAGTTAACTGCTTCAAAAGCACTGCTCAACAGCGCATTCAAAAATACATCAAAACAATCCACTCACCTGGTGCTCGCAGGTACAATTGCGTATTCTCCACTGCCAACTCCTGAAGACCAACCGGTCAGTTCCTGTTTTACGCCCGTAGGACTCTGATCGCGAGTAAAAAAAAATTCCGACCGTCCACCCGCTTGACCAGAACTCCCTTTCTTTGTCCTTTCTACCCGGTTACGGGGAGGACGACTCTATAACGGAGTCCCACCAAAGTCGCCAACTAAAGTACCATAAAAATAACACAAAGGGCTATACCTACCAATAGCCCTAATCCCATCTACCAATAGTTGGCAGTGAAGAAAGTTCAATCATTTATTAAGGAGCCTCTCCAACCCTCAGGCATCAGGTGCGCGGAGAAGACTGTTGGCTCGAATTCCAACATGAGGTTATATACTTTTCGGTTCAACACATATACTCACAGTAAAGGAAAACACCAGTTGGCCCTCGAGCTCCAGGGAAGGACCATATATGGCACACATGATTAGTTTAAAGATTAACTATTTATTACTGGGAAGGTCAAGAGGGGTGAATCCCTTTCGTCTTGGCACCCGGGAGTGTAGGCCCGGCGCCTCCAGGAATGCGCTTATCCCACCCAAACCCAGATGCGACCTTGAGTCTCAGGACAGTCGAATAGACAGCCTACGTTCAGCTGCTCCCAGTAATTCACTGCAGGAGAATAACACAGCCCGTTTCGGAAAATGGCGTCTGTATGGTTCTCGGCTGCGCAAGGAGCGAATAAACATTTCTTTCCCCTGCAAGAGCATATAGATACATACATGCATATGTATATACATATGTATGTATCTATATCTCATACAATAATGCTTTGCAGGGCCTTTGGTTGGGAATGTTTATTTGCCAATAACTGTGCTTGGGGTGGAACTAAGAGGATGGGACCACCACCAAATCATTCAATAAGATGTGCTTTTTTGTTTTCAAGGCATCTGTTTGGTACTCCCCCTAGGTTAGGGAGGATCCCAAAATCATCACCTCTCTCACTGCTTGCTTAGTTTTTTGTTTCACTTTTGTGAAAGTATTATTTGCACTTTAACATATAAAGATAGAGATACTTAGTTTATCATAATTGGCATTGTGCAGGATGCCATTTGCAATTATTTTGCAATTTTTCACAGTACAGACAAGTACACAGTGTCATCAGTTACACTGCGCAGACTACATGTACTACTTGAAGTTCAAAGTATACTACGTGAAGCTACGTATAGTGCTGTTACGCAAACTGCACCCAGGGTTAATTAATAACTGATTATTTTAAAAATATTTAATAAAGTTTTCATTAAAAAAATCCAAATACCTCTGAGCCTTTCATTTAACATAGTTTTCATGATTGCATTATGTGCTTAATAATGTTAAAAGAAAGACTCACAGACATTTCAAAAAAGAAATCTCTATTGCCCACATGCATCAAGCTCCCGTTTTGCGTTTCCAAATTTGCGATTTTTACCGAATCGCAAATAAGGAATCGCAAAACGGGATGCATTATTGAAAGTGATTAATATTTGCGATTCGGTAAAAATCGCAATTTTTACCGAATCGCAAATATTATGCGAATTCAAAAATGCGAATTCGCAATTCCCATTGATTCCTATGGGCCAAAAGGCCCATAGGAATCAATGGAAATTGCGAATTCGCAATTTTGAAATCGCAAATGTTGATGCATTCCATGGGTGCAGGGGGGGGTCCAAAGGACCCCCCCTGCACCCCTGAAATTTTTATTAAAATGGATGTTTCACACACACAAGTCCTAAGGACATGTGTGTCTGTAACATGACATTGTTTAAAATGCAAATTAGAACATTTTAAACATTTTTCGCAAATTACCACGAGGTTCAACCTCATGGTAATTTGCACTTGCAATCTTCAAGATCGCAATTTTTTTAAAGAATGATGCATTGCATTTAAGGAATCGCTAAATTGCGATTCCTTAAATGCAATCGCATTTTAGAAAATCGCAAAATTAGCGATTTTCTACTAAAACCAATGATGCATCTCAAAAAGCATTTTTGGAATCGCAAACGGCCGATTTTAAGGAATCGCACCGTTTGCGACTCCAAAAATGCTTGATGCATGTGGGAACAAGTCTTTCCTTCAACAAGGAAAACATTTTCATAAAAGCAACCACAAGAGGGCCTTGCACACCATCTGAAGAGAATAGAGCTCAAGCTATGAGTGATTAAAAAAATATGGCAGGTTATCCTGGAATCATAGATTTATTGACCCAGGCGACTTGCTGTGTTTTTAATGTTGCTGGGAGGCAGCTACATTCCCTGCAGACCCCACAACATTAAGGAGATTGTTGGCGGTGCCCCCACCCCTTACAGGGATACCAACAAGCTAAAAAATGAGATTGCCCTCTCAGGGCATTATGGGGTGCTCCTTCAAAGAGCAGTGAATAATACATGAGTGGCTCCTGCCATTCATTTATTATTCACTTTTTTAAAAAAACAAATATATTGTGTGGGTGTCCTGATGTCCACCAAGGACACCCCCTTGTTTAATTTTACTTTGCGTCTACAGGAGAGCCCCAGTGCCCCCACAGTAACAGCCTGCTTCCCTTGTGGGAACTGAGGCTTTTTTGTTGTTGTTTGGTGGTCAGGGCACACACAATGACAGCCTTTTTTGGACCTGTGGGGATCCCCAGAGACACTGCTGCCTCAGGCAGCTCCAGTTGCAGGAGCCAACAACTTTTCTGTGGGTGGGTTGCCCGGGTTCCATTCTGCAGTGGTCATTGGAGATCTAGAGGGAGCTCAGAGACCCCTGTGGACCCAGTTGGCTCCCCGGCCAGCACCATACTGGGTGCTGGCTGGAGTTGATACTTTTTCTTTGCTCCCCCTGGGTGGGAGCAGCACTTATTTACTGGTTCCAATTGGCAGGAGAAAAGTTGAGTTCCCTGGCAGGCTGGAAACCAAACGGTGTTGGGGGATGGGGTCCCGGGACTCTATCATGGCTTGGGTAGGGGCCTCAGTGCCGTGTCTCTTTCTCTTTATTTGGTAGTTGGCCCCTGGAGATGGCTTAGCTGAGGCCCTATAGTAGGTCAGGAAGTGGGGCTGCATGACCCCATCCTAATGATAACATATATGGACCCCTAACCTCGGCCCCCAACAGGGGGCATTTAATTTTTTTTTTAATGACAGTTTCCATTTTGCCTATTTTCCCCATGTTCCCAAAGGAATAAAGTAGGGTGACTGAAAAATAAAAACATTTTTAAATTATTGTGGCCCCTTTGATTATAATTTTCAGTGCAGGGGACTCAGTCCTCAGTGTCATGTACTGGCTGCCGAAACCATTTTCTTCATGTTGCGGCCAGCCAATCAGAGCACTTACTTCAGAGAAAATCACAACCATGGGACAGAGGTGGTGCAAGGGTAAACAATTTTCCTTAGCCAAACAGAATACGCTTTTTTAAAATTTGCACGTCGAGAGAAAGTCCTTTAAACCCAACCTTAAACCCAGATATGAACATATACTTGTATCTTACTTTTTCAAAAAGCTCTGAATGGATTTACACCAAATTGCAAAAAGCACACTTTCTGAACCAGGATCGAGTTTCATGCCAAACATGGTGCATTTCCGTTCAGCAGTTTATCCAGTGACACTGTTCAAAAAAGATTATGGGAAATGCCTGGCAAATTTGTGTTTTGGGCCCCTTCCTGCATAAAAAACACACAAGAGGCCTTTTCCTCTTTGGGGGCAAGGCTTGGATGCTCATTGAGTAGGCGGCAGAGCTTATGAGCTCCGTCCCGGCAGCCTCCGCTTGGCACCATCCTGATCTCTCCAGTGGCAGTTATATGGAGGAATAGTTAGCCCAACTGCCCTAGAACAGAAACAGCCTAGAGGGAAGTCACTAATGAAGATCAGCACTGAGAAACACTGCAGAGAAGGATCGGACGGCTCGGGATGGCAGCAGACAAAATGGCGGCACCCATACGAAGTGGAGAGTGTCAAGGCAGTTGCTCCCGCTGAGCCCTGAGCCTATGCTGACTGGCTGAGGCCACCCAGAAACACCCTGACTGAAAGGAACGGAGGGCCGAGAAAAGCACAGATAACCCCGGGGAGCAGGGGTGTGATTTGAACACTGGACTACGGTGAACATAAAGAGTACTGAGGTGGACTGTGCATTCCAACAACAGCTTACATCCCTGCAACAGATCACTGAGTAAAGCGAGAAATACTGAGCGCCTAGGATTGGGACAAACCAGCGGGAAGCCCCCAATGAGGATAAGCGGCGGGAAACTCTGCTGAGGAAGCACGGGTGCCTCGAGACGCCAGTGCACAAAATTGGGCCTGCTGAGCCCTGAGACGGTGAGCACCCCGTGGGACTGCCCGGACCGGCCCCATCAGCAGTGGAAGGGGGGGCAGGCCGGGCAGAATGCAGATAATCCCGTGGCGGAGGGAGACGCTCTGCATGGCTGACTATTGTGAAGAAAAATATGCAGGGTGGACTTGGCACTCTCCCCCCATCTTCAACCTCAGCTGCAGATTACCCAGCGGAGCGGAGTGACCTGAGCGCCGCTAGGTGGTGGTGATCTGCTGACTAAGGATCCAAGCAAGGACAGGGAGTTGCAGTCCCTGCATTGCATACCCAGGCCCTCACTGCAATTGGGATGAGCCAGGAATGGTAGGGAGAGGCTCACCAGGCAAAGCGACGTGAAGCCAATTGAGCGTACAGGCAGGCAGGAGCTGGGAGCCCACCCCGCAACAACACTTTCACAGCACTAGCGGGCACGCAGGGAACAGAGACTGGACAGTGACAGGTGGCTCCTGGTGCGTGAACCCCCCTAAGCTTAAAGCACCTAGCTTCCTCTCTTAACAGCAAGACCACAATAGGGACTTGGGAGTTGCTACTCACGAATATACAGAATGCCAGGTCTTGAGAAGCTGAAGGTATACAGTGCATTTGGGACAACGATAGCACAAGTGTAATTGCTTCCTTGAGAGGGCACAGGAAACTTAGCCATCAGACCCAAAAATGACAGCAAGTAGCGTAGAAGGACAATGGGGAAACAGATCAAAAAAAGAGAAAAAGAGGACACGCCGGCTGACAGTCACTCTGAGGGGAGCGAACCACGTTCCTCCTCAGTGGGCACACCGGAGAACCTGACAATGCAAGACATTTTGCAGGCCATAAATACCTCTAGTGGGAGACTGGAGACCAAAATTGATTCGATAGGGGTAGACCTGGGCCTGATGCAGGACTACCATAAGCGGCTGGCCGAACGAGTCCCAACAAATGAAGCCAAATATCCGAATCTAGCTCTGCACTAGCTTTCTGCACTGGAAACAAAGTGCACGTCTTGGAACTCAGAGCTGAAGATGTGGAGAACCGCTCACAAAGAAATATTATTAGGGTGACTGGATTACCTGAGAAAACAGAAGGGATAAACATGGTGACGTATGTGGAGGAACAGTGGCATCAGAGGGACTCCCACCATTCTACGCCCTTGAGTGGGCACACCGAGTCCTGGCGTGGCAGCCTGACCCCGGAGCTCCTCCGAGGATGGTGATAGCAAGGCTGCTGCACTACAGATATATGGACCAAATACTGGCACAGGCCCTGCGGCAAGGGGAAAAGAGTCAATAATGTGGTGGTGCTGCTATTCCCGGACTTCTCGTGGGAAGTGCAACAATAGATGAGCTCCTTCCATCTGTCAAGTCCAAACTCCGACAACTTGATTATAAATATGCTATGCAGTACCTGGCCAAACTGCTGGTGTCCAACCCGATGGGGAGTACATTTTTTATCACCTCACAAGAGGCATGGAGCTGGCTTGAACAGCACTGAGGAGGGTCACCCTCCAGAGACCAAAGACGCCAAGGAGGCTGAAGTGGAAGATCTTGCAGCAAGGGACCAAGGAGAGGCGCAATGGCGCCGATGCAAGCAGAGGCACATATGGAGCGGCACAGTGCAATGCAAGTTGTGGCATTGAGCAGCGAGAAAAGACCAGGCCAGGACGACTGGGAGGTTGGCGGATCAGGAGCAAACTTGAGCTCGGAACAAGACTCAGACATCTCGGAGGCTCCGAGTAACGAGCTCCCTGTGGAGACGCCCGGGACGGCAGATGAGATCTTCTGAAGGTGCAGGTAGAGGGGTATGAGAGAGCTGGAAATCTAAAACTGGACAATGGGGCATGAGGGCGAACATAACCGTGAGGAGAGCAGACTAACTAACATTGAATGTAGCAATCAAGCCGAGTGGCGTGCTGCCGGGCAGATGTGCCTGACGCATCTCCTGACTTCCCTCCTTATCTTGTGAAATATTTTACAAGAAATCAGACTGTTAGTTTAGATGGGAGGGTACCACCTGCTTGTCATGGGGAAGGGAGTTGGGGGACATGTTATAATGTTGTTTTATTTGTAAGTTGGGGTACCGTGTGTCGCATTACAGGTTCACATCAGCAGAAACGTGCTGAAGCGCCAGTCCTGTGAGGAACGCATGGGGATGCGGGAAGAGAGAGGACGGGAGGGGAAATAAACATGGCTAACACTGTAATATAAAAGTGTTTATCCTGGAACATACATGGTACGCATACCATGGTCAAACAATAAAAAGTGTTTTCCTATCTCAAAAGGGAAGGAGTGCAGATTGCGCTTCTTCAAGAAACTCATCTAACAGCTAAAGAAGGCCAGGCCCTTCAGAAGTGATGAAGGGGACAAGTATTTTACACTACTTATTCGGCCTATGAAGGACGCGGCCCTATAGGGTCACGCAGGTTATATGCAACCACCTTCTATGCCTTTACAAGAATGAAGAGTCAGACAGTAGCGAAAGAAAACTTACATTTATTCAGGTATATACGCTTCAGAGGATCCCGGTTAGACCTTCACCCTGGTATGTCTGTCGAGGGGACTGACTCCCCAGAGTACACTAATACATAGTGAACCTCTCAGGAGACTTCAGCCACGCCTCTTGTGGAAAAATACCGGCCTGAGCTGGACATGATCAAAGGAGGTACACTGAGATGAGCAAGCACCTGCTAGATGGGGGCACTATCAGTATCCCAAGGCCACAGTGCCGGTCTCAGCATCTCCTAACGTGGGAGCAAAGCTACATGTATACAATGGAATGCAGAAGCAAAATATTTGTCTGTTAATGAGTCGAGTTACAGCCTCGAACAGGAAAGAAAATAATAATGAAATACAGTGTTCTGCTGAGACAAGAAATTCTGAATACATGGGGACCCCGTACGCGTTCAGCTTAGGCAATCTAATAAGGATTACAAAATACAAAATGGAGTCACACTGGCTAATAGAAGGCCTACATGCTATGTGGATAACTCAGTGGGTTACATAACGCAATGCAAATGCATATATTTTAGCCACGCAATGCTAACCTAATATAACATAACAAGTGCATTATGGGAGAGGGGAATGTCACATCTAACACCTACGCGAGGGGAGTAAGTGTCTGGTGAGGGCCGGAGTGCCTTTTCAGGTGATAGATAAGCTAATCGACCCGAGGGAAGATATGTCACAGTTCGAGGGAGACTAGACGGTAGAGAAGTGAACATTATAAGTGTTTATGCCCCAAATGCAGATCAAGCATAGTTCCAGACCAGGTTGCCCCAACAACTCGCCCCATACTTGACCTCGACAGAACTCATGGGTTGGGATTTCAATGCTGTAGCAGACACCTTCCTTGATAGGTCGCACCCCCCCTTGCAGGACTCCCCGATTACCCAAATTGCGCGACTGTTCAAAGACTGGCAGGGACACTGGGGGCTGGTGGACTCTTGGAGGACTTTGCATCCCGCTGACAAGGACTAGTCATTTTTCTTGGTGATGCATGGCGTACACACGCAACTAGACACATTTTTATGCACACCAGACATACATTGACAGGTAGGCACTGCCGAATACTTGGCTAGAATGATCTCTGCTCATTATCCCATGTTACTGGGCCTTCGCTGCTCAGGCCCTAACCCGGCTATCCCTACCTGTAAACTGCGCCCTGAGGCAACGGAAGACCAGGTTTTTAAAGAAGGAATCCCACAATACTTCCAAGAAAATGATGGAACGGCAACTTCTCCCTTGCCAGAATGGGATGCTCTCAAGATAGTGATACAATGCCATTGTATAGCATAGATGACAGGGGTTAGACGGACACTAATAATTGAAGTTCTAACAGCTGAAAGGGTCCTTAGGGAGTTAGAATCACGATGACAGGGACACCCAGAACTGCAAAGGGAACTCCTAGAAGCCCGAGAGTCAGTAGCGTGTCAGACAGAGAGGCTACGGTATTTCAGCTATCGACAATACCGAGACCGCACACATGCGGAAATGAGGCTCTTTGTTGGTGTGGCTGGCCAACCAAAATAACAGGGGGTACCTGTTAGAACTGGGGGTCTCTAGTTGGCAGAGGTAGGCACCACTGTCCAAATAGGGACATTTGCTTCTAGTCAGGGTAAGGAGGAAACCCTCTGAGATAACCCCTGCTCACCCCCTTGGTAGCTTGGTACGAGCAGTCAAGGCTTATCAAAGGCAATGTGTAAAGTATTTGTGCAAACACTCACAGTAAAATAAGTGAAAAGACCACAAACTGACTCCACAACAGTTTAGAAAAATAAAGGTATTTAATCTAAACTGTACAAGACCAAAACAACAAAAATCCAACATACACAGTTCAAGAATATGGTTTCAAAAAGAGCTCTTAAAGTTGCGATAAAAAAATCCACAGTTGCGTAAAAAGTTCAAAGTTGCGTAACGTTTAGCCACCAGTACCTTTACAGAAGCTGATGCGGTGGAAAACAAGCGATGCGTCACTCCTGAGACCCTGGGGAGGCGATTCGACAACCCCGCTGAGTGTAGCGGGCGTGTTGCGGTGAATCAGGTCTGTATGGGGAGGGAGGCGATACCTTGTATGGATTCCGGTGCGGAAGTTCCATAGTGAAAAAGCTCTGAAAGGCACGATGCGATGATCTTAGAGGCTGCGACGATCTCCGGGGCGGTGATGCGCGGTCCAGCGGCGCTCTTCCTCTCGCAGCTCCTTGATGCGATGGCTCTGCGATGATGTTCGCAGTGACGTGATGCAGTCCGCAAGCAAGAGGTGCCACGATCTCACCCAGCGAAGACAGGCTCTGCGACGACACTCGCAGCAATGGTATTCTTCTTGCACCGGACCGGTGCGTCCCACAAACGAAGGATGCACCGACTCTGGCAGCGGCAACAGGAGCTGCGACGATCTCGGCCTTTCGTTGCGGCGGGAATTTCCGCGCACTGACAGGGATGCGCTCCGCAAGCGAGCGATGTGATAAAACTTGCAGAAAGTCTTTAAAAGCTTGGTTTCCAGTTTCCCAACACAGGTACAACTTCCAGAGGCACCACACATGGGCCATGCACTCCTTTTGCTCCTGGGACTTCTTAACAGGGAGCCATCTCTTCTCAGACCCTTGGAGATTCCTTCAAGCAAGGGGACACAGCACAATGTAAAGTCCTTCCCCTCTCCTAGGCAGCAAAGCAACAGCAGGTCAGTCCAGCAGAGCAACTGCAGGACAGTCTTCCTTCTTCAGTTTCAGCTTTCTCCTTGGCAGAGGTTCCTTCTTGATTCCAGGATGATCTAATTTTCTGTAGTCAGAGGTCCTGTACTTATACCGCTAAAAGTCTTTGTTCCCTTTGTGCAGGAGGGCTCTGAGCCTTGTCTGAACAAGTTCTGGGTGTTCCGTAAGCACTTTGTTTTCCTGGCCTCTCCTTTCCTTTCAGAGAGAGGGCAGGGTCATCAGCCGCCCAGCAGGAGGTAGAGCTAGCATTGTGGCAGGCAGGCACAGCCCTATTCAGGACCAGGTGCTACACCCTCCCACCACTCTAGATGCAGATGGAGCTATTGAGCCCAGGGATGGCCCACTCAGACTCTGGGAGCCACCCAGCCCTTCCCCTCACAAACCAGACAGTCAATTCAAAAACGGGCCAAGGCACACAAGAAGGTCAGACAAGAGAACAGCAATCTTTCTAAAAGTGCTGTTCTCAAACACAGGATTTAAAAACCACCTTTCCTAAAAGATGTGTTAATAAGTTCTGAGTTCAGGGATACCAGACTTTTATGTCCTATCTTGCTCCTATGGGAATATATGCTGGTAGCCACTGTAGCCAGCATGGGGCATGATAGCCTTACAACAGTGCAAAAACGAAAATGGCTGTACTTTACTACCAGAGCATGTCACCTGCACTAGGACATGCTCTACCTTTCACATACACTGCACCCTGCCCAAGGAGGTTAACTTGGGCCTTCCATAGGGGTGACCAATCTGTACAGAAAGGGAAGGGTTAGGCCTGGCCAGTGGGGAAACTGTTCACAAAAAGAGGACAAAGTTCCTATACCAGGGTGCAAAAGTCACCCGTGTAATAGGGTGCAAACAGTCACCCATACATGAAAAACAGGAAAGAGTGGGGAAAAGTAATCCTAGGTAAAAAGTACCCTGATAAGAGAGGGAAAGATATTCTACATCCTCTGCTGCCCTCATACACCCCGGAAGATGTCATAGGGCTTTTTGCTCCTCGCAGGGCCGGCGCTGCAATTCCCTACGGGTCCCCCGAAGGGTCCCTTTATCGTAGATCTTTTAGAGGATTAGCCAGATGTTGCATGCGGGTGTGATGGGAAGGGTAAGGGAGGGTAAATCAATGACGTGCAAACATAACGGTGTAGTAAAATCAAGGGTATGGAAGCAGCGACAAAATTGTCCAGATAACCCTTGGCAGTTGTTAGTACTGCTTAAAAATTGACTGACAGTGGGGAAACTGACAAGGAGGGCATGGCAGTTCACAGACTGCACAAAGGCACTGCGGTGACAGGCCTGAGACACCATTTTAGGGCTGCTCATGTGAGTGGCACAATCAGTGCTGCAGGCCCACTAGTAGCATATTTTGCCACCAGCCCTGGCACACTCAGTGCACTTTACTAGGAACTTCTTGGTGACACAAATATGCCAATCATGGATAACCAATCACAATAACAATTTACACAGGGAGCACTTGTACTTTGACACTGAACAGCAGTGGCAAAGTGACAAAAGCATCTAAACCAGCAAAAACAAAATCCAGCACCGCATTAAAAATACAGGAGGTAGAGGCAAAAAGAAAGGGGGAAACCACGCCAAAGATGCCAGGTCTACCAGTACCCTATAGTGGAAATGGATGATGATGAAGAGAACAGGCAATGTACCCGGGAAGGGATCAATGAATTCTTTGCCCAATACTACACTAAACTATACAGTAGAACCTTCCGATATAGGGACGAGACAATAAGAATTGTATGGAAAGTATGTGGAAGAGCTAGCGCCAAGGTTTGTTTTGATGTATAAAGCAGCAAGGGAACTGCAAACACTTCCGACCGCCACTAGAGAAGCACTAATAGTCCCAATTCTTAAACCCAGAAAATCAGCTCATGATAAAACAGGCTATAGGCGGCTGTCCATGCTGAACATGGACTTTAAAATACCGATCAAAATTTTGGTGAACAGGTTGTCGCAGAATATGCCCCAACTGGTACATGTGGACCAAGTGGGTTTCCTCCTTAATAGAAATACAGCCATTAATATCAGATGCCTTATGGCTATACCGGGAGTGGGAGACTACCCCAAAGATGTCGCCGCAATCTTTGCGGTGGATATCAAAAAGGAGTTTAATAGTCTGGAGTGGCTGTACCTATACCAGTTCCTTGAAAAGATGGGCCTAGGCGAGGGCTTTGTGAGATGGGTGAAGCTAATGTATGCAGACCCAAGAGCCAGAGTGCGTACGGGGAAAGGTATCTCCCAGAGTCAGCGGGTAGAAAGAGGAACATAACAGGGGTACCCAATGTCCCCTCTGTTATTCACACTAGCCATGGAGCCACTGGCATGCCCTGCTCAGAGGGGGCACGACTACATAGGGCTGAAAATAAGGGAGACCCACCACCACATTGCACTATATATGGACGACCTGCTCCTTTTTCTCCAAGATACAGAAAAGGACCTAGACGGGGTCAAAATTATGTTGTAGGACTTTGATCACCTTTGGGGACGGAGGGTGAATTGGCAAAAATCTAGACTATTCCCTACGGCACCGGATAGACGACCACAGGGGAGGTTTTGGGGGATCTTCAGTGGGAACCCACCTGCCTAAAGTCCGACTTCTCCATTAAAGACAACTGTAAATTAAAATTAATTTAAGGGTAAACAGCGCATTTCTATCTGCTCCCTGTCCAAATTTAGCACTTATTAAATGTAATAAGATAACCTAGGATTAGTAAATGAGGTAGATTGACCTTACAACAGTGAAAAATTTCTTTTGACGTTTTTCGACGCCAGGAGGACATGAAAAGCATAAGTTAAAATGTCCGATTGTATGAAAACAATGCACCCTGCACTATGAGTCTGTAGGGCCTACCTTAGGGGTGACTTGTAAGTATAACAAGCATTTGCAATGCAATAGGTCTCGCATTTATGGGAGTTTAAGCTATTGGTATTGTAAATGACATAGTATCTCCAATATTACTCCAATACTCCAATAAATAAAGTACCAAGTATGCATAAAGGAAAACCATCCGTGTGGTAAGCAGTAGCTGGGAACCAAGGAGACTGAGAACTGGGAAAAATACTGATCAATACGAGTGACACAAGTAGGAACAGTGCCAAAACGAACGTACTCAGAAACAAAACCAGTGAACAGTATGGAAAGACAGAAGCTCTGGAAAATTACACTAACATTGTTTTGGCCCTGTTAAAAATAACACTAAATTGTTACTTGCGCTCCAAGCCTCTTTTACCCTGTTCCTTTCAACTAGACCAGAGTAAAGGTAGAGCTTACAAAACGGAATACGTCAGAGGCGTGGCTTGAACGTCAAAGCAGCAGCTCGCCTAAATCCCGAGCTCCGTAGCTCCCTGATAGAAGCCAAACAAAACAACCCGCCACAAGGACCCAGAAGACTGTAAAAATGAACAGGCACATGTCGGAAGGTACCGAGCACTAAATGAGAGAAGAGAGGACATCGAGCGGGGATGTGATGCTGAAATAGGAGACACGAAAACAACCGCAAGGGCAGAAACTCGGCGAGATCAAGATGGCGACCACCAACTGAACAAGTCAGAATCACCAGAGTCATCAAAGGCTGAAAAGAAGCATCCGAAAAGGTACGATAACCGAGCTAAAGCAGCCAACAAGAAGCGGACCCACCACACCACCTATAACTGGGAACAGGCACTAATTCATACCACAGGAGGGTACGAGCCCAAAGCGATATCGAAACTGACACCATCATGGGGGCCACCATCTTGGATTAGGCGGAGTCCCAAAGTAAACAATCACATCAGGAAGAGGCACGTCAAGGAAGGCACCAGGCACCTGGTATACAACTGCAGCAAGGTCCGCATGCTCCTTGGGAGGGAGACTCACGAAACAAATCCCAACCGAGCACCCATCCGAACACCCTAAGATCAGGACCGCGACTCCTCACTGGCGGAGGTCAGTCACAGAAACCGAGGAACCGAGGAACACAACCGCTTGGAAGCAGGGGTGACAAGGCACTCACATCATGGAATGTACCAGCGGACAGCGCTCTGCCCGCAACATAGCGCATATCAACAAAGCCAGCACAGCGGCCAGTGCAAGGTCCACTGAGATACCTAAAATCGAAACCAACCACGGTGGCCGCCATTTTGAAAACAGAGAACCAACCAAACGAGAGGGAGGAACGAAACACGGGAAAGAACGGGCAGCACCGGAGGAGTCACGAATGTACCGGCGATCGAGGCACCGATAACCGGTTCACCGGAAATAACAGCCTGAATTCCGGCGGAACCCAGGGAAAAGGAGAAGGGGCTAGAGTGCACCAATCATCCACCTAGAAAGATCAGAGAGGAGTAGAGACACATACGAGCAACAACAGGGGAAAAGAACAAGCTGAAAAAAGAGATCAACGGGCACACATCCCTCCATCCCCAGCAACTAAAGACACCGGACAAGAAATTAACAACGCAAAGGCAAGCAGCAACACAAGGGAAGAGGCAAAGAGGGCACCACTGGGGCAAACACCCGCCACAGAGCAATACCCTAGGGCACCAGGTGCGACGCAAAGTAAGTGGACACATGTCCCTACGAT
The DNA here is from genome assembly GCF_964263255.1 of Lissotriton vulgaris. NCBI lineage: Eukaryota > Metazoa > Chordata > Amphibia > Caudata > Salamandridae > Lissotriton > Lissotriton vulgaris. The sequence continues at coordinate 265,305,675 of NC_141689.1, read as the reverse complement.
AAATAGCCTAGGTGAGTGTGATACCAATACAGTGGCAGACTTAAGGGCACCAGTGCCAACCCGGAAAGGAAAGGTAAAGTGGAGGTCGCTATATGAGCTCAGAACCGCGGCAAGAAAAGCGGAAAGCCCCGTTAGCCCCGTAAACACAGCCCCCGAGCAAAGCACAGCGGAACCCAAAGGGACAAGAGTGATAGACAAAGACCAAGGTCGTCAAACTACGAGACAAAAAGGGGACAAAAGATTCTAATTAATTCAAGCAAAAAGAAGCCTTCTCACAATGGCAGGCCAACAATCAAAGAAAATTAGAGGAGACTCCCCCACAGACTCCCCCATAAAACAAAGAGCAGACCTGAAGCCACGCTGGACATGATACTGAAAAAACTAGCCGAAGTGCCGACTGGTCAAGTCCACTAAACACACCACAGACGCCATTCAGCTAGAGCTTGCAGCGACCAGGGCAGACAAAAAAGTGGCGAGCAACAGGATCATAGCGGTAGAACAGAGAGTCAGCGACATAGAAGACGTAGACCAAAACGCAAACAAAATCATCGCCGCCATGTATAAATCCACAGCGACGGTGCTAAAATTCACAACGGACTTGGACGACAGCAACAGAAAAGGCCACATAAGCATCCTAGGGGTGCCAGAAGGAGATGGAGATAAGGCCGGTTCATGTATGGCCCTCATCGAAGACTGGATCCCCAAAATCACCAACGTTAAACTGGACCACCCTTTTGAACTAGACAAGGGATACAGAGTACCAGTGTTCAAATCACCGAACAGACCGGGCCCGCGACAGATTATATGCAAACCTCTTTGAGCGCACCATACGGAGGCCATCTTCATGATAGCATGGAGGAACCAAGTCACGCCATGGAATGGTCACAAAATAGTCATAACCCAAGACTACTCAAAGAGAACAGTGGACATAAGGAAAGGCTTCCTGGCCCAACGTGACAAACTAAGTAAAGAAAATATCCCATTCTCCTTTGTGGGCCGAACTAGTTTCAAAATAACCAACAAGGGAAGATCAAAAGTCTTTGAAGAGCCCTACGAACTGTACAGATACCTACAGGACCCAATACAACAAGAAATGGAAACATCACTCCCAGGGTCAAGCAAGAAAAGGGCCTCACCAGAGCCAAGAGTGGAGGAAATCGACGACCGCAGCGAACAAAAAAAATGAAAACTCCAATATAGTCACTCAACCACATCTACCTCGGAAGAACCAGACGACCCAGAAGTTTTCGTCAGCACAACAAAGCTACCTCAGACCTGCGCCTTTATATCCTTTGCACATAAAATTGACTGCCTAAAGCTGGTGACATAAGGGTATCTATGTTGGCGAATATTTGTGTACTTAAGTGCCAGAACTGATGGTCAGCCTTATAAAATAACACAACCAGACCGGACTGATAAGATAGGGTAATTAATGACAATCTCTCGGGGAGGAGGATCAAGGGATCTTGCCATCGCACGCTCAGCGTACAAAGTGAAGGGAGGGGGAGGAGGGGGTGGGTGGGGAGGAGGCGGTGGGTGGGGAGGAAGGAAGAAAGGCGAGGGCGCCGGGGTATGTTTGTCTTGTCTGTCATTGTTGTCCAGTAAGTTTAGTTTGTCCAGTCTTCTATCAAGTAAAGCCTACGTTTTTCAGCTACCAGCTACTCTACAAACATCACTACACTTTTCACTTTTCCCTTCTACAGCGTATGCACCAGCTATCTACACAGTCCCAGGTACACAAGGGGAGAGACTCAAGAAGCGATATTCCAGGTTAGAGAGAGGATTCACGCATCCCACACAGGAGGGCGGGGAGGTAACAACCGGCGCACGCAGTTTAACACATGACACCCAATAGTCTCCCCTCTCTAGCATCTGACCTCAAGATAGTCTTCCTAAATGTCAAGGGCCTCAACCACCCAGTCAAGAGAAAGAAAATCCTAGATTACTTAGCCAAAACCAGGGGTGACATCGTACTGCTACAAGAAACCAAACTATCTCTAGAAGACACGTCCAGAATAAAAGCAAAATGGATAGGAGAGGTTGCATGCTCACCAGCAACAGGGGAAAAAAAGGAGTCATCCACTCACAAATAAGAAGGCCAGAATAACAATACCAGGTCAACAGCGAGACACAGAGGGCAGGATACTAATAACACAGTTGAAAAGAGACAATTCAGGTAGTGAACGTATATGCCCCAAACCCAGACGACACCATATACTGGAAAGATGTTGCCAGGAGACTGGAAACGTGCCATCCATGTGACATGACAGTGGTGGCAGGGGACTTCAATATAGCACTCGACCACACCATAGACAGACAATCACATACACACAGCTAACCCCCGACTTCACACATCACCTTAAAAAATATGTGCAACAGATTCGACCTCAGAGACCCCTGGAGACTCCAACACCTAGACAAAAGAGACTACACATTTTACTCCAACCCACACAATTCCCACAGTAGAATCGACTTTATACTAATATCGGGCTCCCACACCCACCTAATAGACCACACGGAGATAGAGGCTAGGACAGTCTCAGACCACTCCTGCATCAGCTTGCAGCTGTCAGGCTGGCACAATGACCACGTCACACGCAGATAGAGGTTTAACAACACGGCTATTACCAAACAAGAAGACAAGGACAGAGTAGAGCAAGCCATTAACGAGTGCATACAACACAACGACACGCCAGACATAGACCCATTCACGCTGTGAGATGCCCTAAAAGCCACAGTCAGAGGCACCCTAATCGAAATCATGGCTAAGCGTAACAAGATAGTGAGAGTGCACCTAGAACGGCTAGAAGCAGATATCAGGAGGCTATAGGGAACCCATAGCAAGGACACAGGCAACATAATCGCACTAACAAACTCACAAAGAAAAAATACGAATACAATAGAATTCTGAGTGAAACAGCGGGCTTATGGATCAAAAAGTACAAACAGATAAATCTCTGTGAGGCCAACAAAGCAGGGAAATCCCTTGCGGCTTACCTGAAATACAGACAAAGACAGCACTGCCTGCCTTCCATCACGGACAGAAACAACATCACGCACACGAAACACAAAGACATCCTGCACACGTTCTGCGAGTTTTACCAAAACCTTTATAGGAAGGACAACAAACTAGACCAGGAGGGGAACCCCGAGTCCCTAAACCGCCTGAACCTGCCCAAGATATCTAATGATGAGGCATCCGCATTAGGTAGAGATATAAGCGCGCCAGAAATTGAGATGCGATCAAGTGTCTCAAAGACAACAATGACCTAGGCCCTGACGGCTAGACAGCCTCCATCTACAAAATCTTCAGGCCCCCTCTGCTCCCAACAATGAAAAAAGTCTTCAACCATTGCGAAGAGGTGGGCAGAGTTACAAACACTGTGAGGGAAGCATACATTATAGTTATACCGCAATGACCCCAAAACTATAGGCCCATCTCCCTTATCAACTTGGACTGCAAAATGTATGCCAAAGTCCTTGCCACGAGACTCAACGCGGTACTCCCAAAACTAATAGAGCACACACAAGTAGGCTTCAGGAAGTCTTGCATGTCCCACGACAACACAAGACTCCTATGCCATGTCCTAGAACAGGTAGCCACTCTCACCAGACTTGCGGTAGCTATCACTCTAGACACTGAGAAGGCATTCAAAAGAGTGTCCTGGCACTTCCTAAAACAGTGCTTAAAGTCTTACAACCTGGGAACCGAATTCACAAGGAAGGTTATGGCACACCTTACTAACCCCATCTGCAATTGCCTCACTAATGCACTTATTCACCTTTGTTTTTAAGCCAAACTAATCCCTTATTTCTCACGTATTTATACTTTCCTTTACCTCCTTACATTTCTTTATTCACTCCATATTTTTCGAGTTCACTGTTCACTACGCGCTTATGTAGAACTCTTCTTTCTCAATCATTCTTAGTTTTAACCGGCAACTGCTTACGCGCCATTTTACCACCACGTACCTGCCAACAGCCGCTTAGCTCTTCGCGTCCATCTACCATCAACACAGCGGCTGTTGGCAGGTACGACTGGGAGTGGAGCATACGCATGCTCCCCACTTATTTGTTCAAACTTTGATGCCAACGGGCAAGGCATATGCATATGCAAAGTCATGCCCTCTGACCAGCCCCCTCTAAGAACATAGTAACACCGATTCTTGCCCAGACAAAATTTTGGCTGTTACACAAACTCTACAGGACTCCGGCCTGGCTGGCGCCAATGGACCTAAGAGAACATGACCGTTGCTGGAACTGTGACTTAAAAAAAGGGTGAGCTGGCACACCCATATTCCACTGCACACAAGTCAGGAAATACTGGAACAAAGTCTTCTCTTGCATAAACAATACCCTCAGATGCACTCTTAAAGAAGTGTTCTCCACTCTCACGACTGCACTCATAACAACAAAGCTTTATTTCGATATGTGATATCATAAAAGCACAGATAGAGATTACAAACACAATTCATAATAAATATATAAAAAAAAGAATTTAATCAAAAGACTTTTTACAGCGGGTAAATAAAAGATATACTAAATATTAGCAGCTTTGCGAATGATTAAAAAAAGTTAATTACACAAATTCTATATAAAACCTTTTGTCTGATTAACCATGCCCAGCTTATGAATTTAGCCACCCCACAGGCTAGAGTTGTACTAGGATCAGCCTTAAGTATTCTTAGTGCAACAGAGTGGTCCCTAGTTTCAAGCTGCTGGCACACAGGTTTAAGCCATTTCAGTCTGGGTTTTGTATAGGCGGGGCAGACAAAGAAAAAATGAGGGATATTTTCAGCGACTCCTGCACAATTTGGACAGTCCGCGTGCGTTTGGTGCGGGGGCTTCCATTTACTGGTACGATCACGAAGAGGAAGGGTACCCATCCTAAACTGAATAAAAAGAGTCCTATCTCTCGGCTTTGTAATGAAGTCCAGATAGGGCTCCAGACGAGGTGTATGCTTGTGTTGACGAAATACCTCTGTCAGCCTGCCTTGGTTTGGGTCCCGCTGCTCTTGATCGTCAACCTATGCCCAGAAGGCTCTCTTGGTTTCTATCTTTGATAATACTGCCCCAGACTCCCAAGCAGTTAAGTGGCCCGTGGCCAAGAGGAGCTTCCTAATGTTAGTTAACCATGTGATCTTGTAGGATCCTTGGAGGTTCATGACCTCTATTAGGCCCTCTCAAAGCAACACAACTGCCAGTACTGGAAAATGTTTTTTGTTAACCTAATAAAGGCTGCTATGAATAAAACATGGCAGTCTAATATCACTTTTGTTGCTAATTTATTTTATCAATCAGAAAGCTTTTTCATTTTTTCAAAGACATTTCTGTGCATGTACGAATATCAATATACAAAATATACAAATATATACACAATTTTACAGAAAACAGGTGAAAGACAAATTCTTATTCCATTGACAACACAACCACACTAAAACCTTTCTCACTACAGTCACTCTATTCACATTCACACACTGGAACAAAAAACAAAAACACAAAATACCTCTGAGGTATATGTCACTGTCAACGCAAGATATTTACAATACAAACGGTTAGCAAGATTGAATAAATCCTAGATTTACAAAAGTTCTAATAGTTAGAGCAATTATACTCAGTTTGAATCCAGTCCCTCTAATCTATTTATATTGTTGACAGTTGACCATAAAAGATCGACGCGTTTCGAACTCCCTAATTTGGGGGGTTCTCCTCAGGATCAGTATGATTTCTTAACCTCCACCAGATCCGTGTCGAAGGACAGACTGGAGACACCGCGTTTGCCAACCGAGCATTTACCAACATATACGCCAACCGTGCAAGCGTGTCCCGGTGAAATATCTCCAAAGCTCACACCGGACACTCCAAGCGACTTCCAGAGCTTGTGAGTGTCCACACACAACTACTCATATCAACCACTAGGGATATCCTACAGAGGAGGTTAAGAAATCATAGTTACGATCTGCTTGGATTAAAATAGAGAAGCTTAGTTTTGGAGGTGTTAATGACAAGACCCCTCATCTTACAAAACAAACAGAAGCGATCCAACAGCTTCTGCAACCCTGCAGGGGTTTTAGATACTAACAGCGTATCATCTGCAAAGAGTAATGCGGGAACTTTATCACCTGCCAGGACCGGGCCATCAGCATTCATTTCAAGCAGGAAGGAGACTACGCCGTTCAAAAAAAGCGTAAATAGTGTGGGAGCCAGTAAGCATCCCTGGCGGACGCCTCTGCTCACAGGAATTTTATCAGTTTTTTGTTCCTGTGAACCCCATCTAATGCGGGCGTAGTTTCTATCGTGCATACGGGCCAATAGATTCAGAATGGGCTAAGGAATCCCCATCTCCTGCAGGACCAGCCATAGGCGGTCTCGGGGGACCAGGTCAAAGGCGGTCTTTAAGTCAATGAATGCCAAATAAAGACCGTCTTTGCCTATGGTAACCACCTTCCAATGCAAGAGTGCTAACCTGAATGCCTGGTCTATCGTACTTGTGCAGGCCCTAAAGCCCGCCTGGAACTGCGAGATGATATTATTTTCTTCTGCCCATGAAAGGATCCTCTCCAGGAGAACCCTACCAACCAGCTTTTGTCCAGCTTCTATAAGACTTATTGGCCGATAGTTGGCAGGGTCCCCCCTGGAACCCTTCTTATAATTGGGGATTACTTCGGCCCCCTTCCAAGAATATGGGACCGGTGAGCCTTCCAACAGGGCATTGATGAGAAATACAAAAAAGGTAGCCCACTCTTCAGCGTTAGCTCTAAATAGGTCACCCGGTATGCCATCTTGTACCGGGGCCTTAGTGGAAACAATCTTATTAATAGCAGCCACCACCTCCTTCTTCTCTATCCTAGGAAAAATACCCTGAGCAGGGGCGGCTACCATGAAACCGCTTGGGGGCCCTGTGATATCCGTTTCGTCAACCCCTGCATAGAGCTTCCTAAAGTGCTCAAACCACTCCCTGTCGGGTATATGGTTGGGGATTCGGTCCGATTCGCAACCGTTAGGTCTTCTCATGAAAGCCCAAAAGAGCTCTCCATTCTTGGACTGGCTTGCTGTTTTTAGACTGTCCTAGTGTAAATCCTCCCAGCCCCTCTTTGCATCTAGGATCCCTTGTCTATACTCCATTCTTGCTAGCCTAACCATAGCAGGATTGTTAGTTTTAATAGCAAGAATCAGATTGTTTTTTTTTAATCTACAATTTCTGTCAAACCACTTCTGTGCTGGATTGGCGCTTTTTGCTAGAATCTATGAACAATATGCCAATCTTATCTATTGTGTCAACATAGATAGTTTCTGCTGCAACGGATCCAGCCTCTTTCATACATGCTGCAGAAAGCCTAATGGCCTGGTCACTATGTATTTCACCTAGAGTGCTTAATCTTTGCTCATTCATGATAAACTTAGGCCATTTAAAGAACCAATTACAGTTAAAAGGTAGGACTGCCTTTGTTAGCATTCTCAGTCCAGTAGTAGAATCGTCCACCTTCCTTCCCCACATTTCCAACATTGTGAGTGACAAGGGGTTGTGATCACTGTGGAGAAGTGTGGCCAGACGAGGTTGCAGGTCCAAAAAAACAAGTGAAACCAGGCTTGTACAAAGGTTCAAGGCACCATGTTTCCTGAAATAAACACAGATCATATCCATCAATAAAATCATTCCAGTCCGGTAATGAAAGCTTATTACGTAAGCCTGCAACGTTCCATGAGATGAATCTGAGGTTACTAGTAAGACCTTTACAAGGGATTAGCCGCCTGATTCATGAAGCTAAATTGCGCCCGCAATCGCTGCGAAAATGCAATTGCGGGCGCAATATCCGTAATCGGGATTCAACAAGAAAATAGCGACTTCGCAAACCCATAATTGCGAATTTGCAATTAAATTCGCAGAATCCCGGTAGGAGAGCATTAGCGAATCAGAAAAAGCGACAATCCAAGGATTCTGTGAAATAAATTGCGAATTCACAATACTATCGCAATCGGCATTCATGGAAAATCGCAAATTGCGAAAAACCCAAAAATCGCAGTTTGCGCGGCGCAAATTAAGGACAACTCAAAGCAGGTGGTAACCATAAAAGCCATCAAAAATTTCCATTAAAAAAAACGTTGGCCAATCAGTAAGAGGTACAGGCCTGACCAATCACACAGCAGCATTAGGAGTTCCACAATGCCAGGAATGTACATGGTGGTCAGGCGTCGAAGGCTACTGCGAGCAGCACGGAGGAGACGCAGGATCCAGGACAGGATTTTCCGCCAGCGGGTCACCTTGCTGGGCCAAACCAGAGAGCAGATATATGCAAAATACAGGCTGAATGGGGAAATGATAATGCAGCTAATACAGGACCTTGACCCCCTGATGCAGCACCCAACAAGGCGTACCAATGCAGTGCCTACACATGTGCAGGTATTGTGTAGCCTGCACCTCCTGGCCTCCGGGAGCTTCCAGGGGATAGTAGCGGCTGCTGGGGGGATATCCCAGCCCACCATGTCACGCTGCCTCCCGACTTTTGTTGACGCCATGCTCACCCAGCGACACCGTCACATCACATTTCCCACCAGCCAACAGGATTTGGACTTGACCAAGCTACAATTCTACAATGTAGCCCATTTTCCACATGTACTCGGATGCATAGACTGTACCCACAACGCCATCTGCCCATCAGCTGCCACGGAGTATATAGTCCGCAATCTCAAGTCCTACCACTCCCTCAACATACAGATGGTCTGCAATGCTAAGACATACATCACTGACATTGTGGCCCAGTACCCAGGGAGTAGCCATGACTCCTTCATATTCCAGCACAGCGGCCTCCACACACGACTGGCCAGGGGAGACTTCGGGGAAGGACACCTTCTTGGTAAGTACACTTTGTCGACAATGTCACATTGCAATTAGGTAGCAGCGCAGCACAGGCAATCACCCTCTGCTCCTCTCATTCAGGTGACAGTGGCTACGCCCTCCGTGAATACCTCCTCACCCCTCATACCTCACCCTGCTACACCCCAGCAACTGCGCTACAATATAGCACACATAAGGACAAGGAATTGCATAGAAAGGACATTTGGCCTGCTCAAGAGCAGGTTCCGCATACTGCACAAGACAGGTGGGGCCATGTATTACAGTCCTGCAGTGTGCTGCCGCATTGTGGCTGTCTGCGCAATACTACATAACATTGCAACCAAGCGCCGGATACCTGTCGACATCTCTGGCAATGAATCTGAAGGGGACAACCGGCCACCTGCACATGCACGCCATGCACGCGGGGAGAACCCAGCTGAAGGCCACAGACGTCGCAACCACATCACAGTGAACAGTTTCTAGTGCACCCTCTTCCCTCACCCCATAAATCACTAATGCATGCAAAATGTAATAATGACACAATGCTAATGTGTGCTGCAAAATAAATATATTTGTTTCAATCACAAAAATGGTACCAGTTCAACTATCTTCTACTAACAGTATTATTGCATACTGCTGTGTCAAAGGACAGGGCAGGCTTATAGTCAGCCTGTGCCTGTAATTGTCATATGTAGTCAATTGCGCCTCCAGCGCGTTCCACCCAAGCGCCTCTGAGGCTCATCCTCTTCCGGGGCACCTGTACCTGCCGTGGGCCTGGTGCTGCGCCTGAGTGGCGGGACTTGTGAGGCAGAGTGGCTGCTGATGCTGGATGCCCCCTCACTGACATCATCACCCCCAACAGTGGCAGGTAGAGCAGGAGGGTGTAGTGCTGTAACCGTCGTGGTCAGGTGCTCCAGGGCCCTGGTCATATCCTCACAGCACTGGATGAGTTGGTGCTGCTGTGCTAGGGACCACCGCAACAACTGTGAAGTTGCATTGGCTGCAACATAATTGGACCTGCTGGAGGTGGCCAGCCGGCTCATGAGCTGATGGTGGCGCCGGCGTTCTGCACTGCGCTGAGTAGTCATCGCTGCAGTGTTGGCCTCCATGGCTGCAGTCATGCAGGCCATTCCCTCCCCCACACCTGCCATGGCTGCAGTCATGTTGTCCATGCGGTCCCCCACACCTGCCATGGCCGCCGTCATGCGGTCCATGCGGTCACCCACTCCGGCCACATTGCGCCCAGTCTTGTAGAGCTGGAGCTGAATGGCACCTTGCTGCCGTGCCTGGCGCTGATGGATACGCAACATGCGTCTTTCGACGCTCATACGCGCCAGCCCCTGTCCATTGCCCCTCCTGCTGATTGCTGCAGTGGTGTGCTGGCGAGACCTGCCACGCCCGCCCTGCTGGCCTGACACTGTGGCTGGACGCTGTGTTGCCGCTGTAGCGGGCCCAGATGTTGTAGCGCCAGCTGCTGGTGGTGTCACAGCAGGCGTTGCTGGTGCGGCTGGGACTGGAGGCACACTAGTCGCGGGCCTGGCTGCGGCTGTAGTTGGTGCGCCAGACGCAGGGGGCACAATAGTCGCGGGCCTGGCTGTGGCTGTAGGTGGTGCGCCAGATGCAGGGTGCACAATAGTCGCAGGCCTGGCTGTGGCTGTAGGTGGTGCGCCAGACGCAGGGGGCACACTGCTGGTGGACCTGGCTGCTGGTGTTGTTGCAGCGGCAGGGGCTGGTGCTTGTGTTTGTGGTGGCACCTCCTCATCCTGGGCCTCCTCATCAATTAGCAGCCTTTCGCTGTTGCTGCTTTCAGCACCACCTGTGAGGGTAAGTGGACGATCATTAGTTGCATGTATCTGTCAGATGTGCAGTTGCTACAAGCATGCTGGGTGACATTCCCTGAATGGCTGTGGCTTTGCGTACTTTGGAACCTATCTGGCTGCATTGTAGTACTACTACATTTTGGCCACACTACATCTCCCACAATGCTTCAGGGCATTCCCTGATGTGCAACAATGGCATGACTATGGGACATTATGGGAGCCTGTATGGTCATGGACATTCATAGGGGACAGGGTCGCAGTCGCATGCCACTTACCTTGGGTGTCTTGGGTGGGGCGGGATGAGTCCAGACGTGTGAAGCCAATGCACGCCTCCCTCTCAAGGGTGTCTTCCACCTGGTCCTCCAAGGCAGTGTTAGGAGGGACTCTAGGTCCGCCACCTCCAGTGCCCGATGCCTCTCCAAGGCGATCCGCCACCTTCTCTTTGGCACGACCTCGGAGGTCATACCATCTTTCTTTAAGTTCATCTAGTGACCTATCGGCCACACCCACGGAGTTGACGGTGGAGGCTATTCCCTGCCAGATCCTCCTTTTTTCTTGCTCCGGGACCCACCTGGAGTCTTTGCAAAACAGTTTGGCATGGTTGGCCACCACCCCTTCAATCAAATGTTCGAGCTCCTGCTCTGAAAATTTGAGCTTCCTCTTCCGCCCTGTGGTGTTGCTGGGGCCAGGAACAGGTTCCTCTGACATGGCAGCAAAGTTGTTGCAGAGTACAAATCACCAGTAGAATAGCAGCAGCTCTCCCACTTGCTCCCTCGAGGTCTGCCTCACTGTGATGAATGGGGGTGGGAACTGGCTGCTTCCTGGTTGTGATGTCATCACTGTGCTCGAAATGCAACTTCCTGTTTTCCCGATCTCGCGATTTTGCGATCTCGCAATTAGCGATATCGCAAATAGCGATATCGATATTTGCGAGTTCGCAATCCCGACGCGGGTAGCCGGAAATAGCGATTTTTCTTCGATTATCGTTAATCGCAAACGGAATTTGCGCCCGCGCAATTTTTCGCTATTTGAGAATCGCAAATCCCGTTTTTCATGAATCAGGCTGTAGGACACTTGAGAATTGATCTGAGACCCGACCATCAATGTTGTTAGCCCTCTGAGGAGATAAGGCAGAAGTTAGTATTTCAGAACCCAGAGACTCGGGTGCGACGGGGGGGCCAAGAGTACAGCAACCTTTGGGAGAAGCAGAAATAGTTGGTGCTCCTTCTTGGAACTGAAGTCAGTCGACAGCCTCCAGACAGCTGAATGGATTATGAATGGGGGTTTGGTTTGAAAAAAAAGGAGGCTTTGACCACCCCCCCTGGGGAATCCCCCTTCCATTTTCTGGCACTAGTGTCCACCCATCCGCTACTGAGGTAAAGTGGCCTGGGGGATAAAAGTAGGCCAGTGGGAGAGGGCGAATTGTAACTCCTGGGCTGGGATATCTCCAGTTACAGATATACTCAACCGTTCTCGGGTCATTAAAATTGACCAAAACACAATCCCCCCTTATATTCTTAGCCAAATGACCCACCCATGGCACTCTCCGGAACATCAATATTTTACACACTATATGTGGTGGCAATGGTCTATTTCTATCCAGCCAATGGGCAACCCTGTTCGTCAGCGCTGTTGGAGATTCAATTTCATGTTTACCTAGTTCCGGGACCCCTGCAAGAACTACCACAAAAGGACAAACTTCCGGGGGTAGATTGAAAATATTTTTATCCCTGGGAACCTGGGCTATACGGTCCCCTCTTCCCTCGCTTAGCTGAGGTATGTTGTGCTGAGATGATTTACTAACTGGAGCTGCAGCTTTATCTTCACTGTGGGCTATTACTGGTGCCTGATGGACCGTGGGCAACTTCAGCGGGACCCTCGAGGCAGCCGGGGTATTCTCCCCTCTCCCTTTTTCTAATGGGCGGTCACCCTTGAGTGGAACTGCCTTTTTTAAAATATCAAGTAGTCCCTTTAGATCGAGCTCCATTTTTTCTACGTGTTGTTCGATTCTGCTAAGTCTATCCTCTAGTGGGCGAAGAAGAAGTCTAATAGGGTCACATATATTAGTCAGCAAAGGCTCCATCACCTCTGCCCCTCCAATCAGGCTTGCCCCCCCATTCACAACTTGTGGGTGAAAGGGGGTCGTCTCAGCTATGGGTATAGCTTCAGATCCAAGGCATCCACAGCGGGCTTTACTATAGCGGGAGTTACTCTAGACTTTTGCAATGCTTTCTTTTTCTTCCCGCCAATATTATTAGACAACCCTTGCTTATACTTAGAAATAGCCCCTGGGTGTCTCGCACATAATTGTCTGGTGTTATGCTTCTCCACAGTCCTAGGCGCAGATGGTAACTTGTGGGGAGACATCAGCAAAGATTCAGAAACCGTGGACTGGTCCCCAGAGGAAACATGATTAGTGTCTGGAGATGGTTGATGTATGATCAGGAATTCTAGTATTGTTAGTGCACCAATACCACTGGTTTGGTCTGAATAAGCAGGAGTCCGTGCATTGGCAATGAGCCCCATCGAGGACCTTCTGGCAAGCATTAGATCCTGGGATACACGAAGCTCCATCAGCGTGATCCCCTGGTCTATCACACAATTTATACTGGTTATGAGCTGGTCCACTGTTCCTGTAAGATTATCGTTGTCCACTCTACCTCTAGGCTCCTTTGGGCGCATTATAAGGGCGGTGAATCAACAGAAAACAATGAAGTACTCACGAAGCAGTCCCCCGGAGTGGAATGAAGCGGGGGTGGCCTGTCCCGTCCTGGTCCAAGCTTCACCCGGCGAGACCCTCGCGCGTCCCGCGAAGCGGGGCTCAGTGCCTGCTTTATGCACCTCCTGGTGCGGGCGCGTCATCAGCGGTGCGCGCTGCCTCAGTGCCAGCCGGGAGTTGTGGTCCCGGGGTGGCGGATCGAGGAATGGGCGGCTGACTCTCGGCCGGTGGCGTCGTGGGATATGGCCTCCTTGACTTTTGGCGGTGGCGGCGTCCTGGCATGCAGTTAAGGTAAGGCAAGATTTCAGCTAGGTCCCCCTATCCGCCGGCTCAGCGCCTGCTTTATGCACCTCCTGGTGCGGGCGCGTCATCAGCGGTGCGCGCCGCTGATGTGCCTGCCGGGAGTTGTAGTCCCGGTGCAGCGGCACGAGGAATGGTGCGGCTGACTCTCGGCCGTCCCGCGAAGCGGGGCTCAGTGCCTGCTTTATGCACCTCCTGGTGCGGGCGCGTCATCAGCGGTGCGCGCTGCCTCAGTGCCAGCCGGGAGTTGTGGTCCCGGGGTGGCGGATCGAGGAATGGGCGGCTGACTCTCGGCCGGTGGCGGCGTGGGATATGGCTCCCTTTACTCTTGGTGGTGGCGGCGTCCTGGCATGCAGGTAAGGTAAGGAAAGATTAACAGCTGACCTAGACTTGCAACATGAAAGAGAATTGCTAGACCTCTTATTAACAGCAGCAACAAAAATAGTCCTCTCCAACTGGAAAGACACCTCCAAGGCCTCATTCAAGGGTTGGCTGAACTGGGTGACTTTCCTAAGAGTGGCAGACATCACAACCCTTCATTATACACCATGGAGAACGCCCAACAGGGGACTGTGGTCCGCCTTAGACAGATTCTTGAACCCATTCGACCCCCCCGAGAGAAATAAGTCATAAATAACCCGCTCCCACACCTCCACCCCCGCTTACCCTCTTCCTCTATCTATCTCGCAATCAATCAATCAATCAATCAATCAATCAATCAAAACATTTGTATAGCGCACTACTCCCCCGGAGGGTCTCAAGGCGCTTGGGGTGGTGGGGAGGTCCGCTACTGCTCGAACAGCCAGGTCTTGAGTTGCTTCCTAAAGGAGAGGTGGTTTCGGATAAGCCAGAGGTGGATGGGGAGGGAGTTCCACATCTTGGCTGCCAGGTAGGAGAAGGATCTTCCTCCCATGGTGGCTCTGCGAATGCGAGGAATGGCGGCGAGGGCGTGGCTGGTTGATCGTAGCTGACGGGTGGGAGTGTAGAAGGTCAGGCGGCTGTTGAGGAAGCTTGGGCCCAGATCGTGGAGGGCCTTGTGTGTGTGGGTGAGGAGGGGGAACGTGATTCTCTTGCTGACGGGGAGCCAGTGCAGGTCTCTCAGGTGTCCGGAGATTTGGCTGTGTCGGGGGATGTCCAGGATGAGTCGTGCGGAGGCGTTCTGGATACGTTGGAGTCTTTTCTGCAGTTTGGCTGTGGTTCCGGTGTAGAGGGTGTTTCCGTAGTCCAGTCGGCTAGTGACGAGTGCCTGGGTGACCGTCTTCCTGGTTTCGGTGGGAATTCAACTAAAGATCTTTCGGAGCATGCATAGGATGTTGAAACACGATGGTGAGACGGCGTTGACTTGTCTGGTCATCGAGAGGGAAGAGTCCAGGATGAATCCCAGGTTGCGTGTGTGGTCCGTTGGTTTGGGTGCGCTGCCCAGGGCTGGGGGCCACCAGGAGTCGTCCCAGGCCAAGGGTGATGATCCCAGGATGAGGACTTCTGTCTTGTCTGAGTTCAGTTTCAGGCGGCTGTTCTTCATCCATTCGGCTACGTCTTTCATCCCTTCGTGTAGGTTGGTTCTGGCTGTGGTGGGGTCGTTGGTGAGGGAGAGGATCAGCTGGGTGTCGTCGGCGTAGGAGATGATGTTGAGGTTGTGTTGGCGTGCGATGGCCGCGAGGGGGCTCATGTAGACGTTGAAGAGGGTGGGGCTGAGTGATGATCCCTGTGGTACGCCGCAGATGACTTTGGTGGCCTCGGATCTGAACGGGGGGAGGCAGACTCTCTGGGTTCTTCCGGCGAGGAACGAGATGATCCACTCCAGTGCTTTCTCTTGGATTCCGACGTTGCTGAGGCGTTGTACTAGGGTGCGGTGGCAGACAGTATCGAATGCTACGGAGAGGTCTTGGAGGATGAGGGCCGCTGTTTCCCTGTTGTCGAGCAGGGCTCGGATGTCGTCAGTGGCTGCGATGAGGGCGGTTTTGGTGCTGTGGTTGGTTCGGAAGCCGGACTGTGATTGGTCGAGGGATCCGTTCGTCTCGAGGAAGGCGGCAAGCTGTCTGTTGACGGTCTTCTCGATGACTTTGGCAGGGCACGGGAGGAGCGAGATGGGGCAGTAGTTCTTGAGGTCGGTGGGGTCTGCTGATGGTTTTTTCAGGAGGGCGCTCAGTTCGGCATGCTTCCAGCTCTCTGGGAAGGTTGCTGTGTTGAAGGAGCAGTTGATGATGTCCCGGAGTTGGGGTGCGATGACGGAGTCGGCCTTGTTGAAGACGTGGTGGGGGCATGGGTCGGTTGGTGATCCGGAGTGGATGAGTTCATCGTGCGGATGGTGTCTTCGGTGCTGACCGGGGTCCAGGCATGGAGGGTGGTGGTGGGGGCGTTAGTTCTGTGGTTGGGTGCTAGGTCTGTTCGTCAAAGCTGTTGTGTATGTCTGCGATCTTGCTGTGGAAGAACGAAGCGAGTGAGTCACAGAGGTCTTGTGATGGAGTGATGTTGTTGTTTCCGGCGCTGGGGTTGGAGAGTTCTTTGACGATGCTGAAGAGTTCCTTGCTGTTGTGTGCGTTGTTGTCTAGTCGCTCCTTGAATCAACCACTATGCACCACAGAGTAGCCCAGGGGTCAGGGGCCAGATGTACCCCATGAACCAAGTCGACCAGCCACACCTAGCAGGCTCTTCCCTAGCGCTCAACATCGTAGGATACTTGGTATATGTTATATGTCACACAATGTCGATAACAGGGATACCAAACCATTCTAACCCAGGCTATCAATATGATAACCATGTACAGACAACGAGACACGCATATCTGTAATGTATTAAATGTCTGTAAAAATCCCAATAAAAATATTGTTAAAAAAAAAACTAAATACGTATACAAAGAAATTTCCAGGCTTTGCTTACACAGTTTATTAAACAAAAGGATGCCAGATTATGCTACCAGTATTTGTGTAGTGACCGGTACCATTTGCATGGCCCTGTAGTTCTTACAGTGTGTGGGCATCTTTCCTGCTTGGCTCTGAATACTTTATCTAGGGGGTTTGATTGAAGCTTTCAAGCAAAATGCATTGATGATACACCCTCATCAAAAACACGCCCAATACAAAAATTCAGCGGCAGCTATGTGAAGGATTGCAGATATATATTGTTTCTCTGAGGGAGTTATTCTGCATGCCTAATTTCCCAAAGATCATCCAAAGTAAGTGGTTTGCAAAAAGTGTATGTTTCTAATTCCTAACGGCATAAACGGGTGTACAGTGTAATGGGTTTTCAGTCGGGATGAGTATTCAGCAAGAAGTTAGAGTTCGCTATGATCATATCTCCTCGTTTTTTTGTCAAAATGGGAGAAATCCGACTGTGACCAGTTTAACCCAGGTAAAAACACCTCATCTCACTCAACACCTGAAGAAATATTTCACAATCAAATCTTAAACGTTTTGACGTTCAGGCCTCTGATCTAAACCTGAAATGAACATAGATGCTATTGCCTGTATAGTGATCACCAAAATGTCAACAAATTGCTAATTTTGAAAAATACCGGACGCAACAGTGAACTCACAAAGAAGAGAAAACTCTACCGGGTTAAAAATCTGTTGAAGTTTATAAAATAATTAGTTACCGTGACTGCACGCATGAGAATAACTCGCAATCATTAGTTTCACGGTCTAAAACAAACTAGGAGGCATATTACCAACAACTAGCGATAATTATCGCTATGTTGGCTTAGCGGCAATATTTTTATCGCCGAGCTGCGGTGATTTTTATCGCTTATGAACCTTGCTATTATCAAGGTTTATATCCTAAGCGATAAAAATCGGCCGAAATGCATGAATATCGCTGAAAAGTCCGCGATATTCATGCATTACCGAGCTAATGCTCTTAGCCATATTATCCACCTACCATTGGATAACATGGCTAAGAACTGCTCAGGGGAAGGGGTTAGCTTTTGGAGATATTCGCTCTTAGCGCAAATATCTTCAAAAGTTGGTAATAGGAGATAGCGATGTTAGCGACTGTTTCCAGTCGCTAATATCTTGGCACGTCCACTTTGCATGTCATTAGTGATAAATTTCACTGACATGCAAAGCGGGGCCCAAGATGGTCGCTATCTCCTACTAGCTGTCGCTAACTGGTGTCAGCGACAGCTAGGTAATAGGGAGATAATTTTATCTCCGCTTTCTTGGCTTTAAAGCCAAAAAAGCGGAGATAAACCCCCTTGATAATATGCCCCGAAAAGTTTCTATGGAAGAATAGCAGTTTGTTTTAAACGCCTTGCTTTAATGAAATAAGGTGCCTTTCTCGAAAGGGGATAGGATATAAAAGAAGTGGTTGCAATTGTCCCGGCAGCTTTGAAAGTGAAAGCACACACAGCGCGCTGAATGTAAATAAGGGACGTAATCCTGCAGGAAGTAGGATAAACTCAATGAAGATAAGAGTGCTTATAACTCTAAAATTACACGTACAGTGTAAGAACTAAAGTAGCCAGTAGCCACTGGAGGATACAAATGACGAGACATCAGTACTAAGGAGGGACTAACAAGGCTGTTAAGGTATCAGAAGCCAGCATTTACAAAGGACAAACACACAAGCCAATGAAAAGTATGGGTGGGGAGTGGCGGAGGCTTCTCTTCCATACTCTACTGCAATAAATCGCCAGAGGAGCGCTTGCGCACTGGCTCCGGCTCGACTTAAAAAGGGAAGGTTTAGGCCTGGCAAAAGGTTTATTTTACCATGTCAAAATGGCAGTTTAATGTTCACTACAGGATGCAGTGGGAGGCCTGAGGCATGTTTTAGAAAGCTATTTTAGTGGGATGCACAATAAGTGCTGCATGCCTAGCAGCATTTAATTTACAGGCCCTGGGTACATACAATACCATTTACTAGTGAATTGCAAGTAAATTAAAGGGTAAATTTATCAAGGACTTGTGTCAGCTTTGTGTCACTCAGTGTGACACATGTAGTCAAATTTATCAAGTAACACAAGAGCACAACTGTTTATTTTTCAGGCAATTGCGTGGTGCAACTGCTGTGTTGAATCTGACTGTGTTATGCAGGAAAATATTTATGCAATGTAAGAATTCCCTTGTAAATTTCAACAAAAATATAACGCAGTGGTGTTTCTCATATCATTGCATTGCGCATTATGACACAGTGTAAGCAATGATAGAAATGCGTCAGACTGCTTCGCATTGCCAACTCATGCGTAGAAAATGACGGAGTGGCTGCAGCATAAAACACTCACCATCACAGTACACTTTGGCAAGCTCATACATACCATGGAGGTTGTTATATTGCAATTGGGAGTAGATAGGGGACAAACTTGTAGGCAGCGAATGAGAAATGAACATTTATGCTGTAAGCATTTATCCCTCATTGGAGGTCATCCACTTATACAGACAGAAGAGGGAGAGTATCATGGAATTCTTGAATAGGATTTTGTCAACTCTTTAGTCTGTAATAGCAAGGACCAATACCATCCGAACACACATGAAATCAATGTCTGTGCTTCACATGTTGGCCTTGGAATCTTTTCTAACTACATCTGCAAGATGGACTGGTATTTCTCAGGAAGCATTTTCAGCATTTTTCCCATCTGTGTTGGATGTTATCATAAAACTTACACCCCAGTATCTTCTCTTCCCAAAAACCAGCCAACAACAGTTAGCTACCAAGTAAAGGTTCTACAACATTTCTAGATTCCCTCATGCGCGTGTTGCCATTGGTTACACACATGTGCAATTTGTGCCCCCTGTAGCCACTTCGCACCTGTTCAGAAACGTAAACACAATTATTCGATCAATGTCCCAGCAATAGTGGGATCATAATGGACTGTTCATCAATGTCCTGGTCAAGTATCCTCGAAGTGCCCATTATGCATACATTTTTCACCACTGTACCATCAATGAGTGGTTTGAGAATGGCAGATATGGGAATGACCTATTGTAAGGAAAGCAGATTCATAACTATAAATTGAAAAGTATGACATTATAAATATCTCTATACTTGTGTATGGATCTTGTAGCATGTGCACATAGTAGTAGAAATTCACTCAAACAGTATAGCTACTTCTGTACCATTGTGAGATTACTAGACTGATTACTTAATGAAAGTAAAAAGGTGCCCACCGTGAAAAATACTGTGCCATGCCACACTGTGTGAGAGGACAGGGTTACAATATCTGCAATGTCATAGACATCAATTGACAAATAATTTTGTCAACAAATATTGATAGCCTAAGAACAATGGATAATTGAAATACACTTTGAAGATGTGTGTAGGTGCAATGGTGTGGCAAGTCAGAACTAGTTGAAATGTTAAACAAATACAGCAATGTTGATAACAAATGTCATTATCCTAGGCATATGTGTAGGCTAAGGAAAGTTTTAGGAAAACAATAGGGAAGTGCACATCCCAAAAAAATGTCTGTCATGCACTGAAAGTGAAGTATCAAATTAGGAAATAAATATGGACTGTAGTTACATATGTGATACAAAAATGATTAAGGGAACCAAACTTCCAGGTATTGAAACAGTCAAAGTCAAATATAAAAATAGGTAACATATACTAAAACCCTTCCTCAACGTGCCAAAATGTGTGGCTTCTCAGTTTAACAAACTAATAGTGATATATTGAATTCATTGGCTTACAAAAATGTGAGACACCAGGAAAATAATCTAGGCAAAGTAGTAACTAAGGTAGCATATCAATGTGAATTTACAATTAAAATTAGAATCTTCTCATGTTAGAAATATGTTGTAATAAGCAAGGCATAAAGGTAAATATATTCACAAACAAAGAAAATCCACATACAGACATGTATCAAATTAGTTTTTGTGGACATGTCTGCTTTTCAATGTTACTTATTTCAACATCATTAGGCCTCAAAAATAAAAAGGCTACATTGCACTACCTAGAAATCATTTTTAGCTTTTCAAGACAACTTACAGTGAAAAAAACTTTAGCTGATGTATGAATAATCACAAATAATATGACCTAGTAACATATTCAAAAATGCCTAATTTCTCAAGCAACTATCTATAAAAAAACGTATGTGAACTGATCTAAGGCTTTAGAAACGTTATGTATACAAGCAAGGACATCATAGGTAAAAAGAAAAGGCCAATTGTATGTGTGCATCTTAAAGTGGCAGTCACTGAACCTACCTAAATAGCTCAGGATTTTAGCTAGATAATACGATACAGATTTGGCAACATTGCATGCATATTGAGTGCAATTCACATATAGCTGCAACAAATATTCTAACTTACTTACAGTACTAATCTGCTGTATAAACATATATATTAGTATGTTGGTGTGTTGTATGTCTTACACGTTGTACAATATGTGAAATGATCCATGTATGTTGAGCAATAATTTGCAACACAATGAATAACAATATCTAAACATTATCTGCTTTAATTTCAAAGAGAATGTGATGGAATTTTCCAAGTTACATATTAAGCATAGCACATAATGTAGAAGTAACAACAAATCATTAATTGGCATTGATTATTTACTAATTTCAGGTGACCAAGGATTTGGTTTTCAACCATGGATTATGACCCCCTATCAATATGCACAGATAGATGGACAGAAAAGGTTTAATTCTTCTCTGACCAAAATCAGAAATGTTGTTGAGCACATGTTTGGTGTCCAAAAGCCCTGTTTCAGATGCATGGTTCCATCTGGTGGTTGACTACTGTACTCACCACTGATGGTTTGCAAGATTCTATTAGGCTGTGCAATATTGCACCACATATGTGTGAAGGGCAACATACCGTGGGAGTATGGCTGTGCAATTCCAACTGAATATGATGAGGGTGACGAATCAGAGGCAGGTATTCAACATTCAATGAGCGGTCATGTCAGACCTGTGCAAATTGTAGTTAATACTTTTACTTAATAATTTTTAAATCAATTTCACTTATTTTGGATTTGTGAGCTGTAATGATATATGTTTTCAGACACATACATATCTTTAAGTTTGCAGTCTTTCAATTTTCTAACAATGTGGACATAATCACAGTGACAGTTATCAAAAATATGTAAAAATATATAACACAGAAATGTGACATAAAAAACTATTTTGTAAGACAAAATTGTGAACTTCTGAACTAGGTAAGATCATATTACGAAGCCAAATCTCAAATAGAGGCTCCAGAGCACTTCTGAATAAATTCACGTAGAGTTAAGTTGTTAGTCACCGATATCCATTATTCTTCCCGAACAGAATTAAGTGATTTTCAATGCCTCTATCAACACGGGTTTTGTCTATGCAGCAAGGTGTAACAGCACACTTTGTCAGGCCTACAATAACAAAGATATAAGACTTAATTCATAGTATGAGCAAACATTGCTAAACTGGCTGTCACCCAAGCCACATTGGTTAAACCACCACATGTGTGCAGTATTGGAATAGCAGTGTTATCACCAGAAACACTTGTAAACCAGGTAATGGTCAGATACATACATACCTGTGCATGCAACATACATCTGTCCACAAAGTTTTTCAATGCTTTGAGGCTTATTCATTAACATTTGAGCATGTATCAGCTTCATGCGAGGCCAAAGTCACAACTAAATGTGGTCTGTCAAGCCATGAAAGGCCAGCCTTGCATGGCCCTGAGTGGCTTGATGAATCTAGAGCAATCCAAGGCAGCACAAAATGCTGCCTTGTGTTACTATGCAGCAGGGAGGTGTGCCATGGCTGGAAAGTGGCTGTTCCCATGCATTATCCCATGAAATCAGACCCTTTACCAAATGTGCAGATCTAGGAAGTGATAGTTGTACAGCTCCTGACTAGAGGTGCAATGGTGTCAAACAATCACATTGTCTCGTCCTTGGTTCCTCTTTCAAAGTGTGCGGGCTTCAGCAGCACACTTACAAACAGGAAAAGAGGATTGTGTATGTGCTGGAAGGTGTATCTTTCTGCACAAAAACAAACCTGTCTAAAAGACAGACTCCCTTGCAACATGATGGAAGGGTGCCTGTGTTGGTGCAATGTAGCCATAGGTGTGCCAGCACTAGGAAAGGACAGGAATGCTCAGATAAGGATGAACATGGAGCATGTTGGCCCTTTCCCTTTTAAGCACCGTAGGCCAGCAAAGTGGTTTGCTGTGTTCTATTGCATGATTTTTGTATACATATGTGCCTTACTGTGCTGTTTTACATGTACATCTGCAATATGTGGCTCTTCACATATACGTAGAAATAAGTAACATAATTTCTGCATTATATTGCTGAAAAACACCATCACATTCTATTGACTTATTCCATGTGAAGGTTAATAGGACAAAATTAACACATGAGTTTCAAGGCTCTTTGCATTGCTGTAGTAGGGCCACTGAGTGTCTATTTGCATTACTTTAAAAGGGCCACTATGTGGCCCTTTGCGTTGCTCCATATGTGTCACTGCTTGGCTCTTTGGATAGTGCTACATTGGCCACTGTGTAGGAAACATATGACCTTTGCGCTGCGATAGTAGGGCCACTGTGTGGCCCTCTGCATTGCTGTAGAAGAGTCACTGTTCTGGTCCATATGTGCTATTAAGTACTGAGTGTAAATTTGTGTAGCGCTATATAGGCCACTGATTATGAAACATATGATGTGCATGACCCTTTGTGTTGCTGTTGAAAGGCCATTGCATTGCCCTTTGCATGGATCCATATGTGCTACTGAATTACGATTTGTGGAGTGGTTTATAGCCCGCAGGGTAGGAAACATATGATTTGTGCGGACCGTTGCATTGCTGTAGAAGGACCACTGCATGGCCCTTTAAATTGCTTCATATGTGCTACTGCATGGTCATTTGCACTGCACTAGATAGGCCACTGTGCAGGAAACATATGAGTTGCTTGGCCCTTTGCATTGCGCTATATAGCTCACTGGATAGGTACATCGGTTTAGATACATAGGTATAGTGTATGCCCATGTATTGTTAGAGTAGTGTGTCATGCAATGTCCATTTGCATAGAAATGAATCTGAAAAATCAACACAAATTACAAAAAACTGCTTGTCACACCCAGGGATTGCTGCAATGGATTTGGCTGCTTACCAGGAAGTGTATATGTTACTTTCCCTTTCTCTTTAAAGCTGTTTGTTGATGCTGGTGTAAAGATTGGAGAGTCTCTGGCCACCATCCTCCCCGAAGCCCCCATCTGCGCAGACCCTGCCACACTGCCCTGCCCCTCTGTAGCCAGACCTGTGATCTGTTGTTGGAGGTGCACCGCAGGCTGAAGGAGCTGCCGCGGCCACCTCGTCCTGTAGCCGGGCAGCCGTCAGCCAGCATGTCAGCTCAAGCCGCAAAGGCCACCAATGAGGGAGCTCAACTTCAACCATGATGGAGTGGATACTCGCATGGAGAAGGAACAGAGTTAAATTGACAGACTTAACAAACAGGCAAGTGAGGAAATATTGAAAGTGAAACAGAACTATAGCAAGATTTGTCAGCAATTTTTCCTGAAGAGGTCAGAACTCATCGCCCAAATCCCTATTTTTGGGTGACAACGCTTGTCAATCATCCACAAGTACCGAAACATTTAGGGGAGGAAGATGAAGAATTGCTCCATTATTTGACCAGGGTCGAGGTGTTCAAGTTTGATGACATCAAGTCTGGCTACAAGATACATTTTAATTGTGATGAATATAAATCCATATTTTGGAAACAAAAGTCCTCTACAAAGATTTTCACTTGAATGAAAGTGGTGATCCCTCCTCAAAGTCGTTGAGATCAAATTGAAACCCGGCAAGGACCTAACGAAGCAATCCAGTCAGCCATAAAACAAGGCAAGTAGGAAGAGGCAACATGAAGAACCAGATAGCTTTTTCACATGGTTTATGGACCACTCTGAAGCAGGGGCGGACAAGCTCAGTGAAGTGATCAAGGGTGACATCTGGCCAAAACCCTCACATTACTACATGGTCCCTGACATGGAGGACGAGGAAGGAGACAGGGAAGAAGAAGATGATGGCGAGGAGGAAGATGAGAAGATGAGAAAGAGGATGAAGAGGAAGGAGAGGGGGAGGATGATGTAGAGAAAGGAGAAGGGGAGGAGGAGGAAGGCAAAGATGACTGATCACCGATGGATTTCGCCTCTTGACCCTATTCTCCAGTCCCTGGGAGCAAGTTACTGTCATCATTTTTATTTTGTGCGTTATGTTGCCTGACTCTAAGTGGACTTCTTCCCCACTTCATGCCATGGTTTAAAAGTTAATTTTGGGCTGGTGGGAGAAACTTGTTAACTGCTAGGTAAATCTAACCAGTTTCAATTCCTTAATCCATTATAACCCGTCTCCCAAGTGTCCCCACCTGAAAAGATAATAACTTCAAAAAGCAGCAACATCCCCGGGAAGATGCATGTGGGAGGTCCATGCTCCCCTTACTGCACTGAAAGCGTAGTGCTGGGCCCCTGTCTCGTTGCACGTAGAAATTATATCAGTTTCCTTAATTTTCTCTATATATTGGACCCAGAGGTTACACTATCTCCATTTTAATATGGAGAGCTAGCATTTGCCTCAATGAACCTGTTTAATTGTTTAAAAAATTATACGGTGAACAAAAAAAAAACCTGCGAGTCAGTGAATGTAACTGGGTGGGTTTTGAGATTTTTGTCTGTGTCGGGGAAGAGAAGGCAAAATTTGTGGTAAGGCACTTCAATCTGACCCTTGATTCTCCATGGGGACAGAACTGATGCTGGCTCCCAATGCCCCCATTCCAGTGCCACCAGCCTGATCACAGCCTAATATCACCAGCAAGGGGGAAAGGGGAATGGAAGAGAGAAGACACAACTCCTGCCTGACTGCTGGACTCCCTTTAGCTGGATGTGTATGTTTCACTGTGTTTCATTAGCTGTCTTCAACACAGGGGAATACCTAAATCAGAAATTATAACATTATAATTGCTATTCTTACATCATTACAGTTCTATCTATCTATATGTTAAACTGATATCTTCATACCTAGCTTATTAGAGTAATTAACTATTTACAATTTCATTATTAAGTCTATAAATGTTGCTGCTGGTAGACTCTAAATGAGTTCCAAAATCTGTAGCAGAATAACAACTTTTCCTCTGCAATCTGCTTTTTTCACATGCGTCTTTTCAATATTATTGACCTGTAGTCAGTTCTGTATCTTTTGATATCTTTTGCTATCTTGATCCTTTACTTTTAGTCCCATAGAGTCTTTACATCATCTGTAGGAACTGATCATGGACTCTCTGCATACGTAGTACTTCTTTCCTGGACTGCTTTTATCAATCAACGAAAGAAGGAACATGGATAGTAAGATAGGGAAGGAAAAGATAAGTTAGACATGCCAAAGGCATCTATAAAGGGGAAACTGTTGGCGCGTAGCAATTATTTACTAAAGCCTTAGAATTCAAACTTGGCCTCAAAAAGTCGTAATTAACCCAATAGACTTACTTGCTATTTCATTTTAAAACATGCATCAAAATTAAGTTTTATAATGTTTAGCTCATACAGGATGATGATGGCAGGTTAGGCATTCAGGAATGGCGAAACAAAGACTTTACTCATACTACTTTCCTGAAGTGATCACAGCTGCGCCGAAAAGCCAGAGCTGCTGACTGCCAATCAATACCTTGTTACGCCAAAAGGAGGATCCGCTAAAGACTCAAAGGTTGGACAACTGATGCGCAGATCCAGAACGCAGATCCAACCTTTCGACTCCAGTGAAGGCATCCCTGGAGACTGTCAACGGAGGATGAGTGGATCATGATCACCACTCCTCCCTCCAGGAACTGACTGCAAGCGAAAATTAGAAAGGAAAATCCTGTGCTTTCATTAAAACACTAACTAAAGCAGAGGAGATGACGGATGAGGCATTAGTCTCCTTTTTGGATTAAATTCAAGTGCACAGCTTAGCATTTGAACAATAATGAACAAAGAGATACTAAGAACGTTCAAGCACCATGAGCAACATATACTTTAAATAAAATGGCAGCCGTCTGAAACTACCTATCCTATAGTTAAACTGGCTATTATTTTGCAATAATTGGTCACTGGACATCTGAAACACACCTTGCTTTTCATGTAGACAACACCCCTTCTCATACCTTGCCTTTCTAAAGTAATTACAGTCGCAGTCCTGGCAGTTTTCTAGATTTTGCAGTGGCTCTTGTTGAATCTATGTTCTAGTGTCCTTGTCAAGTAATTTTTGTTATTTTTTTGTGTCTAAGTGTTGCGTTTTGTACTTATTTGTGTCTGAGTATTGTTAGTTATAGTTAGTTATAGTTAGGGGTTTAAGGGGTTGTGTTATTGTTAGTTAGGATTCGTTGGGATAGGGCTTAAGCCATTTGAGCCATGTCTGGGAAAGAGAGAGGCCACAATTTCAATGAGGGGGAGGTAGGTGTACTTGTATGACTGACTTATAGTGCACTACCTCCCACAGATGCTTGGTACTGGAGCATGGGTCAGCAAAGGATACCGGAGAAAGGAGCAGAGAGACAGATGGGAGTGTGAGCTGTCTGTCTGACCAAACCTTGTTACATGCAAGGCAGATGTGCCAGACCTACTGTGGTTGGAAGTTGCTGGCCCTGTAGGTATGTATCCACTTACCATTTACTTATAGTCATGTAAAGTAATTAATTTATTTAACTATATTTGTTTTTTCAACATTTGTTAGTGATGTGTGGATGCCTAGTGACACACACGGCAAGACAGAGTGCCACTAGGTGCATCAAGCTATTACCCCAAGCAGCACAGCAGCCACAAATGCTGCACAGCTTTAGGTTACAGGGAGGAAGAAGGAGAGTGCCATATCTGTAGAGATATGGCTCTCTCCTCCCCTCTCCATAGCACCCGTGCAGATTTTAGTTGCCAGGCACCATCAAACAACTTTGCACCATAGTGCAGGGGGGTGTGCAAAGGTCTAGCATACGTGTTGTACTTGAAGGGTACCCTTCCAGTACAAAATACTGTGCCTAGAACAGTATGGAAACTTTTCCCACTATTGTATGTGTGCTGTAGAGTGCAGCACACATGCAAAGTTTGAAAAGAAAGGAGAAATGGAAATGTTTCTCCCTTTAACGCCTGTTTTCAAAGGACATTGGGGCATATTATCAAGCCTGTGCGCTAAAATTATCGCCGCTTTATCGGCCGAAAACGGCCGATAAAGCGGCGATAATGGGCTTGATAATATGCTCTATGGAATTCCAATCGAAGCACATGTTAGATGTGAAGACATCTATCATGGGTTTCGATTGGAATTCCACAGAGCATATTATCAAGCCCATTATTGCCGCTTTATCAGCCGTTTTCGGCCGATAAAGCGGCGATAATTTTAGCGCATAGGCTTGATAATATGCCCCATTAATTTGCTATTCAGAACCTTGTCTCAGTTTTTAGAGAGATGCATAAAAAAGCATGGGTGGTTGCATGAAAATGGCAGTGTAACTCCCCCTTGATGGTAAGTAACATGAAGCTGCACTTTGTCCTACTTTGAGTTACTTTTAGGCAATTTCCAGCACAAAAGAAGGTTTGTGGTGGAAAGTGGATAGGAGAAAAAAGATTTTATGCTGGTTTCCTCACTTTTGTGACGCAAACGGAATTGAAGGTAGACATTCGAAAATCTTAAAACTAAAGTTGGAATCGTGACTGACTGCTTTTATGCACTAAATGTAATTGTTTTAAACTTTACTCTGGAATTGCACATACCTCACTGCCCTGCTCGCTGACTCCCCGGTCCACCACAGCTGTTGTGCTGATTGAGTGGAGGGAGATTGTAGAGCCCGGCACTTCCTGGTTGGGCTATTGAAGGCAGGCATCTTTGGCAGGTTGACGCTCCAGCTCTCCAGGCGTCCCGGATTATTTAAGCCACACAAGAGCGCCGACGTGCTGGAATTGAAGGTAGACATTCGCCTGCCTTGCTGCGCTAGCGCTCAGACAAAAATCTTAAAACTAAAGTTAGAATCGCGGCTGGCTATTTTTATGCACTACATGTAATTGTTTTAAACTTTACTCTGGAATTCGCACATACCTCGCTGCCCTGCTCGCTGACTCCCCGGACCACCACAGCTGTTGTGCTGATTGAGTGGAGGGAGATTGTAGAGCCCCGCACTTCCTGGTTGGGCTATTGTAGGTGGCCATCTTTGACAGGTTGACGCTCCAGCTATCCAGGCCTCCTAAACTACTTCTAGGAGATGATACTAACGCGCAGCGGACGCGCCTAAGGTGCACCAAAGGCAAGCCCGTCTGCACCCGTCCGCTCCCTGCTGGGTCCTGGGGCCAGAAACCCTGACCCTTGCTTTGGAAATCTGTTAACCTATAGTTCATTCCGCCTACATGATCTGAGACCAGAAGGTAGTCGGGAATGTCACCATATTTTTAATCCTGCAAAGCTCCCTTTTTATTGTTGTTACTGCCATCATCACCTGAAGCCATTAGCCCCCAGCGATTTGGAACCTTCGCTCACTGGACTAAGAAACATGTTTCTTTTGAACTGTGGGTCACTGCCAAAACATCGCACTGAAATTGCACAACTGATAGAAGAACATAAATTAGATGTTCTGTTCTTAACGGAAACATGGTTACAGATTGGGAATGAGCCAGATATTATACAGGCTCTCTCTCCAGGCTATGAAATTAATAGAACTGACCGCATCTCGGGCAGGGGTGGAGACCTTGCGATCATCTATAAGGATGTATACAGGTGCGATCCTCACCACCTATGCTCGAGGGCTGTGAAAGCACGGCCTTCTCGATTGGGTTTATGCCCACCAGCACTTTCACCGGTCAGTTCATCTACCAACCCCCAGGAGCCCTAAAACAATTCCTTCCTAAGCTTATTGATTTGGTTGCAAACTCAGCTCTGGCTTCGGCAAAGTTCACAGTGATGGGTAATTTTAACATACAGCTGGATGACTTATCTTAGTTTACAGCTAGTGATCTTTTGTTAAGCCTCCAGGTGATTGACCATAATCAAATAGGCTTCCTCCCGACACATAATAAAGGACATCTTTTAGACCCAGTCTTTAGTAATCTAGATAACTTGAGTACAGGGGGTCCTACTCCACTTCCTTAGACGGATCATTATTTAATGGTCCAGACTTCCGGTGCTGGAATGGAAGACAGCTCTTGAGGCCTCAAAACCCCTAAATGGAACCACCATTAATGAGGCAAACAAAAACTTCAATAGCTGGATACAGGAATTGCTTGATATAATTCTTCCCAAAACTCCCATTTCAGCTAAAATCAGGAAAAACAATGCCCTATTGTTCTCTCCCAAATTAAGAATGTTGAAACAATCCTGCCGGAAATTAGAACGTAGTTGGAGACAGGCTCCTTTACAACATAAGAAGGATGATTCTAGGAAGGCTATTAGGCTGTATAAAACCGAGCTCAAAACTGAACAGGCCCATTTCTATAAGACTAAAATCAGCTCAGCAGCTAACTCTCCAAAAGAATTTTTCAGATAGCGAAATCACTCATTACCCCTCCTCAAAAGCCTATACAGACAGAAAGAGCATTGATACACTGTAATAACTTAGCGGTCTTTTTCCACCAGAAAAGCCAAGCTATTTATACAGCTTTCCCTCCTAATCCTCCTCACCCGGTGGAAACTGAGATAGGCAGCCTGTTCCTTTGCTGGAACAATATCATCCTTTAGACGGTGACACATTAGATCTGGTGATTTCAAATGTGTCCTCAGGGTCCCCACTGGACCCTGCCCCACCTCAACATCTTATTACAGTCATTGACTACGTTCGCACAACAATCCTCGAAGTCTTGAACTGTTCTATTAGTTCTAGCACAGTCCCTTCCCACTAGAAATGTGCGATGGGTAGGGCTCTCCTGAAGAAGCCACGTCTGGATCAATCTAATCTACCTAATTACCGTCCAATTACCCTTCTGCCCTGGCTAAGCAAATTGTTGGAAAAACATATTAACAACATCTTGGTTAATCATTTAGAATCCAACAATCTGCTTGATATCTCACAAACAGGCTTCCGCCCCCCAACATGGGACGGAAACTGCGCTGCTGATGGTAACAGCAGAGGCAAGGAAGCTGGTGGATGAGGGAGGAGTAGCTGCCATCATCCTTTTGAACCTCAGTGCCGCGTTCGACGCGGTCAATCGTACCATCTTGACCCACCGACTCAAGAGTATCGCAATGTCGGGCGCTGCACTGGCATGGTTTTCATCCTTCCTCAGTGACCGCTGTTTCCAGGTCTTTGAGGGAGATGTGGCATCCTCAAGACTACCCCTGAGCGGCGGGGTCCCACAGGGCTCGGCTTTGAGCCCGACGCTCTTTACTATCTATATGAGGCCTTTAGCAGGGGTTGTCCACCCATTTGGTATCAAGATCGTCAGCTACGCAGATGACACCCAGCTAGTGGTGTCTTTACACCACGACGAGGGTTCATCTAGCACCTTGGGCCCCTGCCTAAAGGCAGTGGCCAAATGGATGGAGCTCTCCTATCTTCGCCTCAACTGAGACAAAACAGAGATTATGCTGTTGGGTAACTCATCACCTGTTACCTCCGTCTCCCTGTGGCTGTCATGTCTGGGTCCCGCACCTCTCCCAAAGCCACAGAAAAAGATCCTTGGTATGTGGCTTGACAGCTCCCTTAATTTTGCACACCAAGCAACTGCACTTTATTCAATCTGTTATGGATTGAAGAGAATGCTTCGCAAAATTGTTCCGCTCCTTCCCTTTCAGGCGAGAAGGACCATGGTTCATGCACTATTGTCCCGTCTGGACTATGGGAATATTTTGTATCTTGGAGATCCGCAGATCACAATCAATAAACTGCAAGTAATCCAGAATTGTGCTGCATGGATGCTCTTCAGACCCCACGGTGGCAATCGACAAGACCAGCACTGAGACAGCTGCAGTGGTTAACGATCTCAGCCAGGGTACAGTTTAAAGCTATGTGTCTGGCACATAAGGCTGTCTGGAGGACTGGTCCACCTATCTTACATCCGCTAATAACATTGTATTTCCCGCCAAGAAGTTTACGTTCTAGCTCTCTATATCTGGCCACCACTAAGAAAATAAGGAAGGCGAGATGGAGTGGACGCTCCTTCTCATTGACCGCTGCAAAATTGTGGAATTCCTTCCCCCAGGCTCTGCGGGGGAACAACAATCTAAAAACCCACTTGCTTGGATTGCTTGTATAACATCCCGGACTGACTCCACTCTGCCCTTCTTCCTCAGCGCTACAAGGCCTCTGAGTACTTTACACGCTATATAAATATTTTTCATTCCATTTTATTCCAAACACAGTGTAAAATGTTGGTAAATCTGCCCTATGGCTAGATCATTACCCACGCTGTACAAGGTATGTTTATGTGGCATACGTGCTTCAAATATTTCACTGTGTGCCCTTGCGTGGCACTGGTGCATGAAAGAATATACCTGACTCTGCTACTATATTCACATCCAAAATGCAGTACATAATCCTCTGTATGTAAACATGTGTAAATAAGGAGATAATATTGGACATGATGTACCCCAAAATATTTTTTTGCTACTCATTGGTTCCTCTTACTAAGTGGGTGGCATTCTTCAGCACACTTAGAAAGAGCAAAATGCCTTAGAGGACATACTGTGGAAAAAAGGTAGAATATTTTAATACAAATAGTGCATAAAGCATGAAATTAACATATGATGTTGTACATTTCTGTCTTTTTATCTTCATCCAGCTCTGCCCCTGAAAAAAGAGACTAGCTACATTCCATTGTATAAACATGTTAAAATATGTGTCTAAGGTTGACTAAATGTGCCTTTTCACTTTTAAAATTTTTATTGCAGGAAAAAAAAACAACATCACATTGCATACAAATTTCAGAGGCAAAAATATCTGAACATAAATTTAACGGTTACATAAATACAGAGGATAACAGTGTACATCAAAAAGTAAATCATTTTAGTTTAGTTGCTGCCGATACATATAGATCAAAGAAAAGTACCCCAAATGTTTTGCCTCGCTTTCAATGCCTTAGTACCCCTTAGCTTGGCCAATGAAAGTTCCATCGTATGTATTTCATTAATAAGATTCCACCACTCCATAATGTTGGGTGGTTCCTTAGAGATCCAAGTCCGTGCAATAACCAACCTAGCACAAGCAATAGCAATAGAAATGAAGTCTTTATACTTATTATTAGTATCTTGTATATCTAGCAATACTAAATGTGCCGAAAGTGTTGGAAATATAATTTGTCTACTGTTTAAAGCCGCGGTTACTCCTTTCCAAAATGCTGTAAGTTCCGGACATTGATAGAGCATATGTTCTATACCGGCGGCTTCTAGATTGCATTTGGGACATTTAGTTCGCTCACTGGGACCATTTCTCGGGGTCCAGCTAGCAATTCTTTGAGGTGTATCGTATATTTGAGTCACCGTTCTATATAATTGAAGCCTTAAGCTTGAGGATTGGACCACTAGGTTGATTTGTCTGAGCGAGGCTGCAATCTGGCTAGGATTGATGTTCACACCTAGTCGGATAGTCCATTTTTCCGCCATGTTTTCACAGTCTCCTTGCTTGTGGCTACTTAAGTAGGCATAGCTCTTACTAATAAGTGATTTAGTGTGTTTCGAGTAAAGATATTTTAAGGTATCTGAGTTTTCTATTTTCTTAATTTTCATTTCATTAACCAAATAATCTTTCATCTGAATGTATTTAAAATACATTGTGTCTCTAATTTTGTAGATTAATTTTAATGCGTTAAAGCTCAAAAAACCATCCGATCCATATAAATCACCTAAAGTGCTTATACCATGATCCAGCCACAAGGCTGTCGCGCCATCTGAAAAGAAGCCTGGTAGCCCTGTATTCCCCCAAATCTGTAGCTCCGCGTTAAAGAAAGGTATCTTACAAAAAATCATTATTTGGTCCCAGATTCTTTTAATACGTCTTGCGGTCTTAAACTTGACTCTCTTAAAATAATTAGGGTCATGCACACGGTACAAAAACTGATTACTATCTTGTCCCAACATAAATTGATGAAAAAATAAGGAAGCATCATTGGTTATTAGGCTACGTATGCGTTGAAAAAAAGTTGAAAAAAAATATAATTTAAAATCCGGGAAATTTAGACCCCCTTTTTCAATTGAAAGTTTCAAACAAGCCATTGATCTACGAGCTTTTTTATAGCTCCAGATATAACTGCTACATATGCTCTCTATTTTTTTTATATATGTATTGTTGAGTTGTAGAGGAATAGATCTAAATAGGTACAGCAATTTTGGTACAATCTTCATCTTTATTAAATGTATACGTCCTACCAGGCTCAATGGAGTCTTATGCCAGTTTTTTAAAGATGTAGTTATTTCCTTAAGTAAAGGGTCATAGTTCAATGCTACGATTTTCTCTATTTCTGCTGCAAGCTTAACTCCTAAATAGATAGCATTAGTAGAGAGTCCCAATATCGGTTGAGCAGGTTTGTAGTTGGCGATTACTTGGGTTTTTCCAACGTTTAGTTTATAGCCTGATATCTCTCCAAATTTACTAGCTTCTTTAATTATCTCAGGGAGTGCCAAAACTAAGTCTGTAGTGAATATAGCTATATCGTCAGCAAAAGCGGTTATTTTCAAACTCTTGCCACCATGTTTTATTGGTATTATATTATCTTGGACGGACAAAGCATTTAAAAATGGTTCCAGGGCTAGAGCGAAAAGCAGGGGTGATAAAGGACACCCCTGCCTTGTCCCCCTTTTAATTGCAAAGTTAGCTGAATTAACTCCAGCATAACTAACTATTGCCATTGGTAGTTCATATAAGGATCGAACCCATCTGAGATATTGTCCCTGTATACCGAATGCGCTCAATGCCGCCCACAAATACTCCCACCCCACTCGGTCGAACGCTTTCTCTGCGTAGGTTGGCTAAATGTGCCATTACACTGGAACATCATAGTGCTTGGTATAGTGAAGTAGTGTGGCTCACTGGTTAGAGGCGGCAGACCCGAGAGCAGAGGACGGCCCGAGACCAGGGTTCGATTCCCGACGCGGCAGGTTTCTGGACCAGGGTCAGCGGACTCGATAATTCTCTCGCCTCGGTGCCCACTCTGATCAGCGATCACACTCGGCAACTCTGGGCATTAGCTTGCCTCATCTTCACTAACGGCCCCACCAGACCGCCGGGGATGCCTGGTCTCACCCTGGAGATACCCACTAAGGGACCATCTCTCAGGGAAGCCAGGAAGGGTTTCGCAGCGGTCGAAGCGCGGAGATACTCCTTCGGGAGTCGATCCTAGCGCTGTATAAACCTGCAATTAAATTAAATTAAATTAAATAGATTTTGAAACTGTGTTGGTGCTACATTTGTAATGCAATTGTACTGAACTTGTTTTTCAACTGGACATGTATCTTTTCCTAGAGGTGAAACAGAGTGCTTCAGTGCTCCTAATGCGGAAAATTTGTGTTATGACAACATGGTTGTAGCTCTGTAACAAATGTGTGTGTGTTTCATAATAGTATTAACAGTGTAATGTGTATGGTAAGGGAGTCCTCACCTGGAAACTTATCGCTCCGATTTAGAAAGCAAATACAACATCAAATGTTTAGACATATTGTATAACAAACAAGGATACCTCTTAATGTGAATAAAGGGCCATATGTATGAAACATACGTTTTACGATTCTCAAATAGCGATTTTTTGGGAATCGCTATTTGAGAATCGCAAAATGCTATGTATGTAGGATTTGCAAATCATTTTGCGAATCCTACATATCCTTAATTGCGAATTGCAAATTGCAATTCGCAATTGAAAAATACCTCCCAATTCTTTCCTATGGGCCTTGATGCCCATAGGAATGAATAGGAAGACATTCTCAATTTGCGATTCTCAATTAGAGAATCGTAAATTGAGAATGCAATTTCAAGGGTACCATTGTGCACCCTATTGCACCCCTGAAATGTGCATGTGTGCCCATGTGGCGCACATACATGCCCTAAAGGCATGTATGTGCTCCACATGGCACTCCGAAAAATGCAAAAAACGTGCATTTTTCAAAGGAATCTCAAATTACCACCAACTTGAAGTTGGTAGTAATTTGCGATTTCTTTTGGCCAAATTGCACTTTTTCTGGGCCTCATATATTGCATTTAAGGAATCACAATTTGCGATTCCTTAAATGCAATCGCAAAATAGGGAATCGCAAATTTGCAATTCCTTATTTTGTGAGGCTGTTTTGATTTCATACATACCACATAGATATTTTGCGTTCGCAAAAAACGAAATTCTGCAAATTTTGGCATTTGCGATCGCAAAATCGCAGTCATACATATGGCCGAAAGTCTCAATGTAGGTGTCGGTAAGTATTTCAGATGTATACCACTATACATGGGGATGGTATAACAAACATAACCTGCATGTTATACCAAACTACACTTTGCGTAGGCATTAGGCACAGTGTCACCATGTCAGACATCACATTGCAATCATTGCACAACAGATTGATACATGAAATGTGGCAGACTCATCCCAACTTTAGGTTTATCTTGATTGCAACATAAAAGGAAAATGTACATCTCACTTCGTGGTGGTGCACATTCCTTCACTATTACCACTTAACTGAGATGTAAGTGCTGATATTCTGTCTCAGAAATGTCTGACTCTCCATCGGAGGTGTCCTCGTCAGAACTATGAAGAATTGAGTGGCAGTGGCCCCATACAACTGATGCCCTGGAGGCTGCTTGGATGTAGGAAAGCTAATATATTACATCAAAGTTTTCTACAAAACAATAGCTGTCAGTGAGTCTTATGTGCATTGTGAGAGTATATGTCCTCATGCAGGAAACCTGTGCTGTGGCCTAGTAGATGCCTCATGGATGGCAGTCAGCATATCTAAGATGGTATGCATTTGATAGAGCACAGAGTGCCTAATCCTTTTGATGTACCTATGCAGCTCGGGTAGGTTGAATAAAAATTCATTGACCTACGTTTGGCCAGCAGGACATAAGCACTAGAATTTGAATAATTTGACAACTTCATGCCTGCCTTGTGGGCAGTTCCTTAAGTGTGGAGCATATTACTCAATATTTCACTCAGTACCATGCAGCAAGCCACCTTACTATGCTGTGTGAAAGGGCAGGATTGCACAGAAATTACATTATACGGCACATTCCTGTCCTTACCTAGGGGTGGTAAACTTTTGGGTGCCGAGTGCAAACAAAGGCACTCATGCGTCATGGTGCAAGGGGGCCTGCATTGTAGGCAGAATAGATTTTGGGCAAAAAAGGACACCTTCCTGTACAAACACACTCCTGTGAGGCATTTTCCTCCTTCTTTCAGTGCCGCTGAATGCAGCATGAGTAGAAAGGGGTAGAAATATTGAGAACTAAAGACCTTTCATCTCGTTAAGCCTCACCTGGAGAGTGGCTTCATTTTGACACATTTTCAGGTCTGCCACTAATGCTAAATATGCAAAGGCCTCAAATGCCATGGGTTGATACATGGAGGCACCCACCCTTCACCCATAGAATGCCTCCCTGCTGCAAAGCAAGACAGGGCAGATTTTTTTAATGCCTTGAGTAACCTTAGATTACTCAAGACATGCAGAGCCATGCAAGCTGGCCTTATGTAGCTTAACACATCACACTTAGCATGGAACAAGGCAAGCACAAAAACTTTATATATCAGGCTCATGGTCAACAGAATGAGTAAACTGCATGTTTGTATAATGTGACCAAGGGGATTTTGGACAATATACACTGATCTTCACCTTGTAAGATTGACAAATTGTAATTGTAAATGTCAATTACATCCATACATATACATATAATTGTATCTATAGCAATAATAGGTATATGTATGGACTGCCCCTTTATCTTTCATAACAATGTGAGTAATTTATGGAAATAAGAGATGTCCATACAAAACATTTCCTAATATGATGTACATCTTACTCCTTAGCTTACTTGTCTGCCGATATGCCCAGAACAGTTGCCTCGAGAAGGGCAAGATATGGGCACATTAAGAAAGTAGCGCATGGCTTTAGGAAGATGGGGTGCATATATGAACGATAAAGGGCAGCAGGAACATGGGCTTCTACAAGGTACCAGGCCAAACATACAACAACGGCAACTACCACCACTCAAGTGACCACTTATGAGCCAAGCAGCAAACACCCCGACCCTCAAGTGTACAGCCGCCAACATGAACAGTGCGCATGGAAAGGGGAGACCTCTCGGTCACCCCGAACATATGGCTGGGTGCCCCGACCGCCCGGGAAACCTTTGCAGGCAGGGGGCGTGTTCCCGGCCGGTATGCCCAAAGTGGCGTGGTTGGAGCACGCCCCCGCCGCCTAGGAGGGTTGTCCTAACACCCGCCCGGAAGTCTGTGCACTTTTGGGCGGGAGGGGCATGCTGCCCCGCCTCCCCGCTGCAAGTTAAAAGGCGCGGGGGTCCAGGCAGGCGTCCTCTTGTTCCCGCGCTCTGAAGGCTGCACCACTCGTCGCTCGTGAGCCCTGAAGGGAACAAGCTGCAGATTTTGAACGTGGTAATCGTTGTTTTTTCTGATTCAGTCGTCGAGGCTTATCAGGGATCCGAGGAGCTGCTGGAAAACAGGCTGAGAGAAAACAGAACGTTGGATATGCCTGGAAAGAAGTGTGGAAAGAGCTCCGAGATGGAACGGATGCTTCGCTCACTGGTAAACCAAGTGTCGGCGATGGACAGGAAATTTGGTAAAGTGGACCGACTGGGTCGCAGCTTAGCGACGCTCCAGAAGAAAGTGAAAGCTCAGGCGGGGCCCTCAGGGAGACCTAAGAGGATTGTGGGGCCTGCTTTGCCGAATGTTACTCCAGGGCGGGATAAGGGGAAAAAGAAGAAAGGGAAAGTGGGTCTTAGCGAGGCCCCGGTCCCGATGGAGGTTCCGCTGATCCCAGTAACCGCAGTGGCCAGCCCGGTACCCGCACCGGATGGGGGATTGCCAATCCCTGTGATTATCACACCGCTGGATAAGGATCAAGTACCACCCCGAACTGGCGATGCACCTAGCGGCGGTGTTGCCTTGGTTGAAGAAGGGAGCGGGGGGATCTGCGGCTGCGGAAGATCCAGCTGAGGAGGCTAGGCAAATTATCGACCAGCTCAGGCAGGCAAGGGGCTCTGGGGCAGCAAACGTGCCTTCTATTCCTCTGCAGGTGGCGAACGCGGCCGCGGTCGAGAATCAGAATAAGTCGACGGACTCGACCGGAGGTACGACAGAAAACGGTAAGTGGCCGCTCCCAATAATGGGGGAGGGCGCTGTACCTTCAAGGCGGGAATGCCTGGCACAACATGTTCCGATGACCACGAAAGAGATGGGGTGGGCCAATAAATACATTAATATGTTTTCATTGTTGACGGACAATCGTGAGTTAGAATATGCCAAGACCCAGAAAGATTTGGGGCACTCCAGCGAATGGAGGGCAAAAATGGCAGAATTCAGGGTGGAAGAGTCTATGATGAACTGGATCAGGGCTTTTTCTGTTTTTGTAGCAATTATGGGTGAACGAACACCAGAACTGTTGGGAGACCTTGCTTGCTACCAGCGCAGGATCACGGGCTTCCATGAGGAATATGGAGGGGACGCATGGAAAGGGTATGACATGTCGTTTAGAAAAGCGAAAGAGTTTAATGAGTCACTGACTTGGGATTGTTTGGACACTGTATCTTGGCATGCGCAGTTCACGCCGGGCTCGGCGGGAGGATCAGGGTCGAGTGCAAACGGCTTCAGGGCTTTTCAGCAGAAACATCCACAGCCCTTTCGACCAGCCCACGGGAGAGAGACTCAGTCTAGATCGGGCGGGAATGGGAATAAGCGAGGGGTATGTTGGGGTTTTAACAAGGGAACGTGTAGTAGGCCGCAGGGAACATGCAAGTTCAGGCATGCCTGCGCAGGTTGTGGTAAAACCTCCCACCCCAAATCTACCTGCCGATCCAGAGGCAATAGTACTGGGGGAAAAGGGGGTACCAAGCAGGATTGACATGGTGCCTCGAATGGATATTTTGGCTTTGACTCCCTAGCTGAACAAATACCCTGATCATATGTCCGCCGGGATCCTGCGAGATGACTTCTCGTATGGCTTCAGGATCCCGGCGGGTGATTTTCGGGGGGCCCCCTTATGCAAAAACCAACTGTCCGTTACGCACAACCCGACGGTGGTCGCCACAAAAATTGCAAAAGAGGTTCACTTGGGGCGGGTTGCAGGACCGTTCGGTGAACTACCAATGGCCAATTTTGTGTGTTCCCCATTAGGGGTAGTTCCCAAGAAGGAGCCGGGAGAATTCAGGCTCATTAATAATCTATCTGCACCAAGGGGGGCTTCCGTGAATGAGGCAATCGATGCAGGCATTTGCAGTGTGAGGTATGCATCATTTGATGACACAGTGGTAATGTTGAATCGCCTTGGCCCCGGTGCATTGTTAGCAAAATCGGATATTGAATCCGCATTTAGGTTACTACCGGTGCATCCCCAGGATCAGCACTTGTTGGGTTTCGCATTTCAGGGGAAGTACTACATGGATATGTGCATGCCGATGGGTTGTTCAATTTCTTGTGCCTATTTTGAAATGTTTAGCTCATTTCTGGAGTGGGCATTCTCGAAGGCCTCAGGGCACCAACATGTGATGCATTATCTCGATGATTTCCTCTTTCTCGGCCTGGCGGGCTCTCGGGACTGTGCACGGGCGTTGCATGAATTCAGCGTACTCATGCGGGGTTTCGGGGTTCCGTTGGCGCCAGGTAAGACAGTGGGTCCAACTACCTCCCTGGAGTTTCTGGGTATTGAACTAGATTCCGTGGAGGGTTGCTTCC
Source organism: Lissotriton vulgaris (assembly GCF_964263255.1). Taxonomy (NCBI): domain Eukaryota; kingdom Metazoa; phylum Chordata; class Amphibia; order Caudata; family Salamandridae; genus Lissotriton; species Lissotriton vulgaris. Next base: position 265,265,264 of record NC_141689.1, on the reverse strand, counting down.
GTCTGCCAGTGGAGAAGATCGCCAAATTCAGGGCCTCCTTGTTGCAATGTCTTCGGAACGACATGGTGACACTGCATCAACTACAGAAAACAAAAGGAACAGCTGAATTTTGCACTGAGGGTTATACCGATGGCTCGCCCTTTCTCCCGAACCATTGCCCATGCCATTGTTGGCCTCAAAGAGGGGCACCATCGTACGAGGCTGTCGGCAGAGGTTCGCCAGGACATGCTCATTTGGCTGGCATTCCTGGCGGATTTCAATGGCCGGGTAGTCTGGAGCAAAGCCCCGGCCTCGTCAGCAGAATTAGGTTTATGGACCGACTCTGCGGGTAGTGTGGGGTTTGGCGTGATCCTTGGTAACCGATGGTCGGCCCAGAAATGGCCAGCATGGTGGGAAACAAGTGGCTTGACGAGCAACATTGGTTTCCTAGAGTTATTCCCCATCTGGGTAGCGTTGTCGGCCTGGCCAGAGGAGTTCCGAAACCGTTCAGTGATATTTTGGTCTGATAACATGACTGTGGTGGAGTGCATTAACCAGCAGGCAGCACGCTGCAAGTGGATATTGCGACTGCTGAAAGAAATTGTGTTAAAATGCTTGAAGCTAAATGTACAATTCAGGGCAAAACATGTGCCGGGAGTACTGACTAATGCAGCTGATGCGCTCTCTCGTTTCAAAATGCAGGCATTCAGGGATTGTTTACCCTCAGCGGAGCTAGTGGCAGTGCCAGTTCCCGAAGCATTATGGCAAATCGGCGCCCGGGACTACAGAAAATCGTGGCAGCCAGTTTAGTGCCCAGGACAAGAAAAGCTTATGAAGGGGCGTTCCGCTCGTACTGCGCCTTTTTGGGCCCTGCATGGGAGCATAGATGGGGTCAGGAGGGGTCCTTTACCCGATTTTTAGTGGCACTTCATGAGGAGGGCCGGTCGGCGGCAACCGCCAGTTGGTATATGGCCGCCATATAGTTTATGGCTCAACTCCAAGGGATCAGGGACCCGACGGACTCCTTTATAGTTAGAAAGGCGCTGCGCGGCTGGCAGCGCCTAGAGGGGCGCAAAAAGGATACCAGGCATCCAAAAGGATTTGACAGGTTGACCGCTTTGCTGGCTAAACTAGAGGAGACATGCTCCTCACCTAGTGAGGTTGTCCTATTCCGGGCAGCATTTGCGTTGGCATTCTATGAGGCCCTGCCGGTAGGTGAACTAGTGGCTGCCAATAAAAGGGATACCGAGGGGGGTCTGCGCAGGGACCACACACAAGTGGGGGGGGATTCCCTGCTGCTCACGATTGCCAGCTCAAAGACAGACCAGGAGGCCCAGGGGAGTAGCATTGTGTTGCAGAGGGCTCCGGGTACTCCGTGTTGTCCAGTGAGGCACGTTGAGGCCTACCTAAAACAAAGGGTGTCGACGTGGGGGAGGCCTTGCTGCGGCATGCTGACGGCACCCCGTTAACAAAGTTTCAGTTTCAGAGGGTGCTGGCGATCACGATTGCAGCTGCGGGCTTTAACCCGAGTGATTTTGGAACTCATTCGTTCAGGATAGGGGCCGCTACAGAAGCGACGGCCGGGGTTCTGCAGGCAGACAATGTTAAACAGTTGGGGCGCTGTCTTCAAACTGTTTCAAACATTACGTGCGGTTGCAGAGGTTGTAATTTACTGAAGAAGTGCAATCACGCTTGTTGTCTTTTGTTTAGATTACAGTTTCACGAGCCTGTGATGCAGGGCGGAAATTGGGACCGGCCCAGTATCAGCTAACCACCACATCAGGAACAAGGAATGGAAGACGAGTGGTCTGGGTTGTGGGCCACTCATACGTGAGGTGTGCCGCGGACATATTCAGGGCAGGTGATGCGATCCACACATCTGAGGAATATGGTTTCAGGCCATGTCCGTCCATGGGAAGGGCGGTTTGTGTATTGACCGACTGCAAAGTTTTGTGGAAGAATTGTTAGGGCGGCACAGGTCACCGCCATCAGTAGTCATAGTGCACATTGGGGGCATTGACTTGGTGAGGTTGGGCAGATGGGCTTTAATCGAACACATACTTTCAGCAGTTAGTTGGTTAGCAAAGACACTCCAGGGGTGCACGATAGCTTGGTCACACATGATTCCAAGAAGGGTATGGAGGGGTGGGTGGTCCACGACAGCGTTGAACCATTCGGTAAAGAGGGTCAACAATAAAATGGAGAAATTGTTTCGTTCTACCCACCTTCAAAGTATACCTCACGGGTGCATCCTGGGGGACCACTATTATTCAGACAATGGGGTACACCTGTCCAGGGTGGGGAATGACATATTGATAGGAGACATGATAGCTTGGCTAGTGGGATTGATGAGACATGACCTATAGGAGTTGTAGGGGGGCCAGATAGTCAGTCAACTATCTGGCCAGTGGTGGTAAGGTCATGATCGGTGAGCAGTGATTTCAAGGTCCCTAGTGGGGGCGCCACCCATTATGGATGGGAGCGCCCGGGGGGAGGCGGCCATTGCCCCTACCACGGGGGGCGGCACCCATTACGGATGGGATCGCCCAGGGGGAGACGGCCATAGGCCCCTCCCAGGGGGAGACGGCTATATGCCCCTCCCATGAATTTCCCGGGGGCCGGATATCCACTCCGGTGGAAGAGAGTGCGGGGAAAGGGGGCGAGTCCACGCTGTCCTTCTTACGGTTACCCCGCACGGGAACTCGGACGACCTTAAGATGGCGCTGAGTGGAAGGGGGCCTCCATGACAAGGGAAGTTAGGGTTGGCTATGAGGGTAAAGCCCTCTGCGCATGCGCTACTCACATGAGAGGGCGGAAAGTTGGTGATGGGGATCTGACACCGGTTAAGACCTTGCCGTTGGCCCCTAACGATAGGATGTACAAAATTCGTATGCAATGCATTATGACTCGGTTAGGAAAATCTTTGTATTAGAGATTTGTTAAGGTTAGCCTGGATACCTGTCTTCATCAAGTGTAATGAAAGTTGAATTTTGTACATGATAAATGAAACGTTTTAATTTAAAGTTTTACATTTTGTTTAATATTTTAATAAATATGGCCGGTGGGGTCGCGAGGCCCCCCTGCCTTCCAAAAGTTCAAACTGTGTCTGTCTCCTACCATTGGGATTGGTGGTGGAAGGGGTGGCGGGCATCCCAGACCATATGGAAAGGGGAGACCTCTCGGTCACCCCGAACGTATGGCTGGGAGCCCCGACCGCCCGGGAAACCTTTGCAGGCGGGGGGCGTGTTCCTGGCCGGTATGCCCAAAGTGGCGTGGTTGGAGCACGCCCCCGCCGCCTAAGAGGGTTGTCCTAACACCTGCTCGGAAGTACGTGCACTTTTGGGCGGGAGGGGGATGCTGCCACGCCTCCCCGCTGCAGGTTAAAATTTGCGGGGATCCAGGCAGGCGTCCTCTTGTTTCCGCGCTCTGAAGGCTGCACCACTCGTCGCTCGTGAGCCCTCAAGCTGCAGTTTTTGACCCACCCACCAGCCCCTGTTGCAATAGCTTGAGAGTAAACAACGTTGTGATTTGCAATTGACTGTGATGCATAAAACATCTTGTTTAGGCCGTTTTTCCCCATTGTAGACTGATTCCAAGATTGTGTATGCAACTGAACACGTGTCTATAGGCCTTTTTTCCTTTGTAGAAGTGTGATGAACTGTATGCAATAAAATGGTTTCTCTGTTATAGGACCTTTCCTCCTTTGTAGCAATGTTTATAGTAAATTGGATACTATTCTGGGACATCCGCTCTACAAGGACGGGGTAGCAGGGAGGGATATATCTAGCTATGATTAGGCATAAGTTTGTTTTGATTAATTTTCCCCACTAGTAGGTAAATAACTGTCGTATTTATTTAGTCTTCGGTCGGGCGGTAAGGTCATGATCGGTGTGCAGTGATTTCAAGGTCCCTAGTAGGGGCGCCACCCATTATGGATGGGAGCGCCCGGGGGGAGGCGGTCATTGGCCCCTCCCACGGGGGGGCTGCACCCATTACGGATGGGATCGCCTAAGGGGAGACGGCCATAGGCCCCTCCCAGGGGGAGATGGCTATATGCCCCTCCCACGAATTTCCCAGGGGCCGGATATCCGCACCGGCAGAAGAGAGTGCGGGGAAAGCGGGGGAGCCCACACTGTCCTTCTTACGGTTACCCCGCACGGAAACTCGGACGACCTTAAGATGGCGCCGAGTGGAAGGGGGCCCCCTTGACAAGGGAAGTTACGATTGGCTATGAGGGTAAAGCCCTCTGCGCATGCGCCACTCACACGAGAGGGCGGAAATTTGGTGATAGGGATCTGACACCGGATAAGATCTTGCCGTTGGCCCCTAACGATAGGATGTACAAAATTCGTATGCAATGCATTATGACATGATGTTAGACTCGGTTAGGAAAATCTTTGTGTTAGAGATTTGTTAAGGTTAGCCTGGATACCTGTCTTCATCAAGTGTAATGAAAGTTGAATTTTGTACATGATAAATGAAATGTTTTAATTTAAAGTTTTAAATGTTGTTTCATATTTTAATAAATACGTCCAAAGGGGTCGCGAGGCCCCCCTGCCTTCCAAAAGTTCAAACTGTGTCTGTCTCCTACCATTGGGATTGGTGGTGGAAGGGGTGGCGGGCATCCAGGACCATAAGAGGAAAGGAAGTGTTGGGTACTACCACATACAGAAACTGGAAAATACAATGCATAAATGGACAGGCAACAAAAACACAAACCAAGATTTTAAGGAAATACCAAGAGGCCTTAATAAACATTGCTACTTCAAATCTACCCAGTACTCTCACTTCCCTCTATTTTTACCTGTTTGTTTTGTATTTTAAATGTTCATAGTGAGTTAGTGTAGGTTTGTGGATAGTGTAGGTTAGATATAGTTAAGTAAGATCATTTTAGGTAGGTTTTAGTGTAAGATTTTTAGAATATTTAAGGTTTTTAGTGGGTAGGGGTGAATGTTTTGTGTTTTATAAAAAAAAGAGTAACAATCTTCAAAATATCTTTAAAAAAATGTATAACTATTTAGGCTAATATGTGTAGGTAGTTATGTTTAGGATATAGTTTATGTTTATATTGTATTAACGTATGTGTATTCAGAGGGGTGGAGGTTAACGTTTATCTTGTCATATGTTATTAAGGTAGAATAGGATAGTTTTAATTATAGACAGAGTAGGTCAGCTAGAGGTAGGCTATGTTTTTATATGATATATTATATTATATATTTTATATTCAAATTAATTTTGCATACTTCTCAAAGTGTTAGGATTGTTTTGCTTTAGGTTCCTATTAATGAGTTAGGAGTGAACATGACGCTCAAATAGTTCAGAGTACATTGTACAGAAGTGTTGCAGTGTCAGTCAGACTTCTCTAGACAACTGTAGGTCTTCCTCCCTTTTGAGTTTTGAATGCACCCATATCCATACTTTAAACAATGACAATGGGGCTCAGTTTTAAATTTTAGACACTCTGGTCACCTTACTGCAATGGGAGAGGGCAGAAAAGATTTGTATGTTTCACGATTATATTTTTTATTTGTTTTTATTGAGTATTTTTTTTCCTTGAAATTTTAGAAAAACAAAACATACCAAAATAGACCATATACATGCCATACGTTTCCCATCAGGATTAAAAAGGGGTCATTACATATTACAATGCAGTTCATACCAGTATATATACATGGTATTATTAATGCAATAAATATTGACGTTCTGTCTCAGAAACATATATGAAGGTACGCAAGTTTAAAAGACGGAAGGTGAAGTTAAATGATTAGCAGACCTTCCTCTGGTATCAATAGATGTACAAGTGTACTGAATAACACCACGTCTCATTTGCCATAACTAACCCTGGGTGAAGCACTACCCTACGCTCGCGTAGTTTGCAAAGTTTGCTCTACTTCATACTACGCGAATTGCACGTAGCACAGTGCAAATACGCGTAGCGTAGCGTCGTGGTCATGTTTTGCTTGCTCGCGGTCCTCAATGTCAGTTGGCGACCGCGAGCGAGCAAAATGACATCCCGGCAAGACTTTTTTTCTCGTTCGCGATCAGCAACATCAAGTTGCCAATCGCGAGCCTGGAAAATAAACCTCCCGGCGAGATTCTCAACGCGGGGAGGTCAGGTTTCTCATTGCGAGTGGTCGCGTATGCTTGCGACCGCTCGCGATGAAAAACTACCAGTCCGCATTGAGAAAGCTGCTGCTTGAGGAGAAATCTACTCGAGCGGCAGAAAATGACCGCTTGCACTGTGCAAGATGCGGTTTGCACTGATTGCACAGTGAGGACAAGCATCCGGCACTGTGCAATCAGTGCAAACAGTATTTTGTACCGTGCACTACGCAGTTCGCGTAGCTCGCGTAGTGCGAAGTGCACTTCACATAACTAAGCATAGCGCTACCACGCAAACTACGCCCAGGGTTAGCCATAACCATGTTTGTAAAGGATATGCATCTGCTCAGCTAATGAAGCTACTAGTCTAATGGCACATCATTGTGTGATGGCAATCACCCTTGCCTGCGTGACCTATGTGTAATATTTTAGGGTCAGGGAGTATCAACAGTCTTGCGTATTGCACCTATGTTCCATGGGAGCTAAGTGGGTGCCCATCATGGTGTCACTTGTATATCACCACCCGTTGCAGTGCCAGCTATCCAGTCAGGGTCTTCCTCTGCAAAGCGAAAGTCCAGCAATACTGCATCCCATGCTGATGCCAGTGGTTGCTTACGCAACCCAATCACGTCTTCTCATGCCCAGGACAGGAGGGAGTGATACCAGGCCTTAGCTACTGGGGATCTAGGGACTTCCAATGGCACATGAGCAAACGCTTAGACACTACCAGTCCTAGATCTATATATTTGGACATAACCTTATGTCTTTTAGACCTGTGGTAAAGTCCCAGGATGCACACATCCCACATCCAGTCCAGTGTTTGTTATGTGCATTGGGCAAGCTTCCTGGTAACTTCACCTCAATACGGCTGCCGCCAGGATCATTACAGGCACTCCCAAGCACCAAACCATCTCAGCAGAGGTGAAAAAGTTACATTTGCTCACAATCCCCAACCGTATTAAATTCAAGGCACTTTGCATAGCCTATAAAGCAATCCATTAATCAGGTCCCTTCTATCTAAGGAGAGCCTCGTCCATGCACACACCTTGCAGAACTCTACGGTCCTCATCGGCCAGTCTCCTGATGGTCCCTCGCACCCAGAAGGTTTCCTGGGGAGACAAAAGATTCACCATAGCCAAGGCCAAACTATGGAATTCACTCCCCTCACAAATCAAATCATCCCCTATGCTGCTCTCATTCAGGAATCTACTAAAGACTTGGTTATTCACTCAATAAATAACCCGCGGCCTCTTACCCATCTTCGTCCTCAGCGCAGAGACACCCACAGGTATTTGCTGCGCTATACAAATTGCCTAAATAATACAATAAATGAATAAATAAATGAGGATTCCAGTGATACCAAACATGATCTGGTTACCTTTTCCCATATGGACATTAAACTTATAAGGTGTAATAAGGTAGGGGTGTGGCCAAGAGCGTCAAGATGGCGGTCGCACTTTAGGTATGCTCCGGACCCCTCCGTCATCCGCTCTGAAATCGCCTGCCATCGGGACCCTAGTGACCCTTAAAATCCTTGACCCCCTCACCTGGAAGTTTGGTGGGCACCGCTGACGGGCTGCTTTTTGGGGTGGCGGATGCCCTTCAATTCCTGAGCTGCCTCATGGCCTCTTCCAGGATGGCGGCTGCCGCTGCGGCCGTCAACCCCTTGCTCGGCTCTGGGCCCTGACTACGTCGTTATGGAGTACAGAGTCGCCTGGCCTCCTGGGACCATCCGGCGAGACTGTGGACCTGCTGTTTAGCTGTTTTGTGCAGCATGCCACAGACGTGGTGGTGGCTGGTGTCCCAGCGAGCTCCCCCTGCCTCACGGGAGTCCCGGGCATGCCTGGACCTGTTTTTGAGCCCTGACCGCAAGGCCGGAGGTGGAGCTGCATTGTCTCCGCTGCCCTCCGGCAAGCCTGTGAACCCGCCTCCTAACTGGAGGGACCGCCGCCTTGCTCCAGTGTGCCCCCTGAGCTGCCGGGAATCCGGGAATCCGGAGACTGGCCTGGCTGTTGGCTGGGCACTGTGGCCCGCTGACTGTCTTGTGGTGCCATGCTTCGGCTTCTGAAGTGACGGTGGGACCGTGGAGGCCTCCTGAGGCCCTGGGCCATGCAGTGCTGGCATCTGCGGCCCACCGGCAGAGACCCCTCCCTTCATTGATGGCATTTGTAAGGTAAGGAGGTGTCACGTGACTGTGGGGGTGCGGGCCTCTGAGATCGGGCAGCAGAGGAGGAAGTGTGTGAACCCCTGGGTCTGACCCGTGCCCGCCTGGGCTTCTCATCCCCTCACCCTCGGAGACCTAGAGGGTCGGATGTTCCTCGACTGCCGTCTCGGGCAGTCACGCTTGGGCTGACCGGCGAGGTCCTCTGGCTGGCTCTACAAATCCGCTCTCCTTCTGCGTCTGGAGAGGGCCCGGCGCTGGCCCGGACCATCTGGGTCCACTCTCATGACCCGGCGCACCCGCCTGGAGCAGTGAACCTAGGCTGCAGTCGCTGCCTGGGGTTTCAAACCAGCCGTACAGCTCGGGCAGCTTCGGGCCCTGGTTGAGGGCCCTACCACCGGCTCCTGTTCTCTGCACCTGGGAAGCCCTGTTCGGGCCTTGATGGTTGACCTTGGCCCCCTACACTGCAGACCAGGAGGCCAACGCCACCCCCTTCATCCATCCTTGGTGATCTGGCCAGCCTGGCACTGTTCTGTGGTCTACTGGGTCCCCCGCAGAGTCCGATCAGGTTGGCGTGGGTGATGAGGTCTGGCGGCTCCCTGGGCCCCTCCCTCCCACCGCTCTCTTCCACCCTCTATCCTTGCCTCCCGGCTGGCTGGAATGCCCTTGGGGGCCCGTTCCTCATCTCCGCCTTACCTGAGAGTCACCATGGTCCGTGAAAAGATACCCAAGACCCCTGCTACCCAAACCAAGATGGACCGGTTTACCACCACTGACGCTGGGACTGCCGGACGTCCTGCGGGGAGGATGATGTCGAGCAGCTCAAAATTCAGGTGAACCGGCTCCAATCTCACAGACAGGAGCTCCAGCGGCTGGTTGAAGATGCAGAAAACCGCACCCGCCACAACAACCTTCGCCTGGTTGGATTTAAATTTTCTGAGGGCGTGGAACAGGGTCAGGCCGCAGACTTTGTGAGGCAGCGGACTTTGTGGAGCGCTGCATCCGTTCCTGGATGCCCGAGGGTGCGCTCTCCCCCTTGTTCACGATTGAGAGGGCACACAGATCGCTCGCCCCCGGACACAGCCGGGTGCCCCCTCCACAACCAATCATCCTGCGAATCCTCAACTACCGGGACAGAGACGCTATCCTGGCCCAATCCCGGAAGAAACAATCTCTGAAGCACAAAAACCTGACGATAATGGTCTTCCCTGACTACACTCGAGAAGTCCAGACTCAACATCGTTCCTTCAGTGAGGTCAAGCAGAAGCTGCGCTCGCTTAATATTCAATACAGGCTCCTCTTCCCATCACGGCTGCGTGTGGTCTTTCAGGACAAATCTATTTTCTTTGACACTCCTGAGGAGACATGGACATGGGCAACAGAAGAACGCCCGTTGCGGCTGCCTGCCCAAAATCACGTTCTAGCTACTGCCACCGGTGGTGCCCGGCGGGACATGTCCGTACTTCGCTCAGGCCGTAGACGCTCCTGGAGGTGCAGGGGCCAATGGCATGCGTGCTCCACATCTCCGATAGGCCCCTCGAAGGGCCATACGCCTGGGCCATCCAGGGTGACCTCTCCGGCCAGGCGGTGCTCTGACTCCTTAGGCCGTTCCAATCCCAGCTCGCCCTTGCCTCAGCCGCCCTTGATAGATCTTCCGAACATCGATCTTTCCCGCAGCCTGACACTTTTCACCGGGCCGACCTGAGCCCATCACAGCGATGTCAGCCTTTCTTATGCTGTTTTGGTTCGTGGCTGAGGTCAACCGACATCAGTCACCCATCTGGTTATTAACTGTTCACCGTTTGTTAAGATAAGAGCATCCTGCTATGAGGAGAGGTCCTCCACGACCTTCCCCGTTTCCAAGCGTATTTAGCTTGGTGTTTCTGTTCACTGTTACTGTTTGGGTGACAGATGCTTCCGTTCCTGAAGTGTGGGGTGAGGGGTTGGAGCTTCAGCTCATGTTTTTTTTTTTTTAGGTTTTAGGCTTTCTGCACCGTCTCTGTTCCATTACACCTGGTTGAACACATCCAATGCACTGCTACGCTACCTTATCCATGAGCTCTGGGCGTTACCACACTCTCAGTATCCCAGCTATGCCGCCCAGTTGCCCGACTCCCCCCATGGCCTCCTCCTGCCCAGCAATTCTAGCGTGTTCTCATCGCATAATGTCCTGGAATATTATTGGCATGCTCAACAAGATCAAGCGTACAGCCGTCCTGCGATATGCCCAGCGTCAGGCGGTGGACATACCCCTGCTTCAGGAAACCCATCTCCTGGGTCACTGATGTCCTTTCCTTGCCTGGCATTCTGGATTTCGTAGGAGGTCCAGAGGGGTGGCTATTCTGGCGCGTGGTGCTCTTTCCCTAGTGGCGATTAAGATGACACATGACCCTCAGGGCTGCTTTATTCTTCTAGAAGGGACCCTCGGGGATCGCCCGCTTAATCTGCTGTCTGTTTTTTCCCCTCCTGCTCTGTTGGCCCCTAAACTCCGCGGAATTACCCCACTGATCGCGGCTTTGTCCCTGGGACTGACCGTAGTGAGTGGTGATTTTAATGCCACCATGGATCCCGGCCTTGATACCGCGTCCCCGCCCTCTACCTCCAGGACTGCCCAATCTGGTCTCCTCTCCGCATGGGTGGCCAACCTGGGTCTCGGAGATGCCAGGAGACTGTGGCACCAAACCACAAGGCAATACACCCATACTTCTGTCTCTCAACACACCCATGCGCACCTAGATTACGTTTTTCTGCCTGTTCAGGACTGCCGAGAGCTCCAGGCAATCTCTATCCTCCCGAGGGGCCTGTCGGATCACTCCCCAGTGCTACTCCATGTAGGCACCCTTCCCCTATCCTCCTGACCGCTTTGGTGACTCAACGCCTGGTTCCTCCAAGATGAGGATTTCAAGGACAGCATAGGTTCCGAACTCTGTACCTACTTCACTACTAACCAAGGCTCGGTGTCCTCCAATCACATCCTTTGGGAGGCATGTAAGGCCACCATTCGAGGGTTCACTAAAGGCCCGTTGAAACTCACTCGTGCGGCACGTGACTCCCAGCTCACACATTTGGAAACACAAGCCGTCCTGCTTGAGGCGCTGAGCCCCGAGGATAGGTCTGATGTCCAGGAAAGGAGACTGGCGTTCCTGCGGGACAAACTCAGACAGACCTCTCTGAAAGCCGTCAAGCTTCTCTGGCATTCATCTGTGGCCCGAGTGTATGGCTGGGGAGACAAAAATGGGAAGCTCCTCCACCACCTAGCCATCTACCCTATGGCCAACCGCATCATACCAGAAATGGCTGACGCAAACGGCAAGCTTCACCGTGCTCCGGTAGCAGTGGCCCAATGCTTTGCCACCTACTGCACAACCCTCTACTCAGCGCGGTTGCCTGGTCTTTCTCTCTCTCTGAGCTCCTCCGGTAGGAAGAAATCCCCCTTCCATGCCTTAGCAGCTCCGACGCGGCTGTGCTGGACCTTCAGCTCACCCCTGCGGAGCTGTCTGATGCCATTTCATGCCTGGCGGCTGGAAGGACTCCTGGGCGGATGGGCTCCCCAGGAGTTTTATACATCCTACCGCGATATATATCTTGGTTCCACCTCTCATAGCAATGTACAATGAAGCGGTGGAGTGCGGCTCTTTCCGGCCGGAGACGGACCTCGCTACCATCATAGTGATCCCTAAGTCCCAGACCCCCTCGCAATGCTGCTCAGACTACCGCCTCATTTCGTTCACCAATACGGAGCTCAAGATCTTCGCTTCTGTATTGGCCAATCGCATACTGCCGCATTTAGCCCAGCTTGTCCCCCTGACCAAAGCGGCTTCTTGCCTCGCTGAGGGACTAGCCACTGTCTTAGGTGCCTTCATCTTTCTCTTGCAAACCGACACCTGCTGACTCCAAACTTGTCTCTTCTCCTTCTCCTTCTGACTTATTTTGAGAAGGCTTTTGATTTTGTTGACTGGAGCTATTTAGATGCGGTGTTGGACCAGATGGATTTTGGCACTGCTTTCCGCAACTTGGTAAGAATACTCTATTACCGTCCCCGGGCACAGGTCCTCGTCAATGGAGCTCTTTCCTGCCCCTTCCCCATTAGACGGGGTACTCGGCAGGACTGACCCCTCTACCCGATACTTTTTGCTCTGGCAATGGAACCGCTCGTCTGCCTTATCCGCAGTGACCACTCCCTGACAGGCTGGAGGTGGCCCGACTTAGCTGAGGATAAAATTGCGCTATACGTGGATGATGTGCTGCTGTTCCTGGCCCGATCGGGACCTCGATTCCTTCGAGCACTGGCCATCTTTAAACGTGTTTCCGGTCTGTGGCTTAACCCGGTTAAGTCCGTTCTTGTCCCCTTGAACTTATTGCGCGAGTGCTTTGATTGGCAGTCGACGATCCCCCTCTGGTGGCTGTCTTTCAAGTACTTGGGGATTTGGGTGTCCCTTCTCCCCAACCTCGCGTGGGAGCACAATGTCACCTCGCTGGTTAAGCGGGTCCGCGCCAATCTTCTTAAATGGTGCACGTTGCCCCTAAACCCTCTGGGCAGGATAGCCCTATACAAAATGATGATCCTACCCTGTTTTTTTTACATGCTCCTGAACACACATCTCTCCTTTGCTAGGTCTTGGTTCAGGGACATGGACGGTCTGGCCACTAAGTTTCTCTGGGGAGGCCGAAGGCCCAGGCTGGCCCTGGCCCACTGCCGAATTTCACCTTTTGACGGAGGTCTCGGAATGACGAACCTCTACTTCTATTATTTAGCAACTCGTCTCCTTACGATCCACGACTGCTTTAATGGTGAATGGTCTGATCCGGCGTATCGCTTGGAATTTCACACTATGGGCTTCTCCTCTATCCAGAAGATGCTTTACTGGGCCGTTGTTTCTCAGGCTCTCCCTGAGGTCGCGCGCAGAGTATTTCTGGCTTGGCGTGCATCACTATGTCATACTCACTGGGCAGGGAGGCTGACTCAATACACACCCTTGTGGTGTGGCACCAGGCTCAGCGAAGTTGCCTCCGGGATCTTATCGGGGTAACCTTGTTGGGCGACGTCCGGAGCCGTACTCATATTCGGTCCTTTCAAGATTTACAGGCTAGGCACTCCCTCCATCCCTCTCAATTTTTCCGATATCTGCAGTTGCACCACGCCCTTCAATCTCACACTTCCCTGCCTGAATACAGCCCGCCTGAGGCGCAAGTTATGACTGACGATTTGGGGAAGAGTGGGATCTCCCTGATCTACTGCTCACTCACCAACAATACCCCTATTCCGAGACAAATGGGAGGGCTGGCTAGGGGCTCAGGAGGATGAAGATTGGAGGGACGTCCTGATGGCCCCTAGAACGATTGCGGTATCAGCGAGGCTCCGCCTGGTCCAAGTTTATTTCTTGCATGCCGCTTATCTTACACCTCTACGTCTTCACTGTGCAGGGCTTTGGCCTGACGCCCACTGAGCCCGCTGCTCCCACCCCCACGCTGACTTCTACCATATGGTGTGGTTGTGTCCTGTGCTACGGGGTATTGGGGATCTTTAACACAAGACCTGACAGGGGTCCTGGGCTGGGAGTTGCCTCTTGATCCCAAAAATGTTCTGCTGGGCGTCACCCACGGACTGGATGGCTCCAGGCCTGAGAAGCTCTTCCTCAATACAGCAGTGGTGGTTGCCAAAAGGGACATTGCTGCTCACTGCTGGGCACTACCACACCCACTCTAGGGCGCTGGCACAGGGGGGTGGATTGGTGTGCTGTGCAGGAGCGGTCTCTTTATTTTGCCTGGGGATGCCCTGAGAAATGTTGCCGCATGTGGGGCAATTGGGTTGGAGTAATAGATGACTGATATGGAGTGGTCTGCTCCTCAGGAACACATGGATACGTCATTATTGGTTTACGTGTGTAGCCTCGATGTCACTGTGATGTGTTTTTTTCCCCCTACTCTGACAATGCACAATGTAGCACTGAATGGTGCTGTTTGTTGTTATACTCAAAACTCAATAAAATGGATTGTAAAAAAAAAATGTAATAAGGTAATTCCAATGCTATCCAACGAAGAGGTATGTCTTGCGATAGTGAAAAACAAATGTAAGAGTTTTTCACTAGCAGGATACGTAAAACTTAAAAGTACATGTCCTTCCTTTTGAATACAGTGCACCCTGCCCTCTGGGCTGTCCGGAGCCAACCCTGGAGGTGAATTATGTATTAAGAAGGAAGGTTTGGGCCTGGCAAAAGGTTTCTTTTGCCCGGCGGAAAGGCAGTTTAAAACTGCACCCACAGACTCTGTAATCACAGGCCTATATGTTTAACTTTACTGCTTTAGTGGGTAGCACAATCAGTGCTGAAGGCCCAATCGTAACATTCAATTAACAGGTCCTGAATACATGTAATGCCACTTTAATATGGTATGGCAGGTAAATTAAATATAGCAAATACAAGGAGATGATGTACGGAGTGCTGAAACTTTTTTAGACACACACCCACAGTCACAGATCTGGGTTGAAGCCATCATCATTCTTAACTCACTTCGCCACCCTAGTTCAGAGACAGCTATATGCAAATCAGTCTTGACACTGGGCTTCTTGCAACTGTCCAGCCCAAAACTTCCAAGCCATGTTTTCCCTGGACCGTAAATAAGCATCCTGGGACCGGTTTCAAGCTAACAGCCCTCCTCAGCCAGTCTAGCTTGAATTCAGTGGCAAAGTGAGCAAGGGACCCACGTCTGAGCATACCCTGCCAACTTAGGGTGAACAAAGCAATCACAAGGAGATGATGGACGGAGTGCTGAAACTTTTCAGACACTCACCCCAGTCACAGTTCTGGGTTAAATCCATTGTCATTCTTTAGCCCACTTCGCAGGGCAGTTCAGGCACAGCTGTATGCAAATCAGTATTGACCCTGTGCCTTATGGGAACAGTCCAGCCTGAACTGCCAGCACACATAGAAAGAGGAAAAAGCCACGTGTGAATGGTTTTGTGCAGGAAGGTATCCCTTACTGCACAAAAACAATCATCCCTGCAACGCAGGCACCCTTGCATCAAGATGCAAAGGTGCATGCGTTGGCACATGGCAGCTCATTGTGTGCCAACGCTGCAGAAAAGGACAAGAATGCACTGTATCTTATAGATCTATAAGATACAGTTCATTCCTGACCTTTTTTTATATAGGACCGTACAGCAAGATTCCTTGCGGCGCTGCCCTACCTGAAAACCTCATAAATGAGTCCTGTAGGTATTTGGCACTTGTCGTCCTCGAAAACTGTATCCTGATTCTGCCATAGTCACCCTACCTGATGGGTCGAACTTTTGTAAAGACCAGGCGGAGCAGACCTTTTTTGTTGTGGGTCCCAGAGGTTTGCTAAGTAATCACCATAAACAAACATTATTTGCAAAGGATCTCTGCGGGAGACAGAATGTGTGGTTATAATGTAGTTACCTCTCCAAGCAGAAGCCTAATGTTAATGTTCATGGTGTCAAAATTAATAGGCTCGCATCCTTAATGTAAAAGTGCTCTTTGAAGTGTTGTATGCCTTCATGTTTATTTATGAAATGCATATTAGGTGGAATGAAAGGGAGAAAACAGAATTGCGCTGGCTCTAGTAAAGTGGGATGCTGTTGCACTGTTCCTCTTTGATGTTGTTGGTAATTTGCGATTTCTTAAGGAGAAATCTCACAACTTGGGTGCTTTTTACATCGCATTCAAGGAATCTCGATTTGCGATTCCTTAAATGCTTTTGCAAAATAGGGAATCACAAATTTTGCGATTCACTATTTTGTAAGGGCCTTTTGGGATGATACATTCCAAAAGGCTTTTTGCCATTCGCAAAGGGGCCGATTCTGAGAATCGGCCCATTTGCGTACGGGAAATGGCCTTCATACATATGCCACACAATGAGTGAGGGAGAATGACAGTGAGTGTTACTGTGAGGAGAATGACTGTGAGTGCAACTGTGAGGAAGAATGAAAGTGAGGGTTACTGTGTGTAAGACTGAGTGAGTCACAGTCAGAGTGAGTCTGAATGAGAGAGAGGGAGAGAGAATCAGTGAGACAAATTTTGGCAGAGAGAGTCTGAATGAGTGGTCCTAATTAGGAATGTATGAGAGTAAGGGAGACTAGGTTAGACAGTGAAACTGAATGAATTAGAGAAAGATTGATTTTGACCAAGTGAAATAAGTGGAACAAGTGAGACTAACTGAGAATGAGTCAGCAGCCGCGGCCGATAGTGGAGGTACCTGCCGGGCGGTGACGTGAGGAGGGGTAGGGGCAGGGTGGGCACTAGTAATGTATGGATTACGCACCTTAACAGGTAAGTAAACATATAAATAAATAAAACGAATTTCGTTGCGCGCACTGCATCGCATTTGGTGATGCAGTGCGCGCAATGAAATTTGTTTTATTTATTTATATGTTTGCTTACCTGTTAAGGTGCGTAATCCATACATTACTGGCCCCCACCCTGCCCCTCCCCCTCCCCACGTCACCCCCGGTAGGTACTCCCACTATCGGCCACGGCTGTGAGTCAGACTGGGTTGTCACAGTCTAAGTGAGTCAGAGAATGAGTGAAATTGAGTTAGAGAATGAGTTGGACAGAGTGAGTCGGAATGAGTTGGACTAAGTGGAAATGACAGAGATCCAGTGGGACAAAGGAACTAAAAGTGAGACTGAGTGGTATGTGAGCCTACCGCAATACTTGAGACAAGTGATACTGACCGAGAATGATTGAGACTGGACACGTCACAGTCTAAGTGAGTCAGAGAGTGAGTGAGACTGAGTGAGACAAAGAATGAATGGGACAGAGTGAGTGTGAACGAGTTGGACTAAATGGAAATGAGTGAGATCCAATGACACTCGGGGAGTCAGAATGAGAGTGAGTGGTAGGTGAGCCAGAGTGAGATTGATTAAGTGAGAATGAGTGGGGCTGAGTAAGAGTTAATAAGAATGAGTGAGACTGAGTTAGACAAACTGAGAATGAGGGAGACTAAGTGAGTGAGTCAGAGCGAGAATAAGACTGAGTGTGAGTTTGTAAGCCAGAGTGGGACTGAATGAGCCACTCTCTCCCCAGCGCACTGAGAAGTCAGATGCACTCACTGGAATTCGAGCCAAAGATCCTCTTTTAAAGGTCACCAAAAGCCACAACAAAATGCTAAGCTTAGATGTAGTTTCAAAGTTTTCTATGTCTGCTGTACAGTACAGAACAGATGCAAAGTTAGAGAAGTTTTTGAAAAAGTAATCGTTTCTCAAACATTAGGACTGCCTTGACCTCCTCAAGGTGTACATTTTGTGGTGCAAAGCCCTGTCTACCTTTTTTAGTAGATAGGGTGTTGCACCAAAATCCGTTGGTGGTGGCATGGGATTGCTCATGTGCCACCCATGGGAACCCCCTATATGCAAAGAAGTGCAAAGTGCTTCTTTCCATTTCTTTAGGGCTGCCTTCTAGCGCAAACGTAAATTCCAATTCAAGACTTTGCGACAATGCACCAGCATAAAGTTTTGGTAAATACGCCCCCCACGCTAATCCTCTCTACATAATGTACCTCAAACACTAGTAAACTAAAACTAATACAAATAAAAAATTACTAAAATGTCATGGTATGACTGTGGATTCTGCTTCAGATGTGATTCCTTGTTGATATGCAGTAATTGAAGTTGTTTTGTTTTAGCCGAGCCAGGTAATATCATGTTCAGTGCTGCCTGTTTTCAGCATCCTTGGGTTGACATTATGAATGCAGCCAGCTCCCTGCTGTGTTCCACCTCCCAGCAGTGAATGTGCTCAGGTTCTTTTACGAGGCAGCGGGTGCCCTCTGGGGCTCGTGCCCAGGGGGCGAGCTAAGCGCACACAACTCTACTTTCCTCTCCGTCAAAGTGAAAATGTCATAACATTCACAAATACCCGGGGATGAATAACACACGTCGCGGGTCAAAGGTCAAACATAAGAAATGCACTTACACAAAGGAAATGAAATCATTCGGCAAAACCTATTCTCCAGAGTAGACAGGGTGAAACATGTACAACAAAACAAAATAAAAGCTCTCCTCACAGCATTTTCCAGTACCGGACCGGGCAAAAGTGGAATGGGCTGCACAGTGTACCTTACATAATACAGTGTGGCGCTATCACGCCGAATTGCCCAAAAATTCAGCAAAATTATGCATAATTATGCAAGAAAATTGGGTTTGCAAAAAGGCATTTTGCAACAAGAAATAACACAAATGTTGCTGCTAGGGTAAAGTTTACTCCCAACTTACTCCCAGCATTGAGCGCTATTTTCTTAGTGCCAACAACACTCTCATGGGAGCAAGAATGCATTTTGCGTTAAGAAAACAGTAAATGCAGCAGAAAACAAATAGCAAAGAGCCGCTCGTGGTCACTAAGGGGCATATTACCAAGGGCCATTATCGCCGCCTTAGCAGGACTTTTTCCCGCTAAAGCAGCGATAATTTTATCGCCCTATTACCTACCTAGTAGGAGATAGCGATCATCTTGGGGCCCACTTTGCATGTCAGCGATATTTATCGCTAATGACATGCAAAGTGGGCGTGCCAAGATGTTAGCGACTGGAAACAGTCGCTAAAATCGCTATCTCCAATTATCAACAAAGCCTTACTTTTGGAAATATTCGTGCTAAGCGCGAATATCTTCAAAAGCTAACGCCTGCCCAGAGCAGTTGTTAGCCATGTAATCCAATGGAAGGTGGATAACATGGCTAAGAGCATTGTCACGATAATGCATGAATATCGCAGATTTTTCAGCGATATTCATGCATTTCGCACAATCTTTACCGCTTTTGAGATAAACCTTGATAATATCAAGGTATCTCAGCGGTAAAAATCGTCGGAGCACGGCGATATAATTTTAGCCGCTAACCATGCATAGCGATAATTATTGCTATTGCTTGGTAATATGCCCCTAAATGTGCTCTTAAGGTCAGATTGTTTGCCACCAAATTACTCTTAATTACCTGAGCAGGCGGAAACGCCTTATTTGTGGTAATTCAATCTCAAAGAGGAAGGCGGAATTACCCCAAATAATTCTCTTATTACTCCGGCCTAATAGCCACCCATTCACAGTTTTTTACACCACCTGTGGTAGTGAGAATTTAAAAAAATATACATTTTGATGATGTGAAAATTCATAAAACAAATTTTACTAGGAACAAAGCCTCTAGTGTGCTCACTAATTTCCCTACAGACTCAGAATGGTTAAGACACTTTTATACATCAGGTCTGAAAAGCGACTCATGTATGCAATTTCTTTGGGAACAGACATTTCACCTTTGCACTGCAGGTGGTTCTGCGGTATGTCAAGTGTAGATGTATGCGTAGCTCTCATTCACAAAGTGGTGTGTGCAAATGGACGCGTTCCTTATTTGCACGTTACCATAAGATAGACAAAGACAGGGGAATGCCTGTCAAATGGTCCCATTGTCATAAGCATGATTTTCATACTGGATTTTCCATCCAGCAGCACAAAGTATGTTGGGCTTTGCAGATTTGCTGCTCCCTTTAGAACGATAGAACATGTGGATTCAAAGCAATTACTGCTGTTGACTATCAAACCATTAACCATTGCACGAGTGTGACTGGAAGAAAGTCGTGCTCGTGACCTAGAGCTAAATCCAGTGCTTTGAGAGGAATTGAAAAGGTTTGGGGTTTCTAATGGGAGCATGGCCAAAGAAGTCAACTTGGAATTCTGACTGAGAGGCATGGTCTATGTATGGGTGGGCACGTAGTCTGCACATCTTTATGAGTTAATGGCAGGCACTGTGAGAAACTCACGCTGCCTTCAGATTTTATTTCAGAGCTCTGTGTGCTGTGATAAACACCCACCAACAACCTGAACACACTCCCACGTTTGGAGGAAACTCGGTTCAAAATATACACAATACAAAAGTCATATTTTGCATGAAAAAAAACATAGAAACAAGCCGTTTTGAAAAAAAAGTAAACACTCCTAGAGAATGCAGATGAAGTCAAACATGTGACATGTAAACAGGGATTGGATCACTGGCATGCATTATCTTAAGTATTTTTAACATAGTAGTTCAGAAATCAATAGGTGTTTCTTCCACCAAGGTTGGAACATAAAAATAGAGTCTGATAGGGAACTGATTTAAAGTGGGTATTTGGTTATTGTGGGGTTTCCACTGTCTACTCCTCGCATGTCCAATTCAAATTACATCCATTCACATATCAACGTCTTACTGACCATTGCTCTGGTATCAGACCAACATATTCCTCAGAATGCAGTCTGAAAAAGGAGGTTAAATAGAAAAAATAACAACTGGTGGTTCTCAGTTCCCTGTTTTCTTCTCAGGGAATCATACATATAGTAGGTTATTTACTGAGAAAAAGACTTATAACACTATCAAATGTCCATGATTATTTCTTTTATTTCATATTCTTATTAAAATACACTTAGAGATTTTTTTCTTCTTGGTGTGATGCTTACATCAAAGACATTTAGCAATCTTTATCAACAAATTATAATGTAAACAGCCAAGTCAGCATGTGCTTCACAAAAAACATTTGCTTCTTCAGGGCTGTTAAAAAAATAAATGTACATCACATTTAGACACCAGAACTAACAAGCATTTGCAATGCAATCGGTCTTGGCTTTGGGACCTCATAAGTATTTAGCCTTGCAGCACATTATTGTGGGTACAGCAACATTTACTGTTGTACTGTGTATGAAGCAGTGAGAGGGTGCAGTACCACAGGTTGTCACTATGTGACCCTTGGAACCTCTTTTGGCCACATAACGTACTGCACCCTGCGACATGATTAGAGACTGCCAGACAGAGAGAAAATTGCTTGTGTTCAATTGAGTGAATTATCCTTGCATGTGTGGAAAGGGTGCGCCTGTCAGACTGTGATGTGGAAGAGCACCCTTTAAGCAAAGCCGTTTGCATAACAGCTTTTACCATACAGGGAAATCTAAAAAACTAGGGGCCCGGTGTAGGTACCAAATACCGGTTGGAAACGGCCGATTTCGGCCGTTTCCGACCGGTATTTGGCCTACTGAGATGTAGGGGACCTTTTTTTGTCCGATTCGGTATTTTACCAATTCGGTAAAATTACCGAATCGGAAAAATACCGAATCGGTAAGTTTACCGATTTTTAAAATTCGGGATGTAGGTGGGACTACTTTCAGTCCCACAGGCCCTTCAGATTTGGTATTTTAACACCCAATCCAATTGGGTGTTAAAATACCGAATCCAGGTGTGCATGCACATGTGTGCATGCACACCTATGCCATGTGACAGACAGACATGCCCTTAGGACATGTCTGTGTGCCACATGGCACACAAGCCAGTATTGGGGGTGCTAGAGGGTGTCAAAGTGACACCCCCTGCACCCTTGCAGAAATCGGTAATTACCGAATCGGTAAAAACTGATTCGGTATTGATTCCTATGGGCTTCAATGCCCATAGGAATCAATGGGCATTACCGATTCGGTATTTACCGAATCGGTAAATACCGATTCCTTCCGATTCGGTAATTTTTAAAATAATATTACCTACATCTGCCCTTCTCTTTTTTACCACTTCTTAAATACCGATTCGGTATGAATCGGTATTTATGAAGTGGTAAAAAAGATTTACCTACATCGGGCCCTAGATGCTTTGTTCTCTTGCATGTTATTAACACACATCCATTCAATAAAGTGCAAAATGCACTGAGAAATGTGTTCCCGAGAAGGAGGGAGCTCTCTTTGTAGGTCAGATCACCAAATACCAAGGTAGCGGAAGTGATGTCACACTGTTATTTTCTGCCTTGTCCCTGCCTTGCCATGCACTTGTCTCCTGTCTGCTGCTGGGTATTGCAGGAAGTACCTGTAGTGGAATCAAGAGAGAAGGTAAACACAGCTCTTCAAGGTTTGTTTTCCTTCTGCTTTTGCCAGTCCCTTTAGGGCCCCCTCCAGACATGGGACAGAAAGTGTTTTGTTAAAGTTCTAAAAGCTTGAAGCTGCTATGCCTGATGGCCCAACAATTTCTCTTCATGAAGATCATTCCCATGTCAAGGTGGGTGGAGACATAAATGGTCCATTGATGCCACACTTCTACAAGGTACCACCAACCCAGGAATAAACGTACCAATCGACTGAGATAGCTGTGCACTGGACAAAACTGCACCACCTTTGACAATTGAAAGAATGAGAAAAACTGCAAATGGCTCAACATAAATAAAAAATAATGTTTTAAATTAAGGATAAGAAATTAATTCAGCGATCTTGGAGGTGGGGCGGGCAAGCAGTGTTGTGCGAGGAAGGCAGCGGGAAGGAGATTAAATGCGAGCACTACACTGCAAATCATGTGAAAATGAAGAACCACACGCGGTGTAGGAAGGAGGTTGTGCTGTTCTGAGTAACATGCAGCTTTCTCTCTTTACAGAAGCAAAATAAATGAATAACTGAAAATAATCAAAGGGTCTTCGACAGTGGAGGTTGTGAAAGCAGTTCACTTTTCTACTCAGCAGTTTCAACATCCAACTGTTTGAAGTTAAAAGCAACAAGAGGATTACTGTCATCAGTTTACAGTAAAGACACCAAAGAATGAGATAAAAGGCTAACATCCTCCCCCCTCCAATGCGGGAAAAATAACTAACTAAATAAAACAGGACTTCGAGGCACCAATTCATTCCTGTCTTTTATGTGAATACTCGGGAAGCAAGTTCAGCTGAAAGGTCGACTCCAAATTAAAAAGAATATATTACCTCTAGTTTTCATGGAAATAAACGTCACACTCAAACATAGAGTTCAGACAATTATTTCAAATGAGACAACAATAGTTCTGTAACACCACACGTCACCAATCCTCCATAACGTAATGCAATGTTCATAGTGAAACAGACTACACCATGATGTTTAAAGTCAACTTAAGATCAAAAGACAACCAAATTTATCACACTTTGCACCACTTGTGTGGTTAACAGTCCAAACCGTGTTTGTTTTGGGGACAGAATGGGTCTGTAGATTTAGTAGTGTGTACCACTTTGCCTGGACTTTTCATAGCCACAAAACGTTGTAGCCAGAGATTCAGCATAGCTCTGCAGCAATTCAAAAGGAACCGTGTGGATATCCTCTGCTAATAAACCCACCAACCCCAGCCTATCGGGCCAAAATCACCCCCTTCTTACTCATTTAAGTTATTTATTCAGCAGACAACATTTTGAACAAGTACTAAAGAAAAGTAGTGGCGCACAGAAGGCAGAAGGGTGGCTGACAAGCACCAACTTTAGTAATAGTTTGCCTGTAGTGTGACCATAGACAGTAAAGGCACACTTCTTTAAATATAACCTTAGCTAATATGAAACATCCGACAAAATCTGTACATTTACAATATATTATGGTTAAGTGCTAATAAGATTTGTGGAATGTTTGTGTTTACATGTGTTGCGCATTAAAGCGAGACCTATTGGAATTGTCAATGCTTCTTAACTTCAGGATTGATGGCTTGTCTGGCTTACTGCATGAGCTCATTGTTAAATCCAAGTTAGTGTAAATTATATCACGCAAACTGGCTCTGCACTTGAAGGGTCTTTCACTGCTGAGACAGCATGGTAATAACAGAAGAAAGGAAACTGGAATCAACAATGGAGGGTTGGTGTTCGGGTGTGCAGCTTTACATGGAGAGGATAAAACTACACACCACAGCAGTGCCTCTCCTTTGATTAACAGTGTCTTGGACAGTGTCATCTCCATCTGGCTGTGTTCATGATACACTAATGCACCATTGTTCCCTGGGAAATCAGGGGCATGGCGATCAATAGTGCTTTGAAGTTTCCTAGCTTGTAGTCGGGGGCACAGGGATCTGTACCGCTGCTTAAATCAGATACAGCTAAAAAATCCCTTTCGGAACTTTTTCAGCTATGAAGAGGCCCTTTTGAATGCTCAGAGGCAGACACTGGAGCAGAGACTCAGACTTTGGTGGTGCAAGTTACATGTGCAGCGGCCAGGCATCCTGGCAGCAGGAAGACATTCTTTAACCTCTCCCATGCTCGTGACGGAACCGTTCCGTCATGAGCCTCGGGTGGGCTGTGCTGGTGACGGATCAGTTCCGTCACGGCTCGCTCGCCGCGCCTGTGCGGCGCGAATTACGCGTCTGCGCTGACGTTCTAAAGAGCGGGCCGGGCCGTGACGGAACCGTTCCGTCACAAGCACAGCTCACCCACGGGCCGTAATGGAGCGGGTCCGTCACGAGCACGGGAGCGCCGCGCGGCCCCGCCTCCCCCTTAGCGCTGTGGCGGAATAGCCACCGCAGCGAAGGGGTTAATTGTCTCTCACTACTCCGGTCCAATAGGCACCAGGAACTGGAAACAAACTTTAAAGGAAGAGCAATATTCCCGCCGCAGCGAGTTCTGAGATAAAGAGTGACAGTGAGCAGATGTTAGACAAAGGGGTAACTATAAGAACGAATTCACTGACAGGGCAACACAACCATACTGCATGGCACTGTGGTCACACGGCCCTGGATTACATGGTGGCACTGTTACATTCTCATATGTTATGTTCCTTTAATGCTATTGGAATGTTAACATGTTCGTGATCCTTGCTAGAATGCTCTGTGGTCACTTTTGAAGGTGGCTACGCGCTGTGAACATCTAAGGATCCTTTCCTCCAATTAAACTTCTACTGCTGAACTACTTCTGCCTGTGTTTCCTACTTTTAAAAGTGTCGACGAGGGAGGA
Organism: Lissotriton vulgaris; assembly: GCF_964263255.1. Taxonomy (NCBI): domain Eukaryota; kingdom Metazoa; phylum Chordata; class Amphibia; order Caudata; family Salamandridae; genus Lissotriton; species Lissotriton vulgaris. Next base: position 265,240,353 of record NC_141689.1, on the reverse strand, counting down.
AACAACCCATCATCCTGTGACCCCACGATGTTCTTACAAGATATGCATTTTCGTCTCTAAAAAAAAAGTAAACGGAACTTTCTTCTGCAACTGACCAAAGAACACATTCATTTTTTTTCTTGTTAACGAGGACTGCTCAAACTTCATATTTCGTGTGAGTAACCCGTTTTTGTTATGTTTGGTTACATCACAGAGCGCATTGAACAATCTTGTAGACAAATGTGACTCGCTTTTAAATACGAGCGTAAGCGTTAACGTTAAGTGGGTGTTGAGCGTTGTGCAAGTGTTAACGTTGAATAAGCGTTGTCACAAAGCGGCAAAAAAAAACAACTTAACAAAGCGTTTCGGACGACGCCTATTTACATTTTTTTTTAAATTTTGGAATATCGTTTGTGCTCGTGAGTGTGCTGCAGTCGGCGTTGGATTGATGCATCTTTCGAGTTGTTGTCCTCGCGTTGCTGAGCGCGCTGAGACCGGCATTCCAACGGCGACATCTTAAGCTTCATTAGCCACGCACGCTGTGCATTCTGGGACACGCTGTGCATTCTGGGACACGCTTCCTTAGCAACCACACCGCGTTCAATGCAAATTAACCATTTCTTCGTCTTCAAGCCGTTTTGAACTCTTGATTCATCTTTGTTTTAAAAAAAAATGAACGAAGGAAACCAACTACATTCTAGACAACGGTGACTACTTTTATTTTGTTAATTTTTTATTTTATTTTTCTCTTCAACTGTGTTATTGTTTCTACTGTGATACTGTTATTATTATTTGATTTATTAACATGGAAAGCAATACAATTTTGGCTCCACCAAAATTCTTACAGGATCCAGGGGTCCCTCCTATGAATTGGGAGGATTGGCGTGAGTCTTTTGAGACATATTTGGAGGCTATTGTGTAGAAAAAGAGAGCGACATGTGCGTTTCCATACTAGTATCGGTGCCCGGATGGCCGGCGCAAGTCGCCTATTAGTTCCCATTCTGAATAGTTACCAAAATAAAGAGACGGGCGCTGGGAGCAGGAATCACAAGAACAGAGTTTATTTCTCATGAGGAGAGCCTGTCATTTCAGACACGAAACAAGGTGTCATCGGGAGGTGCTCTAACAAGTGAGCTGAGACTCCGTCTTTTATACCTTACAAAACACTTGGCGTTACAATCACAGCATTGTAAAACAAGGAAAAGATATCCCCATAATCCTCGTGTCAATCCTACCCCACATGTGTTCACAATAGGGACCCTTGACTTGCTGATAAGAGGGGAGGGTAATCACGCAGCTGAGTGTTTCGTCAACTGTTTAGAATGTGTGCGCCTGATCATAGCCCAGGGGGTGGGGTGGCCAGGATCAATAGTGAGTCCTTTGAAGAGGAGTGACTTCATACAAAAAGGGCAGTAAATGGTATCTCCTGGCTTAGGCGATGGCCTCGGACATGTGTGGTCAGTCGGACCCGGGGGAGGAGGTCATCAAAGGAGTAGTATTCATGCTGCGTGGACAGTTGAGTGCGGAGGGAGGGCCTGTCAATAGAGGGGCATTCATGGAAGGAAAGGAGGTGTTGGTCAGGCGCGACCGTGACTTCCAAGGACAGGGTCTTGCAGAAGAACTTTTATGACTTGCCCGTGTGAGGTAGAAGGGGAAGGGGAAGCCAGGGTGTGCACAGGGACAGAGTCGCACAGAGAGAGAGAGATCTTATGACTCATGCATGAGAGAGCGGTGATAGTCAGGTGCAGCTGGGGAGGGCTATGTCAGCTGGGGCGAAGGTGGCCTCTTCAAGAGGGAATGGGGGTTTGCGTGGGTCAAGCAGAAGGGCTGCCTTTCAGGGCAGGGTCGCGCAGAGGGAGAGGGTTTCATGGTTTATGCATGAGAGAGAGAGGGGGGGGGGTTTCAAATACGCGCAGAGAGGAAGCCGGTGTTTCTAATCTTAGGCGGGCAAAAGGCTAGGGTGCCTAAAATGGCTGTCATGTACACATGGGTACAGGCCTCTGCTGACAGAGTGATGCGGTCAATGCTTTACGGTATTCATGGTGCATGCAGGGAGAGGAGCGGGAAAAGGGAAATGAACGTTGCTTATGTACATCAATATTTCTAATTTTCTACAGTCGCCCCTTTTTACATAGCAAAGTTCATTTTCGTAATCGATGAGGGTACATATAAACAGGTGCGGTCGAAGAATTAGCATTTGTCAATACTAACATAGGGCATATAATCATGGACAGTTAATGTGTTTGGCAGAATGCAGCACATAGGATATTACATTTGTCGAGTTCCTGTTGTTTCAAAGCACTACATAGCATAAATGTTTCTGACTTAAAAATGTGACCAATGAGCATTTTGATCAAGTAGTCGAGGGCGGAATTCAGTTCAATACACAAGATCTCTTCGTCACAGTGTCTTTTAGTAATGAGCCATCACTGGTAGGCTCTAGTCCGTGTCCTTTCGTTGGCGCTGTTGAGCACCGGCGGTGGAGCTATAGGTCCAGCTCGGGTCTATCCTTACGCGTGGCAGGGTGCGGTCAGTCCTCTGCTGTTAGACCACAGTCCTGTTCCCTAAACAATCCGTTTGGCGGCGCCTTATGCTCGGCACCTATATTTCTGTGGCAACACCCTATTCCCATTTGAATGCAGTTCTTCCTTTTGGCAACAAGTCACGGGGAAAAGAGGGTGTGTGTCGTTTAAATAGTCGATAGGAGAGAGAGTGGAGTTGGGTCAGAGTTCCTGGGACACACAAAAGGGACCAAGGGAGCAAAGGATAACAAGCAGGCAGGCCCATCAATCGGGCCCAAAGAAGGGGGACGGAGACTCCAGGCACACGTGGGTTAGCAGGCGGAGGGCTTCAGGGCAGCCCGTCGTTTCCACGTTTGGGATTGCTGTCTCGTCCCGTATCTAGTTGCTCTGCGGCTCCACCTTTGGTCGAGGTCACACTTGTCTCAAGATCTGCAGCCAGGCTGTGTGTCACGTCCGACCCTTCTCCTTCAGTGATCGTGAATCTTTGAATAGGTACAAAACAAGCTTTTAGAGAACTGGCAGACGAAGACATTTATGCATGTGAATTCCTCCCTTAATTCTACGCGTTTGGGGAGATACGCTCATCGGTCACAGTCAGAGGTCTATTACCAAGCAGTGCATATGTCGGCATTCCTACTGAGTTCATGCCAAGTTTATTCATCGTCCCATTTATAATTCAAGTGAGGACAAAATAATATTCCCATCAACTGTGCATTTCATCATATTCAACATTTCGGAACATTTCCCCTCAAGGCTGGCTAACCTTTCCAAACAGGGCGGGGGCGCTATCATCGAGAGTCAGGTAAAACAATTTTTTCTCGAGGGACGACAGTTACTCATGGTCATCATGTTTATACCCGGGACAGCAGCTGGGGTCTGTCAAATGGGGCGGGGATGCTTCGGGCGCTCGCGCTTGGGTGCAAAAAGAAGGGGGAGGGGGTAGTCTGGGCGTTGGGGGTCAAGCTGAACATTGGCGTTCGTCTCTGATGAACAGAAAAATAGGGTGCCATTGACATACAGTTCCCCTATAAAGGCCAGATTGGGGGACCTTAGTCGTCTTACCTGTCCTTTCCTTCTCAGCCAATTGGAGTTCATTCATTTTGCAGAAAGGAGAGGTAGTAATATGGCGATATACAATCATTTTAGTTTTTGGTCAATTTCGCTGAACGCCTTCGCGTTCAATAATTATCCAATCAGACTGGTGCCTGCGAGGCACGATTTTACCATAAAAAGGAAGAGGAAATAGGGAGACTCTCATAGAGTGAGAGTCGTCCGCAACCTAAACGAGCCATTCGGTACACGTATGACATGTAGAGAAAGAAAGAGAGAGACAGAGATAGAGAGAGAGAGAGACGTGCACAAAAAATAGGTCATTTAGTGCGTTCACAACACAGAACAGTAGGGGGTCAGGTAACGGAGAGACGCAAACAAAGGGAGAACATAAACCCCTACAGTACACACACACACACACTCAGACGAAGGAAGACAGTACATGTATTACATACATAAGACATTCACAACAAAAACATAAAACAATAGTTGGCCAACGAGATCTATATATTTTTATATCCTACTTATCTTTTACTATCCTATTTACCTACGTGCTTAGCTCTGTCTACCTTTCCCTCCCTTTTCCCTCTCGCCTGTTATCTTTTCGAGCGTTCTCAATTGCCAATACTTACACCTTGGTTAGTCGATCAGAAATGAACCTGGTCGCGCTATTTACCCATGGTTGGATTTTAAACCATTCTCCAGTCTCTTCCTTTGGTGGGAAGTTCTTCAGGCTGATGCACCGGCAAGTATTGATCGGGAGAACAGTCGGACAGCTTGGCTAGATCTATGAGAGTGTGAGAAGGGGGGGGGGTAGTACTTTTTGAACATCAGCAACATTTCTAACCTCCCCGATGGGTGCAGTCTTGGTAACCCTTACCCGTGCACTTTTTCTTTTGTCCTTTCCCTACCTAGTCAAACGTCTAGTTACATTCTCTAACGTGTTATTTCGAGCCAATTTTCCGTCATACAGTACCCGTCAAGTCTCTATGTCAGTCCATCCTCCCAGTCGCTATGTTCTGAGGAGGTACAGTCATGTCAAGTCTACGTCTTTTTTAAGAACTTATTGTCATAAGGACCATGCTCATATTCCCTTCTTCCCTTTCTCGTCGGTGGTTCGGTCATCGTCCTCCCATACTTCAGCCGATGTTCCGATGTGACCTGCAGAAGGGAGGAGAAAGAAGGGGGTGGGGGGGGGGGGGGCAGCATTCAAACCACATCAGCATGCAGTAATCCGGAAATGTTTTTACCTACCACATACTCGACCTATCTCCACGTAGTGCATTTCTTTGCCATCTCAGCGTTTAAGCCTAGAGGGACCAGAAATGTCAGATAGATAATCACTGACGATCTGCGTATCTACATGAGTTACTTGGTCGTAACCCCCTTTTGGTTGAGTGCAAGGGTGGCGGTCAGGTGGCATTTCTGTGGTGTCGCTTTAAGGCTTCTAAAACACTTTTCCGGCTGCCTGTGACACATAATGTAGCTGCTAAATATCGGGTCCCTTTTAACCTTCAGCCTTCATCATACTTTCTCGTTGCTCACAGTAGTAATACATTCAAAACTCATTAATGCAACCGCTACAACTATGCTTTCGTTTTCAAAAATACCTTTAATAAAAAGTGCTGGTGTATAAATACAGGCCTACAACCCAGTGGACCGGCCACGGAGCAGATTGGAAATGTACATAAGAAGAACGAAGTTGGTGGCAGTTCATTGCATAAAGTGCGGTAGTGCAATAAAATCGTATAAAACTTTACTACAGAGCAAGCATGATGCATGTCAAGGATTCAGTCATATTAAATTAATTCATTATCCAGATGCTCGTTCACTGTCTAAATTACACCAATTCATTGTTCCCATTCATAATAAGTACCCACCCTAAATCAGTTCATTGTCAAAACACATGATCAATATCTGTATTGCTTTCTTCTCTAAGCACATATCACTATCCATCTTATCGACTTTCATTGTCCAAAAAATGCATACATATCTCAGGGCATCACTTATTCGAGCAATCCAGGTGAACAGGGAGTTCGAAAGTTTTCGTTACGTGTATCGGCGCCATTTTGGGCGAGGTCAGGCAGGTTCCGGTATAGTCAGAATGTCTCCAATGACTCATGGTCGGACCAGAACCTTCCGTTGGTAGTTCAAAAAGTTTTTCGCAATGTGGTAACAGTCTAACAAATGGACCATCAATCAAAGAGTGGGGAGGGCAACAACAATTTTCCTACCGTGTCATTCTGGTGTTCCACCGGAACTGAACAAGTCTGTACCTTGGCTGTGTTTTAGCCATTTCCAAACTGAGGCTGGCGCCGGCAGGAGTGTGTCGATGTCGCGGGTCCCAGTGAGGGGGACGGGGGCACCCATGCAGAGGGGTCGGGGGCCCCCCGGCTCTCATAGAATCTTCAAGGTTGAGGAGAGACGGTATGGGGCATGTGCCCGCCCCGGGCGAAAGACCGCTTTTCGTTGTGGACCCTCTTTAAGTAAGAGCGTTGGGGTGTCGCTGGAAGCCTCCACCTGGAGGGGGGTGGGGGAGGCTCGTTCGCGCCACCTCTCCCTTCCAGCGACCCCTCGCCGATCCTCGCTCCGCCGTTTCGATATTGGCCGTGCCGGCTATTGAAGATGGGGGGGGGTCGGTGGCTGAGGCAAGACAGCCCCCCCCCCTTTTTGACATGTGGCGGGACTACCTCCAACTCTCCAGGAATTTGACATGTGGCGGGACTACCTGTAACTATCCAGGCGTCGGCATGTGGCGGGACTACCTGCGCTTGTCCAGGCGTTGACATGTGGCGGGACTACATGTAAGCGCCGCCGTTCTCGTTTTGGCTTCGGCCTTCTTCGCGGGCAGGTCCAGGCGAGAGACAGAGGGGGGGGGGGGTCGGTGGCTGAGGCAAGACAGCCCCCCCCCTGTGGCCTGCAGGGCAGCAGGAGAGGAGAGAAGGAGAGGCCATCACGGTTTTCTGGGCCGTCCGCCCCACAGCCTCCCCTTCCAACTGCGGCCAGGCGAGCCCCGCATGCCTCGAGGCCTCGCCTACCGGATGGGCGTAACCGCAGACCTGTGGCACTTCGGGAGTTTCCGGAATGGGGGTAGGTACCTATTGATTTGTATCTATTTCATGTGACCGTTATTTGGGCGTGGTGGGCAATGAGGCAGACATGTTTAGGGCAGGAATAGGCAACGGAACCTAGCTACCTCGTGGTTTGCCTTGGTGTCAAGCTTGTCTTCCCTCGCCATTTTTATCTTTCTTATTACGGGTTATTTCTAACGTTTCTTATTTTATTTTTTAGCGAAGTTGATAACTCCTCAGTGGCCTACTGATTTCGCTCAACTCCTTTTCTTGTATTTTTATGCCATAACCTATTATAAGCTATAGCGACTAGTCCACACTTAATGAATAGGTCCTTATTAGGTGTGCCTTCCAGTGGCGCTGGATGGTTCAACTCTAATAAGCGGTCCGGGCTAAACAGGCTACCAACCAATGGGGAGAAGATAGGCATGACGGATTACAACGGGGACAAAAGTCTGCACTACCTATCTTATCACGGCGGGCAAAGACTAGACAGAATATTTCTATTCTCCGTTGTTTGCAGGCGATGAATACCTCAAAAGAACCAATACCGAACACTTAATGTACGGTCAATCAAACAATCAGTGGGGAGAATAAGTGGGTACGAAAAGTTTGCGTTACCCACTCTTTCTCTACCTGCAAAGAGAGACCTTGTTCCTCCCTGTTTGCAGACAAAGAATCTCCAGACAATAATCCACAAACGGCAGTTCGGGAAACAGTGGGGGAGGAAGATAGGCACGACGGATTACAATGGGGACAAAAGTCTGCGTTACCTATCCTTCACTGCTTGCAAAGGGAGAGCCTGTTGTTTTCTCCGTTTGCAGACGGTGCATCTCCAGAGGTACCAATCAAAAGAGTAATACTAGTATTATCCAAACCAAACAATTAATTCACAATTTGTCGCATTTACGCGACCTTACCCGGACCGGACCGTGTGGGCAGTTCTTCGCCTTCCTCCTTCCAGCGCCCGATCGTTCTCTTACTCCATGATTTTACCGCGGCAATCCTGTGGGATTCCAGTCAGGACAGTGGGTCATTCGAGAGAGGTCCGTTCGGAATTGGTGAAGTTCATTCAATCGGCAGCCGGACGAGGGCCCTCTCAAGGCAGGTATACTCCGATCATTTAGATGTTCACCTCATCGTCTGGATCTCTCTCATTGGACCCCATGTCACTGATGGACCCCGCGTTGGGACGCCAATTGTAGAAAAAGAGAGCGACATGTGCGTTTCCATACTAGTATCGGTGCCCGGATGGCCGGCGCAAGTCGCCTATTAGTTCCCATTCTGAATAGTTACCAAAATAAAGAGACGGGCGCTGGGAGCAGGAATCACAAGAACAGAGTTTATTTCTCATGAGGAGAGCCTGTCATTTCAGACACGAAACAAGGTGTCATCGGGAGGTGCTCTAACAAGTGAGCTGAGACTCCGTCTTTTATACCTTACAAAACACTTGGCGTTACAATCACAGCATTGTGAAACAAGGAAAAGATATCCCCATAATCCTCGTGTCAATCCTACCCCACATGTGTTCACAATAGGGACCCTTGACTTGCTGATAAGAGGGGAGGGTAATCACGCAGCTGAGTGTTTCGTCAACTGTTTAGAATGTGTGCGCCTGATCATAGCCCAGGGGGTGGGGTGGCCAGGATCAATAGTGAGTCCTTTGAAGAGGAGTGACTTCATACAAAAAGGGCAGTAAATGGTATCTCCTGGCTTAGGCGATGGCCTCGGACATGTGTGGTCAGTCGGACCCGGGGAGGAGGTCATCAAAGGAGTAGTATTCATGCTGCGTGGACAGTTGAGTGCGGAGGGAGGGCCTGTCAATAGAGGGGCATTCATGGAAGGAAAGGAGGTGTTGGTCAGGCGCGACCGTGACTTCCAAGGACAGGGTCTTGCAGAAGAAGTTTTATGACTTGCCCGTGTGAGGGAGAAGGGGAAGGGGGAGCCAGGGTGTGCACAGGGACAGAGTCGCACAGAGAGAGAGAGATCTTATGACTCATGCATGAGAGAGCGGTGATAGTCAGGTGCAGCTGGGGAGGGCTATGTCAGCTGGGGCGAAGGTGGCCTCTTCAAGAGGGAATGGGGGTTTGCGTGGGTCAAGCAGAAGGGCTGCCTTTCAGGGCAGGGTCGCGCAGAGGGAGAGGGTTTCATGGTTTATGCATGAGAGAGAGAGGGGGGGGTTTCAAATACGCGCAGAGAGGAAGCCGGTGTTTCTAATCTTAGGCGGGCAAAAGGCTAGGGTGCCTAAAATGGCTGTCATGTACACATGGGTACAGGCCTCTGCTGACAGAGTGATGCGGTCAATGCTTTACGGTATTCATGGTGCATGCAGGGAGAGGAGTGGGAAAAGGGAAATGAATGTTGCTTATGTACATCAATATTTCTAATTTTCTACAATTGGTGGAGAAGTATTTGTACCTTCACGCAAATTAGCGCTTCTCAAACATAGTCTTGGTGTAGAAGGTAGAAAAGTGTTAAAAACATTACCTATACAATCCAATAGTGTTCCTAAAGCATGTGTAGTTGGGGAGGATGATCACAGTGATGAAGAAATTGTATTTGATTGTTCAAAGATTGAGACATTTTCTTCTGATGAATATCTCGATTCTTTAAATGCTTTAGAGGAAAATTTTGGAAAAAAAACAAGCATTGTCGTGGAAAGACATAAATTCTTCTCAAGAGCACAATTACCAGGTGAATCTGTAGAACAATATGTTAATATTTTGAGAAGATTAGCAGTTACTTGCAAGTTTAAAGATTTACATGAAGAGATCATAAGAGATCAATTCATTAATAGAACCAGCAATACAAAAATTCAAGAGAAATTATTGGATTTAAAAGATCCATCACTTCATAAAACCATTTCAATTGCCAGAAGAGTTGAAAATAATTCCCATTATGTTAAAGAATTGGGTGCACATAGCAAAGACTCTAGTGGTGTATGTACCATAGTTAATAACAAACCAAAATCTTTTGATAATAGATATAACACTAGACGTGATGTTAAAACTAAACCTCGAACATTTTCCAGTGGTAATAAAAACACCACGTTATATAACAAAACATCTTCTAATAAGACACAACATTTTAACAAACAGTTTTGTTTCAGATGCGGTAATGCAAGACATACTTCTGAAAATTCCTGGTGTCCAGCATCAAATGTAACATGTTTTAAATGTAATAAGACTGGCCATTTTGCCAAAATGTGTAGATCTGATAATCCTAATGCATGGAAAAACTCTGTCAATTTTGTTACTCAACCCATTTGTTCTGATAGTGACTCTGACATTGAGGTCATGGCAATTTGGAATGAAGTTAATCATATTTCGGATGAAATTCAACCTCCCAAATGTGAAGTTACGATTAATTGTCATAAATTATTTCTTTGGGCAGATTCTTGTTCCTTATACACTATCATTGACAAAAACATGTGGGAAACTTGTGGTAAGCCCGATCTTTCATGTTCTCCAAAAACTCCTGTAGGTTATTTGGGCATCAAATTACCTGTGATTGGATGTTGTACATCCGAAATCATTTTCAAAGACAGGGACACTTCTGGAATTGTGTATGTTGTAGAAAAAGGCAGAGCTTTATTGGGATGGAAAGAACTTTGGAATTTGGGAATGACTCTTGATCCCAACCATCCTGATCAAGTTTTATTATCTCCTAATTGGCACAAAAAACATTCTGATGAAGTTATGGTAACTCAAGAAGATGTTAGTTTAGAATGGCATAAAACATTTCCAGATTTGTTTAGCTCAAAGTTGGGGTGTCTTAAAAAATTTGAACATCGCATTATTCTTAAATCTGACTCTATACCAGTTGTTCATAAGGTGCGCAATGTTCCTTTCGTGTTGAGATCACAACTTAAAGTTGAACTTGATTGTTTATGTCAACAAAACATTATAGAACCCATCGAAGCTTCTGATTGGCTTAGTCCAGTAGTTTTGGCGCGAAAACCCAATGGCAAATTGCGCATGTGTGTCGATTTAAGAGACCTAAACAAGAACATTTGGGTAGATCGCTACCCTTTACCCAAGATTAATGAGATGGTGGCATCAGTTAGGGATGCTAAGTATTTTTCGTCAATTGACTTATCAAACGCATACCATCAGATAAAATTACACCCAGAATCTCGCCATTTAACCTCCTTTGTCACTCCTGAGGGGGCTTTTCAATTTTTAAGGATGCCTTTTGGGTTATCTTCTGCATCAGCTGTTTTCCAAAGAGTTATGAGTAAAGTTCTTGAAGGTATACCTAACATGTTAGTTTTTCAAGATGATGTACTTGTGTGGGGGGACAGTAAAACTGTCCATGATGAAATTCTAAATATGGTGTTACACAAACTTCAATGTGCCGGTTTGACTGTTGCTGCTGAAAAGTGCAAGTTTGCGACCAATGAAATTGAATACTTGGGACACACGTTGTCTGTGGAGGGGGTTAGACCTAAAAAGAATTTATTGGATGCTGTAAAAAATGCTCCATCTCCATCTGATAAAGACCAACTCCGTTCCTTTTTAGGACTTGCGGAGTACTATTCTAAATTTGTGCCAAATTTTGCTTCTAAAGTTTTTTGTTTAAGACTCTTAATGAAGAAAGGTGCCAAGTTTGTGTGGAGTGCAGAATGTCAGTCTGTCTTTGAGGATGTAAAAAGAAACATAATAGATGCCGTCGCACTTAAACCTTTTGATCCCAACAAGAAGTCAATTATTGTTGTTGATGCAAGTGCATATGGATTAGGTGCTGTGTTAATGCAAGGTAAAGATAAATTGGAATGGGTTGTTGCTTTCGCTTCCCGTACTTTGAAGGGTGCTGAACCTTCATATTCAGTCATTGAGAAAGAAGCCTTGGCTTGTTTTTGGGGAGTAAATTACTTTAGGAATTATGTTTGGGGCACTGATTTTGAACTGAGGACTGACCACAAACCCCTTGTGGATATATTCTCAACTAAAGGTGCTGGTAGGGCGACTCCTAGAATTGCGAAATGGATTTATAAATTACAAGAGTACGATTTCTCAATGAAATATGTACCAGGCATCAAAAATGTTAATGCAGATTGTTTATCTCGCCTTCCTATTTGTGGTGAAGATTCTGTGTTGGATCAAGATGAGGATTGGTCTATAGCTTCCGTAGTAGAAATTTGCAATGGTGCCATTGATGAAACGGAATGGAAAAAAGCTGTTCAAGATGATCTTGTTTTAAAGGAAGTTATAGTGCGATTATCTTCACCATGCAATACTTTCTCATGGAGTAATTGTGAATTGTCTGAATATAAAACTGTGTGGCCTGAACTATCTTATGATATGGATGCGGGTATTGTTAGGAGAGCAGACAAACTTGTTGTACCATCTAGTTCACGTGACAGATTATTGGACCTGGTCCACGTGGGACACTCAGGTATGTCCGGCATGAAAAGAAGATGTAGGTGTGATTTCTGGTGGCCAGGTATGGATAAGGATGTAGAAAGGCGAGTTAGGAATTGTACGGCATGCACCTGCAGTGACAAGTCTCACATTTCCCAAGAATCCAACATCAGTCCTGTCGTGTTTCCTGACAGACCGTGGCAAAGATTAGCTATGGACATTTGTGGTCCGTTCAGCATTGGTAATATTGCTGGTAAATTTGCCATTGTTTTAATGGATTATTACAGCAAATGGCCTGAAGTGGCATTTGTAAGGGAGATTAAGGCGTCTAACATAGTCAATTTTTGTGATGAGTTGTTCCATAGAGAGGGTTTTCCTGAAACCATCACTACTGACAATGGCCCACAATTTATTGCTAGTGAGTTTCAAAACTATTTACGCTTATGTGGTGTGAAACACGTTACTACTGCTGTTTACTGTCCTAGAGAAAACGGTATGGTTGAAAGGTTCAACCGTGTATTAAAAGAATGCATACAGTTGGCTATGATTGATGGTGTTGATTGTAAGGTTACTGTCAAAGACATGATTTGGAGTTATCGTAATACCCCACATTCTGCAACCTTGGTATCACCCTTTCACCTTCTCAAGGGACGTTCTGCTAACAATAAAGTAACTCCTGCATGGATGCTCAAAACTGCTTCTGTTATAAACAATTGGGTTGGACCCATGTAGTCGGTGGGACCTGGGTAAGTAGTCAATATATATATAGAGGGGTCCCAGACCAGGCATAGAATGAATTCTTAATGATCACACTATTTAGTTAGAATAATCCAAAACAAATGAGGGTGCACAGTGTTTTTATTTTCACCGCACCATTAAAACCATTCAATGGACAGAAAGTTGATAATAATACACACAAATTCAATGCACCCACAGGGAGAAGGGGGAAAGTGTAGGAGAAAAGGAACACATTTTTGATAGTTGTACATCACTACTCAAATTTACATATGCATAAATCCATAGATCAAAGTCATAAATGTGGTTGATCCCCATATGAGAGGTCAAATGAAAAATGCATACATCAAAGACGCTTTTTGACAGAAGCTCCTAATTTGCTGTATATTCCAAGCTAATGTTAGGAGTTCGAAGTTTGTAGATAAATGTCTACGTTTCGACCCAGAAAATGTAGGACAGTAGATCCTTACTACGCGGGTCTTCGTCAGGACGTGAAGGGAAGTGAAGGGTAGGGTGGGGCTGATTCCTAAGCAAAATAGAAGTGAAAGCTAATTACTTAAACCGGTCTCAAAAGAGTCCCGACACAGTGAATAAAGGAAAAACCCTTCACATTCAAGGTTAAGGATTAAATTAGGTTAAATTAAGTTAAAAATGGGAGGTTATACTAAGGATTAAGCCATATAACACATATTGAACATTGTTGTAATTACCTGGCGAGGCAAACAGAAAACGGTCAGAAAAAGCGTGGTCCGTGACCAGGCAGTGCCTTGTTCTGCGCTGTATGCTGTCCGTATCTAAAGGACCGTGATAGAAATATATTGGCGCCAATCATTTAGTGATTTTCCAAAGGTATCGCTAAACCGTATACATTGTAAGTACTATTAATCAGCCTACCTTGTTGTGTCAGGATAGTAGGATATGAAGAGATAAAATAATTATTGTTTCTCTGTCAGAACGGGGTTTTTTCAAAAGTCCTTAAAGTGAAAAGATCACTCATAACACATCTGCAAAGACCAAAGGGTAAAGACGTGTCAGTTCTAGGGCAATCCCCTGGCGGCTAATTCGAAAAGGAAAGGGAAAAACGCCACCCGGCGCCGCTTACTCGGGACTTACCCGAAAGGATTGTGATTGTCAAAAGGAGCGTGCGAGCCGGCGTCTCACCGCGTCTCCTGAAACCAGGAAGTGCTGCCCGGGTAACCTGCGAGGTTTACAAACCTCGGAGAAGAAAGACTGACTACCGTTGCTAGGGTTACGGGGAAGCAAATGTCGCAGGTATTTTTTCAAAAACGGGGGAAGAAAAACTTACGTTGGAGTTTACAGAGAAGCATTATTGGATAAAGAAATGGTTATTGCGGACCTGGTAAACCCGCAGTCTCTGGCTGTGTAGGAAACACGTTATTGCAATTATTAAACATCATTTTAAACCACAGTGGCCTGCAAAATGGGTTGCGCGGCCCTGCTAAGACAATGCGGTCAAAGCGCACAATGACTCCTGACAAAGCCAAGGTTGCATTTGAAACCTCCAGATATGCAAACGTTGGGCAAAAGTTCCATTATTAAACAACACAATAGATTGAAAAGAAATACCATTGGTAAAGGCGCGGACCTGCCAAACATGGTGGTCAGGCGCACAGTACTTCAAAAGGATTGAAATTTCGAAATTTATCATGTAAAAATACCACAAAGGTAAATAAGAGAAAAATATGTATAACATCGATAATGGGTAATCAATCATTTGAACCTTTTTGAACAGCCAGATTTTTACCATGGGGCGAGCGGTGTCCCATTTTTCATCAGATAACATACATGTTAAAGTATTCATTGAAAGGCGCGGACCTGCCAGACATGTATGTATTGGCATTTATATAGCGCACTACTTACCCGTAGGGTCCCAAGGCGCTTCGACCGCTGCGACACCCTTCCCGGCTTCCCTGAGAGATGGTCCCTTAATGGGTATCTCCAGGGTGAGACCAGGCATCCCCGGCGGTCTGGTGGGGCCGTTAGTGAAGATGAGGCAAGCTAATGCCCAGAGTTGCCGAGTGTGATCGCTGATCAGAGTGGGCACCGAGGCGAGAGAATTATCGAGTCCCTGGTCCAGAAACCTGCCGCGCCGGGAATCGAACCCTGGTCCCGGGCCGTCCTCTGCTCTCGGGTCTGCCGCCTCTAACCAGTGAGCCACACTACTTCACTACCAGTGAGCCACACTACTTCACTACCAGTGAGCCACACTACTTCACTTGGTGGTAAAACGCTCATTGCATCAACAAGGGATTCGGATATCATATGAAATGATCCTCAGACTTATTGGAAATACCATACTGGTAATGTCGCCAAATACGCGCGAACCTACCACATGGTGGTTAAACACACAATCAATTTTAGAGGGTAGCCATTTGAGCAAAACTACTCTCAGACTCATTCAGACCCATGCGTACTGAATCAAAGAAACGGATCCATTTAATCTCCCTGACACTGAGGATGGGTTCTTTACTGCCACCTCTTGGACCTAGTTGGACCTGTTCCAATATGGTCCACTTCAGGCTTTCTGGGGGGTGATTTTGGTCATTACAATGGTCCACTAAAGGGGCTCCTTCAACCTTGCACCTTACACGGCTGCAATGTTGCAGAAAACGCACTTTTGCTCGTTGTTGTGTCTGTCCCACATATATCAAATCACAGGGGCATGTTATACAATACACCACATTGGTGGAGTTACAGTTTGTATGTGACTTTAATGGAACTTGATGTTGTCTGTGAGAGAAGACTTTCGTTTGAATTGTCGCTGGGCAAGCCTTACAGGAGCCACATCGATAATGTCCCACAATGGGAGGTAGGTTCCACATCGATGCTATAGATGGTTCACTAGGGGTCGTCAGGAATGAGCACACCACATGATCAAGGATGTTCTTCGCTTTCTTGAAAGCGTGCAGAGGTAAGCAGCTGCTGTTGAGGTCATCTGAGATCAAGTTCCAATACTTATTGATAGTTTTCTTTATCACATTACTTTTTGTAGAAAAAGTGGTTACACAGATGAGGCTTTGGTCATTGTTACTCCGTTGCTCCCCAGGCTGTAGTAGGACTTCTCTTGGGTTGAACCATGCTCTCTTTTTGGCTTTCTTAACAAGTCGTCTCGGGTAACCGCGTTCAAGTAATCGATCCATTATTATTGCCGATTGCTCCATGTAGTCATCTTTTCTGCTGCAGTTGCGTCGAATCCGCAAAAACTGGCCAAAAGGCAAGTTGTCACGGAGTCCCCTCGGGTGATGGCTAGAATATAGAAGTAGGGAATTCCTCACCGCATGCTTCCTAAAAAGAGTGGTTTGAAGGGTCTCATTCTCCACAAAGATTGTAAGATCCAGAAAATCAATGGATGTCTTATCAAATTGAATAGTGAATTGTATATCTGGAGATCTATCATTGAGCCAGTTGAAAAAGTTGGTGATTTCCTCTTCAGTTCCTGTCCAGATACAGATGATGTCATCAATGTATCTCATCCACATGTGGATTTGGGATCTGAAGGGATTGACATCATTGAGTATGAAACTATCTTCATACATAGACATGAAAATTATGGCCAGGTCTGGGGCAAAGGCCGCCCCCATCGCGACCCCCTTAGTCTGGAGGTAGAAGCAGTTATTGAAGGTGAAAAACTTCCTCATCATGGCAATTTTGAGCAATAGGATGATAAAGGATGTAGGTACCCGGGTGGGTGCCTCCCGTTTGTCAAGTGCAATCGTCATTGCCACCAGAGCCTCCTCTTGGGGTATGCTGGTATAGAGTGACACAATGTCACATGTTACCAAGAGTTCTTGGTTTGAGTCAAAAGGACGTCCATCAATTAGGGTAATGGTGTGAGTAGTATCTCGCAGATATGTTGTGGTTGCTTCCGCCAGAGGTTTAAGGAAAAAATCTATGTATCTACATAGGGGTTCCAAAAGTGAGCCGCACCCGGATACTATAGGTCGTCCTGGGGGCTGATGAAGATCCTTATGTACTTTGGGTAAAGTATAAATGGTAGGAAGGCGTGGGTTCTTCTGGTTCAGGTACTGGAATTCTTGTTCCGATAGGAAACCTTGTTGGAGACCATCCTGTGTGACTCTCAAAATCTCAGCCTTTAGGTCTTTAGATGGGTCACCACTCAGTTGTTTGTAACTGATCCCGTCGTTCAACTGCCTCATGATCTCCCTTGTATAGTTGTCCAAATCCTGGACGACGATGGCGCCACCCTTGTCTGCGGGTTTCACTACCACTTCCGTGTTGTTTCTTATGGATTTTAAAGCGAGTTTTTCAGCTCTGCTGGTGTTGAATTTAACAAATTTCTTCTCACCCAAGATTATGTTCACATCACGTAGCACAAGACTTTCATATGCCAGGATGCGATGGGTCATGGCATAAGTTGATGGTACGAAGGTGGATGGGACCCTCAAATTGGTTGCAGATAATGGCTGTTCGAAGGGTTTGTCCTTAAAATAGTACCTGAGTCGTATTTTACGAAAGAACCTATGAAGTTCAACTATGGTGTTGAAAGCATCAGGTGTAGAAGTCGGAACAAAAGATAGACCGCGGCTGAGTACTTTGATTTCATCATCCTTTAAGGTATATTTAGAAATGTTTATCACAGGGGAGGTTTTCTCTACCATCTGTAGTTCTTCCTGCGGGTTGATCTTTCCCCGTGTTCCTCCTGGGGGAAGTTCACCTGTTTTGTGCCTCTCCCTCTCCCGGAGTCCCACTCTTGTCCCACATTGGTTTGGCCCCTGCTGGTGCCCCTGTTCCAATTGTTCCCTCTGCCCCGTGGGGGTCTCCATCCTCCCTGTCCTAAAAAAGGGATGGGTTGGTATGTTGGTCCGTAGGGGTCTTGGTATCCGTATGTCCCGCTTGGGCCCGCTCGTTCTGAATCCTCACCAGAACTATACGACGAGTCCGAAAATGTTGTGAAATTACGCCTCCCCCTGAAAGAACCACGACCCCGGTTGGTAAATCTTCCTTGGCTGTCCTGTCTGTAATACTCGTCCTGTAGGTAGGGATATGTTCTTTTTTTGTCATAGAATTTCACGTCACGTGCTAGTTTTTCCAGTTTCTTTTTTATTGTGGTTGTTTCAAAATCCTGAAGGGTCACCACAAGTTTGGTCAGGGCTTCTTTAGAGTTGGTGAGGGTGGAATCACCAGTTATTTCGGCCTTCAATTCCGCTATCTTCTTGGTTAGAATCGCAATTTGTTCATTGGCTGTTTCGATACCAAGGACCATCCAGTGTCGCGAACAGTTGTTCGCGACAAAACTGAAGCCTTCACGAAACTTAGGTACGTCGATAAAGATTGCGGGTTCAACTTTCACCTGTAAGCCTACAGGAATGATGTTGGATTGTAAGCACTGTGCTAAAAAATGTCCGTGCAGTTTCGTTCTGATCAGTTTTTTTTCAAAACGTTCCAACTTGTTAACTTTGTCGTTGAGCGAGAAGTCAATGGCAGGTATGGTTGGAGACAGAAAACTGTTGGCTGGATCTAGCAAAAGTTGCTTAATGTAATCCTCAGTATAAGAAAGGACCTCCTTATCAACCATATTGGTTGAGTGATAACTAATTAAAGATTTCAAAAAGAAAAACTAAATTGATTTAGGAGAAGAATAGAGAACCTCGCAGACCAGCTTCTGCTCGAAGTATGTTATAAACAATTGGGTTGGACCCATGTAGTCGGTGGGACCTGGGTAAGTAGTCAATATATATATAGAGGGGTCCCAGACCAGGCATAGAATGAATTCTTAATGATCACACTATTTAGTTAGAATAATCCAAAACAAATGAGGGTGCACAGTGTTTTTATTTTCACCGCACCATTAAAACCATTCAATGGACAGAAAGTTGATAATAATACACACAAATTCAATGCACCCACAGGGAGAAGGGGGAAAGTGTAGGAGAAAAGGAACACATTTTTGATAGTTGTACATCACTACTCAAATTTACATATGCATAAATCCATAGATCAAAGTCATAAATGTGGTTGATCCCCATATGAGAGGTCAAATGAAAAATGCATACATCAAAGACGCTTTTTGACAGAAGCTCCTAATTTGCTGTATATTCCAAGCTAATGTTAGGAGTTCGAAGTTTGTAGATAAATGTCTACGTTTCGACCCAGAAAATGTAGGACAGTAGATCCTTACTACGCGGGTCTTCGTCAGGACGTGAAGGGAAGTGAAGGGTAGGGTGGGGCTGATTCCTAAGCAAAATAGAAGTGAAAGCTAATTACTTAAACCGGTCTCAAAAGAGTCCCGACACAGTGAATAAAGGAAAAACCCTTAACATTCAAGGTTAAGGATTAAATTAGGTTAAATTAAGTTAAAAATGGGAGGTTATACTAAGGATTAAGCCATATAACAAATATTGAACATTGTTGTAATTACCTGGCGAGCCAAACAGAAAACGGCCAGAAAAAGCTTGGTCCGTGACCAGGCAGTGCCTTGTTCTGTGCTGTATGCTGTCCGTATCTAAAGGACCGTGATAGAAATATATTGGCGCCAATCATTTAGTGATTTTCCAAAGGTATCGCTAAACCGTATACATTGTAAGTACTATTAATCAGCCTACCTTGTTGTGTCAGGATAGTAGGATATGAAGAGATAAAATGATTATTGTTCCTCCGTCAGAACGGGGTTTTTTCAAAAGTCCTTAAAGTGAAAAGATCACTCATAACACATCTGCAAAGACCAAAGGGTAAAGACGTGTCAGTTCTAGGGCAATCCCCTGGCGGCTAATTTGAAAAGGAAAGGGAAAAACGCCACCCGGCGCCGCTTACTCTGGACTTACCCGAAAGGATTGTGATTGTCAAAAGGAGCGTGCGAGCCGGCGTCTCACCGCGTCTCCTGAAACCAGGAAGTGCTGCCCGGGTAACCTGTGAGGTTTACAAACCTCGGAGAAGAAAGACTGACTACCGTTGCTAGGGTTACGGGGAAGCAAATGTCGCGGGTATTTTTTCAAAAACGGGGGAAGAAAGACTTACGTTGGAGTTTACAGAGAAGCATTATTGGATAAGGAAATGGTTATTGCGGACCTGGTAAACCCGCAGTCTCTGGCTGTGTAGGAAACACGTTATTGCAATTATTAAACATCATTTTAAACCACAGTGGCCTGCAAAATGGGTTGCGCGGACCTGCTAAGACAATGCGGTCAAAGCGCACAATGACTCCTGACAAAGCCAAGGTTGCATTTGAAACCTCCAGATATGCAAACGTTGGGCAAAAGTTCCATTATTAAACAACACAATAGATTGAAAAGAAATACCATTGGTAAAGGCGCGGACCTGCCAAACATGGTGGTCAGGCGCACAGTACTTCAAAAGGATTGAAATTTCGAAATTTATCATGTAAAAATACCACAAAGGTAAATAAGAGAAAAATATGTATAACATTGATAATGGGTAATCAATCATTTGAACCTTTTTGAACAGCCAGATTTTTACCATGGGGCGAGCGGTGTCCCATTTTTCATCAGATAACATACATGTTAAAGTATTCATTGAAAGGCGCGGACCTGCCAGACATGGCGGTAAAGCGCTCATTGCATCAACAAGGGATTCGGATATCATATGAAATGATCCTCAGACTTATTGGAAATACCATACTGGTAATGTCGCCAAATACGCGCGAACCTACCACATGGTGGTTAAACACACAATCAATTTTAGAGGGTAGCCATTTGAGCAAAACTACTCTCAGACTCATTCAGACCCATGCGTACTGAATCAAAGAAACGGATCCATTTAATCTCCCTGACATTGAGGATGGGTTCTATACTGCCACCTCTTGGACCTAGTTGGACCTGTTCCAATATGGTCCACTTCAGGCTTTCTGGGGGGTGATTTTGGTCATTACAATGGTCCACTAAAGGGGCTCCTTCAACCTTGCACCTTACACAGCTGCAATGTTGCAGAAAACGCACTTTTGCTCGTTGTTGTGTCTGTCCCACATATATCAAATCACAGGGGCATGTTATACAATACACCACATTGGTGGAGTTACAGTTTGTATGTGACTTTAATGGAACTTGATGTTGTCTGTGAGAGAAGACTTTCGTTTGAATTGTCGCTGGGCAAGCCTTACAGGAGCCACATCGATAATGTCCCACAATGGGAGGTAGGTTCCACATCGATGCTATAGATGGTTCACTAGGGGTCATCAGGAATGAGCACACCACATGATCACGGATGTTCTTCGCTTTCTTGAAAGCGTGCAGAGGTAAGCAGCTGCTGTTGAGGTCATCTGAGATCAAGTTCCAATACTTACTGATAGTTTTCTTTATCACATTACTTTTTGTAGAAAAAGTGGTTACACAGATGAGGCGTTGGTCATTGTTACTCCGTTGCTCCCCAGGCTGTAGTAGGACTTCTCTTGGGTTGAACCATGCTCTCTTTTTGGCTTTCTTAACAAGTCGTCTCAGGTAACCGCGTTCAAGTAATCGATCCATTAGTATTGCCGATTGCTCCATGTAGTCATCTTTTCTGCTGCAGTTGCGTCGAATCCGCAAAAACTGGCCAAAAGGCAAGTTGTCACGGAGTCCCCTCGGGTGATGGCTAGAATATAGAAGTAGGGAATTCCTCTCCGCAGGCTTCCTAAAAAGAGTGGTTTGAAGGGTCTCATTCTCCACAAAGATAGTAAGATCCAGAAAATCAATGGATGTCTTATCAAATTGAATAGTGAATTGTATATCTGGAGATCTATCATTGAGCCAGTTGAAAAAGTTGGTGATTTCCTCTTCAGTTCCTGTCCAGATACAGATGATGTCATCAATGTATCTCAAAAAGGGAAGAGTTCCGCTGCACTCCTGGGTTATCAAAGTTCTATTTGAAATTTTGAAGAAAAATCTTTTAGGGTGCTCAGGATGAAGCCCTTACTGTCCGGGAAGGGCGGACGTGAAAAGTACAAGAGGAACCTTGTAGGCACAAGGTGGTGAACCTGAGCACACCTGTATGCTATACTGAGCACAAAGTAATCCAAGGTTAAGAAGCAAAAAAGTTTTATTCACTTTTTTTCAATTGTATGAATATCTTCATATGTAATGTTCAGAATATTCCACAAGTAGTAAGAACTGAAGATCATATTTTTATTTTATATAACTTTTCCGAAGATAATCAAGTTCAATATGGTAACAAGAATGCATATATCCTCACCCCGATGCATTTCGAGCCAGGGGGCTCTTCGTCAGGGGGTATACAGTTGAGGTTTTCTCTACCATCTGTAGTTCTTCCTGTGGGTTGATCTTTCCCCGTGTTCCTCCTGGGGGAAGTTCACCTGTTTTGTGCCTGTTTTGTATCTCTTCATATCCTACTATCCTGACACAACAAGGTAGGCTGATTAATAGTACTTACAATGTATACGGTTTAGTGATACCTTTGGAAAATCACTAAATGATTGGTGCCAATATATTTCTATCACGGTCCTTTAGATACGGACAGCATACAGCGCAGAACAAGGCACTGCCTGGTCACGGACCACGCTTTTTCTGGCCGTTTTCTGTTTGCCTCGCCAGGTAATTACAACAATGTTCAATATGTGTTATATAGCTTAATCCTTAGTATAACCTCCCATTTTTAACTTAATTTAACCTAATTTAATCCTTAACCTTGAATGTAAAGGGTTTTTCCTTTATTCACTGTGTCGGGACTCTTTTGAGACCGGTTTAAGTAATTAGCTTTCACTTCTATTTTGCTTAGGAATCAGCCCCACCCTACCCTTCACTTCCCTTCACGTCCTGACGAAGACCCGCGTAGTAAGGATCTACTGTCCTACATTTTCTGGGTCGAAACGTAGACATTTATCTACAAACTTCGAACTCCTAACATTAGCTTGGAATATACAGCAAATTAGGAGCTTCTGTCAAAAAGCGTCTTTGATGTATGCATTTTTCATTTGACCTCTCATATGGGGATCAACCACATTTATGACTTTGATCTATGGATTTATGCATATGTAAATTTGAGTAGTGATGTACAACTATCAAAAATGTGTTCCTTTTCTCCTACACTTTCCCCCTTCTCCCTGTGGGTGCATTGAATTTGTGTGTATTATTATCAACTTTCTGTCCATTGAATGGTTTTAATGGTGCGGTGAAAATAAAAACACTGTGCACCCTCATTTGTTTTGGATTATTCTAACTAAATAGTGTGATCATTAAGAATTCATTCTATGCCTGGTCTGGGACCCCTCTATATATATATATTCAAAACTGCTTCTGGTCAGGTTCAAAAAGGGAATTTGAGTGATAGAATGAATGTTTATCAACAAAAATATGTGATGAGACACAACAGTAAACTCAAGAAATCAGGAAAATCTTTCCTGGTTGGTGATATGGTCACAACCTCTCGTTTTGGTCTGTCAAAAGATGGTTCTTCCAGGTGGTCCCATCCGAAGAAGGTGTTGGAAGTGATGGGTAATTGTGTGCTTTTGGATGATGGTCGGAAATGGAATTTTTCTAACATTGTCTTGTGCAATGAACTAGAACGGAATTTGTGGTTGAACAAGAACTACAATTCTTCTGTTTCCGTACCAAAATCTAATGCAACTATGCCACATAATCCTACCGCTATTTCTGCTATTTCTCCGTGTAATGTCCAACAAACGTCGTCCAGTTTAGTTAAGGTGGATGTTCCAAGTTCAAGAAGGTTATCTGGAAGAATTATTGTAAAACCCAGCAAGTTCAATGATTACATGTTATATTCTTAATTGTTTTTTTTTATTTTTGGAAGGGAGATGTGTTACATTCTCATATGTTATGTTCCTTTAATGCTATTGGAATGTTAACATGTTCGTGATCCTTGCTAGAATGCTCTGTGGTCACTTTTGAAGGTGGCTACGCGCTGTGAACATCTAAGGATCCTTTCCTCCAATTAAACTTCTACTGCTGAACTACTTCTGCCTGTGTTTCCTACTTTTAAAAGGCACTGCACTGAACAATGTGGCACCACAACAGACAAGACATCACATTAACCAACATAATGAAACATTAAAAAATATGACGTAACATTGTGCAAACAGTGGCAGTTCAGCAGAGGACTACACAACAGCACGACACAATATAACACAAGATAACATGCAAAATGGTGCTATGCTAATAATCCCAAAGCAACAACGGCGGACCTCCTATACTGCACCTCATGCCAGTTCCTAAATGTACGGTCACAGGAATAAGAGGAAGAAGGAAAGATTTGTTTGCGACGCAGAGGAATCTTTCTTTTCTAGTTATTATACATATGGGTCACGGTGCAATACACTATACCTTATGAAGACCTTTTTGGAACATTTCTTGGTGATGCGATGAAACTATAGAGGCACTCCAAATTAACTTTCCAATTGACCTCTGCTTTTATGAAGGCATAATGTTTTTGACTGTCTCAAGACACCATCCATCTTTGGAGTGTCCTGGGTGATCATAACAGTCAATACCTGGTTGTTGACTTCTTACCGTGGGGTCACCTTATCACGGTTGGATCCCTCTTTTCAAGATATCGATTGGAAGTTCTTTCTATCACATACAGCCATTATTTGGTCGTTGATCTTGTCCTACGGTGCAGTTTCACCATATTTAGACCCCCCCTCTTCCCAGATATCCAGTGGAAGCTTTTCCTGTCAAACACAGGAGTACACAGGAGTATATTACTCTTTGTGAAGAGCCACCGACTCTAAAACAACTATCTCTAACACCTTTCGAAGTGTACTTTTACACGTGACATATTGTTTACCCTGAGTAAGTTCCCTATATGAGAATGAAACGCATTGGCTGGATTGTCTAAACTCAATGAATTTTAAATGACGTTTTTGAATAAAGAAGTTATTTTTCTATCTACACTGGACTATTGGATTTCTCGAGCTGCGTGCCCCCATTTGTTGCAACATGGTGCCGTGCTGTACAACATGACACCAGAGCAGATATAATGCCATCACCCTAGATAGCATGATACCACACTACAGGAAACTAGACAACATGTCAGCATAGCACCAAGTCAACACCAGAGATCCACAGGTGTAGTGAATCTTGTGACGACTCTTGCATGGAATCCTAGAGTGAAAATATTTGCTGCGGTCTAATGCTGCAACTACGGTGTAAATCAATAAATAAATAGTATTGCATGTGTAGTTGGAAGTAGTAAATTGCTGTTCTCAATTGAACTGTGCTGATGTAATGTTACATCATTTGTCTCTGGCTGAAGCAGTTTGAAACTATGTCTGCACTGCGTGGACCAGGAAGGCACGGAGAGGGAGGGGTGGGGTGTGCATAATGAAGGAGGGGGTGGTGGGAGAAGAGAAGGCAGGGACTAAATAGGAAAGAAGGGGTGGTGTAGGTAGAGAGAATGACTACAGTGGGAAATGAAAGCGCAAGAGCGGTATTTATTTTACCACTCAAGTGATATTATAAATAAATGAATGAATGAAAAGGGTTTTCTCTAGCGCAACGTTCACTCCAAGAAGCATCTTCGTGCTTTTGCGGACAGAAAGAAGAAAGGGCGTCTGGTGATGTATAATGATGTTTAACAGAGGAAGGGGAGACAGCGAGAGGGATTGTTTAAATTAGTGACAGCACTAGGTGGTCTGGGGTTGCAAAGATCCATGTTTTGAGGAGTTTCCTGAAAGTGAGTTCCGTATGAGTGTGCCTCAGCTGAGTGAGTAGGGTGTTCCAGGCTTTTGTCCCCAGAACCGCCTTGGTCTTTCCACCCCGGGTTTTCAATTTGAACTTGGGGACAGTTAGCAGGTTCTCTGATATGGACCGCAGAGTTAATTTGGTGTTATAGGGCTTGATTTTGGATCTTAAATATTCTGGACCAGTGGGGCGTGGCTTAGCCGATGACCGGAATGGCCGCGCTGGGCTGAAGCTCTCCGAGTCCGAGTAACGCATCCGGACACTTCCCGGCATTCAATGAGGCTCATACTCGGAGGACAGGTGTCAGAACAGTGAGACACCGACTGGGTGAGTTGGGGACTGGCGATCGACCCTGGCGGCGATGTTATTTGGGGAAATCGAATGCAGCGCACGATCGCGGTCCGCAAAATGGCGGCCTGAAGTGGACTGCAGTCATCGACTCCAGGCGGCATAGGGGGAAGGAGAGCTACACGGTGGGCGGTGTGGTGAGTGGAGGCAGGGGACCGGTGCAACCTGATCCGTGCCTTGAATAGCGGTATGCACCCTGGGCCCCACAGCATCACCGGACCTCAGGTGCGAGGTCCGCTTCTATGGCGGCCGCAAGACTCTGCTACAGCGAGGCGGGGGCCTTCATCATAGCGGCCGCGTATGCCGGCTGGGCCCGGAATCGTGGCGTTGCGAGGCCGACCATTCTGGTGCTCCTGGAGCATGGGAGCTACTTCATCTGGCGGCTAAAGGTGCGCTGGGCCCCTTACCCCCCAGGCTCCCCGGTAACAGAGGAGCCTCCAAGACGTGTTCCCTCTGTTGTGGCCTCGGATCGCCCGTCTCACCTGCATAGTGAAGGCCCCTCCACCATCATGAAGGCCCTGCCAAGACTCTGCCTTGCCAATAGGCTCTGGACCTCATAGTGGGCACAGCATCTACACTGCTAGGGGGACATTCTGCGGCGCGTTAATGGATCAGCATGAGGCAGTAACTTTCTACTGCGCACACAGATTCACTGTTGTATGCTGCTTTACATGACCTGCCCCATCACGGTCTGCTGCTGACAACGCAGCCCAATCCGCACCGGAGGTGCGCTCGGAGGGACTGCAGGGACATCATCATAGCTGGCAAAACCTCCATTAAGGGGCCTCACTGATTCATACCACATGCCACCTCCTATAGGATGGGCCGTAAGAGGACACCAACCAGCTAGGCCCATTGCTGCTAGAGATGAGGGCAGGATTCAAGTCACTAGATGTTCGCTTTGATACCTTAGACAAGCACATGGCAGAATGAGGGGCGAAGATTCAGGTGCACAACAGGCGCCTGGACGTGGTGGAGTCCCATACGTCCAATTTGGAGGACAGAATGTCCCAGTCCCTAAAAAGGGTTGATCATATGGAGCGCATACTGAAAGAAGTTGCAATGAAAAACGAGAATTTCAAGCGAGGAGTCACCGCAACAACGTCCGCCTTGTGGGTGTGCCGGAGTCCACAGCCACTGGGCGCATGGACACTCTAGTGGAAACTATCCTGATCGATCTTTTTGGTAAAGAGGCATTCACCCCGGGCTTCGTGGTGGAACGCGCCCACAGATCACTTGGGCCGAGACCCAACCCCGGCTGCCCATCCAGACCCATCATTGCCAGGATAATGAACTTTAGAGATAGGGACACTGCATTGCGACTGGCCTAAGGACATATGGGGCCCTTTCCGAGCCTTCCTTACACTACAGCAGCAAGATCCCCCTCCATGCAACGGGAACAGGGTATTGTACCGACAGGGGTGGGTTAAAGGTATGCACTGCATTTGTAAACCTACCTTGACATATTCTATCTATGTATAATAAATGGGCCTGTTGCTTGGATCGATACAATGCAGGACACTTGACAGGGTTTTAGTATGTACCAACTGTGATATTGTTACCACTTTATTGTCTTACCGTGCCTTAATTACCTTGTCAGGATAACTATGTTCAGAATGTACCCTATGTATAATGCAATTGAACTCTGTGCTCTGCTTTACTTTTCGCAAAATGCTAAATAAAGTTAAAAAAAATAATTATTATTCTGGACCAGTTTCATTTATGGCTTTGTAGGTGATGGTCAGGATTTTAAAAAGAATCCTTTTGTGGACTGGTAACCAGTGAAGTACGTTGAGTGCCTCAGCTGAGGAAGAGTGCCTGGGAAGCCTGAGTACCAACCTTGCCGCAGAAATTTGGACCACCTGTAGTCGTTTCACAACCATCTTTTTTGTTCCTGCATAGAGACTGTTGCAGTAGTCAACACAGGATAAAATCAGGGCCACCGCAACAGTCTTCCTGGCGTGCAGTGGGAGTAGGTCAAAAAAATTCCGGAGGGTTTTTATAGTTTGGAAACACATGGCTGCAATGGTAAGTGCTTGCTTATGAAAGGATAGTGTGGGGTCGAATTTTATTTCTACATTTGCAGTGTCTACTGTAGTAGGTGGGGCATCTGAATCAGAGGGCCACCATTGGGTGGGTCTTAAAACATTGGACTTTCCAAACAGCATGATTTCTGTTTTGGAGCTATTACATATGAGGTGATTTAGTTTCATCCAGTTCATTACTGCAGTGAGACAGTGGTGGAACTTCTCTTCCACTGCAGTGGAGTTTTTGTCCAGGGTGAGGATCAGTTGTGTGTCATCCGCATAGGCAATCGATTCGATAAATCAAAAGTTGCTATCAGCGAGAGAAGTGGTGACATGTAAAGATTAAAAAGGGTAGGGCTCAGGGAAGAGCCCTGAGGAACCCCTGATGATAGTCACTTTCCTCCCGATCTGTAGCTTACAAGTGTTACAATCTGATTCCTTTTGTTTAGGAATGATGTAATCCAGGCTAGAGCCTTGTTATTTATTCCGCTGTATTTCCATCTGTCTCTCAGAATGTCATGAGAGACAGTGTCGAACGCCGCAGATAGGTCCAACAGAATCAGTACTGCTTCCTTGCCCTGATTCAGGGCAAACTTGAGAGTATTGTGGTGAGTAGCAGCACTGAATCCATTGAATGGCCTGGACTAAAACCTGATTGCTTGGGATGCAGGATGTTAGTTTCTTTCAGGAACTCATTAAGTTGGGCATTGACTAATTTCTCAGTAATTTTGCTAAGGTAAGGTAGTAGGGAGATGGGTCAGAGGTTGGAGAGGGTGGAGGGGTCCGGGAGTTTCTTTTTTGGAGTGGCTTGACAGCAGCAGTTTTCCAGATGTCAGGGATTTTTGCAAGCCTAAACATGGTATTGATAACGGGATTTACTGTGTCAACCAATGCATGTACGATTTTTGGCGGGCATGGGTCGAAGGGTGAGCCTGACTTACAGGAAAGAATGGCCTGTCTGGATTGTTTTAGATTAATTTCTTTGAAATCTGTAAGTTGTTTTTTTGGTTTTACTTCCTGGGCTTTGATAGGATGGGGTGGTATATCTGAAAAATCTTTCTTTAGGTCTTTAATTTTTTAGTCAAAGGACTCGGCAATGTCATTGCATAGTTTCTGTGAGGGAGGGATTTCACGATCTTGATTCGTAGGGTTCGTGAAAAATTTAACTATGTTAAAAATGGTTTTCTGATCGTCGTCCGCCCTGTTTATGAGATTAGTGTAGTGAGTCTTTTTCTCTATTTTAATTTGTTGTTGATATGCTCTGAGTTCTGATTTAAAGAGCTTCATAATTTCAGCCTCATAGTGTTTCCTCCATTGTTTTTCTGTTTGTCTACACAGACCTTTAAAGGCTTTCAAGTGAGGAGTGAACCAAGGAACTGATTTTTTTTTATGGTGGTTTTCTTTAGTGGAACTAGAGTGTTGGCCATTGACAGCATCCATTCATTAAATAGATTATTGTCAGTTTCTGGATTTCCGATGAGAGTGGGTCTAGTGGCTTCCGCCATGTTCTGTAGGTTGGGGTTAGATAGCATGTTATTCTAATTCCGTGTGGGGGCCAATTTGCTGGAATTGTTTGTTTTTTGAGCATTATCATAGACAAAATGGAAGGGAATTAATTTATGGTCTGTCCAAGTCAACGTGACCGGAGAGGCAACCATTAGATTAGTGGGGTTAGTGCATATCCCGTCCAGGGTATGGCCTGCCTGGTGTGTGGGCCTCTATTGCGTATGCAAAATGAAGACTCAGCTACTGTAGCTAAATAAAGCAAGACATCTCTTTCTTCGGGGCAGGATAACAAATCTACAAAAGAGAAGTGCATATAAGCTGCTGTTAAACTGCTGCTCGCAGGCTGTCTCAGCTGCAGATGCCAAGCACTGAAGGGGTGGGCACCACGGCGGCTGTAGCAGCTCAAGGTGTCTGCTGAAGACTTGAGCAGCAAACAGACTCGCAAGAGGCTCTGAAAGCACAGGACAGATTAACACCATGTGTGTCTTCCCTGTAACCAATCCCAGTGCAAGCAGACAAGTAGAAAAGAAAGTGAAATATTTTATTGTCTGTGTGCAGCGTAGGCTTGGCTCAGAAGGAGCTGCTGTGATCCGGGGCAATGTTTGTTTGTGACATATTCAACTGGCAAATTCCCTTAGCTGTTTCTTGCTGTCTAATTTAATAATCCCTGCCGCATAATTCCGATGCACGGTGACCACTAAACACAGATAGAGTTAACAGGTAGTGCGACATGGTTTCTGTTTAAGGTCTCACAGCTTTTGACCTCGGCACATACAGCTCTTTGATGCAGCTCGCCCCCTTTAATGTATTATATTGTATTGTAATTGCATTTACCTAGCGCTTACTACCACTGACGAGGCGTTGTAACGCTTTTTTGGCGAGTAGCACGCTACTCTGGAACCCACAAGGACTAGTTGTGAATTAATTTCGTGAAATATGAAATTAATTTGTAGAGTGGATATGTTAGTCTGTTATTGGATTGAGATGGATAGCAAAGGGATAGAGGAGGGACAGATGTGCATTTATATAGCCTTTTCTACCCCTGATGAGGTGTTGAGATGCTTTTTGGCGGGTAGCACGCTACTCAGGAAACCAAACAGGATTAGTGTTGAATTAGTCTAGGGGAATATGAAATTAATTTCAGCTTAAGACATGCAAGTCTGATATTTTCATTGTAAAAGAATAGTGGAGGGATGAAAAAAGGAAGGGTTTGCATTTATATAGCGCTTAGAAGTTTGATGGTAAGTACTTGTGCTGGTTCTGTCATTGGAGGCGCTAGCAGAGGCAATTGATATAACAAGATGCAGTGGCCATCTGACAAGGGCACAATTACTTATATTTTCACAAATTAAGCACTGTATCCACTAAGAGACATCTGCAGTACCCTCATCTTTCAGACCTAGAATCTCCAGGGGTCTCACTCACTGACAATGTGTCCTAAGTGCCCAAACTCATGGACACTGCCTCTTAAGTGCACTGAATCATAAAACATGGCCTGCTCAGTACACACACTCATCGACAAGGACTTCTCAGTGCCATCACTCAGGGAGATTGTGTCCTCAGTCTACTCAATCACGAACATGGCTTCTTCAGTGCAATTACTCACAGACATAGCCTCATTGGTGCCTTCACTCACTGACAATGCATTCTCATGACTCTCACCTATGAGCACTGCTAACACGATGCCCTCCCTCACAGACACGGCCTTCTCGGAGACCTGCTCTCTATGACAGGCATTCAGTGCCCAAATCTTTGTAACATGTCCTCATCTGTGCCCTAAATAACCGATAATGCGTCCTCACTGCACTCACTTTCAGTGAGGGCAGGGGCGGCCTTAGGCATGTGCAAGCTGTGCACCTGCACAGGGCCACTAAACCCCAGGGGCCACCAAGCCAATATATATCCTTAATATAATAATCCTCTGAGGATGGATACATATTTGCGTGGTGGCCCCTGCAGGGATTTGGCGGCCTCCGGCTCTGTTCCACTTCCAAACACTCCCGGACCCCCTCTTCCGGGGCCCCCTACCTACGCTCCCTGCCCAGGGCCACCATGAGCCTAGAGCCGCCCCTGGTGAGGGTATGAAAGGCGACGTAGGAACACCAAGAACAAAGGCGTGCTGGAATGGATGCCTCCTTGTGCCCCAGGGGGACCCTAGACTGCATCCTGATACATGAGTACTCTAGTCGGTCCCTACTTCTACCCCACGGGCACTTTAAAGTACACGCTACAAAGTAATGCCAAAGAGACAGTTGCACGCTGGAAATGGAGAGACAGGGATGGCGTGCCCGTTGTAAGCATGAGCGGATTTTGCGGATTGGCAATCCGCGAATTTTGCGGATTTGCGGATTCGCAATCTGCAAAATCCGCGAATTCCCGCGAATTTGCGGATTTTTTTTTTTTGTGTTCGCCCGTGTTTCTGCCAGTTCGCGAGGGTTTTTACAATTTCGCAATTTGCGAACTTACCTGTCGGGTCGCAAGTTTTGCAAACTTGTTGTTTCTACGTGTCCAGCCTGTTTGGGACACTCTTCTTCATCACTGCCACTCTCTGTCACCACTGCCACTCTCTGACTACTCATGCCACCCTCTGGCCCACCCATGCCACCCTCTGTTTCATCACTACACCCTCTGGTTGTCCAGTGTACATTATTTTCGGCAAAGCAAAGCACACCTTCCCTGCCTCAAGTGACCTGAATTAATTTGGGGCTGATTAATGTGTCACAGAATATTTTTTTAGCTGGCACCTGCTTCCTTAGTGCGCCCTGATTAGTGATCTTTTGCACTTGCTAAGTGCTTTCATTGTTGCAAAATTAGTTACAACACCTGCCCTGCCCCAACTGACAATAATGAATTAGGGGCTGATTAATGGATTTTAACTTCCAGCCTGGCTCCTGCTTGTCTCCCTTAGCTGTAATTCAGGACCTTTGTGGCATATGTGTAACTATTCTGAGGTTCAGAGCAGGGTCACATAATAGTTTCAACTGGCAACTGAACTCTGGAGGGGCCCCTCAGGAAGCACTACAGGAAATGGCTACTAATGATGTGCCTGAACTTTTGAACCTGGTAAGTAGTTACTTTCAGTTTTGCCAAGATCGTATTTCTGCAATTTTGCACTTATTCGCGGGGCGCGAACTCACGCGAACAGTGCGAGCAGTGCGAGCAAAATCCGCTGCTCGCGGATTTGCGGATTTTGCGGGAAATTCGCAAATCTCGCGGATTGCGGATTTCCCGAAAATCCGCAAAATCCGCGAGCGGAACGGATTTTCCGCCCACGCCTGTTGCTGCTCGTTCATGAGGCAATACTCCAGGGGAGCAAACTATTTTTTTAAAGGTGGGACATGCAACAGCCATTAGCCATTTGGAGGCTGCAATTTTTAGTTGACACAGGAAAAAAGTCAAACAAGAGAGTTAGAGGAGTCAGACACCACACAATAAAGATAACAGACTGGAGCCAGAGCCAGAAGCAGCCAGAGAAGTAGAGCGGGACCGGGAGACACCGCAGAATTGCTACGCTCCGTAAATGCCCTGACCGCTTCAGCTGCAGCCGCTTACCCTGCTGATTTCCCCGCATGGGGGCCCTGCACAGGTTCTCTAACAGCCGCAAGTTGTGCCCCCAAGCCGCAAGTGTTGCTGCAACACAGCGGGAGCCGCGAGTAGCTCTACCAACGCGGCTGAAGCCTACACGGCTAGCAGGGTGTCCGAGTTAAAGCAGAACTCCCTCGACTTTGGTGTGCGTAACTGACGCAGAGAAGCAGAACGCTTGGGGTTGAAGCCTTGGGGCCTTATTTATGAAGGCCTTGGGCCACCGGTGCGTCACTTTTAACATGGGAAAAAGTGACGCACCGGTGGCGCAAGGCCTTCATAAATATGGCCCTTGGAGTTTGGCGCTCGACGCAAAGCAGGCACTACTTTGCAATGAACGCACAAGAGGTGAGCTGCTGGTGGTGGTTAGAGGCAGCAGGTAGAGGCAGATGTGGATGCAAGTGATTGCTTGGAGGTGATGCAAGGCATTAGGCCAGCTGCTACTACTTTCAGCCTCATTGTCAATAGCTATTGTCCATCTTGTGCACACGGCCCACTCAGCAAATATTGTTCTATATAACAAGCTGCCAACTATACCTGCAAGGAGGGAGGCAAAATGCTGCAGGGCTGAACTGTGTGTACTATAAGTGTACTACAAGTTTCAAGTTACACCCCCTGGAGGAAGGCACAAAAAGGTTTTGGGTGGGAGTTAAACTTGTTTTTGATTGGGGACGCGCTTTCTGTCAGCAGCTGGTTGTTACCTGCCTTGTTCCTGTTGGTGGCATTTGCCCAATATTTCCCTGCGGGAACTGTTGCTCTTCTCCTCCTGCGGGGCCTGCCGCTCCTTTCAAGCGGCCGAGGACCTCTACTGCCATCACCAGTGTCCACATCACCGCGCCAGGTGATCTACGTTTCCCAGAGTCCCGGGCGTCAAGGAACAGCGCCAGGTGGCGCATAAAACTCTACAAGGCCCCACACAGCGCGGGACGCATGAAGGCATGCCCGGGCCAAGGGCGGGCCCGTCTTTGCCCTTCAGCGGCAGGCAGAGGCGGGGCTGGGACACCCCACCAACATCCCATTTGGACCTGAAGTAAGCTATTGACTTTGGACTTAAGGGAACACTATTGACTTTTTTTTTTCATTACTTGGGCAGGAGGGTAACTCCTCTAATTTAAGTGTATTCCCAGTGGTTTACTGTCGCACATTACTATATTAACATTATGAATAAGAACTTTCATATGGGCTGTAATGGGGTAGGAGTAGTAGGGACATTAGATGCATTTCTTGTTAGGGCTGAGTCCGTGTTAATACATGAGATTCAGCTCACTGAGCGGAGGCTCTCTTTGGAACCTTTAAATCCACCTGTACCACAAGATTCTAACCCAGAGCCTACCGCTATTATATCTAATTCACAGCAGGCCAGTTCTGAGGTTTCACAATTGGCTAACTCTCCTTCTTCTTCCCTGCCCTTTTCTCCGCCACACACATGCACTAGGCAGCGTAAGCCCTCCCAAATACCTAAAGGTGAAGATCAGTCCAAGAAAAGAAAAGCGGGTAGTGCCTCAAAAACGAGCCATCAGATTTCCAAGCAGGCAAAGAATAGGACTGCTGTTCACGAACGGGGCGGGTCTATGGAGTTGTCTAAAGGCTCAGAAACTTCTGTGGGGGGTGAGAATAGTAGTAACCTATCCACTTCAGGACCTGGTTGTAGTCCTTTACAGGTTCCATTGGACTGCCTAAAAGAACTTGAAGAAAGATTACTTGTGTTAATTAATCCTGTTATGGCAAACTTAGGGGCAATTGAACAAAGGCTAAGCTCATTAGAGCAGCACATATTTAAAAATGTACCCACTGCTATGAGTAATAAACATGACATAGGGCAAACCAATAGAGAGTCAAGATCTTCCCATAGTCCCCCGCAAAATGGGTTGGTCGGCCCTACACCAACCCAGAGGTAATTCCCCAGAATCATCCTACATCACTTGCATATAGGGGTAAAGTTGGGCCACAGGGTCCTTCAGGGGGAACTCAGGGTCGGGGACCACAGGCTCGGGGTGATGCCCTGCCAGTGGGAGATGCATTACATCTTCCACCCGAGGCAACCCCATGCACAATTAACCTATCTAATGTACCTAAACCCCAATACTATGAGGAGGAGCACTGGACCTCACTTAGGAATAAGGCGCTCAATTTTTGAATACCAAAACAGTGTTAGGAAATCATCTCTTATGGGAATTTAAGATGGTAAGAAGGGTAGCCTGGGTTGGTCGTTCTCAAAAAAGTATAGAGGGTGATTGTGTTGTGCTCAGCTTCAGGTCACCGATTTTTGTCCGGTCTATTTTAGATTAGGCAGTTCACTCCAGGATGAGTAATGAGGGTATTAACATCCTCCCATTGGGTTTTTTCTATCGACCAGATTTACATTAAGGGCCAATCAGTGATAGGTTAATATGCAATCCGCCAAGAATTGTCGACAGTGCACTCATGGTATCCAATAGATACGAAGCACTTATTTCATTGGACGCCAATGACTGACTGTCTCCATTGATAGACCCCAACATTTCTGGGGAAGGCTGGACACAAGGGTATGATAATGTTGAGCTTATAGGTCAGCAGCAGAGATGCGAAGCCAATGCTCTACCGCCTATTGTCTTAACTGAGCATGGTACCAATATTAACCTGACCTACACTGATGACACTGATAGGGCTGATCTCCCAAGGATAAATAGCCCAGACTCAACTTTAATACCATTCGCTGCACCAGTATCTGGTCCAACAAATTTTAATATTATCTCTGGCCCTAGTCGGTGCTGGCAACAAGATAAACCTAGCCCGACACTATCGAACAAACCCTGGTATCATGGAACATCGCAGGGCTGAAGAATATGTTGATATCTTATGACTGGTTGATATTTATAGATAAACATGATGTTATTCTGCTCCAGGAAACCTGGCAAGTGCAGCCAATGTATAGACCAGGCTACTTAAATTTTTATAATCCAGCTACTCCCAGTGCTAGGGGTAGACCGATGGGGGGCCTAACCACTTGGGTCAAACAGGATGATAGATATCATGTTAGCAAGCTGGACTCTAAGAGCAGAGATATTTTAATAATTAAAATTCACTGCCCTGAATTTAGGGATCTTTATATTTTTAATATCTATGCCAGGGGCAAGCCTGGG
This sequence comes from Lissotriton vulgaris, assembly GCF_964263255.1. Lineage (NCBI taxonomy): Eukaryota > Metazoa > Chordata > Amphibia > Caudata > Salamandridae > Lissotriton > Lissotriton vulgaris. Next base: position 265,204,422 of record NC_141689.1, on the reverse strand, counting down.
GGAAAAGCCTCAGAGACTATTACCCTCCCAGACTCGTATCTTGACCTGTATAATGGCAAGGGGATTACATTAGTAGCAGGTGATTTTAATTGCTGCTTTGAACGATTAGACACTAATTATATAGATCTCACATTGGAGGAAGATCTTTCTTGGGACATTCCGCAATTGTCCATACCTCCAATCAAGAAGTGGTCAGAGGCAGCTTTACAGCTCAAAGTTCTATGCCTGGAACAGGGGCTAAGGGCGTTAAATGGAAGAACTGATTCGAATAAGGAGGGAGCTTCCACTTTTAACAATGGGATACGGAGCAGTCGTATAGACTACATCATATTAAATAAAGAGGATTGGTCATCTATCAGGGATATGGTAGTTTTAGAACGGGTAGAAAGTGATCATAACCCGCTTATATTATCTGCCAAGCTACTTGGAAGCAACCGGTCAGAACCAAGCCCAGATGCAATTGAGATTTTTTAAACTAATGATACCAGGAGGGTAAAATGGTCAGAGTGTCTCCTTAAAGAGGATCATTTGGCAGCTATGAGTGAGATGGCTGTCAAGGCCACCACCGACCTCCAGAATTGTGTCACCACGCAGGACATGATGTCTAAAGTTATTCCAAAACATAATAATCTTTTTCACAAGCTTAGATCGTTTTTTATAACTGAGGTAAAGAAAGCGAAACATAGGCCTAAAACTAGGGTGGAGACATGGTATGGTAAATCATGTAGGCAAGCCTATAAAACTGTGGTTATGGCAATTAGATCTAAAGATAGGGACTGGATTAAAAATGCTAGGTGGGCGTACAAGAAAGTGCAACATGAAGCAAAATGTGCTTGGGATGAACAGTACTGGCTGGAGCTGTACCATGCAAGTAGAGATCAGAATATGGGTGGATTCTGGGATCTGGTGAAATGGGGGAAAGGGCGCCCCAGAGAACAACCGCAGAATGATGTTCCACCAGATTTGTGGATATCGCACTTCACAATGCAGTTTGCCAGCCCAACTCCTGATATTGTGCTGTGCTCCTTCATACCGAACTCTCCCCTAGATGCGCTACCCTTAAATTTGTAAGCCTAAAGGAGGTCAAAATAATCCTTAATTCTGTCCCAAAGGGTAGAGCGTCCGGAATGGACAGTGTTCCAGCTGACCTGTATTTGCATGAGAGGAGAGTGTGGGCGCCCTACATTCAGTCCCTTGCTAATGCCATTGCAAAAGGTTCTCCCATACCATATTCATGAACGGTGCCGAGGTTATCCCAATTTACAAGAAGGGGCGTCGCTCGGACCCAGCCAATTATAGGCCTATAAGTCTGATCAATTGCATCCAGAAGGTGATAGCTAGGCTCGTGTTGTCAACGATCCAAACCTGGATTGATGAGGAGGATATCTTGCCCCCCCTCCAAGCTGGGTTCCGATCACACACGAGCACTATAGATCAGGTTTTTCGATATGTTTTAATTTACTGGCGTGTGGTAATCCTTATAGGTGGCACTCTTTTCACGGTTTTTGTCGACCTTAATTCGGCACTTGATTCAAAACCGCGTAGTAAGATGTGGAGTGTTTTCGCTGAACAAGGTATGCCACGCAATGTATTGGCTTTCCTTATTAAACTCCACGAAAATAATGTTGCCAAAGTCTAATGGGAAAAGCAAGGCAAAGTCACGGATAGGTTTCCGATCTGTAGAGGGGTGCGGCAAGGGTGTGTCTTGGCACCAAAACCTTTTTCGTTGTATATCAACAAGGTGATAGAGTATTTTACGAACCACCCTACTGATGCCCCCAAACTAGATGTTAAACCTATCCCTCTGCTTATGTTTGCAGATGACACTTTATTAATATCCAAAACACAGCAAGGTCTGCAGAAGGCTATTGCACGTTTTGAAGTGTTCTGCAAGGACTTTGGTCTTCCTATCAATGTGACCAAGACAAAGTTCATGGTCATGCATAAGCAAAAGACAGTGAGAAGGAGGGTCATTATGAATGGCGAAATGCTGGAACAGACCCAACAGTTTTCCTACCTTGGTATAACCCTGGGTTCTAAGTTGGAATGGAAACCCCATATAAATCAGTTGCCCACTAAACATGCTCAATTAGTAGGATCTTTAATAAAGGAACACCCTGTGTCGGCCACAAAACCTATAGCCCCAGCGCTAAAAATATATAGTACTAACATAAGCGCATCTATTATTTATGGGGCTGAACTATGGGGGTTTAGCAATCTAGTGCAACTCACAAGCTCACAAAATAAGTTTCTGAGGGGGTTAGTTGGCCTTCCACCATCTATGCCACTCTTGCCCCTCCTCTACGATCTGGGCTGCCAGCGACTAGAGGACGTGGCACGTTTTAGACCGGCGGCCTACTGGAAGAGACTCTGGGCTACACCGGAACTCTTACAGTACGTCCAGGCCCTCCTCGTAGTCTGAGGTACAGATACTGCCAATAAAATGTCATGGTTAAGAGAGGTAAAGGCTGTCTATACTACTATGGGACTACTATGGGACTGAGCTTGCAGTGGGAGGACCCAATTGCTAATCCTTTTTTATCTAAAAAAGCTTTCAGAGAGTTATATTGGTCAATAGTTACAATGCGAAACTTTAGTAGCTGTACTGGCCCATCTCTACCAAGAAACTTCATGGAGATTAAACAAGGCACTGCCTATGAGGGCTATTGGGATTTTATTACACTTCCAGGAGACAGGAAACGGTACCATCAATATAGGGTGGGCACCCTCTCTGTCAACTCCTTTACCGGCAAATGGCAAGATAATAATAACAAATGCTGTCCATTCTGTCCATCACAGCCGGAAAGTATAGCCCATATCTTGTTTATTTGCCCTGAGTACAAACATCCCAGGCATAAGTGGCTGAAGCCCATTTGCCTGCAGAAGGGTATTACAACTGGAGTTGAGGCATTAAGGATCCTTTTAACTGACTGTTCAGAACCCATTGCAATTGCTGTTGCTAAATTTCTAGAAAGCGTCTCCAGATATAAAAATGTTTTATTAACTGAAATGCTAATTATGCACGATTCCGTCTGTGATGCTTATTGATTGATCTTCGACCTTGGATTTCTATATATTTTTTAACTTATTGTATAGGGTCTTAAATTATGTTTTGAACTTAATTTATTCTATATAGTATGGATTAACGGAACAATTTAATTATCTGGTAGCGCTGCTTTGTGATCCTATTGTATTGTATATGTTTGTTATTTGGATTTTAATAAACTTCTTTTATGATATACTAGCAGCCCGTCCCGACCTTGTCCGGGAGCAATCAGGCTTCAGGGCCCTTACATTGTCTGTGGGTCTCCCGGAGTAGCAGCCCGTCCCGACTTTGGTTTCAGGGCTCCCGCCCCGACATTATCCGTGGGTCCCCCGGAGCCTTACCTCATCCGCCGCACCTCCCCGCGCTCCTGAGTTCACCGGCCCGCCGCTCCTCCCAGCCTGTCCGCCGCTCCTCACCGCTCCTCCCGCCTGTCCGCCGCTCCTCCCCACGCTCATGTCCGCCACTCCTCCTAGCGCTCCTGGACGCCGCTCCTCCTCGCGCTCCTGATTTCAGCATGCAAGTCGCGGCCGGCGCTACTACTTTTTTTTTTCTCGTACATTTTTTAAATAACTTATATTTTTTAAATTTATACAGCCTATGTCCATCTGCACACCCTGACAATTACAACGATGTATCGGGTGTGTGGATTGGCGAGGTGGTTCCCGAGTTTACCCGCCTCAAAGGTTCAAAGTTCTTCCTTTATAATAGTAGTATAGTGTCGTGGAGTGAGCGTAGCGGGCCGGAAAAGCAGGCGAGGAGGCTGTATGTAGTGGGCAATAGTTGGTTTTTATTACGAAAGCACAGTACAGATAGTTCCAACAGGCGGATGGTGAGGCTCCAGGCGATGGACTCCGCGTCGGGACTTCTCTTGCTTCTCGGCGTCCGCGGATGGTCCGGGGAAGGTTCCGATGATGGGGAGGTTCCCAGGAGGACCGGAAGAGAGGAAAAACAAGGGACCATTAGTCCTATCCAGCAAGTACTGAGACTTAACTGTTCACCGTCACCGGGGTAGTGCAAGAAGGGCCGGAAAGAGACAGTGCGGGAAGGAAGGTACCAGGAGTACGGAATATAGGTCGGGAAAATAGAGAGGGTGCTGGGGTGGGGCGTGAGAGTAACGGAAGGTATCTTGGAGTGAGGTGCTATATACGTATAATACAGTGCAGGGGCGGTGAGACTATGAAGAGAGGGAATATGTACAGGGACTTTAACACGGACTCCTAATGAGTAGGGATAAAGAAGGCAAAAGGCACTCACGCGGTCCGCCGTAACTCTCCAAGTGAGTTACGGCCGCTCTCCAGCCACCTCCGAGGGACTCCACCACTCCTCTGTCCACACTTCTTCCTCGCACGTCTGTTCTCCTTCTCCGTCTCCGTCTCCAGCCAGAGGGTCCTGCCACGAAACTCCGACGGCGTGTTGTGTTGAATCCCTGTTTTTATCCTGTGCTGGCTCTGCCTGTGGGGCGGGACTTCCGGGGTCAGCGTGATAAGGTTCCTCCTGCCCTGTCGCTCTGGTTGGATCCTGTAGGAGAGAGAAGGGCGGGGTTTCGTTGGTGATGGCTGGTGTTCGGCTTCCTGTCTCTGTTGCGGCGTTTTGATGACATGAAGTCAGTTCCGGGGGTGCCGGACAAGGTACGAGAGGGGGAAGGCGGCCTCTTGGTAGGGGTCTGCGGGTCGTCTCCTCACATCCCCTTCCCCTAGCTGTCCTTCTTGTAGTGGAGGGAGAATGCAGGTACCGGGACAGAAAATCCGCATTACCTTGGTCAGAGCCCTTTCTATGCTTGGTTTGGAAATGAAAGGGCTGGAGGGACAAGAACCAACGTAGAACCCGGTCATTATGCCCTTTGTTCCGAGCCATCCACTCCAGAGGGGCGTGGTCCGTGTAGAGGATAAAGTCTCTACCCTCTAAGTAGTACCGCAGGCTTTCCACTGCCCATTTGATGGCTAAGGCTTCTTTTTCTACTACAGCATATTGTTTTTCACGGGGGAATAGTTTGCGGCTCACATAGAGTATGGGACGTTCGTTCCCCCGGGCATCTTTCTGGGATAATACGGCCCCTAATCCATAATCCGACGCATCCGTTTGTAGGATGAAAGGGATCGAATAATTCGGGGGTACCAATACAGGCCCGGAGGTCAAGGCGCCTTTAAGGTCGGTAAAGGCACGCCAAGCTTCCGAGGAGGGATTCCGGAGCATTTCATCAGACCGGTTTGATTTTTTTAGCAGGTCCGTAAGGACCGCCGCTCTTTGGGAAAAATTGGGCACAAAGCGCCTATAATACCCAAGGAGTCCCAAGAAGGCCCGGAGATCCTTCTTTGTTTGGGGAAATGGAAGAGACCGGATGGCCGCAGTTTTGCTGTCTTGGGGTCTTATCAGGCCGTCCCCCAAAAGAAACCCCAGGTATTTTACCGTTTTCGCCACCAATGTGGTTTTGGCTGGATTGATGGCGAATCCGTATGAACCTAAGGAGGAGATGACACTGGAAAGGTGCCTTAAGTGTTGGGGCCAGCTGTCGCTGAAGATGACGATGTCATCTAGATAGGCGCCTGCGTAAGAGGTATGGGACCTCAGGACGTGGTTCATAGCACGTTGGAAAGTGGCGGGAGCGCCATGAAGACCGAAGGGCATGACTAAGAATTGGTATAACCCATCAGGGGTAGAAAAGGCCGTCTTCTTTCTGTCTTGTTCCCGGAGGGGTATCTGCCAGTACCCCTTGCAGAGATCGAGAGTTGAAATGAATTTCGCCTGTCCTATTTTTTCAATCATTTCATCCACCCGGGGCAAGGGATAGGTGTCGAAGTTAGAGACCTTATTGACTTCCCGGAAGTCAATGCAAAAACGTACCGAGCCGTCGGGTTTCGGTACCAAAACAATAGGGGAGTTCCACTCGCTGACTGAGGGCTCAATTATACCCATTTGCTGCATGGCTTCTATTTCCTGAAGGATAACATTCCTACGGGCTTCTGGCACTCTATAAGGCCTCAGGCGGACCACTTTCCCCGGTTCTGTTTCTATCTTGTGTTCAGTGACCGTGGTTCGACCAGGGGAGGAGGAGAAGACGTCTTTCAGGGGTTCCAAAGTGTGTCGTAGTTCCTGGACTTGTACAGGGTGTAGTTCTGAGTCCAGACAAGGGTCGAAAGAAAGTGCGAGGTTTCTATTGGTTCCCGACAGCACCGGACGGGGTCCTTCCCACTTTTTTAGCAGGTTGACATGAAAGATTTGGGAGGTGCCCCGTGTGGGGTCCAATTCTACCTCGTATGTGACTGGTGTCACCTGCCGAAGGATGGGGTAGGGTCCTTGCCATTGTCCCAGTAATTTCTGATCTGACGAGGGCATCATAAGGAGAACTAGGTCGTTAACAGAAAAGACCCGACTGCGAGTGCCCTTATCATATTGTCTCTTTTGGTTGTCCTGGGCGCTCTCTAGATTTTGTCTGACGATATCACGGACCATAGACAGGTGGGTTTTTAGGTTTTCCATATATTCGGGGAGAGGACGGGTCCGGTCTGGTTCAGCTTCCCACGCTTCCTGGGCCATGTCCAGCAGGGTACGAGGGGGTCGTCCGTACAGTAATTCATATGGGGAGTACCCGGTGCTGCTCTGGGTTTTGCAACGAATCGCGAACAAGGCCAGAGGAAGCATATCTTCCCATCTCTTTGCTTCTAGGCCTAAGAGTTTTTTCAGGGTCTGCTTTAGGGTGGCGTTGTATCGTTCTACCAGTCCGTCTGTTTGCGGGTGATAAGCAGACGTCCGGATTTGTTTGATTCCCAACTCCGAACATACCCGTTTCATAAGGGCTGAAACAAACGGCGTGCCCTGGTCGGTGAGTATTTCCCGTGGGAAGCCAACCCGAGAAAACAAGGTGATCAGGGCTTTTGCTATAGCCTGGGTAGTAGGTTGGCGGAGGGGTATGGCCTCCGGAAAGCGGGTGGCATAATCGACTATGACCAACGCATAGCGACACCCGCTACGGGAGGGCAAGAGGGGACCGATTATGTCCATCCCTATGCGGCTGAAGGGCACATCTATGATAGGGAGGGGTTGTAAAGGGACCCGGGGTGGCCTGTGTCGACTGTTCTTTTGGCATACTATGCATTCGCGACAATAGGTCTTGATCCTTAGATACACCCCGGGCCAATAGAATTTCTCCAAGATGGCCTGGCTGGTTTTCTCGTCCCCGAAATGTCCTCCCAGAAGATGACTGTGTGCCAGGAAAAGGACTTTGTCTTGGAAGGGGCCGGGGATAAGCAACTGTGCATTCTGTTGGGGCCCCCCTTTTCGGTATAACAACCCGTTTTTCTTAAAAAAGTAAGGACCTACTTGTAGAGGGTCTTCGTGATCAAGTGCTTTTCCCCAGGCTTCCTGTAGGAGACGATCTTCCTGCTGAGCAGCCCTGAACTCTCGGTCAGTCTGCCATGGGTGCTCTTCAATGACGGTGGGATAAGCGCTGACGTGCTCTTTTTTTTCTCTTCTTTTCTGACTCCTAGGTTTGTGGGGTTTGGGATCGGGTACTTGATCGGGATCTTCAGGATAGGGGGCGTCTTTCCACCACTGGGTCAGCGAGTCGGAAGTCTTTTGTAGGAGCATTGGTAGTCCCGGATAATCGCTCCCTAGAATGGCTTGTTCCGGCAGAGTGGGTACAAGGCCCACGGTGAGAGAGGTGCCGGGGTCTTGGGAATGCTGGACTCGTACCTGAGTCGTGGGGTATCGCTTGGTGTCCCCGTGCACACATTGGATGGCTACCACCCCCGTAGGATTGCTGAGGGGCTGTGCAAGGTCCTGTGGTCGTAGAACACTCTGCCGGCATCCGGTATCGACGAGGGCCCTCAGTGGCTGTCCGTTGATGGATACTGGACAGTAGAACGGCGGCGGGGTATAGCCAGGAGGGGTACACAAATAGTTTCTGACAAAGCCGACCTCCATTGGCTCCTCTTTCTGCGGGCACATCCGTGCGATGTGTCCGAACCCTCCACAGGAGTAGCACTGAGGTCCAGGAGCTGGGGTTCGGAACACTACCGGGGAGGGGAATAGGGGTGTTGGTTCAGGTCGACGGCCCTGGGGAGGTCGCGTCGGGCGAGTAGTCGCCGCTGGCAAGGGCCTGTGGGGGTGGTCGTCCCTACCCCGTTGGAGTTCCTGTGCCCTGCTATGTGCCGACGCTATCTCTATGGCAGTCTCCAGCGTGAGTCTGGAGTGCTGCCTCACCCAGCGCTGGGTGGCCGGGTGCAAGGAGTTAAGGAATTGTTCCAAATAAATCTTCTCCAGAATATTGTCCTTGGTGGAGGTTTCGGGGCGCAACCACCGGTTTGCGAGATCCCGGATCCGGAAGGAGAGAGCTCTGGGGTTCTCTTGGGGTTTTTCTCTGGCCTGGCGTAGTTTCACCCTGTAGGTATCGTCGTCAATGCCAAGGCGTTCTAATATACATCTTTTAATGTCTGCATAGGGTGTATTACCCTGGATGTTAGCCTGTTGATATGCGGCTTGGAGGTCACCGGTGAGGAGTGGACCCAGATACTGACCCCAACGATCAACAGGCCAATTAGCGGCTTGTGCTATCCTCTCGAAGTTTGTGAAAAAGTAGTCCGGGTCTTCTCCGGGGATATACTTTTGAAGGACCACAGAGGGGAGCGAGGTCATCGGCCTTTGTTGGCCCAGCGCGTCTGTTAACTTGGTCATGGTCTGTTCATGGGTCGCCCCCTGACCCTTCAGGACATCGTGGAGCTGTCCTCTGTCATTTTCAGCAGTCTTCAGGAACTGCTCCATAAGTTTCCCGAATTGTTCTTGGGATTCCGCCATCTGCTTCACTACGGCCTCCATACCTCCAGCAGATCCCACTTCTGACACCAGATGTCGTGGAGTGAGCGTAGAGGGCCGGAAAAGCAGGCGAGGAGGCCGTATGTAGTGGGCAATAGTTGGTTTTTATTACGAAAGCACAGTACAGATAGTTCCAACAGGCGGAAGGTGTGGCTCCAGGCGATGGACTCCGCGTCGGGACTTCTCTTGCTTCTCGGCGTCCGCGGATGGTCCGGGGAAGGTTCCGATGGCGGGGAGGTTCCCAGGAGGACCGGAAGAGAGGAAAAACAAGGGACCGTTAGTCCTATCCAGCAAGTACTGAGACTTAACTGTTCACCGTCACCGGGGTAGTGCAAGAAGGGCCGGAAAGAGACAGTGCGGGAAGGAAGGTACCGGGAGTACGGAATATAGGTCGGGAAAATAGAGAGGGTGCTGGGGTGGGGCGTGAGAGTAACGGAAGGTATCTTGGAGTGAGGTGCTATATACGTATAATACAGTGCAGGGGCGGTGAGACTATGAAGAGAGGGAATATGTACAGGGACTTTAACACGGACTCCTAATGAGTAGGGATAAAGAAGGCAAAAGGCACTCACGCGGTCCGCCGTAACTCTCCAAGTGAGTTACGGCCGCTCTCCAGCCACCTCCGAGGGACTCCACCACTCCTCTGTCCACACTTCTTCCTCGCACGTCTGTTCTCCTTCTCCGTCTCCGTCTCCAGCCAGAGGGTTCTGCCACGAAACTCCGACGGCGTGTTGTGTTGAATCCCTGTTTTTATCCTGTGCTGGCTCTGCCTGTGGGGCGGGACTTCCGGGGTCAGCGTGATAAGGTTCCTCCTGCCCTGTCGCTCTGGTTGGATCCTGTAGGAGAGAGAAGGGCGGGGTTTCGTTGGTGATGGCTGGTGTTCGGCTTCCTGTCTCTGTTGCGGCGTTTTGATGACATGAAGTCAGTCCCGGGGGTGCCGGACAAGGTACGAGAGGGGGAAGGCGGCCTCTTGGTAGGGGTCTGCGGGTCGTCTCCTCACATATAGATATATCGAAATAAAGACTTATTGAATTGAATTGATAACAGATCGCCTACAGCGCAAGCGCTGTTTAGGCTCGACCTAAAAATGGACTTCTTTTAGGTAGATTTACACATGCAACATACAAAAAATCATATTATATCTATTTATCGCAAAAAAAAGGTAAGAGAAGCAAAAAACAGTAGGAAAAAAGTTCCTTAGAATGCTTCGAATCAGCCCTATATAAAACTAGCATAAAACTAGCAGCTTTTTGCTCATCTGGCTCTTCTTTGCCTTCCTGTTTGTTGGATGTAGATGTTTTACCTCAATTTCCATTGGGCAAAAAGTCTTTCCTTTCCTCTAGATGTCCACACTCCATGCTGCATTTGTCCACTGTTCCTTTCCCTCCTGTGTCAGCTTCCAGACACTTCCCTCGGACTATGCAAAGTTGGAAAGGAAAGGAGAAACAAAAACATTGCGCCTCTTAACGCATCCTTTCAAATGGCGTTAAAGTTTGGCACTAAATCCTGTCTACTACTGTTTGTAGATAGGGTTTTGTGGCAAAAGGCATGGGTGGTAGTATGAGAATGCCCATGTACCACCCATGTAATATCCCTTAGGCGCTAAGCAATGCAAAACAGTGGTTTGCGCTACTTTGCATCACTTTCCGGGTACTTTTCTGCGCAAAACAAGTTTTGCACTGGAAAGTAAATTAGGAAAAACACATCTTGTGCTGGTTAGCATCACTGATTTTTTCAATGAATATTTTGCCATTAATGATACCCCTTCTATTCCTACCCACACTATTTGGGATGCATTTAAGGCCACAGCTAGGGATTTCGTCATCAATTATGTGGCTAAGAAACGGAAGACCGCTCGTAAGCATACTAGCGATCTTCTCCAAAAAATTAAGGGTTTGGAGCACTCCTACTATACCTCTCATTCGAAGGAAAGCTTGACAGCTCTTATTGATGCTAAGTTGAAATTTAACAAAAAATCCACAGAAGACGCTTCTCTCTACCTATTGAAATCTAGTTCGAAATTTTATGGTGGGAAAAATAAAGCGGGGAAACTTCTGGCTAATGAAACACAATAAGTTGAATATTGAATCTATATTTGATGATAATGCCGCTCTTAAGCATAAAGACAATGATATTCTAGATGAATTTTCCCGTTTCTACTCTACCCTTTATTCCTCTGAGACTCATCCTACTCCCCAATCTCTTTTTAATTTTTTCTCTTCTATTCACCAACCAGACCACTTCCCTATTGACTTAGCCTCTTTGGAATTGGACATTTCCCAACAAGAATTTCTTTCCGCTCTCCAATCTCTCCAAAAAGACAAAGCTCCCGGGCCTGATGGGTTCACTGTTGAATTTTATCTTCATTTTTCCAAATTGCTAATGCCTAAATTACATTCCCTCATAGCTTCATTTGTTACCCTTGGCAGCTCTTCAGGTACCTATTCTGATGCTCATATCTGTATCATCCCTAAGGAAGGGAAAGATACTCGCTATTGTAAAAATTATAGACCAATCTCCCTTGTCAACATTGATTATAAGATATATGCTAAATCACTTGCAACTCGATTAGACCCCTTTCTACATGACTTACTCAGCCTGAGCAATCTGGATTTGTTAAGGGAAGCTTTATTACTGATAACACTAGGCTTCTTTTTAATGTTTTATCTAAATCCTCACGCTTTCAAAATTCTCTGGCGGCTATTGCCTTAGACGCAGAGAAAGCGTTCGATAGAGTAGAATGGACCTACCTTTTTTCTGCCCTTAAATGATTTGGTTTCGGCCCTAAGTTTATATCCTTAATTTCCTTTCTTTATTCCAATCCCAGAGCAGCGGTCTGTGCAAATGGTCTGGTTTCCTCTTTTTTTGATTTAGGTAGAGGTGTACGGCAAGGATGTCCTTTATCCCCGTTTCTTTTTAATTTAGCTTTGGAACCCTTTCTTTCTAAACTTAGACAAAACTCTAACATACAGGGCTTTCAAACACCACAATCACACATCAAACTAGCTGCTTATGCAGATGACATTTTACTCTTTATCTCCTACCCTACTGACTCTATTCCCGCGTTCCTTGCTGAAATGCGTGAGTACTCGCAGATTTCTGGCTACAAGCTGAATAATGATAAATGCGAAATTTTACCTCTCACAAAATATACCTTCAAACCAGATTTTGTTTCCTCCAATATCACCTGGAGTCCTTCCCACATCAAATACCTAGGCTTCCATGTCACTCCCTCCATTGCAGATACGGTTTCACTTTGTCTCAACAAATGCATCCAGAAATTCTCTGATCTCACCACCAGATGGCACCCACTTTACCTTTCATGGTGGGGGCGCCTTGATACCATTAAAATGATGTTATCCCCTATTGTCCTGTATACTATTTCTAATATTCCGGTTCCCATTCCCATGAAGTTCTTTAAGAAGATTAACACCATTCTTTCCTCTTTTCTTTGGTAGGGCAAAAAATCCTGTATGTCTCTCCTTCGATTAACACATCCTAAATTAGAAGGCGGGGTCAACTTCCCTGACTTTCCTACCTATCACAAGGCCTTCCTTCTGCGCCAGATCTCCTTTTGGCTACGAGACCCTGATGAGCCCTGCCCTTTATGGGTTACAATAGAACTTCTCTCTCTTTCCCCCTTTACTTTTGCTGAATTTCTATCTTTTTCTCGTAAACCACAGCTATCATCCACTCCCATACACAAATTTACTGTCAAGTTACTTTCAGCCTCCTTAACAGCTCCTCCCTCCTCTATTGCTGATTTTTTATCTACTACCAGTCTCCTTATCAATAACAAATCTTTTTATTGGAAATCTTGGAGGCAGAAGGGATTAATTTGGGTTTCTCAACTCTTTTCTCACTCCACTTTCTTACCTTTTTCAACACTTCACCAATCTTTTAATCTCCCCGCTTCCTTTGCACGCAACTATCTCGCACTCAAAGAAGCGGTTATGTCCACTTATTCCCAGATCCAGCATTCTCACAATCTCTCTACATCTCCTAACCTTGTCTCACAACTACACTCCTTATTAACTATCACCTCCAAAGCCTCTCTCATTTACACATTCCTTTGTGCCAAACCTTCTCCTCGTCCAAAGTCTAAGGTTGAGCAACAATGGGAATGCAACTTTGCTACCTCTTGGCCCATCCCTTTGTGGGACAAGTTATGGACCAAGATTCGCAAATCCTCTAGATCTGCCACTTTAAAACAGACACTATTTTTCATCTACAATAGACTTCTTTTTACACCACAGTTGCTGGGTAAGAACTTCTCTTCCGTCCCTGACCTTTGTTGGTCCTGTTCCTCACCCAATGCAACTCTTATTTCATATGCTCTTTTCTTGCAATGTCATTCATGATTTCTGGAAACAAATCTGGTCCCAAATTAATGTTATTTTTCATACTCAAATTTCTTTTTCTTTTACCCACATTTTTTTAGGCAGTTTCTCTCCTTGTTGGGATCACGTTACTTTTGATATGCAAAATATTGATTTATTGATAGCTGTTGCATTCCAACAAAGTACTGTTAATTGGAAGAATTTTACAAATATTTCTTTCAAACCATGGTGGTATAATGTTTGTCATAACCATAGGCTTGATACTGCCTTTGTTTTTCCTCTTCATATGGCAATGAAGCGCACCAATTTATGGCTTCCCATAACATTATACTTTGATGCTTGTGCTAAAAAATCATTTCATTTATCACCCATTCAGTAAGAAGTCTCAAAGCCTCCCTGATTGACCTTGTTGTTCCTATATACTTTAGCTTTTAACAGATTTTATTCTTGTTGCCTTTTCATTCTTTTATTGTATAACCTCATTTATTCCTTTACAGTCAGTCTACCTCTTATTTTTCGTGCAATGCTTTTCTAGAATCTTTTTGTTTCTTTTCTATATTACCTATGTATATTGTATTGACACCTCTTATTGTTCAATAAACTTTTTCTTAACTTAAAGACGGATTTATAGGATAAAAATAGAGGGTTTCATTTAGTATAATAAGATTCTACCTTTTCCAATACCTCCTCAAAATTTAATTTGAGGTATTTTGCTGGAATTGGTAAACTGCAAATCTCAGTATTTAATCTTTGTTTGGATCCACATAGATTCTAGGTCTTTAAATAATCTTTAACACACTTAAGTGTGTATTTGGAACAATAGCAACTACTGGATCCGCCTCAGTACGGATTTAGGAGTTGCCATGGGTCCTAAACTTCAGCAAATACTATACTTAATTTTGTTGATGCTGGACAAACCATGCTGTTGATTTTATTGGATTTGCCCTCGGCATTTGATACCATCTCACCAAATAAGCTATTTAACCGACTTCAAGAATTCGGGGTAACAGACTGTGCACTGAAGCTGCTGGCCTCCTTCCTAGCTGATAGATCACAAAAAGTTAAGATGGACCAATTTTAATCAGACCCAATCCTGAATTGTTGTGTAGTTCCACAGGGTTCCTCTTTTTAATATATATGTCTCCCTATTGGCAAGTCATGTTATATGCTTTGGGATGGAGGTAATATCTTATGCAGATGACACACAATTGATTGTGTCCATTACAGAAAATATAGAGGCCTCAGCCGCCCATTTTAACAACTGTATGATGTTAGTGGCACTCTAGATGAAAGACAACTACCTTCAACTAAATGGGGACAAAACAGAGGTTTTGATGTTTAGTAATAATCATCCCATATGGACCCATTCATGATGGCAAGAAATGTCGGGATCATGTCCCTGCCCAGTTGAATCAGCAAGGAATCTTGGTGACATAGTTGACACCACCCTATCATTCAATCTTCAGGTTAATAGGACTGTGTCATCTTGCTTTTGGGTCACAAGAATCCTTAGAAAAATATTTCCATTTTGCTCTCTTACCGCACAGAAGCAAACCGCTGTAGCATTGATCTTGTCTAAGATGGAATACTGTAATGCCCTTTTTAGTTATAAATAGGGCCTCCATCAATAAACTACTACTTGTGCAGAATGCAACAGCAAGATTGGTCTTTGATGTTCCAAAATATCATTCAATTTCGGCTGCCATCAAGAAATTGCATTGGCTCCCAGCAGAAGGCCTTGTGTTTTGTGCATAAGGGACTGCACAATTCAGGACCAGAGGGAATCAGGCAAATCTTTCACTGGGTTCAGTTAATAAAAATGGCTGCCTGTCTCGAATTATAGGAGGTCACGATCGATGGGGTGGAAGAGCTTTCTCTGTCGCAGTCGCCAAGTTTGGAATACTCTTCCTCATTTTATTTCATGTGTCGAACCACATCTTCCTTTTTGTAAGGCCTTGAAGACCTGGCTCCTTGCTTTGTAAAAACTGATCTATGAAGACTCATTACTCCTAACAGATAGCAGAAGTGTTTGCAGCACCTTGACGCCTTCAGGTATAGGGTCGCTCTATATAAATTAATCATTCATTCACAATATTTATTTAGGGCCAACATTTTATATTCATCCAGATTCAATTCATAACCTGAGGCAGCAGCAAACTGTTGGACCTCAATTTGAAAAGCCGTATTAGAAATAGGGCATGATTTAGATCTTGGCAGATGGGTTACTCTGTCACAACGGTGACAAATATTCCGTCCGCCGAAATATAAATCCTATAGGATACAATGAGACTTATATTTCGGCACACAGGACATCCGTCACCGTTCTGAGGGAGTAACCCATCCATCAAGAACTAAATGAGGCCCTAAGTTGGGTTAGCTAGATAAAGGAGAATATCATCAGCCTATACTGAGAATTTTAATTGTGAGTCATTATATTGGAAACCAGAATGTAGCTGTTTTGTTTGAATCCTAATAAAAATGGTTCTAATGATAATATAAATAAAAGAGGTTGAAAGGGATATCCTTTGCACACTCCACTATGTAAGGTTTTCCTCGGATATCAGTGTACCTTAAATAAATGAAAAGACAAGAGGCAGTGGGTAAAATGGGAACAAGTTGGTTTAATTAAATGCTTCAGCTGGGGAGCCTCAACAGAGTGCGTCTGCTTAAAGTCTCTTGTCATGTAAAATTGTGGATGCTGTTTTATACAGTTCATGCAGTACAATAAAGCAAATTTCCATATTCCCAAAAAGTATCTCAGTCATAAATCAACAAATGCAGGCATCTGATAAGGATACAGATGACTCTTAACCTCTCAGAGGTATGTGCCAGTGTGTATGTGTCCAGATGTCCAGCGTGAGATGCATGTAATCGCTACGTTTGGTGTGCATGTCGTCTAGATTGGTTGAGGGTTTCTATCTACATGTGATATCCAGTTTTTTTGCTATTTTGGGGAACGCAAGCCCCATGGCCAAATGTGTTTATTGGGGACAATTTCCTCTGACCATTTTGTGGTGCAACTATATATCTGTGGGATAAATCAGGGTTTTCCCTGGGCACGCATTTGCCTTTAGGTTAAGAGAGACTCCACCTGTGACCTCGTATTTGATAGGCGTGGCTGTAGGTTGTAGAACTTGTCTAACCAAGTATCTCTCACATAGGGATGATGTGGATGTCATCTTGGGTGAAACCAATAGCAATGATACAAGTTCATTGGAACTCCTGAAAATAATATGGCAGTCACAGGTATCTTTTTTTTGACATCCTAAATATTATGCATACGGTTGTCACAGCATTCATTGACATTGTTCTTACTGGTATTGACATGGTTAAGTTTGCTAAAGTCATAACGTACATCACCATTGTCATTACTAGTAACAGTTTGTCATCTGAGCATGGATTATGACATACATTGATCTCGCTATTGCTGGTATCGGAGCTACTGGGCGGGTGCAGGTTATGACATACATTAACATTGCAGTGACGGGCACTGGCATGTTTGTTTGGGCACAGGTTACAGCATACTTTGTTATTGCATTTATTTGCATTGCCATTGTCAGACCTGTACACATCACAGTAATCATTGACACCCTATTCACTCATTCCAAATTTGGGAAGATAATCAGAGGTCACATTTTTATTGACAAAAATAGCTGCTTTATGAGAGGAATAGAGTAAAGAGAAGAGGTTCAACATTTGTGGACCAAAACAAACCACTTTCGCAATTCAAACATAAATTGCCAACTAACTCGGTCCCAAGTTTTTCTGGCATGTAAAAGAATGAGAGCTAATTCATGAAGCAGTTTAAAGGCCTTTTCAAGCACATGAAAAAGGCATAGAGTATTAGCTGTCGAAAAAATACAGGCCTTTATAAATCAAACTTGTTTTTGACTAATCATATGGGGGAATGGCGGTTCCAAACGTAGTGCTAAAACGTTGGCAACATTTTTATAATCAACATTAACTATGGATATGAGACAATAATTATCGCATAATTGTTTATCTTTGTTTTCTATGGGAATCAGAGAAATAAGAGCCT
The DNA here is from genome assembly GCF_964263255.1 of Lissotriton vulgaris. Taxonomy (NCBI): domain Eukaryota; kingdom Metazoa; phylum Chordata; class Amphibia; order Caudata; family Salamandridae; genus Lissotriton; species Lissotriton vulgaris. The sequence goes on along the minus strand of NC_141689.1, from coordinate 265,187,189 downwards.
CTTGAAAAGTGCTGGATGCAATTTGGGAACAAACAAAATAATGGTATAGTTTAAGGATCCATGGAAAGAGAAGTGCTGAAAAGTGGGAATAAAATGCAGATGTAAATCCATCTGGTCCTGCAGATTTATTAGGTTTCAATGTTTTGATGGCTACTGCAATATCTTGAAGGGCAATGTAAGATTCCTAGTGGAAAAATCAACATAATTAAAGGTAGGTTTAGAAATGGAGTTTAAGTAAGTTGCAATATGTGAAACATAGGGTATAAATTCAGGAATATATGAGGATTTATAGAAAATAGAAAATGTTAGTATGTCTTCATTCTTATTAAGTAATTGGTTATTTTAGTTCTTAATGGAATGTATCTTTTTATGTTCTTGTTTTGCTTTTAAATGAGTAGCTAAGAATTTATCTGTCTTAATCTGACCCCCATAACATCTACATGTTCTCTAAGTATGATTGAGGAAGCCTCTTCAGTAGATAGTTTGTTAAATTCAAATTTGGCTTTGGAAAGGTCCTGTAGTGATTTAGGAGACTTAGATTGCTAAAATGTGTGTTATGGACCTTTGTTTTCCTTTAGTAGGGATTTAGAAGCAATGTCAGCTTGATTCCTTTTCCATTGTGTACAATGTGAAAAGTAAAACCTCTAGCAGAGGCCTCAGAAGAATCCCATATAATATGTGTAATGGGGTGTCTTGAAGAGTATTCAGTGTAAAGAAATCATTAAAGAGGTTCATGAATTGTGTGGTAAACAAAGGATCTAAAAGAGGGGAATTTTAAAATCTCAATTTTTTTATGAGATAGAATTGGTAATAAATCAAAATCAGCGATACTGGGAGCATAGTCAGAAATCAAGATGGAACCAATTTCTGTAAGAGTGAGATGTTGAGCTGGTGATTTGGAGATGAAGATATTGTCAATTCTGGATTGAGTGCTATACATTGGGGAGAAGCAGGTATAATATATTGCTGTAAGTTTAGCAATTCTTCATGAATCAGTCAGTGACTTTTGTAATATAGTAGAACAAAAGGATTTATGCATTGTAGAGGGAACAACATTGACTTTAGACAATCTATCCAAAATTGGGTCAACAATCAGATTGCAATCCCCTCCTATAATATAATTTTCACCTGTAATAGTCAAGATTTATTTCATAATATCAGACCAAAAGGAGTTATTTACCATTGGGGGACCATAAAAAATTAAAATTGATATAGGAATCTTGTCATTTAACAGATCAACTGCAATACATCTACCCTATGTTTCTGTGGATTGGGACATAGTTGTAACATTGAGTTTTTTGTAAACGAGAATTATAGTACCAATTTTCTTCTGCATTGCCAGAGAGAAAAGTACATGACAAACCCAGTATTCCTTTAATTTTATAGCTGCAATATCGCTTAAACATGCTTCTTGAAGAAGTGCAATGTCTGTGTAGGTTGGATAGATGTGAGAGAACTCTCTCCCTTTGGATTAGATTATTTAGAGATTTAACATTCCAGCAGATTAGTCTGAATTACAACAATAATAAAATGGTAGAAAAAAGCAGTGCTTACAATGATACAAACAATAAGTTGATGAGTCAAATGTATTATTTGAAAGCAAAAAGATATTTCTGCAAAATAGAACGTGCAAAGAGAATGAGGAGAGACAGTGCAAAGACTAGTAAAAGAGATGAAACAGGAAAAGGACATGATAAACAAATAATGAACAAAAATACAGCACAGCTCATAAAACTGATGACTGTAAAACATACCCAGGGAAGGGAAATTGAAGAAAGCATAGGGTGCAGGGGACACTACCAGAAACAAGATGGACACAGGGACACTCCGAACGGTCAGAACATTAGGGCAATATATTGTGGTATATATAGAAGCTGTTAAGAAAACAATAGCAACCAGGAGAAGTAGGAATAAGAAAAAAACTATAAACAAATACTGTTTAATAATAGAGAAAAAACTATCAATTGATATTTATTCCATTACCTCCTCTCTACAATTACAAAGAAAATATTTAAATTTTGCAGGTTGGTGTGTTGTCTTTAGAGGTTACTTTGAAATGGTAAAAAGTAAGTGAGGCCATTTGTAGCGTTGATGGCTCTGAGCTGTGGGTGAAGATCCAGAATTACTTTACATATGTCATCTGTGATCTTTGCAACGTCCTGAGAGAAATAAAGGTCATGTGCTGACTCGAGAGCTGGGAATCCCCTTTCGAGTGTCCGTGTCAACTCAACATACTGTAATTCTGGACAAATTACTTATTCTCCCTGTGCCCATGGACAGCGCCTGGATACCTTCACGGGTGATAAGAAACACTATAAAAATCTACCAAATTATGTTTTATCTGTTTAGTTACTTTTTCTGCATTTAGAAGTGTGATGAAGTCAGTGTGTTCCAAAAATAGGATGATGATACGTCTAGGGTTAGAAGTGGTTCTGGGACCCAATATGTGAGCACGTTGGATGTTGATAGAGGTAGACGGAGAAAGATCCAGGACTTCCAGAATGAACGTTTTGAAGAATTGGAGGGGGTCAGTACCCTTCACATTTATCAGTAGATCATAAATTCACATATTATTTTTCCTGATCCTATTTTCAAGATCTTCAGTCTGCCTTTTTTGGTTGTCTCTTTCCGAATGCATTTTGTGAATCGAGGTTGCAAAGTCCTGGATAGCACTGTCCTGTTCTTCTAGCTCGGAGACACAAATGACCATTTGTCTTTAAGATTAATGAGGTGTTTTAATTGTATCCTTAATTAAAGGCTTAAAAGCTCTCATTTACTCTAGTATTATTTCCATAGAGAAAGGATAAGGTTTTACTGGAGAGGGAGGATCTTTCTTTGGACACTCATTTGAAAGTGATGGCAAAGATCTCTCTGACAGTTAACATTTTGGAATCACCACAGGCGCATGACTACGAGGAAGACCTGTGCTTCCACCATGGATACTATAGATTTATTTCTTGAAGATTAGAAGAAGTTGTGAACTTGTGAGAAGGCTTAAGATGATATATGCAGAGGTTTCCATCTGCATATTCTCCCCATAAAATGGGCTTCCACATGAAACTTGAGTAAACATGCTTAAATTAAAGTATTAATGTGCAGAGAGGAGAGGTGAAGAGAAATGTACAATGTAAAAACAGTACACAATATCACATCACTTACAACAGTATTTTTGAGGCAAAATGATACACTGTAATATGAGAAACCCATATAACACATATCTAAAAAGAGCATCATCAAGTAAACGAATTATAACGTGAGAAAGCTAACGCATGCTGAAAACACACACATTGGGGGTCATGATAAAATAAAAACCTAAGAAAGTCAAGTTTCTCACAGAGATTAGCTAAAATGGCATAAGGATTTAAGAAATACACTCTAGATGAGTGGAAATTATCAAGCAAAGAAAAACCTTATAAAGTAGTTTGAAAGTTCTGACACTTTTCTAGTGCACTGACAGAGCAGCAACAATGTGTCTGTTAGTTAGAGAAATAAAGTAGAACTTTAGGAATGCCAATGCAACAAGATGTAAGTCTAGATAGAGAGTTTTTTGCTAAACCTAAGGATCCAAAACCAGAGTGCTTCTTGAAAAAAGAGTCAAATATTATGCTGCATGTTGAGGGAAGCATAAAATGATGACCATTGGCAGAAAAGGTTTATTATAGCGTCAGAAGTGCCAAAACACCAACAGGGATTTCAGTGCATAAAAAGATTTACTTGCCCCTCATATGATATCAAAAGCCAGGCATTTCCTGTGGGCAAGAAATGAGAATTTTGAAGTTGTCATGGAGCGTGAAAAAAAAGTTTAAAAATGGCAGCCATTATGTGAAGGAACGTTGCACACCACTGAAATTGCTGAAAATAAGAGGGAGTTGGAAAATAAAGATTCCAAATGCTCTCCACAGCACTATATATGTGAATTCCTGCAAGATAGTCCTGAAACAAGATGCTCTCCATCCAAAATGGATTTCTATGAGGACCGTCAGTATGGAGCTTCACAGCTATGACGCCATCTTGGTTTGTTGTGTTTTTAACATGCCTGGCAATGCTTTAAGTGTACCGGGTCCTGTTGGTCTAGCATTTCGGTCCTTGACACCCTACCCGCAGTAAAATGAATCTGAAACCCCCCAAAAAATATCAGAGTGACAAGTTTGGATAATGTATCTGCTGTATCTGACGTAGTGGAAGGAACCTGAGGAAGGCAGGAGGAGACAAGTAGGAGGAGATGATGAAAAGGACCAGAAGGTGGACGATCAGGGAGGCAAGCCAAGAGGAACAGGGCTAGAACCAGGACCAGGGAGATCTAATATATGAGGACCTGGGTGACCAAAGCCAAAGAGAAACAGGTAAAAATAAATGAAGAGGTACTGGACCAGGAGAAATAGGACTAGGGATAGCCATGCCAGGGTGAGAATGATCAGGAAAATTAGGAGAATGTAGGACAGGGTGCTCAGGACCCAGTGGACCAGGGCCAGTAAGAATAGAAGGGCTAAGGGTAGGTGATCAGAGGACCCTCAACCATCAAGACAAAGTGGGCTAGGAGAGCCTAAGATAACCAACAAAGAAAGAGGGATGAAGAGGGCCAGAAGTAGGAGCCCCAGGTAGACATACCCAACAAAACCAAGAAGATACCAGGAGAGCAATAGAAACAGCAACCAGGAACAGGAAGACTATGACCACAGATATCAGATCAAGAAGGACTAGGGGGCCAGAAGCAGAAGAACAAGGACCCAATCAAATGTGTGCCCATTTTGTTTTCTCTGCCCAGTCTTTTATGTGCACTTTTTAGGCTCTCCCTCATCTTCTGTGTCCGTAATTGTGCTCATTTGACTCATTTCTGCTGACTGATTTTTCAGAGTTTTTTCTCCTTCTTTCTTCCCTGCTTCTCCTCTCTCTACTGGGACTCCCCCTGCCTCTGCCTCTAGTGTTTTTATCTCCTCCCACTCCCACTCTCTTTACCTGCTTCTCCTGCATGCCTTTTCCGGCTGCAGTTTCCCGCCACTTCCTAGTCCCGCACTCCTCCCCTCCTAGGACCTACTTAATGGAAGCTGCTGTAGCTTGGTGTTGGCAGTCCCACACTGGTGGTCGATGCTAAAGTGCGAAGAGATGGATGCCAAAACTTTGCATGGAATCATAGTTCGAGTGTGAGGTCTTGGTGCAAACAGGCCGGTATGCTGTCATGAAGAGTGAAAAAGCTTGAATTCAGCACCCTTGAGCCATACTCAGTGTCCAAGACCACGGGGCACCACTTGGAAGTCAGGAATTCACTGCAGCTGGGTTTAGGAGCTGGTGCAGGATGTTGGATAGCCTTTTATGTCCCTGACTCTCAGATTAGGCGGCCAGCAGACTAGCCTTTGGAGTCCCTCTGGTGTCCTGGGTTCAAGGGTGAAGTTGCAAATCCAGTTCTAATGTCACCCACGCAAGATGTCAGCAGGCAGCAGGTCAACACAACAGGGCAGCAATTCCTTCAGAACAGCAGTCCAGTAGAGTTACAGGCCTGACAGCAGCACTGCAGTCCTTCTTCCTGGCAGTGTATCCTTAGGTACGGAAGTGTCCTGAAGAGTTGGTGTCTAAGGTCCAGGATTTACGCAGAGTTGTACTTTTGAAGTGGGGGAAAAGCTTCTAATGGTTTCATAATTGAAGTCCCCAGGCATCCTGCCTTCCTAGTTCCAGACTAACTACAGGGTATTTGCACCCCTATGTGTGGAGGCAGGACACAGCCTATTCAAGTATAAGTGGAAATGTGCTACAGGTTGTAAATTACTAAGGCAGGAAAATGTAAACGTTCTAAAAGTGGCATTTCTAAAATTGCAATTTAAAATCCGACTTCACCATAAGTTAGGAGTTTCCTTTGCAATTCCAAAGACACCAACCTTGAACTGATTGTTTGCTCCATTTGTAAATTGCAACTTAATACATTTAATAAGGTAACTTCAATGTTATCTTTTGGGGGACATGGGCCTTTCAGTAGTAAAAATCAAATGTAAGAGTGTGTTACTACCAGGACAACTAAAAAGTAAAATGACTAGCCCAACTTTTTAAATACATTGCACCCTGCCCTCAGGGCTGTCCAGTGCCTTCCCCAGGGGTGACTTATATGTTTTTAAAAAATAAGGTTTGGGCTTGGCAAATGGTTACTGCCAGGTGAAATGGCAGTTTAAAAGCTGCACACACAGTCTGCAATGGTAGGCCTCAGACATGTCTAAAGGGCTAATTGAGCGGCATTATAATTTCTGCAAGCCCAGTAATAGCATTTCATTTAGAGGCCCTGATTACATTTAGTGCCACTGTGCTAGTTATCAACAAGTATGTTAAATATGCCAATTGGGGATAAACCAATGTTACCATGATTTAAAGAGTGAGCACAGGCACTTTAGCACTGGTATCAGTGGTTAAGTGTGCAGAGCCCTAAGGCCATCAGAAACAAGAACAGCAAAAATGGAGAAGGAAGGCAAAACGTTTGGGGAATGACAGTTCTAACAAATGCAAACATTTCTAAAGACGTTTTATTTTGTTGATCCTCTGTGAATGTTTGAAATGATTTATTACTATTTACATAGGTATTGCTTCATATAACATTGTTATATGTTATGATTTGCTTATACCACAATTATCATAAATGTATCACTTTGATTCATAGTACTGGCTTTCAAATTTAATGAGTCTTCTCATTACTCTCATGTTATTATTATTATTATTATTAGGGAGTTTTGTAAAGCGCCTGGTTTACGCCAAGGCGTGTCCCCGCGCTGTGGTAGGTAGGGTGTCCGTGAGCAGTCAACAGTAATTAGCTTCTGAAGAGATAGGTCTTAAGTTTTCGCCTGAACAGGGTTTCCGAAAACTCCATGCGTAGTTCCCTCGGCAGATCATTCCACCGCTTAGCGGCCAGGTATCTGAATGATCTACCCCCCATTCGTATTTTCTTTATTTTGGGGATTTTCAGAAGACCTGTACAAGACGAACGCAGGCTCCTGGTGGGCTCATACCAGGTGACCAGACTTTGTAATGGAGCAGGGGCTTTTCCTCTCAGAATGCGGTGGCATGTGGCCAAAGCCCTGAATTCCACCCTACTCCTAACCGGAAGCCAGTGCAACTCCTGGAGCGCTGCCCTGGAGGGGGATCTTCTGGGAAGCCTCAAAACAAGGCGGGCGGTAGCATTCTGCAACACCTGGAGGCGGTTTAAAACCTTTTCCGTTGCCCCCAGATACAGCAGACTGTTAGGCTTTTCTATCACTTTGTCTTTTTCTATCTTTCTTTTCTTTCCTTCTTTTTCTCTTCTTTGTTTTCTATAATGTTTTATTCTCTTAAAAATTATAAAATGCTCCCTTATAGCTTACATGTAGTTGAAGATAACTTTGCAATATTCATCTATTTGATAGGTTGTCATGCTGAAAATAACATTTATGAATTTCCTTTTTTTTCTGGTAACTTTTGTTGATACTTTTTTGATGCTTTATTTTTTTTCTTAATAAAGCACTCTTAAACTAAAAAGAAAAAGCATATCCTCTCACTGTTTAGGCCCAAAACAACATTGTCACTGGACAGGCTGTAACAAGCACACATTAAAAGCCAAGTTACAGATTATACACATTAAGCTATAACTTGTGATCTATATCAGTGAAAGACTCCATTAAAAGCGTTATTCTTATAGACCAGGTCTGGCTTAGTGGACTAATGCATCCACTGTAGGGTCTTGTGTTTGACCAAATGGTCATAGGTTCTAATCCATGTGGATCCAATCAGCCTTTCATCCTTCTGAGGTTGATAAACATCTGTTATTCAGTGCCAAGATACCCTTCTGGGTGAAAGTGTGCTTTACATATACACATGATATATGATGTAGTTGAAATTTGCTAAATATATGGGAAATGTAACTTTTAGAAAGCTACCTTTTCCCTGTCTGAAGCTGCTGGAGGTTAATTGCATTAGCTCTCCAGCAACTTCCCAGCTTTTCTTGGCCTAAATGAGGTGTGAAAGAAGTATGAAAACTGATCAATGGCCTGCGTTTCGGATGGTGCTTCCACTGTCCTACATGATGGCCAGTTATGGTGGACCCAGGAAGTATATTAATTTCAGAGGGATCTGCCCTATCACAAGCAAATTGTAGGTGAATCCTGTAAAAACCAAGACTTAGCCCCCAAAGTCAGGCTAGCACCAAACCCAGTGGAGGAAAACTACCTCCAGAACATGTTTTGAATGACGACAGACTTCTGGGTGGGCAAACAGGCTCTGCACAATGGAGAAACAGCTTCTCTATCTTGAGTTTTGAGAATGAAGGGCCTTCAGGATTGTTTGCAGTAGGGCAAACAGGAACGTCTAGGAAAGTGGCATGGACTGCCCCTGGAACTTGTTCTCCACTGTTTACAGAGTGTTCAGGAGTCAATTCCATCCACTGGCTGGAATGCTCTCTGGACCAGTGGAAGAACAGAAGAAGGACTGCAGCTGCTGTCTGAGACCTCTGAAGTGACCCAGGAAGGGTCGTGGTACAATTGAGCAGTGTCTAAATTTAGACCTGCTCATCGGTAAATATACCTTGGCAAAGACCGGCACTATTTATCTCTGCTTTGCGGATTTGAGTAGTGCTTTCGACCTGGTGGACCATGGCATTCCCTGGGCAAAGCTAATTGAAATTGGGGCACCCGAGAGCATTGTGTTCTTCCTAGCACGTCTTTATGCCAAACTACGTGCTTGTGTCAGTTACGGTTCTAATGGGGAATGTACTACTAAGTTTAAAATCGGGGGTGGAATTAGACAGGGATGTGTGTTGGCCCCACTGCTTTTTACCCTTTTCATCAATGAGATCGATTCTTTTCTCAAATCTCTGGCAGTGGATGCTCCCAAAATTAAAGAGGACAACGTCCCTGTGTTACTTGACGCGGATGACGCGGTCCTAATCTCACGCACCCCCATCGGCCTTCAACGGCTGATGGACGGCTTTTCGCAATTCATTAAAAGCAGAAAGTTATAGTTAAATAAATCTAAAACCTATGTTATGGAATGCGGGCAAAGGAACAGAAAGAAACAGTTTTCATTTTTTATAAAGGGACAGAAGGTCCAGGCTGTTGACAATTTTTCGTACTTGGGGGTCACCTTCTCAAATAATAACATTTGGGCCAATGAACATAAGAATGTCCGGGCAAAGATGGCGAGGAGTGCTCATGGAATATTCACAATGGCTACGAAACTGGGAGACAGGCGGGTCCATGACATGCTTAAAATTTTCAGTCCAATTGTGCCTTGATTGCCTTGTACGGAGCGGGCATTTGGGGCCACGCCCCGGCAAGGTCTCTTCAGGTTGAGGAGAATGCATTCTTGAAGAGACGTTTGCGCCTGCCAAGCTCTGTTTCTAATGCTTTAGTGCACAATGACCTGGGTATTCACCATCTTGCCGACTTGATCATCCTTAGGCCACTGATGGAAAGGGGCGACCACTCGGTCCCCCCGAACTTATGGCAGAGTACCTCGATCCCCCCGGGAAGCCATTTTGGGCGGGAGGCGCGTCTCGGCTGGTATGCCCGAAGCGGCGTAGCCGGGGCGCGCTCTTTCCCGCCCAGGAGTGGGCTGGCCTAGACACTGACGCAGCTGGCCACGCCCTCGGGGCAGGCAGGGGCGGGTTTACGCCCGCCCTGAAGACGGATAAAAAGGGACGCAAGACCGGAAGACATCCTCTTGTTCCTGTGCTCTGAAGCTGCACCTCCTCGCTGCACGTGAGCTCGAGACGGAACGAAGAGCCAATTTTGAGCGTTTTAATCTTTCTTTTTGTCTTCTAGATACTTGGTCGGAAACAATGCCCAAAAAAGGCGCGAAGAGAATGACGACGGATCAGATGGTTCGGGTCCTCATGAAGGAGATGTCCGAACTGAGAAAGCAGGTGGCGAAGCGAGATGGGGAGGGGGGATCGGAGCGTCCATCGGCTGGAGCAACCCCTGGAGGGAGAGCCAAGAGGCCTAGAAGGGGACCAGCCGGGGGAGACGTCCCTGTTCCCTGTACCCCGCTCGAGGCGCCAACCCCGGTACCGGTGGAGGGGAATCCGATTCCCGTCGTGGTCACCCCGACATCCACTGAGGATATGCCCCCCGAGCTGGCGGCACAGCTGGCAGCGTGGTTGGGCGACAGTAGCGAGGGCGCCACGGCTGCCGAGGCACAAGCGCTGATCAAACAGTTGCGCGAGAAGCGAGATGCAGCCAAGGTGCCCGCGCCGGCGGCAGTGATAGACAAGCCGCAGGCCCCGGTTGCGACCACAGAAGCAACGTCCGGTGCAGGTAAGCGGCCATTGCCGATCGCGAGGGACGAGTCAGCACCCTCTCGTAGAGAAAAGTTGGGGCAACATGTTCCTTTGGCAATAAAGGAAAAGATTTGGGCAGGGGAATATGTGAACATTTTCTCCTTGCTTGTCGACCATTATGAGGTGGAGCATGTTAAAGGTCAGAAGGATCTGATGCATCCGAGTGTTTGGCGCGCAAAAATGGCCGCCTTTAAAGTAAATGAGAATATTGGCAATTGGGGCAATGCTTGGGGGATTTTTACGTCGATCTTAGGGGAACGTAGGCCTGAATTGCTTTCTGAGTTACCAATCTATCAGTCACGAATTATGGGGTACTCGACGTCTCACCAGGGTAACCACTGGTTCTGTTATGATAATCTCTTTAGGAAGGCGAAGGAGCATAACAAAAGTTTAACCTGGGACTGTTATGATTCTTTGACATGGGATAAAATGAAAGAGTCAGGAATGTTGAAAATGCCGTTGGTGGGGAGCAATGTTGGCGAGTCCTCCCGCCAATATGCGGGGACGCCCTTTCGGTCAGGTACGAGTACCGACGATTACTCGAGATCTGCCAGTAATGCAGGGAAAAAGGGTTTCTGCTTCAATTTCAACAAAGGTAAATGTACTAGGCCACAGGGATCGTGTAAATTCAAGCACGAATGTAGTGGTTGCGGTTCGTCCCATCCTGAGTCCTCGTGCAGAGCCAGAACGGGTGAGAATGGGGGTAGGGGAGGCGCCAAACAGGTCTAACATAGTCTGAGGGGCGCCTTTACCAACCCCGATTGATACCTTGGCGATGATTCCCTGGCTCAGTGAATACCCAGATCGTACTTCTGCTGGATTGCTGCGAAACGGTTTTTCATATGGTTTCCGCATTCCGGTGGGGGACTTTCAGGGTGTCGGGATATGCAAAAATCAACTTTCCGTCCTGCAGCATACGACTGTAGTACAGGAGAAGATCCGGAAAGAGGTTATCCGAGGTCGTGTCTCCGGCCCGTTTACTGCACCCCCGGTACAGTATTTTGTTTGTTCTCCTTTAGGGGTGGTCCCCAAGAAGGACCCGGGTGAGTTTCGATTGATTCATAATTTGTCAGCTCCACGTGGTCTTTCTGTAAACGATGCAATAGACCCAGAAGTGTGTTCGGTGCGGTACGCATCCTTCGATGAGGCCGTAGCCATTTTGAATCGCCTGGGGCCCGGGGCGCTGATGGCGAAGTCAGATATCGAGTCAGCGTTCCGGTTGCTCCCGGTACACCCGGATGATCAGCGTCTCCTAGGATTTAATTTTCAGGGTTGTTTTTACATGGATAAGTGTATGCCGATGGGGTGCTCTATATCTTGTGCTTATTTCGAGAAATTCAGTAGTTTTCTGCAATGGGTCTTCACAAAGAAGACGGGTTTCCAACATGTAATGCATTACCTGGATGATTTTCTGTTCCTTGGGGCAGCCGGGGATCTTGAATGTGGCCGGGCCTTGGCCGAATTTTGTTTATTAATGAAACAGTTTGGTGTGCCATTGGCACCAGGTAAGACGGTGGGTCCTGCGACTCGCCTCGAGTTTCTGGGGATCGAGTTAGACTCCAGAGAAGGTTGTTTTCGTTTGCCAGCTGACAAAGTGTTAAAGTTCAGGGCAACCCTGCAAGAGTGTCTAAATGGGTCAAAAATTACGCTGCATCAGTTACAGCAGTTGGTGGGACAGTTGAATTTCGCCCTGAGAGTTATACCAATGGCCCGCCCCTTTTCTCGTTCAATTGCACAAGCTATGGTCGGCCTAAAGGAGGGCCACCACCGCACGAGACTATCGGCTGAGGTCCGCCAGGACGTGCGTATTTGGTTAGCATTTCTGGCGGACTTTAATGGTCGAGTCATATGGAACAAACCAGCCGTATCCTCTGAAGAGCTGGGGCTATGGACAGATTCTGCAGGTAGCATAGGTTTTGGTGCAATCTTCGGCACAAAATGGTCAGCACAAAGGTGGCCGACGTGGTGGCACGACAATGGTCTGACAAGTAATATTGCTTTCTTGGAACTTTTTCCCATTTTGGTGGCCTTGAGAACCTGGCCAGAAGGGTTCAAGGATCACTCTGTGATATTTTGGTCCGACAATATGACTGTGGTTGAGTGCATCAATAGTCAGGCAGCACGATGTAAGCTGATTTTAAGATTACTCAAAGAGATTGTTTTGTTGTGCATGCAACTGAATGTGCTGTTCAGAGCAAAACATGTCCCAGGGGTACAGAATCAGGCGGCTGATGCACTGTCTCGTTTTCATATGCAGGCTTTCTCGGGCTTCCTTCCCTCAGCGGACCCAGAGCCGGCACCCTTCCCCGAAGCTCTCTGGTCTCTCGGTGCCCCGAACTTCGTCACCTCGTGGGAGAGAGTCTAGCACCACGGACGAGGAAGGCATATGAAGGGGCGTTTAGGTCCTATTTAGCCTTCTTGGGGACTGATAGAGAGAAGCTTTGGGGCCATGAGGAATGGGTGGTGAATTTCCTGATGTCCTTACGTAGGGCTGGGAAATCTGTGGCTACGGCTCAGAGGCATCGTGCTGCTATTTCCTTTGTTGCCAGGGCTCATAGTATCCAGGACCCGACAGCGTCTTTCGTTGTACAGAAAGCGCTGCGTGGGTGGCAACGCCTTGAGGGTCGCAGAGTAGATGAGAGGCGCCCGATAGGTTTGGATAGGTTGGCCCAGTTGTTGGCTACACTCCCTGCCACATGTTCATCTCCGTTTGAGGCGGTGTTGTTCCGAGCCGCTTTTACGCTAGCATTTCACGGGGCGATGCGAGTAAGCGAACTGGTGGCAAGTAACAAACAGGATGTGGCGGGGGGTTTGTGCCAAGAACACGTTCAGATCAGAAGAGAGGCAATGACGGTCTCCTTTGTCAAGTCCAAGACTGATCAAGATGGGATGGGTGACTGCATAATCATACGCAGGATTCCCGGGTCCTCCATATGCCCGGTAAAGTGTTTAGAAGATTACCTAGCACGAAGGGTGGCAGTATGGGGGGGGACCTTGTTGAGACACGCGGACGCCACCCCACTGACGAGGTTTCAGTTTCAGCGGGTGCTTGCGATGTCAATTGCCGCTGCGGGCTTGAACCCGGGCGAGTTTGGGACCCATTCCTTTCGGATAGGGGCTGCTACAGAAGCTACAGCCAGGGGTCTTAATGTTGAACAAGTGAAACGAGTGGGGCGTTGGTCCTCCAATTGTTATAAGAGGTATGTGCGGTTACACATGTTGTAAAGCTGTAATGATGTGCTCACGCCTCTTGTTTTTGTTTGGTTTTCAGTTGCTCAAGCCTACGAGGCGGGGCGGACTTTGCAGTCGACCCAACACCGGGACAGCGGTCAGACATCACCGGCTGTGAAAAAGGAGGTGTGGGTCGTGGGCCACTCATACGTGAGGCGTGCCGCGGACGTATTCAAAGCAGGTGACATGATTCACGTAGCTGGGGAATACGGGTACAGGGTGTCCTTCTACGGAAGAGGCGGTCTCTGTATTGACCAGTTTCAAGCATATTTTGAAGATTTGTTAGGGCGGACGAGGTCACCGCCGTCTATAGTCATAGTGCATCTAGGGGGCAATGATTTGGTCACCACCGGTAGACGACTTCTCCTGGAGGCAATGCTTTCCACTGTAAGTTGGTTGGCGAGGAGAGTTCCGGGGTGCACAATTGCGTGGTCCCATATGATCCCACGAAAGGTATGGCGGGGGGCTATTTCTATTCCTGCTTTGAATCACTCTGTTAGGAAGCTTAATAACAAAGTGAGTAGGTTGTTCCGTTCCGGGACATTGCATTCTATTTCGCATGGATGTATTAATGATGACAGTGTGTATTCGGGGGATGGTGTGCATTTGTCTCGGGTGGGGAATGAGTTACTCATAGGAGACTTCTTAGCATGGTTAAAAACGTTGAAGCATGACCTTTAGGTAGGAGCTTTGTGGGGGGTCCGGATAGCCGGTCAACTATCCGGACCTGTGGCGGTAAGGTCATGATCGGTGAGCAGTAATTGGAAGATCCCTATGAGTGGGCGTCACCCAACACGGATGGGAGCGCTCGGGAGAGGTGGCCATTGGCCCCTCAACGGGGAGGCGGTCCTGTCTAAGGAGAGGCCGCCGGAAGGAAAGGAAAGGCGGTCAAGGCCCCTTCCTGTGTAGGAGGGGTTACAGCCCCCTCCTGGGGAATTTCCCGGGGCCAGTGACGTCTGCGACGGCAGATGTGGTAAGTTGTGTGGGGTTTGGGGGGAGGTCTACGCTACCTTCTAGATACTCACACGAGTCCTCGAACGACCTTTAAGTGGCGTCGAGTTTATTGGGGCCCCCGACAAGTCAAAGGGAAATTGGTAGTTGCACGTGGGGTACGCCTCAGTGCTGTCGCCCCTCCCAAGTGGGGGGGGTATTTCTGGTTAGGGATCTTGACACCGGTTACGACCTTGCCGTTGGCCCTTAAACGTTAGGATGTACAATTTCATTATTTCAAGAAAATGTTTTGCAGGTTGGTAGTTCGGCTAGGAGAACCTCTGTATTAGAGAATCTGTTAAGGTTAGCCAAATATCGCAATGTGGTTATGAAATTGTACATTAATATGAACTGTTTGACGTTTAATTTTTTGTTTTAATAAATACGGCCGGGGAGGGTCACTCCCTCCCTCTTCCAAAAACTTCAAGAACTGTTTCCGGTTTCCCTCCTTTTGGGGATTGTGTTGAGAGGGGGTGGCGGGTATCTCAGCCATATGGAAAGGGGCGACCACTCGGTCCCCCCGAACTTATGGCAGAGTACCTCGATCCCCCCGGGAAGCCATTTTGGGCGGGAGGCGCGTCTCGGCTGGTATGCCCGAAGCGGCGTAGCCGGGGCGCGCTCTTTCCCGCCCAGGAGTGGGCTGGCCTAGACACTGACGCAGCTGGCCACGCCCTCGGGGCAGGCAGGGGCGGGTTTACGCCCGCCCTGAAGACGGATAAAAAGGGACGCAAGACCGGAAGACATCCTCTTGTTCCTGTGCTCTGAAGCTGCACCTCCTCGCTGCACGTGAGCTCGAGACGGAACGAAGAGCCAATTTTGACCCACCCACCAGCCCCTGAGGACAGCTAGTTGTTTTAAGATGGTTCGATACTTCTAATGTTTCGTTTACAGGTTGTGGCATTATCATGTTGATATTGAGTGTGTAATAAAGTTGGCCGTTTATGTATGTTCTGTGATTAAAGATATTCTGTTTTTGTGTCCGTTGGTATTATCATGTTGATATTGAGTGTGTAATAAAGTTGGACGAATTTTTGTATGTTCTGTGATTAAAGATATTCTGTTTTGTGTCCGTTATAAGCATGCTTATTCGGGTCATAGTGGCCAATGGATTGTTGGTTTAGGTAGCATTGTCGTATTTATTTGGTAGGCGGTAAGGTCATGATCGGTGAGCAGTAATTGGAAGATCCCTATGAGTGGGCGTCACCCAACACGGATGGGAGCGCTCGGGAGAGGTGGCCATTGGCCCCTCAACGGGGAGGCGGTCCTGTCTAAGGAGAGGCCGCCGGAAGGAAAGGAAAGGCGGTCAAGGCCCCTTCCTGTGTAGGAGGGGTTACAGCCCCCTCCTGGGGAATTTCCCGGGGCCAGTGACGTCTGCGACGGCAGATGTGGTAAGTTGTGTGGGGTTTGGGGGGAGGTCTACGCTACCTTCTAGATACTCACACGAGTCCTCGAACGACCTTTAAGTGGCGTCGAGTTTATTGGGGCCCCCGACAAGTCAAAGGGAAATTGGTAGTTGCACGTGGGGTATGCCTCAGTGCTGTCGCCCCTCCCAAGTGGGGGGGGTATTTCTGGTTAGGGATCTTGACACCGGTTACGACCTTGCCGTTGGCCCTTAAACGTTAGGATGTACAATTTCATTATTTCAAGAAAATGTTTTGCAGGTTGGTAGTTCGGCTAGGAGAACCTCTGTATTAGAGAATCTGTTAAGGTTAGCCAAATATCGCAATGTGGTTATGAAATTGTACATTAATATGAACTGTTTGACGTTTAATTTTTTGTTTTAATAAATACGGCCGGGGAGGGTCACTCCCTCCCTCTTCCAAAAACTTCAAGAACTGTTTCCGGTTTCCCTCCTTTTGGGGATTGTGTTGAGAGGGGGTGGCGGGTATCTCAGCCATATGCTATGGCGTTCCATTTGGATAAAAGAAGAGACCTCATTGTGCAGAGCCATTATTTCTGATTGCCTCTCTTTGGACCATCATTTAAAGATTCCATGGTTAAAGTATATTGTGGATAATTTTCGTGAGATCTTTAACATTAACATCATTGCGGATCGATGTGGGACTACTGAGCTGTCTAAAATCGAACTTAAGCACTGTTTTTTACAACAGCTTTCCACCAGGAGGCATCAAAATAGCTTTGAACTCTCATCCTGTGTTCTTTATCATGATTTAAATGAAGTTGTGGGTTTCCAACTAAGGGTGGGCGTAAAATCCGTTTCACGGGCGAATTTGCGGATTTTCTGCGATTTCTCGATCCGCGAATCTCGCGAAATCGCGGTAAAATCCGCGAATCAGCGGGACGAATTTTCAGCCAAGCAAGGGTTACAGCAGCAGGTGCAAAAGTTGAACTTAATTTCTTTGTAACCTTTTACAAAAGGGTTACAAACAAATTAACTTCAACTTGGACACCTGCTGCTAATTGCTTCCTGGCGCCTCGTTGCCTACTTGCAACTATTCTCTGACCCTGCTCTGACCCTTGAAGCAGGGTCAGAGAATAGTTACAAGTAGGCAACGAGGCACCTGTCCAAGGAATTAAACCTCATCAGGAAGCACTTACAGATATAAAAAACAGGAAGAAGGCAGAGGATGGCAAATACACCCATTTTGAGTTGTCAGGAGGGGTTAAACTAAAAGAGACCTTTACAGCACAATTTTCATATGCATTTTGCTAAAAATAAAAAGCTGTATGTTCTGTAGGGGCAACTCAGGAATCTGGCCCTTCAGAGATCAGGCCTCTCTTTATTTCTCTCGTTCTCTCTCTCCCTATCTCTTTCCCTCTCTTTCTCTCTCTTTCTATCTATCTATCTATCTATCTATCTATCTATCTATCTATCTATCTATCTATCTATCTATCTATCTAACTATCTATCTATCTCTCTCTCCCTCTCCCATAAACGACTGCATGGGTAACTTCGCTATGCAAGCGGCTCGCGAAGACGCAAAAAACCCCGCGAATACGCAAAAACCCAGCGAACACGGAAAAAACCCCGCGAACACGCTAAAAAACAAAAATCCTCAAATTCACACAAATTCGCGAATTTTGCGCATCGCGAATTCGCAAATCCGCATATTCTTTGATCGCGAATTCGGAAAACTCACCCATGCTTATTTCCAACCGTATTTGTCACAAGTGACTTGGAAGGCACATCGGTTTGTGTTGACTATACCGAGAACCTCAGTAGTCCACAACCTTGTTGCTTTCCCCTCTCAGCATTCACATCCCGCTGGTCCTTGTCCGTGTGACAATACCACCCCTCAAAGCACTGTGCACTTTCTTTTGCTCTGTCAGTTGTACAAATACCTGCGGATTGCTTATTTGAAACCCCTGTTTGCTAAGTTTGGAGTCAGGACAATACGAGACTGCATGAGCCTGCTTTTTAACTTACATCACCCTGACGTTTGTTTTTATACGGCTACCTTTCTCCTTAAATCAATTAATGCAAGGAAAAGTATGCTTTTTTAACCTTTTTAAACTGCTGTACCTCCTGCTTTTGACTTTTGTTTTATACTGTTGTCTTTTTATGCTGTGCTTTTATGGACTTGTCTTTTGCTCCGGATAAAGCCTTATAAAATGAATGACCCAAATTGCTAGACCTAGTCTCGCCTGTTCCCAGGATCTGCAAGTAAACTCCGATGCTAAATTGGCTTTCCTGCCTGTGTAACTACAGAGATACAAAAAGATGCTTGCTCAGGGAGGATTGATCTTCACAAACAGTGATAAAGTTTCTTTCTGCATAGGAGCTTTGAAAAAACTGGCAATACTTTTCTTCAAAAAAGTAACAAAGTGCCTTTCGGAAGTGGGACTTTTTTACCTCCTGACTCTTCCCCGGAACCAATCCACTTGGTGTATCCATTGCAAATTCCATTGCAATGGTCCTCAAACTGTGCCTAGGTTCCAGTCTACTGCGACCACTGACTACCATTGACACTTTTAGCTTTATGCCACTATTTTCACATACATTTTTAGAAAGTATATCTCTTTTTCCCCATTATTGAATTGTTGTCAGTTTCGTGTCATTTTGCTTAATACTTTTTTCTCTATTTTTTAGATTGTATTTGAATTTTGTTGTGTTGGACTTTTGACTTTTTAACAGTTTTTGCACTTCCAAGTTCTTTTCTAATTTTCATTAAGTTAGTTCTGTCTGCTTTGTGCCTTAGCTAACAAATTACTAAAACATTTGGTTGGACTTCACAGTTAAGGAACCTTAATTCTTCTGGCGGACTTCCATCACCTGAACTAATACTTATTGCTATAATGTTTTGTGAAAAGTAGAGCTAGCCACCAGGAACACTCACTAGTAGTGCTAATTATTTATATAATTATGCAGACCCTAACTGATCTAGAAACCAGGATCACTAATTGAAAACACACATGTGCTAAGAACAGGGAATCTGGAATGATACAGAATCAGTCTTGAGAGAGCTTATAATCTTGGTAGCCTTTTTTGGGGCTCCGCGGTATAAATACTGCACCTCAGAATGCCATGCTCTTTTTTAGGTAGTAAAAGACTCGACAAATCAAACATCTTCCACTTTCCTGCTTTCCAGGGGAGAGTACTGGTGCTTGTACAGACACAGTATGTTAACAGCATTGGAATGACAAAACAATCTATTTTTGCTCCAAAACTTAACCAGTTTGAAGGATTTTAGAGAAAAGAGATTTGCATGTGAATTGACTTTGAATAAAATAAGATAAATTCAAAGTGAACCAGCGTGTTCTGTTCAGCCTCAACAGAACAATTCAACTGTCAAAATCAGGGAAAAAGAACCCCCAAGAGAACGACAATATCTAAGGGAACTGTGCAGTTGATGAAAGAATATTGAACCAAAGCATCTAACATTTTGTAAAACAGGGAATCGGGAAAGTATAATCAAGGTAGTGCAATTAGAAATTTCATACAAAGGGTATAACAAGTTTAATAGAGTACTACGTTCCTAGTTTCTGAATGTTATATTTGATTTTTATATAGGGTATTTTAAGAGCAGCAATCATCCCAGATTAGGTAGGCTAATGGCTAGAGCGGTAAACCTCCAAACTAGGGAACCGGATTCGTGTCTGCAGGAACGCTTAAAATCCTGTGATTCTGGGCAAGTTACCTAATCTGCCCGTGCCAAGCAAAATTAATGTGCCCGTCTGTAACGCAACTGGTACTCCTGTAAAGCAATCTGATACCTTCGGGTCAAGTTCACGCTATAGATGTTCACGACAGAAGATAATAGGTAGTTGTAATGGAACACACCTAGATATCTTGTCTCTCATCCCATTCCTTTCAGTCTCACTCAGGGATGTGTGATAATTTTAATAGCTATGGACATTATGGTTGGGAGTGTGTGGTGTAGCCCCGTACATCGCTTCCGCTGGGTTATTAGACACAGGTTAGTTTATTAGAGGTAATTGTTTATTAGAAAATCATTTCTACATACATAGATATATCAGAGATATTGAAAATTCACTTGACAGTATGATTGTTTTTTGTTTTGATTACTTTTTTAAGCTCATTGGTTAGTTTGTGGATTGGGGCATTATGTCTAGAAGAGGGACGCTGGGCATGTGCCACACTAGTTTTAAAGAAAGGGAAATAGGGGCTTTAATATGGCTCGCAGTCAATTATATGCTATGCATGCTTGCAGCTGGAGAAAGATTGGGTCAGGGTTATCCTTTGCATGAAAGGTGGCAGAGGTGGTCGAGGGTAGCCCACCAGCTAGCTGGTATAGCCAATGTCTCCAGGAGCATTCAGCAAGTGCCGCATGGATGGGCTGATGTGGTGTCACAACAAGGAGATTTCATTCACCATCTGGTATTGTGATTGAAGTGGAAGTTGGTATGTCCTAAGAGTATTTTTTTTGTTGGCTATACTAATTTAGTTTCTTCCTAGGAGGCATGTATTTTTAATCTAAAATAGTTAGCTTGAAATGAATGATTGCAACAATGATGTATGTCACTTTTATTAATACATTACAAATCTTTTCAAATTAAATTGACCATTTTTGGTCCCTATACAATAAAAAGTTTATGTTTAATATTTGCGGGTGGACACGCACCCTTTCATGATTTGGAGCACTCCACTTTCAGTAATCCATCCAGTCTTGGTATGTGTCTTTTTTACTAAATTAAAGCTTACTAACCATTTTTGAACTAAGATTTAAAATGTATTTTGTATCAAATGTTTTGCTTAAAAAATGTGTCTAAAGGTTGAATTTATTATCAATATTTGGAATGTATTGGCAACTCCAGAGATATTAAGATACAACACATTTTTTTAATGTAAAATGTTAGTGAAGTGCTAATTAAAAACACGTTGAACAGGGTCTGCTTAACTAGAGTGTTACCATCTATATATTCATGTTATACACACTTTAAGAAAGGAGATTATTATTTTGGGTGGACAGGTCAGCTACACCAATCCTGAAGCTGTATCTGAAGAAGTTGCATTGAAATTAGACACTTTTGCTATGAGGTGCCCCTGAGCACCCTTGAGGTCTGCTAAGTCAAACAATGTTCTAGTCATAACTTTCTCTAGGTTTTTGAAACAGCTCCTCTGGGTCACTTCTAAGCATCCCCAAACTTAAGGGCCAGTACTCACTAAAGCAGAGGCCAGGAGCAAGGTTCAATTCAGGTCTAGTTAGCAATGATCAAATTGTCACTTTAGGCAAGCGGCTTCTTGTACGTTTTGTATGGCCCTTTAGCCACACAGGCGGCAAGCCAACTGACCCTTGGAGTCTAATTTGCTCTAATGGGTACAAGAAGTTGAGTCCTTCAGGGCTCCTCTCAGGTTACAACAAGCAGTGTCTAGTGCTCTTCCAGTGGTCCAAAAAGTGTTCTGAGGAGGGTGCCTTGGGTTGCAACATTTATGCTTGGCACCAGCTAATGAAGCAATGAGTCGTGGCTCCTCCCTAACCAATGGGGTACTATTTCTGGGGCACCCACCATTTCAGCGGCACTGATAAATGCCCGCTCATTAAAAAAACATTACCTAGATGTGTTTGAGTTGCAGTCTGACAATTCTCTGGATCTTTTGTTTTTTACGGAGACCTGGTTGGACAGTTCCTCCGATCCTATTACTTCATTGGCCACTCCTGGGGGTTATAAGGTGTGTAGAGTGGACAGCAGGGTGGGGTGGCTATTATGTTTAAAGATAAGTGGGACCTTCTTAAGTGTGATTCCAGTGCTTGAAGCTCTTGACTTTAGCATTTTTTTGGCCCATTTCACACTGGGGGGTTCTTTGATTTATTTACCTCCCAGCCCTGCGAAGGCCTTTCTCCAATCATGAGGCGAGGCAGTGACCTCGGGGATCTGCGCTTTTCCCATTATTTGTCATTGGGCGATCTTAACATACATCTTGATCAGATGGATTCTAATGACTCATTGGAGTTCTTTGATACCCTTCAGCTCGCCCATCTTTCTCAATGGGTTAATCGGCCAACCCATTAAGAGGGCCATATTCTAGATCCTATATGCTCTAACTTTCCCATTACACCTGTTGACCCCCTTCCAGTCTCCTGGTCACATCATCACCTGACTTTCTTCTCCTGAGATGTGGCCTCAGCCAGCATGCCTACCCATGCTTCCCGTAAATCAGCATTTAAAAGAATTGAGCCTTCCAAATGTGCAATGGCCCTGACTGCCTGTAGGCCGGTACTTCCACAGGATTTGGAATGGAGCCTCTTGGCTTTTACCAACTGGGTCTTGTCTACTATGACTTCCATTGCTATACCTACTTCGGCTAGGCGCACCAAAGAGACTCCTTGTAAACCGTGGTATACCGCTGAGCTGACCTCATTAAAACAAGATTGTAAAAAACTGGAACGCTCTTGGCGTCTCAGCGAGTACTGCCCTGTGCCAAAGCGTATGCTTAGATGGAGACAGAAAGTTTATTACGCTGCTATCTGGTTAGCCTGCCGACCCCAGCCCTGCTAGACTAATGGCGGCAGTAGCTGAGGCTATTAATCCTACGGTGAATAACATTATAAATTGCTCTCTAAGCGAACCCGAGTCCCATATGGCTTGAAGCAGGCTAGAATTCTTCCATTATTAAAAAAGCCCGCCCTCAATCCTTTGATTCCTGGGAACTATAGGCCCCTTTTCTTCTGCCCAGTCTCGCCAAAGTTTGTGAGAAGGTGGTGAATAGACGAAAGCCCGACTGAGCTGACATTCTGCACCCAGCTCAGTCGGGCTTTCGGTCCTCTTACAGTATCAAATTGGCTTTGGTGGAAGCATCTGAGGCTATTCGAGTGTGCCTTGATGCCGGTGGGAGAGCAGCCTTAATGCTGCTTGACATGTTGGCTGCATTTGACACGGTTCCCCATTCTTTGTTGCTTGATCGACTTTCGGAGATTGGTGTATCTGGGTCACCCTGGGGCTGGATTAGGTCCTTTCCGGAGGGTCAGGTGCAACAAGTCTGGTTACCACCAGCAGCGTCTTTCCCTCTGCCACTTACTACTGGGGTCCCTCAGGGGTCGCCCCTTAGCCCCCTCTTATTCAAAATCTATCTTACTCCTCTAGTCGTGTTGGATGAGGCTTTGGGGGCTAAGGTGATTGCTTATGCTGACGACACCCAGTTACTTTTCACCTGGAAAAAGGATGAGGAACCTGAGGCTTCTGTTCAATTTTGCCTGCATTCAGTTATTAAGTGGCTTGCGGGCACCCAATTGAAATGTAATCAAGATAAGTCAGAGATCCTCTTGCACGGCAATTTTCCCCCTGGTTTTAGAGATTTAATTTGGCCGTCTGAGATCCTGCCACCGTCCTCTAACTGTAGCACTGCTAAGAATTTGGGAGTTCGGTTTGAGGATAATTTATATTTTGCCACCCTATTTAAGAGACTTTCAGGGTGTTGCTTTGGTCTCCTCAAAATCTTCAGAAGATTTCTTCCACTTCTCCCACAAGCGATGAAGGAGACAGTTGTCCTTGAGCTCATTCTTTCCCGCCTGGATTATGCTAATGCTCTTTATGTGGGGATACTAGCATACTCCCTTAATAAACTCCAAGTGGTGCAATATGCGGAGGCTCGGCTCCTGTTGGAGATCCCCTTAACCCCTTCGATGCTCATGACTAGCTCAGCTTGTCATGAGGTATACCTCTCGTGTGCTCATGACGAGCTGAGCTCATCATGACCACACCCATTTACATTAGGGCCCAGCACAGGAGAAGGATACCATCAGCAGCGATGGTGTTAAGAAGCAGTGTGCAAGGTCATCTTCACTCTCTTCACTGGCTTCCCAGGTGGCCCGGGTGAAATTCAAATCTATTACCATTGCCCATTGTGCTCTACATGGTCTTGGGCCAACCTATTTGCAGAAACATTTCTCTTTTTACATTCCAGGGAGACTGCTACGCTTCTCCGCTCTTCTTCTGGTGAAGGTTCCCTGCTTCTTTCGGCACAGGATGGGGGGTTGTTCCCTTGCCGTTATGGCGGCTCAGCCATGGAACGCCCATCCGTTTGCGCTTCGCAACATTAAAGATCCTGTGGCTTTTAAAAAATTATTACAAATTACCTTTTTGTTTAGTACTGACGAGCATCTCATTCTCTCTGTGCTTGTGCCGGGACACTCCCTGGAGTAGCTGTGTGTGTTAGAAAATTATGCAATATAACATAACATTTCCCAGCAACAACTCTACCCTGTTTTACAGCAATTTCTATTTGACACAGTGCACCCTACTCTTAGAATCCAACATGTTTAAACCCTTAATCTATTGTGCAGAGCCTGTGTGCCCACCCAGAGGTTTGGTCAGGGTAATTGTAGTATTTCCTCTTCCACTCAGTGTGGTGCCAACCTGGCTGGTGTGGGAGTGGAGGGTTGCCTTTCCTACGTCTCATTTTACTTTATTTTTAAATGGGTAGGGCCCTATACAAGTTTATGAGGTTTCAGGATCCACCTTCCCACACTTAGGCCATTGTTTTACTCATCTGGAAAGTAGCCGCTTCAACCGGTCGATTTAGGATAGGTTGAGAAAAAAAGACTTACCTGTGCGGCTGTCCGGTCGCCTCCTCTCCTCTGTCCTCTTACTTCTTCTGGTGTCCAGCTCCGGCTGCTTGCAGGAAGCACCCGGGTTCCCAGGCTTCCCAAAGCCAATCACAACACTTTAATGCAGCATTAAGATTGGTCTGAGCGCTGTGGTTCGGCGTGCATACGGGGACTGGGAGGCTTTGCATGTTCCTCATCAGGCTGTGTAAGGCAGCCTGGTGTGCAGGATACAGGTTATGCAAGACTAATTGGCTGGCCCAAGATCGCTGGCTAAACAGTCACGTGCACTTAGGGAGTGAAAAACAATCCCCCCTGCTCTTGCAAGCCTCGCCCACCACTGACTCCAATAAAATGATAATAAGGATACGTTATTATCATTGAATTTTTCCCTTTAAGCAGTGGGGCGAAGCTCCTCTGCCTTAGCGGGTCTCTGGGAGCAGTTTTCATACCTAATAAGCCCAAGTACCAGAAGACCAGTTGCCTTCCTGGCGATTCAGGCAGATCAAAAGAAACTTTACCAAAAAGCAATTTTATTAAATATTTCGTAAAATTCGGATTTTACCATTGACGTGGATTTTTACTAAATTAAGGAATACATTTAATAATTTTTACATTTTCTAGGATCCAGGTACAGCCCTCACCTTGACAATAGCTCCTGGCTGCTAGGAACATTTCAACTTTAATATGGCACATGTTCCACCTTTAAAGATCAGTCAGCCAGCCTTGTGGGAAAAGAGGCATAATTAGGAGTGACATATTAATATTTAAAAGCAGGGCATCTCATCTGTAAAAAAAAGGTTATTTAGACATGATTCAAAACAGCATTTTCTCAGTCAGGCAACGTATGGTGGGCAGAAGCTATCAACAGGCCCACCCTGTTGATAGCATCAAAGGTTCTGCATTGGTGGGAAATATCTTTCAGGCAGTGGGTGTATTTTATGCACCATATACCTGGGATATATATGCAAGCTTAATATATCAATCAAGATGCATACACTTTAGCCATGTTTAAATGGGGAGCACAGGCACATTACTACTATTTAGCAGGGGTAATGTGCACAGAGTTAAAAAAGCTGCAGAAATAGGTCTGAGAGAAAGACAACATATCCGGGGTGACCATGCAGAAAAGGCAGAATATCTATAATCATCATTAATTGTGAAGGTTAATCATAATTTCATCAGGAAAAAGACAGAAGGAGATTGTAATGAAGAACAGTATTGAACATGTGCACATTGTGTAAATTCTATTTTCTTTGGTTATAGAGGTTTACTTATAATGACATATGGATTGGGGTTATATAAATTAACAAATAAAAAAGGAGACAGTGATTAGTGTAGCAAATTGTTGTCTACTTGACTAAGTAGAGAGAAATGCGTCTCTCGATTGATATGATATAATATTTTTCTTTTTTACTTCAACAAAACTTACTAAATTAAGTTAGAAAATGTTGCCTTCCATCTTATTCAACTTTATGTAAACTAATAAGCAGACACAATTATGTGTGTTAAATCAGCCTTATTTTTTGCGTAGGGGATTGGCATTTAATTTATACATCAACATAAAAAATTATATGTGGTGTAGAAAATATAAAACAAATGATAACACGATAATTCAAATGATCTAATGTGTCCTTTTTTAAACCAGATTGAAGAACTGAACACGTTATTCACAAAATATGCATACACATATTATTAGATAGTTATTTGTCTATCTCTTTTTTACATGGGAACACCCATGCTTAACCCTTTTCACGCACCAAAGAAGATAAATTACATTGAGTAGTACATATTGTAGTTTGTACTATGTCTTAACGATTGTCCAGTTTTTCACTTTTTTGGAAAATGCATGCTTAACAGAACAAATATATTGTTTTATGTTACTTTCATTTATTTTTGCAAACCCATGAAAATTAATTTGTAATTGTGGTTCACGATCCCATACTATATATTCATGGCGTAATGTATTGCATGACGAAACTTGAAATTAACACTTTGTCCCTGGTGTAGAACCATGTTTACTAATCACACATCCTGTATTTTTAGATATTTTCTATTTAGGAAACAGTAAATGGAAATTATATAGATTTAAATTACAAGTTCATATTTATCACCAGGAAAGTAAATGCTAATATAGCTTATTGAAGTCATACGTTAGTTATTGTATGAAGGCTAAACTGATAACGGAGTTTGTTTATGTCCATTCTTTGTAAGAAAAATGTGATTGATAAGCATTGTACGTTGACATACGACTCACATGAGGTGGTCACCATTTAAAGAACGATACATGGCCGCCTTTAAATCATCTGGCCTTTTTCAGAATTGTTATGGAGTATGGCTGTCTCCTTTAATAACAAGTTTTAATGAATGACATTTGCTTTGGCTTATTTGTACTGCTGATGACTTATGTTTGTAGTAAAAGGGTTGACAGGCACATTATAAAATGTTAATATAAAAAAACTAAAATCATTATATGGTGATCTGCTTAGGACATCAATGCTTCCTTTTTCTGATGTCCATAAAAAAAGTCTGCTGTTATTTAAAACATAACTAATTCAAATTGGTGAGGTATGTTGGTTTCACAAACACTGTGAATATGTTTGAAGACGTTTCAAAAGGGCAAACGTTAATACAAACTCAAAATAATGGGAATTGTCAGATATTTTAGGCATTTTGGTGTGTCAAGCAAAATATGAAAATATCAATAAAATCAGGCGATGTTTAGCAATATTTTCTCCATTAATATAACTATATGCTGAAAATCTTGGCCTTTAACTTGTGGCCTAAAGGGACGCTGTAAGAAACTGGTAACATCCAACTACCGATATCCTTGTCAGGCTGAACCACAAAAGTCACTAAATTACCCTGTGTTTAACCATTTGGTAGCTTGTACAAAGCAGCGAGGCTGAAAGTAGAGGCAATGTGTATAGTATTTATGCAGCACTTCAAACAGTATTTCTTTTCAACCTTTATTTTTCAGTTTCTCGTAACAAACAGCAGCAGTAATGTTAGGTCTCTGTACAGCACATGGTGACACTTGAAAAAGTGCACAAACAGGCATCCAATCAACTTCTGATTGCGTCATCTCCAGCAAACCCCATTACCTAGAGACATACCAAGCTCGCATTGTTGAGCAGAACACGTACAACTTGGAGCAGTCCCCTGCCTCACCCTGATCAATATCGTCCTCCACACTGATATCCGTATCATCACTTTCATCTGATGTCATACCGTTGGTGCGTATAAGAACACATCACACACATCCCTCCATTCCTGGAAATTGTCCTCTAGTTTGTCGTTATGCCTTCTCAGTTTCATGTGTACCTCCCCAGTCAGTGTACACTCCTGTATGTCTCTATACCATTGCGCAGGACTTGGGGCACTCAGATCCATCCAGGTAATGGGTGCTCTGCGCTTGGCCAGGAAAAGCACCAATTGCAGTAATTTGTAGAGAATTTTACGCCTTTTGGCCTGCAGACATATCCCAACAAGCAGTGTAATGGTGTGCTGTCTAGTGGTAAACACATAGTCCTCGGTAACTCCATCACCACCTGTCCTCAAAAATCTTGTCCCGACTGACAACGCCATGCCAGAAGCAGGAGGTCCGCCTGCTAACATTGCATTGTGGGCAACTGTCTGGTCTTGTACGGGGAATGCGGTGGAGGGTCTTTGGAGTCATATATGTTCTGAGGAGGAAATTACAGTGCACCAGATTGAAGAAATCATTTTCAGGACACAGTGTGTTTGAGTTAACAAATGGCTGTCCACGTTCTGCTATCCATTGGGGTGTCTAAATCATTATCCCATGCTTCACTCGCTTGGACCGGCATACTCGCTGCTTCTAATCTCATTGCCCTGTAGAGTAATGTAATCAAATGATGTCCAGCGCTGCAGGTCAGTAGAACATCTAATTTGTGCATGAACTGTGGTGCAGCAAGAAGTGTGGGCCATGTCAATTTGGCCACCTTCGTCAGTCCATCATGATGGAATAAATGCCCCTGTCCCCAATGCAAAAGCCTCACAGGCTTGTTCAAATGCTATGAAAAATTTCCCGCGGTACAGATCCCCCAACAGTGCACAACCACCATCCCTACAGGCCCGAAAATACCTATTGTCCATCAGCTGCGCACCATCACTACTATCCAGACCGAGACGTCTAAGTGAAAGGGGGCACATTTCAGGACCACTTCAACATAGCTTTGCCATATGTACGCTGTGTTGAACAATATAAGGTAGATCCTTAGCCACTCCTGCACCCTCCATCAGCACCACTGATAATTGATCCGCTGCTACCGATCCCTTCAGCATGCACTTTTCGGAGTTATCACCCTCAACTAGCCATCTAGCCACATGCTGCAGGTGTGCAGCATTATAGTACATCTGAAGATTAGACTCTTCCAGGCCCCCCTCTTCATGCTGTCTGGTTAAGGGATTCAAGGTCACCCTGCTGCGACGACCCACCCACAATAATAAAAGAAGCACAGAATTCAGCTGCTTAAATACCATCCTAGGTATGGGACACTGCGAGTTCTGCAGAATATATAGGCATCACAGTAACAAAACCATCTTCGACACAGTTAGTGTGCCCATCAGTGATAGGGGCAGTGTGGTAAATAAATCAAACCGACTTCTGCTGGGCATCCAATACCCTTTCCATATTAAGATGTAACTGCTGTAACTTGGAGTGGGCCACCTGTATCCCCAAAAACCAGATGGGTTCCAACTCCCAAAGCAAGCCCAGGCTTGGGAGGCTATCCAACGGAGTACCAACCAAAGAAGCTAGTGGAAATAGGAGAGATTTTCACCTATTTAGATGGAGCCCAGACAGAGCTCCAAACTCATCCAAGAGTTTCAACAGCATGGGCAATGCCACCTGCAGGGAGGTAATATAAAACAATGCACCATCCAGGTAAAGTGAGATCAGGTGATGGGATTCCCTCAAATGTATGCCCCAATTCAACAGTTTCTGGCATGCCAGATTGCTAGGGGTTCAATTGCTAGTGCAAACAGAAGCAGCAAGGATGGCAACCCTGTTACGTCCCATTCTCAAAAACCCATGTCCCTGACCCACTACGACCCAAGCACACTCTATTGCTGGGTGCAGTATATAGAAATTGGACCCAGCCCTGAAACTGAGGACCAACACCCATAGCTCTCAGCACTTTGAGTAAATAGCCCCAGTCCACTGTGTCAAAAGCCTTTTCTAGGTCAATAGTGACCTATGCCAGGTCCTCATCCCAGTGTTCTACTTCATCGTGTACACAGGCCAGACGTTGGTGATTCATGCCGGTGTTCAGGCCAGGTATCAACCCGAACTGTTCCTCCTGGACCAGGTGTAACATGTGGGGCACCAGGCAGATGGCAATTAGTTTACACAGGAATTTCATTTTCACATCTTCCTTAATCATGGTAAGTTGTCGATATGCAGGAGGATCAGACTCAATGCCTCCTGGCATGAGGAACATGCAGACCTCTCCCTTCCTCAAGGATGGGGGCAGTACAGCTCTCTCTTGTGCCTCCAGCAGGAATTTCAGGAGACCCTGTGTGATTTGCGCTGAGAATACCTGATAAAACTCAGCGGGAAAGCCATCCCGTAAGCTGCTTTTGCTTGTAAAAGCAGGCTCATGGCTGTGCAAAGTTCCTAAAGACCGATGGGGGCTTCCAGGGACTCGGCGACCATGTGTGCTAGCCTCGGGAGATCTAGTCCTTCTAGGAATGGGACATATTGGGCCAGGTTTATGCCAAAATCTGCAGTATATATATGCTTCAAGTGTTGTTGAATGATGCCCAATATTCCTGCCCTAGTGTTTACATGTGTGCCATCTGGTGATTACAGGTGTGTGATCATCTGGGTGTGGTGCTCTCTGCCGAGTATCCATGTCAGGAGCCGACCTGACTTATCCCCTTCCCTGTGGGGTCTCCACCTATATTGCTTGTATGGGTAGTTATTTAGCTTTCCTGTATGTCCATGATCCACCTACACACCTCCTGTTCATGTCCGCTAAAGCGTGACTGCGAGTGCTCCCTAGCTTGCAAAGAGGCCAGTAAGTCCTCTTCTCTGCTGAGATCCTGTTGTAGTAGCCTACACACCCGCACGTTAAGCCCATACATGTGCCCCTCAATACGGCTTTTTTGGCCTCCCATTCGTGGCTATATCGACGTTTGGTACCCCAGTTGGTCATCATATATTCTGACAGTGCATCTCTTTACCTATCGGGTCCTCTAGGATGCCATACAACATCCTCCAGGTGCACCATATGACACATCTGACCGGAGAATGATCCTACAGGAAGCGTGGCAGGTGTGTCACCTCTATGTCTTCCATCCATGAGAAGCTGGCCACCAGTATCCAATCCAATCTACTATAAGTATCATGGATGGCTGAATAACAGGTGTACACCGGCTGTGTCGCATGGCTCAATCACCAAATATCAATAAAGCCCATGTTCCACATTACCCCGCGAAGCGCCTTTGTCAATAAAGGTTTGGTACCAGCCCTGGGTGGCACCATCCAGGTCTGAATCCAGTATATAATTGAATTTACCCAGACAACGGCATCTAGCATTCTGACAGGACACAAAGCTGGCAAACTCCTCACCTGCATCTCCCAGTCATCCATCCCAATCCCACCACACAACATTTAAACCCCTACCAATTTTAGCCAAGCCACTAATCATCCCATTCAGGCTTCACCATTCCCTTTCCCCGGGGCAACCAGAGTGTCAGGCACACAGTCCAGCGTGGGACTCCCAGCTTCTGTTGCAGTCCCATCAGTATGTGGCAGCACATTGTCCTCCTGCTTTGTGTCCCGCATTTCCACTGTGCTGAGTTGCATAGTGCTATCCTCCTGAACCGTGAACCTCCTATGCTCCAGTGGGATTGAATTGGGATCATCTACAACCCGACCACAGTGATAACATCTTCCTCCTGTTTGTTTGCCTCAATTACGTTTTTGGCTATGTCCATCATGTGGTGCTATCACCTCACCTCAAATTTCTAACAATTCCCTGACATCTTCTGGACTTTTGAAGAAATATGCCTTCCATTGAGCTGTGACCTTTAGTTTTCCCAGGTAAAGTAGTATGTACTGAAGAAGTAGTGTCCTCAATTTCTGCTTTACACCAAGAAATGACTTGCGCTGCTCTTGCATCTGCTGAGTGTAATCTGGATAGACTGTTATCTTATGGTTTACAAAGAGAGGGGCCTGCCATCTGGGGCCGTTCTATGTATGGTGTCCAAATCTCTTCAGTTATAGATTTTGGCGATTATGGCCCTCGGGGGGCCCCCAGCTGTGGTGGCTGCACCAGCACCCTGTGTGCCCTCTCTACCGCAAGGAAGTTAGAGAGGCCCGCTGGATGAATTCCTTGCACAACCAATCCTCCTGGATTTTTCAGCTGTGCCCCCTCCACTCTCCCAGGAAACCTCAGTACACAGATGTTACTGTACCAGGAGTGTCCCTCTGTATTCTCAGCTCGCTGTTCCAGTTCCTTCAAGGCTGTGATCAGCTGGGCCATTTGGCATTTAAGGGTCCCACTTCACCTAGCAGTTCCGTAATATTGCCCTCCGCCATCGTGAATTTATCTGCAACTTTTTGCATGTCAGCTCGCAAGAGATCATCAATCAATATAGTTTCTATTTTGTGTTCCAGTGCAGTTCTGGAGCCTTGTATCGCAGCCAGTATGTCAATCCAGGATGGATGCGTCCCCTTATTCTGTGCTTCCCCCATATCACTGGGCCAAATTTGCTACGTTATTCTCTGAGTGGGGTGCCGCGGAGTGGTGTATTGGGTGATGGTGTTCTCAGGATTAGAACAAGCTGGCTTATCCTTGCCCATTTCTAGCCCTGGTTTCTGTCCCCCCACATTAGGTCCTGCGGCAAGTTAGGTACCAGGGCCATTGGGAGCACAGAGCCAACACCGCCCCAACAGGATCACCAACTCCTGGCAGCCAACAACAACCCACTTAAGCTGTGGGTATCAATGCAGATCAGCCCCACTCCCCTATGTGGCCCAACACATCACTCCAAGGTGCAGCGGCACTCTTTACGGTCTAGGCTCCCGGAGCAGTAGCTTCTTCTCTGTTCTTGCAGGACCACAAGGTTCACCATGCGGCTCCAGTCAGGGGCACCACCACTGCCAGGCAACCTCGCCTCACAATAGGTGCCAGTGCGGCTGCAGAGCCGCCCAAGGCAAACAGCTCGCTCGCCGGGCGGCATGCCAATCAGTAGGTCCACCTCCGATTTCGGACTGTCAGCATTGGACTCCACTGGAGGCCGCACGCTACTCTCCACCTGACAGCACAGGACACATATCTTCCTACGGCTCAGCCCACTCGAATTACAGAGGCCGAGCTCTTCAACAGCAGGCAATTGTCTTGCAGGAACATAATTCAGGTACCCCACAGGTAGGTTGGCAGCATAGACTACCTATTTCTGCGCCATACATTTAGGATTGTGCAGGATTTATAAGGAATGTTATAGGAATGTCATCTGCGGCGTCCCCCAAGGATCATCCCTGAGCCCCACCCTCTTCAACGTCTACATGAGCCCCCTCGCGGCCATCGTACGCGAACACCACCTCAGCATAATCTCCTACGCCGACGACACCCAGCTGATCCTCTCCCTGACCAACGACCCCGCCGCCGCCAGAGCCAACCTGCACGAAGGGATGAAAGAGGTAGCCGAGTGGATGACGACCAGCCGCCTGAAACTGAACTCGGACAAGACGGAGGTCCTCATCCTGGGCTCCGCACCCTCCGCCTGGGACGACTCCTGGTGGCCTCCCGCCCTGGGCACCGCACCCAAACCGACAGACCATGCACGAAACCTGGGTTTCATCCTGGACTCCTCCCTCTCCATGACCAGGCAAGTCAACAGCGTCTCCTCGGCGTGCTTCAACATCCTACGCATGCTACGGAAGATCTTCTGGTGGATCCCCACAGAGACCAGGAAGACCGTCACCCAGGCCCTCGTCACCAGCCGACTGGACTACGGCAACGCCCTCTACGCCGGGACCACCGTCAAGCTCCAGAAGAGACTCCAGCGGATCCAAAACGCCTCAGCCAGACTCATCCTCGACATCCCACGATCCAGCCACATCTCCGGACATCTAAGAGACCTTCACTGGCTCCCCGTCAACAAGAGAATCACCTTCCGCCTCCTCACCCACGCACACAAAGCCCTACACGACCAAGGCCCGAGCTACCTCAACAGCCGTGTCAACTTCTACGCTCCCAAACGCCACCTCCGATCAGCCAACCACGCCCTCGCCGCCGTCCCCCGCATCCGAAGAGCGACTACAGGAGGAAGGTCCTTCTCCTACCTGGCCGCCAAGACCTGGAACTCCCTCCCGTCCGACCTGCGCCTGACCCAAGACCACCTCTCCTTCAGGAAGAAGCTGAAGACCTGGCTGTACGAGCAGTAGCGGCACCCCCCCCCCCCAAGCGCCTTGAGACCCTACGGGTATGTAGCGCGCTTTATAAGTGTCACTGATTGATTGATTGATTGATTAATGACGGGTGGAGAGATGTAGGGCTGACGTCCTTACAGTAATGCTTCTTGGCCACGACCCCTTCAAACAGTATTAAGTGAAAACACAACATAAGAAAAATTCCAAACAAATTTAGAACAATAGAGTACTTTCTGATGAATGCAATGATACTGAAACAACAAAAATCCAATTAAAATTAGAGATATTACATTTTAAACTTTTTGAGAAAAAATAGCAGCTGAAAGCACAAAGCACGGACTGAAGGTATCTGGTTGTGCAGGACTGGAAGAAAGTCACAAGTTCAGGTCAACCAGGATGGAGTGCAGGCCGGGCTCAGGATAAAGTCTGGCTTTCTGGGAGTTGTACCATATGTCCTTGGAGCGAGATCTGTGAGACACTTCATGGGTTATTTTGCCAGGTTGAAATGACAGGCCTGAGACATGTTTTAAGAGAATATTTTAGAGGGTGGCGCAAAGGAGTTTTGCAGGCTAGGAGATTTAAAAGTAAATTGTATATGCCTATTAAGGGCCTGATTACAATGTGAGTTGAAAAGTCTCCGACCACAGGTCAGAGGCTTTCTGCCTCACATCGTAGTTTTAACTACCGACCGCCACCACATAGCAATGCTGACGGTCAAAAGTGAAACCGGGTGGTTAAACTGGCTGTATTCCGAAGGCTCAAGGAACCCGTCGGCCAGTCAAAAGGCCCCACAGTAATCCCTGAGAACGGTGTTTCCTCCGTTGGGATTATGATGTCTGATTCCGAAACGATTCAAAAAGGGGGTGGTGATGAACAGAGTGTCTGAATTAAGCAGACCACTCTTACCCAGTCAAGGGATCAGGGCTTGATCCATCGCCGTTATTTAGCTCACTGCATCACCCCAGTTCAGAACCTGGCTATATGCAAATTAGTCTGACCCAGTGTCCATCACCACCCCCTTTATTGAATCATTTTGTCCACCATAAGCGTGGAAGGGTATACTCAAATGTGAGTCCCTTGCTCATTGCACCATCAGGATTCAAGCAAGCCGGGCCGAAGACGGCTGTAATGCCAGAAACCGGTGCCCGGAAGCTTGTTTACTTCCCAGTATAAGAATTGGCTTGGTAGTTTGGTCTGACCTGTTCCCATGATGCACTGGGCCAGGGACAGACTAATTTGCATATAGCCAGGTTCTGAGCTGGGATGGTGCAGTGAGCTAAAAAACGGTGATGGATCAAGCCCTGATCTTTGGACTGGGTAGGAGTAGTCTGCTTAATTCAGATACTCTGTCCATCCCCACCCCCTTTTCTGAATCGTATGATTCCGAAAGGCATTCCATTTTTGGCTTTCAGACATGGAAAGAACGTCGGGAAATGACTTTGGGGTCCATTCCTCCACAGCCTCCAGTTGGGGGCTGAGGGGGCACCTATGGTGCCCCCTGTTAATCCCTGCACTGCGGCTCAGGGATTAACAGAATGTCGCATTTCTCTATGGGAGCTTGTCCTACGGCTGGTTTATGCCCGCAGCACAAGCTCCCATACAGAGTATGCGACCACACCATGTGCGTTCCCATTGTAATACTGAATTCTGGACTGCTGACCAGAGGTCGTTTGTCCAGAATCTTCAATTATGTCAGTCAAAGGCTACTTTGACTGACATCATAATCAGGGCATATGTGTAGTTCAATTTTGCCATGTTTTTGTGAAGGAGCACAAGCACTTTACCACTCGTTAGCAGAGACAAAGTGCACAGAGTCCTAATTCCAACAAAAACCGGTTCAGCAACAGAAGTCAAAAAAAGTCAAAGTCAAAAAGATTTTTATTTGTTTTGGTACTCTACTGAGGACCACAAATTTAAAAACAGTTTGCATGGAAATAATCAACAAGATTTAATATAATGTTAGAAAAGACTTTAGAAATTTATAAAAATTATAACAAACCCATTCATTGGGGGGTTGTTACACACTAATAACAGATTTTTTACTGTAGTGATTCTACATTTACTATATATCGGGTCAAGATATCGTGACCGTGCTGTAACTATATTTGAATGAGGACATACAAATAAAATATGCTCAATGTTCTGTTCGCCTCCTTGACAGAATTTACATATCGAGGATCCATCTACTGACCATCTAGAGGTAAAGGTTAACACAGGTAAAATGCCTAAGCGCAGCATTGTTATTGCCCTTCTTGCCCCATGCGTAAGGGAAAACCCTATTTATGGCTGTACTTGTATTCCAGTGACTCAGTTTAGAGTTTATATGAGGCTAACTTACTACAATGTGCAAAATCAAGATCAAAGCTCAATCTAGGTGTAAAGCATTTTAGAAAGAGTTTCAATTGGGAGGCAGACCAGGTGAGCAAAATATCTTTAGTAAGTTTAGCAATTTCAAATGACATTGACATGTTCCTATAAAAGATAAGCTTTGATGCGTCTGATCCAAAAATCTCAGTCTTTAGCAAAGAACGCAAAGATCCTTCCTTTGCATGCAAGATGTAATAAGCCCATCTGATGACATTAGCGACAGCTGTAGCATAAGAACTTGTTATTGAAAATTCTAGTCTTAGGGCTTGCACAGGTGTTGATTTTGAAACCTTTAGAATTTTTTTCAAAATTTTCCCTTCGTTTAGGTCCATATGGGACCATTGCTTTATTGGTATATGCTCAGTAGCATAAGATAAAACCGGAGGAATTTTTGTTCTATACACTTTTAGCAATGAAAAGAAGTGCCTATTTCCTGTGGCAGAGTACAGTCTGGAAAGAGCCCCGGCATGTAGTTCTGATTTTCTCTTTAAGTTATTTATCTGTTTTGTGTTTTGTAAGTTCTTTGTAAAAATCCTGCCGAGGTAGGTGTATTCATCAACTTCTTCAACTTTTACCCCGGCAAGCTTCCAACAGTATTTAACTCTTTGTTTCCTACCAGAAAAAGCTACCACTTTGGTTTTTGTTAAGTTTGGAATTAAAAAGTTGTCCTTTGAATATTCGTTTAAAGTATCCAGGAGCTTTTGCAAACCAAAGGGCGTAAGGTCCAACATTACAATGTCATCTGCGTATAACAAAGCGTGTACGCTGTGTGAGGCTAACTTCGGAGGCAAACTAGAGCATTGTTGCAGGTGGTGTGGTAAATCGCTAAGATATAGTGAAAATAATATCGGAGCTAAAAGGCACCCTTGTTTGAGCCTGTTAGCCGTTCTGATTGGTTTAGTTAATCCTTTTTCACTCCCCATTTGCACCTGGGACCAAGTATTGGTATGGAGATTAATTATGACCTGCAGCAGATATTCCGGTATTCCCAGTCTCCTTACCTTTATCCACAGTGTAGGTCTATCTACGCGATCGAAAGCTGTAGAATAGTCAATGAACGCAGCATACACTGGCTGTGAATTTCGAACGATGTATTTGTCTAAAATAGTCTGGAGAATTGAAATATTGTCAATAACAGAATGGTTTGGTCGAAAACCTGCTTGGTACATAGGTATTCAACCCTGCGAGAAGGCCCAGTCTTTTAGTCTATCCAAAACCTCTGCGGCGAAGATTTTCCCAGTGGCGTCCATCAACGCTATTTGGCGATAGTTGCCAGCGATGGTTTTGCTCCCCTTTTTATAGATGGGAATTATGATACTCCCCTGCCACGACTTTGGTATTCTCCCAGTTTTGAAGATGTAATTGAAGAGAGGTAGTAACATCAGACTCCACTCTTTAGGATCTGTTTGCAAGACCTTGATAGGTATTTGGTCAGGACCTGACGCGGCGGTACTTCTTGCTTTTCTGA
Source organism: Lissotriton vulgaris (assembly GCF_964263255.1). Lineage (NCBI taxonomy): Eukaryota > Metazoa > Chordata > Amphibia > Caudata > Salamandridae > Lissotriton > Lissotriton vulgaris. The sequence continues at coordinate 265,149,480 of NC_141689.1, read as the reverse complement.
TGTTGATTTCTATGGAAAATGCTGTAGTATTAGCTATCAGAGTAGTATTCTTTTCCATAGTATTGTCAGTGACTTTTCTGTCTGGTTTGATTAAATTTACCTTGTAAAGGTCACTCAGATAGATTTCCCATTCCTGCGGTGGGACTGGTATGGCATGTAATTTCTTTTTTGTTCCTGTCATTTTGGCAATTAAGGACCAATATTTACGTTGATTGTATTTTTTAGCAGAAATTTGGATATCTACCCAATTGTTGTCCTGCAGCATTCTTTTGTGGCTTTGCTTCTCTATTCTCAATTGATTTTTTAGTTTATTAATTTCTTGTTGGATTAAAGGTGAAAATTTCAAGTATTGCCCTCGGATGAGTTTGTTGAGCATTTTCGCAGTCAAAGTATTCCTGGTTAAATTTTTATTGAATTTCTTGTTATTTCTATTTGTGTCTTGTTTTATCCTATCTGAGAGAGCATTCTTGAGTTTATTAATAATACATTCAAAATTTGTTATTAAATCGTCAGAATGATTGCTAGTTAAGAGTTGACTATATGTAATCATTTCGATGATATTGTCTAGGGTCGCTGAGTTCCAAAAGATCCGCCTCTGAATGTTATTAATTTTGATAGAACTTTTATGGAACATAATTTGGCTTGTCGAGGAAGGGTTTGCCAACCAACCAGTATTTAAGTGTAAGAGAGCGTGGTCACTTTCGTCTGAGAAATTGATACTCAAATGTAAAACTGTCTCCACTAGCTCCATGCCACAGATTATATAGTCAATAATTGATAAAGTTCCGTTTCCTCGCCTTGTACAAGACGCCGGTATGTCTCCTTCTACGTTGCCATTCAGAATTGTCCCATTTAGGTTTGGTAAACATGCTAATAACAGTTTTCCTCTTTTTGTCCGAAGCTTTTCCTTTGGGAAATATTGGAGTAGACAATTCCAATGTTTCTTCTTCGTAGAGGTTTGCCCATTTTCTAATCTCAACATTTGAAATTTTTCCGTTCAAGTCACCCATGATTAAGTAAGACATATTTGGTCGGTCTTCGATTATCTGAGCGATTGCTTCCATTGTGTCCACAAAAATGGCATCCTGATTGGTGCCGGGGGGGGGGGGGCATACATATTGAAGAGTAGAAAAGCCTTGTTTCGATCAAGATTATGTGTTTTCAGCGAAACCTCAATGCACTGAAAATTATCAGAATTAGACTCTACCACTTCTTGGGCCCACAAATATTCCTCGGTCAACAAAATTGCCAGTCCGCCCTTTGCATGGCCCCGGTTTGTGGCCTTAGCAGGAATATCATAGACATAGTAGCCCTTCTGATGGAAAGATTTTATTGCCCAGGTTGCTGCAAAGCCAGGATATCAGGTTGATTTTTAATAGCTTCAGTCATTTTATTAATTGTTTTTCCGGCCATATTCCATGAAGTGATCTCCAAACCATTGTTAAACAGTATGTTGATGATGGTGGATTAATTTATTACTGTTTAATGTCTCTGAGACCCAGGCCCAAGACTTTATTGATTTTTTGTCCTCTGTTACTTCTGGGTCTTGGCTCCAGACTTTTCTTTCTTGAGCGAGTTGATCCTAGATCATCAAGAATGGGATTTTTATGACAATTCTCATTTGTCGTGCTCAAGTTTGAGCCAAAGAGGCCAGTGATCCTTTTGTTTAGTTTAATTTCCTTTGGTACAGATCTTTCGATAACATTGTAACCACATTTATGTAATATTTCTTTTTCGTTTAGAATAATCCCGGGGAGTACAGATGACCAGAATGATACCTCCGCTATTTTATAATTTTCTTTTGTGGGAAAGGTCACCAAGTCTATTTCTTTGCTGGTTAGAGATTGTAAAGGATGTATTTGTTGTAAAAGATTCATTATCCTTCCTCGATTTAATGGCATATTATCCATTGGAAAGAATTCTTCAAATTGCAAGTGGTTAGTCGAGATTTGTTCTCCACCTAGAGGCATCTTATTATCTTTTTCGCTTAATCCCTTATTTATCTGTCCTGCACATTCAGTAAATATGGCTGGAATATATTCATTCGCTCTATGATTCAATAACTTTACTGATTGTGTATTTTTTTCTGACACTAGTTGCCTCTACTTTGGGAATATTTGATATTGTATTATCTTCTTGTCCCTCTTGATTTTTTTGAGGAGTGATTGTGTTTTTGAATTTTAGCTTACGAATTTTCTTTTTATTTATTCTTCTTAGCGGCTTCCTTCTCTTGCTTTTCCCCTTTTTTTCTTGATTGATTTTTATTTGGGGGGACTTATCACCTCCTTCGTCGTCAGGAGTAAGTTTGGTAGAGTTTCCTTGGTCTTCCTTATCGGGCCCAGTCTTTTGCAAATTAGTTTTATTAGGAACCAAAAAAATGGAGTACTGTTTGACGGTGTGTAAGGGCTCTTCTCTGAATAATTTCTTCAAAGAGTATGTTTTGACATCCTTAAGATTCTTCTGGATTTTCTTATTTGATTTTTCTAGTATTATTACATCAGATGTTTGGGTACTAATATCACTTTTTATTTGTGGCTCAGTACTTTTGTTGAAATTTGAAGAAATATTGTAGATAACCTGCTTCGCATCAGATATTTGTTGTTTATTTGTTGCATCTGCGGATTCTTTTTTCCTTTTTTCTTCTACTAGAAATTTTAATATGCCAATTTGGACGTGTAGACGTTTGATCAGAGTTTTCCAGGATATGTCCTAGAAAAGAGAGGACCGATTCCAATATTTCCTGTAGGGAATAAAGAGCCCTTGACATTGGTGTTGCAGTATTTATTGAATTGATGTTTTTAAGGAGAAATGGGTCCAAAGAAGAATTAAGAACTGGATCGTGATCTAATGGTTTTTCCTGGGGTCTGATGAATGACTTATCTGGATTTGACTGTAGTTCTATATTTTCCATCGACTTCATGACGTTTCCACAAGGATCCTCAATACAAGAAAGGCTACCTATTCTTTTAATTGGTGTTAAAGATATTAAGTGTAAGGTCTCGTTATTCGGGATTTGTGATTCCTGTGATGAGAATAATATCTTTTGGTTAGGATCAAGATCCAATATGCTAGAATTTTGAATAGTTTGATGGTCCAAGGGGAGCGATTCTTTTGCCTCCTTAGATTTTGAGGTGTCAGCATTTGTTGATATTTCCCATGCATGAGTGGGAACTTGCTTTTTTGGTGATAGGGCTAAAAAATAATTACTAATTGCCGGGGTTCTAGCTATCCGACCGTGTTTGACTGCTTTGTCAGAAGATTTTCTGACTGCTTCCTCAGTGCCCATTCGCTTCATAAATATTGTGCGAGATCTTAGCTTTTTAAAAGCCATTTTACTTTCCTGTTAGAAGCTTGCGTGGTATAAGTAATACTTCCTTCTCTGCTGATGTTTGTTGAGCCAACTGCTCAAAGAGTGATCTCCCCGTGTGTAGATTCAAATAATCAGATATAGCATTTACCACACTGGTGCGAGTTGTTGCTCGACCCCAGAATACAGGATCTAGTATGTCGCAGTTCAAATTAAAAATAAGAATAAGGAGAAATAAGGTGGCCCGTCCCGTCCTAGTACGTCCCCGGACAGAAGGCAAAAATCTGGGGAAGAACCTGCGAAAAGGGCCAGGTCCAACATGACCCCCTTCAGCCAGAATATAGGGTAGACTAATCAATATCTTGACAGACTTTTATGCTTTGGTTATGAGAATCCGCAATGCTCGCCCTGTTCCTCTCAGCCTCCTCCACTGCAAATGAAATTATTTGCACCTAACTTTAACAAGGTAACTTCTTCTGTGGGACTAACCTGGTCCCTATATCTGACCTGTGCTCCATCGCGTTGGGCCTGTACTTGTGACTTTGCCCTGTCTAGCACCACCAGATACCTCAAGTGACACTATGTCATTGTAGGTGGTATTTTGGCTTAAAACATCAAACTTCTATATGTCCAGTTATACTGATTGGATTTTTCTCATTTTGGTGTAATTTTATTCATTAACATTATCTCTGCACTCAACCAGCCCACATCTAAGGTTACAATACTGCTGTTGTGTACTAACCATTTCCTCAGACACTGCTGACAGCCTTGCCCTGTTGAACATTTTCTCAAGAACTTCTTCTAAGTCTAAAGGTAAGTACCAACATGGTCTAATCCACTTCTTTTATCCGACCCACGCTCCAACATGGTTGACCATATTATTTGGCTCTGACCCAGGCTTGTGTGACTCTGAGTCCACGGTTGGTGCGTTGACCTTTTAGGCACTAGATTTTACTGAAAACTTTACAAATTCATAACTCCAGTTCTACCAATTGGATTTGTGTCATTTTAGGGTCAAATCATTTATTATGAATTACTCTATTTTTCTAAATTAGTGTGGGATTTTTCTTGTGCTGTGTTTTTACTTTATTATTGTTTGTGTGCAGCATAAATACTTACCAAATTCTAAGTTAAGCCTGGCTGCTTTGTAACAAGCTACCAGAGGGTTGAGCACAGATTAATTTAGGGTAACACACAACCTTAGAAAAATAGAGTAATATTTAATAAATTATTTGACACCAAAACAAAATTAATCCAATCAGTAGAACCAGTGACATGTGATTATAACATTTTTTAGATGATTATAGTGCCTAACAGCACAACGCACCAAGTGTGGATATATGACTGCACTTGTCTGGGACAAAGTCACAAGTTCAGGCCAACAGCAATTAAGCATGGGGCAGATAAAGGGACCCAGTTAGGCCTGCTGAACAAAGTACTTTAATCCTGGTTGTCGAGCGGTGCAAGATCCTGTGTCAAGGGTGTGCCGTGCAGCAGTGGTTCAGAGGAAGCTGTGGGCCATAATGGGAATTCTGCATCATTGTTGAGGATGCTGCTGATGAGGGGTTTTCAGTGCAAAGTCCTGCATCATGCAGTTGTAGCTCCAATGAAGCTGTGGGCTGTGGCGTGAGGTGAGGTCCTGATTTGGACATCTGTCATGCAGCAGCGGTTTGATCCGAGGATGCTAGGAGATGCATCGTGTTGCATCGGTTCTGCCCAAAAGTCCACAGATGAGCTGACAGAGCACTGTAACGAACACATCAAAGGTTGCAGAACTGGTGTGATGCCACTTGAGGAGCAAGAGTCACAACATGCAGAGTACAGGTGCTAAGTTCAAGTTGGTTGGAGACTCTTTTTCCATAATGCTCTGATCAGGATTCCAGCCAACCAGCCATTGGAGTCACTCTGGTGGTCTTGGGCTCAAGATGCTGGTCCAGTCATTTTTACTATGCAGATGTCAATGGGGCTTGTGATGTGAGGTCTTGCGGCATCGGACAATATGCCTTAGATGGAAGCGTGTGATGTGAAGCCCTGCATATGGGATGTGGTGTGCAGCTGCTGTTCCAACAAGCTGTCGGCTGTGATCAAATGTATCAAAGATGTGTCATGCAATATCAGTTATGAGGCAGGACAGCAAGAAGATGTGATGTGCTGCATCAGTTCTCCCCAAAAGTCAATAGCCGGTCTGGCAGAGCAACTCCAGGCCCATGTCCAAAGCTCCAGGACTGGGGTGGCACCACTTGGGAGGGGGGCAAGACTCACAGAAGGCATAGTCCAGGTGCTGGGTTCAAGGTGGGTTGAGCCTTTTCAGTCCCTGAAGGCTCTGATCAGGAGGACAGCCAACTAGCCCTAGGTGTCCTAGATTCAAGATGTAGGCCTAACCCTTTTCACTCAGGCAGCAGGACAGCAGAGTATCAGTCCTTCTTGCAGCAGAGCAGCACAGTTGAGTCTTCCACAGGTCCAGATGCCCACTCAAGAGTTGGGTCTTTAGGTCTAATTTTTATACTTGGTGCCAGCTTTTAACCACATGGCTGCTGTGGGGATTTTTGCGCTGTGCTGCAAATTGCCATTTTGCTGGCACCATGACGAGCTCAGCTCGTCATCAGCACACGACACCCGTGGGTGATGACGAGCTGAGCTCGTCATCAGCATCGAAAGGGTTAATGTAGGTGAAAGTCCCGAAGGTTTATACTTTCAAAGGTGTTTGGGATTTTCTGTCTCTCTACTCTGGCCCAGGAATATTTGGAGGCACAAAAGACGAGTTTAAAACCCTTTGTGAGTCTTTAGGGGCACAGCCTTTGTGATGTGTAAGTGTGGTAGATGGCAGCTCCTCCTCCCTATTAAGTCAGAGATGCCCCATCCTGCCAAATCTATTTCCCTTTTGTATCAACGTCTGGAAACAATGCAAAAAGGCCAACAGCTAGTTACACCTACTCATGTGAGGAAGGATACATGCTGCACCCACCATATGGTTGGGACAAGAAGATGCTAAGTTTCTTAAGTGGCACTCTCAGAAATTTGACTTAAACAGATTTTTAAAATAAATTCCTAGACACCAAAGTTGACTTGTTCACCTGCTCCTAATTGGAAGTTATCACTTATTAACTGAAGTAAGGTAACTCCAATGTTATCCTATGGGAGAGACAGGCTTTGCAGTTGTGAAGAATGAATTGAAGAGTTTTTCACTGCAAGGACATGTCCTACGTATAAAATACACTGCACCCTCTCCTATGGGCTATTTAAGGACTACGCTAGGGGTGGTGTATTAAAAAGGAAGGTTTCAGCCTAGCAAAAGGTTTATTTTGTCAGGTAAAAGTGGTAGTTTTAAACTGCAAACACATATTTGTATGGTTGTTACTGTAGGAGGCAGACTCAGTGCTGCAGGCCCATTAGTAGCATTTAAATTACATTCCCTGGGTACACATAGTACCACTTAACTATAAACTTACAAATAAATTAAATGTGCCAGTAGGGTGTAAGTCAATGTTATCATATTTTAGGGAGTGAGCACACATACCTTAGCACTGGCTATCAGGGGTAAAGTCAATAGAGTCCTAAAGCCGATGAAAACGAGATCGGCAAAAATGGAGGAATAAGGAAAAAAGTTTGGGGGAAGACCAACCTAAGGCTCACATGTCTAGCCGTCTGAATTTACTTGGCTAGAGTATTTGGACAATGAAGAAATTGAGGAGTAGTTTTGGAGTCAACATCTAGTACAGTTGGTAAAAAAGAAGAAAGTCTGCTATGGCAAATACCAGTCATTCTGGTACAAGTCTTTTGGAATGATCCAGATGTAAGCAAGTGAAGTTCTTACAGTAGCTTCACATGTGGTGGTATTGCATTTGAGTATCTAGGGCCTCATTTATGAAAAGTGACGCATTGCTGCGTGAAAACAGTGATGCGTCACTTTTGATTGCGCCCTTCTTGCGACACCAATGCTGCGTCATATTTACAGTATGACGCATCATTGCGCAAGGAGTTACAGATATGTCAGTATTTCTAACGTATCTGTATGGCGCAAAAGTGACGCATTGCTGGAGTGTGTCACAAAAGTGACGCAACTTCTGCAATGCGCCCCTTTCAAATGAGGCAAGCCCCATGTGAAAGGCCCTGCGTCAGTCTTACGCCTGCTGTGAGGCAGGCGTAAGATATTGACGCATTTGCATCCTAGAAGTGGCGCAGTGAAATCTTATAGATTTCACTGTTTCACTTCTACGACCCTTTCTTGCGTCAATATGCCCCACTTGCATACATTAAACCTGGCGCAGGTATAATGTGGCGCAGGGGTTTACAAAGTGACGCATCTACCTAGATGCGTCACTTTGTAAATATGGCGCAACAAGGCTCATTTTTTATGCCTTTGGTGCGTCACAAAAAGTGACGCACCGGCGCCGTAAAAGTGACGCACAGCCTCATAAATGAGGCCCTAAGTGTTGTGTTGCAAGGTGTGTCCAATTTCGTTCAGCAAAGCAAATATATTTTCTTTCTTCATTCTGTAATATTTCATTACACCCTCCTACTTTTGAAGCTGATCATGTGTCAAAAGAATATCTTGGTTCTCCTTCTTTGAAGCTTGTATTGTTGCAGGAGCTTGACAAATCGAATGGTTGCAACTGAGTGTGTGATGACGTGATGCTTATACATATTGCGTATTGTACTATTTGCCCCACTTTTTATACCTGCTAGGATCATGCATAGGTTTGTCACACAATTTGACCCATAGCTTCACCGTTACGTTATGCTACATGAGTCAGTATTACATTAGTAAATATTATTGCTTTGACACAATGCATAGCAGACCATGCGCCAAGAAGCAACTGGAAAGTAACGAAAAACTGAATTGCATTTTTTTACGCAAATCATCTATGGCGCTGGTGTTGGAAATCTGAGCATTATTTTTTAACCCCTTCAATGCGGCGGCTATTCTGCCGCAGTGCTAAGGGTGTTGGCATTCATGGAAGTGACCCTAAGCAGTAGACGCTGACCGTGAACAGAGAAAACGACAATCACGGTTCAATCACGAGCAAAAGAAAAACGTTTGCTTCTTTTCCAACCTGTTCATAAAGAAGTTCTGTTACAAAATAGATTGTCTACTATTCAAAATCATAATAAGAAAAACTCCTCACTACAGAACACAGATTGGTTCTGTGTGGTCCTGAAGAGAATCCTTTGAGTGCCAAAGGGATTCGAAACGCGTCGACCCTGTTGATTTTGATACCATTATAAATCGTGTCTACTTTTGTGACTTTGTTACATGATTTTGTTGAAATTTGCGGATTTTCTTTGACCGTATTGCTTGTGTTGATTTCTAACACATAGACCAATCGACTATCAATTTGGATTAAAAAGTGAATTATATCTCGATGGTCTAGTCTAATGTAAATGAAAAACCGTTTTTTCCACGTATTTAAATAGGTAATCTGCCACAAAATCAACTCTGTGCAGGTCCCTCACGAATTAATTTATTGTTCTCTCTTTCCCAGAGTCACTCTCCCCTACCTTTCCTACCATTGGTGACTGTGTTTGTCTATCGTCAATTAGTGTTCACTAGTGTGTGTCATACACCGTTTTCGTGAATTGTCCCGCTGTCTCATAACTTTTGCCACGCAGCCCCCGTTCCCTCTCCCTTCAGGGAGCGCGGTAAAATTTCTTCTTCTGATTCATTCCCGATTAAATGTCAATCACATGATGTTTATATATTTCAAAAATTTCTTTTGAACACTTTTGTATGTACATGAAAAACTCATAAATATATGTTAAAAGAAAAAAAGAAAAAAGAAAAGATTGATTCAAAGATATGGATGACTGAAAAAGTGGTCTTTGGAATTGAGTTAAGGTTACCTCAATTTATATAACTTGCTAACCAGTGTGCGCAGTACTGGCATTCTCTCTTGTTAACCAGCAGTGCTAAGGGGGCGGGCGGAAATGCGGCTGGCGCACGCTGGTGACGGAACCGCTCCGTCACCAGCGTCGGTTGCGCTGTGCTTATGAGGAAGCGGTTCCGTCATGGCCCACCCACTCAATAGAACACTCAGCGCAGGCGCGGAATTCACGCCGCACAGGAACATCGGGCGGGCCATGACGGAGCCGCTCTGTCATCAGCACAGCGCCACCGCAGCTGATGACGGAGCGGTTCCGTCATCAGCAGGGGAGGGGTTAAAAGCTTTGCTGCCGAGAAATGGGCAACAAGGACAAATGTGACTGTAGATCTGCTCTAGATTATTGACTTGGTCATATATTTTATTTAAAAAAAAAAATCTTACAGGTTTAAGGCACTAGCTGTAAAGGTCTTTGCGCGCAGCGATTTTCAAGGGATAAAAATAAGAGTAGAATAGCTCTGGTGTTTTGTGACCCTTCTGGAGATATCTGTGTTTTGTCTAGTCACAGATTTCACTAGTAGCCAAAGCACAAAGTATAACATGCAGATCACGGTTTGATATTATATCTATATATAGATCAGTGGCTTACTTCTATCGTCACAGAGAAGCTTTTTGCTACTCGCAGTTTCATAAGTTACAATCTTTCTAATCAAGTGGTGTTTAAATAATAATAATAATAATCCGCATTTGTAAAGCGCGAACAATCACCCGTAAGGGTCTCTAGGCGCTGGGGGCCGTCGGGAAGATTAAGCAAGCTATTGCCCAGAGTCACATGGTGCCGGGCTAACCTGCCGCCGGAGCCGGGATCCCCAGATTCCAGCGGCAGTCGCCCTGGCCGCGGCGCCACATCTCTCCTCTCTTTAAATCATTATTAGTGTAATTAAACATATACATCTTACTTTCTTACAGTGCATGGATATCTCTAACATGCAGAGTCAAAATAGTCAAAAACTTGCAACCAAATCATAGTTCTCCTAACTACTTGTGAAGGGATAAGCTGAGTGCCTTTGCTTCCCTCGACTGCATTACCTGGATGGTGTTCCGGCAAAAGGAGGGCTGATGGCCTTTTAAGTGATATCTTTGTATTGGGCCCATCTGAAAGTGAAAATAAAAAAACCCTCTCAACCAAAGCTGTCGGATCCTGAATCCCCCCTCATTTCCTGCACTGTGTGAAATAAACACAAAAGGCTAGAGCATCAAATAGAAGGCAAGGGGGCAAGGGCCATATAATGACACAGAAGTGAGACACACATCTGCTTTTGAGGAAACCGCATGGTATGCCATACATCCACCAAATAAAAGGGCTATGTGGGAACTAGAGAGGATCAGGATCTTGATACAACCTGGGCCTTCTTAAATTGAAAAGAAATGAAAATATATATCCACATCTGAGTTTTTTTAATCATTAAACTACAATTCAGTCCTCTTTTATTCTATTTTACAAAAGCTATTCATTATTAAAAATCCGCTCAATATTGTCGGTTTCTTAAAACTGAATCTACAACGTGTATCACTGATTGACCTTCTATTGAAAAAATTATAATGACTAAATTAAGCTGATGATTGCCTTTTTCTTTCTGTCAAACTGTTGTAAGTATTTGCTTGTTCTCATAAAGGAAACCACAAGAACAGAATTTCAATTAGCAATTCATGCTCCTGAGTTGGACCTTCTCTCAGAGTAAGAGCTGTGAGCGAGGAGAGAACAATGTACAAAATCAGCCTCCTCTGTTAGTGAAAAAGAGGACCCCCCCTGAGGAAAAGGCTGCATGATTTAATACCGTAATTCTGCAGGGCAATTAGCCACACATTTATAAAACCCACACACAAGAAGAACATGATCAAAATCCCATAGTAAAAAGATGTACAAGAAATATTAATAAGCGAAAAATACAAAAATGCAAATAAGGATTCCAAACGCACATAACAAATCACTTTACAAAGCAAAACAGACCTACTAAAAAGTTTTCCCTCGATTCTAGAAAACTTTTTTAAAACAAATTAATTTCATGAAATTCGTTTTTTATATAAACACTGCAAACACATTGTGAATGCCCCGTCATGCTCTAGAATAAATAAATGTAAAAGTAACTTTTAATTCAACTTGAAATACCTACGCTCACTTATCCCCTAATTATGAGTGGCCCGGTAAACCTCCCGGTCACTCCAACCCTTGGAGGAACTAATACTGGGGTATGTATAACTTCAGGCCCAGAACTCTGATGTGCCAGAGATACTAGAGAATTACTAGTGGGGCCCTGAGCGTGCCCTAGAATTGAAAAATCACTAGGGTAATCACTGATTAAGGGTCTGATTTACAAATAGTTAATATCTCCTCGAGTTTCACCTGCGATGTTACATGCTTTCAGCATTTAAACTCTCCGGGTGAACATAAACAAATCTGTGGTGTTCCAGGCAATCTTATAGTTCTGATGAGGTCGATAGCTATCATCAGTATTCAAAACCACTCATAATAAGGCGATGCATATTTAACTACTTTGATGCTGATGACGGAACCGCTCCGTCATCAGCTGCGGTTGGGCTGGGCTGATGACGGAGCGGTTCCGTCATGGCCCGGCCGCCGCGCCTGCGCGGCGCTGATTTTGCGCCTGCGTGACGCGTTCTATTAGGCGGGCAGGGCCATAACGGAACCGCTCCGTCACGAGCACAGCCCAACCGCGGCTGGTGACGGAGCGGTTCCGTCACCAGCATGCGGCCGCAGCGCCGCCGCCCCGCCCTCTTAGCAATGCGGCGGAATAGCCGCCGCAGCAATGGGGTTAATTCTCTCGCCTCAGCACAAGAACAGAGAGGCATATTATCAAGAAAGCTCAATACATTCTTGCTGCTTTTATCGGCAGGAAACTGCTGTAAAGCGCACAGCTACTTCCGACGGAGGTGTCCCGACGCTGGGGCAGTCGGGAAGATTAAGCAAACTACTGCCCAGAATCAAATGGTGCTGGGCGAACCTGCCGCCGGGATCAAACCGTGAACCCTGTGGTCTGTAACGTGGCCCCACTTCATAGCCTTGCACCAACCACACGACCACAGAAAGAATAATGCTTACACTTACTTAGTTTTGTGAGCCAGAAGTCCAGAGCGACCTCCGCCCGTTTATTTAAGCTCTTTGGCCACACCTGGCCAGAGAGTGCTACAACATGTGCGTGCCCTTCTGGGCTAAGGGTACTGGATTTCGGGGACAACTAGACCGTTACATGGTCCAGAGTCAGGTACCCTCACCGCTGCACCACACCTCTTCCACTGCTTAATGGTTTGGCTGTCAGGTGCAACATGTTAGGGAATTTTCCTGTGCTCTGTGTGGGCTGTTTCCAAAACTCATTGTAATCCTTCTTTCATGTTACACACAACCACACAGTGTAATAAATCTTAAGTCTTTTCTAGTTCGACAAAGCTCCTTCTGCCTGTATATATTTCACAATTTAGTGGCCAGGCTCTACCACATCTTGCTCTCAAATTTTGTATCACTTACAAGATTTTCTTTTACTGTTTCATTTTCCATAAAAAGGACCCTCATTTGGAGTATCTCAGACACAATCAGATGCAGACAGCAATGAGAGCAGCGTATTTCTTGAGACTTGGGAAATACCATCAATGCCTCTAGATGCCAGGCAGATATATGGTGATTTGATCTTCACATGTGTGTGCACGATATGTAGGACCATTTATGACCCAAAGATCCTCTGCAATAACTGTGAGGGCAGTCCCGTTGAGCTTTAGAAGTGTCCACAGTCCTGGTTCATACATTGTGCGGAATTTCCCTCTGCTGCGACGGTGCCGTCCTAGGACGGTGCAACCTGGGGCTATGACCCTGGGCCTTGCTCTTCTTCGGCTGCTAGCTTTGTCATTGGTCACTGTTTGTCGAGATTGCGTGGCGACCGGGTTGTATGGTTCAGGCAACCAGTTATCTGCTACTGGGATAGTGTCCCTACGGGGGCCAGCTAGCATTAGAGCCCATGGCGACCACTGGGTAGTGCAGTGTGGTGTACTGCAATACTCTCTTAGATAACGTTGGAGTGCCACTTCTGGATCGGACTGTTCTGCTACTGCTATCCTCAGGATCTTATTCAATGTCCGCATGAAGCGTTCTGCTTCGCCATTAGCCTGTGGCCATTGAGGGGTGATGCAGTGGTGTTTGACTCCCAGTTGTGTGAGTAGCTCATTGAATTCTTCTCCTTGGAATGGTGGACCGCTGTTGGTTTTGACGACTTGTGGTAGTCCGAAGAGTGTGAATGTCTTCTCTAATACTGGCTGCAGATGATTGAATTATGTCGATGGTATGATTTCGATGATAGGGTACTTAGTGTAGCTGTCTACCAGGACAGCGGTCAACCTTCTGTCGGGGAAAATTCCAAGTCCACGGAGAGGGTGCAGGGTCTTCAGGTATCACCGGTACAGGCACTTCTGGGCTGCTGGTGAGTTGGCAGGTGCAACTGTTCCTGACAACGGTGTCTACAGCCTCCTCTAGGCCGAGGAAGCACACCTTCTCTCTCATCCGTGACTTCATCCTCATTGTACCTTGATGGCCTTCATGCGCTAGGATTGTCGCCCGTTCTTCGAGACCTACTGGGATAACAAACAGTGATGCTCTTATCACCAATCCACCATCTGTCATGCTTAGATTATCATGGAATCTCCAGATTTTCCCCAGCCGGGCCCAGTCCAGTTAGTTCCATCCGCTGGTGTTTTGAAAAAAGCCTTCCCACGACCCTCTGCATAGGGCTTCTAGCACTTTCTGAAATACTGCTTCGTTATCTGTCTCCGCTTTTATTTCTTCCATGGTGAGGGCTCGCGGATAGGCCCATTGCGATAGCATGTGTACATCCTAACCCTGGGCGTAGTGGGCATAGTGGGGCTTCGCGAAGCACCACAAAGTGGGGGGAAATCTACGCCCACCGACACACTTCGCGTAGCCCCACTACGAACCGCCCACCTCCCTCCCGCCCTCTTCTAAAATGCCCAACAACATTTAAAACAATGTAAAACTAATTAAAACGACTTACCTGAGATGCGGCGTTCCGGGGCTCCCTCTTCCTAGTTTCTCGCCGACTTCTTCCTGACAAATGCGCATGCAGTTGTTATAGAATTATAACAACTGTAGATTTGTTTACACTATGGATATTTGCAAATTCGCTGTGAATGTCAGTGTGGCCCTGTGTAATTTGCATCAAATTCACAAAAATATGTTGTTATGAATTTGCGAATATCTTCAATTTTTTGTTAAATAATATGTCTCTGCACCCACCCACAGTCTCACTTAGGCACTTATACAGCCACTTAGACTTAGTCTGAAACTCATGTACCCATTCACTTACTGACTCAGACACTCACGCACCCACTCACAGCCCACCTCAGATACTCGTGCACCCACTCACAACTGAGAGAGTCATGCAGCCACTCACAGACCCACTCATATTCTTAAGCATCCACTCCCAGACCTACTCGGACACTCATGCCCCCACTCACTCACCAACTCAAAGGCATATACACCCGCTTACAGACCTACTCAGAGACCCATGCATCCATTGACAGACCCATTGAGACATTCAAGCACAAACTCACAGGCCCACTCAGAGACTCATGCTCCCAGCCAGAGACTAATGTATCCACTCAGAGATTCGGCTTGGTCTTCAACCGGAGGTACCGACGGACAGAGCGGGGCCTCATTCTCCGAGTAGTTGCCGGGTGAGGTGAGGCTAACTCCCCTATAAAGCTGGGAAAGAGGAATGCACACGTACCTTTCGGTTACCACGGTGAACACCATGTTCTGGTAGGGTGGGTTATTACCACTGGTGCTTGTTATCTTTCTAGTAGTATTTTTGCGATTGTAAAATTCACAATGTGTATATTTTTGCAGTATCATTTCACTCTTTGTAGGTCCTGACGAAAGCCGGTCATTGCCACCCCTATGGCTGAAACATGTTGACCTTCTACCTATTGCCAAATGATAGTTAATTTTTTCACACTATCTGGTTGTTTTTAATCATGACATTTGGACAATCCTGAATAAACATATTTTTTGTCCCTTTAGTCATTTTTAGTTATCACATTCACCTTGCACTGCACATCATCAGCATCATTGGTTTTTTTAGAGCTCCTTTGGCCGGGCCAACTATTGGATCAAAATCTAGTGTTATATAGCTATTCCATTTGGGGTCTGGCTATACAGATTTTATTCCATTATCTCCCAGATGACGATGCCCCGCCAAAGGTGGTGGGCTGATGGGACTTATTTCTTATCTATGGTGCCACTTAAATTGTGAGTGTTTGCTGTTTTTGTCCTCTTGTATGTTTGTATTTAGTTTGATGTATTGACCTGTAATCCCCTGTTGTGTTTGTTCTGTACCTTACTGGGGATGTGGAGATTACATAGTCGGTAAAAATGATCTCCTAGACCCTCCTTTATAAACTTGTGTTTTCCTCCACTCAGAGATTCATTCAGACTCACTTAGACACTCATATACCCATATAGTGAAGTAGTGTGGCTCACTGGTTAGAGGCAGCAGACCCGAGAGCAGAGGACAGCCCGGGACCAGGGTTCGATTCCCGGCGCGGCAGGTTTCTGGACCAGGGTCAGCGGACTCGATAATTCTCTCGCCTCGGTGCCCACTCTGATCAGCGATCACACTCGGCAACTCTGGGCATTAGCTTGCCTCATCTTCACTAACGGCCCCACCAGACTGCCGGGGATGCCTGGTCTCACCCTGGAGATACCCATTAAGGGACCATCTCTCAGGGAAGCCAGGAAGGGTTTCGCAGCGGTCGAAGTGCCTTGGGACCCTACGGGTAAGTAGTGCGCTATATAAATGCCTATACATTTACATTTACATTTACTCACAGATTCACTCTGAAAGTCATGCATCCACTCACAGATCTACTTATATTCTCATGCACCAACTCATAGATCCACTCAGACACTCATAAACCCACTCACTGTCCCACTCAGAGGTATATACACTCACTCATAAACACAGTCAAAGACTCATGCACCCATTCACATACCCCATGAGACACTCAGGCACCCACTCATCAACCCACTCAAAGACTCAAGTACCCACTCACAGACTTACTCAGACACTGATGCTCCCACTCACACACTAATGCACAAATTCACAGACTCACTCATACACTCATGCACCCACTCACAGACCGACTGAGACACTGATGCACCAATTCACAGACCAGAGACTCACACACAATCACAGACCCACTTAGAGACTCAATCAATCAATCATTGTAAAGCGCACTACATACCCATGAGGGTCTCAAGGCGCTGGGGGGCAGGGGGTGCTACTGATCGCACAGCTCGGTCTTGCGTATCCTCCTGAAGGTCAACAGGTCCTGGGTCTGTCGTAGGCTCAGTGGGAGGGTGTTCCATGTCTTGGTGGCGAGGTGGGAGAATGATCTCACACCGGTGGTTGTTCATCGGATGCGCAGGACGGTGGCGAGTGGGAGGTCGTCGGAGGTAGCTGGCGGTTGGGGATGTAGAAGGAGAGCCATCTGTTGAGGTAGTCTGGGCTGGTCTTGTGGAGTGCCTTGTGTGCGTGGGTGAGGAGCTTGAAGGATATCCTCTTGTTGATAGGGAGCCCGTGCAGGATTCTCGGGTGGGGGTGATGTGGCCGTGGCGTGGTACGTCGAAGATCAGTCGTGCTGAGACGTTTTGGATGCGTTGTAGTCATTTGATGAGCTTGGTCGGGGCTCCCGTGTAAAGGGCGTTTCCGTAGTCTAGTCTGCTGCTGACGAGGGCCTGGGTGGCTGTCTTTCTTGTGTCTGTTGGGATCCATCTGTAGATCTTGAGGAGGTGATGAAGAAGGAAGAGTAGACGGCGTTGACTTGCTTGGTCATTGAGAGCGTTGAGTCCAAGCTCATGAACCACCCACAGACTCACTTATATTCTTATGCACCCAATCACAGACACACTCACACACTCATGCACCCACTCACTCACCTACTCAAAGGCTTATGCTCTCACTCATAGACCCACTCAAAGACTACACCCATTCACAGATCTAATGAGACACTCATGCACCCACTCACTGACCCACTCTGAGACCCACTAGCACTCTCACATACTAACTCACTTCAATAGCGCCAGGAAACCCATTGGGTAGCAGTTTGCGCTATATAAGAATGTTTTACATTACATTACATTACTAATGCACCCATTCACAGACCCACTGGGATACTCATGCAATCACTCACAGACCCACTCAGAGACTCACAAACCAGTAATAGACCCACTTAGAGATCATGCACCCACTCATAAACTTCCTCAGACACTCATGCACCCACCATAGACGCACTCAGACACTCATGTACCCACTCACTCACTGAATTAGAGGCTTATACACCCACTTACAGCCCTACCCATTGACTCATACACCCACTCACAGACCCAATGACACTCATGCACCCACTCACAGACCCACCTAGAGACTCATGCTCCCAGTCTGAGACCCACTCAGACTCATGCACCCACTCACAGACTCAGTTAAACACTCAAACACCCACTCACAGACTCAGTCAGACACTCAATCACCCACTCTGACACACTCAGACACTCATGTATCCACTCACAGACACACTCAGAGTCATGCATCCAATCACAAACCCACTTATAATCTTATGCGCTCACTCACAAACCCACTCAGACTCATACATTTACTGACATACCCACTCAGAAACTGATGATATCAGTGACAGACTCACTAAGAAACTCACACACTCACTTACAGGCTCACTCAGAGAGTCATCCACTCACTCACAAACCTAT
Organism: Lissotriton vulgaris; assembly: GCF_964263255.1. Taxonomy (NCBI): domain Eukaryota; kingdom Metazoa; phylum Chordata; class Amphibia; order Caudata; family Salamandridae; genus Lissotriton; species Lissotriton vulgaris. The sequence goes on along the minus strand of NC_141689.1, from coordinate 265,131,509 downwards.
TCAGACACTCATGTACCTACTTAGACACCTATTCAAAAAGTCACAGACTCACCCAGGCAGTCACACATTTACTCACACACCCAGTAAGACACTTATATAGCCACTCCCAGGCCCTCTCAGATATTAGAACACCCACTCACACTCCCATTCAGATGCTCACATGCCCCCTAACACACCCACTGAAACACTAATGTAGTCACTCACACACTCACTCTAAAATGTTACAGGTACGAGTTGTAAATTCAAATGACAAAACCTGTGAAATTCACTGAAAAAACAAAGGTTGAAGGGACGTTATAGTTAGGAAGTAGAATTAAAAAAAATCATAGATATACACTGAAAAATACCAAGGTTATAGGGACATTGTAGTTAGGAACTGAAATTGAAAAAACTCAGAAATTCACTGAAATAAACGAAACGTTACAGGGACTTTATAGTAAGGCTCACATTTCACTCATACAAAACCAGAGAAATTCAGCAATTAGAGTTACCTGAGCTAACTATAACCTACACACCAGCAAGGCACTGCTTATGACCTCATATAATACATCACTCATGAGATGGTCAGTGACATCACTGATGACATCTCAAATGACATCACTATTAATATCATCCACAGAACCACTCAAACAACCATACAACCTCTGATACGTTCACATACACAGCCACTCAACCCCCATATACAGATCTATACAAAAACCCACTCACTGATCCATAGAGCCCTCACAGATCCACTCACTTACACAGCCACTAATATAATCTCTAACTCACCCATATAGCCATGCATGCAACCACTCACTCACCAATACAGCCTTACATACCCACTCATACACCCATACAGACACTCACACACTGAGTCAGTCACCCATAGAGCTACTCACATACCTACTCACTCACCGGATCAATCAGAGTCTTATAAAGTGTGACTACTCACCCATGAGGGTCTCAAGGCACTGGGTGGAGGGAGGGGCGGGGATTGTAAATGTGTTTCGATTTATAAAGCGCAACACTTTAACCCAGGGATCTCAAGGCCCTTGCTTAGGGAACCCGTCCTGGTATTCCCCTGTGAGATACCCCGGCCAGGTATCCACAAGGTGAAAGCCAGGCATCCCGCCGCGAGGGGCCGTAGTGGAGATTAAGCAAGCTATTGCCCAGAGTCGCAGAGTGTGACCCCGTGAGTCGAGTAGGCACCGGAGCGAGAATTGTCGACTCCGTGGAATTTTGAGCCCGAGACCCGCCGAGGCGGGGAATCGAACCCTGGTCCACGGCTGATCTCAGCTTCCGGGTCTGCCGCCTCTAACCACTGAGCCACGCTTCTCCACCATTGCCATTCAGTTGAAAAGCCAGGTCTTGAGGCCCTTCCTACATTGTAGCAGTGATGGTGATTGCCTGAGGTGCAGAGGCAGGGAAATCCAGGTCTTCACTGCGAGGTAGGAGAAGGATCTTCCTCCAGCCGTGGCCTTGTAAATCCATGAGATTGTGGTCAGGGCCAGTTGTGTGGAGCGGAGATGTCTGGTGAGAGTGTTGTAGGGGAGGCGGTAGTTGAGGTATTGGTGTCCAGAGGTGTGGAAGGCTTTGTAGGCTTTTATGAGAAGTTTAAAGGGGATTCTCTTGTTGACAGGTAGCCAGCTAAGGTCTCTCAGGTGGCCAGTGATGTGGTTGTGGCATGGATGTTCAGGATGAGTCTGGTGGAGGCGTTCTTGATGGTCTGCAGTTTTTTGGGGAGTTTCTGGGTGGTGCCAATGTAGAGTGTTTAGCCGTAGTTGAGTCTGCTGTAGACCAGTGCAAGGGACACTGTTTTCCTCGACTATGTGGGGAACCACTTGAAGATCTTACAAATGAGGTGGAGCGTGTGGAAGCAGGAGAATGAGACGTCATTGATTTGGTGGTTCATTAAGGATCAGGAGTCCAGAATGATAAACAGGTTCTGGGCGTGGCCAGTGGGAGTGTGGGGATTCAAAGGGCTGTGGGCCACCAAGAGTCATCCCAGGCGAATACGAGGAGCCCAAGATGAGGATTTTCATCTTGTATGAGTTAAGCTTGAGGCAGCTGTCCTTCATCCAAGTGGTGACTGCGTTCATCCAATCATGGAAGTTGCTCTTGCTGGCTGTGGGTTCGTTGTAAGAATCATCTGGGTGTCGTCGCCATGGGAGAGGATGTTGGCTCTGTGTGCACAGGGACTGCAGGGGGAGCCTCAAGGCCTCCCCGGTCCCAGCTTGCTCCCCACCTCATGCAGGAGCTGACATTACTCTGAAATTCAGGGGGCTCCTGAAAGTCAAAGCAATGTTTTTATCTGTTTCCCTGCACGCATATTTGCGTGCAGGGAAACAGATGAACACTAATCCCAGGATGCTTGTTTCTGGTCTAGTGAGGACCTGGTTTGGCAGTGCGGGCTGGACTGTTCGCATAAGGAACAGGGGAAAGACTGATTTGCATGTAGATGGGTCCAAACTGGGGTGGTGTGGTGAGCCAAAAGATGATGGATTTAACTCAGGTCCTTGTGACTGGGTTTGAATGTTTGCATTGCCCAGAATTCCGTCCATCAGTTGTTTCTTTTGCATATGTTGCCCTAAGTGGGAAGGGTATGCCCAGACGTGTGTCCCGTACTCACTACACCACTGAATTCAAGCTAGCCTGGCTGATGAAGGGTGATGCCCTGAAACAAGCCTCAGGATGCTTGTTTCCGGTCCAGTGAGGACCTGGCTTGGCTGTTCGGGCTGGACTGTTCCCACAAGGAACAGGTTCAAGACTGATTTGCATATGGCTGGGTCCAAACTGGGATGGTGAAGTGAGCAAAAAGATAATGGATTTAACCCAGATCCTGGTTACTGGGGGTGAATGTTTGCATTGCCCAGCATTCCGTCCATCGATTTTCTTTTTCTTTGCATATGTTGCCCTAAGTGGGAAGGGTATGTCCAGACGTGGGTCCCGTGCTCACTAGACCACTGGATTCAAGCAAGCCTGGCTGATGAAGGGTGATGCCCTGAAACCGGTCCCAGGGTGCTTGTTTCCGGTCCAGGGAAGACCTTGCCTAGCAGTTCGGGCTGGACTGTTATCACAAGGAACAGGGTCAAGACTGATTTGCATATGGCTGGGTCCAAACTGGGGTGGCGAAGTGAGCAAAAGAATGATGGATTTAACCCAGATCCTTGTGACTAGGGGTGAATGTATGCATTGCCCAGCATTCCGTCCATCGATTTTTTTCTCTGCATATGTTGCCCTAAGTGGGAAGGGTATGTCCAGATGTGGGTCCCGTGCTCACTAGACCACTGGATTCAAGCAAGCCTGGCTGATGAAGGGTGATGCCTTGAAACCGGTCCCATGATGCTTGTTTCCGGTCCAGGGAAGACCTTGTCTAGCATTTCGGGCTGGACTGTTATCACAAGGAACAGGGTCAAGACTGATTTGCATATGGCTGGGTCCAAACTGGGGTGGCGAAGTGAGCAAAAGAATGATGGATTTAACAAAGATCCTTGTGACTGGGGGTGAATGTTTGCATTGTCCAGCATTCCGTCCATCAATTGTTTCTTTTGCTTATAAGCTAAGCATAGCATCTTAAACGTAACATGACTTGCTACAGGAAGTCAATGGGGTTTCCGAATTGCATTAGAAACTTACTGGTATTTAGGCTGATTCAATAGGCGTCTTGCGGCTGCATTTTGTACCATCTGCAACTTTTTTAGGTGTTGGTTCAGTTCAGTCCATATGAAACTATATATGTGCCACTTTTATCACAAAGTACATGGAGGTAAGGTGCCGGGAAAGCAAAACGATGCATCAGTTCATAACTTGTGGAGGATTTGATGCATCAGTTCCTTCTTGCCAGGGGAGGTTATGCATCAGTTCCTTATTGCAGGACAGGGGAGGTGATACATTGGTTACTTACTGTCAGGGAAGGTGATGCGTTGGTTCCTTACTGTCAGGAGAGGTGGTGCATTAGTTTTCGGACATGCAGCCTTGGTTCATTATAGTTGGGCAGCATCGATGGAGAACATGGCGCACTTGTATGATTCGTCGAAAATCCAGACGGGCTGGGTTGATGCGGCAGTGGCGAAATAGGTGCTGCATCAATTTTCCAGCCGCATGGCAAGTGGTGTGTCGATTTCTTCAGCCGCACTGCAGGGCCTTCGTCAAAGTTGGAGCGGGTGTCTCGGACGTTGGAGACACAATGCTGAGGGCGCAGGCTGTGGCAAACTTTCAGGTGAACAGCAGGCACTGCGTAGTTTTTTTGGACACACTACGGCAGTGCATTGGTTTTTCAATTTCACCTGAGTGCTGCATCAGGAAAAACAGGCGCTGAAGGGTTGTGAGTAGATTCTTTTCAGCAAAGCGACATACAAGAGCCCAGAACGGGATTTTGCACCATTTGACAGGTCAAAACTCCCAGCAGAGGAGTCCAGGGAATCCAGGTGAAGTCTTTCATTTCTTAAAACGAGGCAAGCACACACACGCCCTTGGAGAACCTTGGCAAGCAGGATACAGAAAGCAAAGTCCAGTCTTTTCACTTTCCAAGACAGTAGCAGTAAGTATCAGGCCAGCTCAACACAGCAACAGAGTGGCAGTTCCCCTCCTACAACTTCTCCAGCTCTTTTTCTTGGCAGAATCTCCTCTTAGTCCAGATGTTTTCTGAAGTGATGGTGTCAAAGCTCCTGTACTTATTCCAATGTTTGCCTTTGAAGTAAGTAAACTTCAAAGTAAAGTCTTTATAGTGCACAAGACCCTTCTTTTCCCTGACCTGGGTCAAGACACACTACAGAGAGTGGAGACTGCATTGTGCGAGGACAGGCACAGCCCTAATCAGGTGTCAGTGACAACTCCTCCCACCACTCTCGCTCAGATAGGCCCATCAGTCTGTTGATGGGCCATCAGGATATGCAGGGCACACCTCAGCTCCCTTTGTGTGACTGCCTTGAGTGAATGCACAAACAACACAACTGTCAACCTCCCTCAGATGTGAGTACCTGAGACAGGCACAGAATGGTAAAACAAGAAAATGCCCATTTTCTAAATGTGACATTTTCAAACACACAATTTAAAAAGCAACTTCACTAAAAGATGTATATTTAAATTATGAGTTGAGGGACCCCAAACTCCAAATCCCCATCTCTCTCCAATTGGAAGTTACACTTGCAAAAGGTTAAAAGGGAGCCCCAATGATAACCTAGTGGAGATACAGTCCTTTCAACAGTGAAAAATGAATTTGGCAGTATTTTATTATCAGGACAAGTAAAACACACCAGTACATGTCCTACCTTTCACATACAATGAACCCTGCACATGGGGCTACCTTGGGTCTACCTTAGGGGTTTCTTACGTGTAGAAAAGAATGGTTTGGGCCTGAAAGTGGGTGCAATTGCCAGGTCGACATTGCAGAATAAAACTGCATACACTGACACTGCAGTGGCAGGTCTGAGACATTTTTCAGGGTACTCATGTGGGTGGCACAATCAGTGCTGCAGGACCATTAGCAAGCCGGGCTGAAGACGGCTGGAATGCCAGAAACCGGTCCTCGGGAGCTTATTTCCGGTCCAGGGAAGATATGGCTTGGCGGTTCGGGCTGGACTGTTCCCATGAAGAACAGGGTCAGACTGATTTGCATATAGCCATGTCTGAACTGGGGTGGCAGAGTGGGCTAAAGAACGGTGATGGATTAAACCCAGATCTTTTGACTGGGTGTGAGTGTTTGATTGATTCAGATGCTCCGTCCATCACCACCCCCTTTTGGCCACCATAAGTGTGTCAGGGTATGCTCAGACGTGAGTCCCTTGCTCACTTTGCCACTGGATTCAAGCAAGCCGGGCTGAAGACGTCTGGAATGCCAGAAACCGGTCCTCGGGAGCTTGTTTCCGGTCCAGGGAAGACATGGCTTGGCAGTTCGGGCTGGACTGTTCCCATGAGGCACAGGGTCAGACTGATTTACATATTGCCATGTCTGAATTGGGGTGGCAGAGTGGGCTAAATAACGGTGATGGATTAAACCCAGATCTTTTGACTGGGTGTGAGTGTTTGATTGAGTCAGATGCTTCGTCCATCACCACCCCCTTTTGTACTGCTGTTGGCCGCCATAAGTGTGGCAGGATATGCTCAGATGAGAGTCCCTTGCTCACTTTGCCACTGGATTCAAGCAAGCCGGGCTGAAGACGGCTGGAATGCCAGAAACCGGTCCTCAGGAGCTTGTTTCCGGTCCAGGGAAGACATGGCTTGGCGGTTCGGGCTGGACTGTTCCCATGAGGCACAGGGTCAGACTGATTTGCATATAGCCATGTCTGAACTGGGGTGGCAGAGTGGGCTAAAGAACGGTGATGGATTAAACCCAGATCTTTTGACTGGGTGTGAGTGTTTGATTGATTCAGATGCTCGGTCCATCACCACCCCCTTTTGTACCGCAGGACCACTAGTAGCATTTGATTTGCAGGCCCTGGGCATTCCTGGTGCACTTTACTAGGTACTTACTAGGAAATCAAATATGCCAATCATGGATAAACCAATCACTCAATACAATTTAGATAGAGGGCATATACACTTTAGCACTGGTTAGTAGTGGTAAAGTGTCCAGAGTCCTAAAACCAACAAAAACCGCTCAGAACAAAAAGGAGGAAGAAGGTAAAAAGTTTGGGGATAACCAGGTTGTTGTTGTTGTTGTTATATATTTTTTTATTTGGCATATATAGCCATAAAAAGTAGCACATCACAAACAATCAAAATGTAGATTGTATGACTATTATAACCATACACACAATATAAAACATGATAAAACCTAATAAATTATATAACAGACATTCGGCCCACCTACAGAAAAGCTCTAAATTCATCACCAAGGCACGGAAAAGATCACTTATACATTAGTTAGGGCCAGGTTCAACAGTGGGTATTTGGGATGGAAACCTAAGGAAATCTCTGAAGTACTTCCCATTATTTTTGACAGTTCTATAGAGTACTGGGGGAACCAAGCAGTTGATGACAAGAGTAAGGAAATCAGTTCAGACACATTGATATTACGAAGGAAAGCACACCATAGACAGTGATATGTTAGTGAGTTATCATAAAAACATGTTTCTTCTTTGGAAGATTTTAGAAGGGCACATTAACTCGTTAAGTGTTTTTGAACTTAGAATTTGCCTTAAGGTTAATTTGCATAGTCGGATCAGACTTTTTCTATGTGTGTCTGGAGTGAATGCCAATAACCTTTTTAATGATTTTACACAGGAATGGTGAAGGGAAATGTCTCTTTTGCTTGATGCCTGATGTTATTTCGAACTGTAATTGCACTGGGTCCCTGCTAACCAGGTTCCCATTGCCAGATCTCTCTCCAAAAACTGCACCATCATTGCCAATAGTACCCCTGGTACCTAGGGCTTGGGCACTGAAGAAGGTCCACTGGGGCTGCAGAACAAATTGTGCCACCCAGAGACTCCTCACTAAGATAATGCAAGCTGCCATTGCAGGCTGCGATTCTTGGTGCAGAGAAAACCGAAGAGTTCACATGGCACACAGCCCAGTGTGCCATGCCCTCATACACTGCATGAGATATGGGTAAGTCACCCCTATTGTGGGTCTTATAGCCCTAATGCAGGGTGCACTATATCCCATGTGTGAACATATCAGAAGGTATGACCTTGAGCCATTCTTAGATATTGTAAGTGCACTGGCAAGAGAGTAAATGGGGTGTATACTGGTCATTATGGGTTCCCTAGCTCCATGATGGATTCACTGTCCCCTAAGATGTTTGGTACCAAACATCTTGTTTGAATAAATCCTCACTGATGCCAGTGTTGCATTTTTTAGTAAATGAACACAGGAGACCGTTTAATGGGTACCTTGAAAACCTACCAAGCACTGGTGTGGTCTCTGACTACTCAAAGCCAGCCTGCCACCAGCAGACATTTTTCTGATCTCATGGAGTGAGAGCCCACGCCAGAAAGAAAGCCTTTCCTTGGGCAGAGGTGCTTCACACTTCAGAAAGCTTAAAAGGCAATGCTGACTTTGAAGTGCAGCCCAGGCTTCCCCAGATAGTGGGGGATTCCAACCCCCCTGTCCTGCTCCACATTTGGCGGGAGGATAGGAAGGAATATTAGTTAAATGAGGAGTGTCCACATGGGCCCCTCTCTTGAAAAACCACCATCTTGAGATGGTAGGAAAACAACCTATCCAGGCCAGGGTAGTGCCCCCTCTCACAGGAAGTGGTTACTTAGAGGGTGTAAACATCCCAAAGTTAAGTATTACCTGTTTCCCCTTTAATCCCCCTAAAAGTAGTATTTAGGTTGCATCCCGGTACTGTGAACCTTAGATTCGAAGGACAAGAAGAAGGCATGGACAAAGAAGAGCTGCTGCTTGAGTATTGAAACCCTGCTGCAGAGATAATTAGCATCAAACACTGCTTGCTGCCTCAAGTTCTATACAGTCATGGTTGTGCAGTCTCATGTTACTGCTGTTAGAAATCTTGGAGTTATGAAGGACTCTGATCTTTCGATGAAGACGCAGGTACAGTCAGTGGCTGGCATGTGCTTCAGGCTTTTAAAAATGATGAGGAATTTTCTCTCATTGCTGCCACTGTCTCATAGAAAGACAGTGGTTCAAGCCTTAATATTGTCAAGACTGGACTATGCTAATGTGCTCTACTTAGGTATTCCTAAGTATCTATTGAGCCGTCTTCAGGTTGTCCAAAATTCAGCCGCCAGAGCAATCTCTATGGCTGGGCCAAGAACATATATGACTAGCCTTTTTAAATCACTACATTGGTTTCCAATAACAAATAGAGTTGATTTCAAGCCTCTCGTGTTGGCCTTTAAGGCTATCCATAACGGCGGGCTCAGTATATTTGAAAAATAATTATGCCCTACAGTCCATCCAGGACCTTGAGGTCATCGACCCAACATTTGTTGTTGGTACCAAAATTCTGCCGGATCAAGAAGGGTGGTTGCTCCTTTCAGGTGGTAGTGAGCAGTCTTTGGAACTCGCTGCCTACATCCTTGAGACAAGAATCTGAGCTCCTGAGCTTTAGACGCCAACTTAAGACCTGGCTGTTCCACCAATAGTGTGAATTGTGTTTGACTGAGAAAAATCTGGGTCCTCTTCTTTCTTCTTCTTTTTCTTTAGCGCAGGGACACTCCATGTAGTAGCTGTGCGCTTGTAAAAATCCCCCTTAACATTAATATTAACATTAACATTCTGAACCTGTGAAGGTTCCAAGAACCCTTGAGCTCCTCCAGTCTTCAAGAAAGTTCCGAGAACCTCCCTTAGAGTGAAGGTATTACTCCCCTGCACACCTCAGGCACCGATCCTGCTAATTCTGGGTGGTTGACTTGCTGCTCCCCGGCGACTCCAGTGCATCAACCAAACCAGAAGTGGTACATCAGCTCCATAGGGTTATATCTGTCTCCCTACCAAGTTTGGAGACACCATGACAGACTGGAGCCACACTGTACCAATACCCATGGTACCAGACCCTCTTCAGCAAACACTGAGACAAAGACTCTCTTACAGACTCCAACTACCCCAGAGCAAGCAACCATCAAGGGACTTTAAGACCACTGAGACTCACAACGTGGTGTATGCCCTAGCTATCCTGCCTTTCCAAATTGCCTTCTCCTGACCGCTAGGACATCTCGACACACGGCATCTGGCTGACCTAGCTGCTATGCACCCGGCCCAACCAGCCCCGGTAATGATGATCCAGCTATCCTCCCATGGTCCTAAGACCCAAGCAACTTCCTCCCTTGAGTAGGACTCACCAGACTTACCTTTAAGTCCTCCTGTGCTGTGTCTTTTCAAGTGACCCCCTTAGTTTTAGTGCACTAACACCTTCAGCACCCTGCTGCCTGACTCCAGGAAGCTCCTGATTTCCTGCTGCTGGAAAATTGGACTTGGTCCTCCTATCAACCTAAAATGAGAAGGTGAACTTCGTGAAAGCCTTGGCCGAGGTTTTATATGCATTCTCTGCTTTCCCCCATTGACTTCTTTGGTGCGTAATTGTGTACAAAAGTGATATATTTTGTGAACTCTGAAAATCGGATTTTTTTAAAAAAAATGAACAAAATGTATACTATTTTTATAAATTAGTCTCAGATTTATTCTTCTTGAGTGCGTGTCTCTTTTATTGCTCTGTGCGTACGACAAATGCTTAGCACTACCCACTGATAAGCCTAACCGCTCGCCCACACAACACAAATAGAGCGTTAGTACTATCTACTGTAGCCTCTGTAAACCAATAAGGGACTCACTGGACTCTGCACAGTGTCCTTTGTATAAGTGCACTATGTAGAGAGCCAGCTTCCTACAAATGGGAGTTGGTTGTTATGACAGCAGTTGCTGTATTTCAGAAATGTCTAGTGTGTTCATTTTTCTGAAGGAGAAGTATGACCAGTTTCAGTTTGGAGGGTAGATGTTGGTGAGATAGACTTAATGATGATGTTAAGAGGTGGGCAAGAGATGAAGGGAGCAGAGGCCTAACGATGCAGTGGAGAAGATGACATCCCTGTAGATGGTGGTTTGAGGTAGGTATTACTCTTCAGAGCCCACCCAGTTTTCCAGAAAAGGAATGGCTTCTATTTGGGTATAGAAAATGTATGGATTAAAGTTGTTCTCTTTGTTTAGACTTAAGGCCAATGTTATGACTACACTTATTGATGTGTTTCTAAGAAGAAAGTTCTGATAACATCTGCCTTTTTAACACAATGTTATGTGAAAAGAGGCTGTAAAGGATTCATAATTTGGCAGGCCACTTTGAAAAAAGACATAACACCGGCGACATGATACAATTTGGCTATAGACATGTCTAGCAAGATTGTAATGCCTGTTAGCTGTAGTGTTTGCGGTGAAAGGAAGGGATGGCGCAAGGCCTTCAGGGTGGTACAGAAAAGGAGGACAGAATCCCTCAAATTACATGTTGCATAAATGTATCAATAACTTTAGGCTGCATGAGGCTTTTGCTTAACAGTCAAAATGCACAAGTCTATTTCTAATCATTAACCGAATTAAATACCAAGACAAGTAAGGGCCAAAAAGAAATTTAACCGACAAAGGAAATTATGAAAAAACAACATATGAGGCAGGCATCTGGGCAGTGGGAAACAGAACAACGCAAAAGTGCACATACCAAGTAACTATGAAAGAGACAAATATAGATATTGGAATTAATCAAATTGCAGGAAATAATCGGACCAGCTAAAATAGGCTAAGCATAACAAATGATTTAACAACTTGTTTTTATATGCACCAGTTATTGATAAAATGGAACCTAAAGATCGATTATGAAGTACTAATTTACTGCTGATATGCTTATTTCTGTACTCAGAAGTAGATACATAAAACTATTCAATAATCATTTTAGGTCATTTTTCTCCCCACTCAGGGATCTGCCCCTGGTTCTTTCCACCAAATACTACCAGTTATGTATCAAATTTGTCCCCATTTTCTTGACAAAGGGAGTTCTTATTTCCAGTTCCAGATGCAGTGGGGGCTGGTGTCATTTGAAAGTGGTGCCGCGTAAAAAAATTGTCGTACTTCACTGCAGCGAGGGGTTTGGATGTGTTCACCCCCCAAGATTTTTTTTTTAAAGTGGGCAAATGGTGCATTTTCAAGCAAACCAAAAGGTGTGAATAGCCAAACTTTAGAAAGGTCTCCAGCACATACAGAGCGCCTCCGCACGACTCATCCTCGACATCCCTCGCCACAACCACATATCCACCCACCTGAGAAACCTGCACTGGCTCCCCGTTAGCAAGAGGATCACGTTCAGGCTGCTCACCCACGCACACAAAGCACTCCACAACATGGGCCCCGAATACCTCAACAACCGCCTCTCGTTCTACACCCCCACCCGCCAGCTCCGCTCCACCAGCCTCGCCCTCGCCACCGTCCCACGGATTCGCAGAGCCACCACCGGAGGAAGATCATTCTCCTACCTGGCAGCCAAGACATGAAACTCCCTCTCCGCACACCTGCGACTGACCCAGGACCATCTCACCTTCATGAGACACCTCAAGACCTGGTTATTCGAGCGCCCCCCCCTCCCCTGAGCGCCTTGATACCCTCGCTGGTGAGTAGCGCGCTCTACAAATGTATTGATCGATTGATTGATTGTGAATAACAGCTCAGTCAATACGTCTGTTGAGTTGTGGGAGTTAAGAAACCTTATAGAAGTATGACACACAATGAGAATTCACTGGGAATATGGAACTAAAATTAACAGCAATTTACTGGTACTGCAGTAGCACAACTATTCTTAATCATACTGTTTAGAACCACAAGCTAACATGTACAATACCATGATTGACAGGGTGATGAATTTACTTGGACACTAGCGCTTAGGGAATGTAGCTCATCATTTTATCATACAATGACAATTGTTTCCTTTCCAGCATAGGGTTCTGGTGATATTCATGATTGCTTAATGGCTTATCGTGATATCACTACACACAAGACAACAGCATCGCTGACTCGATGCTAAGTGTCAGCGTGTCTTATGTAACACCTCTAGTCAATTCCCACTTTTTAACCTATGTAACTTGCATGCTGGATTTGGGAACCCATACTACGGGTAAAAAATAAAGCTACAAATCCCAAATGGCAACATGCTTTTGACTGAAAATCCAGAATAACATGCTGTCACATGTCATTTCCTACAGGCACATGGCAGCGCTGGGAAAAGCACCATAAAATTCAGTTTGTGATGGTCTACCTTTTTTCAAGTGTCAAACAACTGAATGAGCAAGAGGGTGGACATGGGTTTCGCGTGCAGATGAGACAAAGAGCCATTCCTATCAAACAACTCCACAGAACTGTCTGCAAGAATGACACTGAGTAATAAAGGAAGCAGGAAGATGCCGGGGGAGTCTCTTCACTTTAAAGTTGTGTGTCCCCCTGCGCACTCCAGCCACAGGAGTCCAGCTCACTTCCAAGTGGAGGCCTGAGGAGTGTTATTGGCTTTTCCTAAGCAACAAAGGATCTAAGCAGGGTCACCTAAATTGTCCATTTTGTCAGCCATCCAAGATGAATTCCTATAGGCAGTGAAACAAGTACACACATACAGGCTCAACATCCACCCTGCTCTCTGTATGCAGCTTCACATGCACTCCACAGACCATGAACACTCTGCCCCACGTGTCCCTACAGCCAGTGAGAGGCACCTTGTGTCATAAGCATGCGGCGGACACAGGCTCGTGTAGTTATCATTGCCCAGCTCTACAGTGTCTTTAACCCCTTCCGTGCAGGGCTGTTTCCCCCCCCGCTGTGCTGTGGGGCGGTAGGGGGCGCGCACGGTGCCCCGGTGCTCATTACGAGCTCAGCTCGTCACGAGTCACAGTGCTCCGGTGCTCATGACGAGCTGAGCTCGTCATGACCACAACCGTTCCAATGGAACGCTCAGCACAGCAGGGGAATCAGCCCAGCGTGCGAGCGTTCCATTTACCGGGGGCGGGGGGGCGGTCATGACGAGTGCCATGGCTCATGACGAGCTGAGCACGTCATGAGCACTCAAGGGATTAACTTATATAAAAGGTCAACTCAGGAAGCGTCCTTTCGAATACCGTCAAAAAATGCCTTTAAGAAATGAGTCAGTTAGTAGGAACTTATCATCAGAAAAATCCTCGCCATCTTTTCCAGTCAGAGCTGTACAGTAAAAGAATCCAGATTACAAGAATCCGTGACTCATGATCGCTCGGACCCGGGAACGGACATGAGTACATCAGGGAAGGTAATCGAGAAGCAGGCATGGATTCATGCATTTCTTTTTCAACAGATCAGACAGATATTAAAAAGTGAGACATGTTTGCCTGCTATATAGTTATTTCTACATTTGCACATGCACATGAAAATGACAATTTAGAAAAATACTTGCATTCCATTTTCTCCCTTAGGATTTTGCAGTTTTAAGAGCATAAGTTATCAGAGATGCCATCAGAAAGTTCCATTCTCAATAAATTAAATTAACTTTATGTCTCTTTTTCGGATATCATTATTTTTTAAACATGGTAGTGGCATACGATTGTGCAGTCCTTTCACTGCTAAAGCATTCCATCGTTTTTACCCCCACATTTTAATTGTCATTACACCGAATATGAATAGTCATATGACATGAGCCTATTTCCTGAACTGCACTTCCACATAATGTTAGAAAATGCCCTGTATGCTCATATCACACTATCTTACGTGAAAGTAGGCCTGTACTGTGGGGACAGTATGCTTGTGTTTTTCCCCCAGTGGCTGGTCTAGGGTTGTTGGGACGGTTGATTCGAGTGGGTGTCTGTCCCAGGGTGAAATAAGAGTGCATATCTCAATTAAAACAATGACTGATGAGGAACAGAACTACAAGAGAGTGGATATTTTTCACAGCACTTACTTGTAACAATAATGAATGCAAAACACAGAATCCCAACCCAGGCACTGAAAATTCTGAAGCAAACCTGAATAAACCTGACATGTGGCAGGGGAACCAAAACCTCTCATAAAAAGACACTGATCTCAAAATGTCCCAATAGTCTTTACAAATAAGGGGATGAAATTAACAAAACACATGCTAAAATCTGAAATGAAGGTCCGAACGAAGTCGCTGTTACACCACACAGATCCCAAGAACACACGTTCATCCTTGCAGACACGGGGAAAGAATCCAAGCGAAGCAGCCATGGATTAACTAAGTGCATACCCCCCACAGACAGCAGACATAAAAAGAAACAGTGTGCCGAGAGGACAGTAAACGTACTTACCCAGCCTATAGATGGGTTCGACTCCCGACTCCCGCCGTCCTGCGCCAATTCCTGCAGCTCTCCTCTTGACCTCGTCATCAGGAAAGGCGACCTTCAATCAATCAATCAAAGACATTTATAGAGCGCACTACTTACCCGTAGGGTCTCAAGGCGCTGGGGGGAGGGGGGTGCCGTTACTGCTCGAACAGCCAGGTCTTCAGCTTCTTCCTGAAGGAGAGGTGGTCTTGGGTCAGGCGCAGGTCGGTCGGGAGGGAGTTCCAGGTCTTGGCGGCCAGGTAGGAGAAGGACCTTCCTCCTGTTGTCGCTCTTCGGATGCGGGGGACGGCGGCGAGGGCGTGGTTGGCTGATCGGAGGTGGCGTTTGGGAGCGTAGAAGTTGATTCGGTTGTTGAGGTAGCTCGGGCCTTGGTCGTATAGGGCTTTGTGTGCGTGGGTGAGGAGGCGGAAGGTGATTCTTTTGTTGACGGGGAGCCAATGCAGGTCTCTCAGATGTCCGGAGATGTGGCTGGTTCGTGGGATGTCGAGGATGAGTCTGGCTGAGGCGTTCTGGATCCGCTGGAGTCTCTCCTGGAGCTTGGCGGTGGTACCGGCGTAGAGGGCGTTGCCGTAGTCCAGTCGGCTGGTGACGAGGGCCTGGGTGACGGTCTTCCTGGTCTTGGTGGGGATCCACCAGAAGATCTTCCGTAGCATGCGTAGGATGTTGAAGCATGCCGAGGAGACGTTGTTGACTTGCCTGGTCATGGAGAGGGAGGAGTCCAGGATGAAGCCCAGGTTGCGTGCGTGGTCTGTCGGTTTGGGTGCGGTGCCCAGGGCTGGAGGCCACCAGGAGTCGTCCCAGGCGGAGGGGGAAGAGCCCAGGATGAGGACCTCTGTCTTGTCTGAGTTCAGTTTCAGGCGGCTGGTCGTCATCCACTCGGCTACCTCTTTCATCCCTTCGTGCAGGTTGGCTCTGGCGGCGGCGGGGTCGTTGGTCAGGGAGAGGATCAGCTGGGTGTCGTCGGCGTAGGAGATTATGTTCAGGTTGTGTTGGCGTGCGATGGCCGCGAGGGGGCTCATGTAGACGTTGAAGAGGGTGGGGCTCAGCGAGGATCCTTGAGGGACGCCGCAGATGACTTCGGTGGCCTCTGACTTGTACGGTGGTAGGCGGACTCTCTGTGTTCTTCCGTCGAGGAAGGAGATGATCCATTCCAGAGCCTTCTCCTGGATTCCGACGTTGCTGAGGCGCTGTACTAGGGTGCGGTGGCAGACAGTGTCGAATGCCGCGGAGAGGTCTAGGAGGATGAGGGCCGCTGTTTCTCCGTTGTCCATCAGGGCTCGGATGTCATCGGTGGCGGCGATGAGGGCGGTCTCGGTGCTGTGGTTGGCTCGGAAGCCAGATTTGTGAGGGGTCGCGGGATCCATTTGTCTCAAGGAAGGCGGCCAGCTGTTTGTTGACGGTCTTCTCGATGACTTTGGCTGGAAACGGGAGGAGCGAGATGGTGCGGTAATTCTTGAGTTCGGTGGGGTCCGCTGTGGGTTTCTTGAGTAGAGCGCTGAGTTCGGCGTGCTTCCAGCTCTCAGGGAAGGTGGCGGTGTCGAAGGAGGTGTTGATGATGTCTCGCAGGTGGGGTGCGATGACAGCGTCGGCCTTGTTGAAGACGTGGTGAGGGCAGGGGTCGGTCGGAGATCCGGAGTGGACGGAGTTCATCGTGCGGATGGTGTCTTCGGTGCTGATGGGAGTCCAGGCGCGGAGGGTGGTGGTGGGGGGTGGTGGTACGGTCGTGGTGTGCGTTGGTTTGTTGTTGAAGCTGTTGTGTATGTCCGCGATCTTGTTGTGGAAGTATGAGGCGAGGGAGTTGCAGAGGTCTTGCGATGGGGTGATGTCGTTGTTTCCTGCGCTGGGGTTGGATAGCTCTTTCACGATGTTGAAGAGTTCCTTGCAGTTGTGTGCGTTGTTGTCCAGCCGGTTCTTGAATGCAGTTTTCTTGGCGGCGCGGATCAGCTGGTGGTGCTTCCGGGTGGCAAGCTTGAAGGTGGTCATGTTGTCCGGTGTTGGTTCCCTTCTCCAGACTTTCTCGAGGGCTCGGCAGTTCTTCTTGGAGCTCTTGAGTTCGTCGGTGAACCATGGGGCTTTCTTGCTGCCGGGTCTGCTGGGCGGGGTCCTCAGCAGGGCGAGCTCGTCCGCGTAGTTGCTGATCCACTTCGTGAGGTTGTCGGCGGCCTGGCTGGGGTTCGCTGAGCTGGCAGGAGGGTGCTGGCTCAGGGAGGTGGCGAGTTGGTCGGCTGTGATCTTGTTCCAGCTTCTGCGGGCAGCCTGTTGCTGGTGGTGGTGGGTCGTCGTTCTTTTGAAGGTGAAGTGGACGCAGCTGTGGTCCGTCCATTGAAGCTCTGTGGCGTGGCTGAAGGCGACCTTCCTCCCTCCGCCTCCGCCAATCACTTGGTGAGCGCACGGGAGAGGGCCCCAGCCGTGCCATTTTCTCCTGCATTGAGAACAGGGAGAGGGGGCGGTCACGCTGGAGGAAAGGGGGGGGTGGCTTACCCACTGTTGTGGGTACTGACTGATGGTCGGCTCCAGGGGCCAACCAAACAGACAGTTCCCACAACAGTGGGTAAGCCGCTCCCCCCTGCCGTCGGGCACGGCTGCCCACCCTCCCGCCCCCAACCAGGCACTTCTGCTTTCTCGCAGCGAGAGAAGCAGAAAGCTAAAATGGTAGTGTTTATCATTTTTGTGTTTCCGCTACTCGCACTGCTAGAAAGAAATGGGGCGACGCCCATATAGAGGAGCCACCACTGTCCAGGTGCCCAAGCTCCCACTCTGTCTGAGCGCCGAACCACGGTACTCAGACCAATAATGATGATGCTGTCATGGTGACAGCAGTGCTGTGTTTGGCTTAGGGGAGCCTGGGTGCATCTTGCACCTGGAGGAGAGACAGCACCAGAGGAGAGACGTAGAGATAGCAGTCATGCTGAGGATGTAAGTGGGATTTTTATTTTTTCTTTAACCTCTCCCTGAACCAGCACCGTCCTGCCACCACCATTCTGAACCACCCACCATTGCTCTCAGTTAAGTAGTTATGTGCTGCACTGAGGCCACATGTCATTTACCTTGGGCAAAGATGGAAGGAGCAATGTTTCTGATGATTGAAGTACTTGCCTCATAACCATAGCCTATGTCTTGGCACCAACTCCCCAAAGTGGAAGAATCACCACAAAGATACATCAGTAAGAGCTAATAATACCATATAGGGCACTGTACAATTTGTAAAATAAACATGGCATGCAACCCAAACTAGAATGAATGCTTTGTTATGGATTTGAGATGTGGATAGCAGGCATCAATCCTTACACAATAAATCTTCTAGAGAGAGATGCTTATGACAAAAATCTTGGACCTCCACAAATGTCAACAACAGCAGCACCGGAAGCAGACTTCTGGACAGATTTATAAAACATGAACTCAATGCAGCACAGTAGAAAGGGAGAAGGCTGAACAGCTCCATATCAACTAAGATATGATGCTGTTTTCCTCTATCCCTACCCTGGGGAAATTTAGGCTGCCATGCGCCAACGCACTCGCCATTGCGCCATAGTGGAAGGTTGTGTGTGTTCTGTAAGGGGTAATCTTTTATTGGAAGTGGACTCTATAGTACAAAATCTATTCTTTTAAACGTTTCCTGCTCTGTATATGTTTTGCATAATGCAGAAAGCATTCAAAGAAGAATAAAACAAGGAAAGGGTAAGATTTTGGGCACAAAACAAAAAATATCCTCTACATACTTGCTTAAAGACTTGATTCAGGAGGGATGCTCGCCATTTTTAAAGCCAAAAATGGCTTTATTAAAATTCAAGCTAAGTTATTATGCCTGCCTCGAAAAGGTGTAAGATTTAAGAACAAAATCCTTTTTAGAAATGTATGTAGTTAGGGATTTGTTTGAATTCTCATGGGTGGTCGCATAAGAACACTCTTGTACCACCGATGGAATGCTCCCTTGACGTAAATTAGGGCATAGTGCAACTTTGTGCTACTTTGGGAAATTATCCAACTTTGATTTGCATTACAAAAGTAACACAAATACAACACAAAGGTTTAGTGAATCTGGTCCTCAGTGTAGGTCTCTGTGGAAGAGAGAGTGGCCACTAATCTCACTGTATCATGCCATGAAGAGGAAATCCAGCCACCTGAAACATCTCATAGATAGAACACAGAAGGTGGCTTTCATACACAAAACACTCTGCTGATGCAAATACATCAATAATTCAGTAATATGAGCCTAGAAGAAATGATGCATCCCTCTTTAGAACAAAGTTTATCGAAAAAGGGTCCAAATCAATGCTGGAACAACCTTTACAGAATAGGAGCTCGGAGAGAAATCATGCATTGATGAATCAATGGAAGCATCATTTGCGAGAAATCAACAGGCATGATGAAAACCAGCCACCTATGACATAAAAATATATTTTGTATGGTCCTCAACCACAGCCTCGCTCTCAACAACTCATGATGCTCATGCTATTGCTACTGTCTCAAATCAGTTTCCTGTTTCTCTGCAGTGCCTACCACCAAATACAAAACATAACAATATGACCCTTGGTGAAGTAGTGTCAACTGAGACTAAACAAACTCTTGAAGAGCCACATGGTGCCAGGAAACCTTCCCCGGTTAGATGTGCGCTATACAAATATAGACAAACATCTGTAGTGTCTTAGGGTGGACACGTTCTAGTGTTCCGGTGTAATGTAACACACTCTACACCACCCACCACAGACGTCATGGTGTCACATGACGCTGCCAATAAAAGAGGCTGAGCGCACGTGCTCATGACTTTTTCCTACCACTCATTCCTGGTGTCCGTGTCATCATTGCTGTGCCTAACATGAGGGCCCAGGGCCCATAACTTTCATCATTACAACATCTAGAACCAGGAAACTGAAGAAATCACATTACGAGTCAGACGTTTTCTAAGGGAAATTTGGCGGCATATTATCAAGAACGGCATAAACATTATCGCGGGTTTAGTGGCAGAAAACTTCAGCCAAAGCACGATAATGAGCTTGATAATATGCCCTGGAGAATTCGAATAGAAGCCCATGTTGACACCAGTACATGGACTTCTATTGGAATTCTCAAGGGCATATTATCAAACCCATTATCGACGCTTTAGCGGCAGTTTTCTACCGCTAAACCAGCGATAATTTATAATGCTGTTCTTGATAATATGCCCCATGGTTTCTCCCTGGAGACAAGCTGAAAGCATTGGACATCTTGTTTTACACAATGTCCTACTTTATATGATCCTTATCTTGAATATCCCCCCCTTGTATTATACCTCCTCTTGAATCTCTACCGCAAACCACTTTATAAAAATAAGTGATCCCTCAAACTCCTTTCCTCATCCTTCACAAAATCCTTCATGTAGCAGAACTTGACAAGGCCGGACCGGGGCTAAAAAATAAAAATGAAACTGAAAGGTGTCTTGCAAAAATATGTACATTGTGCTGAGAAGCACCAGGTATGTGATTTTTCAGATAGTGGCCACCGGAAATGAAATCTGGCTGAATGTTCACAAAGTGGAAGAGGATACCGGTTTGTGCTATAAAATGTCAACACCTTCTCTCCGATATGTCATTTTCTAATTACTGTGTTTCTTGTATAAACGGAAGGCGTTCAAAAGCTATGTTACAGCTTGAAATTCCAATTTCATTTATTGATAGTCGAATTCATTTGGAACAGAAACATAAAACAACAAATGCTTCCTAAGGAAAGATTGTTCCTGGAAGAAAACCTACAATAACTCGGACTTACTATCAATTTGAGACAAAAAAGCAAATACAATTTCCTCTTCGCTGATCAGATGTAAATTGAAAAATAAAATACACTCTTTGGGCTTAGATAAGACAATTACAGCAAAGAAATCATTTTGTTGAGCGGACGGTTGTTGTAGACCATAAAAAATATGTTTTCGATGTTATAAGTGGCTGTTGTTTCTATCGTGCCTATAGATTTCCAGCCAAAGTACACCTTCATTGATTAAACGATAGCACTTCTCTCTATGTTCCTATTCTGTAAGGCTTGTTCCAGCAACGATGTGGAATATTTTTCACGACTTAATTTACATTTTGCACTCAACTCCTATCACCAATCCATCACTTTTCCATCTTCAAGGCTTCCTTTTAACAAAAATCATAATAACTTCAAAGAATGTAGGGGCATATTATCAAGGTGGTTTATCTACGCTTTTTTGGCTTTAAAAGCCAAGAAAGCGGAGATAAAATGATCTCCCTATTACCTAGCTGTCGCTAACACCAGTTAGCGACAGCTAGTAGGAGATAGCGACCATCTTGGGCCCCACTTTGCATGCCAGTGATATTTATCACTAATGACATGTAAAGTGGGCGTGCCAAGATGTTAGCGACTGGAAACAATCGCTAACATCGCTATCTCCTATTACCAACTTTTGGAGATATTCGCGCTAAGCGGGAATATCTCCAAAAGCTAACACCTGCCCTGAGCAGTTCTTAGCCATGTTATCCAATGGGAGGTGGATAACATGGCTAAGAGCATTAGCTCGCTAATGCATGAATATCGCAGACATTTTTTGCGATATTCATGCATTGCGGCCGATTTTTATCGCATTTGCGATAAACCTTGGTAATACCAAGGTTTATCTGCGATAAAAATCGCCGCAGCTCGGCTATAATTTTTTCACGCTAACCAAGCAATAGCGGTAATTTTCGCTATTGCTTGGTAATATGCCCCGTAGTTCTTTATGTCACACGTCGGTTCTTTTAAGTGCTATTACAGTATGTAACACGTTTACTACTGCTCAATCTATGATACTCAGTTAACCAACCAGAGACTGATGGAAGGTTGGATCAGCAGCATGGGTTTCATTTGTGTGACCTTCAGACCATCCAGCAAGAATCAAAATTAGCAATCTTGCTGGCTTAGTTTCACATAATTGTTTTTTGATTTATTTTTTTATTGTGATACACCATGGACCTCATTTGCACTATTTGGATGCCTGGCTATGCAGCAAGCCTTCCTGCGGCACTGTGGTGCGTCAAAAGAAAAGGGCAGGAATGCACTGTATCTACAAGATGTGGCACATGTCTGTCCTTTTCCCCTGTGCTGGTGCACAACGGCCTGCCATGTGCCAATGATGGCAAGCTTGTGTCATGGTGAAAGGGTGTCTGTATTATAGGGGTGATTATTTTGTGCAGGAATGGATACCTTCCTGCACAAGAACAATCATGAGATGTACTGCAGGATGAAGCACACATAGAAATGCTGCGGAATGCAGCACACATAGAAAAAGAAAAAAAGAAGTGAAATAAAGGTATTTCTCCTCGTTATGCCTCCCTTACGCATTTCCTGGGGAGAGTCAGAAATCTGACGCATTCCTAGGTTCATAAAATCTTGTAAATCTGGGAATGCATAAGGTTCAATGGATGTTGCATGGTAGCACCCACAGCAACACCCATGGAATGCCTCTTTCACACTGACTAATGCATGAAGGGGGGCCACATTTCCAAGGCCATGTGAATACCTATAATGGTTTCGAACCATAGTGAATGATGATAGGGAGGGGGGAAAGTGAGGTGAAAGAACATGGGGATTTGTTTCACATCATTGTTAAAATATGTTGCCACTGTGAACAGGACAACAACTTTAAAAACCCAAGCTAAAAAAGACAATGGAGACACCCTCTTCAAAGTCATCAATACTATCAACATGATAAAGGATGTCACTCAACCAATAAACTTGAAAGGCCACATCCTCGACCATCTCTTCTCTCTCCTCATCATCACCATCATTCCAATCCAATCTACTCCAACCCCTGGACTGGACCAACTACTTTACCAACACAAAGGAGAATGCCAACCCTCCAGCTCCTTCAAAGATTCTTTTTAGAAAACCTATTGCTTGAACTAACCTCTCTCCCAATCAACTCCTTGTCCTCCCGCAACACCCTTCTAAAAAACTTCAACAATGTTTTGGAAATCTATGTAAACAGCTACACACTAATCACAAAATGCAAGCCAAAGCCTTCAGCATCCTGGTACGTCAAGGATCTTGCTAAAAATAAAAGATCACTGGTTTCCCAACAAAACCACCTTTATAAGAAGAAGCTAAGCCAGAGGACCTAATTTGCCTACATTCATCTGCACACCGCCTCTTGTGCTTATCCTCTTTAAGAGCCTGCTTAATGACTGCTGAGTGCACGCCAAGCCGGAATATTCCCATATATGCATAGACCCTGTGCATCGCAGGAACTCTGGTCCACCCCCTAACCACCATATCCTACAGCACTTCTCCACAGTCTCAACACCAGCTGCCACTGGTCACCGCACTGGTGCCTCACCCTACCACACAACATGGAGGGAGCTTTCTGCTAGTTCTCATGCACTCTTCCACATCCTACACCGACCACTCCTGCACCAACAGTGCCCAATACCCCACTCGCTCACATTCACAAATCAGTCACCCACTCATACTCACACAAACTAACACCACCCATGTAATACTCACATATATATGTCCTCAAAGCCCACTTGCTCACCAAATACACTGAAGAGATATACAGACTATGCAATATTATGCTTCTGACCTGTTCTTCATCATTGAAACATGGCAAAACCCAACCTCTGCACTGGACATTAATACAGCCATCCCCGCTGACTGCAAAATCACTAGGCAAAACTGTCAACACATGCCCAGGGGCAGAGTTGCAATTATATTGAAGGACACCATCAGGTACACTATCTACAAGGAGACTACACCAGCTACATGGAACTCTTCATGTTCAAAGTACGCATAACAGGCAATTTGTCCCAAGGCAGACCCCTCATATGAAGAGCAGAGGACCCCACATCTTTTTCATGGCACTCCTCAAAGTCAACACCTGCATCTTCATATTCCCCGGAGACCTGAACTTTCACATAGATGAGCGCTCCAACACAAATTCCATTGTCCTTCCAGGAAACCTCAGGAAGATCATTCTAACCTAGCTAGTTATGGACCCCCCCCACACTACTGTACACCTATTGCACCCAATTGTCTTCTCAATCAACAACATTACAGTTGGCAAGCCGCAAATCTGCAAAAAACACAGTTGATGGACAGAATGCAGAACAATGTCTTACATTCACCCCAGTACAAAGATCTGGCTCTAAATCCATCGTTTTTTTACACTCCACACCACCCTAGGTCAGACAATGGCTATATGCAAATCAGCCTTGACCCTGTGCCTCATGGGAACAGTCCAGCCCGAACTACCCAGCCATGTCTTTCCTAGACCGGAATCAAGCAGCCAAGGACCGGTTTCTGGCTATCAACCTTCTACAGCCTGGATAGCTTGACTCCAGTGATGTGGAGAGCCTGGGACTCATGTCTGAGTAAATCTGACCTGGATCGGCCACACCCTCCTCAGTTTCAGCATATCCACAGCCCTACCACCACTGGACTGCAGCTGGAAAATCATCACAGAAGTGGATAGCTTGACTCCAGTGATGTGGAGAGCCTGGGATTCACGTCTGAGCATACCCAGCCCACTCGGGGTGAAAATTGCAAAAAACACAGTTGATGGACAGAATGCAGAACAATGTCTTACATTCACCCCAGTACAAAGATCTGGGCCTAAATCCATCGTTTTTTTGCACTCCACACCACCCTAGGTCAGACAATGGCTATATGCAAATCAGCCTTGACCCTGTGCCTCATGGGAACAGTCCAGCCCGAACTACCAAGCCATGTCTTTCCTAGATCGGAATCAAGCATCCAAGGACCGGTTTCTGGCTATCAGCCTTCTTCAGCCTGTATAGCTTGACTCCAGCGATTTGGAGAGCCTGGGACTCAGGTCTGAGTAAATCTGACCTGGATCGGCCACACCCTCCTCAGTTTCAGCATATCCACAGCCCTACCACCACTTGACTGCAGCTGGAAAATCATCACAGAAGTGAATTAGACTTCCAACTTCTCTGCGCACAAGTTCGAGCACACCGGCAACTGGCCGAAAACCATCATAAACCTCAGCTGGATCACTACATGTGCAGACCCTCATCTCGCAAGCAAAACCCAATGGAAAGAACCTCTCCAATGATTAATTTCATGGTAGGATCCTCCTTCTTTGAGGCCATCACAGTTTGAATTAAGCATTACAAGCAGAAGCACTTAGTAGTGTAGGACTCAGATTTAATTGTGACCTGATTCCTTCGAGGACTTTCCTCTGTGTCATTTGCATGTGTGACATTTATTGCAGCACCTGCAAGCAAAACAAAAATGAGCATCAACAATGTGCCCTGATCGGCACCACTGTGTCTTGTCAGCCCCTACACTGGGGATTCCCTCTAAGTAGATTGCAGCTCCGCGCTGCAAAGCAGAACATAGCAATGCTCCTCCTCAGCTGCAGGGAGAGAGTGTTGTTAGGAAATAAAATAAAGCACTCACAAGGTGCTAAATGCCACAAGAGTCCTGGAAGTCCTTGGGGATGATCAGCACCAAAAGTTCCAAAATAGTAGGTCTTCCAGGTCCAGGGGCAAGGCAGGGCCCAGGGAGGCAAGCCCTCATGGCAGCCCCCCCGGGCCCCAGCAGCAGCACACCCCAGCAGGAACAGCACACCAAGACTGAACATTTTCATGGGGTCACAGCCCCTACATTTATACAACATTTCCCTTTGTGCAAACGTGCAGGGCATTGGGATACCAGTCAAAACTGGTTTAGAGGGGATTTGGAGCACTTTGTGTTGCCCAGCTCCTCTCCCCTTTGTAAGGTGGGGGCTCCGTGATCAGATATACCACAGGGGGCGGAGCCAGGATTGTGGGGGAAAGGCACAGCCCTATTCATGTCCCAGGTGCAACTCATCCCTCCCATCTGCATGCAGAACTCTCTATGCATCACTGGGCTGACTCACACTGTCTCCTGGAGCAACCCACACCCCTCAGCTCCTGTCACTCACAAGCCAGACATGCAATTCACATCAGGCAGGCAGACACATAGCACACAGAAATGCCAACTTCTAAAAGTGGCATTTCTCCGCCAGTCACCATAAATCTGCGCACACCATTGCACAGCATTTATTCTCATGAGTTCATACATACTACTGAACTAGCCCCTGCACTCCTCTCATACCAGAAATTACCATGGACACACATATCCCCCATGCATTCCTACGGGAGGGCAGGCCAATCTAACAAATGTAATACAGGGAGTGCACACACTTTACATCGGACCACAGTGCTAAAGTGTTCAGAGGCCTAAAATCACCAACACCAGGTTACAGAAAAAAGCTAGGAGAATGCAAAAAGTTTCAGGGTGAACCTGCCAGAAGGGCCAAGTCCAACACAGACAAAAAAAAGATCTTACTTTTAGCATTTAATCCACAGCCATTCACAACCCGCTAAATGTTTTCCAAAAGCAGTAGTGTGAAACACACATGAAAAATTGTAAACAAATTAGAATGACATTTAAAAAAAGCCCCCACACACGAACATGGAGAAAAAGTGTATCTAACCATAGACCTTCACCATCAAAAAGTAAAAACATTTCCCCTTAAAAAAGCTCATAAAACATGGACCCCCCACTCTAGACTTAACTCCAGGCTACGCATCAAACAAATATACAAAATGTAAGAAACCAACAGAGAGGAACACCAAATATTGATGCATGCCGTACCTGAACAACAAACTTTTTCCAAAGTGTTGCACTGAACTGACTTGATTTCTCCAAAAAGTGCCTCTCACGCTCCGAGCAGTACAGTTTCCCTTAAATGGGACAAGCACAAACAGTTACACAACATGGCGTCATAGCATTACAAACAGCAATTCTGCATAAAAATTTCAAATTACTCCAGTTACTTCAGAGTAATTAAAATTATACCTAGACTTGGATCCTGGTTACTTCAGAGTAATAAAAACTATACCTAGACTTGGATCCTGGAGGAGTGTCACCATTTTCCTTAATGCTTCCAAGATCTCAGAAAATAAGAGAACGTGCATTGAGGTTTTTTAAATCAATCCCGAGTGCAAGGTACTGGTATTGGAAATAACATGATGGGTTGATATGATATGACTCGTTGATGTGATTCTCTTAATTACATCAGCACAATCTTGAAATCGAGTAAGTTCCTGGTATTTTAATCATAACCACTGTGTGTGTGTGGTCAATTAAAGTCACATAAACTTAAGGTAATCTCAAAAAGGAGAAAAATCATAATTTTTATGTGTGGCCAAAATCAATCAATCAATCAGGAGTTTGTTAAAGCGCGACTACTCACCCGTAAGGGTCTCAAGGCGCTAAGGGTGGGGGGGGAGAGGGGGAGGAGGGCTGCAGGTTTCATTCCATCAAGGAGGGGGTCTGTCGAAGAGCCAGGTTTTGAGGTTTCTTGCGAAGATAGGGAGCGATGTTGTCTGTCTGAGGTGGAGAGGAAGGGCGTTCCAAGCTTTGGCCGCGAGGAAGGAGAAGGAGCAGCCTCCCGATCTGATCTTTCTGGTGCGGGGGACCACGGCGTAGGAAAGCTGGGCTGATCGTAGGGTCCTTTGGGGTGCGTGGAATTTGAGTCGGCTGTTCAGGTATGCTGGTCCGGTGCCGTGGAGGGCCTTGTGTGCATGGGTGAGCATCTTAAAGGTGATTCTCGCCTCGGCGGGGAGCCAGTGGAGTGTGCGCAGGTGCTGGGAGATGTGGCAGTGTTTTGGCAGGTTGAGGACAAGTCTTGCGGCGGCGTTCTGGATGTTCTGTAGCTTGCGGATGAGGTTTTTGCAAAAAGATACAGTCATTGTAAGAAAATCTGCTTAAGTGGTATTATAGCACACATTGTTTACTATATTGTGATATACAGTTACATCACAGCCAAAGCAGTCTCCAGTCCAGTTCCAGGCTCAATGAAAGAACCTCAATAGACTTTAATGAGCAGCCCCTCTCATGTGTGTCTACCATTTGAACTTCCCTCTGAAGCTCGACATTTGGGCTCATCGGCCTTTTTGGCCTTACTGCCAGGGGAAAGTCAACCCTTTTCCAACTGCAGGCCCTTTGTTTGCCTTCCTCAGAGTCATTCAGACCTCCCCCAAGTAGGATATACGGCGATCTTGTGGCCAGCAACCGTAAAAAGTCACAAATTGTTAGGCAACAAAGTGGCTACTCAGTAAAGTTGTCATATAGCCATAAGTTACGTTAATTTTGACTTGATCATCGAGTAAACGAGAAAACAAATGTGGCACTAAAGGTCACGCCAGCCCTGCCACTACTTCTCTCTTTCCTTCTTTTCTGTGGGTCAATTGCCTTAAAACTGAAACTACTGGAAATATTGAGAGTTATTGAAATAGAGACTGCAAGCGACAGTTCACAGAAATGTTTAGAACTGCGATTCTCCCACAGAATGCGCTAGGAGACCACTATGTTATTTTTCGCTCTTTTTCAATTAAAGGCAGAGTGACACTTTTTTTACTCAGCTCATTTTCCTGCCACCAGCCATCCCTCGACAAACTGTAGTCTGCCATCCTCGCCCTTTGTGGTGTCAGGCATCTGTGAATCGTCAGGCAACCAACCCTGAGAGAAAGAGGCGGCCTCAGTACTTACTGGGGCTGGAGGAATAATTTGATGATATATCTACGACACCGAAGTGTGTAGAGTTCGACACTCGACACGACTAGCGGATCGACGACAGGAGCAGCAGGCTGCAGGCAGCAGGTGACGAGCGAGTCGAGCGACCGAGCCACCAGCACACTGAGCACAGTAGCACTAGCAGACTGTCCAGAGCAGAGTCAGTCAGACAGTAGACACACAGATAGTCCAGTCAGATTGTACTGTACACCAACACGAGGTACAGTAGTTGTGCGGACGCACGTGTGGGAGTCAGCCTACTGCGCTGCACGTAGATGTCAGTGTCACGGTCACCACAGCCAAATGGCCAATCGCTGCGGATGGCTTCACATAAAGTCACACAGTGATTGTCCATACTGTAGAGCGGCTGCGGCAGTATTACCAACCACGCGCGGCATCCAATAATGGATTGCCTGCCCTTCTGCGCGGTGGACCAGCCAATCCTGGCGCTGCATGCAGCGCCAGGATTGGCTAGGGAGGCACAGATACTCTGAGCCCATATTAGACCCAGGGGCTGCGAGCCCGCTGCAATGGCTGCTGTTTGAAGCAGCACCCCTGGGTCACTCACTGGTAAAGCTAAGGTACTGTGCGCACATGTTTGGGCAGGGCAAAGTCCAAAATTTCACATGCGCACTACTGCGGCAGCTGAGTCTCTGGACTGTCACTCAAGCTGCTGCAGCCCAGACCCCCCACCACCTGGCTTCAGCGGCACACACAGCAGCGCACTCTGGATTGAGTCGTCGCGACTGAAGGACTAAAGGAGCATTGGCAAATCCAATCGTGCTTGGATGAGGCTTAAGGGGGCTACGCCCCTACGCCCCAATGGACGCACCGCCGCTGTTGTCATCCTTAGGGTGGACTTCCCCTTTTTGCTGACTCTTTTCATTGGCCTCAGGAATCTGACCACTGCTAACCAGGGCTAAAGTGCATGTGCTTCTCCCCTAAACATGTTTGTCATATTTGATGTACTTTTAAGTCCCTTGTAAAATGGTATACCATATATTCAGGGCCTGTACTTCAAACGCTACTAGTGGCCTGCAGCACTAATTGTGCCACCCATATGAGTTATATTTCTAGACCTAGCAACCACAACCCTTAAACCACTTCCGGGATTTAGCAAATGCCCTGACCCGGCAGAGGACTGCTGTATCTTCGTGAATCCTGTCCGTGCACGCCACGAAATCTATCCCCTAGAAGAAGGCATTCACGCTATGCCGAAATGCATTGGGATTTATTTGAGTGCACTTTGTAAAAATGAAAGATTCATGTGAACAAAAGATTTCCTTGTGAATAAAACAAGATGGAATAATAATAAAAAAACAAGCATTTCCAAAGCACAATTTTCATATCGTTTATATTGGTGAAACCTTCATACAAGGACTTCTAAGGAGCCCGGGGGACACTTCTCACTATTCGAGTAGTGCAACCTTTAATATTTCAGACCTGTCTCATGCCTGCCACTGCAAAGCCCGTTTGTGCAGTGTGCTGTCTCTTCGACTTAGCATTTAAAACTACTTGCCAAGCCCTAAACTTCCTTTTTATTACATATCAGTCACCAATGGCCCTAAGTAACCTTAAGGGCTGGGTGCTATATAAAAAAAGGTTGGACTTGTACTTTCATGTTTTGCAAGTCCTGGTAGTGACAGCCAGCCAGCCAATTTTCCCTACTGTGGAGCGTACCCGTCTCATAGGCCAGCATTGGAATTCCTTTTTTTTGGGTGGCGGGGGGGAATTCCTTAATACACTTTTAATATACTTTTAAGCTGTAATTCCTGATCAGAGAGGAGTATCTTTTTCATTTTTCATATGTGTTGAATGGTAATGATAAATCCCCTTACTGGTAAAGTTGAATTTAGCTTTACTGTTTGAGAAATGCCACTTTTATAAAGTGGCAAGTGGGGTTCTGTGGCACTCTGCGGATACTGCAATAATATAGTCTGTGGTAACATTATCAACCATCCTACCACAGGAAGAGCCATTGAACTCTTTACCAATGCCACTTGTGACTCTAAAAATGTGGTATATCTACTAAAATGTCCATGTGGATTCCAATATGTGGGGAAAACAGAGAGGAAAATAAAAATTCGAATGACAGAACATAAGAGCACCATGAGAAATAAGACTACCAAGACTCCTGTAGCTGCACACTTCATTTCTAATAGGCTCAACATCAGTCAGATTCGATTTATGGTTTTGGAGTGTGTTCCTGTGAAGCAAGGCTGTGACAACAAAAAAAGACTGCTTCAACGTGAAATGTTTTAGATTAAAAAACTGAACTCTTGCAACCCAACAGGGTTAAATGAACGGCTTGAATATAGTTGCTTTCTATAACTTCTACAGACATACCTTTTCAACATGTTCACAAAACTAATTGTATAACCTTCACGCTACTATTCAACTTTCCACCACTTTATTATGTACAGAACATCATTGTGGTGATACTGTTATTTATCCCGATTTATTTGACTACTTTCAGTTTACAGCATGGATGTTTTGTTTTACACCACACCTTTTTACACAGTAGACACCCTTTTCATACTTTCTTGACTCTCATTGTAGTCAATAGCACCTTTTTAAATGAACCACACTTCACCAACATGTCCGCCACTTTTACACACTCTTCGGTACCACCAACAGTAAAGAGCTATACCCGGTAGATTTAACTTAGCCCTGTTCGCTACATCTTTTTGTTAACAACATTGTAACAATTCTTATCTCATCATTGTAAATTACACACAAATTTTCACTTTGACCGACATGTAATACACTTCCGGGTTACGAGGGGATAGGTTACTAACATCGCGTCTAAGAGCATGCGCAGTACGCTCAAGCTCGATCCCGACTGGGCAAGAAGATAGGACGCTTCCATACCCGATTACCCGCCGATAAGTCATAAACGGTGCATATTTTTTTTTTTTAAAACGGCGTAGTTTCGATGATTTAGGCACTCGATATCACCTCGGTGTAATTTCCGCTACATTGACAATGTTCACAGCGTCTTATATATTCTGGGCAACTGAGTGAACCATTATGTGCACTACCATCTTTGTTTAACTTACACCAGAATTTTAGTTTTAATCCATGATGGGGGCTATTTAACACACAGGCATACCCACCAGCTTTAGAAATATTTTCACACTGAACATGCTTTGCCATCGTTTTCACGCACTATTTCAGTTTCTCTCATTCGCATGTAAACCGATTGGTTATCAATGTTTTGTGACATTTTTTATTGTTCTTTCTATGATAGACTGAGGTCTGCTCCACTATCTTTGACAAAAATCTCATTTGATTTTGCTTTATAGATAATAATGTATTTCCCCTGACGAAGTGCGGACTGCACAAAATGCATTGGGTATTTGGAGGATTGTAATATCAATTGACTGGATTGTTTAAATACCTTGGAACTTTTTGGAACCATTATACAGCTGTGATGTAACATGATATATCGAGAATAACTTCCAACACAAGAATACATTTGAGTGAAATTTCATTTTTCTTTGGTATACTTTGGAGTATGTTTTCATTAACTTTTGGTCTAAACATTGGAGAGATCAACACATCTCCTTAAGGGTGCGATTGGCTACTCTGTCAAGCTTGACAGCATCTAATTTGACTTTTATAAAGTGAACATTTCTCTGCACTTACTGCTCTATGTGTCCGGCAGCCTGTCTCCAATACACGTCTGGGGTGGGTGGCAACTACACTTTGTGCATTCACTCTAGACAGCCACACAGACAGGAAGAGGATGCCCACCTGCATTCAGAGCACTCATCTACATTCATCTGAATTTGGATGGGTGGTCCTGGGCAGGGAGGGGCTGATGTGTCACTTGGTAGTGTCCTGTCCACACACAAAGCACTGATTTACCCCCCACAAATAACCTGGCAGACAGGACTGGGTTGAAAAGGATCCTTTTGCACTTCAGAGAGCTGCTTCGAAGTCAACCCCTACATTAAAGACAATGCTCTTGAAATTAACGTTAAAGAGAACAATGGTCCCATACAAGTTAAATTAGTACATTACCACAATTTGTCTATCAAAATTGGGATTACGAGTGTATCAATAAAAAAATAAGAGTTTTATTTACAATTAAGTTCAACACATAAATAATATACGAAGAGGTGAGTGCGCAGGACGTGAGAGGGCAATGGGAAATCAGCTGATTTCCTTATCACCGGCAAGTGACTTAAAAAGTGACTTTTCAATTTGTGAAAATTTAGGTAAGCAAGAAGTGACAATCGGAATTACATTTCAATATCCACAATTAGATACAGATCACAGTATAGATTTGAAGATGCGTGTGTCGATGATGTTTCGGTCACAGCTAGGTATTGGGATCTCATCAGGTGATAAAACAAGTGCCTTGGAAGTTGCTCGGATAAGTATAAGGGGAAAAGAGAGAGAGGGTGTGGGGAGAGAGCACGAGAAGGAAATTAGATTAAAAAGTGTAGCAAAAGGCAACGTCATGTATTGTTATAAGAGTCAATATAGAATTAACAGTTTAGGTACCGGTAAGGGGGAACACTGCTAAGGTAAATTAGCCAGAAACAGGACACAGGAGGCATACAAATGTGATATATCGGTCATGAGGCATAGTAGCAACCAGAACAATAGTATGCGCTAGATGGTGGAAGGATAAGGCCTGGTCATCTAATAAACATATAATTTTGGTATAGCCAATGCATGGTCGTCGTAAGCAAGGCGAGGTGATATGGCAAGCTTAAATCAATGCAAAGAAGTGAAATTACGCACGAGATTAGCTGTGAAAATTTGACAAAAACCTGTAATGACGGGATTGCAAAAGGGTTATGGCCAGGTGAGGAGTGGAGTGATGGTGAGCTAAACGTGTGCGTGCAAGTGAAAAAAGAGGCAGGCCAAAACAATTATATATGAGTGGGCCAGATAGCAGCGTGCATGGGGTCAATATGAGTGATAAGGTCAGGTAAATCAGTGCAGTGGAACAAGCAAGGACACCGCTATAGTGAAAGTCAGAAATGAGCGAGGACTTACTGGAACGGTAAGTCGAATGCAATCTGGGGAAAATGTCCAATTAATCGGAGGCAGCGAGGGGATGAGCAGCCTAGGAATTCAGGGAGAAGTCAAAATGAACCCTCGGGTGGGATAGCCCTAGGAAAGGGCAATTTAGGAACCCAAAATTTTACCGGGGAAGTAATGAAGCGGTGGGGGCCTGGTCCGACAGCAGGTCAGAGGCAAGGGAGGGTAGGTATTGTCCCGTCCGGGAATAATAGGGCGCAAGGCCAATGAGGTACTGTAGTATCCAAGCATGAGGGAGGGGAATGAGTATGTTAGTGGGCAAAGGTACGGGTAAAGACCGACTTGGATGGTAAATCAAAAAGGGCGCTTACCTGGAGAGGTGGTATTTCATGAATGAAGGGCACCAAGCCAAGTACTCCGTGTGTTCAGGCCACGACGGAAGAGCCAAGTGCTCCATATGCGCCTGCCTTAAGGGATTATACTAGTGAATTGGATGGCGTATATGGGCTGTAAGTCGAATATGACGCTACCTGAGGACTCTAGCATGTCTCAGTGAGAGAATAAGGGGCACGTCGGGCCATCTTGGAAGGGAGTAATGTGTAATGCCGTGAGTTAAAGAAACCGAAATGGGCAAAGAAAGTAAATGATCCATGGTGGTAATTAAGTGTAGTGGACCCCAAGGTGAGGGCGGAGGCACGTAAATTATAATATATATGAAAAACATAAAAATTAACAGGAGCAGCGGGGATAATATTGCAATTACTCAACAGAAGGACATGGACGTGCTAATTGCACAATAGGTTAGCATCAATTGATCGTGAACTAGGGTGACAGGAATCAAGAGAGTCTACAGTAGGAAAAAGAGTCAGAAATAAGTTAAAGAATAGCGAGAGGGCAGCAAACAAAGGATAGATAATGGTTAAATTACCACGCTACCAGAAGGTGAGTACAAGTTATCTTTTAAGTGTGTATCTAGCTTACCATGACTAGAGTGGTGGTTCCGGCCTGGCCTGGGTGCATATCTCGATCAACCAGGAATCTCATTTCTAACACATGTCCAACATTTTAGTATAATGCACCATACTTTTAGTATGCATTATGTCTGCCTTAAAAAAATATTAAAAAGGAAGGTTTGGGATTTGCCATTAATTTAAATATGGTATTTATTTAGCAGTTGAAAACTGCTCTGCCTGCCAGCAATGTTGGGCTAGGAGTAACACTTGGCTTTGTCACACTTGTGCTGCAGTCCACGAAAGACACTTTAACTTCCAGGTTCTAGGTATCTGTAGTACCATATAAAAGGGAAAAATAAGTAAGTTACTACATACGAATTGTGGGTGAAACAAATCAGACACATACCTATTAAGGAAGAGAGCATGAGCACGGAGGTCTGGTTAGCAGGCCTCAGTACATTTTCAGTGTCAAAAATCCAATAGCATCATTCCAAAATTGTAGATGTGATAGCCCAAAAAGACGCATTTCCTTACAAATACTCTTTGGGGCATATGTATGAAGGCTTTTTCCCATTCGTTAATGGGCCGATTCTAACGGGAAAAAGCCTTCTGGGATGTATCATGCCAAAAGGCCCTTACACAATAGGAAATCACAAAATTTGCGATTCCCTATTCTGTGAATGCATTTAAAAAAGAGCAAATTGCGATTCCTTGAATGCAATACTGGAAGCACCCAAGTTGTGTGATTTTGCCTACAGAAATCGCAAACATTAAATTGATGGTAATTTGCAATTTCTTTGATAAATGCACATTTTTGCATTTCTCAAAGTGCCATGTGGCGCACATACATGCCCTTAGTGCATGTATGTGCACCACATGTGCACACATGCTTATTTCAGGGGTGCAACAGGGTGTCCTTCTGACACCCTTGCACACTTAAAATTGCATTCGCAATTTGCGAGTACCTAATGAGTACTTGCAAGTTGTGAATGTCTTCCCATTCATTCCTATGGGCCTCTAGACAAATGGGAATGAATGGAAAGGTATTCCTTAATTGCAAATTGCAATTTGAGAATTGCAATTAAGGAATACGCAGGAATCACAATTAATATTGCAAATCTTACATACATTGCTTTATGCAAGTCCATAATAGCAAATCGCAAAAATTCTCTATGAAGGACTGGCAAAACGATTTCTTGATATATATGCCCCTTTGTGACCACCTTCTTTATTGCAGAGCTGGTGCATCATCGGAACGGCACACTTTATTGATCACTATATATTTTTACCTGCTGGTGGCTGCTTGCTTGAGTCCATTCTTGAATCCTTCTCCTAACTTTCTTTCTCAGCATGCTCCAAGCAAACTCTACTCAAATAACTTAACAACTCCCATATTGCCATTGGCTTCCACAGGGCTATTTACTGTGCAATATTATGAGTGTTAGTAGAATATTCCCGAAATGTTGTCTGTGCTACTGTCATTCTCGTATATTAAGTCCCTGTAAAAAGGTGTAGTAGTAAGCATTATACACTAGAAATAGTTGAAGTGTACCATATTAAACAGGAGTCATAAGTATATTGCACAGTAGGTGTGTTCCACTTAAGCCATCGGTGGAGTAGCAGATCAAACTCTTTCATGGTACTGGAGTTCCATGTATCTTGGTTTCTAGACATGTGACACTCCAGTACCAGGGACAACTTCGACCAGCCACTCCACTACAATTATGACTTTGCCACCAAATTCTGGTGCATATTATCAACGGCCAGCGATAATTATCTCTGGCCGTGCTTAGCAATAAATTTATTATCGCAGGCTATCTCTGGAATTCATCGCCCTGGTAGCGCATTATGCGTTTCACAAGGGCGATAAAAATTCCACAGATAGCGGGGTTATCTCCGTTTCGCAGGGAACATCGCTGGTAACCTTGCCGATATGATCCAAGAGGGTTAGGTAAGTCTGCATTTTAGCAGACATTAGTTTTTGGAGAAAACTGAATTTTTCTCCAAAAACGAACCTGTGCTAAAATGCTGGGGCAGCCTTGTAAATATTTCGATGTGAACATCAGCGATATTTGCAAGGTTGTCCATCCAGGGTACACCCAGTGACGCCCACAAAGGGAGGCGTTGGGAAAAAGGGTGCTAACATGCAATTATGCATGTTAGAACCCTCTTGTAAATAGGGTGATAGTTTTATCTCCTCTTTTTTTGGCTTTTTTAACCCAAAAAAGTGGAGATAAAGCCCTTGTAAATATGCCCCTAAATTTTGTATTCAAATAGATCACTGCCTATCAGTGCTCTAAATACACAAACTATGAAAGACAGCCTGAACGAATTCCCTCACCAGCCAAGACATGCATAGTTTGTGTATGCCTTTTGTCCTGTCATTATGAGTATTTCCTGCCTGTGTGAGTTGTGGTGCACAGCTTCAGATGCTCAAACTGAAAGATAAAAGAGTGGAGGGGAAGCAATACCCGAACACTCTAGAGAGTGAGCCACCACTGGTTAAACCCACCTTAACGAACATGATGCAATTTGAGTGTGTCAAATTGTCTCATGCAGAGTTTGAGATCATTCTTAACTGAAGAATGACTTCCACAGATCAGGACAATCGAGTAGCTCATAAATGTTAACAGTTAAATCACTCTCCACTTTTCTCCAAGACCGCTCAACTTTTCTAATCCTTTCAGTCAGTCACTTTTGTTATTTAATGTATTTAACAATGGCAGCACCTCAACCACATTTATGAGAGCATTCAATAATAATTTCTTCATAAGTAGTACTTATTTTTAGCTGGACTACAGGGTCAATCGCTTTTGTCTGTATTATAGAGTTCATCCCAAACAAGCATGCCTCTTCTCCATATACCAATGTGGGATGATTTTTGTTACATAGCTTTTCTTTTTAGCCATAACTAAATGACAATTCTCTTCCTGATTGTCAAGCCAGATGTCAAGGCAGTAATGCTGAGACCTTTGGTACCAACCAAAGGTTATCACATCAATTTATAGTCCGCAATCTCACCTAGGTTATTATAATTGGTTACCACCTCCATGCTAGGAGATACCAAGTGCCATTTTACCTGACCCAAAACACATTGGGCCCCATTAAGATGTCGGGCGGATCGCCACTGCCATGCGGGCGATGGCGATCCGCTCGACATCCTTCCCCGTCTGCCACCCATTTCCCCCCACCATATTAATGTGGCGGGGGGACCGCGGCAGACGGAAATACCGTCTGCCGCTTTTCGGCCCGGTCGACATGTCAACCGGGCGGAAAAGGGTTTCATATGGTGGCTTTGTCTGTTGGACACTGCCATCCATATTAGGAAGGCAGCGGGAACATGCTTTAGGGAGGCATGCGGGAATCTCCGTTTATCCGATCTATGTTATCAAAAAATATCTTTAATCCTATTCTTGGTTAGTGATGTGATCTGGTTAGGGTCAAACCAGATTGACAGATTAAATATTTTACCAAGAAGAGAGTTAGCATAGGGTAACTAAGATAGACTTAGAGCCTTATCCAAGGCTAAACAGTCTAAGATTATAGTTCTAATGAAGCGAGTTTTATCCTTTGCCCAAAGTGATGCCCATAACTACAAAGGTCTCACTAAAG
Organism: Lissotriton vulgaris; assembly: GCF_964263255.1. NCBI lineage: Eukaryota > Metazoa > Chordata > Amphibia > Caudata > Salamandridae > Lissotriton > Lissotriton vulgaris. The sequence continues at coordinate 265,093,669 of NC_141689.1, read as the reverse complement.
GTGGTCTGCTGAAAACTGCAGGCCAGCCTCTTTATGGACAATAGCATTTGGGGCACAAAGTAGCAAGAATAAAAGCCGTTTTCAGAATTTATTTTACTCTAATTGCAGGGCAGAGCCTTTGACATGGCTCCAGAAGCCTTCCCCATAGATAGCAGGGGTCACTCCCTAGCTTTATAAATAGCAACCATTTCCTTAATGGGTTGGCTGCGCAGTTTAGAGGAGAGCTTTAAAATCCCCTGGGAGACCCTACACGTTTTGGTTCTAGTGTTCAATACATGCTGTGTCTATGAGCCATTACCCACAAATAGGATCCCCAAATAGCAAAGATAGTTTACTGAAACTATTGGGGTGTTATCAATAAAAAAAGGTTCTGCACGATTTCCGTGTTTGGCCATAGACGATGGTGAATGTTTTAGTTTTATTAATGACCATTTTCTTCGATGCCATGAATTTACTAAATGCCTTCATCTGTCTCTGCAGGCCCACCGGTGTTCTAGCTAGTAGTACTGCATCATCAGCAGAAAGCAGCACTGGTATTGGGCGTCCTGCAGCCCGCATTTAGGGATTGTAAATGGCTATCCATCCAATTAATGAAAAGTGAAAACAGTAATGGTGCCAATACACAGCCCTGACAAATTCCATGCCCTACTTTGAACCTCTGCTTTATATCAAAGGAGGTATAGCCCTAAATGACAACTAGAAAGGGCATTATATTAGATAAACAAAGAGGATCTAGTCATCACATTCATGTTATGCAATTATCATATGGCAAACCAAGAAACAATCATATGGTTTGGAGTATTTATTTACTCAATTATTCATTCTTTTTTCATTGAGCATAGTTATCCACATATATGTTCAGAACAGGGGAGACATAACAATTCAAACAGTGAACGTACATTAACACAATTGACAAAAAACAGTTGACGAGAAAACATTACAATGCACATGACCATATATAAACCTTAAAACCAGTCATGATTTCAAAAAGAAAGAGAGGAAACGCAACCAGAACAATAATCTATTCATTTTGTTGCTCATTATTAGGGTGCTGCCAGGGGGAACACACATTTTTTATATCTAGGGATAACCTTTTTTACACAAACAATTATTCCCCGCATTAGGTTACAAATCCAAAAGAGGTGTCCCACTGGTTAAAGGTGCAGAAGTGTTTCAAATCCCTACATAAGTTATGGGATTCTCATCAGGGCTGTGACTTGGTGCGATCTGTAATACTTGGAGGGCGCCCTTTGTTGAAGTTCCTTTGTGTGTCACTAAAAGTGTGTTTTTTCGTAGTGAACGAAGATGTTATCATTCAATGAATGGTATCAGGTCACAAAGTATTACAATTTTTCTATTTTGTAAGCGTAGCAATTGTTGTTCAAAACACCAAAGTTCTGTTGAAAACATATCTGGCTTTTCATTTGTATCACTTCCAAATCCTCAGCGTTTCCATTGTACGTTGGGCTGCAGGCGCGGGGGCCACTAGACTTCCGGTATATATTCTGCTTGAGACAGCAATCAGGTCTCTTGCATTCTGGGATTACAGGTTCTAGAAACAGGTTTCCTTGAGTACCTTCTAGCTGCACAGCGGTGTCCCCCAAGCACCTGTCCCATTTCCTCCCAAGCTCTTTTTCCACCTACTTTGAACCTTGGCGTGCATTCCCTTGAGGGCTGAAATGAACTTGGCTAGATAGGAGTGAAAGAAACCCAACAATTGGTCCAGGTGCACCTAAAGAGATTGATGATGCACATAATAAATTATGGTCAACTAAATCGAAAGCACTGCTCTGGTCTGCAAAGCATAGGTATGAAGTGCCGACCTTGGCATATTTACCAGTTAAAAGCTCAACCTTAATACATTGTTCAATGGTCCCCAGCTGCTTCCTAAAAACCAAACTTTACCGTGGTCAAAATGGCTTGCTCATATGCCCATTCCTACAGGCTTGACAGTAGGACTCTGCTCATTACCCTCATTGAGGAGTCCAAAAGGGAAATGAGATGATAGTTTTTAGGAGCTGCTTTATCCATCTTTTATATATAGGTGCAATAGTATATATCCCCCAGCAGGGTGGAATCCTAATATTTGATGCTGCATTGAATACCCTGGTCAAAATAGGTCGTCAGAAGTCAGGTGCAAATTTCAAAACATCAACTGCCACTCCATCAGGTCCAGGGGCCCTTTTCAGCATAACGTCTTCATCAGTAATTTCCAGCATTTTAGGTCCTCGGTCACATACCAACCCCCTTGAGTGTCTTATTGCAACCTCATTATTCTGTCTAAAAATATCAGAAAAATGTGCCACCCAACTTTCACAGGGAATAAAATAGCTGAACTCAGCAATATCATAATTTTTTAGGAAAGGTGCATTCACAGTATCCCTGAACAACTTGATGTTCTTATTCTCCGCTGCAAGGGCAGAAGAGTTGGCCTAACGCCAATGACGGTCGACATAAAATCTGGGGAACCGGGCTTGAGTCTCAGCAAGGACGCGCAACATCCTGTGATTCTGGGCAAATCACTTAATATCCCTGTGCCTAACAAAAATTAATGTGTCCTCATGTAATGCAACTGGTGCTCATGTAAAGCGCTCTGCTAACCGATACCTTCAGGTCAAGTTCATGCTACATAAAACTCTGTTAAAAAAAAGGGCAAGATTTTCCCAAGCTTTATTCTGAAGCATTTTTATCCTTGTGGCCCGGGCCTGTTTTTTTGAATGCGCATCCTGGCTTGCCGGGGAGTTAAATTCATGAAGATCGTTAATAGACTTTTGCAGCAAGCTGACGGAAGAAGCAAAATAAAATTACAACCCAGGAAATCGCAGCCGAGCACTGGGGTTCCGATGACTATATCAGACTCCCGAATGGATTCGCTCTCTATTAACCTGTAGCTCTGAGGTTTAAAAAGCTGTTAAAGAAAGAACTTTTATTTACAAATTTTAACGATAAGCTTTTTAAAAAAAATACAATATACATAATAATTATGAGTATTTTTATACTGAATGGTAATGTTATTGTCCACATTGTCCACATAATCCTATTTCTTTTATGATTTTGTTCTAGGGGGGTATTGTAATAATTTTAATTAATCAAAGAAACAAACTGCAACTAAAACGGCGACATTGGGCTTGCTAATACGCGTCATAGAATTCCAATAGAAGCCCACGTTAGATGTGCAGGACATCTAACGGATGTATGACGTTACAACGCATACTTTTACAACGCATACCTTTACAATGCATTTTTTACAGCGCAACATCCTTTACAACGCATTCCATTACAACGCATACTCTAGTACTTTTACAACACATACCATTACAACGCATACCATTACATTGCATGTATAGTATTGGATAGTGTAGGGGTAAAAACTACTATTCTAGCTCCAGGGGGTGCAACAGTAGGGTAAGTGTTGGATAGTGTAGGGGTAAACATTACTATTCTAACTCCAGGGGGTGCAACAATAGGGTAAGTATTGGATAGTGTAAGGGTACTATGCGTTGGAATGGTATGTGTTATAATGGTATGCGTTGTAATGACTGCGTTGTAATGACATGAGTTGTAATTGTATGCGTTGTAGTGTCATGCGTGGTAATGTTTGTGTTGTAATGGCATGCGTTGTAAGGGATGTTGCGTTGTAAGGACTGCGTTGTAATGGTAGTGCATTGTAAAAGTTGCGTTGTAAAGGTTGTTTCCCCATCTAACCTGGGCTTCTATTGGAATTTTATAACGCATATTAGCAAGCCCATTATCGCTGTTTTAGCGGTAATTTCCTGCCGCTAAAACAGCGATAATTTTAACGAGGTTCTTGCTCACAGTAGATCACAATCACACATATACACGGTGCCAACTGGCACTAGGTAGTAATTTACAGGGGATTATATACAGACAGGGCTAATCGGGCCACTGTCAGATCCATCAGAATGCAAGAAATAACACAACCAGTAACTACTGATAAAATATTGTATTCAGCATCACCACAGGTAGCATAAACGCATTAGGCATAAACCACATTAGGTATAAACCATCCGAGCCACATATCCTACATTAACAGTGCACCCAGCATAGATTCATCATGCAAAATAAAATTGAGCCTAAACCACATCAGACCTGAACACTAGGCCTAAACACATTATAGTATGGTAGGTTATGCATACAATCCTCAATGTCCCCCCCCTAGTAACCACATGTAAGGGGTGCACACATTATGCCCCCTCTTATGCGCAAACTGTACCTTATGTGCTCCCTACACCACCTCTGATCAAGGCAGAGTGCCTATAACTCACCAGAGGCCCATAGTAGGCGTGTACCCCCAGATGAAGGACAGAAACAGACTGCAACTCTCTCCCCCCTGGCTAGGCTCCTAGGCCTTGTGCCTGCCTATGACAGGGACTACAGCAATTGTGGGTTTAGGGGCCCCACCCTGGGCTTGTCCTGAAATGCCCTCAAGAGTAAGTACCAGACCCCCCAACAGGGTGCCTGGATCGGCAACCACCCGTAACCTGGGTGTAGCTACTGTCAAAACGAGGGGACCCAGCGAGTATCTCAGGCCAAAGTGGTCCACCCCGCCGTGTGTGCTTTTAAGCATGAGGTGGGGTGGGATGACATTCACCTACCTCAGGTCCCTCCCGTACACTTGTGGAAGCCAGCACACACCTCTCTAATTCCTCCGCTTTTGGGGCTGCACTCAATCACACACTGCAGCCGCTCCGTCTTCAAGGGAACCCGAAAGGGCAGGACTCCCTGTCTTGCCCCTCCGGCGGCTTTCTTCATGGAAGGAGGCCCTGCCCTTAACCAGGCTCGATCTCTGCCTGACTTCCGGGCTATCTCTTGGGATCAGCTCCAGTTGGCTTGATGGACACGCAACAGCCCACCCACAACCAGGCATTTGTCGCCTGACATCCTCCTCTTACAGCTTCCTGGCAACATGAGGGGCTCCCCTTCTCCTCGCGGGAGCCCCGCCCACGGCCTGGCACGAAATTTCCTGACCTCCGCCCACGTCGCTCGGTCAATTCCCGACCTGGGCTCTTTTGCAGACAACACGCAGTGAGCTGCCTCCTGGGCACCCGGTCTCACATGGGATGTCCCGTAGCAGCCTGGGGCTCCAGCTGCCGAAGAGGGAATTTAGATAGCAGGCCACCTGGGAGAGGGAGAGCACTTCCTGACCTCTCTCCTCCCTTCACCAAACAGTAAGGGCAGCCCTGTATCTACTGCAATACAAACAGAGCTTCACACCTCTTTGTCATCTAGGTCCCCACACATTTGGGCAGATCCACTTTCCAGCATGATCAACATGTGCTTGGTTTAGAAGGAAAAAGGTCAAGCGCTCCACCTGCAATCAGCTCTAGAAACTCACGAGTAGCATTTAATTTACCGGCACTGGGTATCTGAGATACCACCTTATAAGGGACTGACATGTAAATTAAATACGCCAAACAGGTGTAGACCAATCTTACCATGTTTACCACAGAGAGCACACACACTTTACACTGGACAGCAGTGCTAAAGTGCCCAGAGTCCCAAAACAACCAACACCAGGTCAGAAAAAATTACTAGAAGGATGGCGAAAAGTTAAGGGATGACCCTGCAAAAAATGGCCAAGTCCAACACAAACCACCTTCCAGCCAAAAGCCAGGGTAGACCAATAATTACCTTGATGGACTTCCCTGCTTGGGGCGATAGAACACGGATGCGGGTCTGCAACTGCAGGGGCACACTCCAGTTCTACACCAATCTTAACCCAAGTGGTTCCCTCTGTCAAAGCTCCCAAGACCAACAAAGCTACCCCACTGGTACTCCCTAGCTGTCCAAGGCCAGGACTAGGCCCTAGGCCATCCAGATGTCTCTGGTCGTTGCCATTCCACAGAGTGGGGGGCAGTAACCCCTAGTACATAGTAACCATTCTCCACTATTCCTCTCATCAGTGCTGTCCGTAACTGCCACTGACCCTCCAACCTAGGGTCCGCACCATCAGGCTGGCCAGAAGTCACAGGCGAGGCTTTCTTCCCACTACCTCTCCTTCTGGGGTCCCGCACTCTCCTAGGAGAGGCACTCTCGGAACCAAAAACTGTCAGGACGCTGGAATCAGTCCTCCCAAACAATTCTCCCACCAGTTCAGGACCTCTCTCCAGCAACTGGTCTCCCAATGTAGGATCTAAACCCTCAGGTTGCACCGGGGTCAGAGGTGAGAACTCCCTCCCTCTGCACCCCCTTCCAGAGTTCTGCACCCTCCCATCTGGAGTAGTACCCCTAGAAGAGAAACTGGTCAGGACACTGCTTACAGATGTCCTTCCTTCCAGGTCAGGCAACACCTGAACCTGGCCTCCCAACCCAGGGACTAAACCCTGCGGCTGAGCGCCCACCTGGCACACCAGGACTTCCTGGGGAGCACGCATGCCCCCGAGTGTAACACATACCTCGCGTTGCATGACAGTCTGCCTGACACTGATCTCCTGACCCCAGTCCATCTCACAGAGCGTGAAGCCCCCCAAAACAGAAGTGGTGTCACCATGGTCACTCCAAGGAGGCTCAGCCCTTCTGGCTGGCCCCTGACCCACTGATTCTCCCACTGGGGCCTCTATCCCCTCTCACCCCTCCATCTGGACTTCTGCATCTTCCACTTAGGAGCGGCACTGCCAGACACCAGAACTGATAGAGGTCTGTTTACAGACACTCCAAGTTCCCCCTCAATGGACGGACTACCAGTACAGCCTAGGCTCCCCACCAGGTAGTCCCTTAAGGAACCCTCCAGGCCCTGTGACTGAGTTTATGGCACCGTGAGATGCATCCCATTCTCACTCCTTTTCTGCAGAGACAGGATGTTACACTCCTCCCACTACACCAGGACCTAGCTGGGCTACTACGTACCTTTCCCACCACTCTGGGCTGGGAAATACCTGAGCCACTCCTGTTAGGGTCACTCCCTAATGCCTCCTCAGACCCTCTGGCACTCCTCCAGAGGTTTGCCTCCCGTGCAAGTTCTGGGATCAGAGAAGCCACACTCCAACAGGTGTTGGCGTAACCCTGGAAAACGACAACTGAGCATGTGCTCTCTGACAATCAGATTGAACAGCCCTTCAAAGTTGTTTGCCATGCTACCCATCATCCAACCTTCCAGTGCATCACAACATTCATCCACAAAGTCCCCCCAAGACTGGTGACACAGTTTCCTACACTGGACTCCATATTGCTGCCACCACTTGTCCTCGCCCTCACTGGTGAATCCAGACCACTGAAACTACACTCAGTGGATAATCTTTCCTCAAGAGCTAGTTTCTTCCTGGCGAAGGCCCTCTCTGCCTCCACCATCCTCTCCTGTGCTTAGACTCTCTCAGTCTCTAGTTTTGCCTCTCCAGGAACAGCTCCCTGAGACTCAACTCCCGAGCCAAAAATGCCTTTTTCTCCTCTAGGGCTCACTGGGCCTCCCTGTGCCCGCATCCAGCTGCGCTAACCCCATGGCATGCTCCAATATTAGCTTCTCTAAAGCCAGCTGATGCTCTCTCTCCTTCTGCCTGTCTACCAACTCCTCTGGGGACCATGACAGGGATTGGGTATTTCCCCTTGCACTAGACCCAGCAAGGGACTCGCTCTCTATGGAGTCCTCCCTATCTACTGGCATCTCTGCCTTGTCATTTTCTCCCTACTCTTCAGACTCTTCAGGGTTACCCTCAGCCCCACCATCCTCTTGGCGTGCAGATTGGAAACACCTCCTCTCATGGTCCTCCCATGCTCATTCATTATCTTGCCACCGGAGTAGAGTTTCCCGAAGGTCTAGCTGGGTCACTGGTCTACTTACTTCTATGCATCTCTCCTTACAGAACCCCCTCAAATCCAACATTCCGTATTTTAACAGGTCTGGTATAATAAAGGTAGATTCAATGTATGCACTGCACTAAGACAAAAGTGCAACACGGGGCACCCAGGTGTCTGAGCTGAAGCAGCAGTACACAATCAAAAAATGACACTTTTAGGAGAAAAATTAAATCAGGAGATATCCCCAAACATGTGATTATCTAAATGTAGAGTTTGTAGTGCAACCAGTTGTTTCTGTGGTACAGTGCAAATGCTAGTCCTATCCTCACCCCTGACAACCAATGTTAGAAATGGGATTTCTGGTTGGCTAGGATATGCACCTAAACCTGGCAGAAACCACCAATCTAGTCAGGGCAAGGGAGTTACACGCCAAAGATAACCCCTGCTCACCCCCTTGGTAGCTTGGCACGCTCAGTCAGGCTTATCCCGGAGGCAATGTGCGAAGCATTTGTGCAACACACTCACACAGCAGCAACACACTAGGCACACCCCAAGAAACTCCACACAAGGTTATATAAAATATTAGCCTTTGTAGGGACCATATCCTCAAGAGGGCATGGAAAGGGAGCAGAAATGCTCGATTTCAACAGATACAGTTTTTTATTCTTCACCGGGCCTATCTGACCCCGGGTAGAGTCCGGAAATATTTCCAGGTAAAAAATGCGGCGTGTCCTAGATGCTTGGAGGAGGATGTCGAATTGGAACACATGCTATGGCATTGCCCGAGAATTGGGAATTATTGGGGAGACATAGGACGCCTGTTGACTGCTGTTACAGATAGACAGCTAGATTTTGATATGGCAGCTTGCATTCTACATTGGTTCCCGCACACGGCTAAAACTAAAATAACAAGCAAGTTTATTGATTTGGGACTATTGATGGCCAAACGTGAAATAACCTGGCATTGGAAATCGAGGGAGGGGCATTCGAGCAAGCGCTGGCATACGGAATTCTGCCAGTGGGCACAGTGTGAGAGTGCGGTTAGGCTCAGACAAGCAAAGCGCGCAGGCGGTGATAAAGCCTTGGATCTGGCGAGAGCATTGAAGGCCCTAGATCAGGCTTTGAGGGACTATCAGTTAGAGGAGGAGGCCGAGTGAGTGATACTAGTGCATGTGATGATCATAAAATGGTCAATGATGTGCAAGCTTCCTGTACCATTGGCAATATAATGGATGATGAGATGCTGAACATGCCCACACCACCGAGTTTGAAGGGGGGAGGGAGCACTATGGGAAGGGGAGGGCTAAGTTGGGTGATAATCTGGAGACATGTTTGACAGACTTGAGTGAGGTAATATTTGTTTGATCGTATGGCAACCACAAAAACTCAATAAAATATGTTTGAAAAAAAAAATATAATAACAATAGCCTTTGTATTCCACATAAGCATGCAATCACATATATACCATGTGGCACCTGGCACTAGGTATTACTTTACAGGGGATTATATAAAGGACAGGGCCAATCGGGTACTGTCAGTACCATCAGACCTGGTAAGTAATAAAACAGCCAGTAATTACATTTCTAACAAGGTCTTTGTGCCAAGAACAGAACATTTTAGGTAGTATGCCATCTTATGTGAAGGTATCAACTGCATGCATCTGCCCAAGATTCATATCCTCAAACAAAATAGGGTATTTCCTATTTAGTGATACACCCTCATTGCTGCTGAGTGGTTCAATAGTTGAACATGCAGGTGCAAAATGTCTCACATCCTTGTTAAAGCATGCACCAGAATCCAGGGCAGACTGGCTCCTTGGCACTCCACATATAAACAAAAAGCTAACCAAGGTCTAAAGGAAACGCCCCAACACTAACTTTAAAGCCAATAGGACAGATGTATTAGTTTGAGTTACCTTTCAGGGATAAACGCACAATAACAGGTTCAGCCTCACAGAAAAACAAGTTCAATCTCAGGTAATATTTTGAAGTCCTCTTCCTCTGAAAGTCTGAAAGCATGGTGTGCTTGCAACTTGCGGCCTTTCTTGCAGCTGGCCCTTCACATTAGCCTGCTGTTCTTCTAATGCAACTGGATGGTAAGACGAAACATGCAGTCTGGGGCTATAAATAGCCCTAATCTTCTTGCCTTGAACATATGGGGGCTGGTAGACATCATTTCACATGGATCTACAAATCCACCATGGAACTCACACACGTCCCACTTACACGCCTACGGCTCCACTGGGAGGAGGACTTTGGTCGCGACCTCCATGATAGAAAATGGCTGAGGGCCCTAGAACACCACAAAAAAGTGTCCCGCAACCAAAGATTAAAAAATGTCCAGTTTAATGTGCTGCACCGTGCATATCTCACGCCAGCACGGCTTAAACGCTTTTACCCGACATGCGCCCTATTTCATTAGAATGGGTGATGCACCTACACAACTTTAAGCAAACACACGCTGATAGCGCAGAACCCCCGCAGGATGCCTGAGTAACACCTGGCCCACACGCACCCTAATCCGCCCACACATTCCCCCCTCCAGCTACATCAGTCCACCCCCCGGGCCACCCACTGGGAAATACGCCATCAATCAGGATAGGAAGGAGTACATAAAGATGATTGCATGACTCGAAGCTCCACTACATTTGCCCTCACCATATGCGTCCCGATGCCCTTCCTCCCCCCCAACCCCTCACTCCCCTGGTTTCGAATCCCCAAGTTCGGTAGAGAATATGGATTATCATTGATTGACACCCTTTGCAGGGGACTATGGACAAGAGACTGTTATACGGGTCAGGGAATTGCGGTACCCCTACCAACCACCGCTTCCTTGATGTCTCCCGGCATCTCCATTGGAGATGATAGGGAGGTTCCCTCCATTGATTACCTTCTAACTTGCTCGACACGTTACCACGCTGCTATTTGTTACGACAACATTAATACCAATTGTAATACAGCAACTGACGAGTAAGGTATGACTAATGTATGACATGTATGAAAGAAAATGCAATATCAAGCTTTATGGAAAAAAAACATTCTTGCCTTGAAAAATGCCATGGCCTGTATTATCTACTGAATGCATTGGTCTAGTCTGGGTCATGGCAAACATTTAATTGGGTGTGTTAAATGCAGACCAATTGATTGCATCCTATTGCAGGTAATATACAGACCCCAGTGCAGCTGCAAAGTTGGGCCTGCTCTGGGTGAAAGGCGGCTAGCTGTTTGAAGCAACAGGCCTGTCTTTCACAGTGAAAGCAGCAGCTGCCCTGCACTTAAAAGGTGGACAGTGATCTCTATGCAAGCAGATCCATTAAGTAACTGCACCTGCCTGCAGAGGGATATCTGGGAGATTTGTAGGATGTCCTTGGGCTACCTCTTTTTGCGCTCAGTGAGTGCACACCTCTGACACCACCTATGTCTCTGTGTCCACGTTTATATTGGAGCACAGGTGCAGAGACTAAGAGCCTTATTATGAGTACTCATGGTGGCAGTCTGACCACTGCCACACTGGCAGTCCACCTGCTGTATTGTGAGTGTGGCAGTCGGACCGCCACAAGACCGCAGGCTCTGCCGGGATCAAGGATCTCGCTGCACCGGTGGTCTGGAATTGGACAGGAATATGCTGGTGGTGCGGCTGCGGCACCACTGAGCAGGTTTCAATTTTCCCACCATGAAATAGGTGGCGGACATGGAAGTAAGGGGGCTCAACAGGCCCTCCAGCCAATTCTAGGCCTGAAGGTGCATGCTGGAGGTCACATGTTGTGCCCTCCCTGGAATTGCACACTTGTACCTGCACGGTCTGGCATGCACTACATGGTGTATGCCGAACTGTGCAGGAACATGTTGCGGTAGCTGTCACTGCGATGGTCTGCTGTTAAGGCTCTCTCATACGCCTAACAGACCACCACCATGAGACTGCCTCAGCACTGCCTGCCCACCATGGATTACACTTGTAATCCGCCCTCACTGGCACACAACAGACTTGGCGATCCTCCTGTCGCCACGGCGGTAGCAGGCTGACAGGAGGGCCATCAAACTCGTAATAAGGCTCTAAGTATTTGCTTGGGGCCACTACCCCATTCAAATCGTCTGGATACCAAATTTCAGCGCGGCACAAATGGTAGACACACAAACCTGTTGTGCCCCAGCGCATTTCTGTAATGCTGCCAAACTCAAGCACACAGGATCCACAGATCTAAAGTGAGGAGAGCAGGATGATTCGCAGCAAGAGAACAGTATGCTAATTAAATGCAGTGTCTTCATGTATGTTCTCCTACACTGCTGGATGGCAAGAGTAACAAGCATTTACAATTCCATTCGTCTCACAACTGGGAGTTTTTGAGTTATTGGCATTGTAAATGGCAATGCCTTTTGTACAAAATGAAAAGTCATTACCATTTACAATATCAAAAGCAGCACCTATTGCATTGCAGAGTGTGGTGTCCATGAAGTGGGCACCCCGCTCATTATAGTAAAAATAAACTAGAAAATGTGCGGTGTCCCTGAAGTGGGTGCAGTGCTCAGTATTAAATTAAAAAAATATAATAAAATAAACCGAGCTTGGTGTCCCTGAAGTGGGTGCCATGCTCAGTCTTAAAGTTTGAAATTTTAAAAAAAAGAGCGCGGTGTTCCTGAAGCGGGCTCTGCCCTCAACATGCAAATACAACAAAATAAAGCACCGTCATTGTCCCCATCACAATAACAAAAATAGAGCTCACTCACTAGATAAAGCAGTCCATGTAACAAGCCAAGTAAAAGGTCCAGTGCTTATGGGTGGTAACAAATGGCGACAAGGAGGTAACAAGGAGGGCCTAACAAGCCTCATAATGAATCAGAAGCCAGCACATACCAAGGACAATGACATCAACCAATACAAAATATGGGAGGGGGGTGGACGGGGCTTCTGCAGCATACTCTATAACAGCATGCCTTGGAGATCGAGCAGTATATGCTCACTGCCCCTAGGTTCAACCTAAAGAGACAGGAACATTTTATTTGGATGTGAACAATGTGCACAGGCTTTCTGCAGTCACTCAAAGAGCAGGGAGCTAATGGGTGAAGAGAGCTCACCCATTCCCCATGCTATGGTGGCTAGAATCAAACTGGGAATGGGAATTAACAGATTAATGGATCAAATCTGCTGAACATATTCGGTCAGTGTATGTATAGTATCTATGATTTTAGGGAAAAACTACAATCTCAAAAGAGAGCATAGTGTTTGATTACTGCAAGGAAGGAGGAAGACACTGCTGGCTAAAGACAAGAAAGTAGGAGCAGCATCTAATAACTGCAAAGAGATAGGGAGCACAGAGTCTGATAACAGCAAGGAGACAAGGAGCACCGAGTCAGGCAACAGCACAGAGTCTGCTAACAGCAAGGAGACAGGGAGCACAGAGTCTGATAACAGCAAGGAGACAGAGCAACGAGTCAGGTAACAGCAAGGAGACAGGGAGCACAGTGTCTGGTAACAGCAAGGAGACAGGGAGCACAGAGACTGATAACAGCAAGAAAGCAGGGAGCACAGAGTCTAATAACAGCAAGTTGACAGGGAGCACAGAGTCTGGCAACAGCAAGGCGACAGGGAGAACAGAGTCTGGTAACAGCAAGGAGACAGAGCAACGAGTCAGGTAACAGCAAGGCGACAGGGAGCACAGAGTCTGGTAACAGCAAGGAGACAGAGCAACGAGTCAGGTAACAGCAAGGAGACAGGGAGCACAGTGTCTGGTAACAGCAAGAAGACAGGGAGCACAGTGTCTGGTAACAGCAAGGAGACAGGGAGCACAGCGACTGATAACAGCAAGAAAGCAGGGAGCACAGAGTCTAATAAGTGCAAGTTGACAGGGAGCACAGAGTCTGGCAACAGCAAGGCGACAGGGAGCACAGAGTCTGGTAACAGCAAGGAGACATGGAGCACATGGTCTGTTAATAGCAACGAGACAGGGAGCACATAGTCTGTTAACAGAAAGGTGACAGGGAGCACAGAGTCTGGTAACAGCAAGGAGACAGGGAGCACATAGTCTGTTAACAGAAAGGTGACAGGGAGCACAGAGTCTGGTAACCACAAGGCGACAGGGAGCACATAATCTGATAAAAGCAAGGAGACAGGGAGCACATAGTCCGTTAACAGCAAGGAGACAGGGAGCACATAGTCTGTTAACAGTAAGGAGACAGGGAGCACAGAATCTGGTAACAGCAAGGAGACAGGGAGCACATAGTCTGGTAACCGCAAGGTGACAGGGAGCACAGAGTCTGGTAACCACAAGGCGACAGGGAGCACAGAATCTGATAATAGCAAGGAGACAGGGAGCACAGCGTCTGGTAAAAGCAAGGAGAGAGGGAGCACAGAGTCCGATAACAGCAAGGGGACAGGGAGCACAGAGTCTGATAACAACAGGTGAGAAGCACATCTCACACACCTGTCAAATACAAGCAAGGACCAGAGCATGTATCACAATGCTTCCCTGAAAGCGTAAAACCCATGGCTTCACTACAGCTAGAGCAGTATGTCCAAAATGTCCCAAGTGTACATCGAGAGTGCACACACAACATCACCCCCTTCCCCCTTGGATCACACTCGTAGGGACCTATAAAACCCTGCCCAGTCACTGTGAGTCACACAAGTTGTTTTAGTCCACCCCGACTCAAAGCATAGCTGTTCACCTTAAGCCAACATTTCTCAGAGTCCCTCCGATTAGCACCAAGCCGCCAAAGACCTCGCCAACTCCCTCTGTGGGCCGCTGCCGCACCTTTTCTGCCCGCTCTGCAGTTTGACGCCAGATGCTCGCAACCTTAGGGTCCCCAGCTGGTGAGCAAACCCTCTGCCTGCATTACCACTGTCAAGCAACCACTTAAAATGCAGCAAAGCGATCTGAAAAACCCTCCTGCATGTATGTGCCGCTGATGGCACAGGGCTCAGCGAGTCCCGCTGCAGCACGGCTCGCTCTGCGTGCATGCCCTTTTCACCTATGCATCCCCCCTGACATTTCTTCTCTACCATACTTGTGTAAATTCGCTAAAGTGCCTGACAGAAAGGGTGCTATTCTGTTGTGTTTGGAGCTATAAAAAATTAATTAGCATAAAAGATAATTAGCATAAACCCGCCTGAGGTGCCAGCAGCACAGCATCTTTAATTACTGGGGAGGCGAATTACAGAACGGCACAGCACTACACGCGCTCTGTGGTACCTCACAACAGCTTATGGCGCGACACAAAACATCATAAACAAAGAGAACCAAAAAATAGTTGTGACTTTTACACTTACAATGCATAACCTGAATTCAGCCCATCCAATGGAGAGGCCACGCCACGGGCAGAGTAGCCTGGACAGTCACATATTGTGTGAGTGTGTGGATTAGTTGTGTGAGGTGGGGGAAGGTGAAAGCCAAACGAAACCTAACTCTAACATCATTACCGCCAAAGAAGGAAGGGTGGGGCTCAGACTGGAAACACTTTCAAACACTTCCCCTTTAAGTAACACTTTGTGGCAAAATTCTCACCTCAGACAAACAGCACTGTGCGGTCCTCTGCACACAAACAAAAGCTCAGGACTTCAGCCATCTGCATCCGAGAGGTAGAGGGAATACCGCATGGATAGGTGAAACGACGCGCATAACGTGTGCTGGTCCACACATATGTCTAATTGACGAGCTTGTAAAACCAAGCTGTTGCCATTGCGCAAAGGCAGCTGCTTGTTTATATTTGCATTGCTCTTTCACTTTAACCCCTTCCATGCTGATGACGGCCCCCGGCCGTCATGCATCACGGTGCTCGTGTGCTGATGATGGCTGGGGGCCGTCATGAACCCGCCCACTCAATAAAAGTGCCGCACAGGCGCAGAATCACGGCCGCGCCCAAGGGGTTAGGAAAAGATGCCGCCTAAACAGCACTCGAGGGATGGGGAGGCAGCTATTGTTAAAGTGAAAGCGCAATGCAAATATAAACATGCGGCCACCATTGCCATTGCTGGGGAGGGCAAAACAACAGACCACTGGTTTTGAAGCTGGCGTCCCACTAGTGTATTTAACACCTTGGCTGCTAGGGGGTTTTCCCCTCCTGTGCTGAAAATTGGAATAGTGCATGGATCATGACAAGGTCAGCTCGTCAAACGCACAGCGCAGGTAACACCCATGACGAGCTGGCCTTGTCATGAGCATGGAAGGGGTTGAGTAAGCGGCAGGCATTATTAAAACGAAAGCGTGCATGGCGTGCTGCTGCAAATACAAGCAAGAAGGGCGCCATTTCTATGCGCTCTGTCGTGCCTGCTTCAGCAAGACGGGAATTAAGTAAATAATACACCCAATCTCTTATTGAAAGGAAGAGTGCAGGGACACATGTAAGAGGGATCGTCCTGATGGGAGGTAACAACAGGAGAGAGGAAGGTACTAAGGAGGTACTAATAAGCCTATTAACCAATCAAAGCCCAACATTTACAAAGGACAGTTACAAAAGCCAATACTAAATAGGGGTGGAGAGTGGATGCAGCTTCAAATCTATTCCTCAATAGAGAATGTCTCGAAGAGGCAGCGCAAGCGCTGCCTAGGTTAGACCTAAAAACCCACTACTGGCCACTAAGCTTTCCTAACTTACTCCCATGGCAAGCGGCTCACTGCTAGCACAGTGAACCGTGCAGGATTAGTTGCAGCAAATATACTATTACATTGAGTTAATTAAACGCTATCTCCGCTAGTATGTTATTTTATGCTGCAGAGGGGGCTCTGAGCTTCCCTCAGCTCCTCTCAGGGCAAGCGCCTCCACTGGTAAAAAGCAGGCACAGCAAGCCAAAGTGCAGCACATAGGGTAATTAGCAGCAATACAATAGTAATTCTGAACTAAATGAGTTCATTTAATAGAAGAAGGTTCGATTTTAGAGGTTGGTTACGGCATCCTTACTTGGCAGATATTGTAGTAAAACGGGATCTTAAAACATGTTCTCTTGGCTGTTTAGAAGACTCAGTAGCTGTATTCCTTCTTTGATAATGTTGTATTATAAGACTCTGATACTTGCAGTCAAAGAGATGTCAGATCTGCAATTTGCCATCCTGTATTTTATTACGAGTTCCGAGATGCCATTAATTAAAATAGGTCCCATTTAAAAGTAGAAACTGGTTTAAGATGTGCACTAAAGGTGCATTTATGCAACGGGATGTCCCCAACAGAACCACCACAAAGCAGTGTGGACTATCTTGCAGATTCATAAGAATAAACTGAATTGTTTGGCAGTCCAGAGTGAAACTGCAGCACCGAAAAAACCGCATCTGTGATTTTTCTAGAGACACTAGAGACACCTTTGCAGAACTTGCCAGAGAATTTGCATGAAAATTTAATTTTCCACTCTGCTCTGGACGAGTGTTTTACAGAGAGATGACAGACCTGGGAAATTGTTGTCTCGCCTGCATTCCTTTTAAGAGTTTGTTGCCAAAACCACATGCAAATAGCTGCGCCTCAGAGGAGCGGTGCTACATTTTGCACATTTGATTAGGCCAGTGTTGTTTTCTCCTTTGGAGTCTCGGCGGTTTATGAACATGTTAAAGTCAGTGGAGCAGATTACATAAAAAAGGACCCGCTGCATAGAATGTAGGACACAAATCATATGCCGTGGCGGGTAAACAGAACTCTACCATGTCACAAATCGAACAAGACAAACAAAAGCATACAGCGCATTGCGGCTGGGGGTACAGGCATGGGAGTGTGGGAGCACTAAACGACTGAGGGAAACCTCTAGAGCATCCTGAGTACCTACAGAAGATGGGAAAATTGTAAGGCATTGCTTATTTTTTTGTCTACTACATTTCTAATAAGACACTTAGCAGCTAGCAGAGCTCATACTGAAATGAGGATGCAGATAGCACAGACTTAGGCAATGGTAACAAGCATTTGCAATGCCAGAAGGTCACGTTCGCATGCCCTTGAAAAGCTTCACTCTGCACTTTGCGGATGGAAGCAGCAGCACCTTTGCTCATTACTAGAGGTCCCTTCAGTCGGCCACAAATCCTTGCTGCAGAAGGCTGTCGTCCCAAAAGCCATTTACTAGAGGTTATTTGACTCTGCCTCAAAGCTCTTGCTGCAACATAAGCCATTTTCAAAAGCCCTTTGTCCATTTTCCCATCAATCTCAGGATATCAAAGAATTATCAACAGACCAGTTTACAGCATCACTATTTAGAAGTACCTAAAGCCAGTGTGCCCCCGGAATAGAGTGATGGGACAGTCAATGGCAGGAATTATCCTGATCAGGCTGTCGAGGCGGAAATGTCAAAAGGTAAGTAAGAAGAGACTCTCTATGCTTAACTCTACATTTATGAACTTGACAATATATACATCTTGTGGGTGCAGGGAGGCGGAGTTAAGAATAGTAAATCTGGCTTACTCTGTATTCATCTACCTTTCGATATTTTATCCATGATTATTCTCTCTGCGATATTCTGGTACCAGGAAATTCATGCGGTCTATATTCTGTGCTTTCAATACTTTATTATACAGTTAATTAAAACCGTAACATACAAATGAAATATTAATACTTAATAAAATATAAGGATTAAAATATAAGGATTATTAAAAGATTGTATACACATTTGTAAATCTGGAAATACAAATAAATAGCAAATCCAAAGAGCAACATTTCAAGTTAATGACACTATATCACAATTAGCCGTTTGGTCCAAAAGAGAAGATTATATTATAAAAGACAATAGCGAAAGTAACACACAATACTTATTACTAAAGGTTTAACTTTCATCGACGTTCATGTATGCAATAAGAATAGTGCTTGTCAGTTTCTTAATGCTGGGCATTATGCAATGCACTTAAGATAATGTTAACAAACTTCTTAGCTCTTGCTAGAACTTGGGCTGAATTATTACTGAAGCACAAATCAGATGCTTCCCTGCAATGTCTCAGTAACTACAGTGGTCTATATTCTGAATATATAAACTCTAAATTCGAGAGGTGTGAGTCTGGAATATCCCCTTTTAATCCCTTCATGCCTTATAGGGTGAAAAATAACACACCCAAAAATATCAGACAGATGTAAAGGGTGGCACAGTTGGTTGCAAATTGCACATCTTTTCTCGCCCACTACCTCCAACTTGATGACAGAATGTATATGTAACATACATGTAGTTATCAGATGACTCCATGCCACTGGAACTCCTCTTTTCCAGTCCGAGGTTTTCATTAGACAAACCAGTGCATTTTATGTAAGTATGTAGGTTTTCTATCGTGCAAACATAGCAGAAGTTAGAGAAGTGCTGTACATGGTCAAATACAGTGCCTGGTTAATGAATTGTGATGTATTGTTCTTTAAGGAGATGAGTCTTCAAACATTTCCTAAGCGGTGTTGATTGATGGATAAAGGGATGTTGCTACAAATCCCAAGTGCATAGATGGAAACTTTGTGCTGTATTGGTTTTCCTTTTTTATACTTCTTCGTTTGCAGTCTGATGGTGGAGAAGTGTGGCTCAATGGTTAGAGCGGCAGACCCTAATGCAGAGGTCTAGCCCGGGACCAGGGTTTGATTCCTGCCTCGGCGGGTCTTGAGCTCAATTTCCGCAGACCGGATAATTCTCGCCTCGGTGCCTACTCTAATCATGGGTCCCACTCTGCAACTCTGAGCAATAGCTTGCTTAATCTCCACAAAACCCCCAACAATGCTAGGATGCTTGGCTTCACCTTGGGGGTGCCCAGGAGTGGGCACTTCACAGGGAAAAGCCAGGAAGGGTTCCATAGCAGTATGCGTACAAGCGCCTGAGATTCCCCTTCGGGGGTCGATTCGGTGCGCAATACAAATACTACTACATTTACATTTACATGGTGTTATGCCTGTGAGTGTATCAGAACCACTAGAGATGGCGAGCTTGTTGACAAGTTAAGCGGGGTGCTGGTTGTGATGGCTTTGTAAATAATGAAGATGGTGTGGCCTGGCAAGGGGAGCCAAAGGAGTTAAATTAGGTAGGGGGGTCATCATATTTCTCCAGGCCCTGAATGATGTGTGCTGTGGTATTTAGCATGCTGCTAAGGGGTGGACGTATTCAGTCTGATGCCACTTAGGGTTGCCAACGTGGACTGTAGGAGGCCATGGATTAGTAGGGCATTAACACCATCAAGATGGGAGAGTGTGAGGGCTTGAACAGCAGTTTTGAAGTCACTTTCTGGAAGAAATGTTTTGCCTTTCAATAGAAGTGATAACTAGTACCAGGCGATTCTTGTTTTTTGGCAAGGTGTTCCTTGAGGATAACTAGGTGTCCAGGCAGAATTCATAAGACTTATCATCTATTGAAAGTTGAGATCAAAGTAGTGAAGGTTTATATCATTGAGCCAGATGTGAACTGTATCTTGTTTGTTGGCAAATAACAGAAACACTTCTTTGGTTGGGTTGAGATTCAGGGAGCTGCTGGACATTCAAGTCTAGATGATGTACAAGCAGTGTTTTAGGCGTTGGGTGTCTTAATCTGAGGAGACTTTCAAGTTTATTTGTGTATCTTCGCCATATTGGTGAATCTTGTTGCTGCTATCTTTGAGTAGAACACTAAGCGAGTGGTAGAAGATGACACGAGGCAGTAAGGAGTCCTGGGGCACTCTGAAGGTAATAGGGATCTTTTGTGACCTGGAAGTGCCAATAAAGGGTAGGTGTAACTGGCATAATCCTCTCTAGTGTAATTACTCAGAATTACAGCAAAATTACTCGTAATTCTGCAAAGTTATGTGAGAAGCATAATCCCACATTGAGCCCTTTTTTCTTATTGCAAAATGGATAATCACGTCCAATATGGGCCCAAGGATGCATTTTACATTAAGAAAGCAACAGTAAATGCTACAGCACACAAACAGCAGTAGCCAGCAACCTGTCATCACTGTGATGGTAGTAGCTCTTTCTCTTAAACTGTGTGTGAAACTATTCAACTAACCAGTAATGCAAAGACAGATAATCAAAATTATAAATAAAACCTATTGATTTCATTGAACAAAAATGTATGAATCTCCCGCCATGTCCTCTCACAACAGACCCACCCACTCATCACAACTCAAAATACACCAACAATATCTTGTTCCCAACTGTCCTTATCATTCTTCACCCAGTGCAAAAGTTCCTGCTGGCTTTTCTTAACTTCCTCAAGATCCTGCACGATTTTCTGGAGGAGGACAGAGTCCAGGATGGTGGTGGTTGGGATGGTGGCCTGGGACATTGGCTGCCAGTGATGGCGGTGATGTTGATGCCGGTGTCCCTCCAGCTGGTGGCCTAAGACAGCAACCACTGCTGCCTCCTCCTCAAGCACAACCAACTGGAAGTATGTCACCGCAATTGCCTTCATTTTCAGGAGGCGCTGCCAAGTGGAAGTGACTCGCCGGTTGTGGGTATCTCGGGCAGGTTCTCTGGCATGAATTGTAGTACTAAACCCATTCTACAGTAGCCACAACATTTCTGTTCCCACAGAGCCATTGGATTTTTTTTATGTGATTCTTTGCCCCATACATACTCCCCACAGTGCAGTAGCAGTTTGTGGTATGAAGTAATCCATGATGGTCAAACATTTTCAGAATGGATCACGTGGTCCCATCTGGTGAGAGTCTGTCAAGAATTGTGGTATTGTCAATGGTGTTGAATGTTGCTGCCAAGTCTAATGTTGCTGTTAAGTCGAAGTTGAGGAGAGACGTGACTACTGTGTGCTTCAAGGAGTAATTTTCATTTGATAATACTACTGTATTACTGTTTTAAAAAACAAAAAGTTTAACTGCAAGTTCTGGAAATTGAATATTTTAAAATACGGTGTACTGTATGCATTGTGCCAGTTACAGCTCACTCATTGCACAAGTCACTTTAAGGGCAGTGTCGCATTTAAAGCCGAAGTAGTGGTGGTGAGGGGAATGAGCATGCTGAGAGGCACCATTTTGGGTTAGCGCTCCAGTTGCTTGAAACATCAGCCATTAGTTAATGAAGCCAGAGTTTTGGTCATGCAGTTGAGGCAACTCGCAGCCCCAGTCTGCTCTGTGGGTTAATTGTTGTGTTATATTAGCACTGTATTTTTGGTTTTTAAAAACTAAAATGTTAGCTTCAAAGGTTGGAATTTTACTTTTTTTAAATACAGTGTACTGAATGCACTGTGCCAGTTAGAGCAAATTCATTGTACAAGTCACTTTAAGGTCAGCGCACATATAGAGCAGATGGGGTGGTGAAGGGAGCGTGCAAGCTGAGAGATGCAATTTTTGGTTAGCGGTCCATTTTCTCGAACCACCAGTCACCATTTAATAAAGCCCAGGGCATGAACACACAGCAGATGTGCACAGCAAAATCATAACCTCCAGACTCTGACCCACAGGTTTCAAATAGCATGCTATTGGAATGGTTAAATCACTCTCTAGATCAAACTATTTGCAGAAAAACATAAACAGTTCCCACTTACTAACACATTAAAAAAGTGTAAAACAGCATAAAGGGAATTGAGGAAGGGCAACAGAGAACTCAACAAAGTAAAATACCATGAAACAGTGAGGAATTATCATGCAGAAATTACAATTGCCCAGGAAACTCATTAGGAAACGAAAATTAATGGGACACCCAACTCCCCTAGAGAGATGTTCAGAATCATGAAAGCACTGTTGGAACCCTCACCCAACAACCCGCACACTGAACTCTGTGCAATGACCTGCCACCTATTTCCAAAAATAAAATACAGATATTTACTGCTCCTTTTAAGACGCAGAGTAAGACCCGGACCCTTATTCCCATAACAATTTTAAGGAAAGCAGATCAAATGCCCTCTCAGTAACCTATGAACACTTCACAACCCTCTTTAGACAGGTAAAATCAGAATCCACACTCAATCCTGCCCTATAGGAAGCTGGCCCTGTATACACTATACAAAAAGGTATAGTGTGCACAGAGTCCAGGGAGTCCCCAAAGGTATGGCAGAGGTATAAGTAGATAGAACCTTCTTCTCAATTTAGTGGCAGCTGGGTTGGACAGCTAGGCTTATCAGAGGGTAGTGTTAAGCCTTTGTTGTACACACTCAGATACGAAATGAAGTCACACACTGAAAGACTGAATCAGACCAACTGTTTATAGAAAAAGTTGTTACTTTGCTATTTTATTACTCAAAAAGGAGGCTAGCCCAAGGAGGCACCATAGCTAATATACTTCTTGACTTAAGTTCTGCCTTCGACACAGTGAACCACGTCACCCTCCTCAAAAGGATTCACATGGTATCAAGAAAAGCTGTGGACTGGCTGATCTAATTCCTGAAGAACAGACCAAATCAGGTTTTCGACAAATCCTGCTCTCCAGACATAATCCTACTCAACTGCAAAGTCCTGCAGGGATCATTCATGAGTCCCGCGCTTTTTTATCTTTATATGCAGCCACTTGAGGACATTTTAACAACATTTGGGATCTCTATAGTATTCAACGCGGGTGATACCCAACTGGTATTCTCACTCACTCCAGACCTCGACCCCACAGCCCTCAACTTGGGGCCTTGTCTGGAGTTGGTAGCGAGCTGGATGGACAAGTCATGTCTGAATTGAAATGGAAATAAGACTGAACTGATGAGTTTAGGAAACAATCAACACCCCCATTAGTCACCTTGTTGGCTGGAATGTCTATACCCACTCCCTGCCCCTAAAACAGTTATCAAAGCTTGGGGGTGGCTGGACACAGCTCTGTCCATGGAAACCCAGGCCAACAAACTCTCGGCCTGTTGTTTTGGAATTCTTTAAATGCTACCGAAAATACTTCAGCATCCAGGAGGCTGGCAGTCCAGACACTGATCCTCTCCCACCTATACTAAAGCAACTTGCTCTGTCTGGCTGTGCCCAAAAGAGTCATCAGCAAAATACAAGTCATGCAGAATGCCGCAGCCTGTGCCTTGCTAAAGATTTCCAGACATACTTCAGTCAGACAAGGTCCAGCAGACTGTCTCCCAGTTGCCCAAAGAATCAAATTCAAGCACTTATACATTGATAGCAAAGCCCAACAAAGACCCCCAAAAAATAGAGTCATACAGACCTATTTCCTTACTTAATTCTGACCTTAAAATATATTCCGGCATACTTGCATCTAGGTTGGCAAAAATAATTAAATCTATAATCAACCCCGACCAGAGGGGGTTTATACCAGGCCGTCAACTTAATGAACTCACGTTCCAAGTTGTAGGAGCAATAGATGTAGCAACAGACAGAGGACTGCCACTCCCCATTGTTGCGATCGATGCAGCAAAAGCCTTCGATCAAGTTAATTGGTTATTCCTATGGAAAACTATGGCGAAGTTTGGGTTCCCATATATTTTCATCGAAGGGGTTGTGACATTATATAGGGGTCCCCGGGCCAAAGTCTTGGTCAACTTTTGCCTTACCGAATGGTTTAACATCTCAAGGGGAACGAGGCAGGGTTGTCCCCTTTCTCCCCTCCTCTTTGATATTTATATTGAGCCCTTTGTCTGTTCCTTAAGATCAGATCCAGTAATCTTACCTTTTAAAATGGGGGATCTGGCACTTAAGACAGCATTATATGCCGATGACCTCCTCCTTTCTACGTCTAACCCGGCCGAGGCTATTCCCAGGTTGTTCGATTTGGCTGAGGACTTTGGTACCATGTCTGGGTATAGAATGAATAAAAAAAAAAACAGACATTATGAGTTGGAACAACTTAACTCAGATACCAGAAGCTAAACTAAAAATCAGATACCTGGGAATTCACCTCCCCCACAACCTAGAGAACGTACCGAAAAATAGTTGGGAGATGGTGGTAAAGGAAGTAAGGAAGCTACTGACTAGATGGAATACTCTACCCTTTAACATCTATGGTAGAGTAAATCTAGTCAAGATGATAATTTTGCCGAAAATTACGTTTTTATTTAATTCCATCCCCCTTTATTTTAATAAAAAGGATATTGCGAACCTCCAAGGAAGGATTGGCTCTTTCATCTGGGCGACTAAGTTCCCAAGGATCGCCTGGAGGAAATTGAGAAGGGGATTGAAATTAGGCGGGTTGGCTCTTCCTGATTTACTTCTTTATTGTTATGCCTTTCAGTTCAAGAATTTTAGACTTCTAGCAAACAAATTAGACTCTTCATCTCATGGTAGACTTTTCCAGGCTATGCTTTTAGACTTGCCACATGGTTTAGAGTTCTTTCTCTACAAATTTGGGGATCAGAAGTTTTTTAAAAAGGTTCGCCTGGAGCTCTTAAAAACAGCACTTAACATCTGGCAATCAATACGTAGAATTTTTGATATACCCTACTACCATTCCCAAGCCCCAATATGGGACTCCCCAGGTACACCAGACTGCCTATTAGATAGATTGGCTCTCCCATTAAGAGCGGCGGGTATTACAAAATGGGGGGACCTCTGTAACAACTCGGTACTATTAAGCTGGGAATCCCTTTCGAACTTAACAGAGGGCTCTATCACAAGGTTTAAATTTTATCAGTTGTCCTCCTGGTGGGGGAGGCAGCGCTGGGCCAATGATGGGGAGATCCCCCTCTTGGAATTCATCGATAGGGGCATGGGATGGAAGGGTGAGGTTGCACATTGGTACAATATATTTGTGGGAGCTAAAGACAATCTAGGAGCTGAAAGCATCAAGTTATGGGATAATTTTCCAGGTCTGAACGCAGGGGAGGTACTGAAGGTGTGGACGGACTCATTTACACTCTCCCAAAAAATTATAAAACCATCCAATCTTAGAAGAAACCACCTGTTTACGCTATATAGGGTTTATTGGACTCCAGCGAAACTTTCTAAGCTTTCAGCTGAAGTATACTTCTGTCCAAGATGTAAGTTTCCAGCTGCGGATGACAGACATATGTTTGTTGATTGCCCGGATATTAGGAGCTACTGGGGTGAGGTGTGTGAGTTCTTAGAAGAGGTTGTACTATCCCCAATTACTCGTAGTCCTAGTCCTAGATTGATTCTTTTTGGTCTCCCCCAGATTATGATATTCGAAATTGTACCCTACAGTTCATTTTCTATGTTATTGTTATTGCTAGGAGAGAGATCTGTAGGGAGTGGAAGTCTGTAAACCCCCCCAGATTCGCAGACAGTTAGTCGTTTAGATATGTTGTGCGGTGGGGAAAGCGCCAATAAGATTTGGTTTGCCTTAAATGCATGGGCTGAGCGATAACCTGTAATGAGTCCAATGATTATGCCAGAGGTCAATGGTCCTGTCCTCCCAAGTGGCAAGTTACATCGTGAATGGGAGTTGGATCAGGAAACGACCTACCTCTGGGCGATCTCCACTGGCTATCCACAGACCCCAGGGAGGAAACAGCTGGTTCGTGCTAATGGCCTGGAGAAAGCCTATCTGGAGTTGACATTATCTGGTGGCAATTATGAGGACAAAAAAAAGAGAAAAAAAAAAGGACTTATGCATTGCACATAGAGCCCTCTGAAAGCTGCTCATCTCTCATCAGCTTTTTGCCTCCTACATTCGAAAGAGGGTCCTTAGATCCTCTTATGCACAAAGGACCTTGGTTTCTCCTATTAGAAGAGCAAGATGTGGAAGACGGTTCTTCAGCTTCGATGTCTCTGGAACTTCCTTCCACTGGTCATGCTATTGAAAAGTTGGCCATTAGAGAACTAACACCAGACTGAGCATTTTTCATATGCAGTGTCAATCACCCGTTGCTGGGATCATATAGGTCCCCATGTGCTCTACAAATATGTCTAGTATAGCATAGTATTGTACACGTCTTGTAGTAGAGTAGAGAAAGCATTACTACCATCTAGAAAACATAAGATGTCATCAAGGACTTTATTGGTGCCTGTCCTTGTGCTTCAGTTAGGGTAGAACCAGGACTGGTTAGAATTTAGTTCATTCTTCAAGATGTGTGTTATGTTTTTACCAAGGAACAGAAATGTGGAAACTTGCCTTAGGTTATGTCGGACATTGGGGAATAATACGTCTGGTTTTTGAGCATTCATCTGATCTGTACAGCTTTGAGAAGTGAAGGAAATATTAATTCAATCTTACTAATATTGTGATACTTTGTGCTGCTATATTTTTAGGGTGATCAATCAAGCTGTTTAAATATTGAACATCTGGTTATCTCGTGCTTTCTAAGCATCTCTTCTGAAAAGAATCTTGCCAATTTTATTTGTTGTCATTATCAAACTCTGCTTTCTTGCTTTAGTTCCCACATTTATGCAGGGTCTGACTATTTTGAAAAGTTTTCTTGAGCACTTAAATGCTTTCTGCGAGTGGTTTTCAAATGTTTTGTCCTTAGTATGAATAATGAGACTTTAAACATTGAAACCAAAGTACATGAGCACTTTAAACACTCAAACATTGACTTGAAATATTTAAGCCAAAATACAAGAGCTCCTTATACATTACATCATTAAGAACAAATTCCTATTTTTCACATAAAGATCAATGACATTACTACAGTGAAAAATTCTTACTTAATTATTTATCTTAAGCAGTCTGTTTCTTACTGCTGCAGTAAGAAATTCAAAAATATCAAAAAAATAAACGTCCATTTACACATTTTTCTAAAGCAGCATATGCGTGCAAGCCATTATTGTTATTTTCAACTCTAATGAGAGAATGCATATCATAAAGACAAAACCTACAATGTTTGAAATCAGAATATATCTGAAAAGAGGATTTAAGACGCACACCAGATTCAGTATTATTTAGGTAGTACTAAACGCTCAAAGCAATGTAAGCAAACCATGGGTCCTTAGCAGAGAAAAAAACCTAGGTATATAAAAAGGAGCACCATTACATTGCACAAATTGCATAAGGATGAATGCACACCATATAATAAGTCCATTGATTATTTATTTCGCGTGGATTGTCTCCAAGACCTAAATCATACTAAAAAGTCCAAGACAAGGTAATTTAACAATATTCTCTTGGTAAAAGTTGCGTAAATGTTATGCCTGCCATCAAAACGTGTATCATTAAATGGATGTGAAACAAAATTACATTCTCAGTACCGGAATGGGATATGAATACTTTATTGTGCATGGTTATTTAAAACCTTTACAATATGGAGAAAAGGATGTTCACTTTATAAAACATAAGTCAAATTTAAACATGTTAAAACAAAGGTTCCGTCCATAAAACGAAAAGCAAAATGCATGGTGAGATAACAATAACATGATTAAAAAAAGCTTAACGTCATGTTGAACGGTCGGTTTATCATAAAAAAAAAAGTTAAGAATAGGTTTTTCATCAATGCCGACCAAAGGGAGGTACAATAAAGTGCTGATATTAAATTAAAATGACAGTTCAGAATGTCCCTATTGTGTAATTGATGGTAGTCGATATGTGGGAGAGTCAAGATGTCACTCTAGTGATTGGTCATCAGGGGTACCATGGGATTCATCCTTTAACCTTTTTACGGTACTAGTAGATTTGTTCGGTTTCCTTCAAAGTTTTAAAGCGGGCCTCTGCTTTTTCAATAATTTTTACCATTCTGCAGCTCAGTTGGATATTGTCTCCTTTAAAGCAGGCAAGCACTGCTTGCCTGCAGGTCCGTATCTTGCGAATGTTGAAAAGTGGTCGCAGGAAGACGCGTCGATCTTGGGCGAGTTTGGTGCAGGTAGTAATCAGATGGACTATGTTTTCCTTGCCATTCCCACAAAGACGGGATGTTGTTGGTAAGTGTGGCCGTAACCATGGAGGTAAGTGGGCCGCTGACGGCAGCAGCCCTAGGCGAAATTTCAGGAACTTTTATTTTATTTTTTTAGTGAAACCTATCTGAAGATAGGTTTGAGGTAAGGACGTAGTGTACGATTGAAGTGTAAGCCAGCCGTGAGCCCGCTCTGATAGGTTAGCTTTGACTTGCATCAGTGATTCCTTCGGGACTGTCTTGTTGACCACCTTTTTAAAGACCGCTCAGTGCCGGAATGGGCATATAAATATAATTAACAAATTACCCCTAAGTAATCCATTGTTTTTGATAGTCACCGCCACAGGTATAACATAGGCCACCAACCTGTGCCATCTATATGAACAGAAGGCTGTGAGTTGATAATATAAATTACTTGAACTATGTGATCAAAGTAATAATAGCCTGGTGTGAACAGTGTGTAAAGGCCTTTTCACAGGTGAAACACAGCTTTGCAATTGGTATCACCCCTCAAGATATTTGATTCAAGGGCTATGTAAGACCTGTCACCTTTGGAGTGTTTTTCTCTTGTCTTTTTGCTTCTTACCTCCTGTTTTTGACTAAATGCTGCATTTCGTTATTGCTGATTTCTGAACTCTTGGCACTTTACCACAGTTGATCAGTGCTAACGTTCAAGTGCTACCTGGGTAAGTTGTGATTATGATTGGTTATTCATGATTGGTATATTTGATTTGCTGATTAGAGCCTAGTAACGTGCACTGCATGTTCCCTGGGCTTGTAATTCAAATGCTACTAGTGGGCCAGCAGCATTGATTGTACCAACCACCCAAGTAGCCCTGCAACCATCTATCAGACCTGAGTGTAATTTTAAACTGCAATGTGGACCAGGCAAGAGCACCTGCTTGCCTGGCCCAAATCTTCATTTTTACTACATGTAAGGCACCCCTAAGTTAGGCCAAGGTAGCCCCTTGGGCAAGGTGCAGTGTATGTGTAAGGCAGTACATGTACTGGTGTGTTTTACATGACCTGATAGTGAAATTCTGCTAATTTCATTTTTCACTATTGCAAGGACTAAAGCACTCTGCCCCCCGACCCAAGGCACCCACTCCGACGCAGGTCCTGCTGTGGGGCTGGTGAAATTGACGCATCACCAGCCTTTTGGCTGGAAAATCGACAAAATGCTTGTTTCGCCTCCCCCGCATCGACCCAGCGCTTCTGGATTTTCGATGCATCACGCCTATGCGGCAACATCTGCATTGACATTGCCCAGCAGTTAGGAACCAAGGCCACCTGTCCGGATATCGAAGCATCACCTTTCCTCACAGTAAGTAACCAATGTATCACCTTCCCTGACAGTAAGGAACAAGCGCATTACCTCCCCTGCGCTTCAGTAAGGAATCGACTCATCACCTTCCCTGGCAGTAACAAACTGTTGCATCACCTCCCCTGGGAGTAAAGAATCAATTAATCACTTTTCAGGAATACTAACGTATCTGTAAATTCTTGCGGCATGCAGTATATATGGCGCATCCATGTTGTCGCAAGGAGGGTGTACTGAAAAGTGTTGCATCGCTGTTTTCATGCAGTGATGAGACACTTTTCATAAATGAGGTCCACATTGCTGAGGAGCTACTGGGGTGAGGTGTGTGAGTTCTTAGAAGAGGTTGTACTATCCCCAATTACTCGTAGTCCTAGTCCTAGATTGATTCTTTTTGGTCTCCCCCAGATTATGATATTCGAAATTGTACCCTACAGTTCATTTTCTATGTTATTGTTATTGCTAGGAGAGAGATCTGTAGGGAGTGGAAGTCTGTAAACCCCCCCAGATTCGCAGACAGTTAGTCGTTTAGATATGTTGTGCGGTGGGGAAAGCGCCAATAAGATTTGGTTTGCCTTAAATGCATGGGCTGAGCGATAACCTTTAATGAGTCCAATGATTATGCCAGAGGTCAATGGTCCTGTCCTCCCAAGTGGCAAGTTACATCGTGAATGGGAGTTGGATCAGGAAACGACCTACCTCTGGGCGATCTCCACTGGCTATCCACAGACCCCAGGGAGGAAACAGCTGGTTCGTGCTAATGGCCTGGAGAAAGCCTATCTAGAGTTGACATTATCTGGTGGCAATTATGAGGACAAAAAAAAGAGAAAAAAAAAAAGGACTTATGCATTGCACATAGAGCCCTCTGAAAGCTGCTCATCTCTCATCAGCTTTTTGCCTCCTACATTCGAAAGAGGGTCCTTAGATCCTCTTATGCACAAAGGACCTTGGTTTCTCCTATTAGAAGAGCAAGATGTGGAAGACGGTTCTTCAGCTTCGATGTCTCTGGAACTTCCTTCCACTGGTCATGCTATTGAAAAGTTGGCCATTAGAGAACTAACACCAGACTGAGCATTTTTCATATGCAGTGTCAATCACCCGTTGCTGGGATCATATAGGTCCCCATGTGCTCTACAAATATGTCTAGTATAGCATAGTATTGTACACGTCTTGTAGTAGAGTAGAGAAAGCATTACTACCATCTAGAAAACATAAGATGTCATCAAGGACTTTATTGGTGCCTGTCCTTGTGCTTCAGTTAGGGTAGAACCAGGACTGGTTAGAATTTAGTTCATTCTTCAAGATGTGTGTTATGTTTTTACCAAGGAACAGAAATGTGGAAACTTGCCTTAGGTTATGTCGGACATTGGGGAATAATACGTCTGGTTTTTGAGCATTCATCTGATCTGTACAGCTTTGAGAAGTGAAGGAAATATTAATTCAATCTTACTAATATTGTGATACTTTGTGCTGCTATATTTTTAGGGTGATCAATCAAGCTGTTTAAATATTGAACATCTTGTTATCTCGTGCTTTTTAAGCATCTCTTCTGAAAAGAATCTTGCCAATTTTATTTGTTGTCATTATCAAACTCTGCTTTCTTGCTTTAGTTCCCACATTTATGCAGGGTCTGACTATTTTGAAAAGTTTTCTTGAGCACTTAAATGCTTTCTGCGAGTGGTTTTCAAATGTTTTGTCCTTAGTATGAATAATGAGACTTTAAACATTGAAACCAAAGTACATGAGCACTTTAAACACTCAAACATTGACTTGAAATATTTAAGCCAAAATACAAGAGCTCCTTATACATTACATCATTAAGAACAAATTCCTATTTTTCACATAAAGATCAATGACATTACTACAGTGAAAAATTCTTACTTAATTATTTATCTTAAGCAGTCTGTTTCTTACTGCTGCAGTAAGAAATTCAAAAATATCAAAAAAATAAACGTCCATTTACACATTTTTCTAAAGCAGCATATGCGTGCAAGCCATTATTGTTATTTTCAACTCTAATGAGAGAATGCATATCATAAAGACAAAACCTACAATGTTTGAAATCAGAATATATCTGAAAAGAGGATTTAAGACGCACACCAGATTCAGTATTATTTAGGTAGTACTAAACGCTCAAAGCAATGTAAGCAAACCATGGGTCCTTAGCAGAGAAAAAAACCTAGGTATATAAAAAGGAGCACCATTACATTGCACAAATTGCATAAGGATGAATGCACACCATATAATAAGTCCATTGATTATTTATTTCGCGTGGATTGTCTCCAAGACCTAAATCATACTAAAAAGTCCAAGACAAGGTAATTTAACAATATTCTCTTGGTAAAAGTTGCGTAAATGTTATGCCTGCCATCAAAACGTGTATCATTAAATGGATGTGAAACAAAATTACATTCTCACTGCCGGAATGGGATATGAATACTTTATTGTGCATGGTTATTTAAAACCTTTACAATATGGAGAAAAGGATGTTCACTTTATAAAACATAAGTCAAATTTAAACATGTTAAAACAAAGGTTCCGTCCATAAAACGAAAAGCAAAATGCATGGTGAGATAACAATAACATGATTAAAAAAAGCTTAACGTCATGTTGAACGGTCGGTTTATCATAAAAAAAAAAGTTAAGAATAGGTTTTTCATCAATGCCGACCAAAGGGAGGTACAATAAAGTGCTGATATTAAATTAAAATGACAGTTCAGAATGTCCCTATTGTGTAATTGATGGTAGTCGATATGTGGGAGAGTCAAGATGTCACTCTAGTGATTGGTCATCAGGGGTACCATGGGATTCATCCTTTAACCTTTTTACGGTACTAGTAGATTTGTTCGGTTTCCTTCAAAGTTTTAAAGCGGGCCTCTGCTTTTTCAATAAATTTTACCATTCTGCAGCTCAGTTGGATATTGTCTCCTTTAAAGCAGGCAAGCACTGCTTGCCTGCAGGTCCGTATCTTGCGAATGTTGAAAAGTGGTCGCAGGAAGACGCGTCGATCTTGGGCGAGTTTGGTGCAGGTAGTAATCAGATGGACTATGTTTTCCTTGCCATTCCCACAAAGACGGGATGTTGTTGGTAAGTGTGGCCGTAACCATGGAGGTAAGTGGGCCGCTGACGGCAGCAGCCCTAGGCGAAATTTCAGGAACTTTTATTTTATTTTTTTAGTGAAACCTATCTGAAGATAGGTTTGAGGTAAGGACGTAGTGTACGATTGAAGTGTAAGCCAGCCGTGAGCCCGCTCTGATAGGTTAGCTTTGACTTGCATCAGTGATTCCTTCGGGACTGTCTTGTTGACCACCTTTTTAAAGACCGCTCAGTGCCGGAATGGGCATATAAATATAATTAACAAATTACCCCTAAGTAATCCATTGTTTTTGATAGTCACCACCACAGGTATAACATAGGCCACCAACCTGTGCCATCTATATGAACAGAAGGCTGTGAGTTGATAATATAAATTACTTGAACTATGTGATCAAAGTAATAATAGCCTGGTGTGAACAGTGTGTAAAGGCCTTTTCACAGGTGAAACACAGCTTTGCAATTGGTATCACCCCTCAAGATATTTGATTCAAGGGCTATGTAAGACCTGTCACCTTTGGAGTGTTTTTCTCTTGTCTTTTTGCTTCTTACCTCCTGTTTTTGACTAAATGCTGCATTTCGTTATTGCTGATTTCTGAACTCTTGGCACTTTACCACAGTTGATCAGTGCTAACGTTCAAGTGCTACCTGGGTAAGTTGTGATTATGATTGGTTATTCATGATTGGTATATTTGATTTGCTGATTAGAGCCTAGTAACGTGCACTGCATGTTCCCTGGGCTTGTAATTCAAATGCTACTAGTGGGCCAGCAGCATTGATTGTACCAACCACCCAAGTAGCCCTGCAACCATCTATCAGACCTGAGTGTAATTTTAAACTGCAATGTGGACCAGGCAAGAGCACCTGCTTGCCTGGCCCAAATCTTCATTTTTACTACATGTAAGGCACCCCTAAGTTAGGCCAAGGTAGCCCCTTGGGCAAGGTGCAGTGTATGTGTAAGGCAGTACATGTACTGGTGTGTTTTACATGACCTGATAGTGAAATTCTGCTAATTTCATTTTTCACTATTGCAAGGACTAAAGCACTCTGCCCCCCGACCCAAGGCACCCACTCCGACGCAGGTCCTGCTGTGGGGCTGGTGAAATTGACGCATCACCAGCCTTTTGGCTGGAAAATCGACAAAATGCTTGTTTCGCCTCCCCCGCATCGACCCAGCGCTTCTGGATTTTCGATGCATCACGCCTATGCGGCAACATCTGCATTGACATTGCCCAGCAGTTAGGAACCAAGGCCACCTGTCCGGATATCGAAGCATCACCTTTCCTCACAGTAAGTAACCAATGTATCACCTTCCCTGACAGTAAGGAACAAGCGCATTACCTCCCCTGCGCTTCAGTAAGGAATCGACTCATCACCTTCCCTGGCAGTAACAAACTGTTGCAACACCTCCCCTGGGAGTAAAGAATCAATTAATCACTTTTCAGGAATACTAACGTATCTGTAAATTCTTGCGGCATGCAGTATATATGGCGCATCCATGTTGTCGCAAGGAGGGTGTACTGAAAAGTGTTGCATCGCTGTTTTCATGCAGTGATGAGACACTTTTCATAAATGAGGTCCACATTGCTGAGTCGAATTAGGATTGTGCTCATTTATTACTGCATGAGTGAAGTGTGGACCTGGCTTACTTTTTCCCACAAACTGAACATATATCATTGTGAGTGGTAGTTCCCGCTGAAAATGCATGTGCTGTTTCTTATGAGCTAACTTTTAAACAATTTTTCTTGTGACCTAGAACAGGTAACTGTTTGGAAATTCCTCTAAACAACTTAAGAGTTATGCAGAACTCTGATTTTGATGTGAAAAACCACATGCAGAAAACTTTACAAACTATGGGAGGTAATCCTGGAAAGAAACTCCTGATTTCATCACTCACCTAAGGGTATTTGAGTCATATGTACATTTAGCATACAGGCACTGCTCTGAATGGTGTACATCTTCACATTTCCTACATTTTGTACAGAAAGGGGCATCTTCCTGCACAAAAATAGCTTTGTAGAGATATTTTCCGCTTGTTAAGTGTGCTGCAGGATGCAGCACACTTACAAAGAGGAAACAACAAAGGGAAATAAAGATATTTTTCCTCGTTGCATCTCCCCTGGAAAGACGTATCACTTTGACGCATTCCCAGGTTTTTCTGGGAATGTGCCAAAATCCATGGGTGGATGCAAAGGAACAACGCTGCACCCATGGAATGCCTCCCTGGAGCAGAGTATCGCGAAGCAGCTATTTGCACTACTCCAGATTTATGAAGCCACCCAGGGCCATGCAAGGATGCCTTGCGTGGTTTGATAAATCTCACTTAGGTTTCGTGTTGCCCTTGAGTGGCACAAGGGCGATGCAAACGCATGATGAATTTGCCCCTTGATGTCGTAGTTCATATAAAGAGACAAGTGTAGACATTGTTTTGAAAAACCTGCCAGATCACCACTCTTTGGGTGGATGCCTCATCTTAAATGCATTTGCCTGACTGCTCCATTGAAATCAAATTGAAGTGCGCACTTCCATAGATTAAAGACAGCACTTACATGCATAAAAGTTACACAAACTGTGCATTATTCAAGCGCATTCAGGTGGTATCGCTTTATGCATAGCATAGATGATTCTATCTTTCGGAATCACCACTTAGTTTTTTCCAGGCATAGGTCACTTTTAAGGCACAGAATAATGTTTTTCATTCAGGCCCTGTTTTGTTAAACCATAGTCCTCTACATTATTTTTTATAAAAATTGGGGTATCATTATTTTCTGGTCTTCAATAAATAAAACTCTATTGTCTGACTGTTTTAAACGTTAGATACAAATTCACTGAAGAGTTAATGTTAAGCTGAATTTATAGAGCGCACTGACACCGGAGGTTTCCTGGCGCTAAGATTGAGATTGGGGTAGGACTGAGAGCTAGTGGGAGTTCGAGAAGAGCCAGGTCTTTAAGCTCTTTCTGAGACTCAGGAAGGTGTCAGAGGTTTTGATATGTAGGGGGATGGAGTTCCACAGCTTGGGTGCCAGGAAGCTGAATCTCCGGCCATCCAGTTTTTTTAACTTGATCGCTGGGATGGTGAGAAGGTGAAGATGGGCAGAACGGAGGTTGCGAGTCGGGCAGTGTGGATTAATGAGGGATTTCAGGAAGGCCGGGCATTTGGTCTGCCGGGCCTTGTAGATTAGGCATCCAATTTTGAAGGCAGCCCTTTGTTCAATGGGCAGCCAGTGCAGCTTGGCCAGAGTGTCAGGCTTCAACATGTCACTATTAGTACACATATCCAAATGACATACAGCTGTTTGAAACAGAGGCTTGAAAAAGGCATTGATTGGCAACCATGCAAACATTTAAGTTTTCTGAGTGAATTTAATGCATGTCAATAAAGTTTAAATAGCTTTTTCTTATCTTCCGTGACTATCAGTTTTGTGGAATATACAGCATGGTGTTTTATGATTTTGTATATCACTTTTAAAATGATAATCCTATCCATTTTTACTGACCCTGCATGGAAAGAGCTCTTTCCAAATGAAGCTGCCCTTCCTCGTTGTTATTTTTCCTAGAATACTTCTGTGAGAACACTTCAGAGTGTTCCTACTGCAAGAACAAATTCATGGACTGCCAAACTATTCATACTGTAAGAACATATTCAAGGGCTGCCAAAGTAGGCGAGTTTTTCTCATTTCCTTTGTCATTTCATAGACCACAAACTCCATGAGGTTCATACTTACTGCATTTTACTCACTGAATAGTTCTGATTTAGAGAGTTACATTTATGAGCCGCATCATGATGAGCTGCGCTGGCACCGTTCAGAGCAGAGCGCCGGTTTTTATGCGACTGCAGTGTCTATGCAGGCGCTTGACTCTTCACTGAGCCGGCGCAGCACTTCATGACAGAACATGAAAGGCCTGATTTATTATTTGGTCATTCCACCAGGGGAACGGAGTAATTAAGGGCCAGAGGTACGACCATTGGAAATTGCGACTCGCAATTTGCTCCAAGCTGTAAGTCTCAAATTGAGAGTCGCAATTTCCAATGTTACAACAGATTCTGAGACACTGTTTGCGATTTCAATGGGGTCGCAAATTGAATGCCCAAGAATATTAATCAGGCACTCGCAATTTGCGACCCCATTGAGGATGGCTGGCCCTCCCACGGTTGGTGGCATGCTGGGCTCAGCAGACCTCTATGTCTGGGACTGCTTTTAAGTAAAGCGGTTTGTTAAAATTAAATGCAGCCTGTTTTCCGTAAAAGGCAAACGGGATGCATGTTTGTAAAAAAATTATCATTTTTGTTTAATTTTTTTAAGGGCAGGCACTGCCTGATCTTGTAAAATATTTGCGCATGCATTCCCAAAGGGGAAGTGGTCCCCTGGGAACCCCTTCCCGATTATGAGTGCTTTACCATCTCTTGGAGAGGGTGGTAAACTGCAAGTGTGTTGCTACCCAAATTGCGGTTGGAAACCATTTTTACATGCTTTGTGGGATCACTATTAGGAAGCAAACGCTCCTTCCTAATAGCGAGTTGCAAAGCACTATTTTGTGAGTCACAAATTATTTGCGACTCTCAAAATAGTGTTAGTACATTGGCAACAGGAATTCTGCATGTGCAAACGGGTCGCTAACCCGTTTGTGCATGCAAAATTCTGTTGCACGTGTGGCTCTTAATCTGGAGGGCCGTCCTCCAAATTTATAAATGATGCCAAGCAGGTCATTTACCAAGCATGTAGCATTAGTTACAGACAGTTATATATGTAATTTTATTCTATAAGTGCTTGTAAACTACTTGTGGTGGTAGTTTACATCTGATAAGAGCTATAGCTGTAGAAACAGACATAGTACTAGTTTCAGGAGTAGTACAAGCAGTAATGTTTTTGCACAATAGCTAGCTGAAGGACTGAGCAGTGATACAAGTAGTTATAATTCCTAGTAGTAGTACTAGTTATTACAGTAGAAGCAGTAGTAGGACTCAGCACAGTTAGATATTGATGATTCAGCATTTATGATAGTGCAGTAATATTGAAGAAACTAGTGCTAGTAGAAGCATTAGTAATAGTGCAAATAGAGGCATTAGGAGTAGTAACAGAAGGCTAAGGTAAGGAGTGAAAATAAGCCTTGCTGTTATTTTTTTTCCAGAATTGCCATGTATTTTCAATTCCTCAGTTTACTTTTAAATAGTGCATGAATTTATTTTAATACAATTAACTTTCAAATGTTAAGGGAGTTTTTAATTAAGATGGAAACTGACGAATTTACATATTGCATATTGCTTCCATTAAAAGGAAATAAAATGTTTCCCCTTTATGACCATTTTGCAGGATCAAGCATCCATTCTCCTGAAGCTACCAGACAAAATTTCTTTTATTAAAGGGGTGCCCCTTACATTGAGGAGTCCGAAAATTTTCATTTTTTTGTGCTATAAAATGTGGTTATAAACCATTGATGCATTTCATCGAGAATTGTAGTTAGGAGGGATGCACCCCTCACATCCTACCCTAACTGTTATTTGGAACGAGTAGTTAAACCTATTTTGTGATTCAGAAAGGCTTTTTGAATTGCAAAATGGGGTTAATATATGTCAAAAACACATTTTGCAATCCCATTGATTTTGTGAGTTGCAAAGTTTTTCATTAATCTGGCATATAGTCAGTCCCAAAAAGGAGGAGTGAGATAATGAGATGTAGGTAGGAGAGATTTTGATTGTTTATACCAACAGCAGAGGCACTGCTCTGCTCACTTACAAGGTGTTCAATATCAACAGAGGAGATGCATGGATCAAGAAGACCGAGCTGCAGGTAGTGTGGAAATATCCAGAAATCGTTATAAGCACAAAATCTGGTAGTCCACCAGGATGGGGACTACTGACACCCTGACAGAAGAGGTACTGTCCGTCAAAGTCTAAATCAGGCCCTAAGACTGAATCTGTCTTGTTTCTGTTCAAGATATTTTATTGGTTTTTGCAAACAAATGAAAATACAAACAATAATATGTTGGTATATAGAGCAATTAGATACATAACTTTAAAAAATCATACAGTAAAAAATACATACCAAAAGTCTGCAATTGTAGTAAGACAATAGCAAAGAAGTTTTGAATGCGGAACAAACAAAGTCTACTTCCCAAAGCATGAGTTGTACAACGGCATCCATAAAATGTGAAACAAAAATGACTAAATACTTTACATATATATCTATATAATCACCAATTTGTCTCCATAGCTGTTGAAATGAAAATTACGTTTTTACACATTCCCTTAAAAGATAATTGGGGTCCAGATCTATCAGAAGTCAAATAAGACCATCAAGCTTAGACTGAACCTGTAGCAGCTGACTTCCAATTACAGGTAATTGAATTGATGGTGATAGAAATAAGAAGATCAAAACGTTTAGAATAGGGGTCCAATAAGGTAGAAGATAATAGGGCATCAGTAATAGAAAGTATTGTAACAATAATATCCCAAACACTTCTCCAAAACTGAAATGTTGCTGCACACTCAAAAATTATAAATTATATGGAGTCCATAAACAATTCAATACAATAAAATCATTAGCTTGTGATAATGATACAGAAAACCACCAGAAATTTTAATAGTTCATATTCGTCTCCAGTCACTTAAGCGAAATGTCGTAGAGAGCTCTGCATTCCAAAGGGTGGCTAAAAAAATTAAGTTAGTTGCACTCATACAGTTGATTTGTTTGTAAATTTAGAGACAGTATGCTGGGATGCTAAAAAGGCTCTAACACAGATTACTGAATCAGGGGTAGTAACTTGGGGTACCACATTTGGAAAATAATTTAGTAAAATATTACAAAGATGTTCATACTTAGATTCTTCAGTATCGGGTAACATGAATTTAGTTTGTAATTCCGAAAACGGTAACAAAACCCCATTGTCATAAATATCCTGAAGGAAGAAAATACCAGCATTTATCCATAATTTCCAAAGATTTATAGTACCATTGAACTATAATTTAGGATTTGCAGAAGAGATATCATAGTAGAATCTGAAATATGTGAAGAAAAGTAAGCATCTAAGTCAGTAATATTCAATTTAGTATCGGCTATAATGGAAGAGGACTCAAGAAATGTATTTGCATTTGAATTTGACAATAGTGATGGAAGAGGGAATGGCAAAACTAAGTTGTGTTCTATCAATAGCCATTTAGGAGAATAACTAAGATTAATCAAAGTAATCCAAAGTGAACCTTGTTTTAAAATGAACGCTTTGTGATATTTGAAAAAATCAGGTAAACCAAATCCTCCATTAAATTTGGACAGTTTATGTTTAGTAAAACAAAATCAAGGTGGTTAATGACGCCAAAGAAATTTGTAAATAAGTTCATCTATTTTTTATAAAATAAGAGAGGTAACTGCAATGCGATTATAGACAAAGTATACAAAAATTAGGGGCAAGTATCATTTTGATAGCCTCAAGTGTCCCCACCATGATAAGTGTGATTTTAGTAAATAAAATATCAAAATTGAGTGCAATAAAATGTTTAAAAAAATGTGTGAATTATATCCCTAAATATTTTAATTTCTCCTTTCACCAAATAATACCAGTATTATCCAGTATTGTAGGTGTGCAATGGACACATAGGGGAAAAATCTGTTTTATGAGTATTCAAAGTATAACCAGAAACAATAGACTATTCATGTATAATATTTAAAACTGCATGTAGCTTGATTACTGAGGTATAGTAGAACATCATCTGCATCAGCTCACATTTTAAGTCTAATGTTATTTAAATCTATTCCTGCGATATTGTAAGACTTATGGATATGAGTCAGAAAAGGCTCGATTGTTAACAAAAAAAGAAGAGCTGATAATGGGCAACCTTGTCGGGTTCCTTTATAAAGAAAAAAAGAGCTAGGGAACTGACCATTAATAAAAGAGCACAGCAAAGGGAAACCATTTTAAAAAAATGTATTTCCAAAATTAAATGACGACAGCACTTGAAATAGAAATTGCCAATGATTTATCAAATGCATTCTCTGGATCTACAGCGAGAAGACCAACGGGTGACGTTTAGGTAGAAATTTGATCAATTACATGAAAAAGGAGACAGGTAATATTGAGAGAAAATCTTTTTTTCATAAAGTCAGAATGATCCATGTGGATAAAGGGCGATAAAACGCAAGCTATTCTAGTAGCTAAGATTTTTGCAAACATTTTACAGTCCGGATTTATGAGGGAAATAGAGTGATAATTGGAAAACTTAATCTGATCTTTCTCTGATCAGAAGGTGCCAGGTGAAATACACTACTCTCTCAGACTGCCCCAGTCTATTTGTATTTTGATGGGTGATGTGACCTGTGGGAGACTATCATAGCAGGGTGGTAAAGACACCTAGACCCCACAAGCTGAATACCACAGTTATTGTAAATACAAATCAACAGTGCAGCATTATTGAATTGACCTGACCATATGTGAGGCAAGCAGGAAATTATAAAAAACCCATGGTCAATATGGAAAACATATTAATCATATTAAATAACATCCTAAAAAATAAACTATCCATCAATTGAATAGGGACCAAGAATGTATCCTTGCTTAAGGCTATTGGTGACCCCGATTTCCGGGTAAGAGTCTTGCATCCAGCTGTCTGCACTAGGACGAATGTTTCCGAATGCAAGGCAAGAAGAAGCACAGGTAACAACTGATCAATTCTCATCTAGGCCAATCTTTTCTGGATTTTAGCTCTGTCTACCTGATCAAAATCCATACCATGGCCAATGAAACAAGTATGAAGCTTCAAATGGGCAACCAGTATTGCAGGTGCAATCAAGTAAGGGGCAGTGACAAAATGGGTCATTCACTCCTCTTTCTTGAAGCTGGTTTGCACAGAAGGAAAAAGGTGGCTCTTTACAATCCAACCTACTAGGTCACACAAAAGAGTTTTTGAACATGTTTACTGTTTACATCTAAACAAGCTATCTGCCAACCCAGTTCCCTTTTGTCAGAAATTGGGTTATTGGGTGCCTAGGGTGTAAGTCCTAGTCGAGCAGCAACCAAAATCCTAGACAGGGTAACGGTACAAGCAAACTACAAATTACCCCATGCTCACCCTCTGGCAGCTTGGCACAGAGCAGTCAGGCTTCCCCCAGAGGCAGTCTGTAATGTATTTGTGCAACACTCCAAACACTAATACAGCGAAGACACAACAAGTAAAAAAAAAAAAACACTTTATTCGATTTAGTTAAAAATCATAAAAGCATACTACAAACAATTTAAAAAGGGCAGTTCAATTTCATAAAAAAATTACATACACCAATAACAATTACATATATACTTTAAAAACAGCTAAAAGAGTAATTATCAGCTAAAAATTATACAAGTAGAAAATGCACATTTCATCCTCTAGTACAGACCCCCCTATTACATTTGTAATCGCCTCCTCCTGATCCTGACAGCAGCAACAAGATAGTTAGCCACGCTA
Source organism: Lissotriton vulgaris (assembly GCF_964263255.1). Classification (NCBI taxonomy): domain Eukaryota; kingdom Metazoa; phylum Chordata; class Amphibia; order Caudata; family Salamandridae; genus Lissotriton; species Lissotriton vulgaris. The sequence goes on along the minus strand of NC_141689.1, from coordinate 265,051,502 downwards.
AACATAACCAAAGGTGAATCTAACATTTGTAGATACAGGAGAGCTGGTTTTGCCTGAAGAAAAGCTTTGTCCTTCAATATAGGCACCAAAATACTTCTGTCTAGGCATATTGTAGAAATGGCAGAACAGCATTAGGTGCATATTGTCTTGCAGTGAGAAATTGTCACAATTACACACAGGTGCATCCTCCTGCTTGAACCAACCATGGCTGTCACAGAGAACCGTATAAATCTGATTAAACCGAAATTTGACCAGAAGCCACCTGTGGAAAGGAATGTTAACTGTGGCAAGATACGGTTGAATAGCTAGGCAAGTAATGGTCAAAAAATGGGCTCTAACTGTGGGCTTTGTAAGTTGATGTTCCTCTCTCTCCAAGGTCTTCAGTTTAGAGAAGTTAAGCTTAACCCAATCTAAATCAGATTTTTTCAAACCCAGAGGCGCGGAAAATATCTCAAGACGACCAAGTTCCAAAGAGCACTTATAAATGTATGACAACCAAGCAATATCTTTAAATTTGTCCAATTTTAAACAGTCCATCAATACTTTATGATTTAGACCTAGGTTGTTATTGGTCCAAGTCCTAATCCATAAAAGAATAGGTGCCATTGAGAGGATATCAGCAATGTACCCTAAACCAAGCTCCTGATGAACTGAGAATGTGGCTGTCGATTGGGGGAGCCCTAGTATAGCCGGGAGGAACTTATTTTCCTCCCTTTGGATGGTTTCATTGTTCACATAGCCCCACAGACCTGCTCCGTACCTGGCTATTGCCATAGTTTTTGCCTTGTACAAGCTTAATAATGCACCGCTCGGCTTCCCTCCAAGTCTCCTTGAAAAACTTAAAATTGCATGCACCGAGCTCCTCACCGCTTTGGTTTTTGCTGTAATTTGAGGGATCCAGCTACCCTTAGTATCAAAAATTACACCAAGGTCAGTAAAAACTTTGACATTAGTGATCACTTGATCATTGCAATAAAAAGATTTGGTGTTGTTTTTGACAGCCCCAAATGCCATAACATGGGATTTAGAGTTGTTTACCACTAAGTCAAGTGAGGACATGAAATCACTAAATGCATTTAGAAGTCTCTGCAGGCCTAAATGTGTCCGAGCTATCAAAGCAGCATCATCCGCGTACAGGAGAAAGGGGATGCGGGTATCCCCCGCACGCGGTGTGTCCAAAGTAGCAGTTAAAAGGCTTTTCTCTAATGAGTTTATATATAAAGTGAACAGCATGGGGGCAAGGATGCAGCCTTGCCGTACACCCCTGCTCGATTTGAACCAATCTGTGCGATTTCCTTCTTGGTCCATTCTAATCGATGCTTTTAAGTCTTTATGAAGATCAGCCAAAAAGTGTACAAGAGGAGGATCAAGTCCCAATTTTAACAGCATTGACCACAGCCGAGCTCTATTAACTAAATCAAAGGCCGTGGACAGGTCCATAAATGCTACAAAAATTGTCCCCTTTGTTGCCGTTGTATATTTTGATATTATCATATGGAGATTTAAACATTGGTCCTCTGTACCTCTTCCTGTACGGAACCCATACTGGACATCTGTTAGAATGTCATTTTCCAAAGACCACTTGTTAATTCTTGCCAGCAATACTTCACCCAGTACCTTCATGGAGGAATCCAACAAGGATATAGGGCGATAGCATTTGGGGTCACTTCTTTGACCTTTTTTAAAAATAGGGACTATAATTGAGCATGCCCAGGTTTTTGGAAAAACCCCCTCAAGTACACAGTTAAAAACATTGGCTAATATCTCTGCCCACATCTCAGGGTTTAATTTATAGAGATCCAGAGGAACCCCGTCTGGACCGGGGGCTTTATTTGCAGCTGATCCTTTTATCGCCACCTCCACTTCAGTTATACTGAAATTTAATTTGGGTATTGAAGTAGAATGGAAAGGCGTGAAAAATGTCTCAACATTTTCATTACTCCCGTATATATTAGAGAAATGTTTTAGCCACTCTGCTTCAGGAATATTTACTTCAAGATCTATGTTCTTTGATTGGGCAAATAGAGGATTATTAATTATAGACCAGAATTTAGAACTTTGTTTGAGGGTAGTAGAATCCATTAAAGAATCCCAGGCTTCTTCTTTAATGACCTTTTTCCGAGTCTTTACCGCCACAGCGTATTTCTTCCTCAATTGTGCTACCAGTGACTTGTCTCTGGGGGAATGTTTAAGCGCTTTCAACAGAGCGGAGTGTGCCTTTGAGCATGTTTGATCAAACCAACCAAAAGCTGGGGCGGGGCCCCTCTTTGGTCTAGCTGTGAGCTCTATTTCCACTCTAGCACAAATAGCCTCAAAAGCAGTAACTACCTCTTTCCCCCCCATGTCTGGATCCCTACATGTCACAAGTTCCACTGCCATTTTTTGCTCAATTAGGCCTAGAAAGTCCTCGGGACAAACTTTACACCATTTAAGACGCCTTCCCTGGTCTTTACTCCTTACATCCTTTACCGCGGTGGCCCTCATGGCCCCTTTGCTTAGACCAATGGAGGCGTCCAAGACTAGCGACACCGGGTTATGATCACTAAACCCACTTACAATGGCATTATAAAACAATACATAGCGGAGGAGACCCGGGGACATAAAAATATAATCAATAATTGATTCACTTCCCCTCGCATTCTATGTGACCACACGATCATTAAAGTCTGCAAACCCTGGTTCAAATAGATCATTAGATGATAACAATTCTTCCATTGCTACACCCTTTGGGCTGTGCTCGAAATGTGGTAAAGTCGTATGATCGGGGCCGGTATCATCCTCAATCTGACAGTGTAGCCCACACAAATGAACATTAAAATCTCCCATCAATATGAGTTGAACAAAAGTAGTTTGTTTTGACATATAATTGGTTAAAAAAGAAGATAAACCTTCTAAAACAAAATTTGGGGGACCCCACTGCATAGCATTATAGCAGTTTATTAGAACTATCTTGTTATTATCTGCTTGGTGGATTTCCAGCAACTGAAAATAATATGAGGAGCAGGGGATTTCCTTAACACTGCCTGCTAAGTTAACTGAAACTTGAAACAACAGGCCCCCTTTATCCCTTCCCGCCAAGGAACTCTGCGCTTTGACAAAGAACGATGTATAGCCATCCAACCAGAAAACATTGTCTCTAGTCCAAGTTTCCTGTAAGGCTACTATATCATGTTCTATTAACTTTTGTAGCCAAATTGGGTCTTCCTGCTTTGAGCGCAAGCCCGCGATGTTCCAGGAAAGTAGCCTGACATTCCCCCTGCCCGGAACTAATGGGTCATTTGCAGCTACAGATGAAGAGCTACGTGATGGGTCAATGAAAGCATTTACATTGCAAAGGGCGTTCATGCTATTGTGCTCGTGCTCTAGTCAGTCAATATCTATCTGATCTGCTAGAGCCGGAAATCTATTCATCAGGATTAAATCGTCGGTAGGCATGTTCCTTACAATATTAGCTGAACCGCCAACCCTGGGTTGCTTTGTCACCAATTGGTTAACTTGTAGAGGCGAAATTAATCTGTCTTCGGCCCATGCATTATTAACATGCTGTGACCTAGTATTCTCGCCTCTGCCTATCCTGTATACTGGGGGATAGAAAAAACCCAGGGGCATCGCACGGACCCCCTTGCCTGCTGGGTCCAGTGGGGAACCATCCCAAAAGAGACGGCTGGAGACGTTTCTAGATTTGAAATTAACTATTACACAGTCTCCTGCTACGCATTTCTTAGTTTTGCCAACTCAATGGACCCTTCTTCCTGTCAAAATGTTATCTGCGATGTTACTTTCGCCTGTGCAGTTCGCATTGCACCATTTTTTGATATGCCTAAGAAGGGTTTCGTGATGTTCTACCTCCCCGTCAGCAAGTTTAGGCACATTTACCAATATAGCTACAAACGGAGTTGCATCAGGAGGTAAATTTACTAGGGGTACCCTAATGTGAATCTCTAGACCTTACTATTGGAGTTAAACTAGGTGCAACATCCAACAAAGGTGTGGAAATACCCTCATCAACTTTCCCTTTGTTTTGCACAGGGTTATCAATGGCTATACTTGTAGCCGTGATGACTGTATTAGTTGGCGGACCGCCAGCCTTGTAAGCAGAAACCTGTACAACTGTTGGACATGACGACATTTGTAAAGATGAAGAAAGGACCTGGGTATATAAAAAGTCATTAATGCGCTCACATTTCGCCAAAAGGTCCTTGACACAATCCATTAAGGTTTCAGTAATGTCAGTGGCAATCTGGATTAGGGCGGATTCGAGCCTGTCCGTGAAGAGTTTTTCAAGTAAAGACGAGATACCCTCCTCAGTAATGTGCATTGCACGTTGAGCCCCAGGCTGACTGCTTGCTGTGCTTCCTGAGTCACCCGAAGCCACCGGTACAGGAGGTATCACTGTTTCAGGCAGTACCGGGATCGGAAGTACAGTAGGGGATTGGGGCATGATGGGTCAGCATGACTCAATAATGACCCTAGGTTCCAGCGGGATACAGTTAATAGTGGAGGTGTTTGATGTGTTAGAGCCCACTGGGATAGTTTCAAGACCCAGCACACGCTCTGACTCAGCAATCTGGGTAGTTAATTCATCCACTTTCGTAGTCAGGTATGTAATGATGCTGGTAGTGTACTTAGGAACCTTAGCTTTTACTTCGCCTACCACCGATGTCACAAGTTTGCGCTTACCCATGATGTTAGGGATGTGGCCCGTCCCGTCCCTGTTCGTCCTTGGACGGCCTTAGACGGCCCGCCCTCTGCCCGGGCTCCGCCCGGCACGGCCCGCGCGCGTCCTCGCGGGACGGGAGGCGTTCCCGTGTTTAGTAGTTCCCCCGGGCGCTGGCTCTGACGTCACCGGTGCGCCGGTGAGCCCCGGGGCACCTGGGAGTCGTAGTCTTTGGCCGTTGCCCTCACGGCGGTGCAGGGGGAGCTGTGGTGTCCTCTGCCGTTTCCCTCACGGCGGCGTCGGCGGCAGGTAAGTGCGCTGTGCTGTATCAGCCGTTCCCCTCACAGCGCGGACTTTGCCTTGTCCCTAATACAGCGAAGACACAACATAAAATGATGCCACACCACTTTGGAACAATAGATCTGAATTTAATAAACAAAACAAGACCAAGAAAACGAAAATCCAATTAGTAGAACTGTAGATATTGATGTTTATAGTGAAACATTTATTAATTAATTTATTTTATTTATTTAAAAGGTTTTATATAGCGCTGCTGGACCCAAGATTATCAGAGCGCCTTACAAAGTAGGTCATCATATCAGGATAAGATTAACAATGTGCAGAATACTCACATGGGATAAAACATAGCATTCATAGGAGCGATGAGGAGAAAGAAACAGAGAGATCATTAAGGGGACGTTGAATGTTGAACTTTAAAAGAGAGATGGGAGTGTAGGGAGGGGGAGGGAGAATAAGAGAAGAGGGAGATGGGTGGGTATAGGAGCGAATAAGAAAGAAAAAAGAGTGAGCAGGGTCGGAATCAGTAACATTAGGTACCCCAATATTTGTTGAGAAGGAGTATTTTGAGTCTTTTTTTGAAGAGAGGGCAGCGAAGATGTTTGGGGAGAGAGTTCCAAATCGAAGGAGCTTTACCCGAGAATGCACTGGATTGGGTCTTTTTACATTTGAGTCTTGGAGGGATCAGGACAAGTAAGTTAGTGCTTCTCAGGGACCTGGAGCACCCTGCTTTTTGTAATTTGATTGAAAGGTCAGAGGGAGCGTTTTGGTAAAGAGCTTTGTGAGTAATGCATGCAATCTTGTAGGTGGATCGACCTTCTATTGGGAGCCAATTGAGATTTTTAAGGACTGGGGAGATGTGGTCAAATCTTTTTCAGTCAGAAATAAGTCTGGCAGCTAAGTTGAGAACAGATGTAATCAGAGCCAGATGGATTTTAGGAGTGCCAGCAAGTGTGGCGTTACCATAGTTAATCCTAGAAAGGACAAGTGATTGGACAACGATTTTGAAGTCATCAGCTAGAATAAAAGGTTTAATTTTTTTTAGGTGGTGTAGGGTAAAAAGAGCACTTTTGGCTGCATTTTTAATGTGGGGGATGAGAGTAAGATTCTGTTCGATGCTGAGGCCTAGGTATTTGACAGAATTAGAGGTTGCGAGGGAGCAATTAGGAGCTTTGATATAAATGATCCAGAGTTGAATGGGAAGGGAATTATTTTGGGGGGTGAAAATGATGATTTCATTTTTTTTTAGGATTCAGTTTAAGATGATTAGGAAGGAACCAGGATTGGACTCTATTCAGGGTATCGTTGAGGTGAAGGATGTCATTGTGGGATTTGATCTTGTAGTATAGTTGGGTATCATCGAAGTGGAGGTGGTAGCTGATTTTAGCTTGTTTGAGAATGAGGGTGAGTGGTTCCATGAAAAGATTGAATAGGGTTGGGGGGAGGATAGAACCTTGTGGGACACCAAGTGAGATAGATTAGGGTTTAGAGAGGCAGTGACTGAGCTTAATTTGTTGTGATCTATTTTGAAGGAACGATGAGAACCATTTGAATACAGTGCCTTCAAAACCAAAGCTATCTTTGAGAGTGTTAAGAAGGGTGGGATGGTGGACAGTATCAAATGCAGCTGAGAGGTCAAGGAGGATTAGTATTGAGAATTCATCTTTGTCTAGAGAGCAATGAAGGTCATCTGTAATATTGAGCATAGCATTTTCAGTACTGCATCCCTTTCGAAATCCGGATTGGAAGGCGTCAAGGAGATTAAAGGAGATGATATGGTTATCTAATAGTGACAGGACACATTTTTCAAGGGCTTTGGAGAGGAAGGGAAGGTTAGAGATAGGGCGTAAATTGTTAAGGTCATTAGGGTCAGCAGAGGTATTTTTAAGAATGGGGGAGATTTGACCTAGCTGAAGGGAGGCGGGGACAGAGTCAGTGGAAAGAGAGGAGTTGATGATATTGGTCCATATTCGGGCAATGATGTATTTGAGTTATTGGACCAAGTGGGCGGGAAGAGGATCTTTGGAATGAGAGGATGATTTGAGTTTAAAAACGATGTTGATGATAGTGGTTTCTGATACTAGACTAAATTCATTCCATGAAGCATTATTTTTAGCAAGGTGCTCCATAAGAGTGGAGTCAAGTTGGGGGAGAGCAGGGAGGGGTTGAGAGGGATCCTGATGAGGGGGAAAAGAGGACAGAGATGTATTAGAAATGTTAGGGAGGGTGTGTTGGTTGAGGGGAGGTTGGAGTGAGAGAGGGGGGAAGAGAAGGATAGTTCGATCTTGGTAACTTTATTCGTAAAGAAGCTGGCAATTTCTTTGCATCTTTCAACAGAGGCAAATAATTTAGGAGGGCCAGAGGAAGTTTGTTTTTTAATGATGTTAAAGAGTTCTCTGGGACGGTTTCTAGCCTGGTCAAGTTGTGACCGGAGAAAGGAGGCTTTCCCATTGAAGATGTGTTTTTTGTATTGGGCTCTGGCATTTCTAAGAAGAGCTAGATTATTAGGGGTGGGATGATTCCTCCAGGCACGTTCTGATTGTCTGAGGGCCAGTCTTTCATTGTTGAGTTCAGCATTGAACCAGGATTTGGGAGGGATGTTTTTTTGTTGTTTGAGTTTGATTGGGGCAATTTGGTCGAGGGATTCAAGAATAGAATTATTATAATGTCCGGTTAGGTCTTTGGTGCTGTGAGAGAGAGGTGGGAAAAGTAAGCACGTTTTAATTGTGGATTCCATTTCGCCAGGTGGAATAAGGTGAAGGTTGCAAGTGGGTTTCATGGATAGACTGCCGGTTGGGGTGGGGTGAGTAATGGAGCTATTCAAGGTGAAGAGGATAAGGTGGTGATCAGACCCTTACAGGATATTATAGAGAGAGGCCAGATCTTTGCTAGACAAAATAGCATTGAGGGTGGCACCTTTGATATGAGTAGGGGAATGGCAGAGTTTGGTAAGGTCAGTGATGTCCATGGCGTCTTTAAATAGGATGACAGCAGGGTCATCATTTTTATTCCAGTGGATGTTGTAATCCCCAAGGAAGAGATTCTTGGAGTGGGAGAGCAAAGCTTGAATAATAAGATCAGACATCTCTTCAGTAAAGGAGATACAGTTTCCAGGGGGGGTGGTAAAAAGTGGGCAACCTAATAGTGGGGGAGCCAGGAATAGTGAGATCAGCGCAAAGGTATTCGAAGGTGGAAGGGTCTTGTAGATTGACTAGCGAGAGGTTAAGTTCATCTTTAAAGATTAGGGCAAGGCATCCTCCTATTTGATCTATCCTGTCTTTCTTAATGATGGAATAGCCTGGGGGAATGAGTAAGTCGAGGATAGGAGTGGAGTGGGCGTTGAGCCAAGTTTCAGTTAGGAAAGCGATTTATATGTTTTCACTGAGATTGGTCTCCGCAATCTCAGTAGCGTGGCAAGAGGCAGATCGGCAGTTAATCAAATGCAATCAGAGGGTGAACTGATATGGACGTTAGAGGGAGAGAGGTGAATAGAAGAAAGTGCATTATTGGAATGGGGGTATAAGTGGGTAAATGGTGGAGGCTAGAGGTCGGGGTTAAAGAGGAAGAAAGTGTAGGGGTGCGGGTGAGAGGGGAATTGGACAGTTTAGAGGAGTCACAGGGGGGAGGGAGATTCATAGGTGGAGGAGGAACGGAGGGAGACATGTACATTAGGAGACTGGGAGAGTTCCCTTTTGTCAGAAATTGGGTTATTGGGTGCCTAGGGTGTAAGTCCTAGTCGAGCAGCAACCAAAATCCTAGACAGGGTAACCGTACAAGCAAACTACAAATTACCCCATGCTCACCCTCTGGCAGCTTGGCACAGAGCAGTCAGGCTTCCCCCAGAGGCAGTCTGTAATGTATTTGTGCAACACTCCAAACACTAATACAGCGAAGACACAACAAGTAAAAAAAAAAAACACTTTATTCGATTTAGTTAAAAATCATAAAAGCATACTACAAACAATTTAAAAAGGGCAGTTCAATTTCATAAAAAAATTACATACACCAATAACAATTACATATATACTTTAAAAACAGCTAAAAGAGTAATTATCAGCTAAAAATTATACAAGTAGAAAATGCACATTTCATCCTCTAGTACAGACCCCCCTATTACATTTGTAATCGCCTCCTCCTGATCCTGACAGCAGCAACAAGATAGTTAGCCACGCTAAACATAACCAAAAGGTGAATCTAACATTTGTAGATACAGGAGAGCTGGTTTTGCCTGAAGAAAAGCTTTGTCCTTCAATATAGGCACCAAAATACTTCTGTCTAGGCATATTGTAGAAATGGCAGAACAGCATTAGGTGCATATTGTCTTGCAGTGAGAAATTGTCACAATTACACACAGGTGCATCCTCCTGCTTGAACCAACCATGGCTGTCACAGAGAACCGTATAAATCTGATTAAACCGAAATTTGACCAGAAGCCACCTGTGGAAAGGAATGTTAACTGTGGCAAGATACGGTTGAATAGCTAGGCAAGTAATGGTCAAAAAATGGGCTCTAACTGTGGGCTTTGTAAGTTGATGTTCCTCTCTCTCCAAGGTCTTCAGTTTAGAGAAGTTAAGCTTAACCCAATCTAAATCAGATTTTTTCAAACCCAGAGGCGCGGAAAATATCTCAAGACGACCAAGTTCCAAAGAGCACTTATAAATGTATGACAACCAAGCAATATCTTTAAATTTGTCCAATTTTAAACAGTCCATCAATACTTTATGATTTAGACCTAGGTTGTTATTGGTCCAAGTCCTAATCCATAAAAGAATAGGTGCCATTGAGAGGATATCAGCAATGTACCCTAAACCAAGCTCCTGATGAACTGAGAATGTGGCTGTCGATTGGGGGAGCCCTAGTATAGCCCGGAGGAACTTATTTTCCTCCCTTTGGATGGTTTCATTGTTCACATAGCCCCACAGACCTGCTCCGTACCTGGCTATTGCCATAGTTTTTGCCTTGTACAAGCTTAATAATGCACCGCTCGGCTTCCCTCCAAGTCTCCTTGAAAAACTTAAAATTGCATGCACCGAGCTCCTCACCGCTTTGGTTTTTGCTGTAATTTGAGGGATCCAGCTACCCTTAGTATCAAAAATTACACCAAGGTAAGTAAAAACTTTGACATTAGTGATCACTTGATCATTGCAATAAAAAGATTTGGTGTTGTTTTTGACAGCCCCAAATGCCATAACATGGGATTTAGAGTTGTTTACCACTAAGTCAAGTGAGGACATGAAATCACTAAATGCATTTAGAAGTCTCTGCAGGCCTAAATGTGTCCGAGCTATCAAAGCAGCATCATCCGCGTACAGGAGAACGGGGATGCGGGTATCCCCTGCACGCGGTGTGTCCAAAGTAGCAGTTAAAAGGCTTTTCTCCAATGAGTTTATATATAAAGTGAACAGCATGGGGGCAAGGATGCAGCCTTGCCGTACACCCCTGCTCGATTTGAACCAATCTGTGCGATTTCCTTCTTGGTCAATTCTAATCGATGCTTTAAGTCTTTATGAAGATCAGCCAAAAAGTGTACAAGAGGAGGATCAAGTCCCAATTTTAACAGCATTGACCACAGCCGAGCTCTATTAACTAAATCAAAGGCCGTGGACAGGTCCATAAATGCTACAAAAATTGACCCCTTTGTTGCCGTTGTATATTTTGATATTATCATATGGAGATTTAAACATTGGTCCTCTGTACCTCTTCCTGTACGGAACCCATACTGGACATCTGTTAGAATGTCATTTTCCAAAGACCACTTGTTAAATCTTGCCAGCAATACTTCACCCAGTACCTTCATGGAGGAATCCAACAAGGATATAGGGCGATAGCATTTGGGGTCACTTCTTTGACCTTTTTTAAAAATAGGGACTATAATTGAGCATGCCCAGGTTTTTGGAAAACCCCCCTCAAGTACACAGTTAAAAACATTGGCTAATATCTCTGCCCACATCTCAGGGTTTAATTTATAGAGATCCAGAGGAACCCCGTCTGGACCGGGGGCTTTATTTGCAGCTGATCCTTTTATCGCCACCTCCACTTCAGTTATACTGAAATTTAATTTGGGTATTGAAGTAGAATGGAAAGGCGTGAAAAATGTCTCAACATTTTCATTACTCCCGTATATATTAGAGAAATGTTTTAGCCACTCTGCTTCAGGAATATTTACTTCAAGATCTATGTTCTTTGATTGGGCAAATAGAGGATTATTAATTATAGACCAGAATTTAGAACTTTGTTTGAGGGTAGTAGAATCCATTAAAGAATCCCAGGCTTCTTCTTTAATGACCTTTTTCCGAGTCTTTACCGCCACAGCGTATTTCTTCCTCAATTGTGCTACCAGTGACTTGTCTCTGGGGGAATGTTTAAGCGCTTTCAACAGAGCGGAGTGTGCCTTTGAGCATGTTTGATCAAACCAACCAAAAGCTGGGGCGGGGCCCCTCTGTGGTCTAGCTGTGAGCTCTATTTCCACTCTAGCACAAATAGCCTCAAAAGCAGTAACTACCTCTTTCCCCCCATGTCTGGATCCCTACATGTCACAAGTTCCACTGCCATTTTTTGCTCAATTAGGCCTAGAAAGTCCTCGGGACAAACTTTACACCATTTAAGACGCCTTCCCTGGTCTTTACTCCTTACATCCTTTACCGCGGTGGCCCTCATGGCCCCTTTGCTTAGACCAATGGAGGCGTCCAAGACTAGCGACACCGGGTTATGATCACTAAACCCACTTACAATGGCATTATAAAACAATACATAGCGGAGGAGACCCGGGGACATAAAAATATAATCAATAATTGATTCACTTCCCCTCGCATTCTATGTGACCACACGATCATTAAAGTCTGCAAACCCTGGTTCAAATAGATCATTAGATGATAACAATTCTTCCATTGCTACACCCTTTGGGCTGTGCTCGAAATGTGGTAAAGTCGTATGATCGGGGCCGGTATCATCCTCAATCTGACAGTGTAGCCCACACAAATGAACATTAAAATCTCCCATCAATATGAGTTGAACAAAAGTAGTTTGTTTTGACATATAATTGGTTAAAAAAGAAGATAAACCTTCTAAAACAAAATTTGGGGGACCCCACTGCATAGCATTATAGCAGTTTATTAGAACTATCTTGTTATTATCTGCTTGGTGGATTTCCAGCAACTGAAAATAATATGAGGAGCAGGGGATTTCCTTAACACTGCCTGCTAAGTTAACTGAAACTTGAAACAACAGGCCCCCTTTATCCCTTCCCGCCAAGGAACTCTGCGCTTTGACAAAGAACGATGTATAGCCATCCAACCAGAAAACATTGTCTCTAGTCCAAGTTTCCTGTAAGGCTACTATATCATGTTCTATTAACTTTTGTAGCCAAATTGGGTCTTCCTGCTTTGAGCGCAAGCCCGCGATGTTCCAGGAAAGTAGCCTGACATTCCCCCTGCCCGGAACTAATGGGTCATTTGCAGCTACAGATGAAGAGCTACGTGATGGGTCAATGAAAGCATTTACATTGCAAAGGGCGTTCATGCTATTGTGCTCGTGCTCTAGTCAGTCAATATCTATCTGATCTGCTAGAGCCGGAAATCTATTCATCAGGATTAAATCGTCGGTAGGCATGTTCCTTACAATATTAGCTGAACCGCCAACCCTGGGTTGCTTTGTCACCAATTGGTTAACTTGTAGAGGCGAAATTAATCTGTCTTCGGCCCATGCATTATTAACATGCTGTGACCTAGTATTCTCGCCTCTGCCTATCCTGTATACTGGGGGATAGAAAAAACCCAGGGGCATCGCACGGACCCCCTTGCCTGCTGGGTCCAGTGGGGAACCATCCCAAAAGAGACGGCTGGAGACGTTTCTAGATTTGAAATTAACTATTACACAGTCTCCTGCTACGCATTTCTTAGTTTTGCCAACTCAATGGACCCTTCTTCCTGTCAAAATGTTATCTGCGATGTTACTTTCGCCTGTGCAGTTCGCATTGCACCATTTTTTGATATGCCTAAGAAGGGTTTCGTGATGTTCTACCTCCCCGTCAGCAAGTTTAGGCACATTTACCAATATAGCTACAAACGGAGTTGCATCAGGAGGTAAATTTACTAGGGGTACCCTAATGTGAATCTCTAGACCTTACTATTGGAGTTAAACTAGGTGCAACATCCAACAAAGGTGTGGAAATACCCTTATCAACTTTCCCTTTGTTTTGCACAGGGTTATCAATGGCTATACTTGTAGCCGTGATGACTGTATTAGTTGGCGGACCGCCAGCCTTGTAAGCAGAAACCTGTACAACTGTTGGACATGACGACATTTGTAAAGATGAAGAAAGGACCTGGGTATATAAAAAGTCATTAATGCGCTCACATTTCGCCAAAAGGTCCTTGACACAATCCATTAAGGTTTCAGTAATGTCAGTGGCAATCTGGATTAGGGCGGATTCGAGCCTGTCCGTGAAGAGTTTTTCAAGTAAAGACGAGATACCCTCCTCAGTAATGTGCATTGCACGTTGAGCCCCAGGCTGACTGCTTGCTGTGCTTCCTGAGTCACCCGAAGCCACCGGTACAGGAGGTATCACTGTTTCAGGCAGTACCGGGATCGGAAGTACAGTAGGGGATTGGGGCATGATGGGTCAGCATGACTCAATAATGACCCTAGGTTCCAGCGGGATACAGTTAATAGTGGAGGTGTTTGATGTGTTAGAGCCCACTGGGATAGTTTCAAGACCCAGCACACGCTCTGACTCAGCAATCTGGGTAGTTAATTCATCCACTTTCGTAGTCAGGTATGTAATGATGCTGGTAGTGTACTTAGGAACCTTAGCTTTTACTTCGCCTACCACCGATGTCACAAGTTTGCGCTTACCCATGATGTTAGGGATGTGGCCCGTCCCGTCCCTGTTCGTCCTTGGACGGCCTTAGACGGCCCGCCCTCTGCCCGGGCTCCGCCCGGCACGGCCCGCGCGCGTCCTCGCGGGACGGGAGGCGTTCCCGTGTTTAGTAGTTCCCCCGGGCGCTGGCTCTGACGTCACCGGTGCGCCGGTGAGCCCCGGGGCACCTGGGAGTCGTAGTCTTTGGCCGTTGCCCTCACGGCGGTGCAGGGGGAGCTGTGGTGTCCTCTGCCGTTTCCCTCACGGCGGCGTCGGCGGCAGGTAAGTGCGCTGTGCTGTATCAGCCGTTCCCCTCACAGCGCGGACTTTGCCTTGTCCCTAATACAGCGAAGACACAACATAAAATGATGCCACACCACTTTGGAACAATAGATCTGAATTTAATAAACAAAACAAGACCAAGAAAACGAAAATCCAATTAGTAGAACTGTAGATATTGATGTTTATAGTGAAACATTTATTAATTAATTTATTTTATTTATTTAAAAGGTTTTATATAGCGCTGCTGGACCCAAGATTATCAGAGCGCCTTACAAAGTAGGTCATCATATCAGGATAAGATTAACAATGTGCAGAATACTCACATGGGATAAAACATAGCATTCATAGGAGCGATGAGGAGAAAGAAACAGAGAGATCATTAAGGGGACGTTGAATGTTGAACTTTAAAAGAGAGATGGGAGTGTAGGGAGGGGGAGGGAGAATAAGAGAAGAGGGAGATGGGTGGGTATAGGAGCGAATAAGAAAGAAAAAAGAGTGAGCAGGGTCGGAATCAGTAACATTAGGTACCCCAATATTTGTTGAGAAGGAGTATTTTGAGTCTTTTTTTGAAGAGAGGGCAGCGAAGATGTTTGGGGAGAGAGTTCCAAATCGAAGGAGCTTTACCCGAGAATGCACTGGATTGGGTCTTTTTACATTTGAGTCTTGGAGGGATCAGGACAAGTAAGTTAGTGCTTCTCAGGGACCTGGAGCACCCTGCTTTTTGTAATTTGATTGAAAGGTCAGAGGGAGCGTTTTGGTAAAGAGCTTTGTGAGTAATGCATGCAATCTTGTAGGTGGATCGACCTTCTATTGGGAGCCAATTGAGATTTTTAAGGACTGGGGAGATGTGGTCAAATCTTTTTCAGTCAGAAATGAGTCTGGCAGCTAAGTTGAGAACAGATGTAATCAGAGCCAGATGGATTTTAGGAGTGCCAGCAAGTGTGGCGTTACCATAGTTAATCCTAGAAAGGACAAGTGATTGGACAACGATTTTGAAGTCATCAGCTAGAATAAAAGGTTTAATTTTTTTTAGGTGGTGTAGGGTAAAAAGAGCACTTTTGGCTGCATTTTTAATGTGGGGGATGAGAGTAAGATTCTGTTCGATGCTGAGGCCTAGGTATTTGACAGAATTAGAGGTTGCGAGGGAGCAATTAGGAGCTTTGATATAATTGATCCAGAGTTGAATGGGAAGGGAATTATTTTGGGGGGTGAAAATGATGATTTCATTTTTTTTTAGGATTCAGTTTAAGATGATTAGGAAGGAACCAGGATTGGACTCTATTCAGGGTATCGTTGAGGTGAAGGATGTCATTGTGGGATTTGATCTTGTAGTATAGTTGGGTATCATCGAAGTGGAGGTGGTAGCTGATTTTAGCTTGTTTGAGAATGAGGGTGAGTGGTTCCATGAAAAGATTGAATAGGGTTGGGGGGAGGATAGAACCTTGTGGGACACCAAGTGAGATAGATTAGGGTTTAGAGAGGCAGTGACTGAGCTTAATTTGTTGTGATCTATTTTGAAGGAACGATGAGAACCATTTGAATACAGTGCCTTCAAAACCAAAGCTATCTTTGAGAGTGTTAAGAAGGGTGGGATGGTGGACAGTATCAAATGCAGCTGAGAGGTCAAGGAGGATTAGTATTGAGAATTCATCTTTGTCTAGAGAGCAATGAAGGTCATCTGTAATATTGAGCATAGCATTTTCAGTACTGCATCCCTTTCGAAATCCGGATTGGAAGGCGTCAAGGAGATTAAAGGAGATGATATGGTTATCTAATAGTGACAGGACACATTTTTCAAGGGCTTTGGAGAGGAAGGGAAGGTTAGAGATAGGGCGTAAATTGTTAAGGTCATTAGGGTCAGCAGAGGTATTTTTAAGAATGGGGGAGATTTGACCTAGCTGAAGGGAGGCGGGGACAGAGTCAGTGGAAAGAGAGGAGTTGATGATATTGGTCCATATTCGGGCAATGATGTATTTGAGTTATTGGACCAAGTGGGCGGGAAGAGGATCTTTGGAATGAGAGGATGATTTGAGTTTAAAAACGATGTTGATGATAGTGGTTTCTGATACTAGACTAAATTCATTCCATGAAGCATTATTTTTAGCAAGGTGCTCCATAAGAGTGGAGTCAAGTTGGGGGAGAGCAGGGAGGGGTTGAGAGGGATCCTGATGAGGGGGAAAAGAGGACAGAGATGTATTAGAAATGTTAGGGAGGGTGTGTTGGTTGAGGGGAGGTTGGAGTGAGAGAGGGGGGAAGAGAAGGATAGTTCGATCTTGGTAACTTTATTCGTAAAGAAGCTGGCAATTTCTTTGCATCTTTCAACAGAGGCAAATAATTTAGGAGGGCCAGAGGAAGTTTGTTTTTTAATGATGTTAAAGAGTTCTCTGGGACGGTTTCTAGCCTGGTCAAGTTGTGACCGGAGAAAGGAGGCTTTCCCATTGAAGATGTGTTTTTTGTATTGGGCTCTGGCATTTCTAAGAAGAGCTAGATTATTAGGGGTGGGATGATTCCTCCAGGCACGTTCTGATTGTCTGAGGGCCAGTCTTTCATTGTTGAGTTCAGCATTGAACCAGGATTTGGGAGGGATGTTTTTTTGTTGTTTGAGTTTGATTGGGGCAATTTGGTCGAGGGATTCAAGAATAGAATTATTATAATGTCCGGTTAGGTCTTTGGTGCTGTGAGAGAGAGGTGGGAAAAGTAAGCACGTTTTAATTGTGGATTCCATTTCGCCAGGTGGAATAAGGTGAAGGTTGCAAGTGGGTTTCATGGATAGACTGCCGGTTGGGGTGGGGTGAGTAATGGAGCTATTCAAGGTGAAGAGGATAAGGTGGTGATCAGACCCTTACAGGATATTATAGAGAGAGGCCAGATCTTTGCTAGACAAAATAGCATTGAGGGTGGCACCTTTGATATGAGTAGGGGAATGGCAGAGTTTGGTAAGGTCAGTGATGTCCATGGCGTCTTTAAATAGGATGACAGCAGGGTCATCATTTTTATTCCAGTGGATGTTGTAATCCCCAAGGAAGAGATTCTTGGAGTGGGAGAGCAAAGCTTGAATAATAAGATCAGACATCTCTTCAGTAAAGGAGATACAGTTTCCAGGGGGGGTGGTAAAAAGTGGGCAACCTAATAGTGGGGGAGCCAGGAATAGTGAGATCAGCGCAAAGGTATTCGAAGGTGGAAGGGTCTTGTAGATTGACTAGCGAGAGGTTAAGTTCATCTTTAAAGATTAGGGCAAGGCATCCTCCTATTTGATCTATCCTGTCTTTCTTAATGATGGAATAGCCTGGGGGAATGAGTAAGTCGAGGATAGGAGTGGAGTGGGCGTTGAGCCAAGTTTCAGTTAGGAAAGCGATTTATATGTTTTCACTGAGATTGGTCTCCGCAATCTCAGTAGCGTGGCAAGAGGCAGATCGGCAGTTAATCAAATGCAATCAGAGGGTGAACTGATATGGACGTTAGAGGGAGAGAGGTGAATAGAAGAAAGTGCATTATTGGAATGGGGGTATAAGTGGGTAAATGGTGGAGGCTAGAGGTCGGGGTTAAAGAGGAAGAAAGTGTAGGGGTGCGGGTGAGAGGGGAATTGGACAGTTTAGAGGAGTCACAGGGGGGAGGGAGATTCATAGGTGGAGGAGGAACGGAGGGAGACATGTACATTAGGAGACTGGGAGAGTTCCCTTTTGTCAGAAATTGGGTTATTGGGTGCCTAGGGTGTAAGTCCTAGTCGAGCAGCAACCAAAATCCTAGACAGGGTAACCGTACAAGCAAACTACAAATTACCCCATGCTCACCCTCTGGCAGCTTGGCACAGAGCAGTCAGGCTTCCCCCAGAGGCAGTCTGTAATGTATTTGTGCAACACTCCAAACACTAATACAGCGAAGACACAACAAGTAAAAAAAAAAAACACTTTATTCGATTTAGTTAAAAATCATAAAAGCATACTACAAACAATTTAAAAAGGGCAGTTCAATTTCATAAAAAAATTACATACACCAATAACAATTACATATATACTTTAAAAACAGCTAAAAGAGTAATTATCAGCTAAAAATTATACAAGTAGAAAATGCACATTTCATCCTCTAGTACAGACCCCCCTATTACATTTGTAATCGCCTCCTCCTGATCCTGACAGCAGCAACAAGATAGTTAGCCACGCTAAACATAACCAAAAGGTGAATCTAACATTTGTAGATACAGGAGAGCTGGTTTTGCCTGAAGAAAAGCTTTGTCCTTCAATATAGGCACCAAAATACTTCTGTCTAGGCATATTGTAGAAATGGCAGAACAGCATTAGGTGCATATTGTCTTGCAGTGAGAAATTGTCACAATTACACACAGGTGCATCCTCCTGCTTGAACCAACCATGGCTGTCACAGAGAACCGTATAAATCTGATTAAACCGAAATTTGACCAGAAGCCACCTGTGGAAAGGAATGTTAACTGTGGCAAGATACGGTTGAATAGCTAGGCAAGTAATGGTCAAAAAATGGGCTCTAACTGTGGGCTTTGTAAGTTGATGTTCCTCTCTCTCCAAGGTCTTCAGTTTAGAGAAGTTAAGCTTAACCCAATCTAAATCAGATTTTTTCAAACCCAGAGGCGCGGAAAATATCTCAAGACGACCAAGTTCCAAAGAGCACTTATAAATGTATGACAACCAAGCAATATCTTTAAATTTGTCCAATTTTAAACAGTCCATCAATACTTTATGATTTAGACCTAGGTTGTTATTGGTCCAAGTCCTAATCCATAAAAGAATAGGTGCCATTGAGAGGATATCAGCAATGTACCCTAAACCAAGCTCCTGATGAACTGAGAATGTGGCTGTCGATTGGGGGAGCCCTAGTATAGCCCGGAGGAACTTATTTTCCTCCCTTTGGATGGTTTCATTGTTCACATAGCCCCACAGACCTGCTCCGTACCTGGCTATTGCCATAGTTTTTGCCTTGTACAAGCTTAATAATGCACCGCTCGGCTTCCCTCCAAGTCTCCTTGAAAAACTTAAAATTGCATGCACCGAGCTCCTCACCGCTTTGGTTTTTGCTGTAATTTGAGGGATCCAGCTACCCTTAGTATCAAAAATTACACCAAGGTAAGTAAAAACTTTGACATTAGTGATCACTTGATCATTGCAATAAAAAGATTTGGTGTTGTTTTTGACAGCCCCAAATGCCATAACATGGGATTTAGAGTTGTTTACCACTAAGTCAAGTGAGGACATGAAATCACTAAATGCATTTAGAAGTCTCTGCAGGCCTAAATGTGTCCGAGCTATCAAAGCAGCATCATCCGCGTACAGGAGAACGGGGATGCGGGTATCCCCTGCACGCGGTGTGTCCAAAGTAGCAGTTAAAAGGCTTTTCTCCAATGAGTTTATATATAAAGTGAACAGCATGGGGGCAAGGATGCAGCCTTGCCGTACACCCCTGCTCGATTTGAACCAATCTGTGCGATTTCCTTCTTGGTCAATTCTAATCGATGCTTTAAGTCTTTATGAAGATCAGCCAAAAAGTGTACAAGAGGAGGATCAAGTCCCAATTTTAACAGCATTGACCACAGCCGAGCTCTATTAACTAAATCAAAGGCCGTGGACAGGTCCATAAATGCTACAAAAATTGACCCCTTTGTTGCCGTTGTATATTTTGATATTATCATATGGAGATTTAAACATTGGTCCTCTGTACCTCTTCCTGTACGGAACCCATACTGGACATCTGTTAGAATGTCATTTTCCAAAGACCACTTGTTAAATCTTGCCAGCAATACTTCACCCAGTACCTTCATGGAGGAATCCAACAAGGATATAGGGCGATAGCATTTGGGGTCACTTCTTTGACCTTTTTTAAAAATA
Source organism: Lissotriton vulgaris (assembly GCF_964263255.1). Classification (NCBI taxonomy): domain Eukaryota; kingdom Metazoa; phylum Chordata; class Amphibia; order Caudata; family Salamandridae; genus Lissotriton; species Lissotriton vulgaris. Next base: position 265,031,557 of record NC_141689.1, on the reverse strand, counting down.
GGGACTATAATTGAGCATGCCCAGGTTTTTGGAAAACCCCCCTCAAGTACACAGTTAAAAACATTGGCTAATATCTCTGCCCACATCTCAGGGTTTAATTTATAGAGATCCAGAGGAACCCCGTCTGGACCGGGGGCTTTATTTGCAGCTGATCCTTTTATCGCCACCTCCACTTCAGTTATACTGAAATTTAATTTGGGTATTGAAGTAGAATGGAAAGGCGTGAAAAATGTCTCAACATTTTCATTACTCCCGTATATATTAGAGAAATGTTTTAGCCACTCTGCTTCAGGAATATTTACTTCAAGATCTATGTTCTTTGATTGGGCAAATAGAGGATTATTAATTATAGACCAGAATTTAGAACTTTGTTTGAGGGTAGTAGAATCCATTAAAGAATCCCAGGCTTCTTCTTTAATGACCTTTTTCCGAGTCTTTACCGCCACAGCGTATTTCTTCCTCAATTGTGCTACCAGTGACTTGTCTCTGGGGGAATGTTTAAGCGCTTTCAACAGAGCGGAGTGTGCCTTTGAGCATGTTTGATCAAACCAACCAAAAGCTGGGGCGGGGCCCCTCTGTGGTCTAGCTGTGAGCTCTATTTCCACTCTAGCACAAATAGCCTCAAAAGCAGTAACTACCTCTTTCCCCCCATGTCTGGATCCCTACATGTCACAAGTTCCACTGCCATTTTTTGCTCAATTAGGCCTAGAAAGTCCTCGGGACAAACTTTACACCATTTAAGACGCCTTCCCTGGTCTTTACTCCTTACATCCTTTACCGCGGTGGCCCTCATGGCCCCTTTGCTTAGACCAATGGAGGCGTCCAAGACTAGCGACACCGGGTTATGATCACTAAACCCACTTACAATGGCATTATAAAACAATACATAGCGGAGGAGACCCGGGGACATAAAAATATAATCAATAATTGATTCACTTCCCCTCGCATTCTATGTGACCACACGATCATTAAAGTCTGCAAACCCTGGTTCAAATAGATCATTAGATGATAACAATTCTTCCATTGCTACACCCTTTGGGCTGTGCTCGAAATGTGGTAAAGTCGTATGATCGGGGCCGGTATCATCCTCAATCTGACAGTATAGCCCACACAAATGAACATTAAAATCTCCCATCAATATGAGTTGAACAAAAGTGGTTTGTTTTGACATATAATTGGTTAAAAAAGAAGATAAACCTTCTAAAACAAAATTTGGGGGACCCCACTGCATAGCATTATAGCAGTTTATTAGAACTATCTTATTATTATCTGCTTGGTGGATTTCCAGCAACTGAAAATAATATGAGGAGCAGGGGATTTCCTTAACACTGCCTGCTAAGTTAACTGAAACTTGAAACAACAGGCCCCCTTTATCCCTTCCCGCCAAGGAACTCTGCGCTTTGACAAAGAACGATGTATAGCCATCCAACCAGAAAACATTGTCTCTAGTCCAAGTTTCCTGTAAGGCTACTATATCATGTTCTATTAACTTTTGTAGCCAAATCGGGTCTTCCTGCTTTGAGCGCAAGCCCGCGATGTTCCAGGAAAGTAGCCTGACATTCCCCCTGCCCGGAACTAATGGGTCATTTGCAGCTACAGATGAAGAGCTACGTGATGGGTCAATGAAAGCATTTACATTGCAAAGGGCGTTCATGCTATTGTGCTCGTGCTCTAGTCAGTCAATATCTATCTGATCTGCTAGAGCCGGAAATCTATTCATCAGGATTAAATCGTCGGTAGGCATGTTCCTTACAATATTAGCTGAACCGCCAACCCTGGGTTGCTTTGTCACCCATTGGTTAACTTGTAGAGGCGAAATTAATCTGTCTTCGGCCCATGCATTATTAACATGCTGTGACCTAGTATTCTCGCCTCTGCCTATCCTGTATACTGGGGGATAGAAAAAACCCAGGGGCATCGCACGGACCCCCTTGCCTGCTGGGTCCAGTGGGGAACCATCCCAAAAGAGACGGCTGGAGACGTTTCTAGATTTGAAATTAACTATTACACAGTCTCCTGCTACGCATTTCTTAGTTTTGCCAACTCAATGGACCCTTCTTCCTGTCAAAATGTTATCTGCGATGTTACTTTCGCCTGTGCAGTTCGCATTGCACCATTTTTTGATATGCCTAAGAAGGGTTTCGTGATGTTCTACCTCCCCGTCAGCAAGTTTAGGCACATTTACCAATATAGCTACAAACGGAGTTGCATCAGGAGGTAAATTTACTGGGGGTACCCTAATGTGAATCTCTAGACCTTACTATTGGAGTTAAACTAGGTGCAACATCCAACAAAGGTGTGGAAATACCCTTATCAACTTTCCCTTTGTTTTGCACAGGGTTATCAATGGCTATACTTGTAGCCGTGATGACTGTATTAGTTGGCGAACCGCCAGCCTTGTAAGCAGAAACCTGTACAACTGTTGGACATGACGACATTTGTAAAGATGAAGAAAGGACCTGGGTATATAAAAAGTCATTAATGCGCTCACATTTCGCCAAAAGGTCCTTGACACAATCCATTAAGGTTTCAGTAATGTCAGTGGCAATCTGGATTAGGGCGGATTCGAGCCTGTCCGTGAAGAGTTTTTCAAGTAAAGACGAGATACCCTCCTCAGTAATGTGCATTGCACGTTGAGCCCCAGGCTGACTGCTTGCTGTGCTTCCTGAGTCACCCGAAGCCACCGGTACAGGAGGTATCACTGTTTCAGGCAGTACTGGGATCGGAAGTACAGTAGGGGATTGGGGCATGATGGGTCAGCATGACTCAATAATGACCCTAGGTTCCAGCGGGATACAGTTAATAGTGGAGGTGTTTGATGTGTTAGAGCCCACTGGGATAGTTTCAAGACCCAGCACACGCTCTGACTCAGCAATCTGGGTAGTTAATTCATCCACTTTCGTAGTCAGGTATGTAATGATGCTGGTAGTGTACTTAGGAACCTTAGCTTTTACTTCGCCTACCACCGATGTCACAAGTTTGCGCTTACCCATGATGTTAGGGATGTGGCCCGTCCCGTCCCTGTTCGTCCTTGGACGGCCTTAGACGGCCCGCCCTCTGCCCGGGCTCCGCCCGGCACGGCCCGCGCGCGTCCTCGCGGGACGGGAGGCGTTCCCGTGTTTAGTAGTGCCCCCGGGCGCTGGCTCTGACGTCACCGGTGCGCCGGTGAGCCCCGGGGCACCTGGGAGTCGTAGTCTTTGGCCGTTGCCCTCACGGCGGTGCAGGGGGAGCTGTGGTGTCCTCTGCCGTTTCCCTCACGGCGGCGTCGGCGGCAGGTAAGTGCGCTGTGCTGTATCAGCCGTTCCCCTCACAGCGCGGACTTTGCCTTGTCCCTAATACAGCGAAGACACAACATAAAATGATGCCACACCACTTTGGAACAATAGATCTGAATTTAATAAACAAAACAAGACCAAGAAAACGAAAATCCAATTAGTAGAACTGTAGATATTGATGTTTATAGTGAAACATTTATTAATTAATTTATTTTATTTATTTAAAAGGTTTTATATAGCGCTGCTGGACCCAAGATTATCAGAGCGCCTTACAAAGTAGGTCATCATATCAGGATAAGATTAACAATGTGCAGAATACTCACATGGGATAAAACATAGCATTCATAGGAGCGATGAGGAGAAAGAAACAGAGAGATCATTAAGGGGACGTTGAATGTTGAACTTTAAAAGAGAGATGGGAGTGTAGGGAGGGGGAGGGAGAATAAGAGAAGAGGGAGATGGGTGGGTATAGGAGCGAATAAGAAAGAAAAAAGAGTGAGCAGGGTCGGAATCAGTAACATTAGGTACCCCAATATTTGTTGAGAAGGAGTATTTTGAGTCTTTTTTTGAAGAGAGGGCAGCGAAGATGTTTGGGGAGAGAGTTCCAAATCGAAGGAGCTTTACCCGAGAATGCACTGGATTGGGTCTTTTTACATTTGAGTCTTGGAGGGATCAGGACAAGTAAGTTAGTGCTTCTCAGGGACCTGGAGCACCCTGCTTTTTGTAATTTGATTGAAAGGTCAGAGGGAGCGTTTTGGTAAAGAGCTTTGTGAGTAATGCATGCAATCTTGTAGGTGGATCGACCTTCTATTGGGAACCAATTGAGATTTTTAAGGACTGGGGAGATGTGGTCAAATCTTTTTCAGTCAGAAATAAGTCTGGCAGCTAAGTTGAGAACAGATTTAATCAGAGCCAGATGGATTTTAGGAGTGCCAGCAAGTGTGGCGTTACCATAGTTAATCCTAGAAAGGACAAGTGATTGGACAACGATTTTGAAGTCATCAGCTAGAATAAAAGGTTTAATTTTTTTTAGGTGGTGTAGGGTAAAAAGAGCACTTTTGGCTGCATTTTTAATGTGGGGGATGAGAGTAAGATTCTGTTCGATGCTGAGGCCTAGGTATTTGACAGAATTAGAGGTTGCGAGGGAGCAATTAGGAGCTTTGATATAATTGATCCAGAGTTGAATGGGAAGGGAATTATTTTTGGGGGTGAAAATGATGATTTCATTTTTTTTTAGGATTCAGTTTAAGATGATTAGGAAGGAACCAGGATTGGACTCTATTCAGGGTATCGTTGAGGTGAAGGATGTCATTGTGGGATTTGATCTTGTAGTATAGTTGGGTATCATCGAAGTGGAGGTGGTAGCTGATTTTAGCTTGTTTGAGAATGAGGGTGAGTGGTTCCATGAAAAGATTGAATAGGGTTTGGGAGAGGATAGAACCTTGTGGGACACCAAGTGAGATAGATTAGGGTTTAGAGAGGCAGTGACTGAGCTTAATTTGTTGTGATCTATTTTGAAGGAACGATGAGAACCATTTGAATACAGTGCCTTCAAAACCAAAGCTATCTTTGAGAGTGTTAAGAAGGGTGGGATGGTGGACAGTATCAAATGCAGCTGAGAGGTCAAGGAGGATTAGTATTGAGAATTCATCTTTGTCTAGAGAGCAATGAAGGTCATCTGTAATATTGAGCATAGCATTTTCAGTACTGCATCCCTTTCGAAATCCGGATTGGAAGGCGTCAAGGAGATTAAAGGAGATGATATGGTTATCTAATAGTGACATGACACATTTTTCAAGGGCTTTGGAGAGGAAGGGAAGGTTAGAGATAGGGCGTAAATTGTTAAGGTCATTAGGGTCAGCAGAGGTATTTTTAAGAATGGGGGAGATTTGACCTAGCTGAAGGGAGGCGGGGACAGAGTCAGTGGAAAGAGAGGAGTTGATGATATTGGTCCATATTGGGGCAATGATGTATTTGAGTTATTGGACCAAGTGGGCGGGAAGAGGATCTTTGGAATGAGAGGATGATTTGAGTTTAAAAACGATGTTGATGATAGTGGTTTCTGATACTAGACTAAATTCATTCCATGAAGCATTATTTTTAGCAAGGTGCTCCATAAGAGTGGAGTCAAGTTGGGGGAGAGCAGGGAGGGGTTGAGAGGGATCCTGATGAGGGGGAAAAGAGGACAGAGATGTATTAGAAATGTTAGGGAGGGTGTGTTGGTTGAGGGGAGGTTGGAGTGAGAGAGGGGGGAAGAGAAGGATAGTTCGATCTTGGTAACTTTATTCGTAAAGAAGCTGGCAATTTCTTTGCATCTTTCAACAGAGGCAAATAATTTAGGAGGGCCAGAGGAAGTTTGTTTTTTAACGATGTTAAAGAGTTCTCTGGGACGGTTTCTAGCCTGGTCAAGCTGTGACCGGAGAAAGGAGGCTTTCCCATTGAAGATGTGTTTTTTGTATTGGGCTCTGGCATTTCTAAGAAGAGCTAGATTATTAGGGGTGGGATGATTCCTCCAGGCACGTTCTGATTGTCTGAGGGCCAGTCTTTCATTGTTGAGTTCAGCATTGAACCAGGATTTGGGAGGGATGTTTTTTTGTTGTTTGAGTTTGATTGGGGCAATTTGGTCGAGGGATTCAAGAATAGAATTATTATAATGTCCGGTTAGGTCTTTGGTGCTGTGAGAGAGAGGTGGGAAAAGTAAGCACGTTTTAATTGTGGATTCCATTTCGCCAGGTGGAATAAGGTGAAGGTTGCAAGTGGGTTTCATGGATAGACTGCCGGTTGGGGTGGGGTGAGTAATGGAGCTATTCAAGGTGAAGAGGATAAGGTGGTGATCAGACCCTTACAGGATATTATAGAGAGAGGCCAGATCTTTGCTAGACAAAATAGCATTGAGGGTGGCACCTTTGATATGAGTAGGGGAATGGCAGAGTTTGGTAAGGTCAGTGATGTCCATGGCGTCTTTAAATAGGATGACAGCAGGGTCATCATTTTTATTCCAGTGGATGTTGTAATCCCCAAGGAAGAGATTCTTGGAGTGGGAGAGCAAAGCTTGAATAATAAGATCAGACATCTCTTCAGTAAAGGAGATACAGTTTCCAGGGGGGGTGGTAAAAAGTGGGCAACCTAATAGTGGGGGAGCCAGGAATAGTGAGATCAGCGCAAAGGTATTCGAAGGTGGAAGGGTCTTGTAGATTGACTAGCGAGAGGTTAAGTTCATCTTTAAAGATTAGGGCAAGGCATCCTCCTATTTGATCTATCCTGTCTTTCTTAATGATGGAATAGCCTGGGGGAATGAGTAAGTCGAGGATAGGAGTGGAGTGGGCGTTGAGCCAAGTTTCAGTTAGGAAAGCGATTTATATGTTTTCACTGAGATTGGTCTCCGCAATCTCAGTAGCGTGGCAAGAGGCAGATCGGCAGTTAATCAAATGCAATCAGAGGGTGAACTGATATGGACGTTAGAGGGAGAGAGGTGAATAGAAGAAAGTGCATTATTGGAATGGGGGTATAAGTGGGTAAATGGTGGAGGCTAGAGGTCGGGGTTAAAGAGGAAGAAAGTGTAGGGGTGCGGGTGAGAGGGGAATTGGACAGTTTAGAGGAGTCACAGGGGGGAGGGAGATTCATAGGTGGAGGAGGAACGGAGGGAGACATGTACATTAGGAGACTGGGAGATAAGGGTGTCGTAACAGGTTATAGATGTTGAGAGCGAGGGTGGTAAGTAGTGATTGAGAATAATCATCATGATTGGGGGAAGAGGCGGCGGAAATAGTGTGAGGAGTATTAGGGAGAGGGGTGAGGGGAGTCAGTGCTTGTAATAGTGATGGAAGCAAGGGGGGTAGAATGCGTTTGGGAAAGGGGTAACAGTGTTGGGGTTAAAAGAGGAGGAAGGTAAATCAGGGAGAAGAGATAGGGGGGTAGGAGAAACGGAGGGTGATGAAGGAACTAGGAGTTGAGGTGAATCTGAGAGAAGTGACAGGGGGGCCGTAGACGTGATGGGAGGAGATGGGTCTGGGGTAGAGGGGGTGAGAGGGAAGGTTTTAAGGACTGTGGGATATATCCTCAAGATTGGGGAAAGAGGCGGGGAAATAGTGTGAGGAGAATTAGGGGGAGGGAGGTGAGGGGAGTCAGTGCTTGTAATAGTGATGGAGGCAGGGGTAGAACGCGGTTGGGAAAGGGTAACAGTGTTGGGGTAAGCGAGGGGAAAGGTAAATCAGGGAGAAGAGACAGGGGGTAGGAGAAATAAAGGGTGATGAAGGAACTGGGAGTTGAGGTGAATCAGGGAGAAGTGACAGGGGGGCCGGGGACGAGATGGGAGGAGATGGGTCTAGGGGTAGAGGGGGTGAGAGGGAAGAGTTTAAGGACTGTGCGAGGGATTGGGATAGCATGCTAAAGTGGTGTTCAAAGATGTGTAGGTGGTTTTCAGACGCTTGGATGAGAATGTTTCCAGCTTTGAAGATGGAGATATCTATTTCACCAATAAAGGAAGGAGAAGGAGTGGTGGAGAGTTTCAGACCGTATGGGATATTGCGGGAATTAGTGATAGGGAGGTGTCTTAGAAATAGGCTTTTCCATTTAGATGGGCGTTTGGTGAAGAAGATGTAGTTGGTGATGATGGAGGAGTTAAGGCTATTATGGTGATCAGCAAATAAGGTTTCTGGATGGAGGCAGAGAAGTTTGTGTTTGAAGTTTTTCTTACCATGTTTGGAGAGACGGGAAGAGATATAGGATAGACCAAGATTAAGGGCCAAGTTTCGAGATGGGTGAAGCTGAGATAGAGGGGGATGGGTGAGCGGAGGCATGATTAGGAGACTGGGGAGAGAGAAGAAGGAAACAGATTAGACCGTACTAAACCTTAAAACAAGAATATAGAATCCGGAAATAGGGGGAGTGGGAATCAGGTTATATATAGCCAGAGCAGGTTCCAACGGTGAGAATTGTGGGTGAAACCTAACAGAAGAACATTGTGTGTGAGGGTAACATATACAATAAAATAGTTTAGCCAGGTCAGGATGTAATTTTAACACATGAAGGTGAGTCAAACATCAAACGGGGGGCAAAATGAACCAAAATACACAGTAAAATACAGAGTACATAACGAAAAAGGAGCAAATCATGATGTACATTTAAAGAATTAAAACTAAAGATGAGAAGGATGTAAAACTAATTAATAATGAGAAATGTGTGAATCAAAGTAAAAAGAGTAAACACTGAAGCAATAAGGTATAAGCTGCAAAGATAGTGAACTGTAGTAGATAAACATAAAAATAAAATAACGTGAGATGAGAGAGGGAGGAGCATGTCATTTAGGCCACAGAGAAAAATAAAATAACAAAATTGAATATGGTCAGACAGTAAGTACAACAATAAAATAACACATAAAAAATGGAAATTATTAAAGTGCACAAGATTATGTTATACAGTGAATGTATAGGTCGAAGATCGGCCCAGATGGGGGTAGAGTTAAAAGGTAGCATAGACTGTAGATCTATAGTCAGTAAAGAAGAGGGTAGAGTTGAAAGGTAGCATAGAATAGAGCATCTGAGTGATGAGTAGTATGTTCAGGAAGAAGGCAAGCGCATGATATGTGGGTTGGGCATGGGTGAGAAAGATATGAAAAGAGATCGGGAAGGCAAGTAGAGAGATGAAAGAAGTTTAAAGTGCACAGAGAGTAGTCTGGGGTTACAGATGTAAATTGTAACTGGGGCTCCATTAAAGATGGCTGATGATTTTTGATTAGGTGGAATAAGTCATTTTTTCCATGTCTATTTCTCAGCAAGGCAAGGGGCCACCATACCAAAATAAAGAATGGAAGGCAAAGTGGAGGCCAAAGAAAAATTGTTATTGATTTAGGAGACACAAAATGGGCACCAAAAGTTTGAAATCACATGGGAATACAGCCTTGGACTCAGGTAGCACCACCATCAGGCAAGGCTGTAAAAGTTTTCATTATTTCAGCGCAGGGCTGGGCAATTTATAGCCTATTTCACGGCAATCGGCAGGGACAAATCCAATCACTGTGTAACCAGCAGGATCCAGGTTCAAGATCCGGGAGTCGGCAGGCTTACGCAAAGAGGTGGCCGAGGTAGAGGTAGAGTCCTTATATGTGTAGCAGAGTCCGGAAGGACCAGGTCGGCCAGTAGGAGCCAGTCTCAGGCTTAGAGGGGACCCATGCAGCACCACATGGAGGGGAGCAGCTTGACTCAGGCTTACAAGCGAAGGGATCATCAGCGAATGTGCTGTAGAAGCATAAAGCGCAGTTGGAGAGATCTGGTTGCACCACACAAGGAGAAAGTCACAAGTTCAGGCCGACCACGATGGACCTTGAGTCAGCTACAGGAACCCGGTTAGGCCCGCTGAGCATAGTATCCTGAATGGTGCTTGCGAAACTTTGTGTGGATCTGTGCTGAAGATGTGTTGCCCAGCCAAGGCAGTGAGTCAGTTCTGAGATGTGGCGTGGCTGTGGTGCAAAGTCCTGATCCTGTCGATAGAGCTTGCGATGCTAAGTCCAGTGTCAGGGATGCGATGCAGGTGATGCATTGGTTCTGATGAATGGTGAAGCTGCAATACATTGTTCAGCCATCGAGGTTGCCATTGATGAAAGGTGCAAGGCGCTGCCCTAGGGAAAGTGTCACATACCAGCACTTTTGACGGCGATGCGTTGGCCCCAAAATTTATATAGCTTGAACTAGACCCAAGAAATCTTGTATCACTGCACTTTACATGAGCACGGGTTTCATTACAGATGGACACATGCAGATACAGGTTGTGGCAGCCTTGCAAGTCTTTTAGGATGGGTCCAATCCACACAGCAGCAGCAATGCTTCTGTTCTGCTTGGGGATGCACTGGGGTCATTTGATGTGAGTGAGTGGTGGGGTTATAGCTGATTCTTTGGATTTTTTGCTGTAGGTACATTGTACTACATAAAGCAAAGTGGTGCCTGGGACACTATTAATGGAATTAATGAAAAGGGGTGAGAAAGTTTAATTATCTACCCCTACAAAATAAATTGTCTGGAAAGACTATTTCGTATTAATAAAATGTCCCATCTCCACAGGGCGAGCACACCATATGTTGTTCTCTTATTGATTTTTTTATTTAAATTGAAAAGGATTTCAAATTAAATTGGGGCTTGTATGATTTATAGGCCCACTTCAAACAAACGAACACACATGTATACATATTACACATTGCTTTTTACATAAACATATATAAAACATACATATATATATATATATACATACAAACATAAATCAGAAGGATGTTTTCAAACTATAATAGCCCGATTTTTTTATAAATAGAGGATGTTCGCTAAATGTACAGACTCCGCATTCCTCTCAAAGTAAGCTCCACCAGACCTAACACAAGCAGTATACATAGACTATCTTCAAAACTTTTTACTCCTTGTGAAAAATATTTTTTCATTAATTCAAATAATTTGGCTGGGATCTTCTTCAAACAAAATGTCGACGCGTTTCAGCCATCGTCATTCTGGCCTCATAAGGACTAGGGCTAGTAAATATTTCGGTCTTCAAAGATCAATATATCCTTTCTTAACGTGTCTTCTTTCAACAATCCAGTCTGGACACACTGAATGTAATCGATACACATACTGTTAAACTTGGCGGTGAGGAATTTCCATAAAGTCCCAATTTTAATCCGGGGATATAATATCCATTGTTATGTGGGAACCTCTGATTATATTACCAAAGGTCCAAGTAAGCCGCCTTTTCGATACGTTCGGTGCACCGCCAAAAGTGGAATCACTCGTTCTGTCAGCCGTATCAGAAGTATACTGGGCTGTCGCTCCCGTGACGCGGAGGTCACATGTCATTTCATGGTGTTCTGTGGTCTTGGGCATGTTCTCCACCCAGGCTGTAATGCAGGAGATAGACTGCCAAACGGTATTGTGCACTTTAGCCACTCCACTACCCTCTGAGTAAAGGTGCCCCCCACCACCCTCTAACCTTGTGGCAACGGGAATGCAAAAATAAAATGATCATTACTTCTGTTATTATCATTTTATACTTTCCATTGCACTGCTTCAAAGCAGTGGGGTGTCGCTCCTCCGGCTTAGCGCTGTGTACTACCATCTCTCTATCTGCCTTCCCTACAAGGAGTACCCCATCAACGAAACATTTACCCTGATGGATACAATTTCCTTCAAAGGCCCAACTGAGTAGGTGCTATCGAAAGTAAGACACCTGACTGTCCCTCCTATTTAGCGTGTTCAGCCAGATGGCTTTATTTACTGACCTGGCAGTGCGGGACAGCAAAGGACAGAAAAATGACACCTCACATGGGTGTGGAAGTAATTTGATTTATATTGTTCCCTTTTGGGAGTTTTTAAAAATAGAAAAACTTTGGAAAAGTTTCACGGCAGGCCATGATGTTTGATTGTGGTTCCTGCCAATGTATAGAGATGTCTGCCTGACATATCTACATTAAGAGGGAGGAGTAAAAGCAGTAAACCCACTGCCACCCTGTCTGCCTTCAATCCATCTGCCTATTCCTAAATCAAGCCCTCTGTCTAAACCAGGATGCCGGGTGAAAAACAATGATTTGAAATGCTACTCCACAACTTTGTAAGTTGTTAGACTAATTGCAAGTATTTGCCTATTACCCTTTGGGTCCTTGATTGCCAGTAGGATGCCTGGAAACCTGTAACTGATGCAGCTTTTAAGACTACTACTGACAATATTTGTGAATTCTAAAAGGAGGAAAATTTGCATCCATTAGAGGAGTACTATGGGTGCAGATTTTCTACTTTTTTTGGTAATTCAGCCACTATTGGCCCTAGTTAACCCCTTCAGCTGCTTTGGAAAGTCTAGCTCCAGTGCTGAACGTTCCATTGCGCAGGTGCAGTTGGAACGTCCAACGGCCGACGGCAGCACTTCCGAGCTAGTGGTGCCGTCGGCCGTTGGACTGGCGCAGCGCTTAAGAGGTTAAAAAGAAGTGGCACAACTCAGTGCAGCAAGCAACGTTGTTGTGCTGCATTGCGTCTCCTGGAAAGAGCAGAACTGCATCAGCTCTTCAACGAAATAGCTCAGTTCTGCTCTCTCCTTGTGCTGTTAAACCTTGGGCTGCCAAGTGAAAAAGGAGGCACACTTGCAACATGATGCGATTGTGTCTTTGTTGTGTTCTAGATAGTTTTTGTTCAGGAAGCCGCACTTTTCTGCACACAAACTATCTTTGAAGGCATTTTCTTATTTGTATGTGTGCTGCATAATGCAGCACATTTTCAAAGAGGAAATAACACTAACTTCAGACAGGCGCACCATTTGGATGTACAACTCTTTATAAATATGTATTTATGTCTAAATCTATGGGTGGATACAAGGGTCCATCCAGGCACCATCATGGAGCACCTACCAGACGCAAAGGCAGTGCAATGTGTTGCGTTACGGTTATTTACAAATTCACACAAAATGCCCTCTGTGTCCTTTTGTTAATACCTTAAACAATTTTGTGCCAGCCTGCATCTAAAATGTGTTGCAAGCCAGACACACATTTTTTTGTAAATTGGGGCATTATTCTATTTATGTTCCTTGTCCAAAAAAGAAACTTCTTAGTGAAATCAGGATGACAATAAAAACCGACACAGACATAACGTATTTATTTGGGGGAGTCACATCTCCAAACACTCCCCCCCTTGAAGCTACTCTATGACTGCCATGTGCAATAGGAGTGTTTCATTATTTAGAATGTATGTTTTTGGCACCATACGTTGTGCTGCAATGTCTTACTAGTGGCTGAATGATGCTATATAAAATATTAATACCAAGAACTATAGCCGGAAGGCAGGTGATGCATAGTTTTTTTATGATATTCAACACAAAGGAAGGATGGGACACTTCCGATAAGGTTTTCTTAATCCTGGGAAAATGCTCTATAACGTTTTCTAGCTTTTGTAATTCTCAGCATTGTGATGTTACACAGTTCTCAGTAATGGGAACATTTTCCGCTATGGTGTGCCGATGACCAGAGCATGCATCAAACTATCCTAAATCAATGTGTTGCAACAAGAGCAAAGCAGGCCCTGAAATAAAATAATTATGCAGAACTTCAAATGTGTTATGCCATGTTAGGAAAAGAATCCAAAAATAATATTAATGCTTTTTAATAAATAATTCATACTTTTACAACTAAGCATTCTTGGAACACTTTAATTATTGACACCAATGAGAAAAACATTCAGGGGCATTTGTACAAGCCCCTATTGCCACGGGAATGTCACTCTTTTCAACGTTCCTGTGGCGATTGAGGCTTCGCCTTATTTACAGGGCAGCGTTCAGCCACTTAACTTGGCTTAATGCGGCCTTGTAAATAAGGCCCCCTTTCACGCTATACTTAGCGTGAAAGGGGTGGGCAGTGGGTGTTGCAGTGGGTGTTCCACTGCAACACCTATTGATTTTGACGCTGCCCTCTACTTACAGGGGTGGCGTAAATAGGAGGCAGCACCAAAATTAAGACCAGATAAATCCTTGTCTTAACTTGACGAAATGAGGAGAAATGCTTGATTTCTCCTGGCTTTTGCTTTTTCTATGTATAGTGCCTTGTACAGCACACATGGAAAATGCAAAACACCTTGGATTGTTAATGTGTAGGTGTCCCTTCCTGCACATAAACAATCTTTAAAAAAAAGACATTTTGTAACTTCTATGAATGCTGAATTAAGCAGCACACATTGAAGTGACAAACCGGACCTACTTTTTGCCTTCTTGCCTGTCGTCTCTTCACCCCTGCCTGCCCGGAGATGTGGAACTACAGAATCCAGCTCTTTCTGCAGCGCGCAGCGGTTTGCATCATTATTTTTCTCCAGGAGGCGAAATAAAATTGGACTCGGGCTCCCGCAACGCAACCATGTGCCGGCGTGCCAGGGCTAAGCCCGGGCCAAGGATGAGCCAGTCTGCACCCATGAGAGGAAGGGCCAGGTCTATTCTCTTAGTCCTGCTGCTGCTGTTCCTGTGAGAGCTCCCTGGCGCTGTGAGTTGACTCCAGGAAGTCTGTCGGATCCTGCCTACTTAGTAAGTCTTTCTCTACTAGTGGTTGTGCTTTAATATCGGAATTTTAAATCTAGGTCTTGAAAATGGCCATAGGGATGCAACAGGGGAACAGGAAAAAGACACCCAAGAACCTTTAAAATTCTGCATTTGACTGCCTCATATCCAAGGCTGCTTCAGCTGTTGACAAAGAAATCCTGGCAGTCGAACAACAGTTATGCCTGGAGGAAGCTCTCTTGTCACTCTGAACCAGCACTTAGTGCACAGTGGGGTCTTTGAAATCGCTGAATGTGGCGCTCCTGTGAGAGCACAATTACTAGTTGCATCTTCAGGTGAATCTGTTTTAACCCCTGAAGATCCACTCCCATCAAGTCCCTTCGTCATTTGGTCCATCCGTGAAAAGAAAGAAAACATTGTAACACATGCAACCCTCAGTGGGTGCTAAAACGAGGTCCAAGAAAAAGTTGCATCAGATTCCACAAGGGATTGACAATACCCACTTAGTACCAGCTCCTGTCCAAGAACCTCAACAATCCACCTTGGCCCCACCTTGACAAGACACAGGCTCGTTACTAAATCGGTTGGAAGAACTATTAATTAAAAATCTTTCACCAATTTCGTCTAGATGTGACAAGATTGAGACTAATGTGGGAAATTTAACTAAATCTGTTACATGCCTCCTGGAAGGGGTAGGAAATGATAGGGGACTACAATCTGCTTGTACAACCATGGAGGGATCTGCATGTATCTTTAATAGGATGGGGAACCAAAACAAAAAAAACTCACTAACTGCGCCAACTGGGATGGTTGGGACTGCACCGGGGGAAGATTCCACTAAGAACGGGGATTTGAGGCTTACCAACCGTATGGGTAACATTGAGTCTGCTGGCAGCAGTTCTAGGTCCACAACCCAGAGCCTAACAATCTACCCGAAGAGTATCGGTCCAGTGAGGCAGCTTCTGCACCAGAACAATCTTTTGGCTCATTCTCATAAATCAACAAATGAGGCCAAACTGGATCTTCCACCCGATTGCTGTCCTACGTTGCTATCCTTACTAATGTCCCTCTGCTTCAGGGTAGTCTACAAGAATCCACAGGTTTACTGAAAAATAAGGTATGTCACTGGCTATCTCTTAATACGGAATATGACAACTCCAGGTACCATGACATCTTGACGGTTAGAAGAGCAAGCTGGGTTGATTCCCTATGCAAGTCGATTAAGGGTAATTGTATTGTGATAAACTGTCGAAACCCAGACCTCGCAGAGTCCCTAATTAGGAGTGTGAGAAATCAATCCAGTCGGGGTCCAGATTATGGGCTAGGCATAATGCCGTTAGGTTTATTTTAAAGCCATCTAAAACCCTGTGGTCCGGTAAATCCACAAAATGCCCATCTATCACTGTGTGGGCAGTCGAGGAAGGAGTAATCCCTCTTTACAACAAGTAATAGATACAAGGCACTAACAGACCTGGACAAATTAGACTCACTAAAGCCTAGTAAAGCCCTTCTCATGATAGCCCAGGTCACTTCTTATCTATGGAAGAAAAGCCACATCCTAGCCCCAAAGAAACAGCTGTATATACCCTAGGCAGCCCACTTGTGAATAAGGCTCCTACCATGGCTTTAAAAAAGGGTAACCCTCAAACAAGACATCTATCGAGTTGAATCTCATCTCATGGAATATTACAGGGCTATGATCTAAACTTAATAATCCTGAGTAGGGTAAGTTAGTGGATAACTGCCATATCTGTTTCTTCCAAGAAACCTGGTCCCCAAACAGATCCACTGGGTGGGCTTTTCCACATTTAGTATAGAAGCAAGACAGTCAACATCTGGTAGACCATCGGGAGGAATGTTGATCTGGCCCAAGACAATATTAGCTTGTAACCTTCAGATGCTTTGTGTGTATTTAGCTTTGACGCAACCAATTGGCTTGTTTTACCCTTTCTAGATATCTCCTTTATGACAGGTAGCTGAGGTCCAAAGTGGCTGCATAATCCCCAACTGCAGGAGTAGGCGGATAATCAAAGGGGAGGCTTTGTCTCTGAGCCTAGCAAAAAAAAAATAATTGTTGTAGGATAACGTAGCAGTCCCGCTCATTAAAACAGTATAGAATTGATTATGATAATTTGTTATCTTCTCTTTTATAATGTTTTTTACTTGATTATGCAACACTATATATAATCTTATCTTTTTTACATGTACGTGTCGTATTTAATCTTTACTTGTATCCATATTGATGAAATTATGCACAGTGATTTTTTAATATGTGTATATGTTTTTACTATCGGTATATGATCATGCTATTGATTGAATAAAATAAATAATAACAAGTGACAAAACAGCATTTAAAGATTGTTTATGTGCAGGAAGGGACACCTTCTTAAACAATCTTCCCCTGCACGCAGACACCCTTGCACCAAAGGGTGCCTGTGTTGGCAGTAAGCTGCTAAACTTAGTGCCAGCACAGGGGGAAACACAGGGCTGCACCATATTCTTGTAAACATGGTGCAGCCCTGCGTTTCAGAAGAGCTGGAGCATGTTGTTAGGCCAAGGAAGCTAACGACGTGCTCCGCCGCTTCCCTTGGACATATACCCCCCGGTGCCACTGAGTAGCTGGGCAGTGCTTCGACATACTTTCTAAAAGCTACCACTTTTTCAACGCTTATCTTTTGAACTTAGAAGCAATTGATGAAAATTACTCTAACATATTCTTAGCACTGTGGGCCAAATTTGTAAAGGAT
Source organism: Lissotriton vulgaris (assembly GCF_964263255.1). Lineage (NCBI taxonomy): Eukaryota > Metazoa > Chordata > Amphibia > Caudata > Salamandridae > Lissotriton > Lissotriton vulgaris. Next base: position 265,014,537 of record NC_141689.1, on the reverse strand, counting down.
TCAAAAAGACCTTAACAAGTCTCCACCAGCACTTATTTTAGAATACAAGACCCTTTCTGTGGCAGTTTATCTGCACAGTCAAAAATGTTCCAAGCACAGGGAAAGCTGAGCTAGGCATTTAGCTTTACATGACTTGCCTGTAACCTTCCAGTGCCTTGCTCCCATGAACAGCAGATTTTAGCTTAGGCTGACAATGAATGCTCCGTGGTCCATGCACAGTGTAGCCATTATCAGTACTACATGCGTGGTGGAGGCTGATAGTACCCGTAGATTACTTGTGGAGCCACCCCTGAGGCGGAAGCCGGGGGCTATATCTGACTCGTAGTACAGCATTTTTAACAGCATTTAATAGCGCTTTTTAAAAATCGTATTTCTCTTTCTTTCTGAGCAATTTGCACACGCTCTTGTTAAAACTGTATTTTGTGTGTTCACATATCGTGTTTTTAGTAAAACACCTACCTGGACTGAAAGACACTGCCTGACCCGCATTTACTCCCTGTACAGCCAATTTGGATGCTGTTGGGACCGTGGGTGGACGCCATTTTGGGTGAGGAAGGGGTAACGCGCTAGTCGCCGCTGCCTCCCGCCCTCCCTCACTATTTAATTTGCTTACTTGCAGAGTCACACAGATTACTTGTGGAGCCACCCCTGAGGCGGAAGCCGGGGGATATATTTGACTCGTAGCACAGCATTTTTAACAGCATTTAATAGCGCTTTTGAAAAATCGTATTTCTCTTTCTTTCTGAGCAATTTGCACATGCTCTTTTTAAAACTGTATTTTGTGTGTTCACATATCGTGTTTTTAGTAAAACACCTACCTGGACTGAAATACACTGCCTGACCCGCATTCACACCCTGGACAGCCGATTTGGATGCTGTTGGGACCGTGGGTGGACACCATTTTGGGTGAGGAAGGGGTAACGCGCTAGTCACCGCTGCCTCCCGCCCTCCCTCACTATTTAATTTGCTTACTTGCAGAGTCACACAGATTACTTGTGGAGCCACCCGTGAGGCGGAAGCCGGGGGCTATATTTGACTCGTAGCACAGCATTTTTAACACCATTTAAAAGCGCTTTTTAAAAATCGTATTTCTCTTTCTTTCTGAGCAATTTGCACACGCTCTTTTTAAAACTGTATTTTGTGTGTTCACATATCGTGTTTTTAGTAAAACACCTACCTGGACTGAAAGACACTGCCTGACCCGCATTCACTCCCTGTGCAGCCGATTTGGACGCTGTTAGGACCGTGGGTGGACGCCATTTTGGGTGAGGAAGGGGTAACGCGCTACTCGCCGCTGCCTCCCACCCTCCCTTCCTCTCTTCCATAAAATGTGCACTAATCCCCGACGGCGCAGCGGGCGGGCGCAGCGGGCGCGCCGACGGCGCAGCGGGCGCACCGGCGGCGCGCGGAAGGCAAACCCGTCTGCGCCCGTCCGCGCCAGGACCGGGCCTAGGGCCACAATCCCTGGGCCTTCAGATACCACTGTGCTTGTACGCTACTCGGCTGATGACCTTTTACAGCTAAGACCAGCACAAACTAATACCTGCCCCCTACTTGACCCTGAGCACATCGGTACGAAGGTAACATACTACTGTCCTCATTGCACCTTACCTCTACCTTTCACCACCAGCAAAACAGGTGCCATACCCAGTACCATAATAAAATCCAAGTTTATCACAACTACACTCATTAACGCTAGATCTCTTGGAAAACATCGTCAGGAGATTCAAAATCTGATCCTTGATAAAAACATAGATGTGTTATTTATAACTGAAACCTGGATGGATGCTGATTCAGGCCCATTTATAGTGGTCGCTGTACCGCAGGGTTACACGATACATCGACTAGACAGACAGAGAAAAAAAGGAGGAGGTTTAGCAATTATTCTTCGTGACAACTTCTCTGTCAGAACCTTCCCGATCCCATCCAACTGCTGTGAAGCCCTTCAATTTGCCATTAAGGTAACTCCTTCATTCACTTTAAAAGGAATACTCATGTATGGACCACCTGGCCCGCGTGCAGCTTTTCTGACCAACCTTAACTCATTGATTGAAGCTTTGGTGACTGAGGACTCCATGATGGTTCTAGGGGATATGAACTTTCACTTAGAGAAAAAGGAGGATGTAGACTCCCAAGCTCTAAGGGAGGACCTAGAAAGCCTGGGGCTGCCCCAACTGGGTAATGCCCCCACTCATGAGGCTGGCCATACTTTAGACGGCATTTTTTCCAAGATAGTAGGGATAACAGTCCATGATATCCTTCCCCTTACATGGTCTGATCACTATGCCATACTCTGCACTCTTCCTATTACTGGACTCCCCCTAACCAGCCAGGCTCACTTAAATCAAGAGCCCTTCAAAGTATGGAAAGATATCGATAATGGAGCTCTCACAGACCTCCTGATTAAAACCTGCCCCATCACACCCCTGGATCCTAATGATGCCGTTAAACAATTTACAGACTGGATAGGAAATGCAATGGACCTACTGGTTCCCTCTAAGAACTTCTCTAAAAATAGAAAGCTGCCTTCGGCTCCATGGTTCACAGATGAACTTAGGAGACAAAAACAAGAATGCAGAAAACAAGAAAGATACTGGAGAAAGTCCTACGATCAAGTCTGCAAACTCCGCTACAAGGAGACTCAGCTTAGTTATAAAAAAATGATTCTAGAGGCCAAAAAAAAGTTCTTTGGAGATCAAATTGATAATGCTAAAAACTCCAGCAAACAGCTATTCGAGGTAGTGAAACAACTGGCCGGGAAGCCTGCCGACATAGCACCTATTCCATCGCAGGCTCTCTGTAACTCGCTGGCAAACTTCTTTTTCTCTAAAGTTAATGACATCTACTTAGAGTTTTCAACTAGCGACCCACCAGTTTCAACTACGACACATACCTGTCCTCCCACCTGCTCGCTCACCCAGTTTGAGGATCTCGAGGAGGAACAAACCAGGAATATCATGCAGTCAATAAAAACAGGATCCGCCTTGGACCCCTGCCCACCCAAGGTCTACCTACCAATTATCGACACCATCAGCCCAGCTATCATGCTGGTTTGTAACACGATGCTTAGGTCTGGAATTTACCCAAACACCCTTAAAAATACCCTTATAAAACCACTCCTTAAAAAAACAGGTTTAGATAAAGAGTAGTTGAAGAACTACAGACCTATTTGCCAGCCTGCCTTTCTTAGCCAAAGTGGTTGAGAAGGATATAAATGGCCAGCTGTCTGAATATCTTGAGAAAAACAATCTGCTTGATGACACGCAGTTCAGTTTCCGGAAACTCCACGGAACCGAGACTGCCCTAATTAAGGCGGCTGATGACATCAGAACCATTAGAGACCTTGGAGGGACCGCTGTCCTCATAATGTTAGACCTTTCAGCGGCCTTCGACACGGTCAATCATTCCGTTTTGATTGACCGTGTCAGAAATCTGGGCATTGGTGCCAAAACCAAAGACCTGCTGGCCTCATTTCTGTCTAGCTGCACACAAGCAGTGACGCTGGGACCTTTTAAATCACCAGAACTTGCCTCGCCATGTGGTGTTCCTCAAGGCTCATCTCTAAGTCCGACACTATTTAATATCTATGTGTCGGACTTAGCTAGGGTCATTAAATCATATCAGATGAGCCTTACCTCCTATGCTGATGACACCCAGCTGGTGCTTGCCATAAATAATAACGGAGAACAGGTGGCAGCACGCTTTCAGGAAGGCATGTCAGCAATTAAAGACTGGAGAACACCAACTGCCTTAGGTTGAACTCCGAGAAGACGGAGGTAGTTGTCTTCGGGAAGATCTCCCCCTTATGGTCAGCAGAATGGTGGCCCTCGTCCTTAGGAGCCGTACCAGTACCAGTAGCTAGGGTCAGAAACCTGGGAATAGTTTTTGACAAGAAGCTCAATTTCGTGGCACATGCCAACCAAACAGCGGCAAATGCCCACCACAAACTTAGGCCTATCCGCAAAATCATCCCACTTCTTTCGGAAAGCGCTGGCAAAACTGTGGTGAGCACCCTTGTGCTCTCCGCTTTAGACTACTGCAACGGCCTTTTTGCCAGTGCACAAAACCGGGTACTCTCCAAGCTGCAATTGATTCAAAATGCGGCAGCAAGAGAACTATCTAGGACCCCTAAATTTAAATCCATCAGTCATACCATCAGAAACTACCACTGGTTAACAATCAGAAATCGAATTAAATTTAAATCCCTCTGTCTGACATTTAAGGCCAGCCACAACCAAGGCCCAATTTTCCTGCGAGAACAGCTCACTGCCTACTGTCCATCTAGACAATTGAGATCTATGTCACAGCACCTTCTGGCAGTACTCCGCACCAGGACAGCCACTTGGGGAGACAAGCGTTTCAGAGTGACAGCAGCTAGACTCTGGAACTCGCTTCCGTTAACAATTAGATCGTGCCATTCCCTTCTCCAGTTCAGGAAGCTGCTGAAGACGTGGTTGTTTAACCCCTTCGCTGCTAGGCCTTTTCCCCTCCTGTGCTAAGCCCTTTTTTGGCGATTTGGGGTAGTGCGCGCTTAGGCCCTTGTAACTTTTTGACCACATAAGGTATCCACGCCAAATTTGCGTCCTTTTCTTCCAACATCATGTGGATTCTAAAGGCGCCCAGGGTTTGTGGATTACCTTGGAGGGGTCCCAGAAATTAACCAAAATATAGTGATTTCTTTGTTTTTTTCAGAAAAATGGGAAAAACGGGCTGCAAATGAAAGCCTCTGGGTTTTTCCCTGAAAATGTTATCAAAAAAGGGTTTATGGGGCTGAAATCTCCATTTTCTCAGCTTTTAGGAAATGACAGTCTTTTGTCAGAGAACCGACATTTTTCACACAGTTTTGGCATTTTTCTGGGACATAGCCTATTTTTGCTATTTTTAGAGCTTTCCACCTCCTTCCAGTTAATGGTAGAAATGAGTTTGAAAGCAATAATGGATCCTAGAAAGCTGTACATTTTCAGAAAGTAGACAAAATTCTGAATTCAGAAAGGGGTCATTTGTCTAAATCCATGAAGGTTTCTTTATAGAAACTAACAGTTAAATATTGGAATAATTGAAAATTTGTTGAAAAAAACAGCCTTTTGTCTCAACGTTTTCACCTATAACTTTTTCTAGTTTTGAGAGCTCTTGGAAAGCAATATACCGTTACATCTGTTAGACCTTCCTGGTTGTGGGGATATATAGGACTTGTAGTTTCACCAAGAACCCGACGAACTCAGATCCAAAAACTGAGCAGCAACTTGCAATGGTATTTTTTCATTTACTGGGTATAGAGCACTTTGTCTTGGAAAATGTATACATGGAAAAATCTGTATGAAAGACACCTATGTATTTCTGAATTGGGTACAAAATATAGAGTTCAGAAACAGTATATTATTGCAAATTTTCAAAATTGGGAATACTCATACTAGCATGAGAATCATTGGTCATTTTTCAAAATTATTTTTTTTTTACACAATGTCTTTCATTGAAAGGGAGAAATGCGCAAAATCTCAATTGGTAATAACAGTTGATTTACAAATCTGAATTACCCCAAGTCTCCCGATAAAAATGGTACCTCACTTGTGTGGGTCGGCCTTGTGCCTGCGACAGGAAACGGCGCAAAATGCAACGTGGTGACACCTAAATTTTGCAGTTACAAATTGACCCTTTTTTAGCAAAGTGCCTACCTGTAGTTTTTGCACCCTAGCTCTGCCGGCACCTAGGGAAACCTAGCAAACCTATACATTTTTGAAAAGTAGACACCCAGGGGAATTCAGGATGGGGTGACTCGACTGCCTACCACCAGGTCTTGTTACCCAGAATCCCTTGCAAACCTAAGAATTTGACAAAAAAAACACATTTTCCTCACATTTCTGTGGAGGAAAGTTCTGGAATCTGCTTGGATCAACAAATTTCCACCCACCCAGTGTTCCCCCAGGTCTCCCAAAAACAATGGTACCTCACTTGCGTGGGTAGGCATAGTGGCTGCGACACGAAACAGCGCAAAACGCAACGTGGTCGCACCTCAATTTCCCAGTGAAATCTTGCGCTCTTTGGACAAAGAGACTACCTTTTGTTTTTGAGCCCTAGCTCTGCCAGCACCTAGGGAAACCTAGCAAACCTATACATTTTTGAAAAGTAGACACCCAGGGGAATTCAGGATGGGGTGACTCGTCTGCCTACCCCCAGGTTTTGTTACCCAGAATACCTTGCAAAGCTAGGATTTTGACAAAAATAAACACATTTTCCTCACATTTCTGTGGTGGAAAGTTCTGGAATCTGCGTGGATCTAGAAATTTCCACCCACCCAGCGTTCCGCCAGGTCTCCCGAAAAAAATGGTACCTCACTTGCGTGGGTAGGCATAGTGGCTGCGACATGAAACAGCGAAAAAAACAACATGGTCGCACCTCAATTTCCCAGTAACATTTTGCACTTTTTGGACAAAAAGACTACCTTTTGTTTTTGCGCCATAGCTCTGCCAGCACCTAAGGAAACCTAGCATACCTATACATTTTTGAAAAGTAGACACCCAGGGGAATTCAGGATGGGGTGACTCTTCTGCCTACCCTCAGGTTTTGTTACCCAGAATCCCTTGCAAAGCTAAGAATTTGACAAAAAAATCAAATTTTCCTCACATTTCTGTGGTGGAAAGTTTTAGAATCTGCGTGGATCAACAAATTTCTACTCACCCAGCCTTCCCCCAGGTCTCCCGAGAAAAATGGTACCTCACTTGCGTGGGTAGGCATAGTGGCTGCGACACGAAACAGCGCAAAACGCAACGTGGTTGCACCTCAATTTCCCAGTGAAATCTTGTGCTTTTTGGACAAAGAGACTACCTTTTGTTTTTGAGTCCTAGCTCTGCCAGCACCTAGGGAAACCTAGCAAACCTATACATTTTTAAAAACTAGACACCCAGGGAAATTCAGGATGGGGTGACTCGTCTGCCTACCCCCAGGTTTTATTACCCAGAGTCCCTTGCAAAGCTAAAAATATGACAAAAAAAACACATTTTCCTCACATTTCTGTGGTGGAAAGTTCTGGAATCTGCGTGGATCAACAAATTTCTACCTACCCAGCGTTCCCCCATGTCCCCCGAAAAACATGGTACCTCACTTGCGTTGTTAGGCATAGTGGCTGCGACATGAAACAGCGCAAAACGCAACGTCATTGCACCTCAATTTCACAGTGAAATCTTGCGCTTTTTGGACAAAGAGACTACCTTTTGTTTTTGAGCCCTTGCTCTGCCAGCACCTAGGGAAACCTAGCAAACCTATACATTTTTAAAACGAAGACACCCAGGGGAATACAGGATGGGGTGACTCGTCTGCCTACCCTCAGGTTTTGTTACCCAGAATCCCTTGCAAAGCTAAGAATTTGACAAAAAAAACACATTTTCCTCACATTTCTGTGGTGGAAAGTTTTGGAATCTGCGTGGATCAACAAATTTCCACCCAACCAGCGTTCCCCCAGGTCTCCCGAGAAAAATGGTATCTCACTTGCGTGGGTAGGCATAGTGGCTGCGACAGGAAACAGTGCAAAACGCAACGTGGTCACAACTCAATTGTTCAGTGAAATTGGGCCCTTTTTGGGCCAAGAGACTACCTTTTGTTTTTGAACCCTAGCTCTGCCGGCATCTAGGGAAACCTAGAAAACCTATACATTTTTGAAAACTAGACATCCAGGGGAATTCAGGATGGGGTGACTCGACTGCCTACCCCCAGGTTCTGTTACCCAGAATCCCTAGTAAAGTTGAGAAATTTGAAAAAAAAAAACATTTTCCTCACATTTCTGTGGTGGAAAGTTCTGGAATCTGTGTGGATCAACAAATTTCCACCCACCCAGCGTTCCCCCAGGTCTCCTGAAAAAAATGCTACCTCACTTGCCTGGGTCTGCCTAGTGCCTGCGACAGGAAACAGCGCAAAACGCAACGTGGTCACAACTCAATTTTGCAGTGAAATTGTGCCCTTTTTGGGCAAAGAGACTACCTTTTGTTTTTGAACCCTAGCTCTGCCGGCACCTAGGGAAACCTAGCAAACCTATATATTTTTGAAAAGTAGACACCCAGGGGAATTCAGGATGGGGTCACTCGACTGCCTACCCCCAGGTTCTCTTACCCAGAATCCCTTGCAAAGCTAAGAAATTGGAAAAAAACGCATTTTCCTCACATTTCTGTGGTGGAAAGTTCCGGAATCTGCGTGGATCAACAAATTTCCACCCACCCAGCGTTCCCCCAGGTCTCCCGAGAAAAATGGTATCTCATTTGCGTGGGTAGGCATAGTGGCTGCGACAGGAAACAGTGCAAAACGCAACGTGGTCACAACTCAATTTTTCAGTGAAATTGTGCACTTTTTGGGCAAAGAGACTACCTTTTGTTTTTGAACCCTAGCTCTGCCGGCACCTAGGGAAACCTAGCAAACCTATATATTTTTAAAAAAGTAGACACCCAGGGGAATTCAGGATGGGGTCACTCGACTGCCTACCCCCAGGTTCTCTTACCCAGAATCCCTTGCAAAGCTAAGAAATTGGAAAAAAAACGCATTTTCCTCACATTTCTGTGGTGGAAAGTTCCGGAATCTGCGTTGATCAACAAATTTCTACCCACCCAGCGTTCCCCCAGGTCTCCCGAGAAAAAATGGTATCTCACTTGCGTGGGTAGGCATAGTGGCTGCGACAGGAAACAGTGCAAAACGCAACGTGGTCACAACTCAATTTTTCAGTGAAATTGTGCACTTTTTGGGCAAAGAGACTACCTTTTGTTTTTTAACCCTAGCTCTGCCGGCACCTAGGGAAACCTAGCAAACCTATATATTTTTGAGAATTAGACACCCAGGGGAATTCTGGATGGGGTCACTCGACTGCCTACCCCCAGGTTCTCTTACCCAGAATCCCTTGCAAAACTAAGAAATTGGAAAAAAAACGCATTTTCCTCTCATTTCTGTGGTGGAAAGTTCCGGAATCTGCGTGGATCAACAAATTTCCACCCACCCAGCGTTCCCCCAGGTCTCCCGAGAAAAATGGTATCTCATTTGCGTGGGTAGGCATAGTGGCTGCGACAGGAAACAGTGCAAAACGCAACGTGGTCACAACTCAATTTTTCAGTGAAATTGTGCACTTTTTGGGCAAAGAGACTACCTTTTGTTTTTGAACCCTAGCTCTGCCGGCATCTAGGGAAACCTAGCAAACTTATACATTTTTGAAAAGTAGACATCCAGGGGAATTCAGGATGGGGTGACTCGACTGCCTACCCCCAGGTTCTGTTACCCAGAATCCCTTGTAAAGTTGAGAAATTTGAAAAAAAAACAAATTTTCCTCACATTTCTGTGGTGGAAAGTTCTGGAATCTGTGTGGATCAACAAATTTCCACCCACCCAGCGTTCCTCCAGGTCTCCTGAAAAAAATGCTACCTCACTTGCCTGGGTCTGCCTAGTGCCTGCGACAGGAAACAGCGCAAAACGCAACGTGGTCACAACTCAATTTTGCAGTGAAATTGTGACCTTTTTGGGCAAAGAGACTACCTTTTGTTTTTGAACCCTAGCTCTGCCGGCACCTAGGGAAACCTAGCAAACTTATACATTTTTGAAAAGTAGACATCCAGGGGAATTCAGGATGGGGTGACTCGACTGCCTACCCCCAGGTTCTGTTACCCAGAATCCCTTGTAAAGTTGAGAAATTTGAAAAAAAAACAAATTTTCCTCACATTTCTGTGGTGGAAAGTTCTGGAATCTGTGTGGATCAACAAATTTCCACCCACCCAGCGTTCCTCCAGGTCTCCTGAAAAAAATGCTACCTCACTTGCCTGGGTCTGCCTAGTGCCTGCGACAGGAAACAGCGCAAAACGCAACGTGGTCACAACTCAATTTTGCAGTGAAATTGTGACCTTTTTGGGCAAAGAGACTACCTTTTGTTTTTGAACCCTAGCTCTGCCGGCACCTAGGGAAACCTAGCAAACCTATATATTTTTGAAAAGTAGACACCCAGGGGAATTCAGGATGGGGTCACTCGACTGCCTACCCCCAGGTTCCCTTACCCAGAATCCCTTGCAAAGCTAAGAAATTGGAAAAGAAAACGCATTTTCCTCACATTTCTGTGGTGGAAAGTTCCGGAATCTGCGTGGATCAACAAATTTCCACCCACCCAGCGTTCCTCCAGGTCTCCCGAGAAAAATGGTATCTCATTTCCGTGGGTAGGCATAGTGGCTGCGACAGGAAACAGTGCAAAACGCAACGTGGTCACAACTCAATTTTTCAGTGAAATTGTGCACTTTTTGGGCAAAGAGACTACCTTTTGTTTTTGAACCCTAGCTCTGCTGGCACCTAGGGAAACCTAGCAAACCTATATATTTTTGAAAAGTGGACACCCAGGGGAATTCAGGATGGGGTCACTCGACTGCCTACCCCAGGTTCTCTTACCCAGAATCCCTTGCAAAGCTAAGAAACTGGAAAAATAAACGCATTTTCCTCACATTTCTGTGGTGGAAAGTTCCGGAATCTGCGTGGATCAACAAATTTCCACCCACCCAGCGTTCCCCCAGGTCTCCCGAGAAAAATGGTATCTCATTTGCGTGGGTAGGCATAGTGGCTGCGACAGGAAACAGTGCAAAACGCAACGTGGTCACAACTCAATTTTTCAGTGAAATTGTGCACTTTTTGGGCAAAGAGACTACCTTTGGTTTTTGAACCCTAGCTCTGCCGGCACCTAGGGAAACCTAGCAAACCTATATATTTTTGAAAAGTAGACACCCAGGGGAATTCAGGATGGGGTCACTCGACTGCCTACCCCCAGGTTCTCTTACCCAGAATCCCTTGCAAAGCTAAGAAATTGGAAAAAAAAATGCATTTTCCTCACATTTCTGTGGTGGAAAGTTCCGGAATCTGCGTGGATCAACAAATTTCCACCCACCCAGCGTTCCCCCAGGTCTCCCGAGAAAAATGGTATCTCATTTGCGTGGGTAGGCATAGTGGCTGCGACAGGAAACAGTGCAAAACGCAACGTGGTCACAACTCAATTTTTCAGTGAAATTGTGCACTTTTTGGGCAAAGAGACTACCTTTTGTTTTTGAACCCTAGCTCTGCCGGCACCTAGGGAAACCTAGCAAACCTATATATTTTTGAGAAGTAGACACCCAGGGGAATTCTGGATGGGGTCACTCGACTGCCTACCCCCAGGTTCTCTTACCCAGAATCCCTTGCAAAGCTAAGAAATTGGAAAAAAAACGCATTTTCCTCACATTTCTGTGGTGGAAAGTTCCGGAATCTGCGTGGATCAACAAATTTCCACCCACCCAGCGTTCCCCCAGGTCTCCCGAGAAAAATGGTATCTCATTTGCGTGGGTAGGCATAGTGGCTGCGACAGGAAACAGTGCAAAACGCAACGTGGTCACAACTCAATTTTTCAGTGAAATTGTGCACTTTTTGGGCAAAGAGACTACCTTTTGTTTTTGAACCCTAGCTCTGCCGGCACCTAGGGAAACCTAGCAAACCTATATATTTTTGAAAAGTAGACACCCAGGGGAATTTAGGATGGGGTCACTCGACTGCCTACCCTCAGGTTCTCTTACCCAGAATCCCTTGCAAAGCTAAGAAATTGGAAAAAAAAACGCATTTTCCTCACATTTCTGTGGTGGAAAGTTCCGGAATCTGCGTGGATCAACAAATTTCCACCCACCCAGCGTTCCCCCAGGTCTCCCGAGAAAAATGGTATCTCATTTGCGTGGGTAGGCATAGTGGCTGCGACAGGAAACAGTGCAAAACGCAACGTGGTCACAACTCAATTTTTCAGTGAAATTGTGCACTTTTTGGGCAAAGAGACTACCTTTTGTTTTTGAACCCTAGCTCTGCCGGCACCTAGGGAAACCTAGCAAACCTATATATTTTTGAAAAGTAGACACCCAGGGGACCCAGCGTTCCCCCAGGTCTCCCGATAAAAATGGTACCTCACTTGCGTGGGTAGGCATAGTGGCTGCGAAAGGAAATGGTTCAAATTGTACGGTGGTGAATTTACAATACCAAATTGCAAAACAACCTTGATTTTTGGGGGGTGCACCTGAGTTTTTGGCCCGGGGCTCGGTGGTATTCTTTGGAGAGTACAAAACCCAAACAGTTCTGAAAAGTAGACCCCCGGGGGAATCCAGGGAGGTATGGCATGCGTGGGTCCCCGAACGTTTTCCTACCCAGAACACCTTGCAAACCTTAAAATTAGGTAAAATAAGCACTTTTTCAAACTATTGAATGTCAATCCCACCAGCTTTTGAAAGAGGGGTTACCTGGGTTTTTGGCCCCGTGCGAGACGGCCATGTAGGAAAACCTACCAAACCCACACATTTATGAAAAGTAGACACCCGGGGGCTTCCAAGGAGGTATGGCTTGCGTGGATCCTCCAACGTTCCTTTACCCAGAATCCCTTGCAAACCTCAATTTTTGCAGAAAAAGTCAGTTTTTTCACACTTTTTTTGTGTGGGAAAGCGTGGCGTCACTGGGCTCACACAAATTTCCTCCCACCCAGCGTTCCCCCAGGTCTCCCGATAAAAATGGTACCTCACTTGCGTGGGTAGGCATAGTGGCTGCGAAAGGAAATGGTTCAAATTGTACGGTGGTGAATTTACAATACCAAATTGCAAAACAACCTTGATTTTTGGGGGGGGGGGCACCTGAGTCTTTGGCCTGGAGCTCGGTGGTATTCTTTGGAAACTACCTAACCCAAACAGTTCTGTAAAGTAGACACCCGGGGGAGTCCAGGGAGGTATGGCATGCGTAAGTCCCCCAATGTTTTCCTACCCAGAACTCCTTGCAAACCTTAAAATTGGTTAAAAATATCACTTTTCCAAACTTTTTTGCATGGGATCTCCGTGCCGGCAAAAATGTCCTACCACCCAGCGTTCCCCTTGTTCTCCCGAGTAAAAGGATACCTCACTTGTGTGGGTGCCCCAAAGCAGAACAGTCCGAAAATGAATTTTGAAAAAGTAGTATTTGAGTTTTACAAATTAAGCCCTCCTGCCTTAGACACAGGCCTTTGGCCCACCCACACAAGTGAGGTATCATTTTACTCGGGAGAACAAGGGGAACGCTGGGTGGTAGGACATTTGTGCCGACACGGAGATCCCACGCAAAAAAGTATGGATAACTGTTTTTTTAACCTAAATTCATGGTTTGCAGGGATTTCTGGGTAGGAAAACATTGGGGGACCCACGCATGCCATACCTCCCTGGACTCCCCCGGGTGTCTAGTTTTCAGAACTGTTTGGGTTTGGTAGTTTCCAAAGATGCCCGCCGAGCCCCGGTCCAAAAACTCAATCCTACCCCCCAAAAAAGAAGGTAATGTTGCTATTGGTTATCGTAATTTCTCCACCGTACGATTTGGATCGTTTCCTGTTGCAGCCACTATGCCTACCCACGCAAGTGAGGTACCATTTTTATCGGGAGACCTGGGGGAACGCTGGGTGGGAGGAAATTTGTGTGAGCCCAGTGACGCCACGCTTTCCCACGCATAAAAAGTGTGAAAAAACTGATTTTTCCAGCAAAAATTGAGGTTTGCAAGGGATTCTGGGTAAAGGAACGCTGGAGGATCCACGCAAGCCATACCTCCTTGGAAGCCCCCGGGTGTCTACTTTTCAGAAATTTATGGGTTTGGTAGGTTTCCCTAGATGGCCATCTAGCACGGGGCCAAAAACCCAGGTAACCCCTCTTGCAAAAGCAGGCGGTATTGACATTCAATACAACCAGCTTTTGCAAGAGGGGTTACCTGGGTTTTTGGCCCCGTGCTAGACGGCCATCTAGGGAAACCTACCAAACCCATACATTTCTGAAAAGTAGACACCCGGGGGCTTCCAAGGAGGTATGGCTTGCGTGGATCCTCCAACGTTCCTTTACCCAGAATCCCTTGCAAACCTCAATTTTAGCTAAAAAAATATCGTTTTTTTCACACTTTTTTGCATGGGAAAGCGTGGCATCACTGGGCTCACACAAATTTCCTCCCACCCAGCGTTCCCCCAGGTCTCCCGGTAAAAATGGTACCTCACTTGCGTGGGTAGGCATAGTGGCAGCAACAGGAAACGGTCCAAATCGTACAGTGGAGAATTAAGTTTTCAATTTGAGAGCGTGTGATTCAAGGAAATTGTGACAGACAATTTCAAGTTTGCAGGAGATTCTGGATAAAAATCAACAATAGAATTCACCAGAAAGACATGACCATATACTTCCATGGTTTAACAATAATAACTAAATTTAGTAAGTTATTTATAGCTATAATGTTCACCGTAACAGAGTTACTCAAAAGTCAAACATTCAAGGCACGGCTAACTATTCCTGAAAGACACACGCATACAGGTTGGATTTGGCACGAGGGCGAGTGATGGTTCAGTACATAAAATTTTATTAACAAGATATTTCAAAAAATGAAATGCACTGTCAATAAATAAATGCATAAAAACCGAACCAGTGACTCGCAACTCGTGAGCTGTAAAGCCACGACAAGGCACCAACCATTTTACAGGCCATTCACGCGCCTTTCATACCTGATACAAACCAGACCATTGACACCATCCAGAAAGAACAGCAACACACTACAACAATCACAATAAGAGACAAGGTACACCCTACTTCAGAAAGAGATAAAAGACAAACATTACTGCACAGCCATCTAATCCGCAAGCACACACACATTCTGGTTGGATTTGGCACGAGGGTGAGTGATGATTCAGTACATACAATTGTATTCGCAAGTAATTTCAAAAAAATGAAATACACTGCGTATAATTGAAAGTATGATAAACTGAATCACTGACTCACAGCTCGTGAGCTGTAAAGCCACGTCAAGGCACCAACCTCTTTACAGGCCATTCATACACCTTTCGTACGTGTGACACATACAAAACCTTCACACCGCCAGCCGCGGACCCATCACATTTCAACACTCACACCAGCAGACAGCGCCATTCAAGGGCCCATCACTTTCACACGCCCACATTTCTGACACTGCAACTACACAAAATGATGGACTGCGTGGAGTGTCACTCAACTAGCAGTGTGAGTAGTGACCAACAGAAAGTAACTACTCACACACTGCCAGCCAAGCGCCAGTCCACCCACACCACCATCCAAGCACCAGACCATGCACACCGCCAGCCAAACCCCACTCAGCACACAACGACAGCCAAGCACAACTCCGTGCACAGACAGCCAAGTACCACTCCACACACACCACCAGCCAAGTACCACTCCACACACACCACCAGCCAAGCGCCACTCCACACACACCGCCAGCCAAGCACCACTCCATGCAAACAGCTAAGCACCACTCCACGCACACCATCCAGCCAAGTACCACTCCACACACACCACCAGCCATACACCAAACCACACACTCCACCAGCCAAACCCAACTCCATGCACAGACAGCCAAGCACCACTCCGCGCACACCACCAGCCAAGCACCACTCCACACACACCACCAGCCAAACACCACTCCATGCACAGACAGCCAAGTACCACTCCACGAACACCACCAACCAAGAGCCACTCCACACACACCGCCAGCCAAGCATCACTCCATGCAAACAGCTAAGCACCACTCCACGCACACCATCCAGCCAAGTACCACTCCACACACACCACCAGCCATACACCAATCCACACACTCCACCAGCCAAACCCAACTCCATGCACAGACAGCCAAGCACCACTCCACGCACACCACCAGCCAAGCACCACTCCACACACACCACCAGCCAAACACCACTCCATGCACAGACAGCCAAGTACCACTCCACGAACACCACCAACCAAGAGCCACTCCACACACACCGCCAGCCAAGCACCACTCCGTGCACCAACAGCCAAGTACCACTCCATGCACACCACCAGCCAAGCGCAACTCCACACACACCGCCAGCCAAGCACCAGCCGGCACACACCACAAACACATTGAGAATTCTTTTTTTAAAAAAAACACTAAACAAATGGAAATACCTACAAAACAGCTAACACAAATTCTTAAACTAAACACTTTGCACTAATGCCAATCCTTGAAACAAACTAAAAATTTCTTACAGAATGCAGACCAGGCAATTCAATTTAGAGCTCATTAAACTCCCAAAACTTCTTTTGCGTGTGGTACAATTTAAAACAAGCTGACAGACACAATGCAGGCTTAGAAGGACAGTCAGGACAGTATAAACGAGACTCCTACCGCACGCCTCTTCGCCAACAGACTCTGCATCTTCTAGTCGGAAAGTCTCTTGCGGGAGTGGAAGGAATAGATTCAGGAAAGTGGCGATCTTTCAATCTAGCCACTTCCTCCACCACTCCAAATCTAGGAACACTTGCCTGCTCCAAAAGTACAAGCCTGCCTATTATAGACTCCTGAAACTTAACTAAAGGCATCTTATTCTGAGGACAAGACTTCTGATACACAACAAAAGCATTAAAAATTGCCAAGTGGAACAGATGGATAGCCAACTTCTTGTACCAAACGTAAGCCTTTCGAAGAACAGCATAAGGTTCCAACCTCTGATCTACTCTGTCAACACCTCCCATGAACTTATTGTAATCTAAAATGCACACAGGTTTGCGCACTTCAGCACCCTGACCCCAAACAGGCACAGGTTCTGTTCTTTCATTGTGGATATTAGTAAGCATGTACACATCTCTCTTGTCTGAAAACTTCACAGCTAGAAGCTCCCCACATCGCAAAGCCATAGACTGTCCCCGCACAAGCCTTTTGCAAACAAGTTCCTTTGGGAAACCTTTACGGTTACTGCGCATTGTGCCACAAGCAACAGTGCCCACTTTGCCCAACTCCTTGAACAACCGCACACCAGTGTAGAAGTTATCTACATATAAATGATGGCCTTTGTAAAATAATCCTCTACCTAGTTCCCACACAATTTTCTCAGTCACTCCAAAAGTAGAAGGACAACCAGGAGGGTTAATGCTGGACTCCTTACCAGTGTACACCCTGAAATTGTAGACATATCCAGTCTCACTGTCACACAGCATATACAGTTTGATTCCATAGCGTGCCCTCTTACTAGGAATGTATTGCCTAAAAACCAAGCGGCCCTTGAACAACAGCAAAGACTCATCCACTGCAATTTCTTTACCAGGGACAAAGATCTCAGAAAAACGATCAACAAAGTGATCCAGGACAGGGCGAATTTTAAACAAACGGTCACAATCAGGGTGATCGCGTGACAACGCTAAACTATTATCAACAAAATGCAACATCCGAAGAAGAAGCGTATACCGATCACGACTTATGATTGCTGGAAATATAGCTGTTGCCATCAAGGGACTAGTGGACCAATATGAAGTAATTGATGGCTTCCTTAGCAAGCCCATCAAAAAAGTTAATCCCAAAAACTTTTTCAACTCTTCAACATTTGTGGGAGTCCACCGGATTGCTCTAGAATGGGGCTTAAGGCTGGCACTGTTGGCCCTCAAATATTGTTCTGCATACAAATTGGTTTGATCAACAATCTCTTGCAAAAACACATTGTCAAAAAACAACTCAAAAAAATGTATTGGCAGAAAATTCTCAGTATTCACTCTACACCCAGGAACACCAGTGAACTCTGGCAATGCCGGCTGCACCATGCCAGGGGGAACCCAGAGGCCATCCATATCAACGGGGGGAGCAGCCGCCCCAGCCTGCAGCACCGAAACATCTTGCTGCTGTTCACCAACGGGAGGCCTAACAGCCACAGATACTTCTGGCTGCACAACATCAACAGAAGACATAGCATCCCCAGAGGGCTCTTCCTGCACTACAACAACGGGAAGCCCAGCAGCCTGAGATGCTTCTTGCTGCACTACACCACCGGGAAACCAAGCAGACCCAGATGCCTCTTGCCCCTCTACACCAATGGGAAGCCTAACTGCCACAGATACTTCAGGCTGCACAACACCAACAGAAGACGTAGCATCCCCAGAGGGCTCTTCATGCACTACACCAACGGGAAGCCCAGCAGCCTGAGATGCTACTTGCTGCACTACACCACCGGGAAGCCTAACAGCCACAGATGCCTTTTGCTGCACTACACCAGCAGGAAGACGAAAAGCACCAGATGCCTCTTTGCGCACCACAGCAATGTGAAGCCTTTTGGGCGCAGGCTCCAGCCCACTTTCCTCTTGCCGACGTAAAAAGAAAGGAAACCTTGCGGCCCTAGGCAGCAGCACAGATGCCTCTTGGCCCACTACCGGCATCACAATGTCCTCCTCTAACATAGGCCCTTCATCAGCACTAGAAGAAGATTCATCTTCCGATGATGATACCATGCGAAGAGAAAACTCACTGCCTGAATCTTCTGCCCCCACCTGGGAGTCCAAATCGGAGTCAGACTCTGAACCATGGTCAGAGGAAGACTCAAAAAGCAAACCAAGAACCTGCTGAGCAGTAATCCTGCGACTAGCCATTATCCTTCAAAAGCAAGAAGACTGCACACACAAGTGAACAACAACCTACACTGTGCAAAGTAAGAAGTAAACAAGGTAAGGCTTTCACAAACAGATAAATACAATCCAAAACAATTTCACTCTAACCAAATATAGCTACACTCACCAGCACCTACTCTGTTGAGACACAGCAAAAAGAAATGATATCCCACTAGAAAAAAAAAAGAAATGACAGATTAGAAAACAAAGTGCACATCAAGCACTAATACTGAAAACAAAAAAAAACAGAGCCACACAAACTGGTAGAAGTACAACCTTTTTCAAAAAGACAAACATCAAGGGAAAGTAGTACAAAATACATTCACTTACCAAGCACAAGCAACTACACAAGCTGCAAACAGACACGCAACCTACAACAATCCAAACAGCAAAAGCCTGAAACAAGACAAAAATAGAGAAGAAAAAAAAATAACTACCACATTTCACAAACAATATAACAATTCAAAAAACAACACACAAACTTGCCCCCCAAATTTAAATTCGGCAAGATGGGCCACCAAATATTGCTTAGACCAATTGGGATTAGATGAGGTTTAACATCAAGACACTGGTTAATTTTTTGAATTTTTTTTACTGCCAGACCCCTTTGGTGCCAGTCAGTCTTTTGCTCCTAACAGTACCCCCATCACACAGGGGCAGTAAGGACATTCATATACCTTTTGTACGTGTGACACATACAAAACATTTACACCGCCAGCGCCATTCAAGGGCCCATCACTTTCACACGCCCACATATCTGACACAGCAACTATAGAAAAAGATGGACTGCGTAGAGTGTCACTCAACTAGCAATGTGTGTAGTGACCAACAGAAAGTAACTACTCACACACCACCAGCCAAGCGCCACTCCACGCATACCGCCAGCCAAGCACCACTCAGTGCACAGACAGCAAAGTAGCACTCCACGCACACCACCAGCCAAGCGCCACTCCACACACACCGCCAGCCAAGCAGCACTCCGTGCACAGACAGCAAATGACCACTCCACACACACCACCAGCCAAGCGCCACTCCACACACACCGCCAGCCAAGCACCACTGCGTGCATAGATAGCCAAGTACCCCTCCACGCACACTGCCAGCCAAACACCACTCAGCGCACACCGACAGCCAAGTACCACTCCACACACACCGCCAGCCAAGCACCACTCCACGCACACTGCAAGCCAAGCGCCACTCACCGCCAGCCAAACACCGCTCCACGCACACCATCCAGCCAAGTACCACTCCACACACACCGCCAGCCAAACACCACTCCACACACACCACCAGCCAAACACCCCTCCGTGCACAGACAACCAAGTACCACTCCACACACACCACCAGCCAAGCGCCACTCCACACACACCGCCAGCCAAGCAGCACTCCGTGCACAGACAGCAAAGTAGCACTCCTCGCACACCACCAGCCTTGCGCCACTCCACACACACCGTCAGCCAAGCACCACTCCGTGCACAGACAGCAAAGTATCACTCCATGCACACCACCAGCCAAGCGCCACTCCACACACACCGCCAGCCAAGCAGCACTCCATGCACAGACAGCAAATGACCACTCCACAAACACCACCAGCCAAGCGCCACTCCACACACACCGCCAGCCAAGCACCACTGCGTGCATAGATAGTCAAGTACCCCTCCACGCACACTGCCAGCCAAACACCACTCAGCGCACACCGACAGCCAAGTACCACTCCACACACACCGCCAGCCAAGCACCACTCCACGCACACCGCAAGCCAAGCGCCACTCACCGCCAGCCAAACACCGCTCCACGCACACCATCCAGCCAAGTACCACTCCACACACACCGCCAGCCAAACACCACTCCACACACACCACCAGCCAAACACCACTCCGTGCACAGACAGCCAAGTACCACTCCACACACACTGCCAGCCAAGCACCACTCTGTGCATAGATAGCCAAGTACCCCTCCACGCACACCGCCAGCCAAACACCACTCAGCGCACACCGACAGCCAAGTACCACTCCACACACACCGCCAGCCAAGCACCACTCCACGCATACCGCAAGCCAAGCGCCACTCACCGCCAGCCAAACACCGCTCCACGCACACCATCCAGCCAAGTACCACTCCACACACACCGCCAGCCAAACACCACTCCACACACACCACCAGCCAAACACCACTCCGTGCACAGACAACCAAGTAGCACTCCTCGCACACCACCAGCCTTGCGCCACTCCACACACACCGTCAGCCAAGCACCACTCCGTGCACAGACAGCAAAGTATCACTCCACGCACACCACCAGCCAAGCGCCACTCCACACACACCG
The DNA here is from genome assembly GCF_964263255.1 of Lissotriton vulgaris. Classification (NCBI taxonomy): domain Eukaryota; kingdom Metazoa; phylum Chordata; class Amphibia; order Caudata; family Salamandridae; genus Lissotriton; species Lissotriton vulgaris. The sequence goes on along the minus strand of NC_141689.1, from coordinate 264,993,804 downwards.
CCAGCCAAGCAGCACTCCATGCAAAGACAGCAAATGACCACTCCACACACACCACCAGCCAAGCGCCACTCCACACACACCGCCAGCCAAGCACCACTCCGTGCATAGATAGCCAAGTACCACTCCACGCACACCGCCAGCCAAACACCACTCAGCGCACACCGACAGCCAAGTACCACTCCACACACACCGCCAGCCAAGCACCACTCCACGCACACCGCAAGCCAAGCGCCACTCACCACCAGCCAAACACCGCTCCACGCACACATCCAGCCAAGTACCACTCCACACACACCGCCAGCCAAACACCACTCCACACACACCACCAGCCAAACACCACTCCGTGCACAGACAGCCAAGTACCACTGCACGCACACCGCCAGCCAAGCACCACTCCACGCACACCGCAAGCCAAGCGCCACACACCACCAGCCAAACACCACTCCGTGCACAGACAGCCAAGTACCACTCCACACACACTGCCAGCCAAGCACCACTCTGTGCATAGATAGCCAAGTACCCCTCCACGCACACCGCCAGCCAAACACCACTCAGCGCACACCGACAGCCAAGTACCACTCCACACACACCGCCAGCCAAGCACCACTCCACGCACACCGCAAGCCAAACGCCACTCACCACCAGCCAAACACCGCTCCACGCACACATCCAGCCAAGTACCACTCCACACACACCACCAGCCAAACACCACTCCACACACACCACCAGCCAAACACCACTCCGTGCACAGACAGCCAAGTACCACTGCACGCACATCCAGCCAAGCGCCACTCCACACGCACCGCCAGCCAAACACCACTCCACGCACACTGCAAGCCAAGCGCCACTCCGCACACACCGCCAGCCAAGCACTACTCCTTGCCCAAGGGGTCGCTACCTAAAAACAAAATTTTAATTCCCTGGTGCTAGTGGGCATTTTCTGCCCCCCACCCCCTGGGGGCAAAACGGCAAAAAAAATGGGCCGATTTGCCCCCAGGGTGGACAGAAAAACAAAAAAACCATCATGGCCACCTGGAAGCGACCCTTACCCAAGGGGTCGCTTCCCAAAACAAAAACATTGCCCCAACAAAAAACCCTGGTGCTAGTGGGAAATTTCTGCCCCCCCTGGGGGCAAAACGGCCGAAAAACAGGCCGATTTGCCCCAGAGGGGGCAGAAAAACTAAAAGTTAAATATGAGGCCACCTGGAAGTGACCCTTGCCCAAGGGGTCGCTTCCTAAAAGCTAAAAACAAAATCCCTGGTGCTAGTGGGCATTTTATGTCCCCCCTGGTGGCAAAACGGCAAAAAAAACGGGCCGATTTGCCCCCAGGGGGACACAGAAAAACGTAAACAAAAGCCATCGCCGCCATCTTGGCTTCACAAAACAACCCTGGTGCTAGTGGGAAATTTCTGCCCCCCCTGGGGGCAAAACGGCCGAAAAAACGGGCCGATTTGCCCCCAGGGGGGGCAGAAATTTGAAAATTATTTGGCTGCCCACCTGGAAGCGACCCTTGCCCAAGGGGTCGCTTCCGAAAAGCTAAATAAACAATCCCTGGTGCTAGTGGGGGCATTTCCGCCGCACAATCGCGACGCTGTGCGCGATCGTGAGGCAGAAATGCCCTGCAAAGAGACATCAGGGGAAAGGAAAATCTCTTTCCTCTCCCCTGATGCCTCTTCGCTGCCCCAAACCCTCGCCGGAGTCCAAAAACCTACCTTGCTGCACGGCGCTCAGGAAGCAAATGGCTTCCCGAGCGCAGGGAATCCCTAATGATGTCAGCGCGCGCTGTGCACGCTGACGTCATCAGGGATTTCCCACGGGGGGGTGGGGGGGGGGGGGCGGCAGCGGAAGCTCTTCCGCTGCCGCCCCCAGCAACACAACCAAGATCGCAGACCCTCGGGGGGAGCGCCAGCGCTTCCCCCGATGGTGGGGCTGATGACGAGCTGGCCTTGTCATCCGCGCACGGCAGGTAAGCGCCATGACGAGCCCAGCTCGTCATTAGCCTCGAAGGGGTTAACCAGTAATGAGTCCTTTTTGCCACTGTGCGGCCACCTCCAGAGATCCTAACAGTAATCTTAGCGCCAAGACGCCCAAGGGCATACGTATGCGCTTTATAAATTTCAATAATAAATAAATAAATAAATTGTTAGAGAGTAGTGGCTTGTTTTTTTTGGGCAGGAATCCAGCTGACAAGCGTTTTTTTTCCGTCTGCATCTGCCTCCATCACTGTCAGAGAGTGGGTTATTACTTGCGAATGATAAGAGTCACTCAAATATAATAAGTTCATTACTAGGAAACAAGCCCTTCCATCGTAGCTCTTGACTCTCTCAGGACCGAGAAGGAGAGTGGTCCAAAGCCTACTCAGGGGAGGAGTGTGGGCTAGTGCTTTAGTTTACTGGTATACAACAAACAACACCCACTAAATCATTGAACAACTTTTTCTTATAAAAAGAGAAAGTACTTTATTATAGGTCATGTGCAAGCTCACCCACTCAGTCCAGCAGCTCAGTGCTTGTGTGCCAGTGAGAGCACTTGCCCTCACCCTCTCAACAATTCCGCTCAGACTAGCAGCACCCTCGCTCAGCCTCTGTTCCTGATAGTGCTAGAGTTCTGGCTAATCAGCCTTCTTTATGTATAGTAAATTTGCTGATATAGTTTTGCATAGTTTTGATTAGTCTTGTGGCCAATATTGCTGTTGTATAGTATATGTTTATGTGCCCATTACTGCTGTTCTCCACTGCTGCTTTTTCCTGCCGTTTCCCTGCCCTGTTCCCCCCTCCCCCTTCCCCGCCATCCAGCACCCGATCCAGGACCTACTTGATGGAGGACACGGTGTGACCCCATATGAGCAGATCCTGTGCAAGATCCCCCGCTCATTTCAGCAGCTCAGTGCTCGTGTGGCACTAAGAACATTCACACTCACCCTCTACTGCACACCTCTGCCTGCCTCATTCCTGCTCAGACTGGCAGTGCCCTCACTCAGCCTCAGTTCCAGCTATGGCTAGAGCCCTGCCCTGGTTAGTCAGCATTTGTTATGTATAGCGATCTTGCTGAATTTGTGCCCACTGTAATTTTATTTAGTCATGTGCCCATTATTGTTGCTGTGTAGTTTGTGTTTGTGTGCAAATTACTGCTGTTCTCCGCTGCTGCCTTTCCTGCTGTTTCCCTGCCCTGCTCCTGCCTCCTGCCTCCTGCTTCCCGCCACCCAGAGCCCCGCCCAGGACCTACCTAATGGAGGCCATAGCACAACAGCGCAGCAGATACTCTTAGTGAGCATGTCAAAGGTATGCCAAAGGCTAGCCCGTCTGCCCCATACACATCTGGACCGCACCCAGTGCTAAAACCCCTGGCTCTCCAGCCACCTATTGCTATACTGCTGAGGACCTCATGACCCTAATGCCCAGACACTGTAACTTTCTGCAGCACACCTAGAAAGAGGAAAATGCCTCAGGGTGTTGTTTATGTGCAGGACGGTCTCTCTTCCTGCACAGAAATAATCCTGCTTATAACAAAGACATCCTTGCACCATGGAGCAAGGGTGCCTGCATTGGGTGCTAGGCAGCACATTGTATGCCAGCATTGAGAAAACACAGCAATGTACCTTATTATGTCAGATATGGTGCATCCCAGCCCTTTTACTGTCATGGAGCGCAGTGCACAAGGTGGCTTGCTGTGTTACGCTGAGTGACTTGGTAAATATGCACCTTGGTTCCCGATGCTGGAACTTTGGATCTGTAGCTTGGATGCTCGTTACCCCTGGATTTTTACTTGACTTCAAGAGGACATCAGCATCTACGCAGGGCTTAATTTGAACAGGTGGTTTTGGGTGGTTGGCTCCGGCACTTAATTTTCAGCACCAGCTCTAGTCACATGGTAGCACTGTGTGTAAGAATTTGAGATGCGTACAACGGTTTTTATTAAGTCAATATACATTAGAAATTAATATTATCTGTCGCTCACACCATTATTACAGCTTTGGGTGACCCAGATAGTTTAATTTGTCACACTTGTAGCAGTGCGATGGTTAGTACCTCTGTTGGTTCTGCCATTGGCAGTGCTGGGCAGGGGCATTGATGGTGCAGGTAACAGTGGTCTCCTGAGAAAGGTCCTGGCACTTACTTTTACAAATTAAGCACCGTGTACATGTATCCTTGTAGTTTGACAGAACAACTAAACTGCCAGTGAGTCATCCACGCACATGTGAATGTTAGTGAAACCATAGCAAGGAGAGCAGCAGAACACAAACCAATGAAATTCAAATATGCTCACACACCAGCCACCTCCCGTATAGGGCGTGCCACCGGGCGGTGACGTGGGGCGGGAGGTTGTAAAATGCGGCAAACGGACAATTTCAGGTAAGTAAAGAAAAAATAAATAAAAGGAATTTCATTGCGGGCGCTGCATCGCCAAATGTTAAAATATTGGCATTATTTTACCCTTTGTGTCCTTTCCCTCCCCCTGGCATCAGCGCGCTACGTTTCATTTTTCGAGGCGCTGGAATCACGCACCGTGTGTGCCCGGATTCCTCGCCTTCAAAGATCTTTAAAATCTTTTCTGCATTTGGCAGATTACTTGCCCTGCACGCACGTACTGGCCGAGTTAGGGCCGGCACTACTGAGGGACTGGGACGAGTATTCAGTGGCGGCCATCTTTGTGAGGGCTCTCATACTTTGCCCCTCAGGCGCCATATAAAAATATACAGCGATGGCTCCGCGCAGCGGACGCTTACAGCGCCGGTTGCGCGCCGGAGTCAAGCCAGAGTCCTGCCCGTCTGCGCCCGTCCGCGACCAGACGGGGCTAAGGGCAGGACTCCCTGACCCAGCCAATGGTGAGTCTCTGCAAAATAAGTCCGCCCATCATTTATGCTACACTAAATCGGAGTTGCTGTCACTTAATCAGGAATCTGGCCTCAGATGTTTTCATACATTCCCGGCAACTTCACTGCCCCCCTACTGTAAAATATGCAACTCCACACTTTCATTGGTCAGAGAAGAGATTAAGGAAATAGACAAATTAAAGTTGCTATTACTGAATTGCAGGTCCATGAGGAAACATAAAGTCGAGATTTACGACTTACTGCAAAATAGGCAAACGGATGCCCTGTTTCTTACCGAAACATGGTTGGATGATTCATCCTCCCCGGAAGTTCTTGAAGCTATCCCCCCGGGGTATAGTCTACTAAGATTAGACAGACAAAAGCAACGTGGTGGGGGATTAGCTATAATCTACAAACAAGAACTAGACTGTGTACTTACTAAAGCTACCATACCTAATACTGAGTGCGGCATGTTCACCCTTAAAATACACCCCAAAAATACGGTTAACGGACTACTAATATATCGCCCCCCAGGCAGTGCAGCCAACTTCGCAAACCAACTCCTGGACCTAGTACATCAACCTGCTATCAGACACACAAAATTCCTGGTCTTGGGAGATCTCAATCTCCATTGTGAAGATAAAGAATGTAATGAGGCACAAACTGTGATAACAGCACTTAACTCTGTCGGGCTCAGGCTATTATCCACTGCTTCCACACATCAGATGGGCCATACACTGGACCCCATTTTCTCTAACTGGGAAGGTGCCGTGGTCTTACTCCCAATCCAGATAGTCTGGTCAGACCACTGTATTGTCCCGTTCGAAATAGATCATACCTCCCCGCCTATTAAATCTAATAAAGCTTTACCTATTAAGCGCAGGGTTTGGAAGAAATTCTCTTATGAACTATTCGAGCGCGCCTTACTTAACCATCCCATGCCCCAATGCAACACACTTCAGGAAACATGGAACAGTTATGAAAATTGGATGGCCATGGCCCTGGATGAAGTAGCTCCATGGGTGTCTAAACCCCCGACTAGGCATGCCAAAACAGCTTCATGGTTCTCTGAAAAACTTAGATTGGCAAAAGCCAAATGCAAAACGTTAGAGCGGAGGTGGAGATTGAATTATGCCCCTGAACTCAAAGCAGAATATAAAATAGAGATAAAGAAATATCACAAGCTTCTAAGGTCAGAAAAGGGCATCTACTTCAAAAATAGAATTATATCAGCAGACAACCCCACCAAAGAACTTTTTGGTATCTATAGAGAACTCACGACCCCATCCAGGCTTGAGGCTCAAGACGTATACTCTAATGAATTATGCGATCTTGTAGCCGATTATTTTGTGGACAAAGTGGACAAAATTCATGATACCTTCACAGCTAGTAACAATCTGCCAACCAGTTTTGGGACTAATGTAGCTATCTCCACACAAAAACCGCGGCTATCATGCTTTACAACGCCAGAAAGAAACGAACTTCTAGGTATTGTTAAAAGCATACAATCCGGATCTCCATCTGACTCATGCCCAGTGGCGCGGTGTAAGGGTGTTATGGAAAGCTTGCTAATCGACCATATTAGCCACATGATCACTCTGTCTTTTCAAGAGTGTCATGTACTGGAAGCATGGAAGACTGCCCAGGTTATCCCCCTAAAGAAAAAACCTAACATCCCCATTTCACAATTGCAAAACCTTCGCCCCATATCCCTTCTTCCCTTCTGTGCAAAGATTGTGGAGAAAATTGCTAATAGACAGCTCATGAAACATCTAGAAGAAGAAACCTATCTCCACTCATCCCAATCTGGTTTTAGAACCGGCTACTCGACGGAGTCAGCCGTCCTATACTCCACTGAGCGCATAAGGCAGATAGCGGATGAAGGCGAGACAGCAGCATTAGTTTTATTAGATCTGAGTGCAGCGTTTGATACCGTGCTGCACTCCACGCTGCTGTCTCGCCTGATGGAGATGGGGGTGACGGGGTCAGCGCTAGCATGGCTGAAGTCCTATCTAGCTGATAGAAGCTTTCAGCTACATTGTCCTCCCTTCAGATCATCCCCACGCAAGGTAAGCCATGGGGTTCCTCAGGGCTCAAGTTTGAGCCCCACCTTGTTTAACATCTACATGGAACCCCTGGCTCGCGTGGTGGAGGCGTTTGGGGTGGACATTGTTAGCTACGCCGATGACACCCAGTTGGTGTTTAAACTCACACCCGACTGTAGTCAAGATGCCATCAACTTCTCGAACTGTATGTCAGCAGTGGCAGTATGGATGAACGACAACTGCCTGCGCCTTAATGGCGAAAAGACAGAGTTGTTGGTGGTCGGGAGAGCAACATCCTCATGGTCAAGGCTTTGGTGGCCCAGTGAACTTGGGGACCCCCCCATTCCGAGGGAGTCGGTACGTAACCTTGGTGTTATGTTAGACACCGACCTCTCGTATAAGACACATGTTAATAAAATCACAGGGAGATGTTTTGGTCTACTCAAGGTTCTGCGTAAGGTCTTAGACCTCATACCTGCAGTAGCCAGAAAAACCATTGTTCACGCCTTGGTGACTCCTCACCTTGATTACGGCAACGCCATGCTGTTAGGACTAAGCCAAAAAGCACTTCATCAACTTCAATGCGTGCAAAATGCTGCTGCACGTTTAGTGCTTGGTCTTCCGCGCAGAGCATCAGGAAAGTCTGCATTGGCTAAACTCCACTGGCTCCCCGTCAGGGAGCGTATTAAATTTAAAGCCCTTTGCTATGCACATCGCATAGCCCAGAACAAAGGTCCGGAATATCTCAATAACCTCCTGACCATACATCGCCCTACTCGTAATTTAAGATCTTCTGGTGCGATGTTGTTTAAAACTCCCCGTATTTGTAGGGCCAGAATGGGTGGACGCTCATTTAGAAGTTTAGCCCCCAAATACTGGAATGCTCTACCACTGAATTTGAGGATGGAGCCATCTGAAACAGGATTCCGGAGGAAATTAAAAACATTCCTTTTCCCCACCTCATAATCCCGTTCTCTCAGGTCCTCTGTTGAATTTTTTCAGTGATTAGCGCGGGGACACACTGTTCTATGTGTAGCCAGGCGCTCTATAAATGTTTTATTATTATTATTATTATTAAATGTGATGCAGCGCGCGCAACAAAATGTGTTTTCTTTTTTTTTGTTACTTACCTGTAAGGTGTGTTGCGTGTTGCTTGGATTTCTTACCATCATTACTGTAGATAGCATCAGTATGCCACCTTTAACCTCTGTTGCAGGTAACAGCAATGGTGCAGAGTGGCGCTGCAAGCAATTTAGCAGGACCGCACTGCTTCATTTAAAAATGCACAGTCTTTACAAGACTATGGTGCACCATGGTTTTTCCCGCGTGTTGGTGCCTACAAAAGGCTGCCCTGCGCCAGCACAGACATTTTTTAACATCTCATGCAACGGTGCCTGAGTTGCAGGATATCTTGCACCCTGGTTCAAGGGTGCCTAGTGTCAGGGATGATTCTCTGCAACTCAGGCACCCTTGCTCAATGGTGCAAAGCTGTCTGTTTTGCAGGGATGATTGTTTATGTGCAGGTAGGCACACCTTCCTGCACATAAATAGTCATTAAAGGTGATTTGCTACTTCTATGTGTGCTGCAGGACGCAGCACACATAAAGAAAAGAGCAGGAAGGAGGAGATATAAATGTATTTCTCCTCGTTGCGCTAATCAAACGCCTGCTTCTCGGTAGAGTGCATTTTTTGGTGCTGCCACAGAATAACACATTTTTGTAAATCTGGGGCAGCGTCAAAAAGCAATGGGTGTTGCGGCGGAATGCCCACAACAATACCGATTGCATGCCCCCTTCACGCAGATACCTGCATGTAAGGGGACAATATTTACAAAGCGCTTTTAAGCCATGGGAGCAGGGCATTACCCAAACAGTGAGGTTCCGGTGGTACAATGTCCTCGTGAATATATCTCTTGGTTCTGCACATTTTGTGCAAGGAAGACAATTGTCTTTCCCTGAGTCACGAGTTATTACAAAGGTTGCACAACTTGGACCCCTGCGTGTACTTGTTTACTTATTTAGATCGTTTTAATCGTCTACAGCACAGTATATACATGATTTATAGACAAGGCTGCACAATTTAAACATGGGTAAAATTCTTACAAAGCACAACACTGGCAGAAAAAATCTTCACAGCGCAATTTCTTTAACTGGCATCTGTTGTTAAAGAAATTATGACAATACTTAAGAGTACTGATGTGCTTTTATATTTGTACCGCTGCTTTGTGCATAAAAGATGTGGCACTTCACTCATGTGCATGGTGGTTGGGCAGGTATTCATGTAATGGCGTACGGTAAATACTGCTGTTGGTTTGGCAACTGGTGCTTGCTTATCGATTGGAATTTTGCTCGAGGCACGTTTGTGTAACGATGGTAAAGACACAGATGCAGCTATTACATTTGTCTGTTTTATTTGAGCTGCAGTTTTGTATGACTTCTGATTTGCTTGCTTGAACTTTTTCCATACTTTAGTTTTAAGGCCAAATTACAAAAAAATCAGTGCATGCAAAAATGGTAATTTACGGAATTGAAGCAATGTACATGGTTTGATAACGTCAGATGTGTAGGCGTGGTCGAAGCAGAATACAACCTTTTGAAGGAATGTGTGCAATGCAAAATTGCGTGATGCTAATGTTAATACAATTTAAAAATTCCCAGGAAGATCACATAATTGGAGGAGGAAGAAGAAAGGGGGCTCAGGTGGAACTGGTGTAAGTGACGTAAAAGCCTAGACAAAGCCAAAGAAAGAAAAGATGTTGAAAGATCCAATGTTAGGAAAATATAGTTTTTCTGTAAGGAGTTTCACTTCGTACTTACATGGTTATTATATAAGAACTAAGATTCACCAATCAAAGATGTTTCCATCTACCCGGTTGCATATATTTGTAATGAATGTGTAGTATTTAGTAGTGCATGCTTAATAAAGTGCTTTCTATAACAAACAGTGACTGGACAATAATGTATTGAGTGTTGTTGAAGTGGACCATCCAATTGGGTGCCTAGCCCACAGCACCTCCTCCGAGTAGGCCTTGGACTCAAGGGCTAGATTTTGGTTCTTGATTCCCAGTAAATGGAAGGTTGTAGACGGATTACTTGTAACAAGTCAAATATTCCTTGGTGTACTTCAGAGATGGACTCTTTGACACAACATAAATCAAAGGGCTGGTGTAGATGAGCGCCACTTCTGGCTGGCCCCTAATATAAACTCATTTGTGTTGATTAAGACATCTTGTCTCACAGGGGTCAATAGAATATACAACATGTGTGGTGCCTTTATTTTCTTATCCTTGTCCATGTCACAGGCTTCCAGTGCGGGTGGTGTAAACTTGATTGCTTGTACTGTTTTGGATTACGTCAATGACCCTTGACATGTTGGTAATATGGCTGTTGAGCAGCTAACTTTGGCAAAATGGTTGAATTTCCTGTAGGATGAATATTTCTTGCTCTGTGCAAGGCTCATTTCAGTCTAATGAAACAATGTAATAACAGTATTTCACATTAACCAAAAAATTAAAAATAAACATTTATAAACATTCTAACAACATTATAACCATTTTATATAACAAAAATACACTATAAACACCCTCCAAAAATATAAATTTCAATACATTAAATCATGATTAAGCTAAAATGTATTGCACAATCTAATAAAATATAAACATTAATAAAAAATAAATTACAATTTATAAATAAATAATACATCTAAAATAACATTAAAAAGCAGAAATATGTATGTATCATTATAAAATAAACCCCAAATAGCATCCACCATTAAAGGCAACAACTGTAACTAAAAGAAAACTAAACAAACACTAACCAATAAAAACAACTGCAAAGAAAAATAACCAACAAAACCAATAAATGTTGCAAGACAAAAATACACTGCTGGATTTACTACAAAAAATCTGAAACAGAAGTAGAAAAATACATACAAAGAGTAAGTAAGTGTTATTGGAAGGTTTCTACAAAATACAATGTTATTATTAAATCGTGAGAGCACAACCCCTCCTCAAATGTCACTAATATTGAAGTATGGCTTGTACTACAAGATTTAAGAGAGGCAAACTCTAGTTTCCAAGACTCAACTATGAAAATACTAAAAGATATAGGGCTGCTTTATATGTTGGCAAAGAACGAACTCTGTTGCAATGGCGATGTAGTTACCTCCTTACCAACATAGAGGTTTGCCAGCCTGATTTTGCCTGTTAAGTGAAAACAAAAAACTATCTCCCTATAGACTACAATCGGATTTGACATACACATGGTTAAAACATGTTTTAAACATGTTTAAAGATGTTATAAAAGTGTAAATCATGCCCATAACGCTAAATGAAAGTATGACAGTGGTATGTAAAGTATACAGTAGATATAGGTATAAAAACAAGCAATTAAATAATATAGTGACATTTGTATTATACATTTAGTTAAATATAGAAAGGATGTTTTAAAATAGGTTTAAAAAACATGTATATTTAAAAATATAAATGTACCATACTTGAAAAAATAATGCAAAAAAGCAATGTTCTAAAAGAATATTTGACTTTTATTTTATTCGTAAAAGTATTAACATGTTGTTAAAATGGTAATGAAAGATATTTTTGATGCATAAATGTATTTAACATATATACATATACATTGAATAAATGTTGAAAAAAAATAAAACAATATCATTAGTAAAGTATGTAAAAACAAATTTAAAACCCACTCTAATCTAAACCATTTAGGTGAAGGTGTTTGGGTACTAATGGGGCGACATTTATTATTCACACTCCAATATAAGCCATTTAGGGGATATGTTGGACACTAAATTGGTAAGATTTCCTGTTACCACTCCATTCAAAACTATTAAGCGGATGGTTTTGGACACTAATGAGATTGCCACTTAGGGGAATGAATTGGACATTAAAAGGGTAACATCTACTATTCCACTTTATTGTAAGCAATTTAGGGGAAAACATCGGACACTGAAGGGGTGACATTTGTTATTCCCACTCCAATCCAATCCATTTTGTGAAAATGTTAGATACTAAAATAATGTCATTTACAATTTACACTCCATTCTAATCCATTTTGGAGAAGGCGTTTAAAAGTAAAGTGGTGGCATTTACTTTAAAAACTCCTACCTAATAAATCTTTTAAGTATAATATAAAAAAATGTAAGCATATAAATTAAGACAAGTAAATAGATGTGCTAAAATATTCAAAATGTTGTGACCAAATATTATGACTACTACATAACATATTAACATATACTAATAAAATGACAAAACAACAAACAATAATAATACATTATTTATTTAACAAATATGAATTATAATACCTATATATTACATAGTTATTCTGAATTACACACATACATTTATGCATTTAATACATTCCCATAAAATCATAATACAACTACATTCAATTGTAATTTTTTTTAAATGCTTACAGTTGCAACAAAATTAATGAAATAGTATACCAACAAGTATAACACTGTACAATTGTTGAATAAATTAGGCATAAAAATAATTATGTACAATATAATTGCACACAAAATCAATACTGTAATCATATAAAATTAATTTAAAATACATATTTATTACATCAAATTTATATTTGCAAGTCTAGAACTATGTAAGCAATGTCAATGATGATTAATAAAAGATTAGATTACTATTTATTGCTACAACTTAAACATAGTATTTTATTTCAGCATTGCAATTTTATATAAATTAAAAACTAATAAAATTATAAATGACTAAATAAATACATTAAATTAAAATACTATTTTCTAAAACAAAAATGCATATAATGAATACTAAACTATGAAATACATTTATTAATATGTAAAACAATAAATACAATACAAAATTAAAAATAACTTTCAAAAATATTAAATATTTAATATATAAATATAATTTATAAAACTTACAACAATTAATTAAATATTACAAGTATAGTGCAAATTCATGTAACAACTACAATTAGCAGTATTTATAATAAATACATTTAAAACATTTCCAATAAAATTTTCATTTCTGTAATAATGAAAAATAATATTTAAATGCATTAAAGTTGACTATAAAACCTAAATTTACAAACAAATTGTAATTCAATTATTTTCTTTTCACTTCTGAAACTTCTCAAGTCCAGTAGTGGTCTGATTTCAGGTTCTGAAGGTGTCACATGTATACCTAGTTCAAGCTTGTGGGTGGGGAAGAAGACCCTTTTGTCAGCTCTTCCCTTTTACTTGGGTTTAGCCCTAGTTTGTCTAATGAAACAAAGATCATACAGGCCCTGATGTGAGCTACATCTACCAGTGACAGGGTAGTCCAGCAATGCCTGTTCACTGCCTATTGGGGATTATCTAGAGTCTCACCTGGAGAAGATCAGGCACACCTGAGTGCCATACTGACCATATGTTCTATGGCAGCTCTACAAAGGAGTCAAATGACCTTGAGCCTGAAAAAATGGTTCAGGTACCTGCAAAAAGAGTAAGGGCAAGGGGAATGGGAAACCCACTATAGAAGTTCCCCAGGGCTTGTAGGAGGCTAATCCCAAGGTGCAGGGGGAGTGCTCTACTAAGGCGGCAGGCTGAGGCCCAGGCACCTTTGATGATAACCTCATTTATTGGGAGAATGACTTGCACTAGGGGGCATGCTGGACTTAGGAATAGTATTAGTTACTATTCCGACTCCAGTTTGCGCAACAGTAGGGAAGGTGTTGGAATTTATTTCCAATACCTGAGCACCCTAAGTGCAAGGTGTTGTAATGACTTGCGATGTAAATGCATCAATTACTTACAAGACAGTCATTGTAAGGACTGCAATATAATGGTAGCGCGATGTAATAACAGCATTGTAAATGCTGTTTCCTTTTGTTGGCTTTCTTTCAAAGGCAGGCAGACTCTCATAATAGGTCCTCTTCATGAAGGTAAATTTACATATGTAGATTTACTCATGTGTATATTTGATCCTACACTCTAGGTATAAGTCTATAGTGTTTTTGCTGTTCACCATTTTCAAGTGCAGATTTCATCAAATTGTGGACTTAATTTTCTCCACCAGTGGCGGCTGATGCATATTAACAGTGGTGAGCAGGGGTGAGGAGCAGGGGAGGGAAAACTTACCTGATGCTGCTGCTTCTGTCTTGCACCTCAGAACTTCTCTCCTTCGTGGTCCCAGCAGACACTGGGACTCCCTGTGCAATACCCATACTCCTCTCATGTTACGAGAGTAGCCCGGGGATTCGCCTGAGTGGGCTGGTTTGATGTTCCACTCAGGCACAGGGAGTCTGTGCTGTTTCTCCACCCAGCTGTAAAATACAGCCAGATTGGAGAAACCTAACTGCCCATGTATGTGTGGCCGGCCTAAGACGGTCTGCCAAACAGACATGCACAGTTAGTAGTGTACATCAATCCAGCCCCCTTCTATGGCCTGGACCGGCCCATTCCCACACATGCTGGCTCAGCCAGCAGCCCGAAAAAAAATATTGTTTTATTTTGCAGCTGCTGGCAGAGCCAGCAGGCGATGCTCCTCCACCATTGCGGAGGAGTTGCGCTGGTCTCCACTTCATCAGCTCAGGGGGTGAAGACATCTGCATTTGCAAGTGTAAATGTACTCCTTATAACTTTTCACATATAGGCAAAGAGTCACGCCACAGTTTGGAAATGTATGCAATTTGTTGGAGAACTCCCTAGGGAAAAGTAGAGGGGAAAATATATGAATGTTTTCCCTAGAACTAATAAAATTAAATGTTAGAGCACATTAACTGTTTAAAAGAAATGCTGGTTGATAAATTACATAATTAACTGTATACATTTATTTTTTAAACAGTACTTTTTTAGTTAAATCAAATAATCACCCACAAAAGCAATTTTATGTTATTGTCATTTAACAAATGTAATCAAAAGTTGTGTTTTATCAAAGTAAATTATTTTTCAATTAAAATGTAAGCAATCACTAAGCAAAGTGATTGGCGGCAGCAACTTCATGGTGGTTGTTGCAGCTGCCATTGCAGTATTCGGGGGAGGGTTGGCACTGCTGCAGTCCCGCATGAGTCCTGTGTGACCTAAAACAGCCCCTTTCGTTCCAAAAGAGTTCAGCAAGACTAAAAAAAACCTTTATGAAAAAGAAAGCGTCACCCAACTGGAAACCCAGTCAATGGTCAAAGCGTGGTGAATCCTAGAATATGGACCACGGATTCTTAGAAGATGAAGTAATCAGCCATTCAAGTGGAGGAGCCAAAAATCACTTTAGAGGGTAAAGCAAGCAACTTTCCTAGTGAAATAATCAAGAACTAGAAGGGACCTCTAAAAGGAGGCAAAGGACAATGGGAGGATGTGGTAAGAAGGATAAGAGTATTAGGTAGTAACACAGATCCCCACCCTTGTATTTTTTAGGTTCAAACATCTGAGATTACAAGTAATCACATAAAACACACACTAGCTGAGGAGTCATTCAGGAGGCAAATGGTCGCGTTTGGAGGGAGGAAGGTAACAGTTCGTCAATCTGCTTTACTAATAATTGTTTTTGATGTAGGTCTTTAGCAGGCACTTTTATGTGATATCCCTGGTATACTTGCTTCCTTTCAGTCGCAATAAAAACTGATTAACGTTTGTTTAAATATATTATTATTAGTTGTTGTGGTACAACAGAAAAACATGGAGTACACAGAATTATCGGGTAGGTATTTATGTGCAGGTAGAATGCCTACATTATCATTATTAATTCATTTAATATTCAATGGATGGCAAATATCGGTCATCAACAATGATATATGTAAAGGTTACATTTCACAAGATCAAATGTGTTTCATCAGGGTCTGTCATCCTAGAGATACATCAAAGTTCATGACAGCATTTTCTATCAGTCTACATCTTCCTGCAATTGTGTATCAGTTCTAGTCAATTTCACTCGTATCTCTTGCACTATTACCGATTCAGTAGCATCTCGAATCCAGTTGTTTTACCACAGGGCCCTTAGTTCCCAACCAATGAATCGCTGCATGTCTTTTTGCCAGAACTGTACAAAGTTCCTCTTTACTTTATATTTTGCTTTGATTGCATCTACTCCTAGTAAGCACCGCCGTGGGGTTAACTGTATTGAGCTCGACCAATGTGCACTGTATCTGTCTACCACTGCTTTCCAATAACCGTTGACTTTAGGGTAATCCTATAGTAAATGGAAATATGTAGCTACCAGCTAGCCACACTTGGGGCAATTGGCAGGCACACAAGTGTTCAGTCTGTGCGCCAATCGCTGGTGTCAAATATGTCCTATGAACATAATTAAAATGTAGCAGTCAGAACCTAATATTACTCGATATTCCTTTTAATAATACCAGAGCACTCCTCCATTGACTATCTGTAAACACCAAGGGGCAGATTTACAAGCCCCTTGCATCACTTTTACGCCACCGTTGCGTCACTTTTGTGACGCAGCAGTGGCGTAAACCATGCGCCACGTTGCGCCCTATATACAACGTGGCGCATCTAGGGAGATGCGTCACGTTGTAAAGCCCGGCGTCACATGAAACCTGCATCAGGTTTCATGCGGGCGTTCCGGCTCAGAAGGGGGGGGGCGTTTCATCGCAGGAAAGCCTCAGAGAAGTGCCTGAGAGAAATCTATAAGATTTCACTCAGTCACTTTTCCGACGCTGTGCGTCAAAACCTTGCGCCTGCTTGAAGCAGGCGTAAGGCTTGGTGCACCATGTTGGACATAGGCAGGGTTGGAACAGTGCTGGAGTTGCGTCGCACCCGCGATGCAACTCCAGCACTGCACCAACCTTACGCCGGCAGATCAGACACGCATCTGTTTATCCTTGCGCCATGATGCGCCGCATTGTAAATGGTAAATAAAGTGAGCAACCCAGTAAACCTTTGGGGGCTTGGGTAAAACGTAGTAGAATGGGTAAAGTTGCCTCCAAAGGAGTTTGTTATACTAATTAGATTAAGTTAGTTGTGTAAATAAATTAAATACAGGTAACTTAATCGTCCTGGGTGAAGTAAATTGAAATGAATTAAATGAACATACACATACTTAAGACTGACTAAACATGACAATACTTAACACTGAAACAATAACTGAAACAATAACCAATGGACATGTGTATAGGCAAAAATAGTAGACTTTATCAAAATTAAATCATAAAGGGAAAAATACAATACAGGAAAAATGTATAAAACAGGAATACAGGATGAGTATCAGAAAACAAATCAGAATCTCTGTAAAGCCTGTAGGCCGCCTATCCAAAATAAAGATGCACAAAATTCTCCTTTGGATAAAGCTGAGAGTCGACGTTTCGGTCTTTATGGGCAACTCTTTAAGACCATCATCAGGACAGAAGAAAGTAAATATTGTAACTACCTTAAATCGATAACCCTCACTCCACAGGATGAAAGGGATGATGTGTAAAGCCGGGGCAGAGGTTAATCTCAGCAATAGCGAGGAAGTAAGCAATAAAGGCTTTCCTCTTGGATTGTCACACCTCACACAATTGGCAAGGGGATCGCAATGAATTTCAAAGTCGTCAGGAATGAACGATCTGTTATAGCCTCAGGAATAGGGAGCATCAAAAGCAATAGGTGTAGGGGTGAAGCGCCCAAATTAACACCTAGTGCATGCCCTTTTCACGCTAAGTGATGCATATAAAGGTCCATATTTACATGGCAGCCTTAAGCCACATAAAGTGGCTTAACACTGCTTTGTAAATATGGAGAAGGGCATTTTACCACCAAAACTTTGCTAGAAAGTGACGTTCTGGTGGCGATATCCACTTGTAAATATGCCGCTAAGTGTGAAGGCTCTAAAGGCCATGTTTTGTAATAAACGTCCTGCGTCGATATTGAATCGGTCTCTGGCTGCATCAAATAAAGACATTGCGTCTGTCTCCTGTAAGTCACTCAGCGTGAGGTTTCTTCCTCTTTTCCATCCTGACATAACCACAATACATTCCAAGTGGGAAAGCTCTGGTGTACACCACAATGATAGATCACTTTCATATGGCCTTTGCATACGCCATCTCTGCCTATATTTCTTCCGAGGCAGTGCCATGCATTTCACCGCGTCGGGGCAGGGGGGTGCCACAAAGCGACTTAACATCCATAAACAGTTTTTTGGTAGCTCCTGTCTGTCTACTAGCCCCTCCCGCTTAACTACCTCTCCTTACTCTCCACTGAATTGAACCAGGCACACACAAATTGCAGGTGAGCTGTCTGGTAGAAGGCGTGTACGTCAGGGACGTGCAGCCCTCCTTCTTCATTGAGGGTGTCCAGTTTGACCCTATCCCTCTTTTTACCTCATATTAGTTTCATAATTAGTGACCATCATTTTTTCATATATTTTTATGGAATTCGGTACATGCTGCATGGAAACAAATATAGACATCTGGGAAAAACTCAAATTATAGTTATTGCTACTCTCCCAGATACTGAAAGGTAAAACGATGTCCTGAAGTCTACAGATCCATGTATGCTGCGAAATATTTGTAGAGTGTTCAGTGTATGCCATTTGTCTTTTGAATTTATTTCCTGTACTTTGAAGTATCTGAGCAGCTCTAATATTCAAGGCACCTCTATTGATGGCAAGTTCTGTCTTGCTACACAAGATAATGCAGCTATAGGATACACAAATGATTATAGTTTTGTTAAACGAGAGGTCCTTTGGTGTGCCCAAACTGTCCCGGATCTCTAGTAGAAGTGACATGGCTTCCATCGACTTTAGAAATATTATAACAGATCATTCATGTTTAAGATAGTCACGTGACATTTTCCCCTAATCACTACTGCCCAGTCAACTAGGGGGCCATGACTTGACAATTCAACGATTCTGCCGCACTGCAAAAAGTAGCGGGGAGAATGGGCAACCCAACATGTGCCTCTTTCCAGTTCCAGTACCCAGTGCCAAAGTTATCCCATCGGTCTTCACTCTCGCTCTGAGGTTTATATACAGTAGTTTAACAATATTAAGTAAGGCAGGATCAAAATTCTAAGGCCCTTATGAAGAGGTTGTGTCGCCAATATGTCAACATTTTTAAAGCATACGTAGGGTAAAAATCACTCCATATTTATAAGGTGATGTAGCCGTGAGGATGGATCACTTTTCCCACCCCGGCATCAAGCAGACACTGTGTCGGAATGGACTGTGTCACAAAGTATTAAAATATGCGTTCTGTCATAAATTCATGCATAAAAGTGTTGCATGGATATTTTTGACACTTCACAAAAGTGACACAACCACAACTTAAGTGGCATAGAATTGAGGTTACGTCAAAATCGCTGCACCTGTAAAACACAGAAAAGGAATTGATGCATCCATACAGATATATGAGGAGAAGCTGAACAGGACAGTGCTGCAACTACAACTACAGCACGGAGGTAGTAATTTTGGACCTGGGAGCCAGACTGAGATGACCACCACCATCCACCCCAACACAACCTCCCTCTCCACCTCCTCCATCACCCCCACGAAGGCAACACAGAAGAAAGGAACACATATTTTGCCAAAGGGGCACTCTGACGGACCTCAGGGAGGAGGAGGTTATCACTCTTCATCGCCTGAAGAGGCAGTCCATAGTAGACCTGTACACCTGATTGCTCCAAGGCTAGAGGTCACAGCTACAGGCCTATCAACATACCTCCACAGGCTTAGCTCATGGCTATTTTACATATGCTGGCATCGGGCTCCTTCGAAACAACAGTCGCCAAAGTGGTTGGAATATCTCAGCCTTCCTTCTCCTCATGCCTTCACACTGTCCTGTACGCAATCATCCAGATGACACCACTACCTCCTTTTCCCCAACACCCCGGGACTGCAGATGGATGTGCTCGGTGCCATGGATTGCACACATGTGCAATTTGTACCTCTTGCAGCCACCTCACATGTGTATAGGAACCAGAAACACACTGACTCCATCAATGTATAGGACATTATGGATCACCAGAGCCTCTTCACAAACATGCTGGAAAAATACCCTGGCAGCCTTGAAGATGTGTTCATATTCCAGCACAGCATCATTAATGACCGCTTTAAGAATGGCCAGTATGGCACTGGCCTACTTGTAGGTAAGCTAAACAGTAATACCTAACACAACCCCAAATATTTAAGAATGGATCACATCATACCCATTATAGTGTCTGTTGACACACATAGGAACTGAAGTAAGAAAGGTGTGGTAATCATATGCCCTATGAATAATGGTACATCTGTATGGTAAACAAAGTGAGGGACTCATTTATGAGTTTTTGTGTTAAAGCAGCGCCACAGGCCTTCCTGCTTTGCTGCACCAGGGCAAACGAAAAGGGCAGAAATATGCCCTATCTATCAGATATAAATGAAAGTGTTACAGTGCACACCGAATTTATTACTGGCTTTATCATCATATTCTCTTGTCATCATATTCAATTTATTGAGCGTGCAGCCTGGACAACGAGATCCACCCTGGTGTCCCGTGCTTTATAACTACAAAAGAGGGAGCGAGATTTCACTCCAGTCCCGAGCACAGCTATATCAACAATTCAAAATGTATTGGCTAGTAATCCATGCTTGTGGCAGAAATAATTCAGAAGTACTCCAAGAACACTTCAAACGTTTCTTTTATTCTTATCCTCACATGTAAGATGCAGTGGCATTTTAAAACAGTTTCTCATGCTGCGGACATGCCTATCCGGGCCTTATTTCCGAGCACGTGGAAAAATTACATACATCCTAGACTCTAAGGGGCATATTATCAAGGGGGTTTATCTCCACTTTTTTGGCTTTAAAAGCCAAGAAAGCGGAGATAAAATTATCTCCCTATTACCTAGCTGTCGCTAACACCAGTTAGCGACAGCTAGTAGGAGATAGCTACCATCTTGGGCCCCGCTTTGCATGTCAGTGATATTTATCACTAATGACATGCAAGGTGGGAGTGCTAAGATGTTAGCGACTGGAAACAGTCGCTAACATCGCTATCTCCTATTACCAACTTTTGGAGATATTCGCGCTAAGTGCGAATATCTCCAAAAGCTAACACCTGCCCCTGAGCTGTTCTTAGCCATGTTATCCAATGGGAGGTGGATAACATGGCTTAGAGCATTAGCTCGGTAATAAATGAATATCGCTGCCTTTTCAGCGATATTCATGCATTTCGGCCGATTTTATCATTTTGGAGATAAACCTTGATAATAGCAAGGTTCCTAAGCGATAAAAATCGCTGCAGCTCGGCGATAAAAATATCGCCGCTAAACCAACTTAGCGATAATTATCGCTAGTTGTTGGTAATATGCCCCTCAGTTTATAATACCCAATGCATTTCAGGCCTGGCTCGGCCTTTCGTCAGGAGTTTTCTATGAGTAAAAGAACATTTAGTTTTAAATATATCATTTTCTGTGGCCCCATTCCCAAACAGTGTTTTAAGGTATAGCTCATTACCTTGGTTAACTGCCCAGTACAGCATTTTTCCTCTATCATCCATGTATGCCTAAGCTAACCTCTATGATAGTAAATTAAATATAGCAATTGCTTTTAACAGGTAACCATCCCTAAACACTTCCTTTACCATCTTTCTCCCCTCGCAGTGAAAAAACATTCTCCCTTGCGTCACAATTTGCAGGTCTGTTTGTGAGTCTGTGTTTTTGCAAAGAATGCTTTCCAGTGAAAACATTACACTAAAAGCAACAAACATGGCTACAAAACGCTGTGCCCTGCAGGGTGCCTGCTAGTAGATGCTAACCTCCTTCAGATGCTTGCAGAAGTGCCTATGCCGGCCTGTTTATTACCTTCTTAAAGAAAGGAATGAACTTGCATAGGAGGTGAATCAGCTAATACTACTGCGGGAGCAGCGGGGGCTGCCCGCCCCTTACCCTCCTCTTCCTCTAGCATGAGAGGCTGGAGATCGTTCCTCAATTTGGTGATTTCCAGGATACCAGGGGGAGGCGTAAGGGAGGGAGAAGAGGAGAAAACAGGGTGGGAAGAAATAAGGGGTAAAGGTTAAGGGGTTGCAGGGTGCGGGGGAAGTAGGGGTAAAAACGGCGGAGAGGTACAGAGGTTTGTGAGTGTTGAAAGAAGAATCAGATGGAGGGGGTGAGGGTGAAGGAGAAGAGATAAAGAGATAAAGAGGAAAGGCACATATGGTAAGATAAATAGTCGAGAGTTGGAGGTGAAGTAATGGGCGAAGAGTAAAAACAAAGATGAGGAATGAAAGCACAATAGCAGCTATGATGAGGGGTGTCATAAAATGCACAAGAGGTGGGGTAAAGTTCTGGAAAATTGTATCAACTGGAATAAAGGAAAGACGGGTCACACATGACTGGGCCCGGCCCCCCCTTGACCCTATTGATTGGTGGGTCCCGCCATTGACCTGGAAGCGGTTTGAGCGCTTCCGGGTCAAGGGTGCGGGACCAAAAAGGAAGGGGGGGTTTAAGAGCCTGGGGAGCGCGGGAAGCACCCTCTCTGTGCACGCGCTTCCCAGGCTCGCTCCTCACCCCGCTGTGGGGCTGTTAACTTTTTTTGTGTTTTTCATTGCATGTGCAGCGAGGTGGATCGTTTACCCCGGCATTCGGTCGAAGACGGAGCAAACACAATTTTGTCGGGGGTCGAGGACACTTGCGGTCACACAGGCAGTACTCTTGGCGAGACGGCTGCGCGGTACCCAGAGACGGCGTGGCCGCCAGAAAGTGTGTGTGGGCATTAATGGTGGATCGGTCCGTTTGGATAGCAAATAAGGTGGAGAGTTGTGGTGCGGTGCCCTAGGTTTGGGAAGCACCTGGCGAGTGAACAGTGCGAGTCTGCTTGGGAAGGGGTTTTCTATTAATGAACAGATCGCATTCCTTGAATCGAAGGCTGACAGAGGGCATTCCTTGTAACGGGCATTAGGTGTTAACTGGAGGGGAGTAGTGCAGTTGATCCCCACTAGTGAACGAGCTGTAAAAAACAACACGCTTGTGGTCCCAGCTAGGCAGCAATTCAGCGTGTTGGAGTATAAGGTGAAGCAGTAACTGTATGGGAGCCGAATTTAAACAGTGTTGTTATAATCTTGCAAATTACAGTAAGATACTGTTTTAAGGTTTTTGAGCCGCTATTAGGGGCCAGGTGGGGCTACAGGATGACTGTTAAAGAGAGGGGTGAGTTAAGGAACTGCCCCCCCCCATTGCATTTATTGTGATTCCTGTACAGAACGCGAGGTAGAGGGTATTTTACCAACTGTAAAGGACATTGGCTGGGTTCTCAAGTTGTTTTGAAAAGGAATTTTGATATTGTACACTTGTATTTAGGCCAATTGGTGTGCATTGACTAGCCAACTGAGCAGGCAAGCGGGTAGGTGTTTTTTCGAAGCGCAAGCAATCCTGTCTCGCGGCGCCAAAATTTGGTTGTAACATTTCTTTCATCGTAGGCTTATAGACAAAGGCCGCTGGTGACCGAGTAGCTGAGGAGCTCATGGGGAACGGCAGAATCCGAGGACACAGGCAGGCCTGCATTTCACTGCTTCTGGCGGGCCGCGGGGCTAGAGTTCGCTCGCCCAAACACTTTCCTGGCTTGCTGGTGTGTGCGGTCACAGTTGTGTGGTGCTTACGGCCAGCCTGTGAGCCTCCAACTTGGGACAGGTACAAGGCACATTGTGCCCATAAGTAACGGATGTGTAGTGCAGGTGCTAGTAGAAAAAATGTCTGGTAAACGCGGCGCAGGAAATATGCGCATGGAGCTAATGTTTTAAGTCATGATGCGCAGAAAAGGTGGATACATTGGGAAAGACCGTGGCGGACTTTGGGTCAGAGGGTTGATGCACAGGCAGAGCCATCAGGGAGGCCCAAGCGGATAATAGTGCCACCTAGACCGAGAGGGGAATTTGAGGACCCACCTAAGCATGTCAGAGCTAAGAAGGGTTGTAGTCGCCCCCCAAGACCCGTGTAGGAGGGGGTCCCCGGGGCCAGTCCCTAGCGAAGCGCCTACATCACCTGAGACGCCCCTGCCAGCCCCACCTAACCCGATAAGCGCACCGGTAGCACCTGCTCCAGCCACGCTGCCTATTGACGAAGCCCGGACAGTGGTCCCACCCGAAATCCCGGCCAGCCCACCTCTTGGGGTGGGTCAAGTATCACGAGAATTGGCAGCATAGATAGCGGCAGTGCTTCCAGGGTTGGAGACTGGGGGAATGTTACCTTCCGCAGCTGACCCCATGGCCGAGGCCCAGAGAATGGTTGCAAAAATCATGGTGGCTAGGGGCGAGGGTAGGGTGCCAAGCACACCAATTTCTCCCCAAACAGGTCCAGTGAGCAATTCGGGCACAGTCAAGACCGTAGAACCATTGCAACTCGCTGAAAGTGGTAAGGAGGTTGCCCGGCCGGTATTGGGCGAAGGCACGATACCGTCCAGGGGGGAGAATTTGGCACAACATGTCTCACAGAGTGAAAGAGTTGATTTGGGCAGACAAATATGTGAATATTTTCTCATTGCTGATTGACAACAGGGAGCGGGAATATGCCAAATCACAGAAAGACATTTATTTATTTATTTATTTATTTAAAGGTTTTGTAGAGCGCGTAGTAACCCTGGAGCATCCCAGCGCTAGAACCTGAAACTCAAGGGGGTTCAGCAATGGAGGGGCTTATGGGTGAGGGAAGAGAAGGGTCTTTAGTGATTTCCTGAACTGGAGGAGATTGGGTTCAGTTCTCAGTCTCCGTGGGAGGTTGTTCCAGTGTTTGGCCGTGTGGACCGAGAAGCGGCGGCCTCCGGACCTGGCTTTTTTAACTCTGGGGACTGTGATGAGGTTCTCTCCGCTGGACCGGAGGGCCCTTTCCGCTTTGTAGGGGATGATGAATTCCTTGAGGAGGGGAGGGCCATTGTTATAGAGGGTTTTGTGGGCCAGACAGAGGGCCTTGAAGGCAACCCTTTCTCTGACTGGGAGCCAGTGGAGAAGCTTAAGAGCTGGCTTTGCCGATGATCTGGCGGGTGTGTCAGTGAGTAGGCGGGCTGCGGAGTTTTGAACTTTCTGCAGGGTGTTGAGGGTGGCTTCGGGGGCTCCCAGATAGATTGTGTTGCAGTAGTCAAGTCTTGCCAGGATGAGGCCCTGAATCAGGAGTTTCTTGGCGGTCGCGGGGAGCAAGGGGAAGATCTTTCTGCAGGCCCTGAGAAGTCCGAAGCAGATTACTGCAGCCTGTGTTCTGAAGCTCAGGTCGTTTTCAATCAATACGCCTAGGCTCTTGACCTCTTCCTTGGGTGCGGGGGGGTCACCCAAGCAGTTGGGCCAGAGGTGTGGTGGCAGGGAGGGCCCTTTGTGTCCGAGCAGCAAGATCTCGGTCTTGGAACCGCTCAGTTTTAGTGAAGAGGAGTTCATCCAGCTGTGGACTTCGGTGAGACAACTGTGGAGATCAGAGGGGGATTGGTGCGGGTGTGAGAGGGTTACCACCAGCTGGGTATCGTCGGCATAGTTGATGATTGATACGCCGAACGGACTGACCAGTTTCTCCAGCGGGGCCATGTACACGTTGAATAACGTTGGGCTAAGGGATGAGCCCTGCGGTACTCCACAGCGGAGGGGGATAGCGGGTGAGTGGCTGTCGTTCTCCCAGACTTGGAAGGAGCGGCCTTCTAGAAAGGATTTTAGCCACTTCAGGGCCGTACCCCTCACTCCGATTTCTCCCAGTCATTGGATTAGGGTAGGGTGATCCACAGTGTCGAAGGCCGCACTGAGGTCCAGGAGGATCACTGCCACTGATCCTTCCGTGTCCAGAATGCTTCTGACCTTCTCCACTGCTGCCAGGAGGGCGATGTCAGTGCCCTGACCTGGACGGAACCCTGTCTGGTAGACCCCGAGTAAGTTGTTGTTCTCCAGGAATAGTGAAAGTTGTTTGTTCACTAACTTCTCCGTGATCTTACAGTTACCTGGGAGAAGGGAGATAGGTCTGTAATTGGAGAGGTCCTGGGGGTCTAGAGAAGGTTTCTTTAGTAGGCCTTTGACTGCTTCCGCTTTCCAGCTAGGGGGGACTAGGCCCTGCGAGAGGGAGGAGTTGATAAGTGCCGTGAGAGGGGGGATGATGGTGCTGGTCACTTTTTTCAGAAAGCAGAGAGGGGCAGGATCGAGGGGGGACCCACTTTTGATTGAGGCCAGTGTTGCCGCTACCTCTTCCGTGGAGATTGGGCCGAAGGCGTCCAGGGAGGGTGAGGGGCCATCAGGAAGATGGGAGAGATGGGATGGGATGGATGGCAGGATCCCTGTCCATGTGACTAGATTCGATGGGGGGAAGGGCAGAGAGAATTTTTTGTATTTTCTCATCAAAGAAGGTAGCGAGTTTAGTGCATTTGCTTTCCGCTGCTTTGGGGTCCAGTGGTTTGATAGGGGGGTCAGGGGCGTGAAGGAGTTCCTTGAGAATGGCGAAGGTTTTGTGGGCCAAACAGGCAGCGTTTTTGATTCTGCCTTCGTAGAAGGCGATTTTGGTTTTGCGTAGTTCCCTTTTGTAGGATTTTACGGAGGCACGAAATGTGTCTTTTTATATCTGCCGCTTTGTCCTTCCTCCAGAGGCGTTCGTTCCTCTTGCATTCCTTTCGTAATAGGTTAAGTTCGGGGGTGTACCAAGGGGACGGGTTGACTCTCTTGATGCGTTTTAGGGTGCTAGTTTTCGGAAGGATGTCATCCAGAGATTGGGTAACCCAAGTATTGAATTCATTGTCGGCGGCGATGGTGTCTTGAGAGGGGAGGGGGACGTTTTCATTTAATTTGGCTGCCCATTCGTCTGGGACCAGTTTATGCCATTGTCTTATAAGGGTTCTGATTTTGGGGGGTTGAGAGGGCGGAATGTTGATGGCCCATTCAAAGGGGACCAGAAAGTGATCGGTCCAAGGGAGGGGGACGTGGGCAAGGGTTTTCAGGTCTTGGATGTTGGTAAATATGGGGTCGAGTAGTTGCCCTCTGTCATGAGTGGCCTGTGGGTTTTTTAGTTCGAGGCCAGTGGAGGTGATATCCTGTAGCAGTTCTATCGCCTGCTTATCGACCGGGTCCAAAAAGTGGACATTGAGGTCCCCCAATAGAAGATAGTTGGAGGAAGACGTGCACTTAATGGTGATCTGGTCGATGAGTTTGCTAGGAAATTCAGCAAGTTGGCCAGGGGGGCGATATACAAGCATTCCCGACAGCGATGTCACTGGGGAGATTTGGATGGTGAAGTGACAGCTTTCACATCCCTTGACCTTACCGTCCGAGGTTCTGCAGGTGAAGACGTCCTTGTATATTATGGCTAGTCCACCTCCTCTACCCTCTGGTCTATTCAGCGAGCATATTAGGTATCCAGGAGGGAGAGCAAGGACTATGTCAGGGCCATTGTTGGGAGTGAGCCACGTTTCCGTAAGAAACAGGATATCAGTAGCGTGGTTTGAGATCAGGAGGTTAATTTTGTGCACGTGTTTAACGAGCGACCTGCAGTTGAGTAGGCCTAATTGAAGTCCACCGGGTGCCGGATCAGGGCCGGCAGGGTTGCAGAGGCTGCACCTGGTGAAAGGGTTGTCGCCCGTAAGGGTGTACGTGCAGGATGGGTGTTTCTGGGTGTTTAAGGCTAGAAGCTTGTCCCGGGAGTAGGTCGGGCATTTCTTGGCAGAAATGTGCAGAGTAACTGGGCCTGGGTCCGGCTGGGCCCGGACCGGCCCAGACGGGCTTGCCTTTGGCGCGCCTTCGGCGCGCTGACGGCGCGCCCGCTGCGCCCGTCCGCTGCGCTGCCTGAACTGACACATGATTTATGGAAGGAGATCGGGTGTTGGGGGGGTGGACATGATGTTGCCTAGTGAATGGCGGTCTCAGCTGTATAAATTCAGGGTGTAGGAGACACTCATCAATTGGATCAGGGCTTTTTCTGTGTTCATGGCGGTTACCGCTGAACGTTCCCCCGAAATGCAGGCGGAGATGGCTTGTTACCAGAGTAGGATTACAATGTTCAGTGAGAATCATGGGGGGGATGCTTGGAAAGAATATGACATAGCTTTCAGGAAAGCTAGGGAATTTAACAGAACTTTAGCCTGGGATAAAGTTGAATAAATTTCCTGGCATTCTCAGTTTGAAAGGGGCAATCTGCAGGCGCTAGCACTAACTGGAACAAAGGATATTCGCCCAAGCCCCAGCAGCCCTTTCAGCAGCCTTTTCGGTCAGCGCAAGGGGGGGAAGTGTCCAATAAGGCCAGAGGTAATACTGGCGGGAAGGGCGTGTGCTGGGATTTCAACAGGCGAACATGCACCAGGGCACCGGGCTTGTGTAAATTCAGACATGCGTGTTACATATGCTGCCACCCTTCCCACCCAGAAATGACATGCCGATCAAAGGGTAGTACTTCAGGTAACAGGGGGAGAAGGAAACCAGAATAGTGGGGAACACCCCCAGGTCGCGCACTCCCCCATTGACGTGTCGTCTATGATTCCTTGGCTCAATGGATACCCAGACCATACCTCCGGAAGGATGCTTCAAGAAGGTTTCACACATGGTTTTCGGATTCCAGCTGGGGGTTATACCGGGACACCGCAGTGTAGGAACCAGTTGTCAGTTAAACACAATCACGGGGTGGTAGCTAAGAAAATCGAGAAAGAACTGCGCCTAGGTAGAGTAGCTGGTCCTTTCCCTGACATCCCAGTACCAAATTTTGTCTGCTCACCTCTGGGACTGGTCCCAAAGAAAGACAAGGGCGAATTTAGACTCATACATAATCTTTCAGAACCTAGGGTCTTATCATTGAATTATGCTATTGAAGAGAACATTTGTAGTGTGAAATATGCGTCTTTTGACCAGGCAGTGGAGATGTTGAGACTTTTGGGCCCCGGGGCATTTATGGCAAAATCAGACATTGAGTCAGCGTTTAGACTACTGCCAGTGCATCCATCTGACCAACACCTGCTTGGTTTTTCCTTCAAAGGCAAATATTATATGGACATGTGTATGCCCATGGGTTGCTCCATTTCATGTGCTTACTTTGAAACATTCAGTACTTTCCTGGAATGGGTTCTGAGACGATCTACGGGCCACCAGCATTACCTTGACGACTTTCTTTTGCTGGGGGTGGCGGGCTCACAGGAGTGCGCGTGGGCATTGCGTGAGTTTTGCGTGAGTTTTGGGGTCCCGCAGGCACTAGGGAAAACAATGGGGCCATCGACATGCCAAGAATTCTTAGGCATTGAATTTGACTCCGTGGAGGGTTGTTTCAGGTTACCAAAGGAAAAAATTGCGAAGTTCAGGGCTGCCCTTCAACAATGTTTGGCGAAGGAGAAAGCCACATTACAGCAGTTGCAGCAGACAGTTGGCCAGCTGAATTTTGCATTAAGGGTCATCCCTATGGCACGCCCATTTTCACGCTCAATTGTGCAAGCCATGAAGGGCCTGCGAGACAAGCACCATCACACGAGACTGTCAGTCGAGGTTCGCCAGGACATGCAGATATGATTGCATTTGTGGAGGATTTCAATGGCAGAGTACTGTGGGGTGCCCCTACTGTGACCTCAGCAGAGTTAGGACTATGGACTAACGCTGCTGGCAGTATAGGGTTTGGCGCCATGCTTGGCAACAAGTGCGTGGCACAGAGATGGCCCAATTGGTGGGAGGAAAGTGGTTTGAAAACAAACATTGGGTTCCTAGAACTGTTCCCAATCTGGGTGGCTTAAAGGGTCTGGCCAGATCAATTGTCTAATCCATCTGCCATTTTCTGGTCGGATATCATGACGGTAGTGGAATGCATCAATCAACAGGCAGCACGGTGTAAGTTGATACTCCGCCTTATAAAGGAGATTGTGCTAAGATGCATAAAGTTGAACGTGTAATTCAGGGCCAAACATGTTCCAGGGGTCTTGAATAACGCAGCTGACGCCCTTTCTCGCTTTAAGATGCAGGTATTCAGGGAATACCTACCAGCTGCAGAGGCATCCCCAGCTCACTTCCCATCAACACTTTGGCAGATTGGTGCCCCCAACTACATAACCTCGTGGCAGCCAGCCTAGCTCCCAGGACCAGGACAGCTTACGAAGGGGCGTTCAGGTCTTACTGTAATTTTCTGGGACAGGATTGGGAGACCAAATGGGATCAGGAGGCAAATTTTAATGGGTACATGGACACATTGCACAAGGAGGGGCGCTCAGCTGCGACAGCTTGCAGACACAAGGCAGCTGTTTCCTTTTTCGCACAGACCAGGGGTCGTACAAAAAGCTTCCTAGTACAAAAGGCGATGAAGGGGTGGCTGCGCCTACAGGCAAACACCGCCGATGGCAGAAGGCCAATAGGTCTAGAGCGGCTGGCAGTAGTATTGCTCGCCCTGCCGGACACATGCAGCTCTTCGGGAGAGGTACTCTTATTCAAAGACGCTTTTTCCCTGGCATTCTACGGGACATTGCGGGTAAGTGAACTAGTGGCTAGCAACAAACTCGACATGTTAGGTGGCCTTCAGCTGAGAGATACTACTATACGGGCGACTCAATGTGGGTCACCATCCGGAAATCCAAGACTGATCAGGAGGCCTGAGGAGAGAGTTTGGTGCTACACAGGGCACCGAACAACCAGTGATGCCCAGTGTCGCATGTTGAAGCGTTCATCAGACAACAGGCGGGTGAGGCGATGGGAGCATTGTTAATACATGCTGATGGTACCCCATTGACCAGGTTTCAGTTCCAAAGAGTGTTAGCAATAGCTATCGCCAGAGCAGGTTTGAACCCCAAGGAATTTGGAACACATTCTTTCCGGATAGGGGCGGCCACCAAGGCCACTGCGAGCGGATTGCATGCTAACGGTGTGAAGAGGATTGGAAGATGGTCTTCCAATGCCTATAAGCATTATGTGCGGCTGCACATGTTGTAAGGGTCAGTCCACCTCCCTTGACACCTGCCTTGTTTATGTTTCTCTTTTAGTTTCTCGGGCCTGTGACGCAGGGCGGAAATTACTACAGGGTCAGCAAATGCAGCCATCAACATCTCGGCAACGGCAAGAAGACAAGAGGAGGACACATGTAGTATGGGTGGTTGGTCATTCTTATGTGAAGCGTGCTAACCCAATTTTCCTTTTAGGAGGGGGTAGACTGAGGGTGGAGTGCAGGGGTTTCAATGTTTCCTTTCATGGCAGAGGGGGCTCCGCCTAAGCCAGCTTAGGAGCTACATCTCAGACTTACTCGATAGACACACCCCACTACCCTCAGTGGTCATCCTGCATCTGGGGGGGAATGATTTGGTGAAGCTAGACAGAAGGGTCTTGTTGGAAGAGATCATTTCAGCTGTAGGTTGGCTGACAAAGTTGTTACCAGATTGCATCATAGCGTGGTCACAGTTAAAACCTAGACTTCAGAGGAGGGGGGTGAATCAGTCAGGGCGTTGAATCACTAGGTAAAGAGGGTCAACAATAAGATTGAGAAGCTGTTTCGAACATGGGTGCTTTTGGGGAGATCAGTTCTATTTACGGGATGGGGTCCACTTGCAAGAAGCAGGTAATGACCTACTGGTAAGGAACATACTGGCATGGGTAGAAGGTTTCGCTAGGAAGGTATGACCTTACAGTGTAGGCATTTTGGGGGGGGGCCAGATAGTCGGTCAACTATGCTGGCCTGTGGCGTTAAGGTCATAATCAGTGAGCAGCAATTTAAGGTCCTTAGGGGGCGGCACCATTAGCGAATGGGGTTTCCCAGGGGGAGGGGCCACTGGTCTCACGAAGACCTTCAGGGGCAGGATATCCGCTTGCTTGGAAGGGTGTGGGGGAGGGAGTCACGCTTTCCTCGGGCTGGTAGCCACCCCGCACATACACTATGACGTCAGCAAATGGTGCGAGTGTAAGGGTCCTCCTTTTTGGTTAAATTGAGTTCACGGAGCGTACGAGAGTAAACAGGAGAGGGACGAACTCTCCCGGTAACCGGGCCCTTGTCGCGCATGCTCACTCGGACGTGAAAAGATCTGGGGAAAGGATCTGACACCGGTTAACGACCTTGCAGTAGGCCCAGAAATTATTAGAATGCAAAATTGATATGTAGGATGTTAGATTCGGTTAGGAAACACGCTGTATTAGACATTTGTTAAGGTTAGCCCATCATACCTGTCTAACTTGCTGTAAATCTAATGTCTTAATTTTGCATTTAATAATTATGTAAATAATGTTTATTTTTACTCATTTTAATTTGTTATGAGACCCCCTGCCTTCCGTAGAATTCTGTTGCTTGACTGATTACTACGTAGTTGGTAATTATTGTTTGCATGATGAGGGGGGGTGGTCGGTAGTCCTAGACCATGCAGTTTTTTGCAAGAGTCGGTCGGGCTAATCCCTGCTACTGCCCACATAGTACGGACTTGCAAACAGAAGAACAGCATCACGGGGGATATGCTCATATTCAAAGAAAGATTTACAGGTCCATCGGAACAGCAAGGATATGCATTGTTTTAGCAACACAGCACCCTCTTTATACCTGCTGAGCTTCATGAAAGACCTGAGAAATGGCCAGAGGCATTTCCTGCACAGCCCGAGCCTGGTGCTTAATTAAAAAGTCTGTTTCAGGACTCATAAGCAATATGCTGTTTAGGCCGCTTGTGGAGAGCAGGACACATGCACCCTCCCATACGGAGTTAGCACTCAACATGAAAACAAACTCCAGAACTCCTAGCGCTTTTAGGTGACCTCAAGATGTCATAATGCACTGCAAGAAACAACCAATGGGTGGAAAATAAAATGTAATCATTTAAACAAAAACGCAGTCATGGAGATCAGAAGCAGTCAGAGCATATGCATTACGAAAGGGGTTCTGATTTAGATTCACAAAGCTCACTGCTAAACAGTTCCCAAGCAGATCTGCAACACAACAATCAATCAATCATATAATTTGTAAAGCGCACTACTCACCCGTGAGGGTCTCAAGGCGCTGGGGTGGGGAATGCTGCTACTGCTCGAAAAGCCAGGTCTTGAGGAGTTTTCTGAAGGTCAGTAGGTCTTAGATCTGCCGTAGGTGGATGGCGAGGGTGTTCCAGGTCTTTGCGGCGAGGTGGGAGAACGATCTGCCACCTGAGGTCGCTCTTCGGAAGCGGGGGACTGTAGCGAGGGCGAGGTCGGCGTAGCGGAGCTGGCGGGTGGGGGGTGTAGAAGCTAAATCGTCTGTTGAGGTACGTTAGTCCGGTGTTGTGGAGTGCCTTGTGTGCGTGGGTGAGGAGATTGAAGGTTATCCTCTTGTTGACCGGGAGCCAGTGCAGGTCTCTCAGGTGGGGTGTTATGTGGCTGCGGCGAGGGATGTCGAGGATCAGGCGTGCAGAGGCGTTCTGGATGCGTTGAAGCCGTCTCATGAGTTTGGCCGAGGCTCCTGCGTAGAGGGTGTTTCCATAGTCCAACCTACTGCTGACAAGGGCCGATGGGCGACGTGGGCCAACGGTGCCATGTAGATGTTAAACAGAGTTGGGCTGAGGAATGAACCCTGGGGTACGCCGCAGATGATCTCGGTGGCTTCGGAGCGGAAGGAGCGAAGGCGGACGCTCTGTGTTCTGCCGGAGAGGAAGAAGGTGGTCCAGTCCAGGGCCTTCTCTTGGATCCCAGCGTTGTGGAGGTATGTTCGTAGTGTGTGCCAACAGACCGTGTCGAAGGCGGCTGAAAGGTCCAGGATGATGAGGGCCGCCGTTTCTCCGTTGTCCAGCAGGTACTTGATGTCATCGGTGGCGGCGATAAGGGCAGTCTCGGTGCTGTGGTTGCTGTGTAACCCAAACTGGGAAGGGTCCAGGATGTTGTTCTCCTCGAGGTAGCAGGTCAGTTGTTCGTTGACGGTCTTCTCGATTACCTTTGCCGGGAACATGAGCAGGGAGATGGGCTGGAAGTTATTGAGGTCCTTGGGGTCCGCCTTGGGTTTCTTGAGTAAGGCGTTGATCTCGGCGTGCTTCTAGCTCTCCGGGAAGTTTGCTGTCTCGAAGGAGGTGTTGATAACTTTCCAGCGATGAATGTGCTGGCTTTGTTGAAGATGTGGTGTGGGCATGGATCTGACGGAGATCCGGAGTGGATGGTGTTCATGATTTTGAGGGTGTCATCGTCGTTGATGTTGGTCCAATAGAGCAGGCGGTTGGTGCAGATGTTGGTCGTGGGGGAGGAGGTCTCAGTGGTTGTCGGGTGGTCGTGGCATTGAAACTGTTGTGGATGTCTATGATCTTGCGGTGGAAGAAGGTGGCCAGCGAGTCACACAGGTCTTGCGAGGGTGGGACGTCATTGGTGTTAGAGCTGGGGTTGGAGAGTTCCTTCACAATGTTGAAGAGCTCTTTGGTGTTGTGCCCATTGTTGTCTAGTTGGTCTTTGAAGGAGGCCCTTTTGGCAGATCTGATGAGGTGATGGTGTCTGCGGGTGGCATTCTTGTGGGCGGTGTGGCTGTCCGGTGTTCGTTCACGGAGCCAGATCTTCTCCAGCTTTCGGCAGGTTTGCTTGGAGGCCCGGAGGTCTTCAGTGAACCAGCTGGCTTTCTTGTTGGTAAGATTGTTGCAGGGTTTCTTGATCGGGGCGAGGGTGCTGGCGCAGTCATTGATCCACTGTCTGAGGTTGCGGGCGGCGGTGTCGGGGTCGGTATGGTCGGTGGGTGGGCTCTGGGCGAGGGTGGTGGTTAGATGGTCTTCGGTGACTTTCGTCAGCAGCGGTGTTTTCTGCTGTGACTACGCCGGTTAGAAGCCAACCCATGTTGACAGCTG
The DNA here is from genome assembly GCF_964263255.1 of Lissotriton vulgaris. Lineage (NCBI taxonomy): Eukaryota > Metazoa > Chordata > Amphibia > Caudata > Salamandridae > Lissotriton > Lissotriton vulgaris. Next base: position 264,959,351 of record NC_141689.1, on the reverse strand, counting down.
TGATTGAACGCTGCTTCAATACTCTTTCTCGAAATTTTTGCTTGATTAAATCGCAAGAACACTTTTGTGAAAGAAAGACGCGCTCAGACGCAGAAGAGTGTTTCTGACACTCATCCAGAGAAAGTGCGAACGACATCAAAACATTATCTTCAAAGTCGGTAACTCTCCTTCCTTCTCTAAGGGGTCAGCACTAGATGCTAAGTTAATCCGCCCTGAAGAAGGTCTTGTGAAGTAAAACGAAAAGACCGAAATGTTGACTTCTCAGTCCAATTGTGCATCTTAGACTTTTGCTACAAGTGACTTATTTTTAGTAGATCAGAAGTCATTGTATTTTTTGTTACAGTTTGGACTTTATTCTTATGTATTATAGGAGAGATTGCTTTAATCCTTGTATATTTGAACTGCATTCTTTGATCAATGGTCATGATTGATTTTGTACCCTCACAATTTTATACAATAAGTAAATAATAACTTTTTGTTATAAAGATTTCCTGTGTTGCTGTCCTCCTTCATATGTTAGTGTGGTAACATTCCTCTCTTTCCTAGAGGTGTTACATACATAAACTATCATCAGCCACTAATTTGATTAGTTTGAATTTTTAAATAAAAAACAAAAATTCGAATTGCTGCAACATGTTCTCAAGCAAATTCCCTTGCTGGCACTTTTTCCCATTTCCAGCAGTGGTGAGGCATCTGTTGGGTGCGGTGGTGTGTGGTAGGTTTCTTGAAGGTGAAGTGGCTGCAGCAGTGGTCGGTCCAGTGGAGTTTGGTGGTATGGTTGAAGAAGACGTGGGGGCTTGCGGAGAAGATGGGGTAAATTGTGTGACCGGCGAGAGGGTGGGTGTTGTGACGAGTTGTCTGAGTCCGAGGTTGGCTAGGTTGTCGTTCAGGGTGGTGGAGTTGGTGTCGTCATTGTTCTCGAGGTGGAAGTTCAGGTCCCCGAGAAGGATGTATTCCGTGGAGGCGAGGGCGTGTGTGCTGACGAAGTCTGCGATGGAGTCGCTGAACTGTGGTCGGGGTCCGGGCCGTCTGTAGATGAGGGTTTCTCTGAGGGTGGTGTTGGGGTCGGTGTGGATCTGGAAGTGTTCGGCGGTGCTGAGGGTGTCATCGGTGTTGGTTGAGACTCTGAGAGTGTTCCTGAAGGTGATGTTGATCCCTCCTCCCGCTCTGTTGGTGCGGTCTTTGCGGGTGATCTTGTAGCCTTCCCGGACGGCTATGGCTATGTCGGGTGCCGAGGCGGGGTTCAGCCAGGTCTCCATCAGGAAGGCAACTTCTGGGGAGGTTGAGTCGAGTAGGTCCAAGAGTTCAACTGTATGTTTTCGGGCGGAGCGGGTGTTGAGAAGTATGCATCTGAGGTGGTTGGGTTCTTTCCTGGTCGGCCGCATGGTGGGGCGGATGCTTGTGAAGCTGCAGTTCCGGCAGGTTAAAGCTCCATGGGTGCGCTTCGGGCGGCCAGGAAGCAGGTGTGTGATCGTCCGGTGTTGAGTGCGTGGAGGGTTCTGGCATTGTAGCGGTGTCAGGCGTTGTGGCGTTCATGGTGTCCAGGGGTCCTGGCGCTGGGCGCGGTCCAGGCACGGACGGGCACAGACGGGCTTGCCTTAGGTGCGCCAGCGGCACGCCAGCTGAGTGGCTTCCATATGAGGGGATGTGGGAGGGTGGAGCAGCTGGGAGGCGGGAGCGGGCGGCAAATGGGATTGCAGGTAGGCAGGGCCGCAGGGACGCAGCGGAGGGAAAATGGGTAGGGGCCGCGGGAGAACTGGGCACAGGATGGAAAAACAAGTTTAGGAAAAAAAAAACAAGTACAGGCACAGAGGAATATAAACAAGTCTGGGCAGGAAAGCAAGTTAGGCACAGGGGAATAAAAATAATTCTGGGCAAGAAAGCAAGTACAGGCACAGGGGAATAAAAACAAGTCTGGGCAAGAAAGCAAGTACAGGCACAGGGGAATAAAAACAAGTCTGGGCAAGAAAGCAAGTTAGGCACGGGTGAAAAATTAGGCAAAAACAATGCAGACAGAACCGTGCAGCAGCGTGGGGAGCGACCTGCCTGGGACCTGGGTCATAGGTCTCTCCTTTCACCGCTGTGCAGCTTCCATTTGAGGGGATGTGAGAGGGAGGAGCAGTTTGGAGGCGGGAGCGGGGCGGCAAATGGGATTGCAGGTGGGCGGGGCCGCAGGGACGCAGCAGCGGGAAAAATGGGCGGGCCGCGGGAGAACTGGGCACAGGAAGGAAAATCAAGTTTAGGCAAGAACACAAGTACAGTCACAGAGGAATAAAAACAAGTCTGGGCAAGAAAGCAAGAAAGCAAGTTAGGCACAGGGGAATAAAAACAAGTCTGGGCAAGAAAGCAAGTACAGGCACAGGGGAATAAAAACAAGTCTGGGCAAGAAAGCAAGTGCAGGCATAGGCGAATAAAAACAAGTCTGGGCAAGAAAGCAAGTTGGGCACAGGGGAAATATACAAGATTAGGCAAAAACAATGCAGGCAGAGCCGTGCAGCAGCGTGGGGAGCGACCTGCCTCGTTATGGAAAAGCTTACATAACGTAATGTAATGTGAATGCAGAGCTGTCCAGATGAAAAGAGGGGCTCCTGCACACACTTGTGATCTGTGCTGAAATAAGTTCGATGGCACTGAAAGTAATAGGACCGGCAGCACAGCCAGTGCTATTACCAACATTTTAATGTACACTTTGAAAAAAAGAGAGATACCAACAATTTTTCGGCCCGGGGCGAAACTCGCTGCTATGACTCCCTCCAGCAGCTAGCACCGGTCCGGTCATGAGTGAATTTTGTGCCTCAGCAGCAGCTATACAGGCGGGGCTGAAGAAGATAAATACTCATGTAAGCCAACAGCGCCCTCATTAACTTTGTCAAAGAAACAACCCCTGTGCCAGCAGCGAGGCAGCCATCTTCAATTGTTGTAACTTCACCTGGACGTCACATGGGTACGCCCACAACATTAAAGAGATTGACTAAGAAAGTAGCGTCCGTAAGCGTGTGCTACACTGTTGCAAAGTCATTATTATCTGGGAAGTTAATTCCTTGTTATCGACTTTGCATATTCCAGTCTAACAAGGAAGTGGTTCGGTCTTTTTGAAGTTTCTACAAATGGGAAGCGTGCTGGATGTGAAGCATATGTTGTGCCGAAGAAGGGAAACCCATGATGGAGAAAAGTAGTCCCGCACAAAGACATAAACACATAAAGCATAATGATGTTGTACTTAGTTGAGTGCTGCACGGAGAAAAAAGCAAATTAGAAGGATGGACAAAGGCGGAAGATTGCAAGTTTTTTTAAAGGACACCAACCCAGACAAATAAAAAGCACCGGCAAGGAATGGGTGAAGTTCAACTCCTAAACAATACACAAGAGGTCATAAAGCTACAGCGAAATTGTTGTAGGCTCGACTTAAAAGGAAACACGAGGAAAAATAACGATATTTCTCCTCCTTATGATTCCCTTACTCCTCCCTTGGTGAGGCGTATGTTTTTGGCACTGCCTCACAGTTACGATTTCTCGTAAATCTGGGGCACTGTCAAAAAGCCATGGATGTTGCTGTGAATGCCTCAAACAACACCCATTGCACGCCGCTTTAAAACCTGTAAAGAGTGTTAAAGGGAAAGATATTTACAAGGCAGCATTAAGCAAAAAAAAAAAATCTTAGTGCTACCTGGTAAATTTGGAGCAGGCTCGTGAGCCACCAGAGCATCACAAAAAGGCACTTAATGACAATGTCAATTTACATAAAGACTACTTGTTTCAGTTACTAACATGAAACTGCATAGAGCATTGAATGGTTTTGACAAATGTGGTGCAGTATCCATGTCAGTCAATCAATCACGGGTTTATAGAGCATGCTACTCACCCGTGAAGGTCTCATGGTGCTACGGGATGGAGGGGGGACTCCCGATCTGTCTAAGAGCCAGGTCTTGAGATCCCTCCTGAATATATGCAGGCTCGGGTAGCATCTGATGTTGACAGGGAGCTCTTTCCAGGTCTTGGCTGAGATATAGAAGAAGGCTCTCCTGCCTATTCTGTTTCTGCGGATGCGGGGGACCTCTGCCTGGGCAAGGTCAGCAGAGTATGTGGAAGGATACTCTCTCGATGAGGTATGTGGGTCTGATGTTGTTGAGGGATTTGTAGGCGTTGGTGAGGAGTTTGAAGGTGACTCTCTTCTTGATGGAGAGCCAGTGGAGGTCTCGTAGTTTTTGGGTCATGTGTTTGTGATGCGGTGTCCGAGGATAAGTCTGGCTGTGGCGTTATAGATGGTTTGGAGTTTGTGTAAAAGAGTTCTGTTGATTATGACCTCAAGGGTGTTGCTGTAGTCCAGTCTGCTGGTGATGAGAGCATGGGGGACGGTCCATTTGAAGGTCTTACGAAGGATGCGCACGCAGTTGAAACTGGTGGACACTATGGCCTTGATCTGGCAGTTCATGGAGAGGGAGAAGTCGAGGATGATGCTGAGGTTTCGTGCATTGTCTGTAGGGGTGGGTGGGTTCCAGAGGGTGGTGAGCCACCTGGTGTTGTCTCAGGATCAGGTGCAAGGTCAGAGGATGAGGACCTCGGTCTTCTCTGAGTTGAGCTTCAAGCAGCTGTCTTTCATCCAAGCTGCCACATTCTTCATTCCTTCCTGGGAGCAGAGTCTGGTGGCTTCGAGATTCTTCATGAGTGAGAGGATGAGCTGGGTGTCATTGGTGTAGGATACAATGCTGAGCCCATGCTGTCTGACGATGGCAGCGAGGGGGGCCATGTAGATATTGAAGAGCGTGGGGCTGAGTGATGATCCATAGGGTACTCCACAGTTGATATCAGTGTGTTGAGAGAGGAAGGACGGGAGTCTGATCCTCTGGGTTCTGCTGGAGAGAAAGTTTTGGATCCACTCGAGGGTGGCTCCTTGTATCACTGTGTCATGAAGTCTGGCTGCGAACGTGCGATGTGAGTGGGTGTTGAAGGCTGCAGAGAGGTCTAGAAGGATGAGCGCCGCGGTGTGTCCCTGGTCGAGTAGCATCTGGATGTCGTCAGAGGCGGTGAGGAGGGCAGTCTCGGTGCTGTGTTTGCTGAGGAATTCGGACTGGGAGGCATCTGGGATGGAGTTCTCTTCGATGAAGGCGGTCAGCTGGGTGTTTACGAGTCTCTCGGGGACCTTTGCGCGAAGGGGAGGAGAGAAATGGGCCGATAGTTTTTCAGGTCTGTAGTGTCGGCCATAGGTTTCTTGAGGGGGGTTTAACCGCTTCCAGTCATCTGGACAGGTGCCTGATCTGAAGGAGGCATTGATGGTCCGTCCTAGTTCGGGTGCGATGGCGGCCCAGTGTAATATGTGTGGTGGGCAGAGGTCTGTTGGGGCACCTGAGTGGGGTTTCTTCAAAGTCGCGGTTATGTGCTCTCCTGTGGGGGTGTCCCAGGTCATGAGGGTAGGCATGCGTGTGTGTGATAGTATTCAGGAGGATGTGGGTGTATCAACGTGTGTCAATATGTAACCTCCTTGTTTAAAAAGACGTCTTGTATCACAAAACACACATTTGTGGCTCTTCATGGAAACATGAATGTATCTTTGGGACACGGTCTCCCATGTGTGGTAGTGGAGTGGAGTGAAGTAGTGTGGCTCACTGGTTAGAGGCGGCAGACCCGAGAGCAGAGGACGGCCCGGGACCAGGGTTCGATTCCCGGCGCGGCAGGTTTCTGGACCAGGGTCAGCGGACTCGATAATTCTCTCGCCTCGGTGCCCACTCTGATCAGCGATCACACTCGGCAACTCTGGGCATTAGCTTGCCTCATCTTCACTAACGGCCCCACCAGACTGCCAGGGATGCCTGGTCTCACCCTGGAGATACCCATTAAGGGACCATCTCTCAGGGAAACCAGGAAGGGTTTCGCAGCGGTCGAAGCGCCTTGGGACCCTACGGGTAAGTAGTGCGCTATATAAATGCCTATACATACATGTGTTTGTGTCTGGCAACTTTATTGATCACCAGTGCAAATCTGAAGGCATGTGTGACATTTTTTGCTTCCAGGAGAAATACATTTGCAGGAGCATGGTGTTAGTAAGTTGTCCTTTATGCAACTCTCTCCAATTCACTTATGAAAATGCCTCTAAGATTTGTGCTCATTATGTTCACAGTGTAAATGTATACCTTTCACTGAGCAATGTACAATATTTTTGTCTTGTAAAGTGGTCCACAACCATACACACGCGGGGAGGTGGACACCAGCCAGGATCCTAATGCCACTGGTGAGTGTCACCTCTTTGAAACTGACAACGGTTTGGTTTCCGCATACAAGTTTGCTTGGAGACATGCCAGAAGCATCAGCATTTTAGGTAGCACCATTGTACCTCACATGTAAATGAAAGACCAAAGGAGGTTCTAGTCCAAAATGCCCATAGATGACTACTTTTAACTGCCCCTCATTTATGATGTGTTTAGAAGCAGGGCAGCACAGCAAGCTTACTTGCTGAGCTGCCCTGTGTCAACACATAATAAATGATGCACCCATTGTTTGTAACACATATATTAGCCAGTCAATGCCAACATGATACATGAAAATAGTTGAAACTTAAATAGAAGATCGCGCCAGTTACCTACTGAACACAGTTTCTGGACTAAAAATATATGTTAGTCTGGACACATGGCATTTTTTGATATGCCATACATAACCCACAGACATGCTACAACAGATCTGATGACAGGTGTAGAAAGATATTTAGAGAAATTTGTTTTCTCATATACAGTAAATACAACATGACAAATACAAGGCTGAACAACACCTTACTGATTTCTTCGAGTATAAAATTAAACAAGTCTATGAGTCCTTTGGGCTGGAGAAAAAACGGAAAAAACAGATCTGGTAGTCAAGGTGGTGGATGGTGAAACTTTGGCACAATTCCAGCCGATAGCTCTGAGCATGGTTATGCAGGAACTAAGTCGCTGTAAGTCAGGGTCACCTGACGACCCCTGTCCACCTAAACTCTGGAACACCGTAGCTGATTTTGTGGCCCTCACAATACAGCAGATATGGAATATGTCCATCTCCTCCGGGGTGTTCCCGAAGATATGGAAACATGCCACTCTCCACCCGCTAAAGAAAAAATCAAATGGGGATCCCATGGACCTTAGCAATCTTCGTCCGATTTCTCTGTTGGCAGCGCCGGGCAAAATGTTTGAGAAAGTTATCCAGCGCCACCTGAATAAATTCATTGAAGAAAATAAGATATTGCATGAGACGCAATCAGGCTTTAGACCCGGCTTCAGCACTGAGACAGCACTAATTGAGGTGGCAGAGTCAGTGAGGTGGTCGATGGATTCAGGAAACTCAGCGATGCTGGTGCTCCTGGATCTGTCGGCCGCTTTTAATACGGTCGACCACGTTAGACTGCTGTCGCGACTGGCTGAGATAGGCATCCAGGACCAGGTACTGGGGTGGATACAGTCGTATCTGACTCAGAGAACACAGAAGGTGGCGCTGTGGACCGTTTCTTCAACACCTAAGGTCCTCAGCTATGGCGTCCCTCAGGGGTCGGCACTCAGCCCACTATTATTTAATATCTACCTGGCTCCACTTTTTACGCTGATTGCCAACTGAGGGGTCAAGGTAATTTCGTATGCCGACGACACCCAACTGGTGTTTCCGTATTCGGAGGTGTTGGAGGCGTCCTTTTCGAGTTTCTAGGGCTGTCTCCAAGATGTTGCATGCTAGATGAACACAAATAAATTAAAACTCAACGCAAACAAGACGGAAGTGATCTTTTTTGGCAAGGGCCCCCCTCCTCCCTCAGAGCTCTGGTGGCAGGCGGAGATGGGACAGGCCCCTTTGCCTAGCCAAATGGCAAAAAATCTGGGAGTGCGGTGGGATGACAGCTTGTCCTTCGCCTCGCACATCCAGCAAGTAGTTGGTTGCTGTCTGTGTAAGCTGAGGAATCCCCGTAAGATTCTGCGACTTTTACCAGAGAGTTGCCGAAAGACAGTAATCCATGCCACAGTGACATCTAGGCTGGATTACGCAAACAGCCTTTATCTGGGCTTACCAAAGTACCTAATTCAGCGGCTACAACTGGTCCAAAATACGGCTGCGAGACTATTAATGCGGATCCCTTTCAAGCATTCGGTCTCTCCGCACCTTCTTTCACTTCATTGGCTGCCAGTAGCCAGCAGAATCAAATTCAAGGCACTTACACTGGCCTTCAGATCTCTGTATGGCACCTGCCCAAATTATCTGAAAACCCGGTTGCCGAGATACACCCAGGCTCGCTCTCTCCGATCCAACGGCCGCGTTCAGCTTGTAGTTCCACGAGTAAAAAGGGTGAACTTTCTCGGCCAATGTGGCGGCACTCTGGAACACCCTGCCCCCAGCACTTCAGCAGGCCCCCTCCGAGCTCCGCTTTAAGCGGATGTTGAAGACCTGGCTTTTCACCCAACCGCACTAGGCGCTAATACCCCAGTCCTCATGGTCAAAACTGTTCTATTTAGCGCCGGGACACCTCCTTGCGAGGTAGTTGTTCGCGCTCTATAAAATGCCATATTATTAATATTATTATTATTACCGTTTGCATTTTCTTGAATGGTTGCCAACATTTCACACACTCATCCCACTCACATAGAATATTTTATGTCAATCCTGACATTCAACTGTATTTCAGCACATTTACAAAAAGTGGTCAGCAATCAATTTGACTGAGCATGTGTGCAACTTCAAGGTCACTAGAGTTAATGCCATCCTTGTTTAGATGCATCATATATATCAGTTATGTGGCATAGGTGCCATGTCTCTTATCAGCTGACATGAAGAGTGGTAAAGTCACATATAGCCAGTTGTTAGTCCCAGTTGTATTAAAAAAACATGTTAGTTGTGTTCACCTCTTGGTTGCTCATAAGATGTCACAGTTCTAATCCTGCTATTTAGTGACCAGATCATCACTCAGAGTATTGCAAAATGTTGTCATCGGAGCAGTACTGACAGAGGAGACTTAGGAAAAATGGCAGGCTTGACCCAAGGAAGAAAATCTTTACTGCAGTTAAATAATGCACTGCCTATATCTTATGGCTAATCCTTGTGGGCTTACCTTGCCCACAAGGATTAGTACTGTGCAGGACTGCTTCACAACCAAAGAGCAGGAATGCATCATATCAATGAGATACCAATAATTTTTGCTATTTTCCCCAGCATACGCTGGTCTGCCATGCACCAACACAGGTGCCCTTGTACCATTGTGGAAGGAGGTCTGCATTTGGCATTTGGCTGCTGCATGTGAACCGGTGTTTGGTGGCTGGACAGGAATGCACCAAATCTAGTTGAAATGATGCTTTCCAGCACTTCTTTTGATGCAGAGCTACACAGTTAGATTCCTTGTGGCAGTGTCCAAACCAAGTTCAAAATCAACACTCACAAAATGCATGCCAACCAGATGAAATATGGTACTAAGTGTATGTCCGGTGTACCTGCTATTTAAAAATCCCACAGTAGTAATTGAATAAAGATGAATGATTAAAAGCCAACACACAACATATTAGACTGCTAGCACATATCTTGTAGACTCTGCCACGGGTAATGTCAGTCCCTTGAGTGTACATACATGAATTATGTGTACCATAACAGGTGCACATGCCTCCATATCCTAACTTTGAAGTTCATATGCACATGGTCACATGTTAATTTGGGTTTTCAATAGCTGACTATGTTCCAACATGGCCACATCCATGTCAAATTTAACAGACATCACATAGAGTGCATATATTTTAATGTTTTTCGACTCAATAATTTTTATTGCGAGGTAACATGGTAGTAAAATCGCAGCTTTGCTGCCTACATAGGGGCGCCGGCAGAGCGAAATTAGCTTAGAAATACACAGCGTTCAGTTATATATCCCGGAGGCCAACCTCGCACTGGATTCCAGTGTTAGTTAAATATTAATGCACCCAGCGAAGATATCACTTTTATAGGAAAACAACAAAACTAGGAAACAGACCCACTTCCCTAGCCCACCACCCACCCTCTCTCCGCATCAGTTCACACCCGTCTAATTCGCTGACCTACAGCCACCAGATCAATGGCCCATCATCCAGCAATTCGATCTGTGAACGCACCAGATGGTTCTAATGGTATGAGCTATAGGATTTTCAGATATTTCGGACACATTACTTCTCTCATATCTTTGGTAAGAATCTGTAAGAAGGGGGCCCATAGTTTTGCAAATTCTTTGCCTTTTCTTTCTACACTAAGCAATAGGCGTTCCAGTGCTAATAGTTGCAAGAGTCGATGGATCAAATCTCGAGGGTCTGGGACTGACCTAGACCCCCAATGCGCTAAGAGCACCTGACGTGCTCCAAGTAATGCCATCGCGATCTGCTTGCCCCTCAGTGACTTCAGCAGGAAGAATCTAGGATGGGGACGACCCAATAGTCTAGACCGGAGGTCTTTAATCTGTGGGGTGCGACCCCCATGGGGGTCATGGAGTCATGGGAAGGTGGTCACGCATTCCTGGGCCTCACTTTTGCCTGGACTCTGGAAAAATAAAAGTCCCCAGACATTTCATTATGAATTAAAATACTAAAAGTTGCAATGCCATTCAGGGAATGTTTTCTTGTGATGTGAAATCGTAACTGATCAGACAGCTTAACAAGGTTTCCTTTCAGGATGCCTGCTTGCCTGAAAAGAATAGAAATATGTGCTACGATTAATTTGAAAACTTAAAGGGCAATTTGTAGTTGTAAAGAATGCTTGGGAGCTTTCATTGATCAAATCACTGAAAGCTTTGTGAAGAGGTGTGAAGTGCGCGCTTCTAATTGTAAATATATTTACATAGCGAATATTATCCCGGAAGAGGTGTTGGAAGGCCAGTAAGGAGCAAGGAAAACAACAATTTGCAATGCAATGGGTCTCGCAATTATGCAAGTTTGCGCTATTGGCATTGTAAATAAAAATGCTTTTTATTTAAGTTTTGGTTTTTAAAACTTAAATAAAAGACATTGGGGCATATTACCAAGCAATAGCGATAATTATCGCTATTGCTTGGTTAGAGACAAAAATGTACCGCAGCGCTGCGGCGATTTTTACCGCAAATAAACCTTGGTATTACCAAGGTTTAACGCAAATGCGGTAAAAATCGCCGCAAAGCATGAATATCGCTGAAAAGTCAGCGATATTCATGCATTAGCGAGCTAATGCTCTTAGCCATGTTATCCACCTCCCATTGGATAACATGGCTAAGAACTGCTCAGGGCAGGTGTTAGCTTTTGGAGATATTCCCGCTTAGCGCGAATATCTCCAAAAGTTGGTAATAGGAGATAGCGATGTTAGCGACTGTTTTCAGTCGCTAACATCTTGGCACGCCCACTTTGCATCTCATTAGTGATAAATATCACTGACATGCAAAGTGGGGCCCAAGATGGTCGCTATCTCCTACTAGCTGTTGCTAACTGGTGTTAGCGGCAGCTAGGTAATAGGGAGATAATTTTATCTCCACTTTCTTGGCTTTTAAAGCCAAAAAAGCGGAGATAAACCCCCTTGATAATATGCCCCATTGTCATTTACAATGCAATAGATTGAACTTGCTTAAATGCAAGACCTATTGCACTTAAAATCTATTGTAAATCATTGTGGCCAGTTTATTCTCAAGCACATTTCTGTCAAAGAATTTTCCTCAAGTATATCACTTACCAACTCTAGCAGTTCTTCGAGATTGAAATACCATATAATTAAAATAATTACAAGTACTCCAAGTATTTCTGAATTCTGGGTGAGCGACCAGAGCTTTGGTTGCTTTGGAGTCTGCTGTCTAGGCTTAGGAAAGAGATGTGTGGTGTCTTGCATGTCCTCCATCTGTTCTGCTCAACGTGGAGCATAGCGTCATGTCAGCCATCACACATGTGGCAGAGCACTACCATATGTGTCAGTAGCCGGGATACCTGGCAGTTAAGTTGTGCTCAGAGCTAGTGCAGCACTAAGGCCAGGGCCACTGGAATTATGTGAATTTGTGGCTGCAGCGATTTTCATATAATTATACTTTTGCCACATAATCCATCATCATGTGCATAATATGCAGATTTTAACGTAAAATTGTTTCCAGCTCAAACAGTTCAAAAGTTATTAAAAACAAAGCAACAGGTGTTGCTGGGAAGTGGAAGATCCTCTGCTAAGGTTGACTGGTCATAATTCTGTAATTTATTGCTGTGTGTGGGTGTCAAAGTGGTACTAATGCGCTGCAACTAATGCCCAGACAGTGTTAACAAGTTTAGAAATGTCAAAATATTGAAGTGATACTTACTTTCCCAAAATGTGCTGCATAATTTGCCTCTGCTTGCCACATAATTTATCCAACCCTGCTACATAATTTGGGCCTCCCCTGCTGCATAATTCCAGTGGCCCGGACTAAGGCTACTGAAAATAGTTTCCTTATGGCATGCATAAACAGATTACCCCAAAAGGGGGCCATATAACAATAGTGTTCTCAAAAGCCCTTGGTAGGAAACAATGGGCACTCAAACGGGAAAATGTAATTTTGCATAGGGCTCCAGAGATCTGTGCAGTGAGGCTGTTTGTGCTGCTCTCGGTAAAGCGGTACAAAAGGGGGTGGTGATGGACGGAGCATCTGAATCAATCAAACACTCACACCCAGTCAAAAGATCTGGTTTTAATCCATCACCGTTCTTTAGCCCACTCTGCCACCCCAGTTCGGACATGGCTATATGCAAATCAGTCTGACCCTGTGCCTCATGGGAACAGTCCAGCCCGAACTGACAAGCCATGTCTTCCCTGGAAAGGAAACAAGCTTCCGAGGACCGGTTTCTGGCATTCCAGCCGTCTTCAGCCCGGCTTGCTTGAATCCAGTGGCAAAGTGAGCAAGGGACTCACGTCTGAGCATACCCTGCCACACTTATGGCGGCCAAAAGCGGTACAAAAGGGGGTGGTGATGGACGGAGCATCTGAATCAATCAAACACTCACACCCAGTCAAAAGATCTGGGTTTAATCCGTCACCGTTCTTTAGCCCACTCTGCCACCCGAGTTCAGACATGGCTATATGCAAATCAGTCTGACCCTGTGCCTCATGGGAACAGTCCAGCCCGAACTGCCAAGCCATGTCTTCCCTGGACCGGAAACAAGCTTCCGAGGACCGGTTTCTGGCATTCCAGCCGTCTTCAGCCCGGTTGCTTGAATCCAGTGGCAAAGTGAGCAAGGGACTCACGTCTGAGCATACCCTGCCACACTTATGGCGGCCAAAAGCAGTACAAAAGGGGGTAGTGATGGACGGAGCATCTGAATCAATCAAACACTCAAACCCAGTCAAAAGATCTGAGTTTAATCCATCACCGTTCTTTAGCCCACACTGCCACCCCAGTTCAGACATGGCAATATGCAAATCAGTCTGACCCTGTGCCTCATTTGAATTTGAATTTGAATTGAATTTGAATTTTGAATTTGAATTTGAATGGGTTTTATAGAGCGCATAGCTACCCTAGGGCATCCCAGCGCTAGTGACCACGGTCCTGTGAGGTGAGGAGTCATGGGAGGGGTGCTCAGGGAAAGAGTAGGGTCTTTAGTCGTTTCCTGAACCTGAGGTGGTTGTGTTCTTGCCTCAGGGAGAGTGGGAGGGCGTTCCATAGTCTGGGGGCGTTGTACGAGAACAGGCGACCGCCTGTTCTGGCCTTCCTAATTCTGGGGACATTTGCAAGGGAAAGGGAGTTAGATCTTAATTGTCTACTTGACTGTTGTTGTGTCACAAGTGGTCTGAGGATGGGAGGGCCTTCATTGTGCATTATTCTATGGGCAATGCACAGGGTCTTGAAATTGACCCGTTCTCTTACTGGCAACCAGTGCAGGCTTCTAAGGGCTGGTTTGGCCGAGTTCCTCGCTGTGGTTCCTGTGAGGATTCTTGCAGCCGCATTTTGTGCACATTGAAGTCTGTGGACTACAGAGGCTGGGGCCCCCAGATACAGGACATTTCCATAGTCTAATCTGGAGTTCACCAGCCCCTGCATCAGGAGCTTCCTGGATTGGAGGGGGAGTAGATGGAGAATCTTTTGTGCCATCTTTATAAGGCCGAAGCAGGTTCCAGCAGTTTTCCTGGCTTGAGTTTTAAAACTGAGATCCTGGTCCAGCCATATCCCTAGGCTCTTTACTTCGGATTTGGGGGTTGGTGGAGTTCCCATGCATGGTGGCCAGGGAAGCGGTGTGGGGATTTTGTTTGGGTTTCCCAGGAGGAGTATCTCTGATTTCTCCCCATTCAATTTTAACCGGGAATCGCACATCCACTGGTGCACCTTCTCCAGACAACTGAATAGATTAGAGAGGGCGTTGTCTGATTGGTTGAGGGCGACGACGAGCTGAGTGTCGTCAGCATACATTATTGATTTGATGCCAAAAGGCTTGACAACATCCTCGAGGGGTGCCATTTATACATTAAAAAGTGTGGGGCTCAGGGAAGATCCCTGAGGCACCCCGCACTTGAGTGACTGAGCCTTGGAGATGGAATACCCATCTGCCACTTGGAAAGACCTGTCTTCGAGGAAGGATGTGATCCAGGCTAATGCGGAATCCGCCACTCCTATCAGCCCAAGACGGTGAACAAGGGTTGCGTGGTCCACCGTGTCGAAGGCGGCACTCAGGTCGAGGAGGATCACTGCCACTGATCCTCCTGCGTCCATTATGCCCACTAGCTTCTTCGACCACGGCTAAAAGTGCGGTGTCGGTCCCTTGTCCTGGTCTGAAGCCTGTCTGGGACTGGCGGAGGAGGTGATTGGTTTCTAGGAACTCCGAAAGTTGTTGGTTTGCTACTCGCTCGGCAATTTTGCTAATTGCCGGTAGCAGTGAGATTGGTCTGAAGTTGGATGGGTCCGAGGGGTCTAGATGGGTTTTTCTTATGAGAGCCTTGACAGTGGCTTTTTTCCAGTTTGCCGGGACTGTGCCATTTTTAAAAGAGGCGTTGATCAGGTTGGTGAGAGGGGGGGCTATGGTGGAAGCAACTTGCTTCAGTTTACTGATCGGGGCTGGATCTGATGGAGCACCACTTTTGACCTTATGTAGGACGTTAAGAAACGTTTCAGTGGTGATTTGGGGGAAGGAGGATAGCCTCGGTTTGTCTTGGAGAGGAGGGAGACTAGGGCATCCTTGTGAGATTGGAGGAGCTGGAAGGGCGGTCAGGATTTTTTCGATTTTTGCCGAGAAGAATTCGGCCATCTGGTTACATTTTACGCCATCCAAATCTGGAGATGACGGTGGGTCCTGTATTTTGGTGAGGAGTTTAACTATTCGGTAGGTCTCTTTTGCGGAGTTGGCCGCTGAGGCTATTTGATCCTCGAAGTAGGATGCCTGCGCTGTTTTTAATGCGTTTTTATAGAGCCTAATATGGGTTCTGTATTCACTTCTGTCTTCTGGGTTCCAGTTCTTTCTCCATTGGCGTTCCAGCCTTTTGCCTTTCTTTCTTAGTTCGTGTAATTCCTCAGTGAACCACAGTAGTTTGGAGGATTTCCTGCTGGATGGGAGAGTTTTAAGTGGCAAGACTGTATTAAGGGAGTCGTTAATCCATTTATGTAATTGGATTTCAGCTTTAGAGGGATCTGGGTCTACTGTTGGTAGAGTGGCGGACAGAGAGCGTTCCCATAGGCTAGTGTCTAGTTTTTTCCATGGTCGTGATGTGACCGGGGGCGAGGAGTATCCGACATCTTCCCTGGGAGTCGGAGTTTAAAAGGAACCAAGAAGTGGTCTGACCAGGGGAGGGGCGGAGGGGTTTGAGCGGAGAGTTCGGAAAGGTTGGAGAAAATGGGATCCAGTAGATGTCCTTTCATATGGGTGGGTTCATTGCTGAGTAGTTGTAGATTAAGGGAAATTATGGTCTGCTTTTAAGTCTGTGGCAAGTTTGTTGCCTTGCTCATCGAAGTGGAGGTTTAAGTCTCCAAGGATTGTGAAATTTGGAGTCACGCAAGCCAAAGAAGAGATGGCGTCCATAAGTGAATTTATGAAACACCCTACCTGTCCTGGAGGGCGGTAGATTAGGACCCCAGATAGTGTAGTAGATGGCGGCAGATGTAAAGAAAAAAGAACATTTTCACTATCTAGAATGGGGCTGTCTTTAAACTGACATGAGAGGTTATCTCGATAGATAATCGCTATACCCCCTCCCGTACCCATCGGTCTGTTGAGGGTTTTAATGAGCTACCCGGGGGGTAGTGCTTGGATAATGTCCGGGTCGGAGCTTGCGGATAGCCAAGTTTCTGTTAAGAACAGAACGTCAATGTCCGACTCTGTTAGTAGTAGGTTAATTTCTGTCTGGTGCTTTGGGAGTGACCTGCAGTTCAGCAGGGCCATCTCAAGGCAGGCTGGTTCGGGTTGGGGGGAGAGCGTAAACCTGTAGGGGCAGTTCGGGCACCTTGGGAGCTCGTCCTCCGGGGTAATGGGTCCGTTGCATCTAGTGTTTAACGGTTTTCTGAGTTGGTGCAGAGTTTCTTGTGAGTATTTGATTCGAGGGGGGTCAGGACCGGCCGGGAGTGTGGGCTCTGGGCTCGGTCTGGTGCGGACGGGCGCAGACGGGCTTGCCTTAGGCGCGCCTTCGGCGCGCAAACGGCGCTCCCGCTGCGCTCGTCCGTTGCGCTTCCGCCGTAGGCACATTTTATAGTGGTTGATTGAGGGAGTGGACAGGGGGGTGTGGCCAAACAAGTGGGCGTGGCCTGAGTCCTCGCGCTGCGAGCGTCAGAGGAGTGAATCAATTAGGGGTCAGCCGGCAGCGTTAGAGTCCGCTACCTGAGCTGGGTGAAGTGCTCGATTCTAAGCAGTTGCAGAATGCTGTGGTGAGTTTTTAAAAGCTAGCACAAGTAAATCAGTGACAGTTTTCAATTTTTAAAAAGCAAAATGCAATGCGCTACGCGCTCTCCCGGCTTCCGCCTCAGGAGTGTGATCAATGAGCTACCTGGCGCTTTTACTCAGCGTTAAGTAGTCGTCTCGGGGGGCGTGGCCAAACACGATGGTCATGGGAACAGTCCAGCCCGAACTGCCAAGCCATGTCTTCCCTGGACCGGAAACAAGCTTCCGAGGACCGGTTTCTGGCATTCCAGCCGTCTTCAGCCCGGCTTGCTTGAATCCAGTGGCAAAGTGAGCAAGGGACTCACGTCTGAGCATACCCTGCCACACTTATGGCGGACGAAAGTGGTACAAAAGGGGGTGGTGATGGACGGAGCATCTGACTCAATTAAACACTCACACCCAGTCAAAAGATCTGAGTTTAATCCATCAGCATTCTTTAGCCCACTCTGCCACCCCAGTTAAGACATGGCTATATGCAAATCAGTCTGACCCTGTGCCTCATGGGAACAGTCCAGCCCGAACTGCCAAGCCATGTCTTCCCTGGACCAGAAACAAGCTTCCGAGGACCGGTTTCTGGCATTCCAGTTGTCTTCAGCCCGGCTTGCTTGAATCCAGTGGCAAAGTGAGCAAGGGACTCTCGTTTGAGCATACCCTGCCACACTTATGGCGGCCAAAAGCGGTACAAAAGGGGGTGGTGATGGACGGAGCATCTGAATCAATCAAACACTCACACCCAGTCAAAAGATCTGGGTTTAATCCATCACCGTTTTTTAGCCCACTCTGCCACCCCAGTTCAGACATGGCTATATGCAAATCAGTCTGACCCTGTGCCTCATGGGAACAGTCCAGCCCGAACTGCCAAGCCATGTCTTCCCTGGACCGGAAACAAGCTTCAGAGGACCGGTTTCAGGCATTCCAGCCATCTTCAGCTCGGCTTGCTTGAATCCAGAGGCAAGAGGCAAAGTGAGCAAGGGACTCACGTCTGAGCATACCCTGCCACACTTATGGCGGCCAAAAGCGGTACAAAAGGGGGTGGTGATGGACGGAGCATCTGAATCAATCAAACACTCACACCCAGTCAAAAGATCGGGGTTTAATCCATCACCGTTCTTTAGCCCACTCTGCCACCCCAGTTAAGACATGGCTTTATGCAAATCAGTCTGACCCTGTGCCTCATGGGAACAGTCCAGCCCGAACTGACAAGCCATGTCTTCCCAGGACCAGAAACAAGCTTCCGAGGACCGGTTTCTGGCATTCCAGTTGTCTTCAGCCCGGCTTGCTTGAATCCAGTGGCAAAGTGAGCAAGGGACTCTCATTTGAGCATACCCTGCCACACTTATGGCGGCCAAAAGCGGTACAAAAGGGGGTGGTGATGGACGGAGCATCTGAATCAATCAAACACTCACACCCAGTCAAAAGATCTGGGTTTAATCCATCACCGTTCTTTAGCCCACTCTGCCACCCCAGTTCAGACATGGCTATATGCAAATCAGTCTGACCCTGTGCCTCATGGGAACAGTCCAGCCAGAACTGCTGAGCCATGTCTCCCCTGGACCGGAAACAAGCTTCCGAGGACCGGTTTCTTGCATTCCAGCCGTCTTCAGCCCGGCTTGCTTGAATCCGTGGCAAAGTGAGCAAGAGACTCACGTCTGAGCATACCCTGCCACACTTATGGCAGCCAAAAGCGTTACAAAAGGAGGTGGTGATGGACGGAGCATCTGAATCAATCAAACACTCACACCCAGTCAAAGGTCTGGGTTTAAGCCATCACCGTTCTTTAGCCCACTCTGCCACCCCAGTTCAGACATGGCTATATGCAAATCAGTCTGACCCTGTGCCTCATGGGAACAGTCCAGCCCGAACTGCCAAGCCATGTCTTCCCTGGACTGGAAACAAGCTTCCGAGGACCGGTTTCTGGCATTCCAGCCGTCTTCAGCCCAGCTTACTTGAATCCAGTGGCAAAGTGAGCAAGGGACTCATGTCTGAGCATACCCTGCCACACTTATGGCGGCCAAAAGCAGTACCAAAAGTGGGTGGTGATGGACGGAGCATCTGAATCAATCAAACTCTCAGACCCAGTCAAAAGATCTGGGTTTAATCCATCACCATTCTTTAGCCCACTCTGCCACCCCAGTTCAGACATGGCTATATGCAAATCAGTCCGGCCCTGTGCCTCATGGGAACAGTCCAGCCCGAACTGCCAAGCCATGTCTTCCCTGGACCGGAAACAAGCTTACGAGGACCGGTTTCTGGCATTCCAGCCGTCTTCAGCCCCGCTTGCTTGAATCCAGTGGCAAAGTGAGCAAGGGACTCACGTCTGAGCATACCCTGCCACACTTATGGCGGCCAAAAGCGGTACAAAAGGAGGTGGTGATGGACGGAGCATCTGAATCAATCCAACACTCACACCCAGTCAAAAGATCTGGGTTTAATCCATCACCGTTCTTTAGCCCACTCTGCCACCCCAGTTCAGACATGGCTATATGCAAATCAGTCTGACCCCGTGCCTCATGGGAACAGTCCAGCCCGAACTGCCAAGCCATGTCTTTCCTGGCCGGAAACAAGCTTCAGTGGAACGGTTTCTGGCATTCCAGCTGTCTTCAGCGGTAAAGCAGCATATATAGTCCGCATAAGTCATAAATACGAGGCCAGATTAAGGGACCATGCGCTACTGCTATAACACTGAATCAGTGAACACTTTTTTACAAAACAAGCAGCCCTTCACAAAACTGGTTTGTAAACACCTGCAACACCAGTGAGTGACACACAGTGCACTGGCACAGATGAACATCGTATGCACACTGTAAACTTCGGTTTCTCTGAGCTGCCCACAAATTTACAACCTCCTGCACGTTAAAAACTAAAGCCCTCAAGACGTAAACCACAAAACTGCACTGCTAAGGGGACGTCTGAAACCACAAGAGCACAGCATGTCCTGCTGGCAACCTGCTGGGAAGGGAGGCTGAGGTTCAAATACCAATTCACTATTTTCCACTGCACCAACTAAGATTTAATTTTGTGGCTTTCTAGTTACATACAGACCGTTTAGTAAGCTGATTAAGTACTAGAGGTTTCATAATGTACTATATTGCATTGAACACTGAGTAGCACTTTTTAATTTATTTTTAATTCAAGCTGACCCTTCATTTATATGTAGCTACCTGATGATGAAGGACCTAAAAAATGTACAGAATATTTTGTTTTTAGCAAAACATTTCACACGCCCAAGTGCTCACACTCTCAAGGCCCTCCAGCCGCCCCAAACATGACTGAAATCAACAACAGCAGCAAACTAATATAACCAGGAGTCACTTTATTCTAAAATAGAAGTGTTTGTTTTCATAATGTTAGGAATAAAACCTTTCTAGAACAACAGTATGAAAGAAGCTTAAGGGACCACTTCATCCCCCTGAAATTAGAGAAAGCATCCTACTTGGACCCTACAGTTCATCATTAATGACTGTAAATGGTATGTTTCAATGATGATGAATGATGTTCAGCAACCTCCACTTCCAAGCAGCTGTAAAAGCCAAGCCACCAGCATCCTATGAAATATAGTACGGTTCTCCTCGGATGCCTTGCACTAAAGTTGCAGCCTATGCATTACAGCCAGTATACCCAGGGGCACTGGGATTATGCAATTGTGCAACCACAGCGATTTTCACATAATTATAGATTTGCCACATAGTCAATCATCTGCCACATAAGCTGCTGATTTAACAAAAAAAATTGTTTATAACTCAACCAGTTGATTAGTTACTAAAAATCAGCGACACACGTTGCTGCGCACTAAGTGCCCTTGGCAAAGGGGGAATGGTTACCGTTTTGTTGCTTATAGCTATATTTGGGTGTTTGGATGTAAACTGGTATTTACAAGGTGCAATCATAGATTGACCATCTCTCTGGAGAAAAACAAGCACACTCATCTCTTTAGTTCAGAAAGGTGTTATTATCCAAACAAGTTTCGCCAAAATATGTTGTATTTGTGAAAAAATACCATTGTGAATTTTTGGGTAATTCTTTTTGAACTGTGTAATAAGCCTCTGATACCAATCCACTCAAACTGATCATGTCCGCGCTGGTGATTTCGCGGCTGGATTATGCCAATGCCCTGTACAATGGCATCCCTGCATACAGCCTGCGGAAGCTCCAGATGGTTCAGAACCAAGCGGCTCGTTTGGTGTATGGTCTCCCACGTTTTCATCACTCTACACCCCTCCTTAAGGAGCTTCATTGGCTTCCTATCAAGGAACGCTCCCTTTTTAAAACCGGCTGTATGGTTTTTCAGGCTCGCCAGGGTACTGCCCCGCCTTCATTTCCTCTCTGATCATCGAATATGTTCCTGTCAGAGAGCTCCGTTCTTCTTCTAAATCCCTCCTGCAAATCCCACGTTTCAAACATAAAAAGTGGGGAGGAGCCAACTTTTCAACTCTGGCTCCTACCTTTTGGAACTCCCTCCCCGACCACCTACGATTTGCTACACACTATTCCTCCTTTCGTAAAGATCTAAAAACTTTTTTGTTTAAACAGGCCTTTTCCTTGTAACTTGTCCCTACTTTCTCTGCGCCAGGCTTTCTCTGCCCTGAGTTGCTGGACCTATCTCTATAGCGCCAAGAAACCGTAGGGTGAACGCTGCGCTTTACAAATGTTTTTTAAATTAAATTAAATTAAATCCACAGTCATCCACAAACTTTTGGTTTGCTAAACACTGTTTAATATTATTTCCCCAAATAAAAATTATTTGCCTGTGGGAATTGGGGATGGGTATGGTTATCAAGGATGAGGAGTACCAGGTTCTAGATATATTTGTGAGCAGGGGGTCCTCACGCCCACAACATTTTGACAGGGGGTCTTGGCATCAAAAAGTTTAAAGACCTCTGGTGTATGCTCAGGAAACCATGGCAATGCAATCTGAAATGCTGCATCAACGTCATCAATGATTGCTGACCAATAGCGCCCCAGTTTCGGACAATGCCAGAGCAAATGCACCAGGGTACCAGTAAGACCACACCCCCGCCAGCAGAGGTATGACTTGGACCTGTCCCAACACTTAATACGCGCTGGAGTATAATACCAGTAAGTAACCAGCTTATATGCAGATTCTGCACCTGCTGTATTGGAAGCAGTGTGATGTGCTCAGTAAAAAATGTGTTCCCATTCTTTGTGTGACAAGGGCCTCCCCAGTTCAGTCTCCCACCTGACTTGCACCTCTGTGCGGTGCCTCTTTGGATGTGTAGTGATCATGGCGTAAAGTTCAGATATGAGCTTACGGTCATCTTTTTTACACACCAGCCACTTTTCAAAGGCTGTCAGGGGGCTGGACATGAGGGCGAAATTCTCAGCCATGTAACCCAGTGTGCGACCTGTGAGTAGTGGAAGGCATCAGAGGATGGTAGGTCATAATATTTACACAACTGAGGAAAGGGGATCAAGCCCTCAACATCAAAAAGGGAACCCACTCTCTTGCAACCCTCCTCCCTCCAGCCATGGAAATCGGGGACATACATCCTGGCTGAAAGTCGGGATTATCTACGATGGGT
The DNA here is from genome assembly GCF_964263255.1 of Lissotriton vulgaris. Lineage (NCBI taxonomy): Eukaryota > Metazoa > Chordata > Amphibia > Caudata > Salamandridae > Lissotriton > Lissotriton vulgaris. The sequence goes on along the minus strand of NC_141689.1, from coordinate 264,937,027 downwards.
GACATAGGAGAAGGAAATGTGGTCCAACTTTTCAGACCGGCTAGTCGGTCCCACACCTTGAGAGTCAGGCAAGTAACCAGGTATGAATACAGTCCCCACGCTCTATGCTTCCGCTCGAGCCACAGTTTGTGCTATATGTACCGACGGGCCACCGATTGGTCCATAAAGTTCCAATGTGTGCTGGACAGGGGCCTATTCCATTCCGTGATGTAGCGGAGGCACGTTGCCTGGTAATAAGCGCCCACCAGAGGGAAGCCTAGCCCTCCCTGTGCCTTTGAGGAGGTTATGTGCCGGAGCGCGAGACGCAGCTTCTTATTTTCCCACATGAACTTATTAAGAAGTCCTTGCAATTTCCGGAGTGTGCCGGCGGGGGACTCAAAGATAGCATTTGGAAGATGTACAGAATGCGTGGAAGCACCGTCATCTTCATTGTGACCAACCTCCCATACCACGGCAACTTGAGACGTGACCAGGCAGCCAGCGCCTTAGTCATTTGCTCCATCAGTACGGTGTTGTTGAGAGAGACCGTCTAAGAGATTGACGGGGGTCAGACGAATGCCCAGGTACGTGATGTCCGTAGGCGCCCATTGAAATGCAAAGTCTTGCAGTAGATCCTGCACCTCATTCACCGGAATGGAGATGTTAAGAATCTGCGACATTGTGAAGTTGACCTTGAACCCTGCAACGTTCCCAAAGGAAGTAAGCTCCCTAGTCAGGGACTGCAGTGTCAACCGTGGCTGAGTGAGTGAGAGGATGACATCATAGGCATACATACTAATTTTATGTGTGACAGCCCTAAATTTAAGGCCCACAATGTCAGGGCTTGACATTAACGTGGTCATCGAAAGAGAGGGATGAATCGAATTGCACGCCAAGGTTTCGTGCTGATGATACTGCACTGGGGGGGGCCTCCGATCCCAAGGGCCACCAGTCTTTCGGAGAGAAAGATAGATTTTTACCCAGCGGAATGATTTCAGTCTTGGCACTATTTCATCTTAAATGGTTTGTGTTCAGCCATTGGAATACATCAGAGAGGCAGTTTTTGAAACGTTGGTCAGCGTCCGTCCACTTTTTGTCGATAGTGACGACAAGTTGAGTGTCGTCGGCATATGACGTGACAAGGATCCCATGCGATTCTATCA